>NC_140751.1:99615000-101105000 GCF_051527215.1 Medicago sativa
TCCTGATCATTTGTTCTTCTCCCACTATCTCTTCAATTCTCATCCTTCCCATTCTATGACACGCCATCATGATGAAGAAATATCTCATGTTTTCTTCTGACACTGACTTATATCTCTATTTTCTAATTATTACTTCTGTAATTTCTCTTTGGTATCGACTTTTCATATCGATTGGAGAAATATTTTGGTAGTACGAATGATAGATTTTGAGATAAACAATTTAGGCAATTTTCATGAGTAATGGATTCTAAATATTTTTTTAAGCTCATTTGAATCAATATGTTCTGTTTCTCACTGCCATACCTTTTTTAAATTGTGATGCACGAATCCTTTTTATTTTATTTTTTTCATATTTTTTCTAATTCAAACAATTTGTTGTTTCTCTTATTGTTTTTTGGAAATGTGATAGGTGAGTGAATTGATATATTGATAGGTTGCTCAATATCTCCAAAAAGTGATGCTCATATAGAGTATGGAATCCTTTGATTTTGGTAGAAGGTTGGCTGTTAAGAAAGAAATAGAGAAAACAGAAAATGCACGACAATCAAATGCAGTTTCTGATGATAGCTTTAGCTTTCTTATATAAGCAACTTGCTTGGGAATAAAGTGAGTTTTTTCTTACTTTACTGGATTACAATCAAATGCAGTTTCTGATGGCTGATGGTTGATTGTAATCTCTTAGGTTGATGTGGTCTCTAGGTACCAAAGTTGTTTCCATTCTGCAAATATTACTTTCTTTTTAGTGTATTTTTTGTGCCTTTTTCTCTTTACCTCTCTATATAGCCCTCAATCTCTTCTGTTATGTGGTTTCATTTAGCATGAAAAGCCTCATGAGCTAATTTTCATTTGGTTTTCTTTGTTAGGGATTGCTAACATATTGACTCAGTATTTTAGGGAATTATTACATCCTCCAATAGAGGTATTTTTCTCAGGTATTTTTCTACAACATTGCTATTTTTAAAAATATATTAATTGGCTTAAATGCAGAATTTTCCAATTTTTTCCTTTCAATGTTGCTAAAGAATATATTTTATTTGATGGGTACTACAATATTAACCTAACACAATGATGCTGAGTTTGCTTATGCTATGCAGGATATTTAGCTCACATTGAAATTTGATTGTTGTTTCACTTATGGCTTGCTTTGTATCAAGGTACTTTTTTTTTTGTGTAGCGGGATTTAGGACGCACCTCTGGTGTGCCAGTTATCGTGCCAACGGTAAACGCTGGGTAGCCAAGTGCGGAGCGGATAACTGCTGAAAGCATCTAAGTAGTAAGCCCACCCCAAGATGAGTGCTCTCCTATTCCGACTTCCCCAGAGCCTCCGGTATCACAGCCGAAACAGCGATGGGTCCTAACTAGAATACTTTTAAGAATCTTCCAGTTTTCTATTTTTTTTAACATAGTTCGAAACCTTTTTTTTCTTTCATTTAAAAATTTTACACAAGACATAGTCATGTGGATTAAATCATTTGCTTATTTTTTTTTCCTTCTACTCTTCTCTTTAGTTTATATATTCACTTTTATTTTCAGTTTTTCTAAGTTGATTTTGTTATACTCCTATAAACCATACTCATTTGATCCACTTTATTTTGCAGAATGGTTTGTAAGCATTAGGAGTTTTCTTACCTTTATCATTAGAGGACACTCAATTATATTGGTTTGCTCACCGACCAATTAATATCTTGGCTCTTATGTCTATTTTCTTATAGTTTAATAGTAGTTTAATGAAAAAGATGTCTTCTTATTTATGTCATCTTATCTATGTCTTCTTTTATATTCTTATTTATGTATTCTAATTTATGTTGTGATATGGTGGTTCGTTAATTATATGTTTGAGCAAAATGTATATCAATTTCTTGACCACATTCAATTTATTGTGTTATGAGAATGAAGTTGCAGGAAAAATCAAATTGCTTATGAAGCTCAAATTGGATTGTTCTCTTGAGAACCACTTGAACTAACTCAACTATACTGGTGTATAGAATGATATTGTTGTTGGTGATGGTTTCAAAATGAACAATGGGTAGTCAATCTTTTATTTTGCATGATTGAATTTTTGTTTTGCATTGCATGATGTTTTAAGCATAATTGAAGGATCAGATTGTTCAGCCATTAAGTCGGCAAAATTGTTGTATGTGTAGACTTTTCACATGAATATTCTAAATGCTTATTGAAATTTGTTGTTCCTTCAATCAAGTTTGGTTGCTTTTGAGATTGAAAGTGTTGAACATTAGTTCGGTTGCAAAATTGTTGAACATTTACAAGGACCATTGAAAGGATTTGCTATTTTAAATTGGGAGTTCTGACAATATTTTAGTTTCTTTTGTGCAGGTTTGATTTGTGGTCTGTGAGGATCGATTAAAGAAAAATACGAGAGGAATAAATTTATGTTCATATTTTTTATGACATTATAATTTATGTCCTGTGCGAATAATCAATTATGAAAGTGAACTACCATTAGCTTAGAGAATAAACTTTTGTTAATCCTTAAAGATGCTCATATGCAATATACAAGTCGATTGACATAAGTATAACTTGGCAACAACTAATTCATGATAACAGGCAACAACCACTCTAGATGTGGAAGACATAAGAATTGTTAGTCCTTGGTTAAAAAGTTTGAGATACATTGATGAATTTTAGCAAAATTTCCCCATTACTATCAAAAGAAAATTCTGCGGAAGGAATTGAGAAATAATATCCAAAGTTAAAAGTATAATAAGAACATAAAGGAAAATATGATGATTCATTAAACACTAAAGAAATGCTTGGAGGATAAAATGCACTCCAAAGACCGAAAGAATGTGTTACATGTTCAATGAGGATAAGTAATAAAGTATATGATGCACCAAAAAAAAAATTAATAAATAAAGTATATCATTTGTAAATAACAAAAAACTATCAACATTGATATCCAAAGATCAGTTTCCGTTAATTGTTTCATTTGCAATGACTATCAACGAAAGCCAAGGTTAGCCACTAAAAAATGTTGGTGTCTATTTACCTTCTCCTGTTTTTTCACATGGACAATTGTATGTTGCAATATCAAGGGTTACTTCAAGAGATGGTTTGAAGATCTTGATAAATTATGAAGACGGTGAAGATACCAATGTTACATCGAATGTGGTTTATAAAAAAGTTTTTTGTAATGTGTAGTACTTCGTTGTATAATTTATTTTTTCCGACATATGTTCATTTTAAAGGTATTAGCAAAGTGTCAAACTTTTTGTGTTAAACGACTCATGCTATTTCAATATTATGTTATATTCGCAGAGTAGATGTTTCATTATAAAATGACCTGCCATCGCACTTTTATATTATTTTTTATTTCATTGCCAATTATTACTATTAATATGACCCGTGCGATAGCACGGGTCGATGGTCTAGTTTTCCCTCTAAAATGCTGCATTAGGTTAGCAGCAATTTAACCTAACAAATTCCATCTAAAATGCAGCTGACCAATTTAACCTAACAAATTCCCTCTAAAATGCAGCAATCCCTAATATTTCTCCTCACTGGTGAGTTTTTCTTTTCTATCATGTTGTGTCATCGTTTGTATATATCTATTATTTCTATAGACTTCTTTTTTTGACAAGTTGTTGTACACTTATTTAATACGTTTACAAACAAAATACCCTAATTTTCATGCAAACTCGGCTATCCTAATTTCCATGCAAACTCGGCTATATAAAATTGACAATGAAGAGAATCAAATAACTTAAATAATTTTTTTTAACTATAAAAGTAATAAATAAAATTGAGCCGTGCAACAATATAATATTGTATTCTTTTTATCTTTTTTCTTTATAATTTTTTTAAAAAAAATGAGAAGATAACCCCCCAATAATATATTATGATAAAAAAATAACATCTTTAATTGATTAGTTTTTCAAAACTAAAATGTAAAATTTGATAAGATTCATGTGTCATTGAAGGACATAGTAAGACAAATTTGATTGTAACATTATATCTCTAATAATCTAATTTGTGTTTATTGATCGACCCATAATCTTACGTGTTAAAGATTATTCATTGGTCTCTATTATAGTCGACAAGACTCGTGCGTCGCAGGGTCAAAAGTCTAGTTAATTACTAATAAACATTACTAGGAGTACTTTGGTAACACAATAAATGAAATAGCCGTCCTCTCTCATTTATGTATGAGTATGACAGACATACAAAAGCTGTTTCTGTTTTATGTTCTGTTGTGTGCTTTGATTCCTTGAACATTACTCCTATGTTACACCCCACCACTACTACCAACAAACATAATGCACTTATTTTATTTTATTTTACAAAAATTTAGTAAGTCCTAGTAATATGCTCATTTGTTCCGTTAGAAAACACATTTGGAGTTAATAGCACGGGCAACTTCTTAAAAGGAACAACGTAACTACAAGCAAATTGTCGATCGGTATGGTTTTTTAGGGCACAAATTTTGCAAATTGTCGATTGGTATGGTTTTTTAGGGCACAAATTTTGATTTGCTTGCATTTAGAAGAACAATAAATGAATCTTAAAGTGAAAAACATTAGAAATACAAATTGATTTCTGCTCTCCCATGCACTTTTCGGCCCTGCAGCCATGACGAAAATGCCCCTGCGTTAGTTAAGTAACGCAAGTGTTAAACTCTGTGTTACTTAACTAACGCCGCGTGAGTTAACTAACGCTGGTTTACTTTACAATACAGTTCTGCGATTTAAAATTTAAAATTTATTCCAATTGCCGTATTTAATTTTGCTGTCCCGCATCTATTCACTGCGCCGCACCTATTCAATTCATGTTATTAGTTGCTGTGCATGTGTTTTGAAAGTCCCCTTGTTGTTTAGTTCTGCTTATTCATGTGTATTACTTCATGCTGATTGTAGTGATCTTCGCTTCAAAAGATCCAAAGGGGTCATCCCATCAAAATCACTAATGTTCAAATCAATTGATGGCACAGACATCAATAACTCCACCAACTCACATTGGATGTTCTCAATCACGGATACATGAAGAACGGTTTTCCGTCTTCACAATCTTATCGCTCACCAAAAGTGGAAAAAATAATGGTTTGTTATGAGCGTGAGTTAACTCACGCAGGGTATAACACCTGTGCAAGTTAACTCATGCTGCCTAGTTAACTCACGTAGGGGTATTTTTGGCAAAATAGCTGGGCGGGAGCGAAAAGTATTGGGGGAAGAGCAGAAATCATACAAATTTCATAAAATGATCGTACAAATTTCATAAAATGATCCTGATTGTAGAGCTACACTGGGCCTAATTGCTTTCATGTAATAATTGGGCTACATTTTGAAGCAAGAGCCCATAGTGGCTGAGAATTTCTTTTCCACCCTCCTATTTTCTTGCGTGCTCTCCATTTTGCCCATTTTATTTCGTCCAGATTTTATAATCCAAAACAAATTTGACACTTTTCAGATTATAAAATCCTAACAGTATTTTACACAATTTTTTGGATTATAAAATCTGAATGGAATAAAATGGACAAAACATGGATTATAAAAAAAAAATCACCCATGAGTTACTACCAGTAGTACAAAATATTTGACATTATTTCCATAAAAAAATTGACAATATATATTTTTTTTTGCTGTATAAGTGGTAAGTAACGTCTGAAATTCACACACACAACAATGAGATTTTGAGTTTATGTCTATCACCCACGGACCTTGCAAATATCCCCCTGAAATTTAACATTAATGTGCAAATAGCCCCCTGAAATTTAACATTAATGTGCAAATACCCCCTTAAATTTAAAATTTATGTAGCAAATACCCCATGAAATTTATAACTTATATGCAAATATTCTCTCCAAAGTTAAAACTTATATGTAAGTTACACCTTGAATCATAAAACTTTGATGGTAAAGTAAAACTTATTCATAATATATAATTTACTATATCTCTAATTACAATAAAAAAGAAAAAAATCACAACTTTAAAATAAAACAAACATCTTTGTTTTATTGTTACACATTAGAGAAACAAGCAGCTATTGTTTCCACAAAGCCTACTAGCCGCCAAAATAAAAGGAGCTGCATTTTCATCATGTATTAGAGTTTAGAATTATAATTAAAAGCATACTATTAAGCAACACATAATTCCTCATCAGCATGTTGAGTGTCCACAACATAGTTATGGCCACTTGTTGAGTGTCCATTCCCTCCCAATTGGGCTCCATGAACCATCTTCAATCTTCATGCACACTTTCTCCCCAATGATTGCACAGTAAACGTTGTGCTTGGCCTCCAGAATCCTAATAGGTGATCTGTTATGATCCACATGTCAGTTTTATTTTAAAGTTGTGATTTTTTTTTATATTAGAGATATACTCCTTCCGTTTCAAAATACATGTCCAATTTTTGCAATCTGCACTATTCACTTGACTTACTTTGACCATACTTTTTTACTAATGTATAAATACAAATATTAGCATGTAGGATGTTGTTTGATTTGTCTCGACAAATATTTTCAAAATATTAAATTTTTATAATTTTTTACTTTAGATAATTAAAGATATTAACGGTCAAAATTGTGCATTGGCATATGTGAAGTTGTTGACTTGGACATGTATTTTGAAACGGAGGGAGTAGTAAATTATAGATTATGAATAAGTTTTAATTTACCATCAAAGTTTTATGATTCAAGGTGTAATTTGCATATAAGTTTTAAGTTTGGAGAGGATATAAGCATATAAGTTATAAATTTTATGGGGTATTTGCTACATAAATTTTAAATTTGAGGGGGTATTTGCACATTAATGTTAAATTTCAGGGGGGTATTTGCACATTAATGTTAAATTTCAGGGGGATATTTGCAAGGTCCGTGGGTGGCACAAATGTTGATTTTGAAAAGAAAAAAAATCATATTTTTTTCAAAAAAAAAAATTAAATTTTTTCAAAAAAAAATTAAAAAATATAGTCAATTACCCCCCTCTGACGTGGCATGCCTTTTCTGACCATGTGGCAGTGCCACGTGGGCAGTTAACTGCCACATCAGCATGTTGGATGGAGGAAATTAACGAAGGGGGGTAATTGACTAACGTTTAACAATTTCAGGGGGGTAATTGATGTTTCGTTAACTACAGGGGGGTAATTGATGAACCTTGCAATTTCGGGGGGGGGGGGGGGGGGGGTCTTTGACTATTTACTCCTTGCATTTCCAAGACATAATTTCTATTAATGGATTCCTTAACTATTGCACTTAGGGCACTGGTTAGCAAAACCCATTTTATTAGTAGACATTTTTGACAATTTTAGTACGAAATGGGGCAATTCATGACTAGTGACAAAAACTGTTTTCGACTTGTTCTTTTATCCAATTTTGAAACAGTGTCTCGTGGTGCGCCATTAGTTTTTTCTACTCTAAAATAAGTCACAAATGGCAATTTGGTATCGTTAATTTTCTCAAGTGCCTATGATTGGCAATGCTGCCCACAATGTCAACAAAGTCAAATTGATCCATTCCTCTTTGGAACTTGAAAACATATTACATGCTTCCTCCGTCCCAATATACATGAGCTGTCCCAATATACACGAGGTTTTTGTTTATTTCACACATATTAAAAAAAAGTGAACAAGTAAAAGAGAGAAAAAAATAATTTTGAGTATCTTGTCACTTATTGATGCATTCATCTTTATCATAAATGAAAAGTAGAATATATTGAATTGAGAGTGATGAAAGTAATACTATTAATTAGAGTTATATTTAGAAAAAAAGTAATTAATGTTATATTGAAAAATGAAATGGGTAAATTTTTTTAAGACAATTTTTTTTGCAAATTACTCACTTATTCTAGGATGGAGGGAGTATATTACATTTTCCATATTAAGTAGAAATGCTTACACCAATGGGTGTTTAATTTTGTGGGTTACTAGTTTGGTTGACTATTATTTTCTTTGAGTAATGATATTTTGACATCTATTTGATGACAACTTTGTTGACAACCTTATTTTTCTCACTTTTTATTGGTCAAAAACAATGGAGAGAGAAAAAGGAAGAGAGAGGATAACAACATCATGTGAGTATGAGAGAGAAAGTTGTCCAAAAGTTGTCAAAAAGTGGTTGTCAAAATATCATTTCTCATTTTCTTTATAGTGGGTTAAACAAAAAAAACTGGTATGTTATTCTTCTAACAAACATCGATTACTTTTTATTGGAGTGACTATTTATGTCTGTTGATGAGAGAAGGGATGATCACAAGAATATATGATAGATATTATACAATTCTGTTTACAAGTCTGACTTAATTTAGTTACTTTATAGTCCATCAAACAATAGAATATGCAGTGATTATTAAATAAATAAATCTGCTGTTGGGTGTTCCTATTGTACTTAAACAGGAACATGCCTGTCCTGATATTAGCTTCTGCTCACAGCCAAGCATGCTTTATGAGTTGATGCCTTCTGTCTTTTTCTTTGAGAATGAAAATACTATTCTTCTTATATATCGAACCTTGTCACCTTTTTTTTTCCTTCTCTTTATTACGGGCTCTCCTCCACCATGCTAGACCTAAAGAAATGTTTGTTGTATTTGTGAATCTTATTCTTCTAGGGTGACCCCTCCATCCACTCATAAATGCAAATGAAATTTATGTACATAAATGCACATATAGTTGCATTTGCATACACACACGTGTGACAAACTATGTATTCATTTTTGCATACAACAAGGTAGCAAGCATGTGCCAATGATTTTATTATGCTTTGTCATTTTTATAATTTGCTTTAGAACATGCTAAAGATGATTTATTTTTTTGTTTAAACAGAATAAAATATTTTCTGCACACAACTGCATAGATTAATATCTTATGTCCTCATGTAGGATGACAATATAATACAAAACTCTTCTAAAAAATATTTAATGTATATGCATTTTCAAATACGGATTTTGAATCCTCTAGTTAAGTTAGACTCAAATCATCTTATTTAAACGCTTTTAGTAAGATGATTGGTTTTAATCAAATATCAATCTTCAAATTCCTTTCAATAAATTTAAGGGGCATTTATTTTGTGAGTGGAAGTTCTTAGCACACTACCAACGGTTAAATATGGTTGATGCCTTTCTTTCTCTTTCTCCATAGCTAGGTCTCAACTCATTCTAGCAAAACAATCAATCAATACAAGAAAAAAGCAAGCAATAAGAGGGAAAAGCAAAAGCTCAAATGCTTCTACTTTCTTCTCTTTCACTATAGCTAATCAAAATGGCGACAAGATGCTCTCATCAATCAATAATTCCATTCATCTTTTTTTTCTCCACTAGAAATATAAAACTTTTGGTAAGGGGTCCCTCCACATACAAATAATGCCACAATATTGTATTCAGAATCTGGAACCCATTTAATTTTTTTAAATATATAATAAAATAAAGTAGCTCCATGCGAATCATATTCATATCCTTTGGTCCTCACTAACATATATGCTTCTTTTATTGGAGCAATATTTTTTTTTGACAAGTTATTGGAGCCATCTTGAACACTCAAAATCAAGGTGATCATAGAAGAGGAAAAAACAAATTCCATAAAGCAAGTAGGGGATTGATTTCAAGTGTGAGTGTGTGGGTCTGGCAACTATAGATACTGCACATTATTATTGTAAATTGTTGGGATAACAAAATGATCTCAAAATTTATAGTTAAGTAGTAAGAGTTCTTACATGGTAACTTCAAGAGACATATTTCAAATCTTATTGGAGATGATTGCAAAATGTTTATTAGTGGTATATTAATTATTTAATAATAATTTCTCCTTTCTCCAATTTTTCACAAAAGTTAAAATTCAAATACTATAGGCTAAGAAAAACAAGTTGCAATAAGTAAAATAACAAGAGTCAAAGATAGAATCTACAAATTACTTGTCTAGAAAAAAACAAAAACATTATGGTACTTTGTTATCCACTTTACAACCAGTCTCTCATTTATATTACATCACAACAAAAAGAGAGACTGCTTATGTTCTTAGTTGTTGCTAAACTATATATTTATGCTCCCTCTTACCCCCTTAATTAAGCTACTTAACAACAACAACAACAATAATAATAATTATAACTCAAATGGTTTCTTTACTAAGGTGACATTTGTCGATACGTCTTTGGTTGACAACTTGCAAGAATCAGATTTTCTTGGCTCTGCCTCAATCAGAAGCTGAACAACTTCTTTCATGGTTGGTCTACTAGCTGGTGCTTTGTAGCTGCATCTAATGGCAATCCTCAACACTTTAACCATATCATCTTTGAATGAACATGATAACTTTGGATCAAAAACCTCACTTGGTCTAGCTCCTTCTTTGCCTTCAACTTTGTTTGCAACCCAAAATACAATGTTTCTGTTTTCTCCAAATTCTGACTCAATTGGCTTCCTCCCAGTTAATAATTCCAACAAAATCACACCAAAACTGTACACATCACACTTTGTGGTTGCTCTTGGTGAATATGCATATTCTGTCACACCCATCAAAACAAATTAAATAGATTTAAACAATATAATATTCAACAAACTTACAATATGATAATAAGATTACTTACCGCTTAAGTTAACCACATGACTAATTCCCTAATACAAAATACTGTTTAATCAAATCCTACCTCTGTCCCTAAATATATAATACTTTTGAGATATTTCTTTTGTCCTTTTTATAGGACCCCCCTTTTGAAGTTTTAACTGTGTTAATTATTGTTTTACCAACATACTCCTAATTATGTTATATAGTTTTCTGCAACCTGTAATAAGTACTATGATGAAAATATATAAATTAAACGTGTTCTCTAAAGGATAAACTTGTGAAACAATATTAATTGTCAACAAATTTCATATTACGGTCAACTTTCTTAATTCTCGTGATTTGGTCGATAATTTATCTTGCATGATAATAGGTTAGATTGAGAGTTTGTTTACCTGGGGCTAGGTAACCATAAGTTCCAGCGATAACAGTGGTTGTGGAATCCTTTCCACCTCTTGCTTGCAAAACCTTAGCAATCCCAAAATCTGCAACCTTAGGATGGTAATCTTCATCCAAGAGAATATTTGTTGACTTAATATCTCTATGGATAATAGGAAAAACCAAATCATGGTGAAGATATGCAACACCCTGAGCAATTCCAAGTGCAATCCTATACCTTGTAGGCCAATCCAAATGAATCCAACCCTTGTGAAGAGAATCATACAAAGTACCGTTTGGCATATACTCATAAACCAACAAGCTACAATCCAAACTTGAGAAGCAACAATACAACTTAACAATGTTCTTGTGTCTTATGCTTCCAAGTGTTTCCACCTCAGCTTTCAATGCCTTGTCCACAAATAATGCATCTTCTGGCGAAGAATCCTTCGAACTTCGACTCCAAAGCCTCTTAACCGCGACAACATCTCCGGTTTTCAGCTCGATTTTGTACACTGTCCCTGACCCTCCATGTCCCATTATATTCTTATCAACCAAAGACTCAACAATCTCTCTTTGATCAAAACTAATCATGTGAAAACTCTTAACATCATAAGAGAAAAAAGATGAAGAGAGTGTGTATTCATGTTCAACTGCAGACACATTTTTGCCACACCTTTTTTTCAAGAACAAAGCAGCACCTACAAAAATCAAAATCACAGATACACCGGCTACCCATATAGTGTTCATCTTCTTACTCTTGTAACCATGTGAGCATAATGGAAAGTTTCTTTGATCAGATGAATTAGCATTAACCGGCATCATCACACATAAACCAGGATTCCCTGCAAAGCTTTCAACTAACCCTCCTTTAATCAATTTAGGAGGAATAGGACCAGAAAGAAGATTGTGTGAAAAGTTTATAGAATTAGGCAACAACACAGAGAGGCTTTCAGGGATGTTTCCGGTTAAGAGATTACTGGAAAGATCTAGAAGGTTGAGTGATTCCAAGGAAGAGAATGAATCAGGAATAGAAGAGTTCAGTTTGTTTGCTTGTAACATAAGCAAGTTAAGCTTTCTAAGGTTACCAATCTCAGAAGGAATTGGACCAGAAAGAAAGTTATAACTGAAATCAATTTTGACAAGGTTATAAGCTCTAGAGATTGTTGGTGTTATTTGTCCTGAAATCTTGTTCCTCTGAAGGAAAAGCTCGGATAAGTTTCTAGAATTTCCGTTGATCTCGGGAATCGGACCGGTCAGATTGTTGCTGCTCAAATCAATGATTGAAACATGTGGTAAACTCAAGAGTCCTTTTGGAACAGAACCTTCCAAACGGTTATTACTGACACGAAACCTTAGCAGAAACATGCAATTTGAATAACTTTCTGGTATAACACCAGAGAAAAAGTTATCCAAAACAAGAAAATATAAAAGTTTATCTCCTTGACAGACATGTTCTGGCAAAGGGCCAGACAACTTGTTTTCGGACAAATCAAGAACAACCATTCCTGAGAATTGCCCTAGTTTTGCAGGAACGTGTCCACTTAAGAAATTGTCGTAAAGTGACAGCATTCTAAGTGTTTTTGAGTTTTCAATTGATTTTGGAATTTCACCTGTGAGACTGTTATTGTAAAGTTGGAGAACCTGAAGCTTTGGAAGTTTACAAACAGAAGAAGGGATTTTTCCGGTTAACTTGTTTACCGACATATCTAAATCGACAAGTTCTGTTAAATTTCCAAGCTCTTCGGGGATGCTGCCAACAAGGAAGTAGTTATAGTAAAGTTCAAGCTGTTGCAAGTTTTTCAACAATCCAAGTTCTTTTGGAATTTGACCTGTGAGGAAATTTCCACTTAATTCAAGATCAATGAGTGTTGTTATGTTTGATATGGATGGTGGAATTTGACCATGCAACATGCATGTTGATAAAACCATGGATTTAAGACTTTTCAATCTTACAAAGCTTTTTGGCAATTCCCAAAGATTGAGTTTACTGTTTTCGTTGAAGTTGAGAATTTCAAGATTGGTGAGGTTGAAAACAGACATGGGAAAATCGCCCGTGAAGGAGTTGTATGATAAGTCGAGGATTCTGAGATATTTTAAAGACGAGAAATCAGGAAGTGTTCCTGACAGGTGCATCTTGTTCATGTTGAGTTGTTCTAAGTGAGAACAGTTGATTATGCTGTTTGTTGGGAACTTGAATTTTGTATTACCGAGGTTTAGGACACGTAAATTTGGAAGGTAAGAGCAAATATTTGATGGGAAGTTTCCAGAAAGTGACGACCAACCTGAAAAATCAAGACTTATGATGTCTCCTTTGTTGTCGCAGGTGATTCCGGTGAAGTCGCAGATTGGTTTATCCACTTTGCTTACTCCCCAATCAAAAGGATAGTTTCCTGAGAGAGACTCTTTCATTAGAGAAAAAAACTCAGATTGGTTTGTGCTGATAACATGTGACATGTTGGTCATGGAAATAATAACTATCAGTCCAAAGAAGAAGAATGGTTGATGATGGTTCATTTTTTATTTTGAGGGGGAAAAGAGAGAAGAATTTGAAGTGTTGTTTTGTTTTGTGGTTTGGTAATATTATTATAAGTGTAAGAGATTGCAAAGAAAGAGAAGAGTGAGAGATGTATATAAGATGGAAAGGTTTGAGTGGATGAGTTTGGGAAAAGTAGGTTCTTGTTGTAGTGCTATTACTACTACTGTGAGGGAGGGGTGAGGTGAACATCTTTGCTAAAGAGGCTTTATGTTTATACTCCACTATGTGTAAAGGGGAATAAAGGTGAACTATCCTAAACTCTAATAATATTAGGGTGTAAGGAAAGAAAAAAAAAGGACCTAAAATAATTGTTATGAGACTAAGAGAAAAATAATTATCTTTAACAAAGAAAAAGGAAAATAAAAGATTTTAAGAGTTGTGATAGGGATACAATAGAAAAAATATCATAGAAAGAGATATAAGAAAGGAGGTGAAAAGATAATAATTAGAGAATGTATATCAGTGAAAGTATATATACTTTATGCTAATATATCCTGCAGAAAATTAAAAGTGTTACTGCATAGGTATATGCTGTCTTGGTAAAAAAAAAGTTTGTTTTACCCTTACAGTGGGAGAGAATCCGAATCCTTGTTTCACTAACCAGGACCATTTGATGTGATGATGCTTTTTGGTGTTCCAGAACAAACCTTTTGTTTTATTTTTTAAGCTGCTTCAAACAAATAATTAGAACAAGTTTTGCAGATCATTATTCATTAGCTATATCTGCATGAGCTCTTGTTTATTTATTCTTATGAGAGTCTATCTTAATTAGTTATACAGTACAGTACTTGGAATTGCTTTAAGTATGGTCCTGAGCCTGACTATAGGAATAGGTTGATATACATGCATCATCAAATTTTTCCCTAAAAAAAATGCATCATAAAATTTTGGTGAAAACTCTTCCTTAGTTAAGCATAATGTGGTATGTAAATTAAAAAAAAAAAAAAAATCTAATATCTAACCCAATAACCGACAAATTTGGAGATCAATTCCATCGTCCACTAATGAGAAGAACTTGGAGATCAATCTCATCGTCCACTAATGAGAAGAACAATTGAAGTCGGAGGAATATCGAGTTGATATTTAAAAGTTGAGGACATTTTCCATCTCACAAAACAAAAACAAGTAAAAGAAATATAACAGGGCTCATTAAAAAAAAACATAAAACAGAAAAGTAAAATCAATTTGATAAAATATAGAAAAAGTTATCAATCTTTGTCAACTTTAACGTGAGAACACTTTTAGGATAAATGTACTTTTGTATCCAAACACATATTTGCAACAAAAATCCAAATATGCCTAATGTTTACCTCTCAATTTTTCCTAGTCTTGAAATAATTGAAGTTCAAAATCAATTGCTTCCTGTTGCTAATTAAGATGCTTCTCCACCAGGATCACCATTCAATAAAATTAATGGCGAAAAAATATAAAGAAATTAGATATTGGTTGAAATAGTTGTTGTTATTGGCTTGAACAGTAAATTCCACTTATTTTTTATATTTAATATCTAATTCATACAGTAAATTCCACTTGCATCTCTGTATATTAAATATTCTCAATAATCAATATAGAACTTGGAGATTTTTTATGAATGTAGATTAATTTCTACCATGCTGGTTGGTATTGCAGTTGAAATAAAAAAAAAAAAACAAAAAAAATTAGGGGTAGTACGGAATATAATGAGTGTCTATGATTCTCTCACGTTTCAATTCTATCTTTTGCTGAAATATTCCTTTTTTTTGCTTTCGAATTTTACGGTAATTAAGAGAGAAATATAAATCCAAATTGGTGGGATATTGTCTTATCAAAAGGGTGGGGACTACTATATTCTATGTTTAATCAAATATATGGAAAGACATGGGACCATGCATGCTCATTCTTGACGTGTACATCTCATAACTAGTGCATCCTTGTTTGTTTTCTTTATAGAGGCATTCTTGCATGGACACAAATATAAATGCATAGTATTTGGTCACACACATCAAAAACCTTTTTCTCAAAAGACTAAATCATTTTATTATCAAGTTCTTTTTTATTATTAAAAAAAATATTTTTATGTGTGTGTGCCTAAACACTGTATATTTATATTTGCGACCATGATAGACTTTCTCTTCTTTATAAAGCAAATGCATTATATCATAATGTGTTTTATAAAAGAGAATAAGAACATAAAAGGATTGCTGATATCTATGCTGCAAGGATAAAGATAAACTTAGCCACCAAATCATTCTTTGGGACCATTATTATGGTTAACTTCAGATAAAGGTTTTCTGTTTTGTTTCATCACAAAACAAGTGAAAGTAAGTAACTAATTAGTTTCCAAACTTAATACCTACAATGTAAGAAAATTTTACAAATACATTAAATTAAATATAATCAAATGTATTTGTGTATGTATTTTAAAAAAATAATTTCACAATGTAGTAAAACTATAAAATATGATAAAATGTTTGTAAAAACTATATAGTATATAGATTATTAAACTTATTAAGCTCTATTAGCAAAAATGATATTAATAAATTACTATTCCGCAACCGTTCGATAAGTAAAACTCAAAGAAAATAGCTGTTGACACATTGCATAAGGCTGTGTCACACATGTAAAAGACGGTTTTGCCCCCTCGGCAGTTAACTGCTGAGGAATTCAAAATCCGTCTGCAGTTAACTACCGAGGAATTCCTCGGTAGTTAACTGCCGAGAAAAACATTAATGCAGACAACAGGTTATGCATAAATGCTAAGCACTTCCAAGCCATTTTTTGGCCAGTTTTTACCTGTAATTAAACCAGAGCATTTCCAAAGGCAATACAAATCATACAACATTGAAACTCGGTCATGAATCAGAAAAATACAATATCTTTTACAATTGTCGATAATTAAATCAAACCGACATTTGGTTGAAATTACACAAAAGTTTGAAATTCATCAAAACGGTACAAAGTGTCCATAATTAAACAACACATTACAACTCATTACACATCATTAAATTAAATCCTTACTTACATTCATCACAATTGCATATGGAACGAACATACATATATAATATATTATTTTCCACCATATTCCGAAACATAAATCCGACGTCGCTATCGTCTTTAATAAGCCAAGGCATATATCTTGCCGTTTTCCATGCGAATTCATCTCTATCTTCTCCTAGGTCTATGCATGGCTTTAGAGCAGACAAGTGACGTGTATATTGATTTTCACCAAGATGCTCAAAATAAGTGTTAAGTTGTGTCTTCAAATCATCAAGAGAGTTCGTCGGCGTTATCTTAACCTTAACCATCTTTTTAAACGCGGAGTACCTAACACGCCCTTCAATTCTTGCAACCTCAGACATGTTTCACTTGACAAAAGCTTTAACAAAATAATCATAGATTAGAAAAAAATTAAATGAAATGTAATAACGAATAAATCAAATGCGTAAACATTAATAAGCTATAAATAAGTATTGCACTAGTTTCAAGTAAATAAAAGTCATATTATCATATATATCAATATAAATTACATAATGTTACTTATATATTGGCCATAAAAAATTGGCATTACAATTTTGACTCCAAAATATACGTCGGTGTAATTTCTACCAAAAAAAAGGACTAACACCGACAAAAAAATCACTCGTTAAATGCCAAGTGATTGGAGAAGATCAAGTGACATAAGATCTTCCTCATCTTCCGCAATAAATTTAAATTGTTGCTTTGGTTTTTCGGGAGTGTCCAACAAAATAGGCGCCGCTTTGTTTGACTCCTTTTGTGGTTTCGGCGGTTTGTTTCCACTTTCAATAGCCATGAGCTTTCGGAACAACTCATGTTGATCCAAATACTCATCTTCCCAAGTCACGGCATCTTGTTTCTTGTGATTGTGCCACTCCGTAAATGATGGAGGTAGTGGACAACTTTCCTTCAAATAAATAAGCACGAAGTGATTCGGAATTACCCCAAGGCACATGATGGGAGTTTTTTTGCTTACCCGACGGTGGTGGCCCTCTTAGTGGGAAAAAAGATTCCGAGTTACCAACTTCAAGATTTGTCAACACGACCACACACCTTTTGTAATAATTAGCAACAATGTGTCCCATGTTCGGAAAAGTCAACCACTTATCAACAAGATGTGCACAACTTTTTGTATTTGCGGGAGGATGTAAGCCATTTAAAATGTAGTTATAACGATCCTCACCCGCAAATACTTCAACATAATCATCTCTATGATCTTTCAATTCTTGAATAAGATGTGTACGAATCATGAGATGATTTTGTTCGGTCAAGCCCATGAACTCGGCTATAGCCCGGAATTCACAATGTCCATCGCCAATAACATCCACCACTTTTTCAATAAATGGAAGCATGAAGCGTGGCATATAATCAATAGGCCTTATAACCGGGATAACCTTAGGCTTTGGATACCGAGAAGGTGGTGGAAGTGGGGAAATTGGTGCTTTACCAAGACGAACACCTTTTTTCCTTTTATATGATGATGTTGTTGGTGATGGCGACGGTTGACTTTCCGGATTTCGGGAATCAACAACCTCCCAAGAAGAAGGGATCGGACTAGTCGATGTAATTTTTCCTTTAGACCTCGCAATGTCCACTTTTTTCTTGGCTCCCTCGGTTGTTGCTTTTTGTGGTAGTGGAGACATCATGGTGGTTTCTGTAACAACCCGATTTTCGCTAGTTTTATTTTATTATTTATTTGTGTGTATTATATGTGCTCACGTGTGATTATTTGCCTCTGTGTGTATTTTTGGTTGGGAATTGTAGAATTCGGTGTTAGAAGGGTATTTTAGTCATTTTGGACTTGGGGGCATTTTGGTCATTTTGAGAGTAAGGGTAATTTTGTAATTTTGATTGAGGATTATTTTTAGTGCTTAGTAAGAGTATTATTTTACCAAGTTACTAAAGGGTGGAGTAATTATTTTATTTACCGTTAAGTAACCGTTAGTGTTATATTTTACCGTTAAGTGAGTAGTAACATTTTTGAGGTTGAAATAGAAATGGGTTAGGCCCATTAAGGTTGTGAGATAAGCCCAATTAAGTGAGCCTATATATAAACTAATGTTAGTAGAGGAATAGGGTTCTTTCACAAACATTTTTCATTTGAGAAGAGAAGAGATAGATGCTAGAGGGAAGAACAAGAACAAGGGTTAGAGGCAAGAGGGGATTCATCATCTAGGAGCTAAATTGAAGCTTGGGTTAGAGATTCTTGGTGCTAGAGGTAAGAGGGTTAGGTTTCAACCATAATTCCTAACTTTTCATTTCTACCCATTTTGTGAAATTGATGAATTGAACCTAATTGATTGCAAATTCGTGTTCATGTTTTGATGCAATGTTTGAGTATGTAATTTGAATGTTAATTGAGTTGTTGATGATGAAATTACATGCTTAAATTGTGGTTATATGTATGCTTTGCATTTTTGTCCAAAAATGGTGATATGAGATGTTGTTGTGATGAATTGTTGATGAATTCATGATAGTTAGTTGCTGATGTTGTTGAGAGATGTTGTTGTTGATGATTGTTATACCCTAATTTTGGACCTAAAAATACCAACTCAATTCTTCTTTTCTTGCATTTCAAGTCATTTGATATGTCTCTGATCAATTGCATCCTTCTCTGCATTTTATTTCAATATTATTTGCAAAATTCATGTAAAAGGGTATTTTAGTCATTTCCTGCATTTAACTCATTTTTATCCTTGAAAATTGTTTGAGTCTTCTAAATTGGTTTGTATAAGTCCTTGTTTCAACCTCATGTCAAAATTCATTTCAGAAAACATCAGTTGAGTCATTTTTTAGTCAGTTTAGCCCCTAGGGGCATTTTGGTCATTTCATGTGATAAAATTTCTTTTCAGTCTTTTAAAAATTTGTTCGAGTCTTTTCATTTGGTTAGAATAAGTCTCTGTTTCATTCCATGTCAAAATCCATTTTAAAATTACATTTGAAGTCATTTTGAGTCAGTTTTGCCCATAAGGGCATTTTAGTCTTTTCATGTGTTAAAACCCTGTTTAAAATTCTAAAAATTGTCTCTGAGTTTTTTAATTTTGCTTGTATGAGTTCTTGCTTTAATTTCCTGTTAAAAATCCATTTCAAAATTGCATCTGAGTCATTTTTAGTTGTTTTAAGCCCTAGGGGCGTTTTGGTCATTTCACATAATATTTCTGATTCGTTTTAATCTGCTTTGTTGTTTTTAATCGTCTCATTTTTACGTTAATTTTCAATTTACTTTTTCAATTCAATTTTAGTTTTAATTTTCATTTTAGTCCGCGCACTTTTGTTATTTACGTTTTAATCCCTTTTTAGTTTGTTAGAGTCCAAGTGCCATGTGTCCAAATGCTATTGGTCCTTAAGAGTTTGTTACAAGTCTAGTGCCACATGTCTCTATCCTATTGGTCCAAGGCTTACCACATCACCTATAAATAGGTCAAAGTCATGGTCAAGGTTCAACAATTAATCATTTTCACCAAAAATTCCACAAAAATCACAAAAAACTCTTTTCTTTTTTTTCCTTCTTCTTCTCTCACGTAACCACCCTCTCTTCCATCTCTAACAACCTTTCACCACCACCTCAACCACCATAACTAACTCATCCTCCACCACTCCTCCTCCCTAACAAACTCCTCCACCACCATAACAAATTCAACAACCTTCTTCCACCACCCTAACTACCTCAATCACCACCATTCAACACTCTCTTTTCTCCTCCTTCTTTCTTTCCCCACCGTAACCTCAAGAACAATCCAAATCCTTCAACCTCCATGTTTCAATCGCATATCAATCCAAATCCATCACCGTCGCAAGAAAAGCTTCACGATGTGCCAAATCGCAAATTCCATTGATAGCTTTAAGGAATCAGCATGACTCAATTCGATTTCACAAGAAATTGATCCTCACGCAAACGGAACCAACGGCAACAACTCCGATACGCTTCTGCAATTGATTTCAGCAAACGATCGTTTCGGACTCGAATTTGAGTCACACGCCAAGTTCCAAACGCCATTCACCATCACCACAACACGTTTTGAAATCGGTCGAAGAGTGAATTGCAAAGCTGAAGCGGTTCCCGATCAAGCAAGAACGCAAGACACGAGAACTGAGAAGTGCAGGGACGAACAAAGTGAAACTTTCGACATCCGATCCGTCGAACCTCCGATCAATCTCAGGTATCACCATTTTTCCTTCTTGAATTCGATCTATGTTCAGTATCGTACCTGTAATTGTGTTGTATGTCCAAATCGTTGTTGTTTCATGTGCGAATTCCCTTGTTCTCCATTTTTGCGTCGAATTCAAGCTCTGATTGAAGCATCCATGGTTATGCTGTGCGATTGTGCTTGCGTCCTTTTCCCTTTTGAATCCGTTCTGTTGTGTGTATAGATGTGAGAAGCGATTGATGGAAGATGAGGAAAAGAGTGATTTGGGAGATGAGGGTTTTAGTTGTAGCTATCTGTGTGTGTTTGATGTTATGGAATGTGTGTTTGAGAAACAAAGAAGAAGAATGGAACGTTTGAGAAGAAGAGAAGCTCTTTTTCACGTTTTAACTTATAACCAACCCATTAACCCATGCCAATTACCCATTAACCCATGCCAATTACCCATTAACCGACCCATTACAAGTCTGCAGGCCCAACTGCTTGTTGTTTTTACCTTCTCCATACAGTTTCGCTTTTCGTACCCCCCACCCCTGTGTGTTTCTTGCTAAATTCTGCTGTTCATACCCCCTGCATGTTCAAAAATCTTTTAAAAAATTCCAATTAAATTTCCATAGGTTCTTGATGATATTCTTGATATTTTTTATGACATTTTACATGATAAAATTTGATAAAAAAAAATATGTATAGCATTTTTTCCTTATTTTTGTTAGAATTAGCAATTTTCTTGCACTTTTTAGTCCTAAAAACCTTTAAAAATTCCTAAAAAAATTCTCTATGTGTTCTTAATTGTTTTTTGACATTTTTGTGATGTTGACTATGTCTTAAAATCTTGATTGAAAATATATGTAGTATTTTCTTGTTAAAAGTTTACCATTTTTTTTGTTGAAAATTGTGAAATTTTACATGTGTTTGTGTCTAAAAATGCTCTAAAAAATTCCAAAAAATTTCATACATGTTTCTTGATAGTTTTGTGGTATTTTTGTGATAATTGTTGCATGTTAAAATTGATAAAAATATATGTGGAGTTTTCTTGTGATTTTATCTTACTTTTTGATAATTTCTTGTGAAAATTTTGCATGATCTTGGCCCTTAATCTTGAGTGTTTGATATGGAACTTTGCTACATGAATTTTATGAATATTGTGACTTTGAATCCATGAAATTGGTGCTGTTTGTGAATATGTCATTAATGCCTTGTGTTCCAAGTTTTGTTTGTGAATAAATAATGTGAAATTTGCCTAATTTTTGTCTTAAATGCTTGGTAGTGTATATTCCTTTAATCCTCTTTGTGAAAATTGAATTGAAATTCTTTGGAAACCTTTTGAAGTATGAGGAATATAGGTCATATTCAAGCCTTGCATTGGTGATGATTTTTTAGGCCTATTTCACATTTGTTTTTGCTTGTTTTTCTTATGTTAATTTTCTTACTTTTGTTATGATAGCTTTGACTTGCTTTATATCTTGTGCTACTAACCATTTGTTCATTGTTTCATACATCATAAGCATTCCATATCTCATCTCTTTCTCCATCTTATTTCTTGCACTTTAAGTTTCAATTTCATGCAAAAATTAGAATGTAAAGATTTAGGAGTTCTTGTAATATTTTACTTTCATGCTTTTAATTTCTTGGCAAAGAGGCCATAGAATGTATCTAGGGTATGATGTAAAGGACAATGGACTCTAATAATGTACACCGACACAAGCACCGACACATGCACACACTCCACTTTAGATAAATAGCTAGAATATGCATGTTTAGATGTATGTTTAGGATTGTATGTTTAGATGAATGCCTAGGATTTATACTTAGAAAAAACCAATTTTCCAAACAAATGTGAACAACTTCACTCAAATCTTTTCCAAATAAACCTTGGGATCCAACATCCCATTGTATTTTCTTCTCCATTTTCTTAATCAAATTTCAATAAAAATAATCATATTTGACTTCTTTTGCAAATGACTAATCCAACCTCACAATTTCATAATCTCATGCCCTTGAGACCTCTTTCTCTCATTCTTCAAAATCCCATTTTCAAACTTAAAATCAACCAACAAAAACAAAAACATTTTTTGAGAGAGAACTACGGTGGATTTGATCCCTTAAACGGGTACGTAGGCAAGGAACACAATTCCTTCAATTCAACTAAAATAAAAATCCAAAAACATTCTTCTCCCTCCAATTCTTCAGTAACTTTTAGGTGTAAATAACATTTTCAAAATAGCATTTAAAAATAAAGCGCGCGCGTAGAAATTAAAGACGGTTCCTATAGGATACTATAGTCGTTATGGGTGCCTAACACCTTCCCGTAGCGAAAACAACTCCCGGACCTCGATTCTCAAGGGTTTTGCTTACTTTTTCCCTTCCCAAGAAAAAATAAGATATCACCGGTTTAAAAGGTTCAAACGTAATCAATGTTTGACACCCGAAAACCAAGATAAAACAGCTGGCGACTTCACTGGGGAGATTCGAGAGTTACGCCTAGTCTTTATTTCCACGCTTGCGCTTCGTTTTTACTTGCTTCTTTTACTTGCTTTCCTATGTGAATAAATGTTTAATTTCTTGCAAACGTGTGGGGTGAGAGTATCAAAAGTCCTGCACCCGGGCTGAGTGAACTTAGGATTTAGGAGGGATATAATCGACAATTCATTCCAGGGGTTGCCTCGTGTTTTGGATTATGCGATCAATCCCACATAGCTAAGGCATTTTGGGGGTGATGTTGTCGGCGCGTGTTGTCGCGTTTAGGCACTTTACTTCTAATTGTTCTATGACGCTATGAACCGTAGATAACCAAACCCATCCATGGCCATTTTTCTAGGACGTAGTGCGGAGGCTAAACCGAGTGTTGTCTCGAGTTTTAGTCGTCACGCGATGCTACACTCAAGTTAGACCTTCCACGGATAATCATGGAGCGAGTGTTGTCTCGTGGCACCATGATATACGTCGGAGAGGTTGCAACTTGGGAACCCTTTTAGAACCCGGTTACTATATCCTAAAGCCCTAGATTCACCGGACACCGTGTCCACCCATGACTCCTCGACTTTGAACCTCAACCCACCATGTTTTCTCCGAACTTGAACATAATCATGCATACATGCATAAACTTTTTTCCATGCATTTATCAGAGGACTTAGACAAGTCATCTTTTTGAACATCACGGATGTGAACACCAAGTGATACCATCTCAACTAAACTTCTAGTTTTGCTAAACTTCTTCAAATAAAACTGTGTTTCTCCGTGATGTTCACAACCACTTTGACAAAGTCCTCTGACAAAAAAGAGTCTTTTTGCATTTGCATATCATGCATCATATGCATCATTCATCGGTCACAAATGGCTTCCCGTGCTCATTGTCTCCTGGTTCTTCTGCCGCAGTCTGAAAGGTGGCTCGTGCTCGCAAGGTTCACCAACCAGATAGAGTTCATCAGACAAGATTGTACAAGAGAAGAAACATGGCTAACCTTGAGGAAGAGAATGCCAGCCCCTCGGGCCAGCCCATTGAAGAGTCTAATCTGGACGAGATTTTGAGGTTCATCAAGAAGAGCGATTATAAAATTGTTGACCAACTGCTGCAAACTCCGTCAAAGATATCCATCTTGTCTCTGCTCTTGAGCTCAGAAGCTCACAGGAAAGTGTTAATGAAAGTACTGGAACAAGCTTATGTTGACCACGAAGTCTCTGTGGATCAGTTTAATGGGATAGTGAGTAATATTACTGCCTACAACAACTTGGGGTTTGGTGACGATGAACTCCCCGAAGCAGGGAAACACCACAACTTGGCTCTGCATATCTCAGTACATTGTAGATCTGACATGATATCCAATGTGTTGGTGGACACTGGATCGTCTCTGAATGTAATGCCTGAATCCACCCTAAGACAATTGAGTCATCATGGAATTTCTCTGAGGGGTAGCAGCTATCTGGTTAAAGCTTTTGATGGATCCCGCAAGGATGTTCTCGGGGAGGTAGACTTGCCAATTACCATTGGTCCGGAGACATTCCAAATCACTTTCCAAGTCATGGACATCAATGCTTCGTACAGCTGTCTCCTCGGAAGGCCGTGGATTCATGACGCTGGAGCAGTCACTTCTACTTTGCATCAGAAGCTCAAGTTCATGAGGAACGGTAAGATTGTCACTGTACATGGTGAAGAAGCATATCTGGTTAGCCAAGTGTCATCTTTCTCTTGTGTTGAAGCAGGGTCCGCTGAAGGGACGTCATTTCAAGGCTTGACTGTTGAGGGTGCAGAACCCCGGAAGGCTGGTACTAGCATAGCTTCATTGAAAGACGCCCAGAAGGCTGTTCAAGAAGGGCAAGCTGCCGGTTGGGGCAAAGTGATTCAGATCTTGGAAAACAAGCGAAAAGAGGGCCTTGGATTCTCCCCAACATCGGGTGTTTCAACAGGAACTTTCTACAGTGCTGGGTTCATCAACGCTATTACTGAAGATGCTGCTGGAAGTAGTTATGTGCCTACATTTGTTATACCAGGAGGCACTGTGAGAAATTGGGAGGCCATTGATGTTCCTTTAGTCATGCATGCTTCCATGTAATGTGTTTTGTTGCTCATGTTTTCTTTGTTTTCAAAATAACAATCCTTTCGCTCTGCCCAAGGCGAAAGTGATATCATTGTAAGGGTATGTTTGTTTCGGCATTGCCGTTATCAATAAAAGTTGTCGTCTTTCTCACGATTCTTTGTTTTTTACTTTTTAGTGCCTTTTTCTTGGAAATAATGGTAATGCCAGAAAAAACCAAAACATCTGTATTTTCTTATTAATTTCAAAAATCTGCATAAAAAACATTTTTTCTAAAATCATCCCAATCATATTATGCAGATTGAACCATAATAAACCCGTTGAACACAGTGACCCTACGGTTCCTCCAAATTTTGAATTCCCGGTATATGAAGCCGAAGATGAGGAAGATGATGAAGGGATACCGTATGAGATCACTCGACTGCTTGAGCAAGAAAGAAGAGCCATTCAGCCTCACCAGGAAGAGATTGAACTCATCAACCTGGGTACTGAAGAGAACAAGCGTGAGATCAAGATTGGTGCTGCACTTGAGCCAGAAGTGAAAAAGAAGATTACTCAGCTTCTCCATGATTATCCAGATGTCTTTGCATGGTCCTATGAAGATATGCCGGGTCTAGATCCCAAGATTGTGGAACATCGGATACCGACAAGACCTGAATGTCCTCCTGTCAAGCAGAAACTGAGAAGGTCTCGTCCAGACATGGCTCTTAAGATCAAGGCTGAAGTGAAAAAGCAAATTGATGCGGGTTTCCTCATGACGGTTGAATACCCTGAGTGGATTGCCAATATCGTACCAGTACCAAAGAAAGATGGGAAAGTTCGAATGTGTGTTGATTACAGAGATTTGAATAAAGCCAGTCCGAAAGATAACTTCCCATTACCTCATATTGATGTGCTTGTTGACAGTACTGCTCAATCCAAAGTGTTCTCCTTCATGGATGGTTTCTCTGGTTATAATCAAATACGAATGTCTCCTGAAGATAGAGAAAAGACGTCCTTCATCACTCCATGGGGAACGTTCTGTTATAAAGTAATGCCGTTTGGCTTGATAAATGCTGGTGCTACCTATCAAAGAGGCATGACAACTCTGTTTCATGATATGATTCACAAAGAAATTGAAGTATTTGTTGATGATATGATTGTAAAGTCAAGTGATGAAGAGCAACATGTTGTGTATTTGAAAAAGATGTTTGAAAGATTGAGAAAGTACAAGCTGCGATTGAATCCTAATAAATGCACATTTGGTGTAAGATCTGGAAAGTTGCTAGGCTTCATTGTCAGCCAAAGAGGCATCGAAGTTGATCCTGACAAAGTCCGAGCCATCAGAGAGATGCCGGCCCCTCAAACTGAGAAGCAAGTCAGAGGTTTCCTCGGACGTCTGAATTATATTTCAAGATTTATATCTCACATGACTACTACTTGTGGTCCAATTTTCAAATTGCTCAGAAAGAATCAGCCTGTTGTATGGAATGATGAATGCCAGGAAGCTTTTGATAGCATTAAAGAATACCTGTTAGAGCCACCTATCCTTGTCCCACCAGTGGAAGGAAGGCCTTTGATTATGTATCTGTCAGTGTTGGATGATTCTGTGGGCTGTGTTCTCGGTCAACAAGATGAGACTGGTAAGAAAGAGCATGCCATCTACTATCTGAGCAAGAAGTTCACCGACTGTGAGACTCGGTATACGATGCTTGAAAAGACTTGTTGTGCTTTAGCCTGGGCTGCCAAACGCCTGCGTCATTATATGGTAAATCATACCACTTGGTTGATATCCCGAATGGATCCAATCAAGTACATCTTTGAGAAGCCTGCTGTTACTGGAAAGATCGCACGTTGGCAAATGTTATTGTCCGAATATGATATTGTGTACAAAGCTCAGAAAGTAATCAAAGGAAGTGTCCTTGCTGAGCACCTTGCTTGTCAACCTCTTGATGATTACCAGCCGATTAAGTTTGATTTCCCTGATGAAGAGATCATGTATTTGAAAGCGAAAGACTGTGAAGAACCACTGATCAATGAAGGGCCGGACCCCAATAGCAAGTGGGGATTGGTGTTTGATGGTGCTGTTAATGCTTATGGTAAAGGAATTGGAGCCATCATTGTGACTCCGCAGGGGCACCACATTCCTTTCACCGCTCGAATAACCTTTGACTGCACAAACAACATAGCTGAATATGAAGCATGCATCTTGGGCATTGAAGAAGCCCTCGATCTGAGAATTAAGCACCTTGACATCTATGGAGATTCTGCACTTGTTATCAATCAGATAAAGGGTGAATGGGAGACTCATCATGAGAAGCTGATCCCATACCGTGACTATGCAAGACGTCTGTTGACATACTTTACAAAGGTTGAACTGCACCACATCCCTCGGGATGAAAACCAGATGGCTGATGCTCTCGCTACTTTGTCTTCCATGTTTCGTGTGAATCACTGGAATGATGTGCCCGTAATCAAAGTGCAGCGTCTTGATAGACCCGCTCATGTGTTTACCATTGAAAATATGCCAGATCAAGCTGATGGAGATGTGAATGGTAAAAAGCCTTGGTACTACAACATCAAGCAATTCTTGCAGAATCGTGAATATCCACCTGGTGCTTCCAACAGGGATAAAAAGACTTTGAGGCGATGGGCTAGCAGATTCCTTCTGGACGGAGAAATCCTATACAAGAGGAACTATGATATGGTCTTGTTGAGATGTGTTGACAAACAAGAAGCTGAGAAGTTGATGCATGATGTACATGATGGTACCTTTGGGACCCATGCTTCGGGTCACGCCATGTCAAGAAAACTGTTAAGAGCCGGCTATTACTGGATAACTATGGAACGTGACTACAACAGACATGCCAAAAGATGCCACAAATGTCAAGTTTATGCTGACAAGATTCATGTGCCTCCACATGCTCTCAATGTTATCTCTTCCCCATGGCCTTTCTCTATGTGGGGCATTGACATGATCGGAAGAATTGAACCAAAAGCTTCTAATGGACATCGTTTCATCCTAGTGGCAATTGACTATTTCACCAAGTGGGTTGAAGCTGCTTCCTATGCAAATGTGACCAAGCAAGTGGTTGTGAAGTTTATCAAGAATAACATCATCTGTCGATATGGTGTTCCTAACAAAATCATCACTGACAATGGTTCCAATCTGAACAATAGCATGATGCAAGCTTTATGTGAAGAATTCAAAATTGAACATCACAATTCTTCTCCTTATAGACCTCAGATGAATGGTGCAGTTGAGGCCGCTAACAAGAACATCAAGAAGATTGTTCAGAAGATGGTCACTACTTACAAAGACTGGCATGAAATGTTACCTTTTGCCCTACATGGCTACCGTACTACGGTGCGCAGTTCAACCGGGGCAACTCCTTTTTCTTTGGTGTATGGCATGGAAGCAGTCCTCCCTCTGGAAGTGGAGATTCCATCTCTTCGAGTGATCATGGAAGCAAAATTAACCGAGGCTGAATGGTGTCAAAGTCGGTATGATCAATTGAATCTGATTGAAGAGAAACGTATGGATGCTATGACTCGTGGACAGTTGTATCAAGTGCAAATGAAGAATGCTTTTGACAAGAAAGTCCGACCTCGAGAATTCAAGGAAGGCGAACTTGTACTGAAAAGAAGGATAAGTCAGCAACCCGACACAAGGGGCAAGTGGACACCTAACTATGAAGGTCCTTATGTTGTCAAGAAGGCCTTCTCTGGTGGTGCTTTGATTCTTACACACATGGATGGTGTTGAACTCCCAAATCCTGTTAATGCCGATATAGTCAAGAAATACTTTGTCTAAAAAGAAAAGAACAGCGTGGTAGGTCGAAAACCCGAAAGGGCGGCCTAGGCAAAAATGCGCTTCCCGGTGGATCGAAAACCCGAAAGGGCGATCCAGGCAAAAGTTAGGGACAAAAAAATGAATATGAAAAAGCTCGCTGAGATTGTACGCAACTCAGGCAAGAATGAGCGCCTCGATGAGCCGAAAACCCGAAAGGGCGGTTCATGCAAAAATGAGGTTGACAATAAAAGACAAGTAACTATATCTGGCAAATCACCATCACCCCTGGGGCATCTGCAACTGTCAATGGTCGTCTTCATCAGAGGCTTCTGTACTTGTGAATTCAAAATTTCTATGAAATGTAGCGGTCATCGTGTTCAATGTATCACCAACCAATAAAATTACCATTTTCCAAGCTTTGTAAATCCGTGAAGCCATGCCTTTGGCTGACTTTCACTCTTCTACATCCATTTGAGCCTTTCTATTGTTTGAAACTCTATTTTTCTTTCTACTTTCAATGCTATATGCAAAACATTTTCTGTCTATTTTGATAATGTTAATGTCTGAAACAAACATTTTTGAAAATTGAAAAACCTTTTCCTGTCTATTTTGAAAAGTAAACCTGAGCAACAGGGTACATTTCAATGAAACATGCATGAATGAATGAATGTCAATGTCTATTTCAATACATGTTACAAGCAGGTTACTCCCCAAGATGATCTGTGGTCAATAGCAAGAATGAAAAAACAGAATGAAAATGAAAAATTGAAAAAATGAAAATGAAAAGCTCGCTAAGCTGAAAACCCGAAAGGGCGGCTTAGGCAAAAATGAGCACCCCGCTGATTGACAACCTATGAAGGCAATTCAGGCAAAAATGGGGCAATGAAAAGAATTTATTCCCCGGTGAATCGAAATCCCGAAAGGGCGGTTCAGGCAAAAATAGGGTTTGAAAATGAAAGCATGAACATGAAATAAAAGCATTGACCACAGATGCGAACATCCAATGTTTACCCAGCACTGACACGCCTAGCAATGGCGACCTGTATCCAAGAACCTTCCAAGGGTCCTCCTTTACAAGTTTTATTGCCCTCAGCCATGGTTTTGATACGTCTCCCAAACGACGGTCTCTCCAAAGAGGTTTTCCCCCCTATGAATATGTCTCAGCACGAGCCACTACGTGCCCAATCTTCCAATGTTTTGTCTATCTCTGTGAAACTTCCTTGTCAAACTGCCAATCAATCATGCATTTCAAGCATTCATACATGCATAATCATGCATTTTATGTGCTCATACATCCAATAATCTTGCTAAACCATACATACATGTTGCATATCCAACTGTCAACTGTCAAATTCAAAGTCAATGTCAATGTCAATGTCAATATCAATGTCAATGTTAATGTCAAATGTCAATGTTAATGTCAAATGCCAATGTCAATGTTAATGTCAAATGCCAATGCCAATGTCAATGTCAATGTCAATGTTAATGCCAATGCCAATGTCAATGTCAATGTCAATGTCAATGTTAATGTCAAATGCCAATGTCAATGTCAATGTCAATGTTAATGTTAAATGCCAATGTCAATGTCAATGTCAATGTTAATGTCAAATGTCAATGTCAATGTCAATGTCAATGTCAATGTCAATGTTAATGTCAAATGCCAATGCCAATGTCAATGTCAATGTCAATGTTAATGCCAATGCCAATGTCAATGTCAATGTCAATGTTAATGTCAAATGCCAATGTCAATGTCAATGTCAATGTTAATGTCAAATGCCAATGTCAATGTCAATGTCAATGTCAATGTTAATGTCAAATGCCAATGTCAATGTCAATGTCAATGTTAATGTCAAATGCCAATGTCAATGTCAATGTCAATGTCAATATCCAATGCTAATGTCAAATGCCAATGTCAATGTCAATGTCAATGTCAATATCCAATGCCAATGTCAATGCCAATGTCAATGTCAATGCCAATGTCAATGCCAATGTCAATGTCAATGTCAATGCTGATGTCAATTTCAACTGTCAATTCAGTTCAAATCAATGTCAATTTACTTTTGGGCCAACAAAAATGGTCATGTCTATTTTCAAATCAAGTCAATGACAATTTACCCTCAATTGGTATCTTGTTAAACCAGACTTTCAATTTGTATCTTGTTACTGGTCAAGTGGCAAGTTCGATCCAAAGAACAGCTTGTACCTGCGTATATGTCTATGTTTCCGGTCAAACGGCAAGTTCGATCCAAAGAACAGTTTGTACCCTTTGCTTATGTTTTGTTTCCGGTCAAACGGCAAGTTCGATCCAAAGAACAGTTTGCACCTACTTACGTGTTGTGGTATTGATCAAGTGGCAAGTTCGATCCAAAGAACAGCTTGTACCCGTCTCTTGTTTGTATCTCTCGGTCAAGTGGCAAGTTCGATCCAAAGAACAGCTTGTACCTGTTTCTTGTTTGTATCTCCTCGGTCAAGTGGCAAGTTCGATCCAAAGAACAGCTTGTACCCGTCTCTTGTTTATATCTCTCGGTCAAGTGGCAAGTTCGATCCAAAGAACAGCTTGTACCCGTCTCTTGTTTGTATCTCTCGGTCAAGTGGCAAGTTCGATCCAAAGAACAGCTTGTACCTGTCTATTTGTTGCCCGTTCTTTCTACCTTGATGTCTATAAATCCCTTGGTGGTGCGACACAGCCCGTAGATTCCGGTTCGATTGTCTTGCATTCATAAATGAAATGTTGCATGGCATCCATGTTTTTGAAAATCTGAAAACGTATTTTTATGTCCAAAAGCAGTGCAAATGTTAATATTTAAGTATCTTCGTCCCGTCAACTCAAAGACTTCGTCTCTTGACTCTCCGGACAAAGAAACTTAAATAGGGGCAGCTGTTATACCCTAATTTTGGACCTAAAAATACCAACTCAATTCTTCTTTTCTTGCATTTCAAGTCATTTGATATGTCTCTGATCAATTGCATCCTTCTCTGCATTTTATTTCAATATTATTTGCAAAATTCATGTAAAAGGGTATTTTAGTCATTTCCTGCATTTAACTCATTTTTATCCTTGAAAATTGTTTGAGTCTTTTAAATTGGTTTGTATAAGTCCTTGTTTCAACCTCATGTCAAAATTCATTTCAGAAAACATCAGTTGAGTCATTTTTTAGTCAGTTTAGCCCCTAGGGGCATTTTGGTCATTTCATGTGATAAAATTTCTTTTCAGTCTTTTAAAAATTTGTTCGAGTCTTTTCATTTGGTTAGAATAAGTCTCTGTTTCATTCCATGTCAAAATCCATTTTAAAATTACATTTGAAGTCATTTTGAGTCAGTTTTACCCCTAAGGGCATTTTAGTCTTTTCATGTGTTAAAACCCTGTTTAAAATTCTAAAAATTGTCTCTGAGTTTTTTAATTTTGCTTGTATGAGTTCTTGCTTTAATTTCCTGTTAAAAATCCATTTCAAAATTGCATCTGAGTCATTTTTAGTTGTTTTAAGCCCTAGGGGCGTTTTGGTCATTTCACATAATATTTCTGATTCGTTTTAATCTGCTTTGTTGTTTTTAATCGTCTCATTTTTACGTTAATTTTCAATTTACTTTTTCAATTCAATTTTAGTTTTAATTTTCATTTTAGTCCGCGCACTTTTGTTATTTACGTTTTAATCCCTTTTTAGTTTGTTAGAGTCCAAGTGCCATGTGTCCAAATGCTATTGGTCCTTAAGAGTTTGTTACAAGTCTAGTGCCACATGTCTCTATCCTATTGGTCCAAGGCTTACCACATCACCTATAAATAGGTCAAAGTCATGGTCAAGGTTCAACAATTAATCATTTTCACCAAAAATTCCACAAAAATCACAAAAAACTCTTTTCTTTTTTTTCCTTCTTCTTCTCTCACGTAACCACCCTCTCTTCCATCTCTAACAACCTTTCACCACCACCTCAACCACCATAACTAACTCATCCTCCACCACTCCTCCTCCCTAACAAACTCCTCCACCACCATAACAAATTCAACAACCTTCTTCCACCACCCTAACTACCTCAATCACCACCATTCAACACTCTCTTTTCTCCTCCTTCTTTCTTTCCCCACCGTAACCTCAAGAACAATCCAAATCCTTCAACCTCCATGTTTCAATCGCATATCAATCCAAATCCATCACCGTCGCAAGAAAAGCTTCACGATGTGCCAAATCGCAAATTCCATTGATAGCTTTAAGGAATCAGCATGACTCAATTCGATTTCACAAGAAATTGATCCTCACGCAAACGGAACCAACGGCAACAACTCCGATACGCTTCTGCAATTGATTTCAGCAAACGATCGTTTCGGACTCGAATTTGAGTCACACGCCAAGTTCCAAACGCCATTCACCATCACCACAACACGTTTTGAAATCGGTCGAAGAGTGAATTGCAAAGCTGAAGCGGTTCCCGATCAAGCAAGAACGCAAGACACGAGAACTGAGAAGTGCAGGGACGAACAAAGTGAAACTTTCGACATCCGATCCGTCGAACCTCCGATCAATCTCAGGTATCACCATTTTTCCTTCTTGAATTCGATCTATGTTCAGTATCGTACCTGTAATTGTGTTGTATGTCCAAATCGTTGTTGTTTCATGTGCGAATTCCCTTGTTCTCCATTTTTGCGTCGAATTCAAGCTCTGATTGAAGCATCCATGGTTATGCTGTGCGATTGTGCTTGCGTCCTTTTCCCTTTTGAATCCGTTCTGTTGTGTGTATAGATGTGAGAAGCGATTGATGGAAGATGAGGAAAAGAGTGATTTGGGAGATGAGGGTTTTAGTTGTAGCTATCTGTGTGTGTTTGATGTTATGGAATGTGTGTTTGAGAAACAAAGAAGAAGAATGGAACGTTTGAGAAGAAGAGAAGCTCTTTTTCACGTTTTAACTTATAACCAACCCATTAACCCATGCCAATTACCCATTAACCCATGCCAATTACCCATTAACCGACCCATTACAAGTCTGCAGGCCCAACTGCTTGTTGTTTTTACCTTCTCCATACAGTTTCGCTTTTCGTACCCCCCACCCCTGTGTGTTTCTTGCTAAATTCTGCTGTTCATACCCCCTGCATGTTCAAAAATCTTTTAAAAAATTCCAATTAAATTTCCATAGGTTCTTGATGATATTCTTGATATTTTTTATGACATTTTACATGATAAAATTTGATAAAAAAAAATATGTATAGCATTTTTTCCTTATTTTTGTTAGAATTAGCAATTTTCTTGCACTTTTTAGTCCTAAAAACCTTTAAAAATTCCTAAAAAAATTCTCTATGTGTTCTTAATTGTTTTTTGACATTTTTGTGATGTTGACTATGTCTTAAAATCTTGATTGATAATATATGTAGTATTTTCTTGTTAAAAGTTTACCATTTTTTTTGTTGAAAATTGTGAAATTTTACATGTGTTTGTGTCTAAAAATGCTCTAAAAAATTCCAAAAAATTTCATACATGTTTCTTGATAGTTTTGTGGTATTTTTGTGATAATTGTTGCATGTTAAAATTGATAAAAATATATGTGGAGTTTTCTTGTGATTTTATCTTACTTTTTGATAATTTCTTGTGAAAATTTTGCATGATCTTGGCCCTTAATCTTGAGTGTTTGATATGGAACTTTGCTACATGAATTTTATGAATATTGTGACTTTGAATCCATGAAATTGGTGCTGTTTGTGAATATGTCATTAATGCCTTGTGTTCCAAGTTTTGTTTGTGAATAAATAATGTGAAATTTGCCTAATTTTTGTCTTAAATGCTTGGTAGTGTATATTCCTTTAATCCTCTTTGTGAAAATTGAATTGAAATTCTTTGGAAACCTTTTGAAGTATGAGGAATATAGGTCATATTCAAGCCTTGCATTGGTGATGATTTTTTAGGCCTATTTCACATTTGTTTTTGCTTGTTTTTCTTATGTTAATTTTCTTACTTTTGTTATGATAGCTTTGACTTGCTTTATATCTTGTGCTACTAACCATTTGTTCATTGTTTCATACATCATAAGCATTCCATATCTCATCTCTTTCTCCATCTTATTTCTTGCACTTTAAGTTTCAATTTCATGCAAAAATTAGAATGTAAAGATTTAGGAGTTCTTGTAATATTTTACTTTCATGCTTTTAATTTCTTGGCAAAGAGGCCATAGAATGTATCTAGGGTATGATGTAAAGGACAATGGACTCTAATAATGTACACCGACACAAGCACCGACACATGCACACACTCCACTTTAGATAAATAGCTAGAATATGCATGTTTAGATGTATGTTTAGGATTGTATGTTTAGATGAATGCCTAGGATTTATACTTAGAAAAAACCAATTTTCCAAACAAATGTGAACAACTTCACTCAAATCTTTTCCAAATAAACCTTGGGATCCAACATCCCATTGTATTTTCTTCTCCATTTTCTTAATCAAATTTCAATAAAAATAATCATATTTGACTTCTTTTGCAAATGACTAATCCAACCTCACAATTTCATAATCTCATGCCCTTGAGGCCTCTTTCTCTCATTCTTCAAAATCCCATTTTCAAACTTAAAATCAACCAACAAAAACAAAAACATTTTTTGAGAGAGAACTACGGTGGATTTGATCCCTTAAACGGGTACGTAGGCAAGGAACACAATTCCTTCAATTCAACTAAAATAAAAATCCAAAAACATTCTTCTCCCTCCAATTCTTCAGTAACTTTTAGGTGTAAATAACATTTTCAAAATAGCATTTAAAAATAAAGCGCGCGCGTAGAAATTAAAGACGGTTCCTATAGGATACTATAGTCGTTATGGGTGCCTAACACCTTCCCGTAGCGAAAACAACTCCCGGACCTCGATTCTCAAGGGTTTTGCTTACTTTTTCCCTTCCCAAGAAAAAATAAGATATCACCGGTTTAAAAGGTTCAAACGTAATCAATGTTTGACACCCGAAAACCAAGATAAAACAATGATTAAAACCTTGGGTAATCATAATTGTGAAGTTTGCTATGACTTTGCGTTGTTTTGAAGTTTTGATGAAAAATGGGTCAAATGATGATTTTTGTTAAGAGAATGTTTTGGGACAAATTTTATATGGATTTGTGTGTCTTTTCATGTTTGGAAATGTTTAAACAAACTTTGGGATCAAATTTGAGCTTTGGGAAGTCAAAATTGGAGTTTTGGGGTGAAAATGAGGTTTTTCCCGAGACTGGACTGTCATAACTCGCAGTTGCAAGTAAATCACTCGCAGTTGCGAGTTGCACAGGACAGAACTCCCTGTTTCGCGTTCTTGAGTCTTTTTTGCACGTTTCTGTTTTGAATTGGTTTTCGGTGTAAACATGAAAGTTGTAGATAATTTTGTTAGCTTTCCAGAGGCTTTGGTTTGATTTGAAAATGATTTTTGGTTTTTGAGTTATGATGAAAATACTCCAAGGTGGTCTTGGTGAAATTTTACGAAAATTCTGCATAACTATTTCTAAGTCGACCCAAACCTTATGGATTGTTTCCAATCTTCGAAACTTGAGTTTTATGAGTTCAATTTAGGTGTTTAATGGTATTTAAACTATGATGTGGTGAATCTAACTTGTTTTGATTTGAAAATGGAAATTTTTGTGAAAAGTGATAAAGGGAGACGAACTTTGTGATTTTTATGAATTCGTTGTATTTGGCCGGTGAAACGCCAAGGTATCCTCTACTGCACTCATATGTGGCCTAGGGGTATGCTTAGTTGCGGCATTGGAACTTGTTTACTTGGTTTTAGTTAGATGACTCAATTATTTTCAATGTTGTGATTTTTGGAGACGAACTTGGTAGAAAATGATTTTTGAGAGTCAATTGCTTATGAACCCCTTATGAATAGATTAATATGATTATGAGATGATGTATGAATGGTTGTTGAGTGATGAATATGATGTTTGTGATCATATGTTGTATTTGTTCCTCTATTTGGATTGTAAGGAATTATGTGGAAATGTGGCAACTATATGTTGATTTATGTGGAGATGATTGATGATGTATATACGTGAAAACTATATGTTGATTGAATTGTGGATGTTGTTGGTGATTGTATATATGTCAAGTGGTGGTGAATTGTTGTCGATGCATATATACTAATTGAATGGTGATGAACATGTTTATGTTATGTTGTTTGTTGAACATGTTAAATGTTGATTGTTGGTGGTGAATTCATACATGCTAATTTGATGGTGATCTTGATGGTGAATGCATGTATGCAAAATGATGGTGATGGTGAGGTGATTATTGTTTGTGTGAACATATGCATTGAGTCGAGTCATAAGTTCATGCATTCATGACTGATGGTGGTGGATTTTATATCCAATTGAGGTGATACGATGTTTTTGTTGCAACGAAGGTGACGACCTTGAGGTGATTTGGTACCACATGCATCTAGAAGAGTCTAGACATCATATGCATTTGAATAATTGATGAGTTGTGTCATAATTGAATATATGACTTGGTGAATTTGTGGATTGGTGAAATTGGTGAATGTTGTGATTGTGTTGATTGGTGTATATGTACATTGGTGGATTTTGTTGATGGTTGTGAATAATTGAATTATGCTCTAATTGCATGTCTTATTTGTTTGTGCTTATACACTTGGTGAATCTATTTGATGATAATTAATTTGATAATAATGATGAAGTGAGAGTTGTATATGTATATGCACATGATGTGGTGATTTCCTTGATGATGATGATTATTTGCTTATGACTTTGAAATGATGAATTGTACTTTTAAATTAAGTATGCTAAGTGGAGAATAAGGTGAGTAATCCTTCCATTGATCGATAATTGATGAACTTATGTTGATGATTTGTTTAGAAATTGGATATACTTGCTATGCCATATTAATAATGTGATAGCTTGAAATGTAAGTGATGAGGGATAATAATCATGTGATGCTAGTGTTCTAGGAGGGATGGTTATGAATATGTGATACGTGTTTGATACACTTGTTGATACGAACTTGGAATGATGATATTGAATGATATAAGTGTGGTGAATACTTGTGAATACATGTATGATTTGTTGTCCTTCGTCCTTGAATATATCTTTCATTTCCAATGTTCTTGTTTAATCTTATATGGATTATGATGATGTAATGCTAACCCTCAGTGGTTTACCACCTACCTTTCCGTATGGACGGGTAGATGGAGTGCAGGATGCTTAGACTTGTGTTGATGTTGCCGAGGAGTGGAGTTCCTCTTTTTATGTGCAGTGTCTAGATTAGGGCTCTGATCTAGGATAGTTCTTGCACGTTGGATTTCTATTTGATTATGTAGTTTGGTGTTGAGACATTATTATGTGGAGATTTGAGATATTATTGTATCTGAGATTGGAGGATGTTATCTTTATATCTTATTCTGAGATTTGTTGTTGTTATGGATTATATATGTGTTCCGCTGCTATGTGATGTAACATGATCTTTATGCATGTATGTTTTAATCTGGAAGACGTAGCATCTATTTCTAGAATATATTTGTATATTCGCGCGTTTTACCGCTTAATAGAAGTAAGGTGTTACAAGTTGGTATCAGAGCCGTGGTCGGTCTTGTCCAGACCAAAACCCGTTGAATTCCCTGTTGTATGCGACATGTACGGGAGTACTGTCGGTACTTGTTGTGTTGTTCTGTTCTTTTAGATGGGTTTGAGCTTAGTGGGGGAGTAGCAGGTTGTTTCAGGTTCGTTGGGTCTGGCAAGGGAAGGTATCTTTGGCTGCGAAGGCTCATTTGTTTGTGGTTTGTGTTAAGGTTCCTGTTGATTTTGAGTTGGATCTTGTGTGTCTTCCGTTGAAGCATATGGACGTGATTTTTGGTATGGATTGGATGTTGACTTTTGGTGTTAACATTAATTGTTTGACCAAGAGTGTAACATTTTCTAAGCCGGTAGCTGAGGAAGGTGGAAAGTTCTTGACCGCGGAGCAAGTAAAGAAGTCCTTGGATGGTGAAGCTAGTGTGTTCATGATGTTTGCTTCTTTGAAGGAAAGTAGTGAGAAAGGAGTTGGTGATTTGCCGGTAGTGCAAGAGTTTCCAGAAGTTTTTTCGGACGACATTACTAAGTTACCGCTGGAGAGGGAAGTTAAGTTTGCAATTGATTTGGTACCAGGAACAAGTCCTATTTCGATTGCGCCGTATCGGATATCTGCATCAGAGTTGGGTGAATTGAAGAAACAGTTGGAAGAGTTGCTTGAGAAGCAGTTTATCAGGCCGAGTGTTTCTCCGTGGGGTGCTCCTGTGTTGCTAGTTAAGAAGAAGGATGGAAGCATGAGGTTGTGTGTGGATTATCGGCAGTTGAATAAGGTGATGATTAAGAATCGGTATCCGCTTTCGAGGATTGATGATTTGATGGATCAGTTGGTTGGCGCGGTGGTGTTCAGCAAGATTGATTTGAGATCAGGATATCATCATATTAGAGTAAAGGCGGAAGATCTATCCAAAACTGCGTTCAGAACGAGGTATGGACACTATGAGTATTCTGTGATGCCATTTGGAGTATCTAATGCGCCAGGTGTTTTCATGGAATATATGAATAGAATATTTCATCCTTTTTTGGATCGTTTCGTGGTGGTGTTTATCGATGATATTTTGGTATATTCGAAGTATGAAGAAGAGCATGCCGAGCATTTGAGGATTGTGTTGGGAGTTTTGAAGGAGAATAAGTTGTTTGCTAAGTTGTCGAAGTGTGAGTTTTGGTTGCGGGAAGTGAGTTTCCTTGGTCATGTAATTTCTAAAGGTGGCATTGTGGTGGACCCGTCGAAGGTTGATGCGGTTTTGCAGTGGGAATCGCCTAAGTCTGTTTTTGAAGTTAGAAGCTTTCTTGGTTTGGCCGGTTATTATCGAAGGTTCATTGAGGGATTCTCTAAGTTGGCGTTGCCATTGACGCAGTTGACTCGAAAAGGACAAGCTTATGTTTGGGATGCTAAGTGTGAGAAGAGTTTCCAAGAGTTGAAGAAGAGGTTGACTTCAGCCCCAGTGTTGATTTTGCCGAATCCGAAGGAATCGTTTGTTGTGTATTGTGATGCTTCTAAGATGGGTCTTGGTGGTGTGCTTATGCAGAATCATCAGGTTGTGGCTTATGCTTCGAGCCAGTTGAAAGTGCATGAGAAGAATTATCCGACTCACGATTTGGAATTAGCAGCCGTGGCGTATGTGTTGAACATTTGGAGGCATTATCTGTATGGTTCTAAGTTTGAAGTGTTCAGTGACCACAAGAGTTTGAAGTACTTGTTTGACCAGAAGGAGTTGAATATGAGGCAGAGGAGATGGTTGGAGTATCTTAAGGATTTTGATTTTCAGTTGAGTTATCACCCTGGGAAGGCGAATGTTGTTGTTGATGCTTTGAGTAGGAAGTCGTTGCATATGTCTGCTATGATGGTTAAAGAGTTAGAGTTGATTGAGCAGTTTCGAGATTTGAGTTTGGTTAGTGAGTTAACACCGGAGGGTGTGAGATTGGGAATGTTGAAGCTGACGAGTAATATTTTGGAAGAGATCAAGAATGGTCAGAAGGAAGATTTGGAACTTGTAGATCGTGTGGTGTTGGTTAATCAAGGTAAGGGTGGAGACTTCAGATTGGATAAGAACGGTGTTTTGATGTTTCGTGATCGTGTTTGTGTACCAAGTGTTCATGAGCTTAAGAGACAGATTTTGGATGAAGGTCACAGAAGTAGTTTGAGTATTCATCCAAGAGCGACTAAGGTGTATCAGGATTTGAAGAGGTTGTTTTGGTGGCCTGAAATGAAGAAGGAGATTGCAGAGTTTGTGTATGCTTGTTTGGTATGTCAGAAGTCTAAGATTGAACATCAGAGACCGTCGGGATTGATGCAACTGTTGTTTGTGCCAGAGTGGAAGTGGGATAATATCTCTATGGATTTTGTTCGAGCCTTGCCGAAGACTATGAAGGGTTTTGATTAGATTTGGGTGATTGTTGATCGGTTGACGAAGTCGGCACATTTTGTTCCTATCAAGACCGGTATGTCTGTGGCGAAGTTGGCTGAGATCTATATTGAACAGATTGTTAGATTGCATGGTATTCCTTCTAGTATTGTCGGATCAGGATCCGAGGTTTACTTCTAAGTTTTGGGAGAGTTTGCAAGTTGTTTTGGGAACTAAGTTGAGGTTGAGTTCTGCTTATCATCCCCAGACTGATGGTCAGACGGAGAGGACTATTCAGAGTTTGGAAGATTTGTTAAGAGCTTGTGTGTTGGAGCAAGGTGTCAGTTGGGACGAATGTTTACCATTGATTGAGTTTACTTACAACAACAGTTTTCATTCTAGTATCGGGATGTCACCGTTTGAGGCTTAGTATGGTCAGAGGTGTACGACGCCGTTGTGTTGGTATGAGTCAGGTGAAAGTGCTTTGTTAAGACCGGAGGTTGTGCAAGAGACTACGGAAAAGGTTAAGATGATTCAAGAGAAGATGAGAGCATCTCAGAATAGGTAGAAGAGTTATCATGATAAGAGGAGGAGGGACATTGAGATTCAGGTTGGTGATCATGTGTTTTTGAGAGTGAATCCTGTAACCGGTGTTGGTCGTGCTTTGAAGTGTCGGAATTTGACTCCTTGTTTTGTTGGACCGTTTGAGATTGTTGAGAAGGTTGGAGTTGTAGCGTATCAGATTGCGTTACCGCCATCTTTGTCGAATCTTCATGATGTGTTTCATGTGTCTCAGTTGCGGAAGTATGTGTATGATGCGTCTCATGTGATCCAAGTGGATGAGTTGGAAGTAAGGGATAATTTGACTGTTGAGACTTGGCCAGTGAGGATTGAAGATCGGGAGATGAAGCGGTTGCGTGGCAAGGAGATCGTTTTGGTTAAAGTGATTTAGGTTGGACCGACTGGTGAGAGTGCCACTTGGGGATCGGAGAGTAGGATGAGGGTTGCGTACCCAGAGTTGTTTCCTTCAGGTAATTTTCGAGGGCGAAAATTCTTTTTAGTGGGGGAGAGTTGTAACAACCCGATTTTCGCTAGTTTTATTTTATTATTTATTTGTGTGTATTATATGTGCTCACGTGTGATTATTTGCCTCTGTGTGTATTTTTGGTTGGGAATTGTAGAATTCAGTGTTAGAAGGGTATTTTAGTCATTTTGGACTTGGGGGCATTTTGGTCATTTTGAGAGTAAGGGTAATTTTGTAATTTTGGTTGAGGATTATTTTTAGTGCTTAGTAAGAGTATTATTTTACCAAGTTACTAAAGGGTGTAGTAATTATTTTATTTACCGTTAAGTAACCGTTAGTGTTATATTTTACCGTTAAGTGAGTAGTAACATTTTTGAAGTTGAAATAGAAATGGGTTAGGCCCATTAAGGTTGTGAGATAAGCCCAATTAAGTGAGCCTATATATAAACTAATGTTAGTAGAGGAATAGGGTTCTTTCACAAACATTTTTCATTTGAGAAGAGAAGAGATAGAGGCTGGAGGGAAGAACAAGAACAAGGGTTAGAGGCAAGAGGGGATTCATCATCTAGGAGCTAAATTGAAGCTTGGGTTAGAGATTCTTGGTGCTAGAGGTAAGAGGGTTAGGTTTCAACCATAATTCCTAACTTTTCATTTCTACCCATTTTGTGAAATTGATGAATTGAACCTAATTGATTGCAAATTAGTGTTCATGTTTTGATGCAATGTTTGAGTATGTAATTTGAATGTTAATTGAGTTGTTGATGATGAAATTACATGCTTAAATTGTGGTTATATGTATGCTTTGCATTTTTGTCCAAAAATGGTGATATGAGATGTTGTTGTGATGAATTGTTGATGAATTCATGATAGTTAGTTGCTGATGTTGTTGAGAGATGTTGTTGTTGATGATTAAAACCTTGGGTAATCATAATTGTGGAGTTTGCTATGACTTTGCGTTGTTTTGAAGTTTTGATGAAAAATGGGTCAAATGATGATTTTTGTTAAGAGAATGTTTTGGGACAAATTTTATATGGATTTGTGTGTCTTTTCATGTTTGGAAATGTTTAAACAAACTTTGGGATCAAATTTGAGCTTTGGGAAGTCAAAATTGGAGTTTTGGGGTGAAAATGAGGTTTTTCCCGAGACTGGACTGTCATAACTCGCAGTTGCAAGTAAATCACTCGCAGTTGCGAGTTGCACAGGACAGAACTCCCTGTTTCGCGTTCTTGAGTCTTTTTTGCACGTTTCTGTTTTGAATTGGTTTTCGGTGTAAACATAAAAGTTGTAGATAATTTTGTTAGCTTTCCAGAGGCTTTGGTTTGACTTGAAAATGATTTTTGGTTTTTGAGTTATGATGAAAATACTCCAAGGTGGTCTTGGTGAAATTTTACGAAAATTCTGCATAACTATTTCTAAGTCGACCCAAACCTTATGGATTGTTTCCAATCTTCGAAACTTGAGTTTTATGAGTTCAATTTAGGTGTTTAATGGTATTTAAACTATGATGTGGTGAATCTAACTTGTTTTGATTTGAAAATGGAAATTTTTGTGAAAAGTGATAAAGGGAGACGAACTTTGTGATTTTTATGAATTCGTTGTATTTGGCCGGTGAAACGCCAAGGTATCCTCTACTGCACTCATATGTGGCCTAGGGGTATGCTTAGTTGAGGCATTGGAACTTGTTTACTTGGTTTTGGTTAGATGACTCAATTATTTTCAATGTTGTGATTTTTGGAGACGAACTTGGTAGAAAATGATTTTTGAGAGCCAATTGCTTATGAACCCTTTATGAATAGATTAATATGGTTATGAGATGATGTATGAATGGTTGTTGAGTGATGAATATGATGTTTGTGATCATATGTTGTATTTGTTCCTCTATTTGGATTGTAAGGAATTATGTGGAAATGTGGCAATTATATGTTGATTTATGTGGAGATGATTGATGATGTATATATGTGAAAACTATATGTTGATTGAATTGTGGATGTTGTTGGTGATTGTATATATGTCAAGTGGTGGTGTATTGTTGTCGATGCATATATACTAATTGAATGGTGATAAACATGTTTATGTTATGTTGTTTGTTGAACATGTTAAATGTTGATTGTTGGTGGTGAATTCATACATGCTAATTTGATGGTGATCTTGATGGTGAATGCATGTATGCAAAATGATGGTGATGGTGAGGTGATTATTGTTTGTGTGAACATATGCATTGAGTCGAGTCATAAGTTCATGCATTCATGACTGATGGTGGTGGATTTTATATCCAATTGAGGTGATATGATAGGCCAAACCGCAAGTGCACGGTCTATCGAAGTAATAGTAGTAAAAGCATATCGTTCCGCTAGGGAGTTATGAATTCGATTAACTTTTAGAGAATGATTAGAAAAGAAGAAAGATTATAAAAAGGGAGGTTTAGTTGCTGAAGGTAAATAACAATAATAATAAAAGAGCCTTGGGATCATTGGTTCATCATAACAACGAATCCTTCACAAGCAAGCCTTAAACTTATAATTATGCGTTAATCTTAATTTCTAAGGACAAGTTTCTCTTTAGCATATCACAGCTTCTCTCGAAGTCAGTGAGTGTATCCCTCCAACAACCACACCTATTCTCATGGGTGATTGCCTTTGGGACCCTTGAAGATCGAAACTTTATGTGTCCCAAGGTTTGCTAGACTATTCTCATGTTTCGCAAACCTTGTCTAAATTCACTTGTTCGGATATCAAAGCTCCGCGTTCGCTTTATGAATTGATATCTGTGATGATGAATTAACCATTATCAAACCCTCTGCGTTCGCTTCCACAGTTTGATAATAATTAATTCATGTTAAAACGGTGAATTCAGATAAGAAATTAAGGTAACATATAATTAGGGTTTAAGGCTTGGCTTGATCCGGATTACGTCATTAGACTTATCCAACAATCCCAAGACAAAGAAGTCTACTCACTAACGTTCATTGTAGACATGGGGGAAGAAGAGAGAAAGCAATAAAGTAAAAGAACAATAATATAAAAGTGAACTTTTATTCCAAGAACAAAAGATGATTGTTTATGATGGAGAGCTACTCTATTTATAGCTTTACAATTGACTTAAAATCTAAGCAACTATAAGGGTTATTCGGTAAAACTACAACAGGGTAACTTGGGCCTAAAGCAAAAGCAGCAAAAGTCATATAGAGAGGTGGCACGGCCGTGCCAACCTTAGCACGGGCCGTGCCAAGCTTCTGACTTGGGGGAGACTTATTTTTGTCTCCGAATCTTCGTATTTTAGCTCCAAATCAGCTCCAGACTTCTTTCTTTTGCTCCAAGACTTCTTCCATCATATATTCATTCCTGAAATATAAAATATGCAATTGTAGTAAAAAGATTCAAAAAGGAAATAATATTGCAATATAATAAATTCAAATCTAAATAAAACTAAACTAAATAATGCATAAAAATAGACTAAATATTAACTCATCAAACTCCCCCACACTTGAATCTTTGCTTGTCCTCAAGCAAAAGGCAATAGACATAGTAGAAACAAGAAAGATTAAACATGGCAACACAATTGAAAAACTCATGCCTCTCCTAAGGTTTTGTTTCAAGTACACTAATCATGACTTCAAGTACTTCTTGTGAACTTATTCAACCCAACAACAAGTCTCAAGTGAGTGTGTGTGTGCCGTCCAACCCTTTTCTTGCTCCTGTATAAGATAGATATTATGAGGAACAGGTTCTATCCCTAATGTTAAAGTAACCGAGAAAAGTCCTTTGTTCATTTCATATAAGAGTGATGGGAATTTAGTTAAAATTAAATTTAGATTAACAATTTAAGCACAAAGGGGTTGCAGATGCTTAGGGGCTATCTATCCTCATAGGAAGTCTTTTTGGATGTAATTGTCCTTTCCCCCTAGATTCAAAATCACCCTAAGCAGTGCTGCAAAATTTCTTTATTTCATCTCCGCGTAGGAAGTCTTTTTGGATGTAATTGTCCTTTCCCCCTAGCATTGATGAATTTATTTTACTTTAAGTTCAAATTAGGGAGTCACCACCACAATTAGGAAGTTAGGGATTGTCCTTTCCCCCACATGTTGGTGCCATTCTCCCGCCCCATTTAACTTTAACAATTAAGAGAATATAACAATAAAGCACAATTGATTATTTTCCCACACAAACTTATATTACTTTTACTCTAAAGACTTTTAAGGGTCTAAGTTAACACTAAAGATAGAACGTGCTCCTTAAAATACATACTCATACACTTGCTCAAAGATTGCAACTGAGTGCTTTTCTCATTGGAGATTTTCACAATAAAACAAGATGTGGGTATAGCAAGAACACAAGAAACACAAGAAACCACTTTCATGTACAAGAAACAACCTTTAAAGAAGAGACAAAACAAAAAATTTATGCCATATTTTACATTAAAAACAAGCTACTAATCATGCCTCTTGCTATAAAAACAAAACAAAAGAATAAAGTTCAAGGGAGTTTGGGAACACTACGACTCTAGACACTTTATTAGGCCCCCCCACACTTAGGAGAAGCATTGTCCTCAATGATTCAAAAAGAAAAAATAAAAGAAGAAGAAGAAGAGGAAGGAGAAGAAGAAGAAGAAGAAGGAGTAGAAGTAGAAGAAGGGGAGGAAGAAGAAAGAGTAAAGGAAGAGGAAAGCTCACAATTTTATTGAAGTTCATAAAGTAAACCTTGGAGGTGAAGGTGTTGTATCATGTTCCGTAGCATTTGATTATTTTCTTCATGTATTCAATTGCCCCTTTGGACATTGTTTCTTAGCCCGGTCGTTTCAACACATTGTCTTTGTTGCTCGGTGCTTGTTCTTTGAACCTTGGTTTGCATCTAGGCCCAACGTTCATCATTATAGCTTCCACCGGCTTCTTGTTCATGGTGCAAGTTTGCACCTACCTCCTCTTCATTACCATCATCATCACCATCATTATGTACCTGTGGGTTAGTACCAACATAAAGCAAATTTTCCACCACCTCCGGATTAGTTATGTCAGGATTAGATAGAATAATCAAACAATAAGCTCAAATAGTTCTCCATTTATATTGGTAACTGTGAGTAGGGTCATGGGTTCTAAGGAAGGACAAAGTAGTGAGAGTATATAAGTCTAGATAATAGTTCCCATCTATCCTCTTGATCCCTTGATTCACACTCACCCCAAACTGCCTAGCAATAAAAGTGATGATTCCACCTACCATTATATCATCCTTATCATCCGGTTTCTTTTTAACAATTGAAACAAGATAAACAAGCAAATAATAGCAAATGGGAATAGAATGGTTATAAAGCATAGCCCATAACATAAATAGTTCATCAGTCCTAATCATTCCTATCTCTTTCTTAGTCTATCCACAACATTAACATCAGGGTATCTACAAGCAGAAATAAGTTTAGAGATAAGAGATGTATACCTACTCCTTTGCTTGTCATCTTTAAAATGGATGCCATGGTTGCGGAGTGTTGATTTCTTCCTCCCTGCATCATCATCTGAGCCAACAATCTTCTTTCTAAAAAAAAACTTTTTTTTTCTAAATTTTTTTTTTTAAAAAAACTTTTTTTTTCTGGGCACGGCCGTGCCACCTTAGGCACGGGCCGTGCCTAGCCTCTGGACCTTAGGCAAAAAAAAAATTGAAATTTTTTTTTTTGATTTTTTTTTTTTTTTGGTTTCTGGTCAACGACTTCGACTTTCTTTCACTTTTTTGCATCATATTTGGACAAATACCTACAAAACAATTTAAAATAACACAAAACAAAAATAAAAGCAATAAAAATCATGGGTTGCCTCCCACGAAGCGCTCGTTTAGAGTCATTAGCTTGACGGTTAGAAAGTGGTTTATCTATCCTATACCCAATCTTTCAGAAAGGGACAATGGCATCAAACAAACATTCTCTCCCAAATCACACATGGTTTTCTCAAAGGTTTTAGATTCTATGACACAAGGTAGGGAAAAGCTTCCTAGATTCTTAAGCTTAGGTGGCAATTTGTTTGGAAGTATTTCAATAAGATTCATAAACTTCTCATCTAACTTGGACTCATCAAACCTTTGTGTTAATGGAATTTCAGGCTCATGAGATGGTGAAACAAATGACTTTTCATTCTCTCCTATGGCTTTCTCACTTTGAGGCTCATCACACCCTATCTCTCCTTCATTGTTATTAGCTTTCACAATGGGGTCCTCTAATTGTTTACCATCCCTAAGGGTAATGACACTTATATGGTTATTGGGGTTGGTTTCGGTTTGGTCTAGGAGGACTTCAGAGGATTGAGAGGGAGTAGCCACTTGAGATGTTTGAGTCTCTAGCATCTCACGGTGAGTAACTATGGAGTCTACTTTCGATGTAAGTTTGGCAAGAGAGTCCTTCAAAAATTCAGTTTGATTTTCAAGCTCTTGGAGCTGCTCGGATTGATTTATACAATAATTTTCTAAAAAAAGTTCCAAGCTGGATTTTTGAGGGACTCTTTTGTTGTTTGCATAACTAGGTGTTGTTGTTTGTTGTCCAAAAAGATTTTGAGGGGTTTGAGAAAAAATTTGGTTGTTTTTAAACCCTTGATTATATTGAGCATAGTTTACTTGCTCAGGACTTCTAACAACACTACCGAGTTGGCAATCAATGCCAATATGGCCAAATACACCACAAATTTCACAAGAAGGAGATGCAGAAGAAGAAGAAGAGATGACACTAACATTTATTTTTTCAAATTTTTGGGTTAATGCATCAATCTTAACGGCAAGGTGATCATAGTTAGAGACTTCATACATACCTGCCTCCTTTTTGGAGGGTGAAGAATTAGTGATGGCTCTCTCGTCGGTCCACTTGTAATGATTTTGAGCCATGTCTTCAATCAAGGCGTATGCTTCTGTGTAATTCTTGTTCATTAAAGCTCCACCTGCAGCTGCATCAACATAAATTTTTGTGGTATACAAAAGACCATTATAAAAAATGTGAATAATAAGCCAATTCTCTAAACCATGATGAGGACAAAGTCTAAGCATTTCTTTGAAACGCTCCCACGCATCGTAAAGAGATTCTCCATCTTTTTGAGTGAATTGTGTGATTTGATTCCTTAATTGGACGGTTTTAGAATAGGGAAAGAATCGTGCAAGAAAAACTTGTTTCATTTGTTGCCATGAAAAGATAGAACCAATTTCCAATGAATGAAACCAAGCACTAGCTCTACCCCCTAAGGAGAAAGGAAAGAGGTGCAGCCTTACGGCCTCTTGGTTTGCATTCAAGGTTCCACTGAGTCTTAAAAAGGTTGAAATATGAAAATTCGGATCCTCGGTGGGTGATCCAAAAAATTGATTTTGCTGCACTAAGTGAACAAGTGCAGGTTCTATTTCAAAATTGTCCTCAACCGTTGGGTACACAATAGCATCGTATGACTCATTTGAAGATGAGATTGCATACTCTTTGAGAGAGCGTTCCTTAGTCATATCGTTATTATCTTCCCAAGAAGTTAAAGGAAAAAGAAGAAATAGAGAAAGAAAGAAATAAAATAAAATAAGATAAAGCAAAAGATTTTTTTTTATGGAGAGAGAGAGAGATTTTTTTTTCTAAAATAAAAGTAAAATAATAATAAAAGAGGAAATAATATATTTTATATATATATATATATGTTTTTTTTTTTGGAAAGAAATATAAAAAGAAACACAATAAAATAGAATAGGATAAAATAACGAAAAAGATTTATTTTTTATTTTTTTTAGTCTAATCGTTAAAAAAAAGTTAACCAAATTGCGCCAAAAACTTGATAGGCCAAACCGCAAGTGCACGGTCTATCGAAGTAATAGTAGTAAAAGAGTATCGTTCCGCTAGGGAGTTATGAATTCGATTAACTTTTAGAGAATGATTAGAAAAGAAGAAAGATTATAAAAAGGGAGGTTTAGTTGCTGAAGGTAAATAACAATAATAATAAAAGAGCCTTGGGATCATTGGTTCATCATAACAACGAATCCTTCACAAGCAAGCCTTAAACTTATAATTATGCGTTAATCTTAATTTCTAAGGACAAGTTTCTCTTTAGCATATCACAGCTTCTCTCGAAGTCAGTGAGTGTATCCCTCCAACAACCACACCTATTCTCATGGGTGATTGCCTTTGGGACCCTTGAAGATCGAAACTTTATGTCTCCCAAGGTTTGCTAGACTATTCTCATGTTTCGCAAACCTTGTCTAAATTCACTTGTTCGGATATCAAAGCTCCGCGTTCGCTTTATGAATTGATATATGTGATGATGAATTAACCATTATCAAACCCTCCGCGTTCGCTTCCACAGTTTGATAATAATTAATTCATGTTAAAACGGTGAATTCAGATAAGAAATTAAGGTAACATATAATTAGGGTTTAAGGCTTGGCTTGATCCGGATTACGTCATTAGACTTATCCAACAATCCCAAGACAAAGAAGTCTACTCACTAACGTTCATTGTAGACATGGGGGAAGAAGAGAGAAATGATAACACGTAAAATACACTACTATTTTAGCTCGACTTACACATGTTTTGATCTTGATTTTATAGATTTTTTGCAATGTTATACTGGTATTGCGTGTCTATTTCAGGTATCTATCGATTAAAAGTCCCTGCGCGTTTAAATGATGAAAAAACGGTGAAAATAGGAGGAAAGCTCAAAGTCACAAGTCAACAAAAGTCAACGCCTGGCATGACACCCATCACGACCGATGACCGGCAGACTGTCACGACCTATGACCGGCAGACCGTCACCCCCTGTGACACCCGTCATGGCGTCGGGTTGAAAGATTCTCCCCACGTTTAGAAGAAGTTTTTCCCACTTCCTGCATTTTCTCCACCATAAGGGACACGACCAGAAGTACTCCAGTTGGAATTTTTGCCTATAAATAGACCTGGAAGACTCAGTGGAAGGCACCAAGCTTTTTAGAGATTAGAGAGAAATTCACAAGTCTCAAAAACCTTTGTTTCTTTGCAATATTTAATTTAGTAGTAAACCTTTTATTCATTCCAAATTGCCGTTTATTATTATCCCCTTTATTCCAATTTAATAGTTTTTTCCAAATTATTCATATGGTATTGTTGCCGTGATTGCTTCGTTTCAATTGTTTGCTTCTTTTCGTATTGTTACGGTGCGGAACCAAATTGAATTCCATTGCTGCAAGCGTGAATTGTATTTGTTGCGTGGCTGTCCATGGGAAAGAATTAGTCATTGTTGGTGCAGGTCTTTAAATCGGTGCCCAATTTGTGTGCTGCACTGCCGTCTTATTCTTTTGTTGCTGCATTTCAAAGTGGCGGTTCCATTCAATTCAATTTGCTTGCAACTGCTGCCATGCTTGTTATTCTAATTTAAAGTATCCAACTATTCCAGGTTAGCTATTATTCACGTTTATTTACTTGTATTGTTCCCTGTTTCAAAAATGTTTAGTAGCATGAAGAAAAGTATGCTTATTATAATTACCATGTCTGGGTAGATTTGTATAGAGTCCGGAATATGATGAATGTCGTACCAATGATGCTCTGTTAATTTGTATGATTTGATATTGTAACAGGAATTATTTTTAAATCTGAAAATTCTGATTTTTGAGTATAAATATTTACAGCGAAAGCTGAAATAACGTGATATCGGTTTCATATCGAAAGAGTGAAACTTGTATCTGACCGTAGAAAATTCAGAAATTGATTTTGAAATATAGCGAAAGCGTTTTCTTTAATTAATTTAGAATTTTTAAATTTCCAAAAAGAGGTTTTAAAATTGTAATTATGCATGTGAAAGTTGTCAGTTATAAGCTTAAAACCTGGTAACGGCCGTGCGAAAGCCGACGGTACCTTTAAATTTGTTTTCTGCTAAAAATAACTTTTCAAGCAAAAATTGATTATTTTTCAAACGGAGTTTTGACGTTGTAAGGCGTACACGCGAAAGCTGTCGAATAGATTACAAAGTCGAAATTCGGTGTCGTACATGCGAAAGCTGACGACCCCTTTAATTTAATTCTTTTTACGCGCAAAAATATTGTCCTGTTACAATAATAAAATACAATTTAGCAAACATCAACTGTCGACACGAATTATATTCCGGTCTCTCGTCATTAAAATTAATTTAAATCAAAGTTATTTTCCAATTTTGCAACTAAACTAATTAGCACCGCCTTAGATAAACACCGTGACAATAGATAACGGTACTTGACATTGGTCTCTGTGGGATTCGACATCTTTTATACTAAAACCGATATTTCCGTGCACTTGCGGACTTATCAAGAAAGCAATAAATTAAAAGAACAATAATATAAAAGTGAACTTTTATTCCAAGAACAAAAGATGATTGTTTATGATGGAGAGCTACTCTATTTATAGCTTTACAATTGACTTAAAATCTAAGCAACTATAAGGGTTATTCGGTAAAACTACAACAGGGTAACTTGGGCCTAAAGCAAAAGCAGCAAAAGTCATCCAGAGAGGTGGCACGGCCGTGCCAACCTTAGCACGGGCCATGCCAAGCTTCTGACTTGGGGGAGACTTATTTTTGTCTCCGAATCTTCGTATTTTAGCTCCAAATCAGCTCTAGACTCCTTTCTTTTGCTCCAAGACTTCTTCCATCATATATTCATTCCTGAAATATAAAATATGCAATTGTAGTAAAAAGATTCAAAAAGGAAATAATATTGCAATATAATAAATTCAAATCTAAATAAAACTAAACTAAATAATGCATAAAAATAGACTAAATATTAACTCATCATGATACGATGTTTTTGTTGCAACGAAGGTGATGACCTTGAGGTGATTTGGTACCACATGCATCTAGAAGAGTCTAGAGCATCATATGCATTTGAATAATTGATGAGTTGTGTCATAATTGAATATATGACTTGGTGAATTTATGGATTGGTGAAATTGGTGAATGTTGTGATTGTGTTGATTGGTGTATATGTACATTGGTGGATTTTGTTGATGGTTGTGAATAATTGAATTATGCTCTAATTGCATGTCTTATTTGTTTGTGCTTATACACTTGGTGAATCTATTTGATGATAATTAATTTGATAATAATGATGAAGTGAGAGTTGTATATGTATATGCATATGATGTGGTGATTTCCTTGATGATGATGATTATTTGCTTATGACTTTGAAATGATGAATTGTACTTTTAAATTAAGTATGTTAAGTGGAGAATAAGGTGAGTAATCCTTCCATTGATCGATAATTGATGAACTTATGTTGATGATTTGTTTAGAAATTGGATATACTTGCTATGCCATGTTAATAATATGATAGCTTGAAATGTAAGTGATGAGGGATAATAATCATGTGATGCTAGTGTTCTAGGAGGGATGGTTATGAATATGTGATACGTGTTTGATACACTTGTTGATACGAACATGGAATGATGATATTGAATTATATAAGTGTGGTGAATACTTGTGAATACATGTATGATTTGTTGTCCTTCGTCCTTGAATATATCTTTCATTTCCAATGTTCTTGTTTAATCTTATATGGATTATGATGATGTAATGCTAACCCTCAGTGGTTTACCACCTACCTTTCCGTATGGACGGGTAGATGGAGTGCAGGATGCTTAGACTTGTGTTGATGTTGCCGAGGAGCGGAGTTCCTCTTTTTATGTGCAGTGTCTAGATTAGGGCTCTGATCTAGGATAGTTCTTGCACGTTGGATTTCTATTTGATTATGTAGTTTGGTGTTAAGACATTATTATGTGGAGATTTGAGATATTATTGTATCTGAGATTGGAGGATGTTATCTTTATATCTTATTCTGAGATTTGTTGTTGTTATGGATTATATATGTGTTCCGCTGCTATGTGATGTAACATGATCTTTATGCATGTATGTTTTAATCTGGAAGACGTAGCATCTATTTCTAGAATATATTTGTATATTCGTGCGTTTTACCGCTTAATAGAAGTAAGATGTTACAGTTTCAGGAAATGCCAATTGCCGCAAAGCCTCTTTGACTTCAAGGGAGTTTCCTGAGACGTTCTACAATACCCTTCAACTCATCATCGACAGAAAAACCAACTTCATTACTTTCTTCCCCCATGTGTAACCTTTGCCAATGGTGGTGTATCTCATCCAATAAAATTGGCTTTTGTTCACGGAGTTTAGTAGCAATTTCGCATGCACATGGTAGACCGTAAGATGTCCTTTGAACACAACCACAAATTTCCTTGTCCATGCACAACGTTTCCCTACAACGTGACTCTTCCATAGCAATGTTGTCCAAAGCATATCTAGACACGTGACCACCTAAGCCGGAGTACAAAGTGACATCTTTGAATCTATGTTCCAACACGGTAACGCTCTGACCAAAGGTTGTTTGTATCGCAGTGAATTGAAGCAACAACATGTCATGTATTTTCTCCCAACAAGTACCCAAATCACCCACACTATTGTCCAAATATTTCTTCACCAAAGCATGAGTCGATTCTACCTATTGGTGGATCTACAACCAAGATGCAACACACGGTCTGTCCATGCCCTCACTATTTTCTCCTTCACTTCATTCAAGGTGGTCATGGCATAGGCTAGGAAAGGTGGGAAATCACTACAAGCATCTTGGAACTCCACTAATGCATTTGCATATAACTCTTGACTGGTCGATTCAACCATAGCTTTCCATGCCCTCATGATCTTCTTGTCAACATCGCGATTACTCACCTCTTTCCCATCCTTTTTTCCCAAAGGATATTTACAATCTAAGACGCACCTTTGTTTAACATTTTCTTGCACATGAAAGTAACAATTCATTGCATAACTTTCCGGGAAAACAATTCCAACCGCTTTCATCAAAGACCCATCCCTGTCGGTAACAATCAGCTTAGGCATATTCATCTTCGACGTAAGAAGTTTACGCAACATTTTTAAAAGCCAAACAAAGTTTTCCTCTTTCTCATGCATCAAGAATCCAAACCCAACCGAATATGTCAAATCGGTCGAAGTTACCCCAACTACCTCAAACATTGGCATCTTATACATGTTGGTTTTGTAGGTGGAGTCTATAATCAAAACCGTTGGAAAATTGTTAAACAACTTAACAGATGTTGGATGAGCCCAAAAGATATCTTCGATTGTAGTACTTTCACTATGTGCTCTTGAGTAATAAGTATAGTTGTGCTCCTCCAACTTCGAGATTAGATATTGCAACGGCTTCTTGTCACCTCTATTTGCCTTCCATATTTTTTGACGTTCATTGTACACTTGCTTCACATTTGTCATGCAATGTGGTCTTTTGTTCTTCAAGTGTATCAAAATATTTCTTGGAAGCATCTTGCTCTTGGTCAAGTCACGTACAATCTTCTTGTCGTTCTCCTTTGATCTACCGGCAAGAATGTGTCCTTCTAAAGCCGGCTCCATCGCATGGTTGCGAACTCCATTAAGAATGTTCAATCCCCATTCCTTTGTTTGCGTACTTTGATATCCACTAATCATGAACAAGCACCCGCATTTTCTTGAGCCCGTTGTCGCATGCTTCGGTTTTTTTTAGGCACTTTGTGAGCTCCACTCCTTTCACACACTAGGTGCAACATTGGATAGATCAAGTTTGATCTTTGTGTAACAATTGTAAATCCTGCCTTATTTGCTTGACAACGTACCCACCCAAGCAATTCTTCTCTATCTTGAAACTTAACGTCGTCAGAAAAAAACCTAGCCGTGTCAACTTCGTGGGCTTGAAGTGGGAGGACACTGGGGCTAACATATTTAGAAGCTTCAACATGGACGGAAGCTCCATCAATGTTTGGTTTGGCTTCAACCTTAGGCGGTTTGACATCTCCGGAAATTTGGACAAAATTTCGTTTTGTCTCTCCCGGAACATCTTCCGCGTTCTCGGTCATTACTATAATTAAACAACACAAAAATATGAATTAACAACTAACTAATGCATAAACATCAATGCCATAATGAACTAAAACAAAAAAAAAACAAAGAAATTTTTTTTTGAAAAAATGGCAGTAGCTGCCATTTTTTCATCGTTCAATTTTTTCCTAAGTATTCCTAGGTAGTTAACTACCGAGATTTTCCTCGGCAGTAAGGTACCGAGGTTTTCCTCGGCAGTAAACTACCGAGATTCCCCATGACAGGGTTCTACGTAACTGACGTAGAAAACCATGACATAACCAAAAAATAAACCGAATAAAATGCACAATACCTGTTTTTTTACGTCAAAAGTGTGTTCATACATCCTATGCTTGATGCTTGAATCATTTTGGAGCAAGATTTGATGAAAAAAAATTTAGGATTTGGGGATTGGATTGGAGTTGTATGGAAGTTGATGAGAAAATAGTGTGTAGGGGGAGCAGGTGACTGTTTCATCTGATGAAACATATTTTATCGGCAGCTCACTACCGAGGAATTCCTTGGCAGTTAACTGTAGCCGGATTTTTGAATTCTTCGGCAGTTAACTGCCGAGGGGGCAAAACCGTCTTTTACATGTGTGACACAACCTTCTTAAATGTGTGAACAGCAATTTTCAAACTCAAATGGTTAAAAGCCAAAGGAATATTTGATATGTTGAAGTTCAAGTTCAATCTTTTAACTCTCTCGGTACTTACAGTGCTTGTAAGTTTTGCTCCTAAACTCTTTATTATATAAAAAAATTGCTATTCGACAATATTAACAAAAACAATTTCGAGAACATTTTAGTTTTTTTTTAGGTTAGACTACTCACAATCAAGAAATTGAAGAGTAAAGTAGGGCCCTAAGTGAAATCCCAAAAGGATCAAGAAAATTGCTTTTCTGACATAGAATACTTCCTATTGACACAAGTAAATGACCAAATTATCCTCAGCGGTAGTTAACTACCTCTGGCATATGCGCCGGCAGTTAACTGCCGCTGACTCCTCAAGAGGTAGTTAACAACCAATGACTTTGCTGCTTTTTATTGTGATTTTACGCGTTTCGGTCGAAAAATCAAAATAAATCGAAACTTATTCAAAATTCTACGAAACTTTACAGACCACTATAAAAATACATATAGATGATGTACAAAGTTTCGTAAAATTCCGAATAAGTCTCGATTTTTTTTATTTTTTCGACCGAAACGCGCAAAATCGCAATTGAAAAAATAAAAAAAATTGACACTTATTCGGAATGTTACGAAACTTTGCACATCATCTCTATGTATTTTTATAAAGGTGTCTATAAAGTGTCGTAGCATTTTGACTAAGTCTCGATTTATTTTGATTTTTCGACCGAACCATGCAAAATCGCAATTTTTTTCAAGTGCGAGTCCGAAAAGTGTCCTAGAGGTTGAACTTTTTCACGCTTTTTAGCACTCATGTTTAGAACAAAAAAATAACATCTCCCACAAAAAATTTGAATTTTTAGACAAGGGACAGATTAAATATGAATTTTTAACGCGCCTAAAATTTAAGACACGAAAACATCAAAACATCAACCTAAAAATTGAATTTTGAGCTGTTTTTTGCAGACACCTCTATAAAAATACATATAGAGGATCTGCAAATTTTCTTAGTATTTCGAATAATCCTTAATTTATTTTGAATTTTTTTACTGAAACGCTTAAAGTTGCAATATTTTTCCAACTGCGCGTCCGAAAAAGTTATATAGAGGTTGAATTTTTTCATTATTTTTTGTACACATATTAAGAACATAAAAAAAAAATCCCACAAAAAATTAGAATTTTTCGACAACGGATGGATTAAATATTAATTTTTAATGCGCCAATAACTCAAGAAACCAAAACATCAAAACGTCGACCTAGAAATTGAATTTTGATATGCTTTTTTGCAGACAGCTCTAAAAAAATATATATAGAGGGCCTGTAAAGTTTCGTGAAATTCTGAATAAGTTTCGATTTATTTTGATTTTTCGACCGAAACGCGTAAAATCACAATAAAAAGCGGCAAAGCCAGAGGTAGTTAACTACCGTTGGGGGTAATTTGGTCATTTACTTGTGTCAATAGGAAGTATTCTATGTCAGAAAAGCAATTTTCAAGGATCAATGAGTCCATAATGTGCGAATCAGTGTATGAGTGCTCAATTGCTCAAGAAAATTGTTTTTTTTTGACATCAATAACTTCCTAATAACACATGGAAAATACTAAATTGTCCCCAACGGTTAATTACATATCCGGCAGCAGTTAACTACCGCTTCTTCGATTGCAGTTAATTGCAGCTGGCTTTGCTGCACTTAAGTGCAGTTTCAGTTGTGATTTTAAGCGTTTCGGTCGAAAAATCAAAATAAATTGAGACTTAGTAGGAATGCTACTAAACTTTATAGACACCTCAAGGATATGTAATTAACCGTTGGGGGCAATTTAGCATTTTCCATATGTTATTAGGAAGTTATTGATGTGAGAAAAGCAATTTTTCATTGATAGAAATGCAAAGCAACTAGCAAACAAATATGCCCACTCTACAAAAGTAGTGTCGATTTCGCAGTGATACTCCCTCCAATCCCAATTACAATATAAAAATAAGAGTTAATGTAAAATTTGATTCATATATATCTATATTTGTTGATTTAACTTTCTTTTGGGAGTATTTGTGAAAATGCAGACATGTCTATTCTTTAGACCAGTGGCGGAGCCAGGAAATTTACCGAGCCTGGGCGGAAAATTTATCGCAAATTCACATGTGACATAATATATATATAAATAGTCATATATCAAAATAAATAAGCCCTCCTCACATCGTCTTGAATATCCGGAACATACAAATGAATTTGTTTCCTAAGACCTGGATCACGCACAATCTCATTTGGATTAAACTCATTGACCACATTAGGCGGTGGTTCTTCTACAGTGGCGTATCTAGGACCCTGGCTCAGGGGGTGCAAAAAAATTCCGTCGATAAAACTTTGCAAATTCAATCAGTTTTGTCTTGTCAAAACTAATTTTATTTTAATTTTTGATTTTATGTGAAATTATAAAATTGGATTAAATTAAACTATTTGATCACTACCAAAAAAAACTAAACTATTTGATTAAGTAAAATAAAAATTATAAATAAAAAAATTAAAAAAGGATACGTTTAGAAAGAAAAAAACCTCGACCAATATTATTATTCTTTTTTACAAGAAACCTATATTGTAGTCATATTTATCACGACATACATACAATCTCTAAGAAAAAAAGTAATACATACGATGAGTATACATAAAATCTATTGAAAATAAAAATATACATAATTAATAACTTTTTTTTAAGGACATAATTAATAACTATTCTCCATCTATTAATAACTATTTTTGAAAAAATAGAAAGTTCAAAAAATTGTTTATAAGTTACCACTCTGAAAATTGCTTTTTTGACATAGAAAAGTTCCTATTGACACAAGTAAATGACCAAATTACCCCAGCGGTAGTTAAATATCGTCGGTTAAAGCGCCGGTAGTTAACCGCCGCTAAAATTGCTTTTGTTTACTGTCCCACACATCTCTTCCATTTTCCAACTCAGTCACTTTGTTTCATCACCTTCACATATTCACATCACTACACAACCTATTCCTTTCCCTTCCCTTCTTCATTTCCCTTAATCATTTTACCATCCTTTTCATTCCATCCAAACATGTCTATCTTCACTTCCACTCTCTTCTTCCTCTCAATAACACTCCTTTGTTTTCCAACCACAACAAAATCCGACACCCCTTTTCCAACCACAACAAATTCTGTTTATGAACAAACAATTGTGGACATAAACAGAATCACAAGTCCACAACCCAAAATAATCATACAACCTAATTCAATCTCTATTTGTTGGAAGAAAAGCATGAAGAGGTGAAGGAGGATTTGATCATCTTTTGTAGGTGGAGAGGATTTGACAATATGTGATATATTGGATGCACCAGGTGAAGTGATTGGAAAATCAAATTATGGAACACTTTATAAGGCTTTGTTGCAAAGGAGTAATAAAGTGAGATTGTTGAGGTTTTTGCGAGCTGTTTGTACTACAAGAGATGTAGAATTGGATGAAATGATTTTGTTTCTTGGAAGATTAAAGCATCCTGCTAATTGATGCTGAAGATAAGAAAGACCGAAACCATGGGCTGCATGAATGGTTGAAGCAAATTCAAAACATCTGCTGCAATACTGAAGATGTGTTGGATGATGGTAATAAATTATTATTAATTAATTAAAAAATGGAAGTTGGTGGCTGAAACAAGTGGGCATGTGCAGAAAAGCAATTTTCCAGCGGTAGTTAACTACCGCTGAGTGCTAGCGGCAGTAACTACCGGCGATTTGCAGAGGGGTTGTTAACAACCGCTCGGGGCATTTTAGTATTTTACTTGTGTCAATAGGAAACTTTCATTGTCGGAAAAGCAATTCTCTACCACTCTTAGCCCTGTGACATTTGGCCCAAGTCCATAAAATACATAACATAACCCTAGTTAATTGTTGACTCTTGGCTCTTAGTTAATTGAAGAAAAGTAGCCGCCGTCCTTTACTCATCTTCTTCTCTGATTATTCTAATATTCTACTTGATGTAAGATTTTTCCTACATGTCATATAACTATGTACACGTGAGTATATATAGGATCGTTTCCACAGGGAGTTACGTTTATTATAAGCATTTTCGCAATAGTTCACATTAAGGGTTTGGATATAATTTGTTTGTTTGTAACACTATATCCATAGATTACAAAAGTAAAAACGAGAGGGTATCGAACTATTTCGCTTGCGGTATAAGATAACGAGCAAGCATAACAGCAGCAATCTCTCAATCGATTAACAGATTCTAGCTTTATAACCAATATTATTACAATCATTTCTACAATATCCTTCGTGTCCAAAGCGACATCGTTATTTCCAAGTTAGCGTTTAAACATTCGTGTCCAAATTCCTTAAACGATAACAAAGTCGATCGGATAACTTAATCGACCGTGTCCAGCCTGATTAAGTATCCGAAAGCATTAAAAGCTTGATTAAAAGTAATTATCAAAGGTTTTCAAACTTGTCAAGAGTGATATAACATAAGATAGATTGTTATTCTAGTTCTAGATTCAAGAGTTTGTGTCCAAATCATCTTGAATCTCTTTGAAAGCATTAAAAGCAAGAATAACAACAATATTGAATCATTAAGCTAGAACCATATATATTAAAAGATCAAAAGATTACATAATAGCTTGATTGTTACCTCAATACTACAAAGAAGATGTTAGTTACATATAGACATGTAAACTAATGCAAGGAATGAAGGAAAGATGAAGATTCCATGCCAAGATCCTTGATGTCTCAATGAATCTAGGGTTGAATCTACTCCTTAATCACTTGCTTTGTGTTTCTCTCTATGAAATAGCTCTAACCTCTCTCTAGAAATGTATAAAATGTTTTAATGGAATAGTGAATAGTCCTAGAGAGAGGGAAAACTTGTATTTAAATGGGCTAAAAACGTGTAATCTCGCTTAAGCGAGATACATCTCGCTCAAGCGAGAAGCCTAAATATCCAACCATGGCCAATGAAGTCTTGCCACGTAGCCCTGCTCCTTGATGAAGTTGCATCTCGCGTAAGCGAGTTAGACCTCGCGTAAGCGAGGTTGCTTAAAACTTAAACCGCCTTAGAATCCTGCTTGAGCGACATGGAAGCGAGATGGAAAGCGAGATGCTCATCTGATCCCTGGAGAAATCTCGCGTAAGCGAGATGATCTCGCGTAAGCGAGATTCTAAAAGTGCACAAGCGACCTGGAAGCGAGTTGTAAGCGAATGTTGAGTTTCTCCCTGGAGGAATCTCGCTTAAGCGAGATGACCTCGCGTAAGCGAGATTTGCTTGGTTCACACACTTGAGTTTTGGTCCTTGCTTGTCATTTCCTGCATAAATTGGGTAGAATTAGGCATATAAAGCATAAATGGTATAATTATAACAATTGATTGCTTTTCCGTAGATAACTTGCATAACAAGTCACTAAAAATGCCTCTTTTTCCACATGAAATATATTACTTTTGAGCACTTATCAAACTCTCCCCAACTTAGCTTTTTGTTTGTCCTCAAACAAAAGAATCAAAAGGAAACTCACAAGGCTTTGGACAAGCTTTCTAGCACAGTACCAAGCAAGTCAAATCAAATAAAAATTTTCAAGTGGTGATTCAAATGTGAATGCACCGGCAAGCATGAAGTTCTCCATTATTCCTAGCACAGCTATAAATGTGAAACAAGTCCTAAGCATAAAATACACATCATAAACTTCAAAGTATAGACATAACTATCTATGAACGACACCTAACACACTTCTTTAAAAGTAATTGCAATATAATGATAACAATGAATGAGGTAATGAACACACATCCAACAATCATGCTAACATCCTATTTAAGTTAGGTGTCCATCCAAATATCGTCTCAAAAAGCATAAAAGCATGGATCAAAAGGTCTTGCAAGGGTTATAACTTGGCCGGGCTACAAAAGAAATGTCATATGTGGGGCAATTGATCAGAAAGCCTATCAAAGAGGAACATTTTTTTGTATCTAAACTTGAAATCCATATACTTCCCTACCAAGAATTACAACCTTTGGTGATTAACAATCAAACTTATAACCTTGACAACTTATTCTATTTTTGATTTTTCTCTATCTTTTTCTTCTTTTTCTTTTCTTTTCTTTTCTTTTTCAAATGTACAACTTTTTCTTTGATTCAATGTTGTCAGGTTATTTTACAACTTCACCAGAACTTAACATATAATGCCTCCTTTTTCTCCCCAACTTGAATACAACAAAACTCTAATTGAATGTTCCCCTATCCTAAGGCAAGGGACAAAGTACAAAAAGGTTAAGGGTTCAACAAAGTAAAATTATCTAAGTCCTATAAGATTCAACCATGAACTGGATTTTTGAAAAATTTCAGGCAAATTCAACAAGCATTGTGTTTATGAATATTGACAGTTCATGTTTGAGGACTTGATTCATTTGGCTCAGATTGGGGTATCAGATACTCGCTCTTCTCACAGGTAGGCTTTATGTGGTCAAGTAGGTTACTCTCAATTCAAAAAGTGCCTTGATCCTTTCCATGCTTTCAAACAATTCAAAATAATTATCAGATTTAACATAACTAAAACAAGTTAGACGGTGATTATCGGTCTCCAGCATATATACAACAGATTGAAGCTACCTCACATTTATGTTAAGTACTAAGTGGTTCAAAGATATTTATGTTTATGAAAAGACTTAAATGATATATATTTTGTGCAAAGTACAAATTTCACATTCATAGTATAACCTAGAATAACAGGAAACCAATACCTTGGCATTGCGCTTTCTCACAATTCATATCATTATCACTCACCTGCTTTTGCTCAATAATTGGCTCCTTAGAGCACTTTAAACTTTGATGTTCATGAGCAATTTTTTTCTTTTGACGAAACACAAGCAAGATTAATCAAAAAATTTCATCCAAAACACTAAGTTAAAAACCAACAACAAGCTAAGCTATTTAACCCAAAACGAAATTAAAATTAAACCAATGTATTGAACACCCAAAACCGTGCTCAAAAAGTATAAGTTCAAAAGCGATAAAATTGTTCCAGCATAAAAATAAAAACATAAACTAAAAAGTCAAAGCAGAAGTCAAAGTAAAATAAGCATCACTAAAAACATCAAAAGAATGCGGTCAGTGTGCCGCATCATCATCCATATCATCCTGCTGAGATAAATGGACACTGGCTGTCCTCTCTGGATCATCATCGACACCATGCACACTAGCTGTCCCATGCACACTAGCTGTCCTCACCGCATCACCACCAATGTGGACACTGGCTGTCCTAGTAAAGTCATCAGCTGCTCCACCAAATGCTGCACCACTGCCCCCTCCTGGGTAGATTGGCCTGTCCCCAGGCCACATGCAAGAATCATAGTACTGTGCAGGAGTGAACATAAAACACCGGGGATCCATGTGAGCATCGTAAAGATGCGAGTAGATGCCCTGGTTGCTGCGGAAGATAGCAGCCTGCTGATCCATTATGTGATTCTCTCTCTGCTCCTGTGCTTGAGCTAATTGAAAGGCTTGCTGCTGCTGTGCCTGAGCTCTCTCAACTGCTCGCTGCTCATACTGAGCCATATATGCCTGAAAAGATGAAAAATCAAAAGTGCCGGGCTGCTGAGGTGGTGGCATACTCTGGTGAGGATCTTCATGCTCTGGATAGTCCTCAGGTTGGGGTACATCCTCAGGTTGGGGTACTTGAGAAGAAGAAGCAGCACCCTTAGATAGTGCTCTAGAAATGTAACCCCGAATGTACTTGTCATCAATGGGAGATACTAGCTCTTCTGAAAAAGGCTCGGTGACGGGTACCTGATGGTGCCTAAGTAAGCCCATAATAAAGCCCGGAAAAGCGAGTCTGGTCTCTGGTCCTGCTACACCACCGAGAGCTACATGCTTCAGCTCTCTTGAAATAATTGCAGCCACATCCACTGCCCTTCCTTTGCAAATATGCCAAATCAGAGGAGGCATCACTTTCTTTGGAGTTGTGGTGACATGGCTTTTTGGCCAGACATTATGAACCAAGAACTTAAAAATAATACCAGCTTTTGGCCTCATATCAGATAAAGCTGCCAAATTTCGGTTACCCGCTTTGGACTCAGTGTAAGTCCTTCCTGGTAGCAAAATTTCCCTCTCTATCTTACCAAGATTCCAATCAGCAGCCTCTTCTCTTTCCCCATAAGGACACAAGGCAGGTGTGTCAGGGTCATCAGACTCGGGTAAAGTGTAAGGTTTGCCTAGGTAATCATTAATAGCATCCCTATCGAAGCGGATGGTTTTTCCTCTCACCATGGTGGTATAGGAAAATGCAGCTTGCATTTCCTTAGCATCACAATCTGGTAAGGCATTTGCATAAAACTCACACAGAAGGTCCAGGTTGATTTTGGGGTATGGGTTAAGGAGTTTCTCCCATTTTCTCTCAGTGAAAACAGCTGCAATGTCAGCATAGTCACCCTCAGGGTTAATCCGGAAAATTTTATCATGCCAGGTTTTCTCTTTTTTTAGCTCGAGAAACCTGGCATAGGTTTTGTTGGAAGTGTAAATGGTACGGTCCGGGTTTCTAGGTAAGGGTGCAGGACGATTTACCACACCTGATGAGGAAGCAGTGGTTTTTCGTTTCTTGGTTGGTTGATTTTTAGGTGCCATCTGCAAAACAACCAGCAAAACAATATACAGTATAGAACAATAATCAGCACATGTATGGAATCAAAAAGGTTAAGGCAGATAGACTTTAAAAAACAGAGGTACAGAACAATCTCGCTTGTGGCTCGCTTAAGCGAGTTGCAAGCGAGATATTTCCAGAATTTCATTTGAAGATTCGCTTGCGCGAGATTTTTGCTCAAGAACCTCGCTTGCGCGAGATATGTCTGTACCTGCGAAAGTTGACCCATTTCCAGCATAACACAACCAAAACCAAAATAATTTCAACAGAATTCAACCTCAATCCTCTTCTAACCAAACCAATTCATGAAAAGGAACCAAAATCAAGACTTGTATTCACATTCAATCCAAACCCTTATTTTTCAAAGATTCCAAAATGGGTCAAAATTTACACAATTGAATGTTGAAGAAAAACAGTGATGATTTTGATTCATTTTCATTGCTATGAACCTAAGGAAACAGTCTCTAGTCACAAACACCTACATCTATCCCTAGCCATTCTAAATTTGCATAAAGCATGAATTTTGAAATTGAAAAGCATGGAACAGAAATAGAAATCAAACCTGTTAAAATGATGATTAAGGAAGCAAGCAAATGATGATGAATGAAGAAGTATGCAAATGCTTGACTATGGTTGAATTGGTTTTGATTTTAGGGTTAAAATTTGTGAGGAAAAGAAAAGTTTAGAGAAAATGGAGAAAATGAGAGTTGGAAAACGTAAAAGGGAAAAATGAGTGGATGGGGGAGTGGTTAAGGGGAGTTAATTCCCTTGGAAACCGTTACCCTTTTTGAATTAAAACTCATCTCGCTTGCGCGAGATTAACTCGCTTAAGCGAGATTTCTCCCGAAACCAAAAGTTCAAACAAGCAGCAATCTCGCTTAAGCGAGATGAACTTCGCTTGAAGCGAGATTTAACCAGATAAGCTTCTTACTTTGCTTTGCAATGCTCATGATATTCTACATGCTATAAAACATAAAATTACTTACAAAACTGGGTGTGCCTCCCAGCAAGAGCTTGTTTTACGTCCTTAGCTTGACGCATTTTGAAGAAATCATGGCTCGATTAGTGAAATCGTCGTCAAACACCGATCAATTTCACCACCGAAGTAGGGCTTAAGCCTTTGCCCATTAACAGTCCAGTTGGCTTTGGTGACTGGGTCCTCAAGTTCAACAGCTCCGTACGGTTTGACCTCTTTAACCATGAAAGGTCCGGACCACTTAGACTTCAATTTGCCCGGAAACAACCTCAGTCTTGAATTGAAAAGTAATACCATTTGTCCCGGCATGAATTGTCTCAGAATGATCTTCTTGTCATGATACTTCTTGGTCCTTTCTTTGTAGAGCTTTGAAGATTCATAAGCTTGATTTCGTAATTCTTCAAGCTCATGCATTTGAACTTTTCTTCTTTCACCGGCCTTCTCTTGATCAAAGTTTAAGAACTTCAATGCCCAAAATGCTTTATGTTCGAGCTCGACCGGTAAATGACAAGATTTGCCATAGACCATTTGGAAAGGAGTGAGGCCTATAGGAGACTTGTATGCAGTCCTATATGCCCACAAAGCTTCATCAAGTTTAGCCGACCAATCCTTCCGAGATGTAGAGACTGTCTTCTCAAGTATGCGTTTGACCTCCCGGTTAGAAACTTCGGCTTGTCCATTCGTTTGCGGATGATACGGTGATGCTACTTTGTGCTTGACTCCATAATGATCTAGGGCCTTGGCAAGTTGTGTGTTGCAAAAGTGTGACCCCCCATCACTAATAAGAACTCTTGGTGTACCAAAGCGGGTGAAAATATTCTTCTTTAGGAACTTCACTACCGTCTTGCTATCGGCTTTAGGCGATGCTACGGCTTCCACCCACTTTGAAACATAATCAACAGCTACCAAGATGTACTCATTTGAATATGATGAAGGAAAAGGGCCAACAAAATCTATCCCCCAACAATCAAACACTTCCACTTCAAGGATGAGTTGTAGAGGCATCTCATTTCTTTTTGACATTGATCCGGTTCTTTGACATTCATCACAATGCTTGCAATGTAAATTGGCATCTTTGAAAAGAGTTGGCCAATAGAACCCGGATTGAAGTACCTTTGCGGCTGTTCTCTCCCCATTGAAGTGACCTCCATAGGGCGAATTATGACTTTGCCATAGGATCTTCTTTGCCTCTTCATCATCCACACACCTACGCAAGAGATTGTCCGCTCCAATTTTGAACAAGTAAGGCTCATCCCACACAAAGTGGTTAGCATCATGGAGGAACTTCTTGCGTTGTTGCCATTCAAAATCTTCGGGAATGAACCCGGTTGCTTTGTAGTTCACCAAGTCGGCAAACCATGGTCTCACATTGATTGCTAGCAACCGTTCATCTGGAAATTCTTCACGAACCTCCGGTTCATTCTTGGTTACCTCATTGTTTGTCAACCTTGAAAGGTGATCAGCTACAAGATTCTCCGTGCCTTTCTTATCCTTGATCTCTAAGTCAAACTCTTGAAGCAACAACATCCAACGGATGAGCCTTGGCTTTGAGTCGGACTTAGTAAGGAGATACTTGATAGCTGCATGGTCAGTATAAACAACAATTTTGGAACCTACAAAGTAAGAACGAAATTTCTCCATTGCATAAACTATTGCAAGTAACTCTTTTTCAGTTGTGGCATAATTGATTTGTGCCTCATTTAAAACCTTACTTGCATAGTGAATAGCATGAAAAATTTTATCCTTACGTTGACCCAAGACCGCACCAACAGCATAATCACTTGCATCACACATTAATTCAAAATTTAAATCCCAATTAGGAGCAATGATTATTGGTGCGGTGGTCAACTTTTCTTTTAAAGATTCAAATGCATCAAGACATTCATTATCAAAAACAAAAGACTTATCTTTGTTGAGCAAGTTGCTCATAGGCTTTGCGATCTTTGAGAAGTCTTTGATGAACCTCCGGTAGAACCCGGCATGACCAAGAAAACTCCGAACACCTTTGACATTCACCGGTGGTGGAAGCTTTCCTATGACATCGACCTTTGCTTGGTCTACCTCAATACCCTTAGCAGAAATCTTATGACCAAGGACAATACCCTCGGTAACCATGAAGTGACATTTCTCCCAATTGAGCACCAAGCTAGTTTCAATACACCGCTTCAGCACGGTATCCAAGCTATTCAAACACATATCAAATGACGAACCGAAAACTGAGAAATCATCCATGAACACCTCCATGCATTTACCAATAAGTTTGGAGAAGATTGCTTGAACACACCGTTGAAAAGTTGCGGGTGCATTACACAAGCCAAATGGCATTCTTCGATAAGCAAAAATACCAAAGGGGCAAGTGAAAGCCGTCTTCTCGTGATCATCTGGGTTCATGGCGATTTGATTGTAACCGGAGTAACCATCTAGGAAGCAATAAAAGGATTGACCGGAGAGTCTTTCAAGCATTTGATTCATGAAGGGCAAGGGGAAATGATCCTTCCTTGTTGCTTGATTGAGTCTTCTATAATCTATACACATTCTCCATCCGGTGACGGTCCTAGTTGGGATCAACTCATCTTTATCATTAGTGATCACCGTCATTCCTCCTTTCTTGGGAACTACTTGAATCGGGCTTACCCAAGCACTATCCGAGATAGGATAAATCATGCCGGCTTCAAGTAACTTCACTACTTCCTTTCGCACCACCTCTTTCATGTTTGGATTCAAGCGGCGTTGTGGTTGTGCTACCGGCTTGAAGTTTTCCTCCATCATAATCTTGTGCATACAATAAGATGGACTTATCCCTTTCAAGTCGGATAATTTCCACCCTATCGCTTCCTTGTTGGCCTTGAGAACCTCTACCAACTTTGTTTCTTCATCGATGGACAAGGAGCTACTAATGATCACCGGTTTTGTACCATCTTTCTCAAGAAAAACATATTTCAAATTAGATGGTAAAACATTTAATTCTACCTTGGTGTCATCAACTTTTGCTTCTTCCTTGGATTCTTCTTTCAAATCTTCAAGTATAGCTTGATTAGGAAGAACCTCCTTCAAGGAATCTAGCTCCTTCAAACACTCTTCAATGGCACTTGCTTCGTCTTCATCAATAGCATTGAGTGCGTCCACCAAAGCACTCTCAAGGGGTGTTCTATTGTGCAATTGCTTCCGAGTAGTCAAGATGACTTCTTCGGTTGCATCCATTTTGAAACACGCACCCTTGTCTTTCGAGTACTTTAAAGCTTCTCGGATGTTGAAGGTAACCTCTTCATCATTTACCTTGACCTTCATGATATTGTCATCAAGATCAATCATCATCCGAGCCGTTTGCATGAAATTCCTTCCCATTAATATAGGCACATCCTCATCTTCTTCGACATCCATAACCACAAAGTCAGCCGGAAAAATAAATTTGTCCACTTTTACAAGAACATCTTCGGCCATACCTAGTGGTTTTGCAAAGGATTTGTCGGCCAATTGCAACATCATCCTAGTCCGCTTTATACAAAGGTCACCAACTCTTTTGGCAACGGACAAAGGCATGAGATTGATGCTTGATCCAAGATCAAGTAGTGCTTTACCTACAGGTGTTGTGCCAATAGCTACCGGTAGAGTGACTCTTCCCGGATCTTGCTCTTTCTTAGGCAACGTTCTTTGAATAATAGCACTACAATTGGCATCGATTTGGATCGTCTCTTCATCGTTGATTCTTCTTTTCTTGGAAAGGATATCTTTCATGAACTTCGCATAGACCGGCATTTGCTCCAAGGCTTCTGAGAATGGTATATCAATTTGCAACTTCTTGAAGAGTTCAAGAAACCTTGCGTATTGCCGCTCTTTGTCTTTCTTCGATGGAGCATGTGGGTATGGTAAGCGTTGAGCCACCACTTGCTTCTCAACTACTTGTTTCTTCCCTTTATCTTTCCCCACATCTTTATTCTTCCTCTCCATCTCCTCTTGTACCTCTAGATCTCTTTTTTGATTTTTTTTCTTTTTCAACTAATGCTTCTTTATTCTTTATATACACTTCCTCCTCTATCTCTACACTATCCTCCTCGAACTCCTCTTTTTCCTCCTCGTTAACAACTTCATCATCCTTCTCTTCAACAACAATATCATCACCTACCCCTTTACCTACTACTCTCCCACTCCTTGTAGCTATAGCTTTTGACTGCTATGCCTTGTGGTGCTCCTTAGGATTTGGTTGAGTGTTTGCGGTGAAAGTTCCCACTTGCGGAGGACCTTGAGCCATTTGTTGTGCTAACTGACCAACTTGCGTTTCAAGGCCTTTGATGGACGCGTCGGTGTTTTTCTGGTTAGCCATGGACATTTGCATGAATTGCTTCAAGACCTCCTCGGTACTTTGGGAATTGTTAGGTTGTTGGGGGTTACTTGGTGGTGGGAATTGGTATTGATTATTGAAGGGTTGTTGGAATTGGGGGAAAGGTTGTTGGTAGAAATTTGATTGAGGATATTGGTAGTTATTGTTGTAAGGTGCTCTCCACGGTCTCTGAAAGTTTTGATTGGCCTGATATCTTCCTTGAGAATTGGAAGTACCCGGATTTTGGGATTGTTGTGAGGTTCCGGCATGTTGTGGTTGGTTAGGCCTTTGTTGGTTTCCCACATAGTTGACCTCTTCCTCTTCAAAAGAACCGGGTTCGGGACAATAGCCGGTTGGATGATCCCCCGTACAAAGTCCACAAGTATTGACTTGAGCGGTTCCTCCTTCTTGCTTGAGAGATTCAAGAATTTGTTTTGGCATAGCTCTCATCTCCTTTTGCATAGCTTCTATTTGTTGAGTGAGAAGCTTATTTTGAGCTAAGACCGCATCATTTGCTTCTAGTTCAAGGATACCGGTTTTCCTTTGTTGAGGACTCCGGTTGTGAGAAGATTTTCTTGTGTTGATAGCCATTTGGTTAATGATTTTGACAGCATCAGCTGGATTTTTCATAGCAATAGACCCTCCAGCACTTGCATCTAGCATCGTCTTGGACATGTCTTGAAGCCCTTGACGAAAAAGATATAGTTGCATTTGACTATCAAAACCATGCTTTGGGCAATTCCTTAGCAATGATTTATAGCGCTCCCAAGCTTCACAAAGAGACTCACTTTGGCCTTGAGCAAAAGTTGTAATTGAAGTTTTAGCCTCAAGATGCCTATCCTCCGGAAAGAACCTTTCTTGAAATGCTTTCTCTAGCTCACCCCAATTTTCCATCAAAGAAGTTGGTTGATCAAGATACCACTCCTTAGCCTTCCCGATCAAAGAATGAGGGAACAATTGCACAAACACACCCTCTTCCTCATCTTCCTTTGCACCAAGTGTACCGGCAGTAACATAGAAGTTTGTTAAATGTCTATATGGATCCTCATGATCCATACCGGTAAATTGGTTATGAGTTATCAAGTTTATCAACCCCGACTTCAGCTCAATTGATTTGTCATTACGATTGCCAAGATTAGCTAGCCTCCTCGGACTAATCCACATAGGTAGAGCATCATTATCATTTTCTTGAGCCATGACTACTTCTGGTTCACTCTTCGGAGATGAATGTGGTGAAGAATGTGAAGAATCACCAAGTGAAATAGTATGCACCGAACCTGACGGAGAAGGAATAAAAAGTAAAGATTCCGGCTGAGCCAGCCTGGCTAATCTCTTAGCTTCCTTTGCTTGAGCTCTAAGTAACCTAGCAGTTTTCTCAATCTCAGGATCAAATTATAGGTCTTCGCTAGCAACGGTACCTCGCATAAACAAAGTTCACCAAGACTATACCAGGTGGTTAGCATAAAAAATAATGAATGATATATGTGTATATGTATATGCATGAAAGAATTTTGTGCAAAATTGACTTAACATGACAAAATTGTTTCCATACTTATAATATAACAATACGCTACTCCCCGGCAACGGCGCCATTTTGATGTAAGATTTTTCCTACATGTCATATAACTATGTACACGTGAGTATATATAGGATCGTTTCCACAGGGAGTTACGTTTATTATAAGCATTTTCGCAATAGTTCACATTAAGGGTTTGGATATAATTTGTTTGTTTGTAACACTATATCCATAGATTACAAAAGTAAAAACGAGAGGGTATCGAACTATTTCGCTTGCGGTATAAGATAACGAGCAAGCATAACAGCAGCAATCTCTCAATCGATTAACAGATTCTAGCTTTATAACCAATATTATTACAATCATTTCTACAATATCCTTCGTGTCCAAAGCGACATCGTTATTTCCAAGTTAGCGTTTAAACATTCGTGTCCAAATTCCTTAAACGATAACAAAGTCGATCGGATAACTTAATCGACAGTGTCCAGCCTGATTAAGTATCCGAAAGCATTAAAAGCTTGATTAAAAGTAATTATCAAAGGTTTTCAAACTTGTCAAGAGTGATATAACATAAGATAAATTGTTATTCTAGTTCTAGATTCAAGAGTTTGTGTCCAAATCATCTTGAATCTCTTTGAAAGCATTAAAAGCAAGAATAACAACAATATTGAATCATTAAGCTAGAACCATATATATTAAAAGATCAAAAGATTACATAATAGCTTGATTGTTACCTCAATACTACAAAGAAGATGTTAGTTACATATAGACATGTAAACTAATGCAAGGAATGAAGGAAAGATGAAGATTCCATGCCAAGATCCTTGATGTCTCAATGAATCTAGGGTTGAATCTACTCCTTAATCACTTGCTTTGTGTTTCTCTCTATGAAATAGCTCTAACCTCTCTCTAGAAATGTATAAAATGTTTTAATGGAATAGTGAATAGTCCTAGAGAGAGGGAAAACTTGTATTTAAATGGGCTAAAAACGTGTAATCTCGCTTAAGCGAGATACATCTCGCTCAAGCGAGAAGCCTAAATATCCAACCATGGCCAATGAAGTCTTGCCACGTAGCCCTGCTCCTTGATGAAGTTGCATCTCGCGTAAGCGAGTTAGACCTCGCGTAAGCGAGGTTGCTTAAAACTTAAACCGCCTTAGAATCCTGCTTGAGCGACATGGAAGCGAGATGGAAAGCGAGATGCTCATCTGATCCCTGGAGAAATCTCGCGTAAGCGAGATGATCTCGCGTAAGCGAGATTCTAAAAGTGCACAAGCGACCTGGAAGCGAGTTGTAAGCGAATGTTGAGTTTCTCCCTGGAGGAATCTCACTTAAGCGAGATGACCTCGCGTAAGCGAGATTTGCTTGGTTCACACACTTGAGTTTTGGTCCTTGCTTGTCATTTCCTGCATAAATTGGGTAGAATTAGGCATATAAAGCATAAATGGTATAATTATAACAATTGATTGCTTTTCCGTAGATAACTTGCATAACAAGTCACTAAAAATGCCTCTTTTTCCACATGAAATATATTACTTTTGAGCACTTATCACTACTCCTTCCAGTGTTTCATATGCCCAATATATTTTTTTTGAAGTGTGTTGATGGGCTTTTTTGTTGGGCCTAGTATGCAAAAAATTTCCATCGAGCCCAGGCGACCGCCCGGGGTCGCTGGGCGGTGGAACCGGCCCTGCTTTAGACAATCCACAACAGAGCATCTCAAATTAGGTGCTTAAATGAGTCTTATGTGTCTACATCATTAATTTTACGGTAATACTTAATAAACATCAATTTTCTCCAACCCAGTAGCTCAAAAGAAATTATTAAATAGGTCCCACAAATAATTCTATATCATTACATTTCAACAAAATTTATTTAATTTATTAAGATTTATTAAATATGACCAACAAAAAAAATAAGAGAGAGGGTGCTTCCATAGCCACCATTCTCCACAGAGACACCCATATATTATAGTCCACAATGGAAGTGCCTATTTAATATGGTGCTAAATAGGTTAAACGCCCATCATTGTTGATGGTGTTATAAATTGCTTTAATCATCTTTGCACTTGTTGAAAGGACTCATAATTTTTTTGAAGCCGCTATCATTTCTACAAGTAGAAGAAAAAAATAGTTATATTTATGCTCGTGTCAAATAAACAACGCTCTATCAATATTCCCCTCTATAACACTGCAGAATGTCTAAAAACATTTCAACGATTTTATATGCAAAAACTAATTAGTGGCCACACCACACACATTCTCATCAGCCAAGTTTTCATGCCGCCGCGTCTCAACACATTATGATGAAACTTAATATTCCATTCCACAGTACTATTTTTTTTTTTTTTTGAGCAAGTTCCATATTCCATAAAATGAACCGTGAAGTTTACTTTAAATTATACTTTGGTATGAAAATACATATGATTTAGTCATTAAGTTACTTGTTGGGTATTGGCAATATTTGTATTGGATAGAATAATAATTATTGGAGTGAAGAGGGTCTACTAGCAATCATGCATATGAATCATTCACAAACACTCTTTTTCTCGATTAAAACTTAAAAGTAAATCCTCAATTTAGTTTAATAAGTATTAGCACACGTTTGGTTGTGGGATAAGTGTTAGAAAACATGACATCGATGAACAGAAGAGAGAAAAGTCAAATATTCTACTAAATATATCAATGTAAACTTAAAATTAAAGTAATTTATGTTTGAATACATTTAAGTAAAAATGCGTTTTTTTACGCAAGTAGTAATAGTGAGTTAAACGATAAATTTGAGTATAGACATCAATTCTAGAATCAAAAGTTCTAGATTATAGTTTAAAGTTAGAATCAATTATTGAGACAAAATCAATTCTGCTCGAGCAATCAAACATGTCAAAATCAATTATTCATCTCTAGAATCAATTTTAGCTCATCCATAAATAAAAGCAAACATATATTTAAAAATAATGAGTAATCTCTTTAATTCTTTAATTTTTTAGAGGTGCCAAGTCTCGAACTAGAACCACAAGGTTGAAGAGTGAATCTTGCAATCAAGTGATCTCTTAAAAAATTTGCAATAAACAATCTCTTAACTATATAGATTTCGTAACTGTAGCTCTCAACCGAGACATATTTTTAAATATTAGAAACTAAAATAATATATTTTAGGTTAAATTGCTCTTTTGGTCCCTTAACTATTTTATTGGTTTCAATTTGGTTCCTTAAATAATTTTTGTTCCATTTTAGTCCCTTAAGGGTGCCTTTGATCTGCTTAAAAGTAAGCACTGAACAGAATAACACAAGACATAACAACACAACACAAGACAGAACAACACATGATATACTTTTATAATATCAAACAATGTTTTATCTTATACGATTTTCGACGGACAAAATGTTATTTTGATATTTTAGACAACTTGTACTTGGGAAAAAAGTTCATTGTGGTTTAGTGAGGGACAAGAATTTTAGTTTTTGTGATGTACGTTGCATCCAGTTTGTCTTGACCTGTCCATGCAATAGTTTTATGAATTAAAGATTGTACAACTGAAGTTGTCTTGTTCCGTCCTTCTTTTTTACCAGATCAAACATCTCCTTGCTTTTTCTTCCATTAAGCATATTAGTCATTTCCATTAGTTTTGTGAAAGAGATGGGTTGCCATATTTTATGGGTTTGAGAAAGAGTCCTTCACTTTTCAATCTAAATCAAAGTTTAAGGGTATCCATTTTGTAAAAAAAAAAAAAAATAGGGTTTGAGAAAGAGATCCTTCACTTTTCAATCTATATAAGATTTTAAGGATATCCATTTTGTAAAAATAAATTTTCTATGTTGAAATTGATGAAGATGATGAAGGCATACGAAGACAATGATGGTGAAAAAGAAGTAGAAGAAGATGAAGAGATAAGAAAAGGGGGAAAAATAGGTTGGTTATGGTGCATTATTAGATCCGGTGGACTTTCAAGATCTAATTGTTTATGTTTTAAAGAAAAGACTAGACAAATATAATTTAAAAATTAATGAGGTTTTTGGTGTACTACCAATAATGTTGGTCTCCCTTAAATATTTGATGTTAAAAATTATCGGATTCGACTCATTCAATGTGTGTTCCAACTTGAAGTTCACATCATTGTTCTTTTAGTTTTTTTTTTAATCTAAAAGCTCGAGATGTTAACTAAGAATATGAATTCTACTGTCACGAAAAATAGAGAAATTTAAATTTTTGAAAAAAAATAGTTGCATTGTATGTCTTGGTAGATAAATCATATTAATTTCAGAAAATATATTTTTCCTTCCTTCTCTTTTGATCATTTGTAGCTTAGAGACTTCACTCTGAAGCTAAAGCTACTTATGTTTAACAAAGGAAAATTACTCTTCTCAATTTTTAAAATTATATTTCTTTCAACTGTAGTTGTTCAACGATAGTTAAATGTTGTTCAACACTTTTATGATTAGTTAAACTGATTTAAAAAGTGACTGAATAACTTTAAAAAGCGTCGAACAACACTTAACTATCTTTGGAGTGTCAAACGAAAGTTAACTGCTATTCGGATAAGTTTAAAAGAAATTTGAGAAGTGAGAAAAGAAATTTCCTTAACAAAGACATTGTAAATTGAGGCTTACAAAGAGAAATAGGAGCCCAGCTATAACATTTAAGAAAATTGCTTTTCTCACATGTGTTTTTTTTTTCCTTCTAAAAACACATGAAAAATACCATTTTGCTCCCAACAGTAGTTAACTACCACTAATTTCCGGCAATAGTTAACTACCGTTTAACAAATACAACTTAAAAAAAAAAAAAAAAAAACTCTAGCGGTAGTTAACTACCGTGGAGCATGAAAATTTAACTAAATGTCATTTTAGCATTTCTACACTGGGACTATCACATCTTCTGAAGTAATTTACTACTCTTTTCATTAACCACTAGTTAGACTATCACATCTTCATTTTGTAATTAAAACAGCCTATTATGCATGCTTCCGTGTGTATGGAATAAAATCAGTTGTTCATGCAGATTAGTAATTGTATGTTGGATATACAATGCAGATTAGTGATCATACAAGCTTGGTAGTTTCCAAATCAGAATTGCATCATGACTAAACATACCATCCATGGCTTCTGCCAAGTTACTACCGGATATACACAATTGATTATAACAGCAGATGAGTGTGTGGGTGTGTATTAGCTTTTGAGGAATTAAAATAATGGTTACTGTAGTTAGTGAGGATGTTGTACATAATTGATACGGTACATACTTTTGAGTGACAATTGGTCTCTTTTTGGAGGAAGCAAAGTTTTCAATGCCACGTACAATCATGTTCGACGGTAGTTAATTATCGCAGAAGTTTTTTTTTTTTTTTTAGTTAATTACTACCGGATAGAAACCAGCGGTAGTTAACTACGTTAAGAGTAAAATCGTATTTTCCATGCGTTTTTAGGAAAAAACACATGTGAGAAAAGCAACTTTCACATTTAAAGGGCCAGGTTAGCCCAGCTAGTTTGCAGCTATATTTTTCCTTTGAAATAATTTCAATCTGCACCCCAATATTCAGCTAAAATACACTGCCGGTACAAAGTTGCATTTTAGGGGTGGATTGGATATTTCATTTCTTTAAACACTGGTCATTGTTTTTTCTTTTTGACAAACCACTGGTCATTGTTTTGATAATTATACTTTGGACGAAATACACATTTCGAAAAATTTAAAAGCTGAAAAAAGACTCAAAATTCAAATTTTTACATCATAGAAAAAATGGAAATTCTAATTTTTCACGTTACAAGAAAAAAGCTAAAACATAAATATTTTTTCAGTCCCGTTTGTGCATTCCAACAATTAAACACAATCTACTAAACAAGTACCCATTCTTCAATCTTATTCATTAAATTATTTAATAAATTTAATAACATATCAATGGTGAAAACACACATTTTTGTATGGTACACAAAAAATTTCATTCGTGCATCTTAAATGCCACCAATCAAATTCTATTGCAGAAAAAAAATCATATCAAATTCAGATTTTCATTGGATTTATTTCAGTGTGGCACACAAATGCAGAAAGTGTGGTCATGAATTGGTTATATAAAGCCAAAGTTTTGTTATTGGTCCAAATAGAGAGAGCATGGGCTATTTTATGCTATTATCGAGCTCGCTGGGTGTGGTGGACTCTTTTGGGTTACTAAAAGGAGGGGATTTACTTTTTTCACCTTACCCATTCCTCGCGTGTCTTATTTCGTTTCGAAAAACATCCTTGGGGATTTTCGAATTATACACAATCCTAAATGAGTCCCCCCCTGTTTTTTGGGCGAAGAATGAGTTTTTCACCTATTCGGATTATACGATCCAAACACAATAGGTAGTCCGGATATTATAAACTGAAACAACTCATGTATAGGGCGGGTTCCTTGTTTTTTTTTTTTTATTATAAAATTCAAACACTTTATATAATCTAAACTATAACAACACAAAGATTGAGCCTGTTTGTGATATGGATAGCCAATTTAATAACCATATTAACCATCCTAACCCATATTCTTGTGTTTTAGGTCATTGTTAGTTGTTTCGGTCGTGTCCCAGTTGAAAATCCGATTTTCAGTTACTTGATCGGATTTCTCCGAAACTTGGCCTAGAAAATCAGAAGAAAAAAAAATCAAGGACCGATACTCCTTTAGAAGAAACTTCTTATGAGACTCAGCCCCTCAAAATTCAGTTGATCAGATTGCTCTGAAACTTGACCCAAAAATAAATAAAAATCAAGGACCAAGACTCTCTTAAAAGGAACTTTTTATGAGACACCCCCCTATTGTAGCCAAAACTCGTATTTCTCTCATTCAGGCTTCAATCGGTGCGCGTTTTTTGTTAGTTATCAGGATGATAATGATTTAGGCGTGTCGTCTCTCATCTTTAATTTAAAGATGATACTTTGATTTTGAGAGAGAAAAGTTAAGCCAATATTACGACCATAAAAGCAATCTTGATGTTGCTTAAATTCACTTTCAATATGAAGGTTAATTCGACAAAAGTCTTTCAAAACTAACATGACAAACTTACATCTAATTATAATTAACTTCTAACAAATCTTTAACCATATCTAACAAAAAAAGTGTATAACTTTTTTTTTAAACAAGCAAAAATGAGATGTATTACCACAAAGAAAAGATTCTACCTTCTAGCACAAGATGTGCATAAAAGGTTAGAAAAAGAAACACCAAGTATCCTGAATATTTACAAAAAAGACAGTCAACTGATGCCCAAACAAACAAGAATGTTTGTCATGCACAAAAAAAAAAGTGTATAACTTACGAATTAAGAATGTTTAACAATAAAAAAATTATCGCAACAAAAAACACACTAAAAAAAACTAACATAACCATGTGTCCTATTATAACAACTCTCTCCATTCCACTTTATATGTCATTCTAGCAAATGCAAATGGATTTAAAATGCAATTAAAGCGTGAATATTATTATTTTTACATTCCAAAAGTACCTTCATTTAATCTTTTACATCAAATTATCAGGACAAATTTCCATAAAAAACGTATTTAAGACACTTATGACTTAACCCACTTTCTCTCTCCATCCACCATGCATTCCAAACTTATTTAAGAAGAAATATTTAGTTGGACACAACCTCAAATAAAAAAGGAAAATGCTGAACACAATGACAAATAAAATTGCGAGAAGACCACAAAGGAAATTTAGTGTTACACAACTGAAACTGAAAGTCCTACCTCAATTATACCCCACCGCCTCCATGTTTTCCGGCCAGTGTGTGATTTAATTGGATAGACCATAATTCGTGAGAACTTTGCTATAAAAAGCGTTGTTACAAATAGCATTACCGAATCAAAAATATTTGGATGAACACACATGAATGATAAAATTAAAAAGAGAAATAATTCAGTTACATCATTCAATATCATTTCTCTTTTAAATTTTATCAATTAAGTGTGTGCGCTCAAACAAATTTTATTTAGGGTTGTGCCTAAGAGAAAATTGCTCCTTATTTAAGATACTTCTCTCAATTGCTCTTTTCACCGTGCATTCAAAAATGAATTGAATGAAAATAACCGCCACCAAAATTTAAATGATATCATAAATACAATGTACCCGTACTAATATATAGGGATAACATTGGTCAAACAAATGAATATATAGAGTAATTATTACAGAGGGATAAAATTGGAAAAGAGAATTGAATCAGTTGTTCATGCAAATTAGTAATTATTATATAGTAATTATTTGGGTCATATTAACTTGTGCCTTTAGGGCACAATGAATGTATAATTTTTAAGAAAAAGTTTCTATGTTTAGTTTTTAAACTTGTGCTGGGCAGGGGCGGATCCATGTTGGGGCAATGTGGAGCTATAGCTCCACATGTTTTTTTCCTCTTTTTTTTTTTTAATAATAGATAAAACGCAGCAGTAGAATACTGAACTTTTACGGTGTTTCATGCTTGAGTTTCGCAAAGTCATTTGCAACTTTTGATGTGAACAAGTTATTGAGGATGACTGAGTTTTATCCAAATGATTTTATAGATGTGTCGAAAGTGGCATTACGCACTCAACTTAAGAATTATGTTACAGATGTTCGATCTGACCGAAAATTTGCTAAGTTGAATGGGCTTTCAGATCTTTGTGCAAAACTTGTGGAAACAAATAAATACAACCTATTTACTATGGTTTATAAACTTTTGAAGTTGGCTTTGCTCTTGCCGGTAGCAACTGCAAGTGTTGAACGTGTTTTTTCATATATGAAAGTTGTGAAGAGTAACCTATGTAACAAAATGGGTGATCAGTGGCTAAATAATCGTCTTGTAACTTATATATAGAAATAGATGTTCTTTTAACAATTAACAATGATGTCATTTTAGTTCATTTTCAACAAACGGACAGAAGACGGTGTCATTTTAGCTCATTTTCATCAAATGGATATAAGACGATTTTCACTGTAATGTATTGTATCAAACAATATTATTACTTATTTTTAATATATTTTGCATTATTGTTTCTTTAAAATTTTAGTTCCACATGTGCCTAAAGTCTAGATCCGCCCATGGTGCCGGTCATAAGCTAACATTTCCCTAATTATTTTTCTTGAGGGATACTATACTAGTCTAGTAGTTTTAACATATTTCCTTATAATGAAGCAGATAAATATGATGGCGACAGTCGCATTGAATATACAAGAAATTATCACACACCCAATAATTCAGTATGAGATGCATGAACATACTTTTGGAATTTGACCGACTTTTCCATGAAAGCAAATTAAACATTCAATTAGATTTGTCCTTTCTTCGCTTCTTCTTATCATTGGCCCACTCACATCACATCTTGTAGCATATTGCGTTTACATTTTAATTTAAGGTATCCCAAATTGAATAGCAGTGTGAATATCCACCACTTTCATGCTACAACTGTATTTAGATTAGTATTATATTTTTCAAAGGAAGAATTGTCATTACATTATGATAACAACCGTACCATTGATAAAAAAAGATTGTAGTATTAGTCACACAACTCACAAGCATCTTGTATTATTGTGATACAGATCAGACAAAGCCAGTATTTGAACACTATTTTAATTCTATAATAAGGAAAAGAGAGTTTTTACTTCTTTTATAATGACTAGTATCTTACATTATTCCCTCCTCCCTGCAAAATTTACAATCTATATAGCAAATTAACTAGTGAAACAGTGGTTCCCCTTAGCGATCACATTCACGGATCCAAAACCAATTATTTGAACTCTATTTCAGTTCTATAATAAAGAAAAGGGAATTGTTACTTCTTTTATTATGACTATCTTACATTACTCCCTTTTCCTGGCAAAATTTACAATCTATAGCTAATTTAAATTGTGAAATAGTGGTTCCCCTTTGTAATCACTGATCCAAAAACTTCCACTTTCTGAAATTAAACACTTCCTTTGTCATTGACCTCAATTTTCTTTCCACTCCCATCTTTGCCAATAACAATTCCAACCAATTTACAAGGTGCAGCATCCTCAAGTTTTTGAACCACAGCTCTCATACTTGGTCTCATAGCAGGAAGAGTTGCAGTACAAAGAACTGCAGTTCTCAATACCTTACAAGCTTCCTCTTTATACATCTCCGGAATTCTCGAATCCACCACACTCATAAACTTCTCCTTGCTCCTTGTTTTCCCATGAACCCAACTTACTATGTCCTTGTTTTCTCCAAATTCAGTTTCACTTGGCCTTTTACCAGTTACAAGCTCCATCAACACCACTCCGAAACTATACACATCACTTTTCTCATTCACTCTATATGTGTAACCATATTCTGCACTCAATTCAAACAAATCACATCAATAATCATAATAAGGAAAATAAATAAATTAAAAGGGACATAATATTATAGTGTTAGTCTTAATTCTAAAATGTAATATGTAACTATAGATGCAACTGCAATAAAGATTTTAGAGGCCTCTGCATCGCAAGTAAGATTTTAACCACATCAATTGTATTTGTTCGTATTTTGTTGCAATATCAAAGTTCACAGTGTAAATGCAACTTAAAAAAATTACTAGCTAGTTCCTTACCGGGAGCGATGTAGCCATGAGTTCCGGCAATGATATGAGTAGAATCCTTAACAACATCGGCATGAACAATCTTAGCAAGACCAAAATCAGCAATCCTAGGTTTCAAAAACTCATCTAACAAAATGTTACTTGATTTAACATCCCTATGAATCACAGGCCTTTCACACCCATGATGCAAATACTCTAACCCTTTTGCAGCACCAACAGCAATTTCATACCTTGTTTCCCAATCAAGCTCCATCTTGCCACTACTATGAAGCCTATCCCACAAACTTCCATTAGGCAAGTACTCATAAACCAAAAGACTCGAATCCTCACTCGTTATACTACAATAAAGCTTCACTACATTCACATGTCTTATTGAACTCAACGCCTGAACCTCCGCATCGAATTCCTTCGACCTTGAACCACCACTACCAACACGGTTCGCGAGCATCGGTGTGCTGCTCCACGATTTTTTCCGGGACCCGAAATTAGTGTTCCAAATATGCTTAACAGCAAGTTCTTTTCCATTTGCAAGTGTGACTCTATAAACATTCCCTGAACCTCCTGTTCCTATTATATTCTCTTGCTTAACAGAATCAAGAATCTCATCTTCTGTGAAACTTAGCACGTGGAAAGATTTCACATCCCATGATTCTTCCTTCAAGGAACGTTCTCTTCCATATTTACTACCCTCTCCCTTTTCTACCTTCCCCTTTTTCTTCAACTTCAAGTAAACACCCATAAAAGAAAGGACCAAAACCAAAATTATAGTGAAACAAAGAACAAGGGCACGGACATCTTTTGACAAGCCACTATTCTCAGAACAACGCTTGAAGGAACCGATAGCATCAAGCGTGCATAAACCCGGGTTTCCGGTGAGGCTTCCATTGTAAGCTTGAATAGTCAAACCTATTGGAATTTCACCGGATAATCGGTTATGCGAAAGATCAAAGAGACTCAACTTCAATGAACCTAAACTCTTCGGTATTTTACCGGAAAGTTCATTCTCTGAGAAATTCAGAGAATTTAAAGCCGGTAACAAACCCAAGGACGAAGGAATATCTTTCGAGAGTTCATTTCTTGAAAGATCAACGTCATTAAGTGAGTTACAATAACCTAAAGACTCTGGAATTACCCCTGTTAACTTGTTACCCTGCAAATGCAGGTTACCAAGTTGTTTAAGTTCACCAATACCTTCTGGAATGTTCCCAGAAATTTGATTGTTACTAAGATCAATTGATACCAACGACGTTGCTTTAGAAATCTCTTCCGGTATTTCACCGGTTAACCGGTTACTCCTTGCTAATATACTAGCAAGTTTATTCGCTTTTTGAATCTCTGAACTAACAGAACCTTCTAACTGATTCAATTCAATATCAATTACTTGAACATTGGGTAATCCCCAAATACCGGAAGGAACGGTACCTGAGAGCGAGTTTCTACTCACTCTGAGTCGTTCTAAACTCAAACAGGTGCTGTAGCTTTCCGGTATCTTACCTGTGAGATTGTTCTGAAGAACAAGAAGTGCGTACATTTTTCCTTTGTTGCACATGTTTGGTGGAATTGAACCCGTTAAGAAATTCTCCGAAACGTCGATGTATTCAAATTCTGACCATGATCCAGTCTTCTGAGGAATTGGACCTGTTAATCTGTTTCTGTAAAGAGACAGTTCTCGGAGGTTTTTAAACTCACCTATCTCTGGTGGAATCTCGCCGGATAATTTGTTTTCGAAGAAATGAAGTGAAATTAGATTACTTAAAAACCTTATCCCAGAGAGATTTCCTTCTAATTGATTCATTGATCCGTCCAAATACTCGAGTCCTGTGAGATTTCTCAACCCAATCGGAATCTTCCCGGTGAAAGAATTGTTGTAGAATTCAAGCTGCCAGAGTTTGTGAAGGTTGGCAATCTCACCGGGAAATTCTCCGGTAATGAAATTATCGGCGAATTCTAATTCTGTTAAATCCGTTAAGTTACCGATTCCAACTGGTAATTTCCCTCCGAGGTTGCAGTTACTCATGTAAAGCCAATTCAGTTTCTTGAGACTTAAAATCTCTTCAGGAAACGGCGTTAGATCGAAAGGGTTGTCTCCAACGCTTAACTGTAACAAGCCCGTCATATTCAACAGAGATTGCCATGGAAAAGTTCCAGAAAATCCACTTTGGTTTACGTAAAGGTATTGAAGTTCATGAAGAGGTGAAATATCTGGAAAAGGTCCTGAGAAATGATTGTTCCCTAAATCCAAGAACTGTAACTTGACACAATTTCTAAGGCTTTCATTGACTCTGCCATGGAAACTGTTGAAACCTAAGACGAGTTTTGTGAGAGATTGAAGGTTGCAGAGTGAGTCTATTGGGAGAATTCCTGAGAGGTGTTTATTAGAAAGGTTGATTTCTGTGACGGAGTTGATGGAGTTGCAGGTGATTCCATGGAAACTGCAAATGGAACTGTTTGCATTCCATGAGTTGAAGAAATCTTTGGTGTTTGAATTTTCGAGGGAGGTTTTAAGGTTTAGTAGAATTTCAAGGTCGTTTGATTTGGTAATTGTGAGTAGTGAGAACAGAAGAAGGAGAAGAGAGAAAACTCGCGAGGAAAACATGTTTGGAAGGTTCAGAGGAAAAAAAGAAGTATGAGAAAGGGTTGATATTTGGGTCTTACAAGTTTGAATATTAAGTAGTTAAGTAGTGATATATTAAAGAAAAATAAAGTGGTTTTGTTCGCCGGACTTAGTGATATATGATGTTGATATTGTTAACCCGGACATTTTTACTTGGATTTAAACTCGTAACTTACGATTACTAGATGATGTTTGTCACTTTGAATAAAAAAGTAAATAGTGGTGTTTGCACTAGATATGAAAGAAGAGAGGGTGATGGGGGTGGCGCCAATGCAATTATAGGAGGTAACTAAAAACATGGTTGGGTAGTGGTCTTATTCTTAAAGATTGTTTTTCATATTTCTGTTATAACGGTCGCTTTCTTCTTTATAATCTACTGTATTTTTTACTCCTCTTTTTCATCCTTAGTGATAATGCCACATTGTTATTGCTTCTTTAACTAAAGCACTCACGTGTTTTCTTTTTAATTTGATTCACAAATTTGGTTTCTGGTCCCTCAATCTAATCATCCACTCTTGTTCCGTGTGGAAGATGGCCAACCGTGTGGTGCCAAGCCAGCCAATGTATTTAGTTTCATACAGCCCATTGACTTGGACCACGAAACAATGATTGAATAAAGATAAAAAGAGACTATACCATAGTACTTCCTCCGGTCCTATTTATAAGAGAAAGTTTGATCAACAAAAGTTAATGTATCTAGACTGACTTTTTAACTAGATGCATTAACTTTTGTTGACCCAACTTTCTCTTATAAATAGGACCGGATGGAGTAATATTTTAAAAAATAAATACCTCGCTAACATATATCTTAATGTCACATTTTTTTATATAAAAATGTCTCACTATAATGCCTTAATCGCTAACAGATGTCTTGTCTCTGATTTTTAAACATTTATCTTAGAGCACTGGTTAGCCGTTAACATTTGTTGGAATAAAAATTATGTAGACATCCAATTAAATTTAATTTTATAAATGTTTGTTGATTTATTTTAGTAAATGGGTTTTTGTTTAGATCTTTGATTTTATTGTTGGTAAATCGTGTTGGAGGTAAATTGTATTCGATGCGGGTTGGACATGTGGGTACCTTTAAGTTGAAATTCAAATATAATTGGTACTTGATTCTATATATTGTCGAAGTCTAATATCTTCCGCTAAACCCAACCGCTGACATAAATCATTTATTTAATTTGACTTTAGTTAGTAAATCTAGCTAGGTAAACTTTATAAGGGGATAAAGTTATGTCAATACTTTTTCATCGGTTGTGTATTTGCACATTTAACATTGTATGATATTTCATTTTCAATATTTAAAATAATTTTTCTCTTACTTTTTTTTTGACCGAAACAAGGTTAACTATTATCATTAATCAACTAATGTTCAATATAAGAAGGATAAGAATCAAAAATACCGTGACTAGCCCAAGAACATGTCGTCCTAGCTAAACTATGAGCAACCATGTCCGCTTGTCTCCTAACAAACTTCACCTCGAAGTTGGAATGTAAGGATAACTGATAAATAATACTAAAAACAATAGCATAAAATTCCGAATCACCATGGCCCGGAGACGATAGAGCTTGCACTAGAGTAGATGAGTCGGACTCGAACACAACCTGGTCCCATCTATTCGCATCAGCAAAGTGAAGGGTCTCGAGTAAGGCTACTGCCTCCCCCTCCAAAACTGTCATATTTGTCCGCTGCCATTTCGTTTGATGCCCGAATAATTTTTCTCTTACTAGATAAACATTTATTTAGACTTTGTTTGGCAAGACTTATTTTTGACCTGATAATAGATAGTTGGGTTAATTAAGTTTTTAGTCCCTATAAATATTCAAAGTTTTGTTTTTAGTCCCTAAAAAATAAAATCACACATTTTAGTCCTTGTGACATTTTCCTTAAGCATTTTAAGGACTAAAAATGCCGATGGAAAAATTTTATAGTGACTGAAAATGTTGATGGAAAATTTTATAGGGACTAAAAATGTTGATGAAAAGTTTTATAGGGACTAAAAAAAGTGTGATTTTATTTTGCAGGGACTAAAAACAAAATTCTGAATATTTATAAGGACCATTTACTTAATTAACCCTAGATAGTTTATAAGTTCAAAAGTGAACAGTATATATGTTTATTAATGATTTATTTTCACGAGCTTATAATTTTTTTTACTAAGTTATAGCATTTTTCATAAGTTGTTTCAAGTAACATTTGAGTTTATAGCATCATTTTTTTTATATCAGTTTTACCCTTGTTATTTTAATTAAAAAATTTAATATGAATTAAAAGTATATTTCCATGTCATTTAGTAATGGTATTTCAATTAAAGTATATTTATCATCATTTTAAAACCAAATATATACTTAGTAATCTTCGATGGAGAAACTGTGGGACATATAAGGTGGGTCATTTCCTTCCAATCAAATGTTTTCTATACGCAAGAGTCAGGAATCGAACTCGTGATTATATGTTTAAAGACCCCAAATTTCTTACCATCTGGATCAATCAATTGTTGGTCCCTATGGTCACTAGTTAGCCTGCCCCGTTTATTTTTATGAGACCAATAGACTTATTGTTTTTGTCCTCGTTGTAATAGTCTAGTGATAGCCCAAACCGCAAGTGCACGATCTATCGAAGTAATAGTAGTAAAAGAGAGTATCGTTCCGCTAGAGAGTTATGAATTTAATTAACTTTTAATAATGATTAGATGAAGGTTTCAAAGGTAAAAAGTTGTGGATTTTTGATTAAAAGAAATAACAATAATAAAATAAAAGAGTCTTGGAATTATTGGTTCATCCTAATGACAAATCCTTCGCTAGCCAAGACTTTAACTTCTAATTTCATGTTTTACACCTAATTTCTAAAGACTGGTTTCCCTTTAGCCCCTCACCTTTCCGATAAAAGTCCGGTGAGAGTTTACCCCTAGCAACCAAGCCTATTTCGCTGACTTGATTACTAGAAGAAGCTTATAAGGATTGAAACTACACATGTCTCAATAATTGCAAAGACTATTTCGCTGTCTTTGCAATTATTGTCTAGATTCACTTGTTCCAATATCAAAGCTCCGCTTTCGCATTATGAATTGATATTTGAGATGATGGATTAACAATTATCAAACCCTCCACTTTCGTTTCCACAGTTTGATAATGGTTAATTCATGTTAAAACGGTGAATTTAGATTAGAAATTAGAATCACATGAAATTAGGGTTAAAGCTTGGTTCGATTAGGATTATGTCATTAGACTTATCCAACAATCCCAAGACAAGAGAAATCTACTCACTCATGTTCATTGTAGATATGGAGAAGAAGAGAGAAGAAGAACATAAAATAAATAACAAGAAAATAAAGATGAACTTTTATTCAAAGAAACAATTGTCACATATTATTTCCAAGAACAAAAGATGAATATTTGTGATGGAGAGCTACTTTATTTATAGCTTTACAATTGACTTAAAATCTAAGCAACTACAAGGGCTATTCGGTAAAACTAAAACAGGGTAACTTGGGCTTGAAGAAAAGCAGCAAAAGGACTCCTGGAGGGTGGCACGGCCGTGCCACATGTTGGCACGAGCCGTGCCAAGCTTCTAACTTGGGGGCTCTATATTTTTGTTCCGAATCTTTCGTATTTTCGCTCCAAATCAGCTCCAGACTCCTTTCTTTTGCTCCAAGACACCTTCCATTATATATTCGTTCCTGAAATATAAAATATGCAATTGTAGTAAAAAGATTCGAAAAGGAAATATTATTGCAATAAAATAAATTCAAATCTAAATAAAACTAAACTAAATAATGCATAAAAATAGACTAAATATAGACTCATCATCTAGTAGTTTGGATGTAAGGAAATATTAGGTGGAATTTCAATTTCGAATCTGGATCATATGTCATTGCCCCTTTTTATGTTTGTTTAATTAAGTGTGTGTCGACCAATAGCAAAATAAAATAAAATAAACACTTATTTTTTTGTTTTAACCATCCAATTTTAAGGGGAATGACGCTTTAATAATACACAGCTCAATCAGAAGGTAGATAAAGTATTATCAAAATTATTTCTGCCAAAATTTAAACTCAGATTATCAAATAGTTTGTCTTTAACATGTGCTTATTTGGTTATGAGATCAAGAAGATTGATTATAATAGACCAATTACTTTTTTTATAAAAAAATACTAAATTATGTATTTTCTTTTGTGTTGATAAAGTGACATACATTATACGAAACTTATAAATACAATTATAAGGTCTTAAATTTTTCTTTTGCCAATAAGTAAGGTCTTAAATTTAAATATGAACGAACGAATATATTCAGTCTAATAATATCAATATTATCAATTGAATTATAACTTATTTATATATATATATATATATATATATATATATATATATATATATATATATATATATATATATATGGGTGGGGATATTTTGACTCCAAGAATAAGTGTAATATCTTACTCCAAATCTTGACCTTTAATTCCCATATTGGCTAATGGCTTAGATTAATTGATGTGATAGACTTTAATTCCATTTTCTATTGTAGTCAACACTTATCACCACAAAATAATAAATGTCTTTTAATTGCTTATTTTTTTTCTTCTTCCATTAATTTTTTTTTTTGTTTCACGCTAAAAAGAATTTTTGAGGGTTAAGAGCAAAACTTAAAAACTCTTTCATGGCAAAAATGGTTATCAGTAAAATACACAAATTTATTTATTTTTTTATGCAATTATTGTAAATGAATTAGATATAAGAAAAGATTAGGGTTACTTCCTCTATCGTCTTTTTTTTTCGTGACAGATTAGTACAAAAATGTGTGTTTACAAAAAACATAAGAAAAGATCAGGATTATAATGAAGAAATCAAAAAAAATATGTCGTATAAAAAATAGTAACAGGAGAAGAATAAATATGCAATTCTTTGAATTTTACAATTGTTTTCTTTAAAAAAAAATATGCAATTTTTTTAGCGTAAAAAAACGTAAAGGGAGAAGGAAAAAAAATCAACGGGAGAAGAAAAAAAATTCTTTTAGCGTAAAAATATATATGCAAATTTTTTTTTCTTATGCAATTTTTTTGAAGAATAGAATGAGTGAATCTTGAAATTTTTATTTCATGGAAAGGATTTTAATTTAACCCTCAAAAAATATTTAAGCGTGAAACAAAAAAAAAAAACAATGGAAGAAAAAAAAATCATGCAATTAAAAGACATTTATTGTTTTGTTATTTTGTGGTGATAAGTGTTGACTACAATAGAAAATGGAATTAAAGCATATCATATCAATTAATCTAAGTCATTAACCAATATTAGAATTAAAGGTCAAGATTTGGAGTAAGATGTTACACTTACTCTTGGAGTCAAAATATCCCCACCCTATATATATATATATATATATATATATATATATATATATATATATATATATATATATATATATATATAACCAACCAAAATGGAGCAAATGCTTTAGATTTAGGATTGGATTGGAATGATAAGGTGATGTCAGTTAAATAAAAAGGATATAAGGTGAGGTGAGCACTAAGCAGGAAAGCAAGAGAAACACGGAAGAGTGTAGCCGCCGAAATTGACTTGTAAGAGTGTAGATTACTAGCTTGGTTGGGGACCAAGGGAGAAAATGTTCTGTAGTGGAGAAAATGGCAATTCAGAGAAGAAGAGAAACATGTTGCTAAATATATGGTGCGTCTAAATGTAGAAAATTATACAGAAGATATTGTTGTCAGTTGTTATTGTTACAAGAAGAGAGAAAATTATTTACCGTATTTGTAGCCTTTTTTCTCTATCGAACAAACGACATTTATTATTTGTCTCTTTCATTCTCATCTAGTTTTTTTTTTCCCCTAAATTACACGAGGTCTTTAAGTTTGAAGTTCGTAATAGATTGGTCATTTAGGTTATATTGATCACACCTAAGTCTTTTAGGTTTGAGGTTTGTAACAAATTTGTAAGCGTTTTCGATTTAATCATTCTGTCACGTCATCGTTTTTATAATGTTTGGTTAACAAAACAACTAAATTGAAAACATTTACAATCTTAAAGCTTATGTGTGACCAAAATAACTCACATGATCAATTTGTTACAAACCTCAAACATAAAAGACTTATGTGTGACCAGAATATTTTTTTTATTATGTTTTCTTAGAGGATTTTTTTATGATATTATTGGTGAGATCTTCCTTCTCAAGTATATTTTTTCTTTTCTCAAAGCTTGAATCCAATATTTTCTTTGATGAATTTCAATTCAGTTCCACTCGAAGCAATGTATTGTTAGTCAAGAATATTTAATTCAGGTAGAACTAAAATAACAAAATTACAAGTATAGTTTTAAAACTCGGCTCGATCATCGACTCGGAAGGGGTACTAGGTCATTGGGTCATTGGTCGAACCACTGAGTCGCAGGTCGAACCGCATGAAAGAATCAGATGACTCAGTTATCATCCGGTCTTCATAATTTTTTTTATCTTTGTATTGAATAAGATGACCCGGGCTATAAAAAAAACATAACACTAATAAATGTTTGAAAAAACCATCAGATAAATTAAGATGATTTCTCAAATTTGTTCTTTAAATTCAAGTCCATCTACTTTGATATTATTATAAGATCAAACACATAAATTAATTCTTTAATAAATTTGTCACTGGATATGTCCTCATATATATATATATATATATATATATATATATATATATATATATATATATATATATATATATATATATATATATATTAAGAGTATAGTAAATTTGAAACACTTTGTTTGAAAAAAAATAGAAACGTTTACTTATACAATATATCATGAAGATAAAATAAAAAATAAAAAGAGAATACATGTTTCTTTTTTTTCTTTTCTAAGAAAGACAAAATACAAGTTATTAAAAAAAATGATAAAATACAAATTATGCAACAAAAAAAAAAGACAAAATACAAGTTTATATGTGAATTGAAATGGTGTGGTTTTAGTATATGGTATTCTGAATTAATATATAAACAATATGAATCAGCAATTAATCACAACAAACAGAAGTGGCGCAGTGGTTCTTAAACCGGTCGGCACATTAAACCGCCGTTTCGCGGTTTTAATTTAACCGAGTTTGTCCGGTTCATGTCGGTTTGCACCGGTTTGATTGCATCACCGATCCAATATGTCAACCGAACCGGTTACCCTTCTGGTTCACGGTCGGACCGGTTCGACCGGTCGGTTCGGTCCAGTTTTCAAAACTATGCAAGTTGTTCGTGTCAGTTTTTTTTTTTTTTTTTTATCAATGGGTGTGGTATTATGTAAGAGGCGATTCAAGATGATTGTGAGCTTTTTATTTTTGGTTTTAAAAATCAATTTTGCTCGAGTAAAATGGAATTGAGTTCATTTTTTACTTTAATTCAAAACATCTTTCTACAAAAACTCAACAATAATGATAGGTTTTATAATTTCTATTTTTGTGTGGCACCATCAATGATTGTCAACCACTACTTCAACTACAATTATGACCACCACCTACTAGACCATCACTATGATCACTACTAGTCATTCATCGCTCGGACCACCGTCAACTGCCACCAATTGCTACTATATGACTACCTTAGATCATCCTTTTACCCACCTCTGATCTTCAATCTTACCATCACTAATTATCATCATGACCACCACTCCGACCAACATCAAACACTACTTTCACACTGTCGGCCACCACTCCGACTAGCATCAACCCCTACTTTCACACCGTCGACCACCACTTTGACCACCGTTGATCACTACATGATCCAACCTTGATCACTAATTTGACGACCATCGACTACCACTCTAACCACCACCACCACACACTTCGACAATGGTTAACCACTAATTTGATCAGCATCTATTAACATTCTAACCACCACTTTGACCACCATCGATCACCACCACCTACCACTACTCTAACTACTACTCTGACCATCTAAAACTACCACTGGCCACCACCATCGACCACCACTTTGACCACCACAGGTTAGAACCATTGACGGGCACAAAGACCACGCTAACCACCACTTCGAAGGTATTCGCCGAAAACCACCACTATTATTAAAATTCGCATGCCAAGAGAAAAGGGGTGAATCATTCCAAAAATAAGGCCACGAATGCTATGTGCACAATATATATACCTGTACCAACCGCAAACAAGTAGTTAACGGAAGCTCGATAGCTAGTTAGCCACGTCATAAGCAATCACACTTACGCAACCATGTGTATACATGGCTGAATCATATTCTACTGTACTGGTCAAAAAAACAAAATAAAAGGTTATAGGCTTATGGCCAAGCAGATTAATGTGGTGCATTTTGATTAGTTATTTGTCCCTGAGTTGAATTTTAGGACCACTTAAAACCAGAAGATATATATGTGTATGATGTATCTTTCAAAAATTAATTCAACAAAGCATATATCATATATATGTATCTTTCGAGAATTAATTCAACAAAGCTATTGTTTTTACACAATAAAAAAAGCTTATATACTAACAGAAATATAAAATATACTAAAAAAAGCTATTGTTTTTACGAGCTTATTTTCGTCAAAGAATTTGAGTGGCCTCCTTTAGTAGAGTCTCTCTTTCAACCGTATTTTTTTTTAAAGAAAAAGTAATAAGATTTACAAAAGACAAACATTTAGAAATTGAATAATTATTTTATGTGTAAACTTAACCATTGATCTCTTTATAACTTAATTCCGTCTACTGAATCAACTTTATATTCCATATTGAATAATACTATTAGACTAGTGGGTGGGTACTAGTATTATAATGGAAAAGAGTAACATGAGAGAAAGCAAGTACAACAGGAAAATTACTATGCAGTAGCACTTAGATTTTGAAAAGAAAAAAGAACTACAAAAATAATTTTTTGAAAATTAAGTAGAGCAAAGGCAAAAGGGTGTGTTGTATGATTGAATTGCAAGCGACAAAAGTTTTACTATGAGCATCAGTATCACTGACCAGTGACCACAATCAACCCAAGCAGCATTGAGACCATAGTTTTAAAAATCGAACCGGTCATCGACTCGGTAAGGGTAGTGGGTCACTGGGTCATTTGTTGAACCACTGAGTCATTGGTCGAAACGCATGAAAGAATCGGATGACTCGGTCGTACCACCCGATCTCTATAAAGTTTTTATCTGTGTATTAAATAAGATGACTCGGTCTATAGAAAAGCATATGACACAAATAAATGTTAAAAAAATAGATAAATTAAGACGATTTATGAAATTTGTTCTTTAAATTTAAGTTCATCTACTATGACATAATTATTTGATGAAAACACACATATATATATCATAGTAAATTAAAAACACTTTGATCAAAAAATAATAAAAACACTTACTTTTAGAATATATTATAAAGATAAAATTTGTTCAAAAAATATTATAAAGATAAAAAAAAAAAAAACAAAAAGAGGTAGCAAATACAAGCTTCTTTGTTTTTGAGGAAAGACATAATACAAATTAAAATGTAAATTGAAGTGGCATTTGGTCGTGTTAAATTTCTCTATATATAATAACATCAAGTAAAATATCACAAAAAAGTTGTTGGTGCATTGGTTATGCTTAGCACCACAGTTAGTTGGCAGCCTGCACGCCAGTTCGATTCCCACCTGTGGGAGTGGGAATTTTTTCCATTTTTTAATATATAAATTCATTAAAAAAAGCTATAACCCGGTTTACCCAGAAAACCGCCGGTTCGCTAGTTTTTCCGGTTCACGTCGGTTCATACTGGTTTGATAGCATGACCGATCCAAACTATCAACCGAACCGATCACCCCACCGGTTCACGGTCCAACCGGCCGGTCCAGTCCGGGTTTCAAAACTATGATTCAGACGATTTATTACCCCTTTTCATTTTTTCAGCCTTTTCCCATCATTATCTTAACAAACAAACATTGGCCCGATTTTGCTAAAACTAACATTTAGTTATGACTAGAATAGGACAAACAAATTTTATACATGCATTTAATACAACAAGTACTTTTAAAATTAATGTTAAAATTAACAAAATCATAAAATTTACTGGAAGGTGTCGAAGTATGATCAGAAGGGGATATTTTCGGTTAAATTTGCTTATGGTGTTCTCGTAAAGAGGTGGAGGGTGAGGGGGCTTTGCTAGTGGACGTGTGGAGGCCTTGATGAAGGTGTGGAAGTCTTGGGTACCGTCGAAGGAGGTTGTTTTTTCTTGATAAATTTTTCATAATAGGGTTCCAACTAGAATAATCTCCTTAGGCGTAGGGTTTTAACTACTTGGGGTACTAGGTGATATTTTTGTGGTGATCCCTTGAAAACAGTGTCTCATCTATTTTTGTGGTGAGATGCCACCCTCTTTTGTGAACTATCTCGAGCTCTCACAATGATCTAATTTTTTTTTTGTTTTCCGCATATTTAATGTCTGAAACACTTTAAATATGATTTCTCAATGGAGGAAACAAGCGGGAAAAAAAATTTGCTTGAGTGTTGTAACATTTAAATCCTTTTCTTAATTGGTCCTTTGACCGACTAATTTTGCAATGAAAATCAAAAATCATTTAAATAATAAAAGGTTCATACAAAAAGTTTTTTTTAGGTAATACAAAAAGTTAAATAATAAACGATAAATAGCTAAAATATTAAAATATTTTATGAAACAACAATTTTTTTATATATTCATCTAGATGTTGGATTAATTATTTAATTAATTAACGATAATCAATTATTATGAATTATTATTAATATAAAATATGATTGATTTCTTTATAAAAAAAACATGATTGATTGTTACTAATCACTACTTAGTGGTGAGTTGTATGAATGGACATTGTTTTTGGATAATCCGTGATGAATTTAAATGTTAGCCAATCTAAAAATTAAACGTATGGTAAAAAAGAAATGTTGTGGACAATCTCTCAAACACTCTTTTTGACACTTGCTTATTCATTAGGTCACGTTACTCTTTTTGCAACCCCTATCATCGGATAATCGGCTAAGCCATTGCCTTGAACAATGTTCTCTCTCTTCTACCATCCAAAATGTTTTCTTGCTCCCACTCTCTTATGTGTTTCTCCCACCAACACCTTGCCACCCCCACCAAATTCTTAGCTAGATTTAAGAATCTACAATCCCGACAAGTTCAAGGTCGTTTTCAGTCATCAAGATCGAAGAAAAAACGAAAGCTTGAATTGATTTACCATGTATACTATTGTATGAAAACATTCTAATTAATTTACGGATCTTGTTAACTGGTGTGCTAGAAACAATGGTTAAGAAGTCCATAAATAGAAATTTGATCTTGAAAATATATATTTAAACTTTTGATCAAATATTAATTACATCACTTTTTATAAAAACCTTACTTTTTATAGTTATTTAAGCATGTTATTCTTGATCATCTAGATGTTTTGCCAATATTATATGTTAAATTATAGATGAGCATGTTCTTCTTGATCTTCTAGATCTTTAAGCATTAATCTAAGATTCTTATTCACAAATAACAGTTTTTTAAAACTCGCATCCCACCCTAAAAATCCGTTCGCATCCCACCCTAAAAATCCGTTAATCTGATAAATTAATCCCAACTAATAGAAGCCCACTTAAAGCAAAGGTCTCTATTATTTTTTGTTGGTGGCCGGGGTTTGAACCCCAAAGCAAATGTCTCTATTATTTTTTGTTGGTGGCCGGGGTTTGAACCTCAGACCTTGCATATTTTATGCATTGTCCATACCAACTAAGCTAAGCTCACGAAAACAAAGCAAAGCTCTCTATGAAACAATTAAAAGAGATTCTTATCAAAAAGAAACAATTAAAAACGCTAACCGTCGAGTTGAGTTCAAATTCAAGCTACTCCTAGTCCTTGGTTTTTATGAATAAAGTAATATATTTTTACTAAACAAATATTAAAATAGTTTCAACTAGGTTTCTAGTTTTTCATTCAAAAAAAAAAAAGGAAAAAGGTTTCTAGTTTTAAAATGAAGCGATAAGAGGCGCTATAGTATCGCCATCGTGACAATGTTTTGGATTCTAGTGTACGGTTTGTATATTTTAAAAGAATATTAAATTAGTTTCAACTATGTTTCTAGCTTCTAATTATTTGGTGATTACCCTTCAAAAAAATAATGTGGTGTTTAAAAGAACAGAAGAGGAAGCTTCTTCAGAGTTCTAACTAGCTCATGTGAATGGAAATTGTTGTCTAGCAACCGATTAAATCATGCATAAGGTAAGAATGACTATATAATTTTAATTCTATCATGCGCCCTTTATTATAGTAATTTTTATGTTTATAAATTTTACGTACATTAAAAAATATATGTAATTTAACGTGTTCAGTTTGGGTACAGATATTCTTAAAATACTCTTGTGTATGAGTATTCAACTATGACTTCTATCTCACAAAATATTTCCTCAAAAAATTTTTTCAGAAATATGTAGTATTATTTTTATGAAGAAAATAATAGAAATTTTCTTTAAAACATGTTTAATCTCTCATGTCAAATATACAACTCTTATATTCACTTCTGTCAAATATAGTTGATCATTTTCGTATAGCTCAATTGGTAATTATATTACATAATATATGTAGGGACCAATGTTTGAACTTTAAAAGCTCCACTTATTTACCTTAAAAAATGAATTCTAACCACCAAACTGTTTGAAAGGGAAAAAAACAAACATAGTTGAACTCATTTAATAGGTACAAATCAATGAATGGTAAACTAGTTCATTAGAAAGACAAAAAGTTACTTAAGAGAAAGATATGTTAGAAATATTATCATTGACTAGAAGAGAATTTTTTTAGAGGACTGGAAGAGAAATTATTGACATTGTTTGTATTTCATTTTAAAATAGAGTAAAACATTAATTGGTCATTATTTTTCTAATTCACTTTCAAACTTGTTTCTGACTACGTTAATATATCAAAATATTTCATGTTTTGGTCAAACGTTTTTCAATTAGGTCCATCTATTAGCATCTGTTATATGACACCATTAATTCTACTGATGTGACACATTAATTTCTTTAGTTTGAGATTTTTATTAAAATAGTCCAAAACTTTTGTCCACTTAGTATCAAATTAATCCCCGTCTTTATTCATTTTCTATCAAAATAGTCCCTCATTGAATGAACACCAACTCAGAATCTGGGCAACATTCATCCACCAAAAACCTCAAAACTCTTTCTAGTTACACTAGAAACAATAGTTTAATACTAATCTTGATCAAATTCCAACCACCCTAATTTAATTTTTCATAAAAAGAACAAATTTTGTTTGTGAAATTTAGGGCTTTAAGGTTCTTTAGGAAAATCTAGAAATTTAGGGATTTAGGAAACAAACATAAAGGATAAGAAAATAAAATTAAGATTAATGTAGGAAATAAAAAAAAAATTTGGAGGAGAAGAATGAAGAAAAGACTGGAAAACAATGGAGAAGAATGAATGGGGAAGATAATTGGAGAAGAACAGAGAAAAAATTGATTTTTGACTAGATAAAATCAATTGAAAGTGTCTCACATCATCGTTCATAAGACGGCTAATGTGTCACGTCAGCATAATTAAAGTTGTTAGATAACGGATACTAACAAAGTAATTTAATGGAGAAACATTTGATAAAGACAAAAACTATTTTGAAATATTAGTAAAGTTAGATATTAGTTTGAAAGTGAGCTACAAAGACAGCGATGAATTTGATGGCTCGGTTTTTCAAAATATATACTAGTTATTTTTATTTATAACTGATTTATAAGAGAGAAGTATTTAAGGAGCGTAAGAAATACAACATATATCTTTACGATCTTGAAGGTGAGAAAAACACAAGAAGGGGGGTTGAATTGTGTTTTGAAAAATTCTTCGTTTCTCCTAAAACTGAACACACTGAACAGAAGCTAAGTGAAACAGCTTCTGAAGTGATAATCAGAATCTGAACGCAGCGGAATAAAACAGAGAGAGAGAGAGAGAGAGAGAGAGAGAAGAAGAACGACACAAAGCAATTATACTGGTTCCTTCCACAATCCGGAAGTAGTCCAGTCCCCCTTGCACTTCCAAGGAGATTTCACTAAGAGTAATATCTGATTACAATTGCTCAAGCACACCTGCAAGAGACTTCCTTTGCTCAAGCACACTTTGCAAGAGTCTTCCTTTGCTCAAGAACACAATCAAGAGACTTCCCTGCTCAAGCACAACTGCAAGAGACTTCTAACTAAACAAAATTACACAGAAAATTGTTTAAGGTTGAACACTTGATATACAATCAGAGGTGCTCACAATACAAATCAGATACAGACTCAATAACTTAAGAATTTCTAAGATGAAACTTTGAGACAAAAAAATTCTAAGTGAATGCGGAACAATTTCAGCAGAGGTTTGGCACTTGTAAAAATATTGTGAGTCTTTCGTTCAGCATTACTAAATCTCTAAGTCTTCACTCCTTTATATAGAGGTGTGAAAGAGACGTTGTGAAATTGCCGGCACATCAAAAGAGTCGTTGTTGAAGCTTGATCTTTCACCAATGATCTTTTGCCTGATTTGGTTGTTGTCCTATGAAGAACCAATTTGAAATCCATTCCTTATCCAAAGGAACATCTATGCAGGCGAAGCCGTATTCTGGAGTTGTTTTCTTGTTTTGTAGCGAGGACACAAAACAGAGTAGTGGAGAAGGTGGTTGTACAGTTTGTACAAAGTACAATGTCAACGCTTTCGTCCAAAATTGCAAGCACATGTCTTCAAACACCTTTGAAATGACCGTTGCAAAATTCCACTGATCTTTTGTTGTCCTTTGATGAATTTCGATCCATGACACAGCTCTTGAATTCTTGAATTTCTCAAATTCAGTTGATCTTCAGCTTCTGGTGAAATGGCTTATGATGAGGCAGCTTCTGATAACGCAGCTTCTGATGATGCAACTTCTGATAACGCAGCTTCTGATGATGCAGCTTCTGGACCTCTTGTCTTCAGGAGCACTATTCTTCAGGAGCATTTTACTAACTTCAGGAGCGGCTTTACTTCAGTAGCGCTTATTCTCTTCAGGAACAGATTGCCTTCAGGAGCGTCTAAGCTTCAATTTTGTTGATCCTTTTTGCTCTTTATTTGCTCATTCAGAACCAATAAATGATGTAACTTTTTAATTATGGTCATGTACACTTGAACAAATATTAGCTAGTCCAATTTACAATTTTTAATACCTTGTTATCATCAAAACTCTTTAAGGTTCATTGTTAAACATATTTTGTTCCAACAGATCTAACTCAACTATCAATGTCAATATTGTTAAACCGAACATTTTCGTTTAAATTCAAATTTATTTTCTCCGTTACAAAATTTTTAGAAAAATGAATCAAACAAAATTGATGTATTTAATTTAAAATTTGATCAATATATCAATTTTCTTTTACTCACTTTACTTATATTTTGTAACAAATGGAGTATAATTTTACTCTGTCTTTGTAAATTTTAGTGGTATGATCTAATTTCATCTACTGACAAAAAAGACGATATATATCTGCTATCTAAGCTTGCCAGCAAGATAAAGCCATAGTCGGTAGGCATTTGATATGTGGCTTATGAATTGAATTATACAGCCTGATCTTGTAGCAGTGCCATTAAAACCACGTGTTTATTTACTTTCATAATTATTAAATACAACATGAAAGACCAAAAACAGCAATGAATATCAATCTGCCCTGCATATATATTCACCTTATCTCTGAATCATGTCATTTGAAAGAGAAACATTGCCGTTTGGTAATTGATTCAGCATCCACTCCTATTTTTTGTATCTTACATGCACTGGTCAACAACCCAATTCGTATCATTAAAGGAGCATTTCTTTTTTATTTGAAATTGACTTTTTTATTTGAAATTGAAAAATGGGTGAATTTTTATTAATTAGTGTCATTAACAATAATTTTATATATGTTTCTTAAGGATTTTAAACTCTATTTTTTAAGATCATAAGTTAAATTTATCACTGAGCTAACACGTTATTGATAAAGATGCATGTGATTTTACCGGGAAAAAAATAATAAAGAAACATGTGAAAGAAATAGTAGCTATTTTTTTTTTTTTAATTTATATCTTTTACAATTCATCTTGTATAATGTTTCCTTAACTATGGCCATAGGGGTATTAATTAGCATTTTTCTTTTTTTAGGGGTTCATTTTATTTAAGCTATACATATATATAATGAGATCAAATTAAGTATAAGATGTGTCCAACTAGAAATCAACACAAAGTCTTGAAAAATGGCAAACAAAACCGAAACATCAACAACTGGATAACGACATTACAAGATGGAAGATTTTAAATAAACATCTCAGCAAGAATGAAATTTCACTCTGTCAACTATCTCAATGATAGCAGATTCTTTGTTTTGAAACATCTGAAAGTTGTGTTCCTTCCAAACAATTCAACTACTAGCCGATCAAATTATTGAAGACAGATGCAAATATCCTTCCTAAAGAGATGACTGTCGGCAAACTAGGCAGCATGCGTGCCAATATCAGATAGAAGCGTGCTAGATATCCCTTGCCACTACCAAATGGAGTGCCAAACTTCCGTGAAAAAATTACAATTCAAGAACAACTAATTCATTGATTCCTCCATCCCATAATCACCCGAGTAAAGCAAAGATTTTGGATGAAGAAATATGCACCTAACCAAATTATCTTTAGTTGGAAGCCTTTTATTCAGCCGTCTCTACGGAAATAATAGAGACACTTTGAGATACACCACTTTATTTCAAATGATGTCCGTGAAAGACGCTTGCTAATCATCATACGTCAACAAATTATAAACTCCTTTTATTGAGTAACCTTGTACAATATCTAGTTTTCAAAACCAAGTATTTGCACTAGAAACTTGCAAAACAATGTTATCCAACCAAGAACGACACTTCACAACTAGTTCCTCCTCCTCCTCCCGAGCAAAAAGCCTCTTCCACCTCCATTCTTCACCCTCAACCCCTCATCCTAATCTCCTCATCTTAGTACAATAATATTAGAATCAACATGCAAATAAAAAATCCGACTAAATCTATCATGTAACAAACCCCCTTCCAACCAAGGATTATTCCAAGAAGAGGAACTTTCATCATTACCTAGGCGACAACCCAAACTAACCTCAAACCAACTGCTCTCCCGCACACCTACTCCCTCTCTAACTCTGCATAAATCTATCCACCAGTCACACGCAATTGAACCACCCGCTTTAATACAACCACCATCCACCCCATATTATGCTTCCAAAACTTTGTACCATAGCTCACCCTGATTAACATGTAATCTTTAACACCACTTTCTCAGCAATGCCATATCAAATTCCTAATTTACCAGACCCCTCCAAATCACCTAACTCCGCAGCAAAACAAATCTTACTCCAATAAATCTAATTAATTTTGCGAGCATCCTCAAACATGATATTTGTGAGATTCTATAATTTTTCAAGTTAACGACTATAGTTTTTAATGTAATTAACATAACAAGTGTCTCAAATTATTAATTTCAATTCAATAAATATAAATATTATTTTCATTGTAAACAATTAGTTTAGAGGAGGGAAACATTAACCAGTTTTTTCCTTCAATGCCTTGCTCTACAACCACTACATTTCATAAACACCTTTCAGAGCGTATACCACATCCCTCAAATTTTGTTATAATGATTGAGATAAATTTGCATGCATTGTCGATATAAAACTTTTTTAAAAAAACTTTGTTGAATATTTGGTCATTTGTAGGTCAAATTAATTTAATATTAAAAGTAAGAATAATTAATTGAACAATAGAGTATTTCTGAAAGGATAATTGAATAATAGATATATATCCAACAAAACTACCTGATATCATACGGTCAATCAATAATGCATGACTTCAGTTCAGAGTTAGATTTGATTAAAATCAATTAACTTTTATAACTTAACGACTACGATTTAATAGCAATTTCTATACAAATCAATACCTTTCTATTTTTTTAATGAGCAATGCTATTTATCAAGAAAGATTTTATCAAGAAATTGTCGCGAAATTAATGTTAGCCAATAAAATCTCAGCTTGGCCGGAAATCATGGGGTGGTGAGTGTTATATATATATTTTTTTATGAAACTTTAATAAATAAGATTAAAATCTAAGGGTGATTATTCTGCCATGTCATTCTTGAATTCATCAAGAAAATCCATTCTTGATATCTAGCATTTTCCTTTTTTAATTAATCATATATTTACACTTTTTTGTCAAACGAGTTTAGCTATATCATTTATTTTTTGTAGAAAAGAGTGCAGAACCCTAGAAAAAATAATAGGAGCATTTGAAGCGCACTGGGAGGAGTCTCCGAAACAAGCAAATTCAAATTATCTTTAGTAATGCTAATGTTTGCAAGCCAATCAACACTTTGATTTTCTTCGCATCAAGTATGATTGATTTGCACATGTCACCCATCTTCATAACCTTTCGGATACTCTTAACTAAAATAGGGATAGTCCCGTTGGAATTGAAATTGTCAGAAATATGTCAATCAAGATCTCTGAGTCACTCTCCACTATAAGATGAGAAAAATACTCTTTCCAAACCATGTTCAATCCCAAATACAACTCTCACATCTCAACGTGTAAGCCATCGCTCGCAACAATCTTCTTAGTGTAGCCTTTAATACATCTATCGTCTGAATCACAAAAAAGATCCCACATTCGACAATCTCTCCCCCACCTTTACATGCGTCATTACTATTGAGTTTGATCCAACCTTCTTACGGTCGCTTCCACCCTATTTGGATAGTCCTTCAACTTAGTGGACAAGAAAGGAACAATAATATCATTTCCTTTTTACCCTTTTTCTGTCCTTTTTTAGTGACTCTCCTTTAACCTATTGTATAGTGCCATGAAGTTGCCTTGCCATTGGTTTAGAATCCAGGTATATCTCCATAATAGCACAATCAGATAATGAGATCAATATGAGTCGTAAGAAGACGCTTTAATTTAGCTTTAGCAAAGGGGACAAAAACAAGTGGATCAGCAGTCAAAATTGGCATTTAGTTAGTGACATTGTCCTTGACCATGGATCTAAGAGGACAATAATCTTTCCTGAAATAGATCCATAAATAAATATTTCATCTCGTGTCAAATATTACCAACTACTCATTTTTTTTCAACTTCATTCGTTAATTGATGCATATAATTTATGATATAGATCAATTACATCAGTTATTTAATTAACCTTCCGAAAATAGTGTTTATGTTTATGGTCCCTACTTATAATACAATTCATATCTAACTTTCATACTTTTGAATGAAATTATGTAGAAATGTGTAAAATATTATAACAGTCTTCCAAAAAATTTAGAATATAATTTTTTTAATTTAATATGAATTTTTAAGCACCAAAAACATAAAATTCATATTTGATTCATGTTTTGTTAAAAAATTCTATTTTTTCGAAAGATTTTTATAAAATTCTAAACATTTCTGAAAAATTTCATTAAAAAATATGAAAGCTACACATGAGTTGCCTTGAAAGTATGGATCAAAAGCGGTGATAATTTTTTTTTGAAGGACTAATAGTCAAAGAATTTTTTTAGGGAAACTAAAACAAAAAGTTAATATCTATACTATATATAAAGAAAACTACCCCTTTCAACACTTTTGGGCTAGATTTTTCTTTTCAAAAATACCCTCAATTTTCAATACAAATAACACATGTAACAAATAGATAAGAATAAATTTAAATATTAAAACAAATGAAACAAACATGATATGAATATATATTTTTTCTTTTATCATTTAAAAAGTGTAACAAATTAGATGAGTATAATTATACTTACTTTTTCATCATTCCAATTATAACCTTAAACAAATTTTTCTATAATAAAATTGTTGTTGGTGCCATTAAAAAAAGAATTTAGATTATATTTTTTTTTGTTATATTGTATTATTGTCGGTGTTGTTGAAATAGATAATCATGGTTCATTTAATTTTTTATAACTTGAAAGCAACAAACATTAATATTTTTTTTAGTTTTAATCAAAATCAAAATTTCATGAAAAAGACACCGTTCATAATTTTCAAACGTTAGTGCAATAAAAAGAGCGGAATGACCGGCACGTGAGTGCCCGTCTTTTCACTAGTATTTATAAGGAGGAAAAACAAATTTAACTCAAAAAAATTTATTTGTTTATATTTGAGACCGAAAAGAGTAATGAACATATGTAAGTAATTACATCAACATTATAAACAATGAGAGAATGCATGTTCGACCTCCGGATAGGAGTAATAAATAGATAAAATTAGATTTTTTTTGTTTGTGAATAGACAGAATTAGACCTATCATTGCGTTTGTACGAAATAGATCTTTGGGTTAATCTCTATTTTAGTCCTTGTGAAAAAATATATTTTACTCTTGTAATATTAGATTCTTCAAATTTTCACTCGTAATATCAGATTCTTCAAATTTCGTCCCTTATTTAGCCTTTGTCAATGTAATTTGATGATGTAGCAAGGTGATTTGAATTATTTTTTTATTTTTCTAAATATCCATGTGGCATTTTAAATACGAAACAAAAACAAAACAAAGGAAAAACTACATTCTCAACGACCCCCTCCCATAACATTAGCTAGGATGAGCTGCAGGAAAATTTTGAAGAATGGCAAAACCGACATCCATAGAAGCATCCAATTTGGCTAATCAGTATGCACTATAGTTGCATTCGCATAAAGTACGAGAAAAAGATAGCTTCCAAGAAAAGTGTTTGAACTCGACAATATTTCCAACAATTATTATAGAGATGTGTTGATAAAACTATCTTCAATAAGTGAGAGAGCAGTCTGAGAGTGGAGTTCACACATGGTATCCCTATATCCAAGATCCCAAGCCATTTGGAGACCACGTACCAATGGCTTGAAGTTCAACATTGACATTTCTAGTAATTCCACAACTTCCAGCAAAGCCAGCAAACCAATTCTCAAAATAGTTCGTAAATAAACTACCATATCCTGGGGTTGTCAAGAGAACTACCATCCACATTCAGTTTGAGAAACACCAAGAAACAAGCCTTGGAATGTGACAGGAAGACACACTAGAAAAGACTTTTTTTTAGTAGTATGCAACAAACAATAAATAAAATTTGGTTCAAAACCTTCCAATGATGGGAACAAACTTCAGAAAAAATTTCGTCTCTCCCAAATTTCAAGAGGATAGAAGTTGGAGTGATCATCTATCCAAGAATGATGATCATCACTGAGAATGTTATAATAAACTTAATTTAACATGTAAATTCATTGCTATTTAATTTTTTAATTAAAATTAAATATAAAAAAATTAAACGAGAAATCAACTTTTTTATTTATTTTATTTTCCTTTGGGGAGATCAGCCACTTTAGTCCCTGAATATGAAAGGAGTCGCCACTTTAGTCCCTGAATGCAGATAAATTGCAAAATAGCCCCTGAATGTAGACTCTGTTAATCAATTTAGTCCTTGAATGCAGACTCTGTTAGTCAACTTAGTCCCTGAATATAGACCCCGTTGGTCACTTTGGTCCCTGAAAATGACCAACAAAGTCTACATTCAGGGACTGTTTTGCAATTTCTCTGCATTCAGGAACTAAAGTGACTACTTCTTTCCCATTCAGGAACCAAAGTGACTAATTCCCCCTTTTCTTTGCTTACAAAATATCTTAAATGTCACGTGAACATTAATAAAAGGCTAAAATATGGTTTTGATCCCTGCAAAATAGGTCAGTTTTGGTTTTAGTCCCTGCAAAAAATTTTTATAGCTTTTGGTCCCTGCAAAAATAGGTCAGTTTTGGTTTTAGTCCCTGCAAATTTTTTTATAGCTTTTGGTCCCTGCAAAAATAGGCCAGTTTTGGTTTTAGTCCCTGCAATTTTTTTTTATAGTTTTTCGTCCCTACAAAAATATGCCAGTTTTGCTTTTAGTCCCTGCAAATCTTTTATAATTTTTGGTTTATAAATACTAATGAAAAATTTTTTCATTAGTATTTTTTTTATAATTTTTGGTTTATAAGTTTTGCTTTATAAATACACAAAAATTCCCGGAAAATTTTTGAGAAACACTAATGAAAATTTCTTAAATTTCGAAAATTTTTCATTAAAATTTCATTTTTCCAGAATTTCATTTTTATTTTCGAAAATTTAAAATTTCATTAAAATTTATTTTCCAGAATTTCATTAAAATTTAAAATTTCGAAAATTTTATTTTTCCAGATTTTTTTAATTTTTTCCTTTTTTTCATTTTTATTAATTTTTCAATTTTCCAGAATTTTTTAATATTTTTTTTCAATTTTTTATTATTTTTTCAGATTTTTTTATTGATTTTTCATTTTTCCAGAATTTTTTAATATTTTTTTCAGTTTTTTATTAATTTGTAATTTTTCCAGCATTTTTTAATTTTTTAAAATTTTTTTATTAATTTTTCGATTTTCCAGAATTTTTGAATATTTTTTTCAATTTTTTATTAATTTTTGAATTTTCCAGAATTTTTTAATTTTTTAAAAAAAAAAACTATAAAAAAAATTATAAAAGATTTGCAGGGACTAAAAGCAAATCTGGCATATTTTTGCAGTACCAAAAACTATAAAAAAAAAATTGCAGGGACTAAAACCAAAACTGACCTATTTTTGTAAGGACCAAAAGCTATAAAAATTTTTTGCAGGGACTAAAACCAAAAGTGACCTATTTTGCAGGGACCAAAACCATATTTTGGCCTTAATAAAATAATCCAAGTTACCTCACCACGTCCAAGTTACCTTACCACGTCATCAGATTGCAATAACCTTATGAGGGGATGAAATTTGGAGAAGCTCGTATTATTGTAGGGTTGGAGTCTAATAATTATTTTATTTCTACATTTACTAAAACGCTGCTCATATTACATGGACTAGGACTAGGACTATAATAGAGATCCACCTTACCTAGGTCTTTTTAAGTTTTTTCTCTCTCTCTCTCACATGTCATCTTCAATCCAACAAAAGTTTTCAGTAAAACAATCAAACTATGAAAAATCCGATTTCTACTTCACCTTTTATACATGAATAATATTAAAAACAACTGATTACTACAAATGAATATACATATAAACATCAAGCATAATTAGTACATTAAAGACATGAATTTGTAAGTAGAAGTTTTACATAATTTCTTCTATTTTAAAAAATAAACCCACTAAATAACAAATTTGATCATTATGATATACACTATGTAACTCAAATATACTCCTACATCTCTTGTGCTTCCTTTTCGCCATCAATTGTCGTATCATATCTCGTCGGTACAACAATCCTGCAATACCAAACACTTGCACCATAGATGACTAGACTGTAGACTCACATCAAAACAATACCAAGACAATACTAATCCTACACTATTCAATCAGACCAACACTTGCACCAAAAGCCTACACCCAATGTTATATAACAATACCAAAATTCTTTCAGGGACATGCTTATGTTGCAGTTTCCAAGTGAGAAAATGTTATTTCGATCTTTCATTCCTTCGATATATTTTTTTTTTTTTTGAATCAGCTAAAAATTTGCTAAAACACTTGTATCCGAGCACAAGACGTACCCAGGGGGAGGAAAATATTACAAGCATGCCGCATAAAAAGTCACATAGCATAGCTAAACAAAAGGCAAAAAACCACAAGACAAAACAAAGCAAAAACAAGCCTCTGCCAACACAAAACGCAAAAACCTCACAAATACAAACAATACCAGAACTAAAGAAAACCACCAAAGGGAAAAGGATACTACCCAAAAGCTAAACAAAACAAACCAAGCAAATGGCAAAAACCCACAAAACTGCTCGAAGTTACCAAATCCATTACCAAAGTGAAACTTCATCTACCGGGAAGTAAACAACCACGGTGCAGGCTTGAACAGAAGCAGCCGAACCAAATAAATGGAGGCTCCAAAATAACAAGACAGCCATACCAGTCTTGAATTAAAACAAAACAAATTGAAACTTAAGAGTAGAAACTATACGTGCTAAGTAACAAACCTAAGAACATAGTTTTCCTGGAAAAATATATTGATACAAAGTAAGGATTTGTTATTCTTTTCTAAACTTTGTCCAGCCCTTTCAGTTACATTTAACTAAGAATGGAAAATTGTTTGCTTCCAAGTCTAAATCCACTATCCGTCAACAAAAAAAAAGTCTAAATCCATTCTTAGTTAAATGTAACTGGGGTAATTTTTAATTCCTTCAATTAATCCTCTTCTCCTTCCTTGAAGGAATTAAAAATTACCCCAAGCACGACACATCAAAGACAAAACAAAAGCATGGGGGTTGTTGTTGTTGTCCCTCTTCAACTCTACAAAATCGACATCTTCTCGCACGCTCTCAAATTTTGGATATTTAAAGTTAATTCTTATAGTTCAGCCAATTGGAGGTTTGTTTATTCTTGAACTCATCCAATTGAATGAAAATTGTATCAGCATAGAATTAGGACTAATAATATGTCCACAATCACACCCTTCTCAAATTGTTTAACGAGTTGCCTATTTCTTCTTTTCTAATTTCGTTTGTATAGGAACTTGAAGGACATAGAAGAAATGTTGAAGATAAATATTGAACTTGGTTGGAAAAAGGGTACAAAGGTTATATTTCATGGGTTAGTAAACGACGTACCAGGATCTCCTCCGTCTGATCTAAGTACTTTGGTGATAGAGAGACCACATGCTTTATTCAAGAGGGGTGGAAATGATTTGATAATGACCCAAAAAATATCACTTCTTGAAACTCTCATTGAAAAAACTCTCAACTTGACAATCTTGGATGGAAGAGATATCACAATCCATGTGATTGATATTGTGACACCATGCTATCAAAAGGTGGTCCATGGCGATGTTGTGCCACTTTCAAAGGATCCAAGTAAGGGAGAATAGCTTATAATCAAGTTTGGTGTTATGTTTTAATCAAAGCTAACCACACAAAATTCTTCTTAGATCAAGTTTTTGTTGTGTGGCGAGCCTTGATGGAAACACAACAACAAACTTGATTATAAGTTTTCTTCTCTTCCTTGAATCCTTTGAAAGCGGCATACATTCGCTAGAGACAACCTTTTCATAGCATGGTGTCACAATACCGGTCAAATGGATTGTAATATCTCTTCCGTCCAAGGTAGTCAAGTAGAGAATCTTTTCGACGAGAGCTTCAAGAAGTGATATCTTTTGGGTAATCATCAAATCATTTTCATCCCTCTTGAATAAAGTATGTGGTCTCTCAATCACCACATATATCAGATCAAATAGAGGAGATCCTAGTGTGTCTTTCCCTAAACCAGGAAATGTAATTTTTGTACTTTTTCGAATAAAGTTCAATGTTTATCTTTAAGGTTTCTTTTGAATCCTTTAAGTTTCTCTCAAGACTATTTTGGTGTGGGGGTGGGAAGTTTCATTGTTAAACAAATTGAAGAAGGGTGAAATAGTGAACATATTATTAGGTATAATCTTAGGAATTTTCATGCAATTGGTTGAGTTCAAGAGTAAATAAACCTCCAAAAGGAATCAATTCTTAGTTCCTGTATATTGATTCTTTTTGCGCTCAATATACTACTAGTCTTTTAGATGGTATATTGAAACCACACTATAGTACCAAAAACGGGGGAGAAATCAAAGAGGATGATGACTTTGTATTTATGATGAATGAATATGATGTGGCATTAGATGCAAGTACGAGGAGAATGGCTTAAATTGAAGCTTTGAAGACATCTAAAGTGACAAAGGGCGCTGTAGATTGATGGATTGGTGTGTCGCGTTGTTTTTTGGAGCAGCAAATTAAGGTTACATACTCCTTTTGATAAGAAACAAACACTATCCTAGTTGAGCATGGGAATGAAAACGTTTCTTGTTTTTCTATTCCTCCTCCTAAATATTCAATGGGTTAAAATAGTAAACTAAGATATGATGTTAATGATCACATAAAAGCTTAGTAATTAAGAACAAAGGACACATAGATTTCTAGTTTTTATTTCAAATGTCATTTCATTGTTCCTTTTTAGTCCCTGGTGGAAATTTAGTGTATTATAAATATTTAGTGTTGTAGCCAGGATATGAAATTGACAAAAAGCAGTGTTTATTGTTTGTAACAATAGCAAGAAATTGTCTAGTGTGCAATGTTTTTTGCTAAAAAAATCATAATATAAAAATGGTCCTTGCAAATATCAATTTTAATCCAAAAAATAAGACTGAAATGAATGTCACATGAACTGATTTCAAAATGAATATTTTTAAATTGTACTCCAATACTTAGAGCCAGAGTAACCAATATTTTTGGTTTTGGACTGGTTTTTTTTTTTTTTTTTTGAAGAAGGTTTTGGACTGGTTTAAAAACATACAAATAGATTTTAAACCTAATAATGAGATAAGATTTGACAGCATATAAATCATTCATCTAAATTCTAAATAGAAATACAAAAACAACTATCTCATTTTGAGCTAGCATCATCATATAAAAAGTAACGAATATTTAAAGATCAAAATTAGGGATAAAGGATCAACAAATACAATTAGCGAACGAGAATAAATTGGTTGGAGATTGATACCAGGAAATGTAAGGAGCGAACGATATGGTGCAGATCGCGCTATTCAGTGTAGAACGAGAGCGGGATATGGATCGTGTTTCAGAATGATGAAGCAATCGCTATGGGAGAGCAGAGAATAACGGCTTTAGGTTTAGGCTTGGGTTTGGGTGAGAGAAATGGTAAACCTGATAGCCCCATTCGTGGTGATTCATTAAAGAGTTAATACACTGCACAATTTTCTCTAGACTAATTTAATATAAAAGTTGTGCTAACCGTGCCTCAAGCACCCGTTAAGCGGTCAAATATAATAATATTTATATTAAATGTTTAAATAATAACCTAAAAAAGGTAATCTTGTCAAAAAAAACTAAAAAGGTAATATTATATTTAAAGTCATGTAATCAATACTTAAAAAATATCATTTTTTTACTTAAAATTTCCTCTTTTGTTTTCCTTAACTAGTGCCCTAGGGCACCGGTTAGCATTGCCCTTTATTTAATATGCTAAAAAAAGAAAAAAGCCCACACTAATCTCATATTTTTAGTAGGTTGCTCTTTGCATGTATCAATTGAAAAGGAGCATGCATTTGTAGCTGAGAAAGGGTATGATTGAATAATTGTACCATTAAACTATTTAAACATTAAAATTTATACTCAAACGACGCTTAAAAACAAACAGATAGAGTAGTACCCAATTTTGTCATGGTTTTCACTAGGGGGTGACTTTGAGTTTTTGTAACATTTGTGACTTTGTCTTCTTTCTCTTCTAATCAATTATTCCTTCTCATCAAGTAATTTATTTTAATCATTCATCTGTCATTCTTTCTCATAAAAAAATATATCATTTTCTCTCATCAAACTACACTAAAAATAAAAAAAATCAAGAATATATATTATGTCTAACTGTAGATTACAACTACAAAAAAAATTCAAACCTTAAGATAAGTTTTATCAAGAAACAAGTAAATCATGTCGTCCACATATTAGCAAAGGTGTCAAAATTATATGCTAGTCACCGTATCTTTGATCTTATTCCCTCTTGTATTATTACTTCTACTATGTTGAATGCAATAACGGAAGTTACCTTTGTCACAAAACATAGTGCATGCATGTGCTCCCATTATGCTATATATATGTGCCTCCGCCCCTCAGAGTATGATATAACTTGTTGAATTACGACATCACGACGCTATGACGTGTTCTGATTTGCATGCAATCCTATATATTGTGTTTCCTCCATCATTGTTTCTTGTGAAATCCTATATATCGGCTTTGCTTTCTTCTTGTTGCAGTCAAGTTAGCTCTTTTCTTTTGTTGCAGTCTCACGCGAAACCTTAACAAAGGTTTCAATCGTCATGATATAATACGGAGAATAAATTCTCGTAAAGGAATTTATGTATGTAGTTAAATTCGATTTTGTTCGCGATTTCAAAAAAAAGTATTATGAAATTATTGGATTTTTTTATGTAATCAAGTTTGATCCCAACTATTTTCGAAAAATGATATCTATACCTAGGAAAACTAACACAAAAATGTTGTTGTGAGTGTTTGAAAAAATAACATGATTTTTCATAACTTGTTTTCAACTTATTTATACAAACTCTCTAAGATTAATAAAAATTGTTTGATTTTATTTTATCATTTGTTTTTACTATTTATTACTTTATCTTTTTTCAATTATTTTAATTTATATTTTCCATACCATTAACGACAAATATTTTTGTAAAATAAGTTATAATTACTACTTTTTATATAAAATGAATCGCATTTTTTAATATATGTGAAATTCCTAAAACGTCGTGTAATTTGGATCGAAGGATAGTAAAAAAAAGATTTTTTTTGGGATAGTAAAAAAAAAGTCTTAATTATTCAAATGTGTTAATTATCACGAACGGATCCTCTCCTGCTGTAATGTCTACAGCAATCTCTCCTGTGCTGTTTTGAGTTGTTAGATTGATCTAATGACTGAGATTCTAAAAGAGGATAATAATAAAATACTGACTTATCTTTACCTTCACCCTATCTCTCCTCCACTGTTATCAAATTAGAGTAAAACACAGTGCCACACCTTGTTTTTGTGATATTGTTCTAATTTCAAGCAAATCAATTTTCTAAAATCAATCATGCAATTAAATATTCTTGGAATTTTTAACTCCAAAACACAAGTGCCTCCATTGAAGTTTCAGATCACATGTTGGGACCTTCTTCATTTAGAAAAGAATGCAGTCTATTCTTTCATTTGTTGTTGTGTTGTTTCATAACTTGTTATCCATGGTAGGCTGGTGCTGCAAACTTTTTGTCTAATTTTTTTGATTTGTAAACATGTTTTTTATTTATTGCCCTTTTAGTCTATCCACCGCTGGATGTATCCAACGAGTAAGAAAAGTGCAGGAGAGACTGCTGGAGAGAAATAAGCTGGAGAGGATCCAGATCCGTTAATTATCTATGATCTTTGAAGCCCGGATACGAGATACGATACAGATACGATACTGCACCGATACGGGAAAATTTCAAAAATCAAGATACGATACGGCTGGGATACGTTAATAAAAAAAAATTATATAATTAAATGTACAATATAATTATAACCATTTTTTTAATATGCAAATATATTAACAAACACAAGAAACCAGGCTCGTAGCACATTAACATAAATATAAATAATATTGACGATTAAGAGAGTGGTCATTAGTCAATTACATACGCAATATATACCAAAAAGAGCACCATCGGTGTTATACATCAATGCTACACTATATCCAAAAGGAACATTGTTAGTGTTATACTATATATATCGATCCAAAAAAGAAGCACTATATCCAAAAAAGAACACATCAATACTAAGAGTTAACACTAACATGTAACTAACTTGTACAATATAATGTTTTTATTCTTATTTTTTTTTAAATAAAAAAACATAAATCAAAATAATATAAAAAACACAAGTATCCGTGAGTATCGGGACGTATCGGAAAGTATCGGATAATTATTTTTTTTAAAAATAAAATTTAATATTTGGATACTCTCCGGATACGTATCGGGAAGTATCGGACAGGTATCGGTGCAGGATACGCAGGGGATACGATACGATACCGCTGGATGTATCCAACGAGTAAGAAAAGTGCAGGAGAGACTGCTGGAGAGAAATAAGCTGGAGAGGATCCAGATCCGTTAATTATCTATGATTGAAGAAAAGAAACGGTTTTATTTGGAGAGGAAGCTTAAAATGAACGTGATTATTGAAGTGAACCGCGCCATGACAATAGAATCTGCACTCTAACTCTCTCTCTCCTCCTGGTCTTGCGTGATGCCCTTAGGAAACGGTCACAAATTTCTGGTTCTCAATGTAGTGATGATGAAGAAGAAGAAGACACAATACAATCTTCCAAGCCACTACACCACACAATGGCGAATCCCGAAACTCACCGTCAACACCACCGGTCTAAACCTCGACCCTCTCCATCTTCAACGGTTCGAATCAAACCACGTCCCAAAGACCGGGTCCCACTCACAAAGCTTCTCCGAGTAGCATCCGTCGCCGGCGGTATTCAATTCGGATGGGCTTTGCAACTCTCTCTTCTAACACCATACGTGCAACAGCTCGGAATCCCACACGCGTGGGCCAGCATTATATGGTTATGTGGGCCTCTTTCTGGGCTTCTTGTTCAACCCTTGGTTGGGCATTTGAGTGATCGGTGTACGAGTAGATTCGGGAGAAGAAGACCGTTTATATTAGGCGGAGCTGTTTCCATTGTGATTTCTGTTCTTATTATTGGTCATGCTGCGGACTTGGGATGGAAATTTGGTGATACCAAGAATCATCGCCATTCTGCTGTCGCGTTTTTTGTTTTCGGGTTTTGGATTTTGGATGTTGCTAATAATGTTACTCAAGGTCCTTGTAGAGCATTGCTTGGTGATCTCACTGGTAAATTTTTCTCCTCCTTATGAATATTATGATCTGAAATAATTTGCAATTGTTTCGGTGTCTAGTTGAGTAAACTTGATTTCATTTCCCAAGTTTACTGTAGTTCCAGTTTATTAACTGAGGCAGAGGCAATTCGAAATTGATACCTAAACTCGTGCAATTGTCCGAGTTAACCTGCAATTTTAATAAACCACTAGTGCATGACAGCATCAACTGAATTGGGCGTTTACCGAATCTTGTGTGTGTGCACACTCCTCTGTCACAACTTGATTTCAATTTATTTGTCTAGCAATGAGTTAGCTTAAATGCTTGTTTACCAAACTACAGCCACTATGATAAGCATGAAGGCTTACTAGTACTATTTACCACAATTGATCAAATTTTAACTTGGTAAGTATTTTAGGACATGGTTCATTGTCAATTGGGCATGCAACAGAGGTATCTAGGACACCATTGATAGAACTGGTTTAGATTGTAATAGGAAAGAATTTCTTTTATTGACAAACCTTAATCACAATCCTGCCTCAATACGGGATCAACACCTAGAGTAGAAAGCTACACAGAGAAAATATAATTCCCTGAAGTTTAAGAGATCTAGGGCTTCCCTCTCTATTTCACGATTTACAATTTTGGCGCCTTCCTTAAGTTCCTATTTATTCCTTCAGCCTAACTAACAACAATGTTTAGTTAAACTCTCTTCTATACACAACAACCCCTTGGAGATTACTATCCTCTGCCTTCCCCTTAATTTTCCTTTTGTAGACCCTTCAAAATTAATTAATTAAGGACCTCGGTCTGTCAAACCCTATCTATGACTCAAGGCAGTTGATTGATGCTGTCATGTCATGCACTTACAGAAAAGTATGTTAACATTCAGATGATTTTTAAGGGAAAAGAAACTGGACTTTGATTAATAAATCCCCTCTCTCCCTCCCTCTGTTAATTGGTCTATTTTTAGTGGGAACTTTTGTTTTAAATGTTTGAAATCAAATTCATGTATATACTTTTGGATGCTCATATATTTATATTCAGTAAAATTATTCATGCTGTATGAATATCTATAAATTCATATATCAATATATGCATAAACACTAAACGATAAAATTCAGCCATGCATTGTTAATGAACTTGGATTCAGAATATCAACTTAAGATTCAAAGCTCTCATTGTAACGCATTTAAGCGTCACATTTAAATCTCATTCAACATATCTTGTTTACGAGATTGGAAAGATGATGGGAGATTTCCTTTTGTCAAGAATAGGAGAGGAAAAATGGATTGATTGTTTGGTTAATCGCGTTGTTGTGACATATACTATAGGCTTTATATAAGGTTTGGGTCTTTGTAAAATCTTAAATCAGTTCTTAGATTGGTGAATTGCAACTGCATTCTATGATCTCCCTTAACATTATGTATGGTTATATCAGAATGAGAAAGATGCTAACCTAACAATCATTGCTACTCACTTGATTATTTGAAAGTTCGTCTCTGTCACGCACCCCTTTTAGGAATTAGACAACTAGTTTATCGAAAGGTAAATGATGTTTCTACTGTTAGATTTTGAAGGGATCTATATGCAGAGGACATTTCCTTTAAAAAGTTTATTCATTTCCTGTTTAGTTCTCATTACTTTTTCTTCTTTGCACCACCCTTCCCTTTTGAATTTCTATGATAACCTGAATTCCAGCTTGACTTTCCAATTTTAGAAAGTGCTAAAGCTTGAACTACTTTATGTTAAATACAGAGGTTTTGTCAAGAAGCACACAATTTTATGTCATTATCAAACATGCTGTAGTTTGTTGTGTGTGGATGTAATCATTGGATTCATTTGAAGGAGAAAATGTAGAGAATGGAGGGTCCTTTTTTATAATCTCGTCAGTTTAGGAGGAGAGTCATCATAGTCATGAGATGAGTACATAGTGTTTAATTAAATAAGTTTTTGTATTATATTGACATACTATATATATATATATATATATATATATATATATCCTACGTTTGACAGTTATTACGAAAGGATTATATTTGCAGAACATATTTTTATATATTTTGGATAAGATGATTCCAACTAAAAGGTAGGATATAACCAGAATAGTAAAAAAATAAGTTTGTTCCACATCGGCTGTCACCAGACTGTCTTCGTATGTACTCCTGAATGCAGTTTTAAGTTAAGTCGAAAAGACTATAATTATCTTCCCTACATTGTTTTGCAAATGTGGCCTTAAATGTCTGAATAGAACTCCTAAAAAATAGAAAAAGACACAATGAGAGTTTATGTTAATTGTAACTCTTTTGGAAAAGCACACCACATTGACATTGAGCAAATCAATATTTTAGTTCTTGAAATCGTAAGGGTTGGACAATTTAATCCCTCAAATTGTAAAATGGCAATTAGTTACTAAAATTAAAGAATATAAGTCAATTTAGTCATTTTTCCCAAATTTAGCACCACTATTTTAAAGATTCTGTCTGTCTTGATGCGGCAAGAGACTATTGAAGACAATATGTAGTCTTTCATTGGTTTTGATAGATGTTTTCTAAAAAGTTATTTTGGCGGAAGACTAGATTGATGTTTTTTAACTTAATGGGGCTAAATCTTTTTTTTTTTTTTAACTTAATGGCGCTAAATTGTTATTCTGCAAATTTAAGGGACTAGATTGCCCGATCCTTACGAATTACGACTTCAAAGACTAAAATGCTGATTTACTCTATTGACATCCTTCATGCTTTATTTATCTATCTTTTTCTTCTTTGGAATGTAAGGTAAGGATCATCGAAGGACACGTGTCGCAAATGCTTATTTCTCCCTATTTATGGCTATTGGTAACATTCTTGGATATGCAACTGGATCATACAGTGGTTGGTACAAGGTCTTTCCTTTCACACTTACCCCTGCATGCAATATTAGTTGTGCAAATCTCAAGTCTGCTTTCTTTCTGGACATTGGTTTCATTATCATCACCACCTATATCAGTATCATGGCAGCTAATGAAGTGCCTCTTGGGACACCCAATGCTGAAGCAGAAGGGGAGTCAGGTGGTAGTGCGGAAGAAGCTTTCCTTTGGGAGCTATTTGGGACATTCAGATATTTTTCAAAGCCTATATGGGTAATATTGTCTGTTACTGCTCTAACATGGGTTGGGTGGTTCCCATTTCTTCTATTCGATACCGATTGGATGGGCCGAGAAATTTATGGCGGTGAGCCAAATGAAGGCACTAATTATGATACTGGAGTTAGAATGGGGGCACTTGGTTTATTGCTTAATTCAGTTGTTCTTGGAATAACATCAGTACTCATGGAGAAGCTATGCAGGAAGCGGGGGCCTGGGTTCGTGTGGGGAATCGCAAATATCCTAATGGCTGCCTGCTTCGTAGCAATGCTTGTAGTAACCTATGTGGCAAATACCATTGGTTATATAGGCAAAGATCTACCGCCCACTAGCATCGTGATATCTGCACTGGCAATCTTTACCATTCTCGGGTTTCCACTGGCTGTAAGTTGCTTTATCTACTTCTAAAAGCATATTGTTTGTTCGCTTTCTGTCTCTTATGTTCCTTGAAATCAACTTCAGTCCTCTTTCACATATCTTTTGAAGTCTCAATGGTGCGTACATGTGAAGTGTGTCAATTGACTCATTATCTAAAATGGCAAGCCTTTTGTTCTTCTAATTCCGTAAAATCCCCATACATATTATGTTCTTGCATTTTTCTTTTAAAAACTTTCAGTGGCTCGTACATGTGAAGTGTCTCGACTCTTGACTGAATATTGGCCGCGTAATCTTGACTCATTCTGGCATATTTTCTTAAATTTTTAGTTTGAGAGTCACAGTGTGATGCAAAATAAATCTGGAAATTGTCCCATTGATTGTGCATAAGTTTAAGAATGTATGTATTGAAAACCCTATATTTAATTTAATCTGACTTCTTAATCATTTCAGATCACTTACAGTGTTCCATATGCCTTAATTTCCACGCATATTCAGTCATTGGGGCTTGGCCAAGGTGGGCAGGATTGATACCTTATTATTCTTTCTTAGATATACGATAATATAAATATTCATATTTATATTAATTGTCGGTACTTTCAGGATTGTCAATGGGAGTCTTAAATCTTGCAATAGTGTTCCCACAGGTATTGCCTCTTTCAATAGTGTTCCCACAGCTATTTTTAGTTGTTAAATTATCCACCCCTGAACAGGGATCCAAATGAAGAATTGTGGAATTGTTTAACACTTCTAATAGTTGTTTGGCGGATTAATTTAGCTTAAATTCTAAAAACGAAGATCCTTGGAATTTTGCTGCATTCCTTATAGTATGTTTAAGTGAACTAATTTGACTTAAAAAAATAAAAACATATCATCTTGAATTAAGCGTGAGAAATGGTCCCGAGTCTTGAGGTGACCACTCACTCACAATTTCATCACTGGATAAAAAGTTATAATTTGAATATAATCCAAATAATTGAGGTTGATACATGCTGTCTTCTAATGCAAACATCCCATTAAGATTATAGTCTGCAAAATTGCCAAAATTCAAACATGAAAACATGACTTTTTGGTCTCTCTCAATGGGTTTCTCTAAATAAAACTATCAGCACAGTGGTTTTCTTGCTGGGACCAGATTTCTACGACTTTTGGGAAGCACTTTAAATAAGAAACATGAAAATCAACACAGGAATTGTGACAGAAAAATTTAGAGGGGCTCATTATGATTGACTTGTCATGTCATCTCTGGTAGAGATTCAGCCAGAGTGGCATGAGCTATTTGTATTGTCGTACAGATTTGCTGTAAATTTTATTTGCATTTTTGTTCTCCCAAACATCCCATTTCAAGCAACTGCCTGACAAATTTAATGGTGACATGACAAGCTTTTTGAGAAAGGATTTAGCGGTGCACATAATTTTTGTTTGTTTTAGTTACTGAGGTTTATATGTTTTTCATAATTGAAACAGATGATAGTGTCCTTAGGAAGTGGACCTTGGGATCAGTTATTTGGTGGAGGAAACTCTCCAGCCTTTGCTGTGGCAGCTGTTGCAGCCCTTGCCAGTGGACTCATAGCTGTCTTGGCTATTCCCCGAACTGGTGCTCAAAAGTCTCGAAGCCCAGTATGAGGTATCATCTTCGTTCTGCTTTGGCACAGATTTCTTTTGAAGAGGGATTATGAAATTGAACAGGTAGAAATAATTTGTATATAATTATGTTTTACTTATTTTAGTAGGATTTTATTGAGTTTTCCTTTCACAAAGAACCTCTCCATCTTTTTTCTAATACGAATAATTGAATACATTGGTGCGTTTTCATCTGATTGGTCATTATTTAAAGCCAATGACCTAAACTTAGAGTGCTATTATTTTCCGAAGTTTTGGTAACTTAAAACTTTTTCCTTGTTTTTTTCTTCATGGTGATCCTGATGAGTGAGTTGTCTGTTTAAACAATGAGAATATCTGTTTGGTTAACCATGGGGGACCATCTACTGGTGGCAAGAAAGAATGAATACTCTTGATGTATAAGGATTACGGTACAATGTCAAAGAAGCAATTCATATTGCACTACTTTTTCAAACATCCTGGCAACTCAAATGTAATCATAAAAGCTGTCCTAAAAATATTGATTAAATTATCTGAATTCGTGGGGAATTTCTTCATTGTAAATCTGTCCCACCTGTGAAAGGTGTTGCTTTTAAATGTGGGGAGAAAGTACTTGGGGCATCTTCTATAGGTTCCAAAATTACTCAGGCAAACATCCTTTCCAACCAAGATCGGTTGCTGCTGATAGGGAATTTTTCCCCATGAAAAATTCCTTTTAATTTGAGGCAACGCTGTTCATTGGTGCTTCGAGCATAGATGCGTCGGAATATTAGAAATTTGCGCGTTTGTTTGTATTAGTTTCATGAACTTGCTTAGTGGCCAATAGTGAATATGTTAATTGTGCTGAATAAAACCTTGACTGTGTACATGGTTGAAATGCTCTTAGGCATAATCTTTTTCTTTGAACACAAATATTCAACCAATGACGGGTTTTGATTTACACTGGTCATTTATGTGGACATTTAATTTATTTTGCGGTTAAATGCATTTCACTCTTCATGAAAGTCTAATTTGCTTTCAATTCTTCGTACAATTCCTGTTACTAAGATTCAGAGAGACTCAGAGCATTTAACAAATACCAACCTTTTTATCATCATTTGTCCTAACTACTACTGATATAATTTTTGAACCATGTGCCAGCTGCACAACTGAAATTTGCTAGTTTGGTTACCCTGCAAAACTGCTATGTTTGGCTTTAGAATTTGCAGGTTAGTATAGTCTACGGTTAGTTAGCGTTAACTGTTTGTTAAGAGGATTAAGTGAACAATGCTGACACATCTATAGTTTATTTACCTAATTTATAATGTCCAGACTATTAAATTTTATTGCTCCTAGTCATAAGCGGGATGAATCTTCTCTCATGTGTTATCAATCTCACTTAAACTTTTCCACTCCTATTTATTACATCAAAAACCCATCCCACATTTTTCTATTCAATGATATTTTCTCATGTCAAACTGTCAAAAGAGAAAATCTATTTCGGCCATAAGCATCCCACCTCTCTGTGGACGTGGAAAACGTTTAGCTAGACGGTTCTGGACCATCATAATCTTATGGAGATTGCTCTTTAGCACCTAAATCACCCCAGTTATAGTTAATTACTATTAGGGCGTTTTTTAAATTGGTTAATTCGATTTAAAAGTGATTTAACCGATTTAAAAAATGCCGAACGGTAATTTTTGTTCTTTTTAGGTGTTTGTAAGCAATTGCTAGATGTCTAACGATGAATCCTCTAATCTTATCATACAAGATCGATAGACCCATCATCGAGACCATGAGTCCTAACCCGAATATCATTGCACGTACGCTATGCTTTGGCAACACATGTTGGTTTTACTCAGCACGATGGAGATAGGAAGAAAGGGAAACAGAAGTTATCTGAAGATATGACCGACGTCTTGAGGCCACAACACGAGGGGGCTAATAAACACCTATGAAGCCCGGATACTCCAAAATAGTGCCGTACCCGTGTCGGATACGTATCGGATACCGATACTCCGCGGATACTCCGGATACCGTATCCCAGAAGTATCGGAATTAATTATTTTAATTTAAAATATATATTTTATCGGATACTTAAAAGATACTCGACGGATACACACAGATACTTATAAGATACTTCACACAGACGTATCCAAAAAAAATGAAGTGTATAAAAATGAGATTGTGTTGTGAAAATTTAAGATACCAATCACTATAATTACTTTTCAATTAACAAATAAAATATTATGATTTTGGTGGATGAAAGTAACGAGAGAGGGGAGATTTAATCAATCAACATTAAACAAACTTTGTTTTGAGTTCTTTTATTGATACATTTGTTGATATCCTAACATATGAATGAAAATAGAATATGATTTATACAAAAACTTTACATTTTTTATTTTGATCATATGTATTTTTTTTTTTTTGTAAATTGTAACTTTTATGATTATATAGTATGAGTAATCAATGTTTTTTTTAAGTATTTTACACGCATATAAATTTTAATATAAATATTTTGTTAACGTATCTTAGCTGTATCGTATCCTAAATTTTAAAAATTTCGCGTATTCGCGTACCCGTATCGTATCGTACCCGTATCGCACTACGTATCCGGGCTTCATAGATAAACACAAGTGGGTCTGCATTTTACCCTAAAAACTAAATGCACCACACATCACCGGCGAGGTCTATCGTGTGATATTTAGCAAGAACAAGTACAATTAGCGAATCTGTTTGAACTATCAGAGGAGAGTTATGGTTGTGAAATCTAGTCTTTTTTGTGTTGATTTTTGTTTTGTCTGATTCTCAATCGGACTATTTGTTTTACAATATCTTTTTTAGATATACCACAGTAAATCTGAATGCCATCATCACGTGATCTTGAGCTTTTATCTGTTATTATAAAAAAAATTCAAACAAATCCTTTGGGTGGGATCTCAGGAACTTAGCACTTTGCCACTTCAAAGAGGATGGCAAATTCCTTACGGGTTATATTCGAAGTGATATAGTATTAATTAATTCATTCATTGGACGAGACTGAGTTTTTTAAATTGTTCATTGTCAGAACTTCTTCTGTTGCTTTATTTTCAGAGCATTGGGTTCCCTTGCAATGATACATATCTTTCATTGACATCAACTGGATGAGCTACAAACCAATGGAATCTGACATGGGGTGGCCATGTGTTTCAGGCAATTTTAATTAATTTTTCGTATAATGTACAATGAAACAAAATTGATTACTGGTCCTCACCGTGCAAGTGAAAATGAGAGTTAATCTATTCTGGTGTATGTTTCCTCATATACAATCAATAACACCGTGCACTCCTATACACAGACAGAATCATCACAATCTCATACTCCTTTTTCACATGATTAATTAAATGGTTGTAATTGACGCACGTAATTATCTCTCTAATGTCTCCCATCTCCCATCTGTCTCTTCTTCATACGGCCAACTACCATCATTCTCCATTAACTGTTAACACTACAAGTGGTCCCTCCATGATCCTTGAGATCAACACCTACCTCCATAATCCATACATATATTTACATAGAGAAATGATATTTGTACATCCATTTTTTGACAACTTTTTGACAACTTTCTCTCTCATACTCACATTATATTCTTATTCCCTCTCTTCCTTTTTCTCTCTCCATTGTTTTGGACCAATGAAAAGAGAGAAAATAAAAGTTGTATTTAAAGTTGTCCAAAATGGTTGTCCATGTATCACTACTCATTTACATATGTAGATACATATACATATCCACGAAGTCGATTTAGATAACCTTTATAAAAAGGAAAATGGGTTATATATAATATATCCACTTGTGGATTTGACCTTTTGTTCCTCAATAAAATCCCAGGATGGAACTTAACTACTGTTTCTTATTTTTATTTCAAAAGAGGCTTTACCAAAATAAATGTCAATAACCTGCTATTGATGAGTTCTTGATAACGGGACTACTAAAGTTAAATTTAATATTGCCTCCCTTTAGAAATTTGTTTCATCTCTTTTCTTATTCTTTTATTCAGGGGGCAAATTCATATTGGGATCAAATTATCATTCAAGAAGCTATACTACAAGGAGAGTACATAACAATATACTAACATACAGCAAGAGGCATGCACAGAAAGCGTGTGGGGCCTACATTGGATGGTAGAGAAAACTTGCTTCCTCTGTTGTAGCCAAAGGAATGTTTTGGCCTTTGTGTGTTTCAGATGGTCCGTCTATTTATAGACTGTAGTTGCGTTAGCAATTTGGAATGAAACATGCATGGATTTGCTTGCCTTCCCTTCCTTATACAACATATCTTTTGCGTACACTACAAAAAATACAAATTATCAACCAGCAACCATAAAAAACAAAACAAAATATGTTGACGTAAAGTAAGTATACTATAAATTTTAAAAATTATATTATCATCACAACAAATATCAATTATGAATTGCCACAAATGTATTGTAGTTTCAGAAATACCCCATGCGGCAAAAGCAGAAAAGAGAAGAGAAAAAGAGAACAAAATGGGAAAAATAATTAATAATGGGTTCATTTCAGCAGTAGGAGAATTAGCTTCTCCATAATATATCACTTTATTTTTTTCCTTCCACTCGGCATCACCAATTTGAGGATAAAATTCGTTATGTTTCATACATAACGGAAATCAAGCCAAACGTGTGGTGTATTAAAAATATTATTATCCACATACAAATCCGTTAATAACCATGCGATGCAAGTTTAAACGAACAAATCCACTAGCCAGTAGTATTTGGTTTGGGCCATCACTGTCAAATCAAACTGTGTCATTGATTTGACGGCTATAAAAAAACCATTAAAGCAAAATAAATCCATCCATCCTAAAGATAAGACCGAACTTGTTTCTGATTTCCACACTCAAAAACCATAGCTAATTGGAAATTAGTTTTTGTTTTTTCAGATTCCATTCTCAAATTGTTCTCCACTTTTTCAATAAAAAATAGTAATAATATGCTCTTTCAATTTTGAGAGAAAACGAAAGCCGGTTGCCTCGGGTGGCACTTTGGTAACATAATGTCACCGTGACATTAAATCTGAGCCACACAACACACACCTTTGTGTGGCCCAGATTTAATGTCACCCATACAACACATCTGGGCCACACAACACAAACCTTTGTGTGGCCCAGATTTAATGTCACCGTGACATTATGTCAGTGAAGTATTATCCGGTTGCCTCCCATAACCTCCATAAGGCATTTCTTCCATTCAACTTGTTCCTTCCATTTATTTCACTTTTTTTTTTCAACTAAAATTTGATTTCTATTTTAAAAATGCCGCATTTTTTTTAAAAACCGTCTAATAAATGCAAAACATTGAGTAATTCGTCAAAGAATTTGTTGAACATAGAAAATAAATTCCTCTAGTCAAATTTTCTTCATACACACAAACTATAAAACTCCTAACTATTATTTAATTTAGATTAGATGTCCGAGTCCATTACCACTCATACCAACTACGAAATTCCTTTCTATTATTTAATTTAGATGTCCGAGTTTTATACCATATACAACTAACTACATGCTGGTAAAACTAATTATAAAGAAAAAATAACGACCTTTTTAATTGAAAAATGATATTTGAACAACCGTTTTGTGACAATTTTCTCTCTCATACTCACATTATGTTTTTATTTTCTCTCTATATTGTTTGGTTTTGTGTCAAAACCTACATTTTTTTTATATATTTTGATTATTCCACGAGTTGTCCCATAAAATGGTTGTTTACGCTCTAAATTTTAGCATTTGGTTCCATTTATGACACGTTACAATTGTAGGGCCCAAACCTTTCTTCATGCATAAAAACACACTCACCTTCATCATCTTCCTCCCATACACAATACACAAACCTCTTGCATCTTCTCAAACAACTTCAAACACAGTCCATCCACGATCACTAAGCCTAAGCTAGAAGCAAGAGCAGTGGTAGCTCTTGTATATTCTATCCTTTGTACATATCCAAAACTACTTGCTAGTGAGATATGTGTAAACCTAAGCCATCCTCAACATCCCCATTTCTCTGTCCCACACAAACCAACCTCATAACTTCTGATCCCAAACTACTCATAAATGACCCTCCTCATGACGAAGTTCAAGATCAAAATGAACTTCAAAGATGGCCAACTCCAAATGAGGTATAATGACAAAAAAATATATATTAAAAAATACAAGAAAAAATAACCCAGTTATATATATAGTGTATATATATATATAGCATCATTTATTTTTTTGTGAATGTAAATGAAATGAAGCTTGTAACTAGTTGCTATCATGTGTCTCTTAGTCACAATCACAACATATTAATGCCAGTTTAATTATTATGATGATTAACAAACAAACATATATACCCTTGAATTTAATATTAAAACTTTTGTTCTAAATTTATGTATGAATATTTCAGGTGATAGAAGAATTGAAGGCCATAGGTAAAATATCAGGTCCAACAGCTATAACTGGTTTACTCTTATATTCAAGAGCTATGATCTCTATGCTTTTCCTTGGCTATCTCGGCGAGACAGAACTAGCAGGAGGTTCTCTCTCCATAGGTTTTGCCAACATAACTGGTTACTCTGTCCTATCTGGTTTAGCCATGGGAATGGAACCCATTTGTGGACAGGCTTACGGAGCTAAACAATGGAAGATACTTGGTTTAACACTTCAAAGAACCGTTCTTTTACTTCTTTCCACTTCCATTCCCATTGCATATTTATGGCTTAACATGAAAAAGATTCTCATGTCTTGTGGTCAAGATGAAGAAATTTCATCAACAGCACAAACTTTCATTCTTTTTTCACTACCAGATCTTTTCTTTCTCTCGTTTCTTCATCCTCTTCGTATCTACCTAAGAACACAAAACATAACATTGCCATTAACGTATTGTTCAGCCATATCTGTTACTCTTCATGTTCCTTTGAATTTTCTTCTTGTGATCCATTTCAAAATGGGTGTTGTAGGGGTGGCAATAGCAATGATTTGGTTCAATCTCAACCTTTTGATTTTCCTTTCATCTTTTGTATTTTTCTCACGTGTTTATAAAGATTCATGGGTTTTTCCTAGTATGGATTGTCTCAAAGGTTGGTCTTCGTTACTTGCGCTTTCGATTCCGTCCTGTGTTTCTGTCTGTTTAGAATGGTGGTGGTATGAACTCATGATAATTTTGTGTGGACTTTTGGTCAACCCAAAGTCAACCATTTCTTCAATGGGTATTCTTATTCAAACAACTTCTTTGGTTTATGTTTTTCCATCTTCTCTTAGTTTTGGTGTTTCAACTAGAGTTGGGAATTTGTTAGGTGCTAATTCTCCTTCAAAAGCACGTTTTTCTATGATAGTGTCAATGTTTTGTGGTTTTGGTTTGGGAATTTTGGCTATGGTTTTTACTACTTTGATGAGAAATCAATGGGGGAGATTGTTTACTAGTGATGACGAGATTCTTAATCTAACGGCTATGGTTTTGCCAATTGTTGGGCTTTGTGAGATTGGAAATTGCCCACAAACAACGGGTTGTGGTGTTTTGAGAGGTAGTGCTAGACCTACGGTGGGTGCAAATATCAATTTGGGGTCTTTTTATTTGGTAGGTATGCCTGTGGCTATTGTTCTTGGGTTTGTTGTGAAGATGGGTTTTGTTGGGCTTTGGTTTGGGTTGCTTGCAGCCCAAGGCTCTTGTGCTGTTCTCATGTTGTATGTGCTTTGTACAACGGATTGGAATGATCAAATTGAAAGATCAAAGAATCTCACAAAAGCTACTACTACTACTATTGGTTTTTCTGATTCTACATTCATCACAAAAACAGTACTGCGTCATGATGATAACAACAATAATCACTGTGGTTGTCTTGAAGAGATCATAGTAATCACACATGATGATGCTACCAAGACATGTACACACTCACTTGAATCAGACCCACTGCTACCAAACATGTAGACACTGAAATTAATTAATTAGTAAGTAATTAATTAACCAAGTTTATTTTCGTCCATTTCTTGGGGAGAATCGAAATTATCAGAATCTCCATTTATTGGATTGTAATGTAGAAATAGAAACTACTTAATTTGCTCTCATTTTTCTCTTTTTTTTTCTAGATGCTCGTATTAATATATTAAGGATAACTTTATTAAAATGTGCTTGCATATATATTATAAAAGTGTTGGAAGTGTGACAGTATGAGTGTTTTTATTTTTTAAATTTTAGTTTTAGTTAAATTATTGTTATTTTGTGTGGACACACTCGTGTCCATGAAGGTTCATCATATCGTAATAGTAAAAGTTTACGTTACAAATGTGAGAAAGTTTTACATAGACACAAGCACAAATAAAATTATTTGGGCGCACATACAACAATGAAAAAAATTAAATGATAAATAAATTAGTCACATCATTTAACATTATTAAACCAATTTATCTTTTAAAAAATAAGTATTTATGTGAGTGTGCCTAAACTTTTTGTATTTGGGTTTGTCCCTAAGCAAGACTTTCTCTACAAATGAACTTCAAGTCCCCTTAGAAAAGTTTTTTTTTCCTACTACAAAAGCCCCCTTAGAAAAAGTTGTAAAATGATCAATAATGTCAGTTTAATTATTGGGGTTAAATATGTTTTTGGTCCCTATAAATTGGGACTTTTTAAGTTTACTCCTTACTTAATTTTAATAGGTTTTTTTAGTCCCTATAACAAAAATTTGCATTCTATTTTAGTCCCTTCTAAATCCAAATTTGTTTAATTATGCTTAAACTTTTAAGTTTTTGAACAAAATTTTGTAAATGTGTTAAGAACGCTACTAAAAGTTCCTCCGCAAAAAATTAGTTCAAAATTTGATTTTTATGTCCAAATTTTTGTTACTTTTATCTTAAACTTTTGTCGTTGGAAAAAATTCATATTTAATTCATCTCATGTTAAAAAATTCTAAATTTTAGTAAATACACCATTTATAATGTTCTAAACGTGTCTCCAAAAAATCGTTAAAAAATTTAAGAGTTTAAGGATAATTTAAACAAATTTAGTTGTAGCAAGGATCAAAATGACATGTAAATTTTATTTGTAGGGACAAAAAGAAGTTATTAAAATTAAGTAAAGATTAAACTTAAAAGTTCCTAATTCTGTAGGAACCAAAAACATATTTGACCCTAATAGTAATAATTTTCCTTGCCATCGATTTCTTTTAAAAAATTTATTGCTATTTTTCATACAAATTCATTGACCAGGCCTAAATGTTTGGCTGCTGTACAATAGTATAAATAAAATTAATTACATGCACCGTACATATTTATTTATAATGGGGATGGAGAGAGAGAAGAAGAAGATGCTGTTTTAATAAGTTCTCTCCAAAGGACCATATTCAGAGAAGCAATGGATTGAGTTGTCGGTTGTTTTTGAAGGAAAACAAAATGAGTTTGTTTTCTGCCTAACCTTTGTGTTGTTTGTTCCCTTCCATAAATGGTAAATTCTTGACTGTCCATAAATGGAAAACCAACCTCTAACACCACACGCCTAATAACCTTTCCTTTGTATATAATAAATAAACACACACTTTCATTTGCACAAGCATCACATTCCTATTCTTATTCTTTTCCCCCTCTCTCTCTTCTTACAATAATTAATCTCTTTATTTAGAACTACTTGCTACCTAATCAAGGGAAAATTTCCTATCCTAAACACTCCCAATCATAGTATGACAACGAAAGTTTCACACATGATTGCTCTTGATTGACTTGATTATATATGAATAAATTTCAAAGGATCTAAGTCTAATCAGTAATCAAGCATTCTAATAATCATTGTCGTACAATTCCGTAATATTGTGCTTATGCTGCAGTATAAACTGCCATTGGCCTACCCTATATATGGGATGGGCCTCTATGTATGGAACTTATTTGTTCTCTTCTAACCCGCTCCTTTTTTTTTTCTTTCCTTTTTTCTTTTCTCCTTTTGCAAATGAAATTAATTTCATACGCTGTCGTTTCGTTGTAAAATGTTTTATATAATTCCCCGTAGATTAAAGATAAGGAGAAAAGCGGTTTTGTAATGATGAGTTTGATCTAATACAAAAATCTATAGTATCAAACAGAGTCTATCGATCGAGTCACCTAATATATATTCACGCACCAAGTTCAAATCCAGTAATGTTGGGCACGAGCAAGTGTATTAGAAAAACCAAGTCTCACATAAGATGGGTCTAACTAGAGTTTATAGAATGACATTTATCACCGTATAAACTAGTTTTGTAAAAATGAGTTAAATCCAATACAAAAGCCTAATATATTATGTAACTTTTGAAATAATTATAGTTAAAATAAAAAAAAGTAGTGATTAAAGTGTAAAAAACTTTTAGATTGATAATCTATATATAAATGTTAAGAGCATTGGTAAATATAATTTCTCCCAAACTTTTATTTAATTTTTTTATATATAAAATTCTTCCTAACGTTTATTAGGACCACTATCTATATGTTTGCATGATTGACATATGTCCGTATGTGAAAACATGTATTTTACAAAATAAACAAATATTTTGAAGAATTTAAGCTAGCTAGTTTGAAATGAGAAGGAGCAGTAGAGGATGAGTAGTGATAATGAAAGTGATGGTAGAAAACAGAAAGATGCACGTTTGCTAATGCTCTTTTTATTGTACATTGTTAATGCTCTTTTATGTACGACAAGAAAATGTGAAAGAATGAGATTGAAGACAAACAGAGAGGGACAAAGAGACACGCAAATAGAGAGAGGTATCTGCTCAGTAAAAGTGAATGATAACAATAATTGGTATCATGCATGCAGAGAATTCAATTATATGTATATGTGTATGTATCTAGTGAAGAAGGGTTTTGGTTGGAATTGGAGGGGCCATGTTAGGAACTGCACAAACAAAATCCAGCTATTATTGCATCTGTCTACTTCTCACATTACAAAGAAATTGGAACAGTGTCTCTGCAATCTACAATGCCATTCCCCCACCACCTCAGGCTACCCTCCAATTCTTTTTTATCTATTATTATGATTATGAATAGGGATTTCGATTTTTTGCAGTACTCATCATCAATATTTAATCAGATATTTAAACGGTTCAAATTTTAGTATAGGTTTTGATTATTTTTGCACAAACATCATCTTTAACTAGCATTTCATATTTTCTCCGGTACAATTATTTATTTTAAGACTCTCACATCTTCTTATCAAGCTAAAATGATCACATATTTTAAAATATGAATGTATTTACAAAATAACAAGGTCTTATTCTTGTGACGGATATGTGATTCAATGTGTATTCTTCATATTTCTCATCTCACATCCTTATTATGAATACATATTTGAAAATGGAAAATGCTATTTATCTAGAAAAATATCATCAAGAATTTTTCAAGACACATGTGGCAAGTTTTAATTGCATGATTTATTTGTCCACTTCCTATTTTTTAGCCACACCTCCTTGAGTTGTGGCAAATAGTGCATTGTGATTGGCTACTCTTTATTCTTGAAGAATTCTTGATGTTTTTTTTCTTGATAAATAGCATTGCTCTTTGAAAATTAACATTTTCAGATTTCCTTTTTCCTTTCTATATTTTCCTACAACACTCTAATACAAAAATATAATTGAAACATGGCCCATCATAATTTAATAGCAGTTTTGAGTGGAACACCCTAGTCCAATTTTGTCGTTTTCTTCTTTTTTCTAATTTCATCGATCCCTACATAGTGCTTCTCTCAGTATATCTCACCTTATCATCTATTTTTCAAGTTGTAAATATAAATAATATCTCAATCTCTATCTATCGGTCATAGTAACTTCGCAGTTATGCACATGTGCAAAGAATTGTCTTTATAATGGGTGGTCAGCATATATCAACATTTCCTAGATTTCATAATAGTGGATATCCAACATTTTTAGTTTTGTCCACCGAATGTGTTATGTGTGGACATGCAACTTCTACAAAGGGTCTTTATAACTCTTATTACAACCCTTGCCGTTTTTTTTTTTGGGTGCAAAACCCTTGCCGTTTTTATGCTATATATGATTAATTTTGTTTTTTGTATGTATGCACACATGAATAATTTATATATATAAATGGATGTTGAAAATTAAAATAAAGAAAACTACTTTTTTTTTTTGAAGAATAAAGAAAACTACTTAAATATAATCATTATATAGATAAAAACGGAAGAATACATATAAAAAGTTTATAATTTTATGGCGATTAAAAGTTTGCATTTGCATATGCAGTAGTTGAAGTTAGAAATTAGAATTAAAGTTTTTTTTAGATAATTCATATCTTTGGTCTCTGTAATTTATATATTTTGTTTTTTCTTTTCGATCCATGTAATTATGTTTAGTTTTGTCTCGGAGACATGAGAGTTCTTCATGGAAGATGTCGCACAAATGACATAATAGCTCAATGTCATGTGGCGCCAAAATATGAGGTAGTGAGCCACACCACCTATCTTTGATGTGAAGATGGGGTACGCTAGTGACTAAGAGTGATAATCGTAAATTATAGGTGCAAAATCTTATTTTATTTTTTCAAATGACTTCATCAAAAAGTAACTATATTATGGGGACATAAACTAGCCAAAAAGATCTCATTTGTTAAAGGAATAAGAAAAATTCAATAGAGAAGACTACATATATATTGCTTGTTAATTAATTACGTTACTTTTAATTTAGATTGTGCAGTTGTTCACCAATTGCATATACGCTAATATAAAGTGTAACTTTAGTTTATAAAAAAAAAAAAAAAAAATGTGTAACTTTATAAAGGCTTTAGAGCCGGCAGTGAGGCCACCCCACATAACCTAAGAAAAAACTACTATAAAGTAGAATATCATTAAGGATTAAAGCAGTCAAAAACAAAGTTTAAGGATTAAAGAATCACACATAACATGCTTTTTGAGAAATTTTTAGTTCATATTCCAAAAAGACTTCATAGGAGAATTGTCTTAATATGGCAATGAGTATTTTCCTTATAATGTCTTATCACGCACCAACCCGTTTTTATTTAGAGGGGGCCTGTAGAAGTGAATGAGTGGTCGAAGCCCTTTTGAGAATGAATGGAGGTAGGAGCCTAGCTTTAAGAAGTGTGACCCTTAATTCTGCTGGGGAACAAACAATGCGTTGGGTGCCAAGTTCTGTATTTGGTTTGTATTCCATTTATGTTTGTTTGGCATCTTTGAGCTAACTTTTCTTTTGTAAAAAAATACTACGTATGGGTGATAAAAAAAAATTGTAAAAAATTGAACGCACTTAATGTATTAAAAACCGATAAATATCATGTGATTTATTTTTGAGGGAAAATAACATGTGAACTTATTCTGTCAAAAAACAACATCTAAAATATTTGGTGGAAAAAAATGTGAATTTAAATAAGAATATTATAGTATTTTTCTTTTACACGAGTAATGTTACTAGTTAATTTGTTAGTATTTAATGGAGGTAGGAATCAAATATGATATCATCTTTATCACTCAACTCCTTAACTCTCCCACCTCAGCCACCACACCAACCTTATTTTTCCTTATTGCTCGATATAGTATCATATTATGTTGCATATGTCTTTTTATATTGGTGGTTTCTTTCTTATTTGAAAGAATTCAATTTCGTCCCTCATAATTTTCTCTCGGACCCATATTTTTTTTCTGACACAAAATAATACTCAAACTAGTCATTGACATTAATTTTTATACTACGAATAAATAAGTCATTCGGTTATAGTAAATCAGGAACTAATTTTTCCTTTGTATAAAAATGCAGGGACTAATTAATGTGTGTGTTATTTTTTGTTAAAGACTAAAATAAACTTAAAAAAAAAAGTGGGGGACCAAATTTAATTTTTACTCTACTTATTAAAATACATATACTCATTTGTGAGATATATCGTTTGAATCTTTTATAAAAAGATTTATTTTATAACATAATTGACTTTTAGTGTTAATGAAAATTGATTCAATTGATAAGGAGTTGACCGATATCTTGCAAGAATGTGGATTCAATTTCCTTTATCGACAAGATAATCTTTTTGGTGGTTGATTTGTATGTAATTTTATTATCACTCTTTCAACTTTGAGAGAGATAATAATTTTGGTGGTTGATATTTAGTTATTTTAGAAGCACTATTTGAACTTTGAGGTCAGACCTGTGTGAGTCCTAGAACTCAATTCACATAAACTTCTTTAGCCCAATTTTTTTTTAACCTTTGATGGTGCTTTTATATAGAAGTATTATTAAATGTACAACATTTGTTTAAAAAAGCCATAAATCATAAACTCTAAACCTTGATCTTATTTGAGGCAAGTTCTGAGAGATACGAGCCACTTCCGCTAAATTCTTGTGCCTTAATCTTAAATATATCATGAAAAAATCATTATCACATGTCGTCCAGATGATTTTTATAGCAAATGTCTGTTACCATTACAAAGATAAAAAAAAAAAGTCTTTTGTGTTGTAATTTTTTATGGATAAATGTCAGTAACTTTGTTTCTAAATATAAGATCCTATAAATTTTTTACTTATCTTTTTTATAATAAGACCTACTTCAAGTTTTCAAATGCATATATTATTCGTTACCACTTACCACCATACTACTATTGATGTGGCATACGTGTAGTTGTTGCTTTTTTTTACCGTCCTGTCCAAAGGACAACAACACACGGGTGAGTGTGACAGTTATGTTGGTGCGTGGTAGGTTTGTCACTGTGTACACATGTCCTTCACTAAAGCTAGCTAGTCCTGCATTTACTACAAACATTGCGCGCCAAACCTCCCAACCCAATTAAAGTCTTCGTTTACGGCTTTGTGGAAAATGCATTTTTGTACACGACTCAGACTCAGACATGGCAGAAGTAGATTAGACATATTATTATTATTGAATATACATTCATGCACCATCGATCCTTCATGCCTTCCATTATTGAGCACTTCTGTGTCTTATAGGGATTTAATTTATTTTCTAATTTCCAACTTGCAGTAGTTGTCTTGTCAAGAAATTACTAGTACATGATCATTGAGGTGCTAGGGTTTGAATATTTTATGCATGTATGTTTCCACAAAACATGATAATTGGGTTCGGTGTTGACCACCAATAGAGAACCACACAAATCATTTATATCAATATTGTTTCACAATATTAATGATTATAACATGCACACATTATAATTTTGTCAACAACAAAAAACACGACACATTCTACTACGACGACGAGGCTTATGGTCTTATTTCAAAGTGTTAAATAATATCGGGATGCCATCACTTCAAGAGTAGTATGCTATCTTGACCATAAGCAGTAAAAGGAACGAATTATTCAATTAAAAGGACGAAGAAAGAAAAGCACACTGACAACAGAATAGGCTATATAATTTATTCAGCTTTAAAAAGATGCTAAACGTGTGGGGTAGTTGCATACCATATAAATGAAACTTGCTCTGTTAGTCTCCTCAAAATTGCTAGCCCTGTTGAAAATAGCTTGTCGGGAGTTATTATCCGATCAAATTTTACACATAAAAATAGTTAATCGAAAGCGAATTTGAGGCACTTGTAGTTGTAGAGCAATTATCACCATCTATAGATCATTGCATGCAAAATAGTGGACCATTGCAAGCCCAGCAAATTTTGTATATATAAGATAGGATTAGAGAATTTCTTTTCTTAATCAATGGTTTTAAAAAACTGTTTCCCTTGAGATTTATCTATTAAAATGGGGAAAATACAAATGTTCTCGAATTTACCATATGTTAGACAAAACAATGTTTTTTCCGGACTTAGATTGGTAAGTCTGGTCTGGAGGGGTTTGATTTTTAAGAAATTAATGGAGGGCAAAAGCAGCTCTCATAAGATCAATTATTTAGTCCATGCATTATGATCTACTCGAGTTACTCCACCACAATTTATACGAGTGAAACCGAACCAAATATTTAATGTTTGATTTTTAAGAAATGAATGGAGGGCAAAAAGCAGCTCTCATAAGATTAATCATTTTGAGCCAAAAAATAAAATAAAATAAGATGAATCATTTAGCCTATGCATTTTGATTCTACACGAGTCACTTCACCACTATGGGTTATACGAGTCGAACTGTAAGTTTGACTTTAGTTTGTGAAAGAAAAATAGTGACTTGGACTTGATTAATTTACTTGAATGGACTTAACTAAAAACTTAAGTTTGACTTGCAAACAAATTAACACAGCTTGAGTTTGATTGGTCTATTTCATCTTTATATTTTAATTTTAATTTTCCATAGTGTAGACTGCAATGAAAAAAAATCAAAAGCAACTTTAACGCTTTCAAGATTAAATTAAGCTTTAGATAACTTTTTTATAGGAGCCTCTAAGTAGGAACAGAAGTAGGCTAGATCGTCTGATAGGGTTCCATGCAGCGGCGAAGCTAGCGAAAATTCTACGCGGGGGCCAAATTTAATCCAAAGCTTAACCAATTCGTAAAAAAAAATCACAATAACTCTTAGGGTTAATTAAGTTTTTAGTCCCTATAAATATTCACAGTTTTGTTTTTAGTCCCTACAAAATAAAATCATATTTTTTAGTCCCTGTGACATTTTCCTTAAACATTTTAAGGACCAAAAATGCTGATGGAAAAATTTTATAGGGACTAAAAATGCTGATGGAAAATTTTATATAGACTAAAAAATGTGATTTTATTTTATAGGGACTAAAAATAAAATTCTGAATATTTACATGGACTATTTACTTAATTAACCCTAACTCTTACTTACATAAAATGTAAATTCAAGCAACAACAAATGAAATAAAAATTGACAACAAATATTTAAAAAAGTTGGACAAAACGTGTTTTAAGAAGTCAATTTTATCCATAATTGATTATTTAATAAAAGATTATTAATGTCTTTTCAATGTAAACAATAAGTTATTTCTAAAAACTTATTATCCATTTAATTTGTTTCTCACTATTGTTGTTGAAAATTTCTCTCTATAGTTGTTATTAAGACTAAAAGTAACAAACCAATACAAATAAATCTATCAATGATGTCTTGACAAAATAAAAATCTATCATATATGTAGTAATTTTTTCACTTTCTTATCTATGTTAATTTTCGGCAACCAAATTTATCTGGGGTAGCTCAATATTTATTATTTGGGGTAGCTAAATATAGATAGATACCAACGAATTCAATAATATTTTTTATTTTGGGGTAGCAAGGCCTACCCTATCATCTTGAAGGGAACCGCCCCTGGTTCCATGACCCAGTATATTTAAGGCCTAACACGGTTCGTTGGTATCTGAAAGAAACCAACACACAATAAAAAAAACAAATTAAAGAAAAATGATTGAAGAGATGTGACCCAGCCTTTTATCTGATGGTCGAAAAGGGTTGAAATATGATGAAATACCAACTTCATTTCAAGAATGGCACAATGCGTGGTGGATCAAAATTAGGGTCTTTTGGGGGAAGTTAGGTCAAAATTTTGTAACTGTTGAAATGATGGGAGAATTCTAATCGTTACTTATATTTAGGCATATTTCGGTTTATATAATCCGAAACGTGTTTTTTTCGGATTATACAATCCAAATGGGAGTAAAATGGAAAATTTGGACGGCACACGAGAAAGAAAGAGGGTGGGAAAAGAAATTCATTTAGTTATGATAACTTGGGCCAAAATGATCCATCTATATTGCATAGTACTGTTTAGATTTAAAGAAATGCCACCTTTCATGTCCACGGAGCACACGCCCCTAGGAGGGGTGTATGGAGAAGTAGAAGATTGAGTGAAAGACATGCAAAACTTTTTTAAGAGGATAAGAGCTCAAAAGTTGGCACTACCAACAATGAGTTGGTCAAAAAAGTAAGAGATTCAAATTCTTTAAGCAAGTGATGAGGTTCAATCTATGAGTCTTGCATATGTGGAAAATTCAGTTGAAACGAAAGAATTCATCTTGCAGTCTCAAGTGTTGGCCAACGAAGATTAGCTATATTTATATGAAAATTGCTGTTGACACATTAGCTTTGGCTAGGGCACACATGTAAAAGACGTTTTTACCCCTTCGGTATTTAACTGCCGAATTATGAAACCGGCTGCAGTTAACTACCGAGGAAAACTTCGGCAGTAAACTACCGAGGAAATCTGAAAACTTCGGCAGTTAACTGCCGAGGAAACCTCAAACCTGTTTTTTTTTTTTGACAAAAACCATTAATTCTTTTTATTCTTTAAACCTAAATTTTCCTTAATTAAATTTAATTCTTTAATCCTTTTAAGGAATTAAACATAATTATTTTTATGATTTCATTCATGTGATTTTGTTGCCATAAATGAAGAAATACGAGAGATGAATAATATCTGCAATCAGTAGTTAATGGACCTAAAATGATGATTCAATAAAAAAATGCAACAACAAAAACGTTACAAATGATAGAATAATTATATTTGTAATTATTAGTAATTAATTATAATATTTCAGATTTTTTTTGTTGTTGACAAATTATAATATTTCAAATATTATTCATCTCTCTTTCAAATAATTATATTTGTAATTATTCTATCAATAATACCCTTTTTTTTTGTACAAATAAAACCACTTTTCTATTCTTAAAAAAAAAACCCCTCTTTTTAATTAAGAAACGTGATTGAATATGTAGTAATTATAGGATCTCATATTTTTTATTTATGGCAACAAAATTATATGAATGAAATCAACAACTTTATAAAAAGAATCATGTATTTAATGGCAACAAAATCCATATTTCTTCATTATGGCAACAAAATCACATTAATGAAATCATAAAAAGAATTATGTTTAATTCCATAAAATAATTAAAGAATTAAATTTAATTAAGGAAAATTTAGGTTTAAAGAATTAATGGTTTTTGTCAAAAAAAAAAACAGGTTTGAGGTTTCCTCGGCAGTTAACTGCCGAAGTTTTCAATTTTCCTCGGTAGTTAACTGCAGCCGGTTTTATAATTCGGCAGTTAACTACCGAAGGGGTAAAAACGTCTTTTACATGTGTGTCCTAGCCAAAGCTAATGTGTCAACAACAATTTTCTATTTATATGGCAGAAAAAACTTAATACATGTAACATGGTAAAAAAATTCCAATATACCGTTTTCCGTCATATTAAAAAAAAGTTTGTCATAACATCCAATAATAAAAGTTTCTCACAAGCTGACCAAAAAAAAAAAGTTTCTCACAAGTCACAACCCATAAATAAATAAATATTAATTAATTAATGGCATGCCACTATGCCAGTTCCATGAAATATAGATTTGGATTGAGTGTGTTTCTTTAAATAACTGCTCCATGCAACACATAACCTCAACTTGACAACGCAGTTTGGGTGTTGGCTGAGAGACTAGGCAGAGAGAGGCTTCCTTCCATTCCTATCATGGAATGATCAGATTGTGGGTTACATTCTTTGTTATGAGAGATGAGTCTTATTCTCGAGGGACCATAAGTTGTGTATGTGTTATGTGTACACATATACTCCCTCCGTCCAAAATTATAAGGAAAAAAAAACTCATTTTCTTTGTTTTAAATTATAAGAAAAAAATATTAACTTTTATCATATTTAATTATGTTTTTTCAAAAAATCATCTTTTCCAAGTAGAAATTAAATGCAATTTGCATTCATTATGCTCTCTCTTTCATTTTCACTATAACTAATAACCAATAAAAATTATTTTTACATATTTCTATGAAACTTATTCCAAGGATAACACAAGAAACTATACTACAACTACAATATTTAAATTTTCTTAATAAGTGTGAAAATATTTTTTTGTTATAATTTGAGACGGAGGAAGTATATTTGAAGCCAAAGTGTATATGCCAAAGTGTATATGTAAAAGTGCTTACATCTTTTATTTTTATGGCAACGACACTTTGGATTTTTTGTTTTAAGACACCTTGAATTTCGATTTCCAATCATATTTTTGGTAAAACTAAATTTTTTTCCATTAGCCACTTTAAAAAAGGAAATGTTAAAAAGTGTCATTGAAGTATTGGTTAAAAAGATAAAGGTAGAAACTAGATCGAGCACCCGTGCTCCGCACGGGTGAACTGTATGTCAAATATGTTATTAATCTAGTTTTGTCGAGATAATGCATTATTGGTACTAATAATATATAAAGAAAATTAGACTGCCAAAAATAAGACAATTTTTTTTAGTTAAACACAAATTTTTTTTTTAGTTTTGATCCCTTATTTTACTGAATCCGCAATTTTGAACTTATTTTTGTAACAAAAACAAATTTTGATCATATTTTATTAATTCTGCAAAACCTAACTTTCATCCAAGTTCGAGCAATGAACCTCGCAGTTGTGTCGTGAATTTCAATTACAGACAAAACAATATAAATAAAAATAGTTACATATATGCACAACCCTTAAAAACTTGATGGAATATGTTTGTGTAGTGTTTGCCAATGAATGAATGTTACATATCATCTGTTTGATTAGAAATGGAATCCTATGCAACAAAGTATCTGTGCAATCTGGCAGCCATTCTAAATTACAAATTGTAACATGCTTTTGAACAGTCTTCGTTAATGGTTGCTTATACAAATGCATATGCCTCAATAAATTACACAATCATATGGAAGCCTGGCAGGGTTACTCCATTATTCCATATCTTTCCTTTACTTTCATGAATCCCAATCAGAGACGAACAACTACTCTTCTCGGCAATGGCACCAAGACTGCAAGAGTACATGTCATTTAAAAAATTAAATTTCACATGAGATTAAATTAATTAAATTCAGGAATTGAAATTACACATTGCAGCTTATCAGAAAAGAAACAATAATACAGATATATAGCAGCTCCTACACCAGTATAATAATTGAAAACTTGATCCAACAATTATTTATAAATACAAAAAAGAAAAGTTGAAATGAAAAAAAAAATAGAGGTTTCATCTCCCTATAGATCACAACAACAATCTTCACAATGCGTGAAAGACAATGTATTCACTGCAAAATAATTGTTTTTGACTAACATATATAAAATAACCATAAAAAATCTGGGGGGAAAAATATAGAACTAATCTTAACGTAAACATGCTTAAAATGTGGGGTTGAGACTGTATTGGACTGCACAAAAAGTCCTTTTGCGAAAATCACTCTATTTATGATCTAATAAAAGACATTAAAGAAAAAAGGATCCATAGAACTCTGCCTTTTTAAAGAAGAAGAGAAGAAACATTAAGCTCATTGCAAAAGGAAACTCCAAATGAAGGAAAGGTGTGACTATCATATAGAGAGATTGAGACATTGGCAATGGTATTTGGCGACCTCGGTGTGCATGACGACAGCTAGAGTTTGGCGAAAGCGTCGTTGCCAGAGTTCATTTTGTTTGTTGACATATGAACCAAGTCACTCTTATTCCACCTTCCCACCAATCCAAAGAAACCTCAACTCTATCACATGAGTCACAAACAATAGTTAAACCTATATCTAACTCAAAAAATTCATGGCAAAGAAGTAAACAACTTCAAAAAGGAAAATACAAAACAAAATGAAAGAACTTACATTGAGAAATTTTCAAGAAAGACTAATTTCAAGATAATGAAAGGTAGAGAAGAAAGGCACATTCACTAACTTGGATATCTATATTTAAATCTAAGGGGAGTAAAAAAGGAAGTCAAAACGGTGGTTGCACATAGGACGACCTTGGAAAACTTGAACTTAAGTTAATAGACGCATGCAGTGCACATACCGAAGAGAAAAGACACATGCGCCCAGTGTGTATTAATTCCATCTATTTCCCATGCAACAATTCATATTCCAAGGTAAACTACAAAATATGGAGCATGACAGCACACGTGTATATACAGTGGAATAAAGAGTGAGTTAATGCTTGCAAAGTGGAGGGAAAAAATAGAGGGAAAAATTAGGGTTAACAATAGCTTGGGGGATAAGCTTTAGTAAAAAAGATATTGCATTGGAAAATGGTGAAAAGTGATGAATTTAAATTTTTAAAAATTAAAATATTGTTGAATTCAATGCAAATATACTACTTTTAGATTCCTTAACAAGTGCTCTTAAAAATTAAGAGATACTAAGGGGAGAAATTTTGACAAAATTGATAATTGAAACTCACAAATCAAATTGAAGAAATAATATGTACTTATGACCAACAAGAAACACCAACATGTTGTGTTAAAGGGCACTGCAATTCTCCTCACAAATAGTACAATATCCGGGGACATTTTGAATGGAATTAAAGTGAAATATCTTGAACAAAGCAATTGATCTCCTGTTGTTAATGAATTCTACCGGTGACGAATTGTTTAAGATAATCAAAAGTCAATTTTTTGGGTGGAACAATTTTTCGTCAGACCTTACATACCTTTCGAATGAACTTCCAATTATTAGAGCTCATTTTCCTCGAAAACAGGAGATTAATAGCACTAAAAAAAAGTGAAATGTCTTAACAAGTTAGGTTGATCTGTTTGGTAAAAGTTCAATTCAAATCACACAAGAGTTTAGGTTCCAATTTGTTTTTGTTTTTTTTTTTTTAGCAACAATTTATTTATTTTTGTTACAAAGGACTAAGGGTCGAATTTTGTTATCAATATGATGACTTAAGTGATAAGTAATATGTAAATTAATATCTCTGTAAACGCTTTTTTGGTTTTGAAACTTTCTATTGACTCTGGTGAATTTTGTAGTTCAACTCGCCTAAGATTTTTCTTGTCATTTTTTTTGACCAAAACAAAGTTAACTATTATCATTAATCAACCAATGTTCAATACAATAAGGATAAGAATCAAAAATACGGTGACTAGCCTAGGCCGCCCTAGCTAAAGTATGAGCAACCATGTTCGCTTGTCTCCTAACAAACTTCACCTCGAAGTTGGAATGTAAAGATAACTGATAAATAATACTAGAAACAATAGCATAGAATTCCGAATCACCATGACCCGGAGACGATAGAGCTTGCACTAGAGTAGATGAATCAGACTCGAAGACAACCTGGTCCTATCTGTTTGCATCCGCAAAATGAAGAGCCTCGAGTAAGGCTACTGCCTCCCCCTCTAAAACTGTCATATTTGCACGCTGCCATTTCGTTTGAGCCCGAATAAATTGCCCACGAGAGTCTCTAACACAACAAGCAAAAGTTATAATATGGTTACGTTCATGGAACGCGGCATCCACATTGCACTTCAACCACGTCTCGCTTGGTTTCTCCCAAACTGAGTTGTTACCTAGCACTCTGTTCTGCCTGTGTTGCACAACCAATGGTGAGGGCTGTTTATGAACATCTTGCCATTGTTTCCATGCATCTAATGTTGTCCTCCCAATGCTTGTTGAAGTATAATGAATGTCATTCCAAATGACATCATTACGTGCAGCCCAAATTTGCCAAAGAAGTAAAGCCACCCGACCAGCAATGTCTCGGATTTCTAAACGACATATATCAAAAACAAAATTTGTCAAACTGCTCACAGTACCAACTCGCGATTGCCGCATTATCGAAAGCCCTGCCCAATACCAACTCTCACGCGCCACCATACAACCCACAAAAGCATGTCAATCATCCTCAACAGCTGTATCACACCAGGGACAAATCACCTCACATTGTACATGTCGTGATTGTAATCGGAGACGCGTCGGAATACACCCCCTGCAAATCCTCCATAACAAATTACGAGCTTTATAAGGGGAAATCACCTTCCAGATTCTATGCCAATCTCCTTCAACATGAAACTGATCAGTATGTAGCAACTCCATCATAGCTTGTTTATAACCAGTCTTAACGGTATACCTCCCATTACGTTCCATCATCCACGTTATTCTATCATTCTGAATTTTCGAAAACAGTGGTGTGTCGAGAATAGCTTGCACCATATCATTTGGAAACAAAGATTCAATCTTATCAATGTCCCAAACTTGATCATCGTCAGTTATCAAATCAGACACACTCAAGCTATGCACACCATGGCTTTGTGGGGATCGAAGCCAGCTACCTTGAACACCTCGAACTCATGGATCATTCATCACGCTGACATGCTGACCATTTCCTATTGTCCACCTACATCCATGTAAAAGTATCTGACGCGAATTCCAGATACTCCGCCAAGCAAAGCCCGGGTTATAACCGAGTTTAGCACCAAAAAATGAAGAATGGGGAAAATACCTCGATTTAAAAACTCTAGCAACCAGAGATTCAGGTTTAGACAGAAAACTCCATCCTTGCTTAGCTACCATAGCGATATTAAAAGCTTTGAAATTCCTAAACCCCATTCCACCAAACTCTTTGGGGCATGCCACACGTTCCCATGCCATCCATTTAATCCCTCGATTGTTACTCCTTCCACCCCACCAAAACGCATTGATCATCTTCTCAATATCATCTATAACAGAATTTGGCAGAAGATAAATACTCATTATGTATGAAGGAATAGATTGTAACACAGATTTGATCATAACCTCCTTACCCGCCTTCGATAATGCTCGACCCCTCCACGCATTTATCCGTTTCCAGATACGATCCTTGATAAAAGAAAAAATGGATCTCTTATTTCTACCAATCATCGAAGGTAATCCCAAATACTTCCCAGTACCCATCACATGCCGGACACCAATAATACGTGACAAATCCTCTTGTGCCGCCCCACTCATATTGCGACTGAAGAACACCTTAGACTTTGATAAGTTAATTTCTTGTCCAGATGTTGCCTCATAAGTTTGAAGAATAGCGAGTAAACGCTGTGCTTCCACCACATTGGCCCTACAAAACAAGAAACAATCGTCTGCAAACAACAGATGGGACACAATTGGTGCGTCGCGACAAACTTGTACCCCATGAATATCACCTCTAATAACTGCCTTATGTATTAGGGTCGAGAGGCCCTCAGCCACCAATATGAATAAATATGGTGATAATGGGTCACCCTGGCGCAACCCTCGTCCGGGTACAATATGCCCCACCCTATCAAAGTTCATAAGCACCGAATAAGTAACAGAACTAACACACATCATCATCCACTGAATCCATTTCTCGCTAAACCCCATTCGCATAAGTACACCGCGAAGAAACCCCCAATCCACTCTATCATAAGCCTTGCTAATATCAATTTTAAGAGCCAATTCTCCTCGCCATCCCTTTGTCTTCCTCTTCATTGAGTGGATTATCTCAGTAGCTATTAACGCGTTGTCTAGTATGGAGCGGCCCTCGACAAATGATGACTGCTCCTCTGACACACATTTATCCAAACAACGTTTCAGTCGATTAGCGAGCAACTTCAACACCATCTTATACAAAACATTACAAATAGATATAGGCCTAAGATCCTTCATATTATCCGGGTTTTCGCACTTCGGGATCAAACAAATATTTGTTTCTGTAAGGTTTGTAGGAAAGTAACCGCGATCCAACCAAGAAACCACAGCCTAAAAAATATCATCACCACACACATGCCAGAATCTTTGATAAAATGCCGAGTTAAAACCATCTGGACCTGGGGACTTATCTGGTTGGATCTGAAAAAGGGCTTGACGCAATTCTTCCTTTGTAATAGGTGCTATAAGCATTATATTGTCATCCATCGAAACACACTGACTCATCAAATCCAGCACTGGTTCATGGACTCCCGCATTTGCAGAAAATAATTGCTCAAAATAACTTTGTGCCACGTTACACATATCCTCTTGCAACGTAGCCGTCCTCCCATCATCCGTGCGAAGCTTACTAACCTTCTTCACTTTGCCACGAGCTACCGCTGATGTATGAAAGAACTTAGTATTCATGTCCCCTTCCTTCAACCAGTGCATTTTCGCTCTTTGCTTCCAAAATGCCTCGTCTTGTATAAGTAGTCTAGCATGCTTCTCCCGGGTTGAGACGTATTGGGTGCGCATCATACCATTTGGTTGGGAACGGAGATCCTCTAAAATACGAACACATTGGTTAATTTCTTCCTTAAACCGAACTCTCTTCCTCCTACCCCAACTTTGCAACTTTGTAGAACAATTCACAACTCTATCACCGAGCTCCAACCCTATAGTACCACCCCAGTCATCCACCACCACCTCATCAATATCTTCCTCTAGGAGCCAACTATTTTCAAATTTAAAGGAATGATTATACCTCGAACGAACCGTAGGGATATATCAATCAGTATTGGGGTGTGATCTGAGTGAGAAGTAAGCAAGTTTGTAAGTTTGACTTCTGGAAAACGTTGCAGCCATTCGGAGTTTCCCATAGCCATATCCAGTCTTTCTTCCAACACTCGATTGGTACCCGGACTTTTGATCCACGTAAATGGGTGACCATGCAATTTAATATCGGATAAGGCACAATCGTCAACTGCTTCACGAAAACCCATACACAACTAATTAGGATGAGGATGAATATCAGCTTTGTCTTGTTGAGACAACAAGTCATTAAAGTCTCCAATGATACACCACGGAAGAGATGACATATCCCGCAGCTCCCGAAGTAAATCCCAAGCATCACGACGACGAGCACGTTCTGGAAAGCCATAATAACAAGTTAATCTCCAATCACCAACTTCTCTATCCTCCACAATCATATTAATGAAATTTCGAGAGTAATTTAGCACACGACAATTAGAACCATCTTTCCAAAACACTGCCAGCCCACCGCTCCTACCTTCCACATCAACTGCTAGGCATGAATCATATCCCAACATGACACGAATATTTTCCATGCTTCGTGTATTAGCCAACGTTTCAGATAGGAAAAGAATGTCTGGTTTGTGCCCCGGGCTAGGTTTCGAAGATTTGGAACTGCACTCGGGTTGCCCAAACCCAGGCAGTTCCAACTCAAAATAATCATTGGTCCCGGCAGTCCTGGCTGCCAGGACGTGTCGATAAAAAATGTTGGTTTGTCTGATTTGTGGAATCCTCGACAGGTTGTTTGTCCTCTCGCATACGCTTTCTCTGAAACTGATATTCCATGTCTTCATTATTTTCCTTCTCTAGTGCGGTGCACCTGGTTTTGGTTATCAATAGTCGAGGAAATGGCTGAACAGGATGTATCCGACCTTATATCCTTAGTAAAAGTCAGTAATAGATTTTTCTTGTCATTTAGTTAACACCTCAAGTGTATTTGACATGCAAATAAAATGACGATGCCATCATACAAAATTATTATATAATATTTTTTGGTAAATAGACAAAATGATAAAGTCATTGTAAAAACACACACACAAGTGGAGGCGTTCGAGTTCGAACTCCGTTCATACCATTTTGACTTAACAATTTCAGTATTTTACCAATTGAGTTAGGAATTATGAACTATTATATAATATTGAAAAACCCTTTAAAAATAGTATTTAAAATTACAATAGATTTGACAAAATTACAATACCATAGTTTATGTATTTGGACTAGAAACTAGCTTCCTACATTTCATAATAAAACTGCTTTAACAACAAAATATTGTCACAATACCCATAAAATTATTAGTAATTATTTTTGTCTTATTCTCTTACTTATGACTTTTTTTTTCCTTCAATTCTTTTCATCAACATGGATATCAGTATTTTTTAAACAAAAAAATGTTATAATATTAATTAATTAAATTTCTTTCCTTTTTATTTCATACAATTTTAGTATTAAATTTGAGTTTATGTTTTGACTTTGATTTTAATTCTTTGTATAGAAAGAAAATTTTGAATTAGATGAAATAGAAATAGTCCTGTAATTTCTTCATTACACAGGTTACCGGAGTTTCAACCTGGATCCGAACCGAATCCATACTCATAACCACAGACACCGTCTTCTCTCTCTCTCTCTTCACACGAAGAAGGAAGTAACGAAGAAGCATAGTATAGCATAGCTTAGCATAGATCTAATTCAGATTCATTGCAATTTTCAATAATTCACATTTCAATCCCTAGATTTCTAGGGTTTCGGATCTCTTCATGTACCTAAATTAATGGCGTCATTCCGACGGACGTTATCTCCGGCATATCACGACCGTCACTACATAAACGGCGGTGGTGCCGCCTTTTCACCGTCGTCTCCATCTCACAAACTTCCATCTTCAAACGGAAACTACTCTGCAATAGCTTCGTCGTTTCAGAGATTAATCGGTGGCGTTTTCATGCGACGATACAATCGAAAGGGACAATGGCGAAAAGTTGCTTTCAGGTGCGTTCTCTGTTTCTTCGTTGGGTTTTTATTAGGTATGTTCCCTTTCGGTAATCTCATTCATGAAATTCCTCAACAACATCGTGAAAACAACAACAATATCATTGCTTTTGATATCAATAAAACTCCACAATCTGATGCCAAATCAATTCTCAATAATCGCGTTTTGAAAAAGCACGTCAGCGTCGGTGGTGGTGGTGATGATGAGGATAAGGATAAGAAGAGTAAGGGTTTTTTGATTGAACAAGTAAGTTTGAGCTCAAACATGAACGCTGAGAAGGATAATGAAAAGCTGAAAGAGAGGGAATTGATCGAATCTGAGAAAATTGATATTGTGGCGAGGAAGCAATTGATTATTGTGACACCGACTTATAACCGCGCTTTTCAGTCATATTTTTTGAATAGGTTAGGGCAGGTTTTGAGGTTGGTGCCGCCGCCGCTTTTATGGGTGGTGGTGGAAATGAATTCTGCTTCTATGGAAACTGCTGAATTGTTGAGAAAAACGGGTGTGATGTATAGGCATTTGGTGTGTACTAAGAATTCAACGGATGTGAAGGATAGAGGAGTTCATCAGAGGAATAAAGCATTGGAGCATATTGAACATCATAAACTTGATGGGATTGTTTACTTTGCTGATGATGATAATGTATATTCTCTTGAATTGTTTCAGACAATCAGAGATATCAGGTACATATTCTGTTACTTCCTGTTGTGTTATACCTACTTTTTTAGGATTATTATTCGGTTTATCCTTTGAATTTATACTTAAAGTTATATTGCTTGTTTTGGAGGTATGGTTGTTGTAATTGTAGTATGAAATCGTTTGCCTTTTGTTTGTTGGCTTTTGGTAATCTCGAGTTATCAATGTCTCAATGCAGTTGTAGTTGGTACTGTTGGCTTTTAGGGTTTACTTGATGTGTAGCATGTAAGTTCGTGGGATTGTGATTTGGGAGTTTGGGTTTTTGGGTTTTTTCCCTCCCTTGATGATTGTTTTTTTTTTTCTCTTAAATATCTTTGGATTCTACCGTTTCTCTGTATGAATTTTATAACGGGCGGGCACCGATACACTTGTAGTCTAACGGTTGGCTAGAAATCTATCTGCATTATCCAATGAGTCTGGCGGTTACAGTTATTGAGGCATTGGTGGACCAGTTAAACACTTGTGCGCCGTAAATGTCACCTTCATAACTTGCTACCGACAAGTTGGTTGTTCTTGAGAGGAGTTAATGTGGCCGAAATTTGCGGTTCTTTGGGGGATCAATTCGGGGTTTTTACATACGCAAGGACTAACATTTTTTCTGTCAAATACTCCTAATTTGTATTGTTTTGATTTTAATGATTACATGACTAATGCGCCTTGTTTTTGGGTATTCACAAGCTTGTCTGGGTAATGAAGTAGCTGCATTTGTCCTTTGTTACATTAGCATGTTTTATTGCTATTTCCTTTATAAATCTTGTTTTCACCTTTTCCTTCATAAATTCTCGAAAACAGGAAATAAAGTGAAAATACGGTAACATGTTAATGTTTGTATTATTAGTAATTAGTAATGACGTATTGACCGAAAATGGAAGGGAAAAAAGTACACGTCTTTCCCTTTTTAATTAAGTGTAGGAGGAAGGTAGGTTGACCCACTCCCATGGTCGAGACAGGCCACATGCTTCAATGAAGGTTCATAGTGGAACTACTAGAATCAGATCACTGTTCAATTTTACCTACTGAGCCAACCATCTTTGGCAATTGTGTTTTTCCTTTGATTGTTATGTATTGATTTCATTTTCCTTTTTTAATGAAATGGAATCCAAATTTGAATTTTTCAAATATATATTTCATGATTAAATAAATTTGTGTGTTTGGAGCTGTAAATGTCCAGTTTTCTGAGTTGTATCTACTGGTTTTTCACATTTGAAACATATAAATATGATGTTTTCATGTCGACAACTCTTTTCTCCCATCCTCTGTGTACATCATTTAACTTTTACATGCTCAATACTGCCTTTATGAATTGTGTCATCCAACTTGTTCATTCAGTTCCTAACCCTATGTTCTAATGTTGAACTGGTTTTATAGTCGTTTTGGCACTTGGCCTGTCGCCATGCTTGCACCAAGCAAGAACAAGGCTATTTTGGAGGGTCCGGTATGCAATGGAAGCCAAGTGCTTGGGTGGCATACAAATGAGAAAAGTAAAAGACTTCGAAGATTTCATGTTGATATGTCTGGGTTTGCATTCAACAGCACAATCCTGTGGGATCCAAAGCGGTGGCGGCGCCCTACTTCAAATCCTATACGGCAATTAGACTCAGTGAAAGAGGGTTTTCAGGTATTCCTCCTATCATTACTTTTATTTACACCACCCCCATATCACCTGCAATTCGTATTATCTGATAATACCTTTAACTTTGACAGGAGACCACCTTTATTGAACAATTGGTGGAAGATGAGAGTCAAATGGAAGGTTCGCCACCGGGTTGCAAGAAAATAATGAATTGGCATCTTCATTTGAATGTTCATAATATAGTTTATCCAAAGGGTTGGATGCTTGAGAAAAACCTAGATGCTGTCATCCACGTCAAGTAATCTTCCACCAATTCTATAGAGTGTGTGATAGGTATGGTCAGATTTGTAATGTGCCATAAAGAATTTTATTTGTAATTCTTAAGCAAATGCAAAAGCCGCTAACTTCTAAATCTCAGTTTTGTTAGTGGTGCTATAGAAAATATAATGTCGATAACTTGAAAAGTTTGTCTTATTCTAGGCCGTTGTAATTGTAAGAGTATCCCGTCATCCTTAGCCCCCTCCCCCAAAAAAGAGAGAGAGAAAAATTCCCCATTCTTTGGGTCCCAGCAACAACCTGAAATTCATGTAGTTCAAGAAATTTTTATGGGTTTGTTATACTTTTTAACTGGAGACCAATTTAACTTGTCTTTTGATCATGACAATTTTCTCATATCGGGTAGCTCATCAGTTAGCCACCAGTGGCACTAATGCTATGTTGCCCAACAAGACAGAAACAGGTTACTGATATTGTCTCCCAAATTTTCTTGCACAAAGTTATTTGCAGAGGTGGTTTTTTGCTGTTGTAAAGTATGCTATTGAGAAAGATTTTGCAAAGGCTATTCAACAAATTATTACTTGATGCTATAGAAAAAAGTCAAAAACAAAATTCAAAACAAAGTCAGCCCCGAAAGATAAGAAGGAAATTCATCAACTGGTAGATGACAACGACATCATATAAAGTCACCGTCTTCAACCTAACATGGTTTCTCTGCTTCTTTCTATAATGGTTACTCACTTTGGTTGGTTGCTCCTCTCAGTTAATTATGTTGTTTGTTGCATCGTGAGTTTGATTTGAGGGAAGATGTTAAATAATAATTTACTAGATATATGTTATTTTTGACCCTTTATGTTTCTAAGTCAGTAGAGTTGATTAGATATTACTATATTACTATCTTGTAACCCTTATTTTTAGATGTTATATCATTGGTATTTTAATGAAACCCTAGCCGTCTTTGTTGTATCATCCACTCTTCTCTTTGGATCTCAATATTATTTAACCACACCAACAACTGCTAATAAATAATGCTATATTGCTCATCGTTAACACAGTTTCACAGCCAACAACATCAACTCTAACATAGTTACACAACCTACATCAATAGTTACACAACCAATAGTGTATCAAGCACAATATTCCTAATTTTCGTAGTATTCATGTAAAACATAATATGAATAAAATAAGAATGTAAAGCATAAAATATATAATTCAATCTTACTTCATTGTTATTTGGAGCATGTGTATAAGTAGAATGACTATAATATAATTCGAAAAGCAAAGTTTGTTATTTGGAGCATGTGTATAAGTAGAATGACTATAATATAATTCGAAAAGCAAAGTAAGATTGAAAAACATAATATCCTATTGTGCAACAGAAAGACTATAATATTTGTCGAATTATTTCCTCATACTTCAATTATGTTTCTTACAACTTTAAATACAACACACAAGCTAACTACCTTCCTAGTAGTTAGACAGTTTTACGGTTTTTCCTCATCCCTTCTGTTAACCGCCAAATAGTAACCACATATTATATATTATTACATATTTTAGAAACTGGCTATTATATATAAAATAATATTAATAATTTATTTGATATAGGTATCATATTACCATTGCATATTTTGAGACACATTTTTCTAAACTAAAATTGTTAAAATTTTATTTGCGATCTTTCCTAAAAAAAATTATTTGCGATCAACATTATAACAAGTAGTAATTAAGTAGTTGTATTTTAATTTCTAGTTAAATAATTTTAAAAAAACAATAATTATAAATAAATCATTGATAACCTTTTAATTTCTGGGCAACCTTGATTGATCACAGTTTAAAATAAAACAATTTCAACATAATAAACCTTCCAAACAATACGTAAATTAAATTTCCCAACCATCTTATTCTTCTATATTTTTTTATTTGACGCAACCAAACTTAAGACATTTCATAACAAATAATAGTAGCAATAAAACTAGAAATTGCATTAAAGTAGTGCGAAATATTAGTGTAAAATATAAGCATGATTTTGCTTAAATCTTCCTATTAGCGTTATTTTTTATTTGTTTATAATCACAATTTAAGGAAATTTGTAACTATAGTCTCAAACAACTTCCAAAGCTTCCCTAGCTTCCACCAACTCGGCTGAATTGATCTTGGACCACAGCGTAGAAATGGGTGAAGGGAAATAAAATGGTATACATTGCTTGAATTTTTTGCTGTTGGAAAAAACCGGTTGTTAGTAAAAATCAAGGATTCAGGGGCACCCTAAATATAAAACATGCAATAAGTTTATGAATAAAATTCAGTTTGAAATTTAACTGAATTAAAGTAATTAAAAAAAAATACTAAAATCCAATACAGCCTTGTAAAATAAATTTTAATTATCATTTCATATTGTATCATTATTTTCTTACCCTAACCCAATAGCACTTGATGATATGATAAGAAATTTCTTCCAATTTAATAAGATGTCTTAGAATTGAATTTTGAGAACGCAACAATATTAAAACCCTTGAGGAAAAACTTGTCATCCATTGCAGTGGTACTAATCTCTACAGTTGCGTTTGTTTTATAACAAAAAAAATTCTTTGGTTACCATTAAAGTAAATTGATTTTTGAACACCTCTGGCTAATATCACAGAAGGATAATTCCTATAGCACTACCCCCAAGACCTGAAAATATTACTACAATCAAAATTGAGGCTTCTTAGAGCGCATAAAAAAGAATTGATTTTTACTTTAACATTTCTAAAAATGATTATTACGAAAACTTATTCAAATATACTCATTAGTTATACATTATAAAATAAATTTTGATATTCTTCAAAAATTCATTGACAGAGGCTTAAAATAGTAAAAAAATATCAAACAGATATTTTTTAAGAAATTTTCTGTGAATCTATTCAAAATTATTTTTCCTTTTAAGCATTTTTTTTAAATTTTATTATCTAAAAAAAAGTTGTAGCAAAAAGATGAAACATTTAAAATGACTTTTTACGTGAAGTTAATAAATTTCTCATTCAAAGTTTTCTTAAAAAAATCTGTTAAAAAAAAGCTACATCAAACGAACCCTTAATCTTATTCGGGGCTTTCAGCAGCTTAATTGCATTTTGAGCATTATCAGGATTATCACATCCTTTGGAGAATGATGATCATGCAATTACACATATATGCAGAGTCACATTTCATGACCAAAAAAGGTAAAAATACATCAAAATTGGATGAATAATATAATAAAAATACAATGAAAAACCCACAAAAAACTAAGATACAGTCATGGAAGGAAGCTGGGTGGATTTCCTCAAGCACTTGAAAGAGGCTCCAATCATGGAGAGGAAATTTGTTGATACAATTGAGAATGCACGCCTTTGATTCAACCGGGTTATATAAACACTCAATAAGCTGCATTCCGGTTGGTTCAAACAATTTGTCGACGATCACTATATGAACTATTAATTTGTGGGTTTCCACGTTAGTTGCCTGGAAACCCCAGAAATTGACGAGCTCATCGACCATATTTTCAATTGGGCCATGGACTAAAATTCTGCCAGTCAATCAACTATCATGTCAGAGTTGCCCCACTAACTGAAGTACTTGTCTCAGAATGGTGCAATGATGTCGGTAAATGTTGCTGCACGTGTGTTTCATTTGCGAGGCCGAGAACAACTAAAGTTGATCTGCACATTGATATTGTAATTTTAGTTATTAACAATGAAATTCAGCCAGCTTCTCAAGTATATCCCAGAATGCAAAGGAGAATCTTAACTCAAACAAGATAGATATGATATATTCACTTCAAAGTATATCATCCTATTTTATTCTTCGTCCTCCAAAAAAAGTTCTTCGGTGACAAATGGACCAAAAAATTGTGATCAAATCACATTTAAATATCTTAACCTATTTTATTAGCTGAGGAATAATAGCTGACAACATTATGTCATTTATAGACAGATCAGTTTACACAGCAAAAAAACTTGAGAACCCTTCAAGAGTTAACCACATCTAGTTTTTACCAAGGATTCAAGGGCCGTAACAGTTACAAAATTATTACTTCAAATTAAACCAAATATGTACCCTGATCAAATACTCAAAATTCATTGCAGAAGTTCTTGAATGCCTCCTTCATATTAAACAAAAAATGTACCCTGATGAAGTGCTTAAAATTCATTGCAGATGTTCTTGAATGACTTTTCTAAAATAATCATATCTAGAAAAGCTTACCTACTAAGTGAAGATTTTACAGTTGGTTGGTTGGCATAAGAAGCAAGGGGACCTCTGAGATTGGCATGCTTGTTGAGTGCACTTTCCAGTTGTTGAGGCGGTAACTACAAGGAGAAAACCAAAAAGGTTATGATTCAACCCAACATAACCAGGTTGAAAGACAATGAATGCGGATGCACACCACTTATTATCACAATTCAGGCCATATCACAATAATGAACAAGATGCAGTACCTGCAATAATACATGAAAAGAACGTGGCTGCGTCTGATATACACATTTTAAGAAACCAACCCAAAGTTTTGGCATACGCCACACCTGCACTCAGAATAAAGTAAAACATCAGCTGCGGAAAGGCCTTATTGGAATAACCTGAATTCAAGATTAAGTAAGCATACCTGTTTGGTCACAAGTTTTGAGAGTATCTCCATGACAAAATCAACCTAGATAGCACATTAAAACTATAAGTTGACATTTTCTCCATATGATGCAAGACTTCAAAACACCACAACGAAAACAACAACCAAACATTTTCCTAGGACTAAGGGAGTGTTCGGGTACAGTTTAATCAAGTGCTAAAATTAATAAGTGCTCATACAAAAGTTGTTTCTGCAACGACAGAGGGAATGGGGATAAATCCACATAAGCTCTGTATAAGTTACTTTTATAAGATATTCCAAGGAGTTCACAAGAGAAAGTCAAAAACAACTCTGAACATGCCAGTATGGCACATATCATCTAAGAAGTCAACTTCAAAATAGTATATTTTAACAATCAAGAAATGCATTAACAAAAGCAGCAGAGCATGTATACCCAAAATTGAAAAACAAATTTACCAGTGCAGGAAAAGCATCAACGGCCTGAATAATTGTTCTCATGAAAAGCAGAGGCAGCGGTGTTTGATCAACCTGAATTTTTTAAAAATAAGGCAAAAATCAATCAAGGTACAACCACTATTATTGGTCAAACATGAAAATACTGAATCTACTGACCATCTGATTCAATGCCTTGGCCAAAACCTGCTGAGTGAACACTGTACGTTGTTCAAAACAAGCTGAGCAAGCATCTGTTATCTGATAGTCCAAAACAATAATTCAGAGTCACAACTTATGTTTTGAAAGGTTTTCAATGGTTGATATAATGACATATGCAACTAAGAATAAAGATTAAGACAGTACAGCTAATCAGATTTTGGTAAGCTAAATGGTAATGGGCATATAAAAAAAAGTACTACTACCTCCGTCCCAATTTAATTGACACAATTTTGTTTTTCACACATATTAAGAAAAATTTATAAATAAAGGGGAAAGTGGAGTATATTGTATTGGGAATGATAAAAGTAGTATTATTTAGTGTTATATTGTATTGAGAATGATGAAAGTTGTATTGAAAATTGAAATGGGTCAGTTATTTTGGGACACTTTTTTTTAGAAAATGGGTCAGTTATTCCGGGACGGAGGGAGTAGCATTATAGTTACTGAAAAATTTGATTAAATCAGGGTTGCATTTTATATGGCAGACCATGGTACAGACAATCACAATCAGACCAAACATTTAATGCACAAGACAAGAACAGTGATTTCATTAGATCTAAACAGTGCTATGCTAGAGCTTTTCACGCATGAGTAAAAGGCCGCAAAAAGAGTAAAACAGGCGTTTTAAATTTCCCAGGGAAAATAATGCACTTACAACAAGACACCGATAATCGCGTGAAACCAGCAGAATCACATTATACATCACATTTTTATTTTGTATCGATAATCAGTACTCTGCAATTATATGGAAAAAACCAAGTCCTTTCTAAAAAAGAAATTACTTATGTACTTTAACCCCCAGATATAAGAGAGGAGAGAATCAGAACTCGAAAAATATCGGTACATAAAATGATAGAAGACGTGCCTTCTTAAGTGCAAGGCCATCTTTCTCAGGAACAATTCCATGGATTGCAACCAAAACTTCTACAGGTGTTAAAGCTGGACCTGTATGAGCTGAACCCTGCCATGAATAGCTTAGAATACTTAGCACCCATTTAGAGAGAGGGGGGACGGGGATAAAGAATATATGAACAGTTACAATGAAAAGCTTTAAATACCCCGTTATAATTTCACTCTGTTCAGGCTAACTTAAATATAGGTCGCATTGATCGTACCCAAAAAGGAAACTGATTTATGGAAGTGGGGTGTGAATTAAGAGTGCTAATCCCCAGATTGTAGGTAACCCCAAATAATGAGTAAGAGACAGAATATGAAATTCAGCTTGAGAATTCACATGTACCTGTAGTATGTGGGCAAGTGCCCTTTGAAACTTTTCCAATGGAAGGTCCACAAGTCGGGGGAAAATTGGTAAAACCTGCAATCAGGAAACAATTGAAGCTGAAACCTTACAATATCCACCATTCTTACAACAAGAACATGCCAATCAACACCTAACATTGCATCATGTGCTTAAAGTACTGACATACTGTTTAAAGAGAAAATGTTGAACCCAATGAAAATGACAACGTCTTCACACAATTCCACAACTTAACCAGATAGAACTAGATGGTGGTTCACAAATAAAACATGCTTACTGTAGGTCCTAGAATAAACTTTACCAGCTGGATCTAGATTTGACATTGGACAGATACTTTCAATAAACTAAACACCAACTGAAAGGATGCTTATAAATGAGAATCTTGTCATAGAACACTTTTAACAGAACTTATTAATCTAACATTTTCGGCCCTGAAAAGAATGCAGAAGATACCTATACAGAGAACTAACTAAAAAAATATGAAAAGTAAAAGCATCCCAAACATTAGCATAAAACGGCGTGTTGCACTATAATACAATGGTTTTGTAATAAAAATTCCTAAACATTTTGTGATCAATTTCTCTGCACTGCAGTATAGATTTTGTTTGCATATACAACCAATTAGATCACACTATGATGCCACTTTGTTATGTTAGTTCCTAAAAAACCACCACATATATGTGAATGGTGAGATGTGATTAGATATGTGAAAAAAAGTTGCACGGTGTATATAAATTAAAATCTAAATATTTTTTATGCCAAAATGAGATGCACACCGCACATTCAATTACGTCAATTTTATTTTAAAGAAAAATTTAACAATAATGTAAATCAAAAGGAATAAAATGAAGGAAAGTTTTCAATATAACCTCCGTTTTGGAGAGCGATGACAATAATGGAACAAGAATTGTAACATCCTGCAAAGGAGAACCAGAATAATAAGAAAACAAATCAAATCAAAGCATTGCAAGAAAATTTAGCATTGCTTTTAGGTGTTGAACATACTCTAAACTTGGTTTCATATAAATGTTTAACGGTAGATATCAAATCAGAAGATGGTGTTGTGTCTTGAGTCAATATTTGCAGCACCTTCAAGAAAATAACAACATTAAAATCAGCTTTCATGTGCTAGTAACTCGGAATATAATAAGCTATATTTAGCAACGAGAACGTAAATTACCAGTGTCAGAAGATTTTCACTTCCTTTTGGTGGATCAGATATGATATGGAGCAATTCAGAATAAGATTGCCCTAGGGCCCTCACAAGATTAGGAATGTGGCGATGAAAAGCCTGCAAAAGCATTAGAACAAAAAGCTAAACGACAAACACCTTTGCAGCACAGGGACGTGGTTATAATGATATAGGTGAAATGTTTATGTTTTCAGAGAAAATTAAATAGTTATAATTGGGTGTGGATACTGTCCCATACATGAGCTAAACCTAAGGATTGAATATGCAGAAAAATGTATGAGACGGAAAGCGGACAGTTCAGGCACAAGCTCTCAATCTTGGTAAACTAACATACTCTGAACATTTTATGTGAACCGAAGAAAGAGATGAGTTAATCTAATTTTATTTATCCTATTGGTAAACTAACATAGTCACCAAAATAAGATCTGTTCCACACTTCTTGACTTTGCCCATAGACAGAGGTATTAAATAGTATAACTGCTCCAAAGACCAGGGCAAACTTCATAACTAGTGTTCAGACTAAGGTCGAAAACACTCATGTGTGTATAACATAAAAGACCCAAGTGGATGATTAACCTAGTTATCTGTTTATTGCAACAATTATACAGATAAACTAACATAATAAACAGAACAGACCTGCTTTACAGTTCTTGAGGCTTGCCCATAGACATCAAATACAATCTGTAGAAGACTGGGTTTCTGCAAGGATAAGAAAACTTGGGTCATATACCGAAACAGATTAAAAGTAATCATCATTGTAGTCATTGCCAAGAGTGATTATGCATAAAACTAACCTTTGTACATAGAGCAAAAAATAAAGAAATGAGGCGTTGTGCCTCAGAAAACGATATAGATGAAACACTTTGACTTGATGGTTTAGCAACTCCAGCAGGGTCATTTTCGGGCTCTTTAACCTGTGAAGTACCACTTATTTCAAGACTTTCGACCTGAAAAGTTTAATAAGCCACTATTGACGATGAGTTTATCAAACACAGCAATGACCAAACGATGTCTCTCTTGGTTTGATATATTTTTGAGCAAAATAAATATACAAAAAAGATAAATAAACAGACAAAACATGATCATGTCTAGGAACAGAAATATCAGGGAATGTATTTCTGTTCAATAGGTTTCTGTTCTTTTTACTCCATCTTAAGTTTTATGATTTGGTCTAACTCATTCGTACAAAATCGGCTTGTAAGGTGAGGATTTCTTCTTATTTATAATTATTTACAATAAATATATTTTCAAGTTTTATAGGGGAATTAAGCTAATGAGTCATACCATGAAGTTATGGGAAAGGGTAATTGAGCGAAGACTAAGAAAAGAGACTCACGTTACGGATAACCAATTTGGTTTTATGCCTGGGAGGTCGACTATGGAAGCGATCTACTTACTTCGACGCGTGATGGAGCGATATCGGACGGATAAAAAAGACTTACACTTAGTTTTCATTGATTTGGAGAAGGCGTATGATAGAGTACCTAGAGAGATTTTGTGGAAAGCCCTGGAGAAGAAAGGGGTGAGGATTGCCTATATTCGAGCTATCCAGGATATGTATGAGGGGGCTTCGACTAGTGTGAGGACGCAGGATGGGGATACCGTAGATTTTCCCATAACAATAGGACTGCACCAAGGGTCAACCCTAAGTCCTTATCTTTTTACTTTAGTTTTGGATGTGCTGACGGAACACATCCAAGAGTTAGCACCGAGATGTATGCTTTTTGCAGATGATGTAGTCTTGCTTGGTGAGTCGAGGGAGGAGTTAAACGGGAGGCTAGAGACTTGGAGGCAAGCCTTAGAAGCGTATGGCTTCCGCCTGAGTAGAAGCAAGACGGAGTATATGGAATGTAACTTCAGCAAAAGGAGAAGTGGGTCTACCTTGGGGTGAAAGTTGGAGATCATATCATACCCCAAGTTACACGGTTTAGATATCTTGGGTCCATAATACAAAATGACGGAGAAATAGAAGCTGATGTACATCATCGTATTCAAGCCGGGTGGTTGAAATGGAGAAGAGCCTCAGGTGTTTTGTGAGATAAGAAAGTACCACTTAAGCTGAAAGGAAAGTTCTATCGGACAGCAGTCAGGCCGGCAATGTTGTATGGTACGGAGTGTTGGGCGGTTAAGAGCCAACACGAGAGTAAAGTAAGCGTAGCGGAGATGAGGATGTTGCGTTGGATGAGTGGTAAGACTAGACAAGATAGGATTAGGAATGACACCATTAGAGAGAGAGTGGGGGTAGCACCTATAGTAGAAAAGTTGGTAGAAAATAGGCTTAGATGGTTTGGGCATGTAGAGAGAAGACCCGTAGATGCCGTGGTAAGAAGAGTAGATCAAATGGAGGAGAGTCAAGTTAAAAGAGGTAGAGGAAGACCTAGGAAAACTATTAGAGAAACCATTAGAAAAGATTTAGAGGTCAATGAGTTGGATCCAAATTTGGTTTATGATAGAACATTATGGCGGCATTTGATCCATGTAGTCGACCCCACTTAGTGGGATAAGGCTTGGTTGTTGTTGTTGTTGTATAATTTCAAGTTTTATCTCATTCAATGTGGGACTCTAAAGTCTCAACAGAATTCTCCAGAGAGATCATTACGAGGTATAGAACTAAAAAAAAAAAAAGACAAAAGAAAAGAGAAGGCCTAAAAATAGTACAAGTTTACACCTGTGCCTCTGTTCTTTGTTCAGTAGGTCCAGATTGCGCTGCATTTGAAACTTCGTGATCTACTGCAGAGAGAAGCATTTTTGTCGCAAATTTCTCAACATCTTCAGCTATGTAACTAAGCTGAAAGAGCTTGTTTGTCACCTGTCCAACACAAGCAAAAATGAAGTTGGTTAAATTATCAATAAACAGTTCATTTGATATTGTACAACAAGAGGTTATAGCTTATACCAGCCGAATAGCTTTAGCTCGAATCTCGTCCTGTGGATGAACAGCACACTGCCATGGTAATTTAACAGATTAAAAATTAGAAAGTCAACATAATAAACAGCTCCAACAACAGAAAAAGAAAAGCCAACTTCAAGAAAACAGGCAAACAAATAACAGTTTAAATAGTGGCTATTTTGCAAAACAGTGGACGTGATACTCATATACATAAAAAACAGTATTTCTTTGTTTGAAAAAAATATATATATCGGACCAAATAATTGGAAAAGGAAAACCAAGTTTATAAAACATGTACACGAAGAATTTGAAGGCAACAAATTAATCATCAATCAGGGAAGATAACATTCACTGTCCAAAGGACCGATACTAAGCTACTAGAGACACGTGAATGACAGACAGCTTACCTTCAATGCTATTCCTAAGCAGCCTTGTCGGTTTTGTGGACGACCCAAAATTAAACTCCAGATAGCACCAAGGCCTTGAGTCACACGCTCAATGTCGCGGATAATTTTTCCATCGTGATCAACAACATCAGAATAGCATAGATCATCCAAAATCTTCAAGGCAGATTCAGGCAGAAATGGAACTTCACCAAGAAGTTTGCTAAAAGACTTGTCTGAAGCTGGAAAAGAATCCAATACAGTTTTGGCCTACACAGAGGTAATAATCTGAGTGTTATAAGAATGACCTTATGTTAAATGACATAAAAATGTCGTTTATAAAAAACCCAAGCAATCATTTATGAGCATACCACTCCCAAGAGAAAGTTATCATATAAAACAGCAGAAGATGAAGTGTTTCCTGCTGAATCCAATATCATCAAGGAGTGAAGATGGTACAGGACATGCAGAACAAGTTCATGCCCCTGAAAATTCATTAGCAAGTAATATTTTAGAATCATTTAAAAGAAATTAATGAACCAAAGAGGGTAATGTTTTTAGAATTATTTTACCAACATGAAACTAACAAGTTAGAGTCATACAAGACTGGAACTACTCGTCGATTATACTATAAAAAATCGACTCCAGAATCCAGACATTCCAACAAGTAACCAGCCACTATTTTTTTTTTAATTCTTCAATAAAAAATCGACTCCAGAATCCAGACATTCCAACAAGTAACCAGCCACTATTTTTTTTTTTTAATTCTTCAAGCACACACTCGATCATCCAGTTTTCATTATACATAATGTTCCCCAACATCATATATGTAATTCATTCTATAAGTAATAGACTGCATATAAGCTTCAACTACAACATCATACTCACTCCATTCCAAATCTTTATTCAAAATCTTTGGAAGTTTTAGCATTTTATTTTTGTTTCAAGACAAAGGGTGTTTCAAAAATCCAACTGTATTTATGTATTTATGATCTTTGCATTGAGAAATGAGAATTGTAAAACAATTAATGATAAAATCAAGGGTATTTTAGTACAAATACACTTCAATTATATGATTTCTTAATATGTGTACAAAAACCTTAAACTACCAAAGGTGTGGAATGGAGGAGTATGTTTTAGCTTAGCAACACAATATGCTTGACAAATGAGGTCAAATCTACAACTATGATTTTAATATATATCATCACATTAATATAGTTGCATTTATTTCCACTTATTATCATCTAATAGAAGATGATTCATCTAAACCACAAAATATACCATCATACACATTTTAAGCCTCTTCCAATAAATGGGTAAAAAAACACGCATATAATTAAAAATTGACAAGGTTAATCCTTATCTTTTGTATTTTTAATTAATAAATCAACGTCCCATAAAAGGAGGTAACTGGTGTACTCATTTTAGTGGGGTACACAATAGTCTCAGCCAAGTAGTCCAAATTTTTGGATCCATAATGCAAAATTATGCACAATTCTGTTTGGCTCTCATGCATGAATAGCAACTGCCAGAGTACCCCTATTGAAGAGAGTGAAATGTATAATGATAATCAAACTAATGGGGCCAACAACTGCACTCGAAATATATTCAGCAAATCTTTGTAACCTCGTTGAAAATATAAATAAAAAATAAAAAAATTAGAACAGATTCTAAAATGCAGAAGAGGCACCTTTCGCCAGTGGTCTTCCAGAATGTGTTTTTGCAGCATCGTAATGATCACATTATCGTTATCAATCTGCAATAGAGAGCCAAAATAATAAATGATAATGCTGCTCAGAACTTGTGAAGACGAAAAATGATTAAAGTGATTTCCTTGTGGCGTACAGAAATTAATCAGAGCTTGCATTACAGTCAACTTTTATATGTCATGTGAATTGCAGTACTTAGTGTTTCAATTTAGTAAAATATATTTCTACCAACAGAGGTTGGTCCAGTTGGTAAGGAGTTGGCTCATACCCCGCAAAAGCGTGGGTTCAACTCCTGCTGTCGGTGTCAGAACCTCGTTGGTGGGTAATCTGGAAGTATCTTTGCCTTGGCCCTGTTGAGCCTCAGAACCCAAATCACCTAAACTTTAAGTAGCAAAAACACTACCGCATATGCATTTCATTTTTTCTTCCGGAAAGGCAAAAATAATTAAAATGATGTAGAAAAGGCTCAAGATGAGCAATGACCAAACAAATTACATAATAATAATAATAATAATAATAATAATAATAATAATAATAATAATAATAATAATAATAATAATAATAATAAGTAAATCAAACAAGACCTTCAAAAAGTTCCTTCCGCAAGATAAAGCTTAAACTGTAATAACTAATACGACAGGCAACCAATAATCACACAAAATTACAACGGATTGGCTATAAATCCCACCATAGTGACACCCCATCTCATTATCTTAGTAATCTGACTGAAGTTTCAAAAACTAGGTATGCTTTCAAAACAATGGTAGCTTCACATTCCCCATAGGCAGCTTAAAACTCCCCAACCAACGCAGCTTCAACCCAATCATGTCTTGACTTCACAAATGCATGTTAGTGTAGCTACACATTCTGCAGAGACTTTTTCAAGAACCACTCTATTAACTACCAACCCCACTCATTACTTAATTGCAACGCAACTACAAACAGTATTCCGAAACAGCTTCCACCTCTTCAATTTTATTGCCTCGATATGACTGTGCTTCATTCATCATTGATCATTCTACCCAAACCTTCCTCTGGTCCCACGACAGCCCCATAACAATATATATAACCACTTCATTCTAGAATAGAATAGAATATAACAAATTCAATCTATCAGCACCATCACACACAAATCATAACATCTCTAACAAATTCAAATAACATGTGCCCAGCATCCCCACCCGATGCTTTGTGTTAATGAATCTATTATGATTATGACAAACCAAAACATTCCTTTGGGTTCACTATCCATTGCAAGATTGAGTAATCAAAACCACCGGTTTTTAAATATTTTAATGTTTCCAAACATATATTTACGAACACAAAAACACATTTGTTTGATAACCTTTAGGGTTTATTACACAACACCTACCTTAAAAGACGCCTAATCACACTACCATTCTTATCTTTATGACTCGGCATCATCATTAGCTAGTTCTTAACGCATACTAACTTTGGTACTTCAGAAGATGAAACAAAGATTTTGAGTGAAATTTCAAAATCATATTTGTGCTGTAAATCTTACAATCTGAGTTTTTCAGTTGTACCATTTGATTTCTTATGGTTAAGGCAATTGACTGTATATGGTAGCATATAAATACTAAATAACTAAACTTCAGGAGAGGAAACAATTTAAATATTGATGGTAAACCACATATGTAAAACATATAAATAAAAATAAAAAAATGCACATTAATATCCTCAAATATCATTAATTCTTGGAACAATAAAAAGACGAAACAATTTTTTTACCTGAGCTACAAGTCTAGCTAGTAGTGGCATGCAAAACTGTTGACAATCAGCCCCTTGCAAATGATTGTATGACTCTATTATGTGGCTAATAGCCATGTGTTTCACCTTACTTTCCTGTTCTTGGGATAGTTGGATGTAAGGTGGAAGCTGTGGCAACTCCAGACAGGTATCTTCTGATGTGGGTGACACTTGTACGTCAACAGAAAACTGATCAAACTCTAAAATAGATGATGAATCTATCCCATTTGTTTCATTATCGTCCAAAAGATTTGCTGTACTCAGATTCTCATCTTTTGAATCAGTGGAATAGACCCCGGGATCCATAGAAGCATTTGCTTCCATAATCTGGTGATCTCCAGGCCCTTCAAGAGCCTCTGTTTTGGGACTAACCCGGTCAGGTCCTGGAACTGGAGGGCCTTCGGAGATCAAGTCATCATTTTCTATTTTGATTGTTAAATTTGATTGGATATCGTCATCGGTGCTTGCAACATGATGTGAGGCAGGTTTAATTAAAGACACGGGATCCTCAGATTCTAAATGTGTGGCCGCAGTATCGTCTGTAACTGAGACAGCTGCTCCTCCAGGAGTTATCGCTCCACGCCGCGGATCAAGGCGACGAGGGTCCTGAAAAATTTGAAGTTCAATGAAACTCAATTGGTGTTTTTATAAGTAAATATGAAAATATTAAATGGAAGATACCAGTTATATAAATATCAACTGGAACCGATTCTTGCAAAAATCAAGCAGATTTTACCCGGCGTGGATCGCGTTTAGAATCAGCAGGAAGGTTACTGAAATTAGATGTGTCGGATGGTGATGAAGAAGTGGCAGTAGAAATGGCTGTAGTTGAAGGGACTTGTGCTTGGGCAGAAACAGTCAAGGATTGGACAGAACTCATTGAAGCAGATGTTGTTATAACCTGCGATTGACTGACGAGGGAACCTACTGGTCGAGTTACTGATGGACTCTCAAGCCTTGCTAGTGGTGGGGGTGCCTTAGGCAGGTGCTTCATATTAGCTATGACAATATCAGCCAATAGATCAGGATGAATCTGTGATATAAGTATTTCAAGAGATTTGGCGCCTCTTTCTCCTTCAGCAATCAAAGCACCAATAACGGCAATCATTTGCTCCACAGCAGTTAGTTCACTTTCCAAAACAGGAACATTAGGTGACACTCCGTTAACGGAGCTATGATCCCTCCCAGAATCATTAGCTTGAGCAGGTGAAGTAAAGTCAGAGTCAGGACCAGAACGAATCCGCTTAGCAATCGCCTCATGACCATTGGCCAATTGTTCATTATCATGAGGAACAGGTCTTTTCCTAGATGATTCCCCTGAAACGGGCAACTGAGTTGATGGTTGATCATCCTGAAAATTAAAAACCATATTGAATAAATAAACGGGGAAAACTAGTGCTAGGTGTCAGAAGCTTACTTGGCAGAGGAAAAAAACAGTAAATCACTACTTGCCTTGTTAACTCGAGCATCACGGGTAAAGCGATCAGCACTTTTAATCATTTTGTCTACTTGCCGAATTACCTGATCAGCTGCATCGCCTGCATTCATGGCTCGCAGGCTCCTTATCAGTCTTTCTCTTGACTGTAAAACATAATGAAAATAATTATTTAAGATAATGAGTCTAAACATTATTAGCTATATGAATACAGAATCCTTATCGCTTATGAGCAAAAGATCCTCATAGAAACTATTTTCATAGTAATTCTCTTCCTACCCATGCTTGTGATCATTCACTTTGTTATTCATCATAAAATTCTAATTGTGTGCAAAAAATGAAAAGAAAGATATGGAGGTTTGTGTGTGATACAATAACAATAGTTCCATTTGGTCAACATTTCACAGATAAAAAGCAAATATCTAAGCCATTTCATTGCCATACAATTTTGGGCGAGATGTATTACAGTTTAAGTTTGAGGCTCAAATTTAGAAGAAAAACACATTTACCTCTATTATTGGAGAATAAGTGCATCTTAGAAAACCTAAAAAAGCTGTTCTTAAAGAGTACTGAATACTGGGAACATGACATCCTTTCACTGTTTGAACATTTGGATCAAAATCAAGTAATGCTGAAAGGATAGTATCATAATGTTGTGACCTTTTCCTTGCAATGGCTGCTAAACTGTCAAAACATATATATTACAGGGTTAGACTTGAAATGATATTTCATGACAGAAAGTGGAGGCAAGAAAAGAGAAGCAGCACCTAAACCAAAGCAAATACATGTAATACTACAGAGCAACATAATCATAGTGCAAAAACTTCTAAAAAAAATCTAAACATTTGGATAAAAATGCATATCGGAAATGTATCTTTTACTAGTATCACTTCAGCTCATCCATTCAAAATTCTAGACGAAGACAGTCTAACTGAAAACCATTAGCATGGATAGCTAGTTGTTGAGTATCAATAACAGACATCACTACATGCACAACTGTCAAAGTATCTGCATTTGATTTTAAGCAATACTAACTAGTATTTTGTTTTAAATTCATATTATAATATCCTATGCAGATGGGATATATCTAACAGAGTATGGGACAAAATGCTTTTAAACGATGTCAAAAACAACCTGAACCAACTGCAAAATAGTATATTAAAGATCTTGCTAAAATTTTGGTAGTCGGTCTTGATCCTTGAGATGATTCAAGGAATTTAGATTTTTTACAGTTACTAGTTTGAAAAGTAAAGGGCAAGAATAGGACTGGAGCAATAAATGAATGCACTGAAGAGCAATTTGGGATAGAACCAACTATGAAAAGATGGTATAATTTCATCTTAGATAGTTGGGAGATGTGTGGTGAAAACCTGTAGAATCCCCTAGTACAAACAGTAGATCGTATAGAAGGTAGTAAAATAGATCACAATAGGCAGAGACCATGAAGACCTACGGTTCAAGCCATAAAAAAAAAAAATTAAATTTTAATGCTTTGTCACTCGACATGATTTTATGCCATCTGAACTTCTGGGGAAAAGGAAAATGGATTTTTCCAATGGTTTTGCCAGTTAGACAGTCTCCACAGCATATGTCTGATATTCTTACTTAACCCATTCATTTTTGGGAATTTTAGGTAGAGTCCAGCATGATTCTCTATATCTGAATTTGAAAAAATAGCTGAAAATGCTCATGTGACCAAAATAAATCAGTAAACTCCTTGTTCTGTCAATTGAAATATGTTGCAATGCTACAAAACATTGCAATACTCTAATGAAAGAAAACAGGCAGTGATGAAGCCACAATTTTTCACTAAAATAGTGCACAAATATATTACCCACTCATCAACATTGTAGAGAAAAAAAAGCAATCAGAAATCAAACATATGCTCCAGCTCAAGACCATGCACACAAATGATATGTTTGTTGCTGGTATAAGCTGAAAAGGCCAGCTTATGGACAATATCAAAGAAATAACCCAGACAGTGCCTTGTGGAAATGACAAAACGATGCTTCCAAACTTCAGAAGCAAAGCCTTATCAATCACAATTGATTTCCTTACACTGTCTTGACAGTTTTTATATATAAATATGTATGCAGTCATTGAATGTGTCTGTCATATAAATATGTATGCAGCCTCATCTTATTTTCCAAGCCAAATTCTAAGAAACTGACTAGCAATGTGCATTGTCATTAGGTGGATAACATACAGACTGGTTACAGCTCAATGAATATATTTATTCTTTATTACTAATTGCTTATTTTGTAGCTGCTCGAGACTTCAATTTCTCAAAAAAATGTTTACAGGAATGCAAATTTATCTTCAGACCATGGCGAAAAATTGAAATTAAACCCATCATTTATCATATTCCTTGCTTGCGCAAATAAAACAGGGTAAACAAAAAGGTTGCAATTTAGAAACTGGTTGCGAGAACAATCAAGAGATCCACATAACAGAATGAGCTAAAAATGGAATGAAAAATCGAGAGATAAAGGAGCCAAAATAAATATGTAACACAAGCCCACCAAAATAAAATTTGAATTATTGAGGCATTAATTGTGTATTGTGCATCAGCTGTTATAATAAATACATTAACTGTGCATGTGCTTACAGCACAAGATTGTAAATAGTAAATGGTCTTCTCTTAACAGTTTACAATAATAAACTGCATCGCTTGACGACCATGTTTCCTCAGTTCACGAGATGACCATTTTAATGCATCACTTTTGATTTCTATCACCCGGCCAACTGGCACTTCATAGTATAACTAATGAACCATCTTATATATTCTTATGACCGTAACTTCCATTTATTGAACCACCAATGCAGAAGCACCCAAGTCCATTAACTCCTCATAAAGAACAGGTCAGCATGCTGCGATGTTATAAAAGAAAAGCAGTTGAACTTGTTCTATCCATGAGTCCCTGCTTCAATGCTCACTCCATAGTTTTGAACATAGTAAAACCACAGATAAAATGCAGTTATGTGCTAAACTTTTAAAGCCTTTCATTTATCCTAAGACATATAACGGCAAAAGCAGTGATTATGGCAGAAGCACGATACAATATTTATAATTTCTAAAATAGCACATATTATATTATATAGAATACATTGCAGTTGCAACAAAGGTTTTCAAGTAAATGCATATGCAGTTTTAATCTATTTAACTTCAGAACCATTGCTTGGAAACAACGGACCTATACTTCTAAAATAAAGGGCTTAAGAGAAAAATTGTTGACCAGAGAGGCATAGACTTGGGCATCTCTGTATTTTGTGGCAATATTTGAGCTTCCTTTTTTCGCTCAAACCTCTGCAGTTAGTGTTTTTGTTTCCATCTTCTTGTTTTTGTACTCGTTCATTTCTGGCATTAAATTACTATTTTTTTACCCAAGAAAGTATTCAAACATTCATGATTCCCTGCAATAATTTTGCTTTCATTTTTATAGACTACAGGTACACTTTGTAACTCACATATAGTTCATAATGTCATTCACACTTTGACTTTTTTCATTGCTTTCATTTTTATGGGCTATACACTTTGTAACTCAACAGGTAAAATCTTGAAGGTTCATTATCAGTCATGGAAATTCAGTAGAGTCACATGGCCCAAAAGAAGCAAAATGAAAAACAAGATCAAATACCAAAAACCCTATCTGACTCGGCATGTATACCATTAAAAAGGATAGAAAGAATTATTTAAAGCATGGCATATGTTTATGCTAGATTGTTACCTTACTGAAGCTAAAAACAACAATAGCTCGAGAATACACATACACAGCTAAACAGACATATTTTAAACACAGATATGAAAAGTGTCAGTCAGGAAAATAATTAATACTAGACTTACTAGTTATGAGGAGAAGGAAAAATTATGCCTAGGAAAGGTACAAAAACCAAACATGCGTGGATATATAAAGTAAAAACTGTTTGGCTGCCGACTGTTATCTAAATATCCGTTCACAAATAGAAGTTATCATGCAATAGAAGAAGGAAAAAAAGCCTTTTATATGCTACCACACAAGTTCAACAAGTAGCCTATTGGACAACTTGTATAGGATATACCACCATCAGAGAATGAAAGAGTGAACAATACTATGAAAACAAAGGTCAATGACAGCTGCAACTATTAAACTCACCAATTCACAACAGTAATTGTCAAGCAACCGGGGGTATTGCCAGCACACTGCAACAATTTTAATAAAATGCCAATTGTCCTATTTGCCTCTGTCATAAGCACCATTGGATCAAGAACAGGGTGAGAACCCACCAACCATGAGATATTAACAGCTTGCCTGACTCCTGTATATCAATGTTAACATATGAATGAGCAGATGAGTCGATGACAATTATACAAACAAATCAATTCCCTATCCTAGATTGGAACGTGAGAAGGAAAAATTGCAACTTAACTATGTAAAGAATCCAATTAAATTTGTTAGAATACATGTTGGGAAATCCACCTTCATAGCGGTCCGCCCCTAGCTGCCTAATTGCAGCATTTGGGTTGCCTTCATTGCAACCTTCAACACCTTCATTATGTTGAGTGTGAAAGGGTGGATTTAGTCCTACATTGCCTAGAGATATGGCATATGTGGTGTTTATAAAGCTTGGGCCGCCCTCACCTTACACGCCGGTTTTGTAAGGATGAGTTGGGCCCAATATAAATATAAGAATATATAACAAATATCACATGTTATTTAGGCTGCAGCTTTGAGTAATTTAAAATATAATAGACTATCTATTAAGACTTCTTTCCATATATCTCTTTGTATTTCATAATTTGTATCCTTAATTAGAATTAGGAATCTGTCTTTTATTAGTAAACTTAAGGGTTGGTATTTAGTCCTTGGTATCAAAAATCAAACAATAATCAGAACTCAAAGTCTTTAGTTACTCTCTTTCCTTCCTTGTCTAAAACCCTGTAACTTCAACATAGTATTACAGAGCTATCCTCTATAACCTGTCTGGTCACTATTCCGCTTAAAAAATACGGAACTCAATTGTGACTATGTCATTGTATACATAATTGATAATTCTATCTTCCTTGTTTGTTAGTCATGCACTGATGCACATATTCTGACCACCCTAACTCAAGCAAATGCATTTCTACCCAAAGACACCCAATTTCCCAAACATGTCAAAAGCAATTTTATGCTACAAAAAGTCACTCTTGTCTCTCTCAAAATCGAATTCAAACTTCCGCTTGGACTAGTTTGTCCCATTGACATGTCCACCACACAGCAACCTCTAGCTATCCCAAATGCAGTTTGGCTTCAACCATCCTAGATGCCATTTGTCCTCGACTGTCCTAGATGAAGTCTAGCTATAGCTATGCCTCAAATCGATATGTCATTTCTATCCTCAAATGGTTCTAGGTACTCATGTGTTTTCACTTTTCACTAATGATCTTTTGAAATCTTTCTTGCAAATGAGTCATACAGTGATGTATTACATAAATTAGCTATCTATAATTCCTATCAGCTATCTATTGTAGTCCTACAAATTGTCATTTCTCCCGTTTCAATAATGAATCGTATCGGGGTGAATAATTTGTGGTTGTAATGCACACCAAACACATTTTTTTTATTTTCTTTAGGTATCTAAAATTTGTTTTTGAATTGAACAATAATCAAATGTTGAAACCCTATAACTTAAAGAAAACTTGTACTCGTCAAATTTGAGAAGCAATACCTTCAGTAGCTGATTTCTCAGAATCACTGATGTCAGATGTAAAAAGTAATACAAAAATCTCCAAGAATTTCAGTGCCAGCAACTTTATTCCAACAGAACCACCCTTCAAAATCAAATAAATTAATTATCAAATCATAATGAAAACAAAAAAACCCACTGTTTGCCAGGTTGAAAGAATGATATTCACATTCCAAGCATGGAATAAAATTAAAAAAATAAATAAACAAATAACCAGTGATTGACAGAAGTTTAAACTCAATTAGCTAGTCATAATATAAGTAACATGGAATCTAAAATCTCAGAAGACAACAACTGGAAACATGTAAACATTTAAAATACATAAAATGGTAATCTAAAGAATGAATACATAAAATGTTTTCCAGAACATAACAATTTCTAAAAAATGAATACAGTAAAATAGAATGAGACAACAAATATCTGTGCAGAAATTAAAAGCAAAAGCTAGTTAGTAATTACCTCGAGAGCAATCTCAAAAACAGCCTCCTTGAACTTAAACATCCACATCCAAATCTCTTCTAACCACCTCTCAACATTACCACATTGTTGAAACTGTCAAATTTCCAAAATAGCGTCATTCGTCAGTATCACACTACATACCAAAGTAACGAAAATAGAGGGACTGGCATGGGCACAGGCTCTTTGCCCCCAAAATACAAATCCTTCTTTCTTCAAACGCGACAAGAATGAAGGTGGAAAACCCATCAAAAAAAACTGAAGTCAATTGTAAATAGTTCCCGGATTAATTAGCCGTGACAAGAGGAAGAATTTGAAATTATTAAAGGTTGTCAACAATTCAACACAGCCAAATCTTATTAACTACAAAAATAATACTACTAATACTATAGAACCCGGATAAATCCATAACATGGCAGCGTTATCAGTGGTAATTTTATGCAAGTCATGCCAGATCCACCACTATAACCCACCCAAAAACACTATTTTAATTCACAAAATAACATTTTTAAAGAAAAAAATGAAGAAACATATGAATAATAATTATGCATTTATGAAAAAGGGTTACACAATAAAGTACCTGCAAAATCAACTCCTCAAAACAAGCACAGAAGATGTTTGTTCCACTAATAATAGACTGCTTTACGACAGTTACATCAGTGTCTCTTAAAAACGTTAATAATGAAGAAATCAATGTAGGAGAATGTTCAACGGCTCTAAAACCAATCTCTTCAATTATTCTGAAACAAAAATAAAATAAAAAAATGAGATAAATTTATATATGACGTAAATTAAAGAAACGAATTGGTAAAAAGTAGAATTGAGAAGTTGTTAGTTAATAATTATTACTGAATGAGCAATTTGCGAACGAGAGATTGATGAGAAGACTGAAGTTCGAGGAGATAAGGGAAAAGGTCTGCAGCGAGGGAGGGGTCGATGGAGAGAAGGAGGTCTTTGGCTTGTTTGAGAGAAGTGGTTTTGACGGAGATGTCGCCGTGGTTGTTGGCGGCGGCGAGGAGAGAGAGGACTTGGTCTTTGGTGGGTGGTGGTGGTGCGGCCATGAATGAATTGTTAGGGTTTTGAACAAAAACAAGGTTTTGTTTGTTATTGTAAATTGTAATTGTGAGGATGAGGATGAAGATGAAGGAGAAGGGTAAAATTGGGATTAGAATTAGAAAATGGAAGAAATTGTAATTGAATTAGGGGCGCGGGGTGTTCAACTGTTCTTTCTTATAAATCGCAACAACATAAGTCCCGCCTGCCTCGGTGGGACGATGCGCTATTCAACATTCGGATTGCCAGGAGTGGGAAATTTATCTGCTTTTTTTCTCAAATCAAATCAATTTTTTTTTTATTCTTTCTCCGCAGATAATTTATTTTATTTCTTTTTCCAACAAAATCTAATTTGTTATTATTTGTTTTTCTTATTTTTAAACGAACATTCTTTTATAAGAGGGCCTGGCGAAAAATAACAGAAAAGTAACGTAAGCAAGGCAGTATAATTAACTAAAAACAAAGATATTAAACAAAAAAAAAACTAAAAACAAAGATTTAATTTGAACGAGGCATCGTTCATATACAACTATAAGTGAACTACTATTCTCTCGTGAGTTTATTTCAGTTCAGTTGTTAGGAACAATGCATAATATATGCAAAGTTTGGGGTTCAAGTCTCGGCTACCAAAAAAAAAATGAACTACTATTATATTTTAGCTTTGTCTACGATCACAGATCAATCGCAACCCTTCAAACACCCCTGCCCTAAAGTTCTGTCACGTAAGGACCACACACTAAAAGTACAAAATCCACCACTTGTATCATCGCGCATAACTCTTACACATCGTGTTACAATATTACTTCGAGATGCTCCGTCCGTAATGAGTCGAACCCAACCAAAATCAGGCAGATGACGTAAAACATTCTCCAGCACTAACTTATCGTTCATGATACCTGATGTGAGTGAAATATTGCAACATACGTTTACACTCTCCAACTTACCTCCAACCATGGCTTGATTGGAATAACACAATCACCACCATGTATCGTTCTATATCTCAAAAGCATAACAAGTTGTTGTCTGAAACACATTCATTTTCTAGCCTTCATCTAAACCCAACTTTTCATACAAATTTAACCTTGTTCATTGGTCTAAATTGGATGCAAAAAAGCACACATTGGCGTAGTTTATCCACTTTATAATCCATGTACTCGTTGCTATCAGATAATCTCTAAGAATGTTTAGCGTCGTTTCTTCGACATCCCCACAGGGATGACATTTAGTTGTGCTAAGGAGCATCTTTCTCGACTTATCATTTGTCAACAATCTATTGTGTCGTAATAACCACATGAAACGACGAATTCTCTTATGCATCATCAATTTCCACAGCCGAGATCAATCTTTGGAATTTTTTTCTAAATTGAAATCACAAAACTCTCTGTAAGCATGAGCATTAGAAAACTCACTCACCATGGTCCCGACCAAATACAAATATCTTATGCATAAACTTCATGTGGATAAACAATACTTGTAACATGGTTTTATACCTATTTTAATGGTCTTATTTTATTTTACAAGTTAGCCTTTTATTTTAATTTCGATTAACTATATTTTGTTTAATTTCCATTTTATATGAGAAGAACGCGAAGACACGAAGAAAGTGACGATAGAATTACATTACGTCTGTAACAAAAACCATCCTGTTGAGGAAAAAGAATTAAACGGCGGTACTTGAAGATAGAGAGTTAAATGATGGTACTTGAATACCAAGTCAATGCAAAAAAATGTTATATTTCATAAAACTTATGGTCTTGGTAGGATGTTTTGCTATACCACACGACAAAAGTTTATGAAAAATTGGTTGCCAACAAGCAAATTTCTCATGTCCTACCTTGTTTTTACGACGTCTTTTTCAACTCGATTCTCTTTAGGAGAGAAATCAAAATGAGCAGTTTGAATAAGATTTTCCCTTATTCAAACTTGTGTCATGGTTGAGGACTGAGTCGATAGATTCAAACAAGGCATAAACAACTGGTAGGATGCAAGTAGAAGGTTTGTTTGACGATAAGGATGAATAAAAAATAGGACCACAATGATTTTTTTTGTATTGGTGAAATAAGAAACGTGCTCATTAAATTGAAATTTGTCACAAAGCTATTGCTCATAATAGAAAACGAAATGAAAAAAAACACATTGAGATCTCAAAGCCTTGAAAGGGTTCAATTTGTTAAGTCGTATAACTTACACGGGTAGGATCAAAGGTGATTCTAGCAAAAGAACCACGGGAGGTTAATTGACTTCTTAAACATGTCTACCACATTTACTTGATAAGTTACTTCATTTTGCTCATCGAACTTTTTCTTTCTTCTTCAGCTCCTTCCTTTGACAAATCTTCGCTTTTTTCATCTGTTTCGTTATCAAAATGGACTATTTCAATTTGAGTGAAAGCATTGTCGTTATGAATTATTTTCACCGAGTGTACTATTTTTTTCATCTATTTCCTTAGTAAAATAGACTGTTTTTTCTTCACTTCATTCCTTTCATATGTCTCTATTGTTTTGAAAAAATGTAAGGCATCTAATTGACATTATTTTTTGTCAAAGACGGTTGTTAGAAGCTAAAATTTGTCGATGTTGAATAAGTTTTTTTAGTTGTGATTCCCTTTGCTTTAAATAATCAACATTAAGGATAAACTATGTTACTAGATGTGGATTCCTTAACTTATTTGATAGAGAATGAGATATGATTGTTTTTTTGGTTTAATTGATTGAATGTGTTAATTATGACGTACGAAAAAATATTTATAGTGTAATTATTGTCTATTGGCTAAAATGACGTGACCTACAACGCTGAAACCTCTATTACGCTAATTTCACGTGTGTTGCGTAATAACTCCCTAGTTAGTGGGGTGTCACCCAAATTACAACGTCTAGCTTAACTATTTCGGCAATTTTATATGTATCGGTTAAAAAAACTCAAATTGATCTATTTGAGTTTTATGACTAATTTTGGTTTTTTCGTTGGAATTATTTTACTGTACACTTGAAAATAAGAGTGTATGGGTATATTGATATTTAAATCATTTGTTAACTGAGTCGCTTTTTGAAGAGTAAAAATATTATTTTCTTCCATTTACAATTATACTAAAATTTAAGTTTTTAATTTTTTTTATCATTCATAATTGTAATATTTAGCATGATTCTTATAATCAATAAAATGAAATTTTTAAAAATATAAAAGTTAACAAACACAAAGTAACTTTTTATTTCATACACCACTAAAAAAAAATTTATACAATTTTTTTAATTAATTTATCGTTTTTTTTTTACCACAATGCCTACTTTATTGACGTGTTATAATTATTTCAAATATAAAAAATCGATATGTGTTTTAAAAAAGGCTAACACGTGTAATAATGCACATATTAAAATAATTAAAAGTGTTTTTTTTATTAAAAAAAATATATTTAATACGAAAAGCGAAAACCCTCAACAAAATTAGTGTTAGAAAGACAGCAAAGAAAAGGTTGACGTAGGTAACTGTAGAAGGGAGGAAGTAACTGTACTTGTACACTTGAAGTGTCCAATTTTATTACACAGTGTTGCCTCGTCCCTATATCGCATTGCAGGTTTGTTTTGATCTTCGTTTTCACTCATCTATTCCCCACCGTGCTCTGTGGTTTGAATCTTCAATTTCAATTTTCAATATATTTTTATTCTTCTTGTTCTTTTTCAATTCTAGTTAATGTTCTCTGATTGCTGCGAATAAATATTTCAATCTTCTCCAACTTGGGAGTTAGGGTTTCATAACTTTTAAATTGGGGCTTTTTTGGCTGTGAGTGATTTTAACAAATTGAGCGTCTTGTGATGGTGGAATTAAAAATTATATTATTTATCTCATTAAGTATATCAAAATATATTGATTTGTCAAAAAATAAAAATAAAAATATGTGTTGTTATTCTGAGTGAGTGATCTGCGTGTGTTAAAAGCTGTAGAAGAGAAGAGAGAGATGGAAGGTTGGGACCCGAACACGAAGTCGACGCTAACACAGATCCCATTGCTAACAACAAAGGCAGGTCCTCGAGACGGATCGGCATGGACGACCAGGCTGAAGGAAGAGTACAAGTCTCTTATTGCTTACACTCAGATGAACAAATCCAACGACAACGATTGGTTTCGTATCTCTGCCTCTAATCCTGAAGGTACACGTTGGACTGGTAAATGCTGGTATGTCTATAATCTTCTCAAGTATGAATTTGATCTTCAATTCGACGTTCCTGTCACTTATCCTTCCACTGCACCCGAGCTTGAACTCCCTCAATTGGATGGCAAGACTCAAAAGGTCATTTTCTCTTTTCATTTTCAATTTTATCTTCGTTTTTTCATTATCAATTAATTAACATCGTTTTTCATTTGTTTTATTTTCAGATGTATAGGGGTGGAAAGATATGCTTGACTGTTCATTTCAAGCCTCTCTGGGCCAAAAATTGGTACTTTTTTCTACTCCTTAAAGCATTGTTATATTTTTGTTAGATTCTTAGGGATTATTGGGGCATGTTTGGATTGACTTATTTGACCTTATTTACTGGCATAAGTTCAGTGATACTGTTTTGAGAGAATTTATGAAAACAGATCATGACAATTTTCATAAGCTTTTTTCATCTCACTTTCATAAATTATAAAATACAGCTTACAAAAACAACTTATAGCATATAATAGAAAAACAATTAAACATTATTTTATCTTTTGCTATAAAAATATCTTATGCAAAGTTATACATAAGCACTTGTACTATAAACTGCTCTTGGTTAGTCTTTGAACAAGACAATGTCTGGATAAATAACTTAATTAATCACTTAGGATAAGTGTTTATGGTATAAACACTTATGATAAGTTATTTTTATAACAATGTCTGGATAAATAACTTAATTAATCACTTAGGATAAGTGTTTATGGTATAAACACTTATGATAAGTTATTTTTATAACAAAAGATAAAATAAATTGAAGCTACTTTCGTAAGGTTATGAACATGTCATAAATAAAATAAGTTGTTTCCATCAGTGTTGTCAATCGCAGATCGCGGGAAATACCAACCTGTTCAAATTTTGCTACGCAACAGTGCTACATTGCTGCTATAGCAGCTATTTCACAGTATTTTGTATTAAATAGAGTATCCCAAACAATAGGGATTTGTTCAAATTCTGCTATGCAGCCAATAACGCTATAGTGCCGCTATTTAACAACATTGGTTTTCAGAAGCTCTTCCAAATAGCCTCACAAGTGTTTATGCTAATAGATAAGCTCAAATAAGTCAATCCAAACAGGCCCAAGTGGAAATAGAACCTTGTGCTTGGTATGAGATTTGTTTGAATTGAATGAAATAACTCTAGGTAATCAAATGATGTTAACTTTGTGATGGGTATGTAAGATTTTACAACACCTCTTACTGTTTTGCTGAATTGAATGAAATAATTTTTTTAGGTGATCAAACGATGTTAACTTTGTGATGGGTATGGAAGATTTTACAACACCTCTTACTGTTTTGCTGAATTCTAACTACTGAGAATTTTTGTATTTAAGTTTCATCACGATTCACGACTAAAGAATCAAAACTTAATTGATCCCTCAAGACCCAAATTCCTAAGAGTAAAGGATCAAAATTTGATTATACTCACTATCTTACAACACAATCCCTTGATGGTAATGTGAATTTTCACATCCAATATTTGAGTAAGTGAACTGCCATGACAAGCAGCTATAGCTGGAATGGTCCTAATACTAGTCATTTTTGCGAAGGGTGCAGACGTCTTGTCACCAAACTTCTGTTTAGTTACCCAGTGTGACCATTGAAAGTACTATCAGAATTCAACTTCACCAAATAGACTCATTTCACCCTAATGAGTCTAACAATTGGATGCTGAGGAACAATGTCCCAAGTGAAATTTTCTGGAAGGGCATGCAGTTCACTTCTGTGATGTGACCCAACAAACATTTTTAACTGCCAGTGAATAACAAGTGGCAATATATGTGCCCAAATTCATACATATCAGGCGGGTGAGACTCCCATGTGAGGGTCACGACAAGGGTGCTAGTGCAGGGTCAAGGACAAAGCAAAATTGTGTATCAACGTTAAGATTTTTCTCATGACCCTCCTTCCCTAAAACGGTTTAAATCAGGTCAAATGTAACATAACCATCAGAGGAAGGTTTAGAACATGGGAAACAAGTGTTATTGATAAAAGAAAAAAAATTCCTGGAGATACGTAATCGACGAGAGGTGGTATCCTAACACAAGAAGCCTTTATGATTGGTACTATAACCCGGAAAAATCACACTTAGACTGGGCATTGATGACAGACACTTGTGGACAGAGCTTCAACCCTGAAATGGGGAGAGCCAGAGGCATACATAAACGGCAACTTTTGTGTTCTATGATGACACATATATATAGGGACATGAACACTGAGATATGATACCTTTTTGCTACAAATATTCCTAAAAAGCATGGGTGCTGAAACCACAAACCATGTGAGCTTGAGAATTGTACACGCAAAGGGGTCTTGACACCTTAAGGGAGTTTGAAACCTGGAGAAAAAAAAGAAGAGAGAACTAAATTACCCACTTCATGAATCCATAGACGTAGATGAAACCAACACCATATAGTCCATTTCCAACTTTCCATCCATTTGGGAATTATTGAGGCAATCCATAATTCTCACTAAACCTGTCAGTTTCTCGATTATAATAATAGGAATATGACGAGTTTAAATTATATTTTTAGTGGCTATAGTTGTGATGGAATGGAGCTTCCTTAAAATATGAAAGAGACAGCTTTGTATCCAAACATGTAGAGTCTAATATATGATCTCACAATATAATCAAGAAGCTAACTTACCCAAGTTTTATTTGCACTTTAGTTATTGCAGTAGTGTTATGATAAATCTCTATGTACAGTGTGTATATGTTGCACTAATTTCTCTATATGATGTTATTGTTTAGTGATATTAAACTTTTGATAGTGTATAAATCATGTATAGATCAGTCTAACTTTTTTGTATCCTTTGCTTTCTTGCTTTCTTTTACAGCCCTAGATTTGGTATAGCACATGCACTTTGCTTGGGTCTTGCCCCGTGGCTTGCAGCGGAGGTTCCCATTCTTGTGGATTCTGGTATGATCAAGCACAAAGACGATGCAACCACATCAGCTGAATCTTAGTTAATCAATGTCTGATTAAAGCTGTAAAAGTAGAACTCAGGCTTTTTATAGTTATCAAATCTGTCAAATGGAAATAAATGAGCGGTTTGACTGCGTTTTTACAGGATCTTTCTTGTAACTTACACACATTTAGCTGCAGACGTTGAAGTCTTGAGATCCGTAAAAGCATTGACAAATTATTATATATTGCATACAACATATGGATAGTGAATTACTAGTGATTTTTATCTGAACTTGATTTTCAATGAAGTGTTTGACTGAAAAAGGTTAATCTTTTGGTATTTTGATAATATAATGCGTGTATGTCTCATTATGATTGAAACTTTACCTGAACTGAAAGTGATTATAATTGTTTAGACTATATACATGTTGGCAAATTTTAAAGCAACTGAAGTATGGGTCATCATGGTCCAAATTTCACTATAAACATTCTTATACGAATAATCCTTTTTCAAGAGGGTGGAATATTCCAAGAAACGCAAAATGAAGGACCCTTGTTTAAAGAGGGGGAACCTCAATCGTAATACATGCGCGCAAAAACAAACTTACACATTGATGGATGAAAGCATAAACAATAATAAAATAAACGGATAGTCTTATAGTCAAGCTCAAGCCAACCAAAAACAGTGAAGACTTTAGAGTGAAAGTGATTAGTGAGATGATTCTAAAACAGATAAATCTCCAAGCCTTGTATCTTTTGTTCTGGTGAAAAGCACTTTCAGCTTAAGTGCTCCAATCAGAATATAGGACCAGCAGAGACAATCTCTTCAGTTAACTTTTGATCTTTCCCTATCTTGTAGCTCACAAATCCATCAAAATTGTTCTTGAATAGACCAGCTAATTTCAGAAGTGTATCTTGGTAAGCCTTCTTGTCAAGCCACTGCAGTTCATGCAAGTACAGTTCATACCTTCACGGTTGTGATATAATTGTATAAAACTTATGTACTGAATATTATTAAGTATTAACTAACCGTGTTTATGGGGTGCAAGATTTCAGATGGGACTCCATCTATTGCTGTTGGGATCTCAAGCCCGAACACTTCAGTTTTAATGTATTTCGCATTCAAGAGACTGCCAGAATGAATGGCATCAATGATTTTCCTCGTGTACGCTAACTTGATCCGATTGCCTGATCCATAACTGCCAGATTACAGGGAAGAAAAAATTAGTTTTAGTGAGGAAAAAACTACCATATATGCAGTTGCATTGTTCGAGTTCACACCTTCCTCCTGACCAGCCAGTATTGACAAGCCATCCAGTAGCTCCATGCTTCTGCATCTTCTCAGCCAACATCGTTGCATATTTGGTAGGATGCATCATTATAAATGCTGCACCGAAACAAGCAGAAAATGTGGCTTGTGGCTCTTTTATACCATCTTCTGTCCCAGCAACCTATGCCATAAGTCAAATTTAACTATAAAAACTTGTGCTGCAGTATAGCATCTTACAGGCCCTCTCAACCACTATAGGATGCCAATGATAAGAAGGCATAAAAAGAAATGAAAGGAATCACAAATACCAATGCTGTATAGCCACTGATAAAATGGTACATTGTTTGGGCCAAGCTCAGCTTGCTTACTGGGGGGAGCACCCCAAATGCATCACAAGCTAGAAGGATGACATTCTTTGCATGGGGAGCAACACATGGTATCCTAGCATTAGGTATGTACTCTATAGGATACGCCGCACGAGTATTCTCTGCATGATCAAAAGCTCCAAACTATTAGTAAGCCTTAATCCCCGATTCTTGAATTATATAATAAAATTAGTAATATAACCAATGATTTCAATCTGTAGTTATTTCATAATTTTCCAATTTATTGTAATCCTGCCAGCGTTAATCAATACTTTTAGCAATTTTATCGCATTAAGTTTTATGCTGACCATATTCATAGCTAATATGTGTTGTTTTACAAAACATTAGTACAAATCCATCTAAAATATCACTTCCTATATGATTCAGTTTTGCATTTTGAAATCCTTTAACATGCTTGAACACATTTATGTCAATATACTTACCTGTTACAGATTTGTCTGAGAAATCTACATCTCGTGTATGCTCATCAAAAACAACATTTTCGAGCACTGCAAATACATGCAAGCAAAATAATTGTTTGTCAGGTGGGAGGACACCATAGATTTCGTCAAATTTAATTGAAGATTGTTTGTTACCTGTCCCGAATTTGATGGCATTCCAGATATCTGGTTCCTTATCCTTTGAAAGATCAACACACTTTGCATAGCAACCTCCTTCAATATTTGACACCCCATTTCCACTCCAGCAAAGCTCATCATCTCCAATCAAATAACGGTTATGATCGGTAGAAAGAGTAGTCTTTCCAGTACCTAAGAGATCACAAAATTAACAAGATTAATAGAAACTCAATGCTACACACAAACATCATCTGATAAAAGGTAGTTAGTCATGAAACTTCACCTGATAATCCAAAAAAGAGCGCAACATCGCCATTTTTGCCCATATTACATCCAGAATGCAGGGAGAGAATATTGCGCTTCGGCATGAGGTAGTGCATTAAACTAAAGAGACCTTTCTTCATTTCTCCAGCATATTGTGTGCCAAGGATGACCATTTCCTTTCTTGTAAGATTCACGTCTATGCTAGTTGATGAAGTCATGTAGTGAGTAAAACGATTACAAGGGAACTGTCCTGCATTGTATATAGTGAAATCCGGGGTACCAAATTCCTCCAACTCTTCAGGTGTTGGTCGGATGCACCTGTAAAAAATTTGTCGTATAGTTGTGCATGCTAAATCTAGTTTTTAAGGTTGCAAAGAATTATTTGGTAATGCTTAAAATATTTGTGTGTGTGAAAAAGATAGGTGATTGCATTAGTACTCACATATTGTACATAAATAGAGAATGATAAGCTCTTGCAGATACTATTCGGACTTTGATTCTGTGTTCTGGATCCCAATTCAGAAATTGATCATTCACATAAACCTGAATTTAGATCAATTAACAGAGTCAGAAACAAGGGAAACTAGTCATTGTTGCTATTGGTTATTTTCTTCCTTATGTGTGATTGTGTAAAAATTTAGAGAAAATGAAATAGTGTACGATGAAATGACATAAACATCACTAAATAAAAATAAAATAAAACTTTGGTATTGTATTACTACGGTCTTTACACAATGCAACTCTTCCATTCACTAGTATTTTTGCTAAATGTAGGAAATAAATCATCTCTAGGCGTATTCTCTCGTGTTGTGGTCCTTTACTCTCTACTTAAATAGTAGTTAAATGTTTCTCTAAACGAAGTGCGATCTTTGAACACTTTCACTCTATTACTCTGTCGTGGGACTTTCCGACATAGCAAATTGGCCCCAAATCTTAAGTCTTACAGTAACATGTAGTTACACTTGCATTCATGTCGATAAGTCTTACTCGTCATTTTAGTTTGTAATAATTTTTCCTTCCCCGTATTTATTTTAAAAACTAATAGTTGAACGAATTGATAAATAAATAATATAAATGATATAACTAACATTATTTTGCATATAAATTAATGTTTATTTTAAAATACTTATTACTATTAATATTAAAATATTTCTTGTCCTGTTTGTTCAAAAAAATAATAATATTTCTTGTCCTTAATAAATATTAAGTTTATTTTCATTTTTTTTAAATTAAATGAGTTAAAAATAAATAATGAATTAATGTTATATGTTTTTTTAATATAAATAAACTTAATTATGTTTTATCAATAAAAAATATACGAGGTATTATACAATGATGTTAAAGAAGTGATTAAAACACCACCAATTTTTTTTTGGTAAACACCACCAGAAAAGAAGTGATTAAAAGCCTCAATTTCACACCCCCTCAAAAAAAAACCTCAATTTTAATTTAAAAGTGGGCAGAGTAAAAGTTTGATTAAAAAGTAAGAAATAAATTAAGATAAAAATAATAAGTTATGTATAATACCAGAAAATTATTTATAATGACTGAAATAGATACTGAAAAATTAAAGTAGGTCTTTAAATTTGATGTTTGTAACACTAAATTAGCGATATTAGATATGACTATTATATCACCACCAAAAAAAAATCTGACTATTATATTTTTCCGTCTCTAAATTTCCAATGCGATTTTGATTCATTTTTTTTCCTAGTACTCTCATATAGGTTTAAACATTACATTTGAGGTCCTCGTGAGCTTAGTTCAGTTGGTAAGGACAATGCATAATATATGCAAGGAAACCCAACCACCACAAAGAAAAAAAAACATTACACTTGAGTTTAAAAAAAATCAATAAACTAGTAAATAATTTTTTTTGAAAGAAACTAGTAAATAAACTTGATTACCTAACACTTTTATTTTGATCAATCAAACTCATGAACTGATAAAAAAATTATAAGTTCATTTAAATTTTCTAACAGACCACGAAATAAAGAGTATATATATAAATTATCTTTATATTTAATTATTTTAAAGTAAATTAATTTTACCTACAAAATACTTGATGGAACATAACGGAGCGGAATTGAACACAATGGAAATGGAATGGAGCGGAATGGAACAAAGATTCCATTTCATTGTTTGGAAAGTGGATGAAAAGGAAAAAATTATAACTTTTTAATTCCACTTTTACCCTTTTCTTAAAAACACTATTATCATGTCAAATATATTATCACTAAAATCTAATTTCCTCAAAAAAATTCCAACTAATTAATACACAAAAAAACTAGTGCAAGAAAATGGGACAGGATCCCTTTTTTAATATTGAAAAAGCACACAAAAAAACGCAAGAAATAAGGCAGAGCAAACTATACGTAGAAGATAACATAAAGAGTAATGATATTTTGACATCCATTTGATGACAACTTTGGTGACAACCTTGTTTTTCTCACTTCTTATTGGTCAAAAACAATGGAGAGAGAAAAAGGAAGAGAGAGGATAACAACATCATGTGAGTATGAGAGAGAAAGTTGTTCAAAAGTTGTCAAAAAGTGGTTGTCAAAATATCATTTCTCTAACATAAACATCACAAAGTTTCAAGGAAACAAAAAAGTAAGCTTGGCAAAAAAATAAAACACGCTAACAAAAAAATAACATGTGAACAGTGTGATGAAAACATTATTGGAAACACTGAGTAGAAGAAGAACGACAGGAAAAAATGAATTGGAGAAGAAGAGCTAACAATATAAATTTAAGGGTAAAAGAGTAACATTCTAATTATAAAATTTCATTCCATGGGATACACCCCAAATTGGATGAAATGAAAAGTGGAGGATTTGATGGAATAAGATGGAATGGATTCCATTAGAGAAATGATATTTTGACAACCACTTTTTGACAACTTTTGGACAACTTTCTCTTTCTTACTCACATGATGTTGTTATCCTCTCTCTTCCTTTTTCTCTCTCCATTGTTTTTGACCAATAAGAAGTGAGAAAAACAAGGTTGTCAACAAAGTTGTCATCAAATGGATGTCAAAATATCATTACGCATTCCATTATATACCATACCATTCCATTTAGTTTTTGCAAACCCAAACAATGGAACATAATTATTTACTATTCCATTCCATCCCACTCCATCGCATCCCATCAATCCAAACATAGCCTAAAGAGTACTATAGGGGCGGCAATTGAGTCAAATAGTTCATCATTCATCCAATTATTTATCCATCTAATCCATTCCCTTTGCAAATTAAATTTGGGTTTTACTAAGAAGTGTCCTAAGGGCATCTTTTAAAGATACTTATAATGTTTAGATATTTCAAAATATATACAAAATTAACAAAATTAAGATGATATTTTTTTCCATATCAAATTTGAATTATAACCACATTTATAACTTTAAGATAACATAATATAAAATCTATACATTTGATCAAAAAAGTTTTTTATTTCCCGTGCTTGGCACGGGTCACTATACTAGTTATTAAAAAGTATCAACGTTTAAATATATCGAATAATAATTTTGTTGGTTTTCCATTGTTTTAATGGTTGTTTTTAATTTGATCGATTTGGATAATAAAACCCTTAAATTTCTACCCCTTTAATGATGATGATTCTTATTCTTAATGAAATAAGTCACGTATTGACGATGAATGTGGTAAAAGAAAAATAGAAATAGAATTGACCTGAATATAGAACGAGTCAGTGACTGACTACGTGGTCATTGATTTTAAGATAAGATAAGAATATATTATATCTGAACCATGGTAATCTTAACTAGGGTAAACATGAATGAAGCTAGCGTGTACTACAACTCATATATAAAAGGAAGGAAGGCCATAATCGTTGCAATTGCATTCTATTTTGTCAACTCTTGGCAAACTCAACTCAATGGCAGACAAGGAGACGACAAAAGAGGTGCATGGATCAGATTTCAGAAATGGAACAACCAGTGAAAACAACAACAACGTTATTGGGCGTCGTGGGCTACCCATGATCCCAACACACAAGAAAACTATGGATTCTTCGGAGATATGTCACGACGACAGCACCCCATCGGTGAAAGTCCAAACAATTCACGAGCTTCATTCTCTACAGAAGAAGAAGAAGTCAACTCCTATCAGATCATCAACAACAACAACACAAACTCCCTTTGCCTCTATTTCTGAAGAGGAACGCCAAAAACAACAACTTCAATCCATCAGGTACCTACGTACGTAGTTTCATTAACACACACATATCATGTACGATGCTATGAATTTAATTAATTGATACTAATTTTGTGTTTAATTAATAATGGATCAGTGAATCGTTAGCGTCGTTGACAAGGGAGACAGGACCTAAAGTGGTGAAAGGAGACCCAGCCAGCAAAGGGAGTAGTGCACACGTGGATCATCACCAGCATAGTCCTCTTATTTCAACAGCAGCATTTGATGTTAGTGATAGTGCACTCAAATTCACACATGTCCTCTACAACCTTTCCCCTGCTGGTATTATATACTCATCTTCATAATCTCTGAATCTGATCATTGCATGTAATATTTTTGTTTTGTATATACTTACTTCAAATTAATTATATATAGAGCTGTATGAGCAAGCTATAAAGTACGAAAAGGGTTCATTCATAACGGTAACGGGTGCGTTAGCCACTCTTTCAGGAGCAAAGACAGGACGTTCTCCACGTGACAAACGGGTTGTTAAGGATGACACAACCCAACATGATCTTTGGTGGGGAAAGTGAGTGTGTCCTAATCTTCTTCAATAATAAAAAACATTATATAATATTATCTTCAAATTACAGCCAATTGTTGTGCATGTTATAATGTTGATCAATTCAGGGGTTCACCGAATATTGAAATGGACGAGCATACCTTCTTAGTCAACAGAGAAAGAGCAGTTGATTACTTGAACTCTCTTGAAAAGGTAAGAAATGAATGATACATTAATTATTTTCTTCATAATCAAGTAAGTAAGAGAACGGGATCTATGCCTGCCTTAATCTTGGGATCTTTCTTAAATGTACTTATCTTATAACGGTGATCACGGGAACATGATGATTCTATGAGTAATTACGTGACTAATTAAGATCTTCTTCTTCTCCAATAATGATAATAAAGTGGACTTTATGGATCAACGTGTCCGTGAGTAATCAGATAGCTTGAGATAAGAAGGAAGTACCTACCAATGCATGGGCGTTTGAGAGTGACATGTCTTCAAATTTCAATTTATCCATACCCATTATAGATACCCGATTCCGATCCATCCATTAAATTTGTAATTTTTTTTATAATTTCAGAAAGTAAAAGAAACATGGATTATTTTATTTAATTATTATAGTTAGATTATATTTAAAATATTCTAGTTTAAATTATATTTTTATTAAAAAATTGAATAATACAAGAGTGGTTGGTAGTGCAATTGGGGTGGATTTTTATTTTTGAAGAAGTCAAATTAATTAATCAACCCAAATTGCCGTCGAGAAAGAAAGTTAAACATTGAGAGCATACACTCCAAAGTCTCAAACCAACACACCATCAAATCAAGTTAATTTAGTGGATCATTTTATTTAATTATTATAGTTAGATAATATTTAAAATATTATAGTTAAATTATATTTTAATTAAAAATTTGAATAATACGAGAGTGGCATGTAGTTGCAATTGGTAGGTTTTTCTTTTTCAAGAAGCCAAATTAACTAGCCCATCAAAATTAGTATAGACGAGAATGAAATTGAGATCTTAAGAAAGACACACTCCAATGCTCAAACCAAATTAATCAGTTGAATTTCTTTCTTTTTTTGACAAATCAGGTGGATTTCTATGATGTGATCCATTGATTTTTTTACTCTATTAAATTATAAAAAATAAGTAGATGAACTATGATTCAGTCCATCAAAATTTAATGGGAAATGCTAATGATTGTCTTAAGGGTACTTTTTAAAGATTTTAGATGGTAAATTTTTATGAAAACTTGTGCATTCAATGCATCGAAAATCGAAATATTCAACTTTTTTAATGAATACTCCCTCCGGTCCTATATATAAGAAAAGATTCTTTTTTTAGATACATTTAATAATTAATGTATCTAGTCTTCTTTGTAAACGAGATGCATTAATTATTCAATGTACCTAGAAAAAGAATCTTTTCTTATATATAGGACCGGAGGGAGTAGTTTTTTAATTATTGCACATAACGATTAAAGTATTTGGGTTTATACTTATACTCCCTCTATTCCTTTTCTTTTGATGTTTTAGGTGATTGCACAAATATTAAGGAATCATTAAATTATAGGAATAATTGTATGGTTTATACTAAAATACCCTTACTTACTCCTTGATTTTTTTTCCTCAAAATTCTAATCTCCTTAATTATTGAAACTCACCACACAAATTGCATTTATTATTTAAACTTCCAATTTTCAAAGTGTGTTTTTCAACAAGGGTAAAATTGGATAAAAAGTATTAAAAATTCTAAAACATCAAAAGTTTTGGAATAAAGTTTAAGCTCTAAAACATCAAAAGAAAAGGAATGGAGGGAGTACTAATTATTTGTAGTATAAGATGTACTAATTGTTAAACTTAGCATATGTAATATTTTTGCAAAAATACACTGACGTACTGTATATTATTATTTGTTGACATAATGTATTTTATTAATCATAAAAACTAAAAAAAAATATTTTTTTATATCATAGTCAGTGTCAGATGTATACACCTAGTCTGTGAATGAACCCGTTAATTTTTTACGGGTGTGTATAAATATAGTTTGGGCTACAGAAACGCTGATTGTTATTTGTTTTTATTTTTTACAAAACCAATGGTCTAATGTAAATATTAGACATCGCAACGGGGCGGATCGGAGGCGGGTTTGAGTATCCCCGTCCCTGCCCCCGCCCCCGTCCCCAAACCATATCGGGGGTAAAAATTGAACACCCAACCCCGCCCCCAATGGGGACGGGTCTCCCGGCCCCGCCCCAACCCCCACCCGCGAAAACTTTATTTTTTATAAAAAATTTAAAAAATGCATATTTTTTCATTTTTTCATAACAACAAAAACACAATAATTATATTAATAATTTTCTATCTAATAAACTTATTTCAAAAGAGCAAAATAATTATTATAAATGTGTTTATAAAGAGTAATAATATATTAAAATAGGTTGGTGCTTATGGAAATAAGATTATAAAATTTAATAAACAAAATTTTAAAAAGCGGGTGCGGGGCGGGGTGTAAGCATCCCCCGCACCCGGCCCCGCCCCCGTTGAAGGAAAATCGAAAGATATCATACACAGCGGAAGAAGAAGAAGAAGAAGAAGAATTTCGATTTTCTTTCCTTGGATCATTACGAATTTGACATGAATCAGTGATACGATTGTTACCTCGATAGTTTCTGTTCTGAATCACGATCACAGCTAAGCAAAGCAGCAAAGCCTCTAGTAAGTCCACACGAACAATGCTCCTCCAAAACTCGGTGCTAGCCAATGAATTGGAAGTGCAGAGAAGAAAGGGGTTGCTTCAAAACGTGTTCCCTAAAACTTCAGCACCAGAGTTCTATTTATAGAACTTCTAGTGTGCTCTGCAAGTCATAAGTCACTATTGGGCTTCAGTAAGCCCAACAACGAGTTTAGTAATTTTGCTAACTAATTAGCGTTATTTACTAAACGCACCCCTTATATAAGTCATACTTATATATTTCTCTTTTGACTGTTCTTTGTGTGTGACCCTATAGGTTCTAGTCACGTTGGCAATAATATTAAATCTAATATTTAATATTATAAACAATGAGCGGTATCTAGCAACACATCATTGCTACCCAAGTGACAAGAATGTCAAGTGATCTGACGAAACCTTTCCATGATAACACTCATGTGTATATTTACTCCTTTGTCTCGATATCTTCATTGATCCCAAGGCATAGTTATTGTCACCCTTGTATAGATCAATATTTATATTTCTTGATTCCAAAATATACTGAATAACGAATAAGTCCAATATCTTATATTGACTTAGTTCGGCATGGCCATGCAATTTTACAGTCATATTTCATCAAGAGGCCTAAAGATATATCTCCTGTTTATGAGGAGGGACAAATCCCATCTAGGACACTCATGTCCCTCAGCATGATTCATCAAGTACCCATCAACCAACGTTATGGTTATCCTTTTACAGACAACGTTAGAATGGCAACAAAGCACTTGAGTCCACATCTAGGGATCATAGTGGTTTCAGGTCTAAGAGCGATATACATTATTATCATTGTGAGAATATCTTATGACATTTTCATAACATACTATGTAGTATTCTCACGGTGGGTCAATCCAGTATAAATATTACCCCTAATATTTATACCTATGTATAGACTTAATATCTCAATATCAATGACCCATGAGATGCGGTCATCAGTCTACATACATAATAGTCTTTATGCTTTATTATTATCCCAATTCATATTAAAGCTTGACTATGGATATGTTTAAGAATAGCGTTCTTTACGTAATGTAATCTCATGATTAAGTCACACTTAATATTCCATTACATGAACTATCTATTCTAGGGACTTTATTATTTTGAAACATAACAAAATCAATAAAGAAATGCCTTATTATTATATATATTCACAATATATATTTATATCAATATCATGATACAAAGCCAAACCCAATCAATATTGATTGGATATTAGGGCTTACTCCAACAATCTCCCACTAGCACTAAAAGCCAATCAAATATTAACTCAATATATATTGATCAAGTGTTAGCATCAAGCACACCCTGGGCATGATACTATTCTAGTAGATAAGGAACTCTTTCCTATGTTGGTAGGTTACACTTCTTTCAATTTCCACTTTCGATCTTCCATCGAAAAGAAATTGAAGTGTAACAGTATACATTTGGATTATTGGTGAGATCAAGTATTCATTGCTCGCAAGATTAAACCAATTTCACCTCAGACGGGATCAATGGAATCCGCAACGCAAGAGACATATGGTTTCGCTCAGTTATGAGCTAAACAATCCAAATCATATATATTTGACATCTGTAATAGAAACAACAACTATTTGAAGCTTGTACTTTTACAAATTTCATAGTTGAGATCCAAGCATAGCATTTATTCCAAATTGCGATTTGGATATACTGTACACCGATATTAAATTCAGCATCATTGTAACTTCTTTACAATGTTCCTTTAATCCGTGTTCAAGAAACAATCCTTAGTCCTTTAAGACATCCATGGATATTCTTGAAAGTATTCTAGTGTCGAACACTACAATCAATTTTGGTACATATTGAAAATAATTTTCTAACCATGTCTCACATGTGTAGATAAATTGTTTTGGTGACTAGTATGTCATCCACATACTCCACCAAACTAATATCAATGCTCCCACTATTCTCCTTGTGTGCACAAGATTTTTATTAATCAAAGTTTTTTCATAAAACTTCACTAATAAAACAAATAATTCAACTTCAAGAAGCTTGCTCCAATTCATACATGAATTTTGTAATATATATACCTTTCTAGCATCCTTTGGATTAACGAAACCCTACATATATGTCAAATACATATACAAGGTCATTCTAATTAAAGAATGCAACATCGTTGTCCATCTCCTAGAATTTGCATTATACAATAATGACAAGTGGGATCGTTAGATTTAAGCATTATGATGATGTAATAGTTTCGTCATGATTTGCATCACGAGTTGCATGAAACCTTCTACAATCAATCACATCTTAAATGTATTCATAATACCATCCATGTCAGCTTTATACAAGAAAACTCACATTCATCTCATGAGTCATACTCATTTGGATGATTTAACCAATATCCATATATGGTTTGTGTACCATGAAAATCATAACACCTTGTTGAGCCATGACAAAATCATGTTACTCATTGTAGTGATATGACATATCAAACTCATCTAGATCTTGTGCTACTCGAACTGGTGATTTAACAACAACCCTTTGTTGAATTAGTTCATGTTCCATTCTTAAAGATACATGTATTTTGTGGTACTTGACTTAATTCAAGTTCTACAACACTCCCACTGGCTCCTGCAGAGACATACTCCTTTAATAGGAATACTCCAGATCTAGAGACAAACGACTATTGTCATGAAAGGTGATGTATAATCAGTATCCATTAGTTTCCTTAGGGTACCTCCACAAATGTACATTCATTTAATTTGTAGTTTAGTTTATCTAATAAACCATATAACCTCAAATTATCATAAAGTCAAAAACTAGGTACTCTTACCTCCATATCTAATATGGTGTCTTTATGATTACTCTATTGGAACTTGTAGTGGGTGAAGAATAACTGTAATTTAATTTAACATCAAGAGTCAATGAGTTATAACCAAACTATTTTAGATCGATTCATGTCAAACATGAAGCGATATAAATAATAATTATACTCATTAATCAAGCATTTACCATCACGACTTACTCATATGGTGTTTATACTTTTCAAACCTATTTCTTTTACTTCATTGTTAAACTCTTTGAACAATTTCAAAGATTTCTTGAATTGTGTCAAATACACTTTTCTCATATACTATTAATTAGTAATGTTAGATGAAGTAAGAGAAATAAAATATCCAGCAAATATGTTTAGTGCTCCATATACATCTCATATGTATATCAACTCAAATAGATTATGTGTCCTTTTCACCTTTACCGGTATACTAATCTATTTTGAAAGGTGGAACTCACATCCTTCAAATGATATAAAACCAAATGAGTCCAATAGTCCATATCCATGGATTTTGGAAATGTGAATCACACTTGTTTGTACTAAACAGTGATGCCAATGATATACAAAAGGTTCAAATCTCATTTGATCCTTTTCTCATATGTTATAGACTAGCTTATCAAGATCATGGAACTCAAATCCATTACTTGATCAGCACATTGTATAGAAAACATTATTAGGACAATAGGACAATATTTGTCTCTCATTCAACTACATAATCCTTCTCTTGTCAATACAAGATTTATGATTTAATGTTTCTATTTTATATGGAATTTAATAACAATTATTTGGTTCCATATCAAGTTAAGTTTAAGTCCAAGCATAAGCTCTTATAGTCAATGAAACAATTTGTTCCATTCCAGACGTAGGTGAACTTCACTTATAGTTAATGTTCTGCTTCTTTAAAACTCTATATTTCAACAAATATGAGATTAATCATCAAGTATCAAATACTTATGATGAAGAAGTAGAAATTTAACTTTCTATAACTATATGGGTAAATAAGAAGTCTTACTTCTTTCTTATATTTTGACCCTTTCAAAACTACAAGCAATTTTTGTTTTTAACTTTTGAAATAATTGCTTCCCCTTTTGCAATCGTGTTTAACCTTTCAAAGGTAGAAAAACAGAATTTGAATTTTATTCTTATCCATGTACATCTACTTGATAGGCTTAAACTATTCATCTTATAACATTGAGGTTGAATGATCATATTATTCTCCATCGTCGTTATCACTATGAGATATCCTATATCTACTCATTTGACCCAATGCTTCTGATAAGCGTTGTTTTTCAAATATAGACATAGAAAGTTGCTAGGAAATAACTGCTCGAGAATATACAGTTTTTCTCATTCTTAAGAACAATTCTTAAATTTTGTACCAATTCAGAAACTCTTTTCTGAAAATTTTGTTCTTCATAAGAACTTTTAACAGTATAATAAAATTTATATGCTAAAGAAATTCTAAATACAGAAAATAAATAAAATAAATGTATCATGATTTAAAACATATTTAAATAGGTCTTTAATTAAATACGCTCCCACTATTTTACTCAAAACAAATGACCTTCAACATTTGAATCGGAAAATCTCATTGGAAGATTTTCTAGTGGGTTGAAATCCATATTTCACCTTGCTTTAAGTCAACGGGGGCTGTACTCAAAACTCAGTTATTTAGGTAGGAACTCCTTCCAATTGTATCTCATACAACTTTCAAATCATTTGAGTGAATAACTCCTTACTCTAATCTATCATATAGATGTTCCCAAACATTGCTTCTAAATTTATTTTAATCTTATTAAAATTAATTTAGTTAAGTTAAACCCAAAAGAATAACACTTGGGTAAATTGGATTACCGCACCGCAACTTACTAGTATAGAAAGTGCACCTCGCGGAGGCGAAACCTACACATTTCGATATTAGTCTTGAAGGGTGTTAAACTTTTGGAAAAAATTAAACTTAATATTTTGAATTGAAGGATTTTTATTAAGTTTGATCTCACCTCACCACGGCTTATATATCATATATATTCGCACTCCAATCATAACATGCATAACGATTATACAATAATAAAAGTGACATGATTATGGCCTCCTAACGTTATGACTCTCTCAAGCCAATGAGAGAATCTAAACTAATCCTAAAAACGACCTTGCTTCTCCAAGCTGGACCTCCAGGACTATCCTAACGCCTTCATCCCTATTACCTACTTGTATTCTATTTACATTACATAATAAGAAACTCGTTTTACATACGAGGGAGTGGATGAGAAGAGAATGTACAAATAGAATATGAGAGAGAGGCACGACACGCAGGCCGTATTTCAAAATCCAAACAAAATAAAATAAAAAGGACTAAGGCCATAATCATTCACACACATAATAATAACAAACACACTTTTATTATTATTAAGGTCTTATAATTAAAATAAATTAAATTAAAATTTGACATATGATCACACTACGCAGATTAGCTGGGGGTTTAATTGAGTACCAAAATATATTATATTGAGTACAAAAATATATTATATTAAGTACAAAAATATCTCATATTATGTACCAAAATATATTTTATTGAGTACCAAAATATATTATATTATATACCAAAATATATTTCAGATCAAGTACTAAAATATATTAGATTGCATACCAAAATATCTCAGATTGTGTTCCAAAATATTCTAGATTGCGTATTTCGCATCAACACTTGACACGTTAATGAACACCCAAATCGTTTCGGCAAATATTATGATCAAATCCAAAAGATCATATATGATATTGAAACTCTTTCAAATCATGATTCTTTTAAATTATAAACAAATCAAGTAAAGTCATGCAAATCGATTAAATAATTTCAAAAGATCATATATGACATTGAAACTATTTCAAATCATGATCTTTTAAATTAACTATCAATTTAGGATCGTTTATTACCTTTCAAACAACTTTTGAAAAACAATCCAAAAGGTAGAATTTTTATTTACTTAATTATAGTAATATTGACACTCAATAATTATTATAATTAAATCTGCTTTATTTAGGCAATCAATTTGTTTCCAAAACAAAATACAGGGCTAAAATTAAGCAAATATTTTATTACCAAATTCAAAAATCAAATCATATCTGATATTGAAACTCTTTCAAAATCATGATCTTTTAAATTTACTACCTTTCTCCAAATAAATAAATTAATTAAACATAAATATTTTCAAGGATTGTTTGTTTAGCATGAACAACCGGATCTATGATGCTTCACCAGATTCGGATATTGAAGCTCACTCTCACGAATTGTTCAAATTCACAACAATCTCTTTGAAAACAATTGATCGAATGATACAACCATAATAATACAACGCTTGTATAGTTAGGTATCCTAATACAACAATCAAACATCAATAGTTTTAACAATTGTTTGTTCAGTATGGACAACCGGATCTTTGATGCTTCACCAGAATCGGTATTCGAAGCTCAATCTCACGAGTTGACTACAAATTCACAATCAATTATATAAAACCTATTGAACGAATGATATCATCAATATATCACATATAATGATGTTGTATTAAAATCATATATCACATATATGATATTGATCAATCAATTTTAATTAATATTTAAATTTAAATAATAAAATATTAACACTTAATATTCTATTTTATTAACGTATTTGCATTCCAAATTAATTCCTTATAGAATATCAAAATATTAGCAAATCAAATATTTGCGAAAATATTATTATCTCTTAAAACAATTTTAAAAGATAATCTAATTTGATTTGTTTCCAATCATGTTCCCGTCGATATGTATAATCGATATGTCGATACTTCACCAGAAACGGTTTCTGAAACATCAAACAAATCGAAAAGCCATGCACAGAAAACATGATATGATGCCAATTTTAATTCTCTTTATTATTTAATTCTGATTCAAAATGTTTAATCATATTAAAACATAAAGCAGTAACAAAGCAATCCGATTCATGGTTTCGTAATTGGCTCTGATACCACTGAAGGAAAATCGAAAGATATCATACACAGCGGAAGAAGAAGAAGAAGAAGAAGAATTTCGATTTTCTTTCCTTGGATCATTACGAATTTGACATGAATCAGTGATACGATTGTTACCTCGATAGTTTCTGTTCTGAATCACGATCACAGCTAAGCAAAGCAGCAAAGCCTCTAGTAAGTCCACACGAACAATGCTCCTCCAAAACTCGGTGCTAGCCAATGAATTGGAAGTGCAGAGAAGAAAGGGGTTGCTTCAAAACGTGTTCCCTAAAACTTCAGCACCAGAGTTCTATTTATAGAACTTCTAGTGTGCTCTGCAAGTCATAAGTCACTATTGGGCTTCAGTAAGCCCAACAACGAGTTTAGTAATTTTGCTAACTAATTAGCGTTATTTACTAAACGCACCCCTTATATAAGTCATACTTATATATTTCTCTTTTGACTGTTCTTTGTGTGTGACCCTATAGGTTCTAGTCACGTTGGCAATAATATTAAATCTAATATTTAATATTATAAACAATGAGCGGTATCTAGCAACACATCATTGCTACCCAAGTGACAAGAATGTCAAGTGATCTGACGAAACCTTTCCATGATAACACTCATGTGTATATTTACTCCTTTGTCTCGATATCTTCATTGATCCCAAGGCATAGTTATTGTCACCCTTGTATAGATCAATATTTATATTTCTTGATTCCAAAATATACTGAATAACGAATAAGTCCAATATCTTATATTGACTTAGTTCGGCATGGCCATGCAATTTTACAGTCATATTTCATCAAGAGGCCTAAAGATATATCTCCTGTTTATGAGGAGGGACAAATCCCATCTAGGACACTCATGTCCCTCAGCATGATTCATCAAGTACCCATCAACCAACGTTATGGTTATCCTTTTACAGACAACGTTAGAATGGCAACAAAGCACTTGAGTCCACATCTAGGGATCATAGTGGTTTCAGGTCTAAGAGCGATATACATTATTATCATTGTGAGAATATCTTATGACATTTTCATAACATACTATGTAGTATTCTCACGGTGGGTCAATCCAGTATAAATATTACCCCTAATATTTATACCTATGTATAGACTTAATATCTCAATATCAATGACCCATGAGATGCGGTCATCAGTCTACATACATAATAGTCTTTATGCTTTATTATTATCCCAATTCATATTAAAGCTTGACTATGGATATGTTTAAGAATAGCGTTCTTTACGTAATGTAATCTCATGATTAAGTCACACTTAATATTCCATTACATGAACTATCTATTCTAGGGACTTTATTATTTTGAAACATAACAAAATCAATAAAGAAATGCCTTATTATTATATATATTCACAATATATATTTATATCAATATCATGATACAAAGCCAAACCCAATCAATATTGATTGGATATTAGGGCTTACTCCAACACCCGTACTAAAACTCCAAATTTCCCCCACACCCGCACCCGGTTAAATCGGATTTTCCCCGTTAAATTTGGGGCGGGGGCGGCTGGGTCTGGCGGGGGCTGGGTTTGTTGCCATGTCTAGTAAATATTGTATTTTAGGGTAACAACGATGTAAAAAAAAAAAATTCCGCGTATTGTTATACCTGAAAAGTGCATCAATTAAAAGTCAATGGTAGGAGGATCTGCTTATATAAAAATTGCATGTCCTGTAATGACCAGTACGGCTTACAAAGAAATTAAAAAAAACGACTTCCAAACAATACGCAACTTTAGTTTTCTAAATTATAGCAACAACAATTCTAAAACATAATCAATGATCATACTTTTTGAAAAAACTTCACGATACACAACATTTGTGGTCTCCTTGCAAACATTATTATCTTCATCCAAGATGAGCAGTTTCAAACCTTTTCTAGAATTAACTCGAGAGACAGCGATATAGAGTTGTCCATCCGTGAACACGGGTTAGGAAGATAAACTCCCACTCGAGATAAAGATTGACCATGACTTTTATTTATTGTCATTGCAAAACAAAGTGTCAATGGAAATTGTCTGCGCCTGAATTTGAAGGATAATCCTGGATCACTTAGAATAAGATTCATCCATTCCTGGGAATGAATACCCTGGTACCTGCCCTTTTTTCTGTTATTACGGTAACAGCTATCGTGCTCTTCCCTAGATGTGTAACTGTCAGCCTCGTACCATTACACAGTCCATTGACCTGATCGATGTTTCTCAATGATAAGCTAGTGTGATACCCATGCTAAACACGGGAAATTAACGTACTTATTTTTTTTTACTCAAGGAATTAACGTATTTATTAATGTTTTATAAAATACTATTTTAAATTGAAAACTAATTTACACAAAGTTAGCGAGTATTTAAGTTATTTGATATATAAATCAATATAAATTTAAAATAACTTTGATATAAATTATAAAGCTTTTTGACAAAAACTGTAACGCCCCATTTTTATTCTATTATTTTTAGTGGATGTTTGAGTGTTTTATATAATTTTATATGATTTATTTGGTATTTGATGTGTTGTATATTATTTAAATGAATATGACTTTATTATTTGTGGAAATATTAGGTGAAATAAAAATAGGAGTAAAATATTAATATTTTGGTTAATGGGAGTTAATTAGTAATTATGAGAGTTTAGTGGGAGTTAAATGAAAAGAAAGAAGTTATATTTTTGGGAGAAAAAGAAAGAGAAGCAGAGATAAACAGTTTCACGTACAAACAATAGAAAAACTGGTTTTTGGAGAGAAAAAGGAGAAGAACCAAGAGAAAGCAAGGAGAAGAGCTAGGAAGAGAGAATCCAATCGTTTTTGCTGTAGAATTTGCTGAGATAAGGTAAGGGTGGGATTCCTTTCAATAATCATGGTATATAATTTGAAAATTGATGAATTTGTTGTTCTTGGTTTTTAGGGTTTGAGAAGTTATGTTAGATGATGAATTATGATGAAACTTGTTGTTGAATTGCATGATTATATGTTGTTTTATCCCCTATGTTGTCTAATAAACCTGTAAACATGTTTCTAAAACAATTTGGGTGATTATGGGATCAAATTTGGGGTTTGGGTTGATGAAATTGGGGTTTTTGGAGTGAAAACTGGTCTGTTTCCGTAGAACTGTCCATGTTCCATCGTAGTACGATGCTGGGAAATCGTACTACGATTTTTCCAGCAGCAAACAAGACTTTTTCAGTGTATCCCATCGTAGTACGATGCATTCCATCGTAGTACGATGTAATAGTGACAGCATTCCCCTGTTTCGTGTTCTTGCGTCTTTTTCACCCGTTTCTGTTTTGAACTGGCCTTAGGTGTAAACATGAAAGTTGTAGATAATTAAGTTAGCTTTAAAATGGCCTTGGTTTGGAGTGGAAAAGATTTGTAGATTTTGAGTTATGATAAAAATAGTCCAAGTGGATCTTCAGAAAACTTTAAGAAAACTTAGCATAACTAATCCCAAGTTAGTCCAAAAACATATGGTTGGTTTCCCAACTTCAAACTTAAGTGTTAGGGACTTAGTTGAGGTGTTTTATGGGTATTTGGCTTATGTCCTATTGATCAAAACTTAATTGCTTTTGAAGGATGTTTTAGACTTAGAGATGAATGTAATTGATTTATATATATGCTATGTTGTTGATTTCCGTTGTTGATGTCGTTGTATCATCTGATGTCGAAGTTGGGGAGTGTGTCATAATTGTTGTAGGCACATATGTTGTTGTTGTAGTCGTTGTTGAAGTTGTATGTTGATATACACAAGTCGAGTCCATATGCATACTCATGTTCTGTTGGGGGCTTATGCCCTGGAATGTTTATCATTCAAATTGTTGGGGGCTTATGCCCTGGAATGTTTATCATTCACCTGTTGGGGGCTTATGCCCTGGGATGCTTTAACCATCCAAATCGTTGGGGGCTTATGCCCTGGGATGCTTTAACCATCCAAATCGTTGGGGGCTTATGCCCTGGAATGCTTAGCATTCAACGCGCGTAGATTGGTACCACCTGCATGATGCATTAGTTGTTGTTGTCGTAGCATTGTTGGGTTGTTGTTGTCGTTGTAGCATTGTCGAGTTGTTGTCGTTGTCGCATTGTCGAGTTGTCGGTGTCGTTGTGGATAACGTTGTTGTTGTTGTTGTTGCTGTACCTTGTTGCTGAAAATAATTATGTCGTTGCCTATGTGTTTATTTAAATACATTATTAATGATGCCTGTTGTGATATGCTTTGTTGTTTTCATTAATTTGATGAATTATATATTATTATTATTGGATAAGTTTCTCACCCCTTCTGCGTATATGTTGCCTCGACCGTGGGTAATGTGCAGGTACTGATGACTTGTAGGTTTGGTCGGCTCAAGTGTCTAGGGCTCTGATACATACTAGGATGGGGAAATCGTTGCGAATGTCTTCTCATTTCTTTTATGTATCACATATTTTGGAAAAGACTTGCTATTAGAGTTTATCGTTGTTGAAAATAAAGTTGATTTATGTTGGGGCCTATGTGCCAAGATTTTCATTGATGTTGAATTTAGGTTGAAATTATATTTTTAAAGAATTATTCCGCTGCGGTTTATTAAGATTCTTTATGTTGGTCTTAAATAAATAGATATTTTCTATTTATGAATTTTTGAAAAGTAGTGTGACACTCCGTTGTGTGATTACTCTGATTATAATAATTAATATTACGTTGTTGGGAGAACGGGGTGTTACAATTGGTATCAGAGCAGGTCGGTCCATCCGACCAATTAGTAGAGTCTTGTCGAGCCATGTAGAGTTGTTTGACAATTTATATTGTCTTAGTTGTGCTGATTTTTGTTGTTATGTAGAGTAGAGACCTGGAGGCTGCGAATATTATCTGTTACAAGAGAAATAGAATGGCTGGAAGAAACGATGCTGCGGTGGCTGCTGCATTGGAAGCTGTGGCCCAAGCTATAGGACAACAACAGAATGCTGGTGCTGGTGTTAATGCTGATGTAAGAATGTTGGAGGCCTTTCTGAGGAATCATCCTCCTACTTTCAAAGGAAGGTACGACCCTGACGGAGCACAGACATGGCTCAAAGAGGTTGAAAGAGTTTTCAGGGTTATGCAATGCACTGATGACCAGAAGGTGCGTTTTGGTACGCAAATGCTAGCTGAGGAAGCTGATGACTGGTGGGTGAGTCTCTTACCTGAATTAGAGCAAGGTGATGCAGTTGTGACTTGGGCTGTGTTTAGGAGGGAGTTCCTAAACAGATATTTCCCTGAGGATGTTCGCGGAAGGAAAGAGATTGAGTTCCTTGAGTTGAAGCAAGGAAACATGTCAGTGACAGAGTATGCAGCCAAGTTTGTGGAGTTGGCTCAGTTCTATTAAGCGAGCCATTGGTTACCAGCAGATCCGTGACTTTTCTGCTTTGGTGAGCAGATGCAGAATCTATGAAGATGATACCAAAGCTCACTACAAAGTGATGAGTGACCGTAGGGGTAAGGGACAGCAGAGTCGTCCGAAGCCTTACAGTGCCCCAGCTGACAAGGGCAAACAGAGGATGCCTGAGGAAAGGAGACCCAAGGGAAGAGATGTTCAAGCTGAGATAGTTTGTTACAAGTGTGGTGAGAAAGGCCACAAGAGTAATGCATGTACTCAACGGGATGAGAAGAAGTGTCATCGTTGTGGCAAGAAAGGGCATATCATGGCTGAGTGCAAGCGTGGTGACATGGTTTGCTTCAATTGTGATGAAGAGGGTCATCTTAGTTCTCAGTGCAAGAAGCCTAAGAAGACTCAGACTAGTGGGAAGGTGTTTGCATTGGCCGGTACACAAACGGTTAATGAAGATCGACTTATCAGAGGTACTTGTTTCTTTAATGGTACTCCTTTAATTGCTATTATTGATACTGGTGCTACACATTGTTTCATTGCTGTTGATTGTGCAAATAAGTTGGGTTTAGTTATGTCAAGTATGCCTGTGGAAATGGTTGTTGAAACTCCAGCTAAGGGTTCAGTAACCACATCGTTTGTTTGTCAGAGTTGCCCTATATCCATGTGTGGTAGAGATTTTGAAGTTGATCTTGTATGTTTGCCATTGACGGGTATGGATGTGATCCTTGGTATGAACTGGTTGGAATACAACCATGTGCATATTAATTGTTTTAGAAAGACGGTGTACTTTTCTTCTGCTGAAGAAGAGAGTGGAGCAGAATTTTTATCTACCAAGCAGCTGAAGCGGTTAGAGCATGATGGAAACTTAATGTTTTCCTTGATGGCGTATTTGTCTGTAGAGAGTCAGTCGATAATTGATAGATTGCCCGTGGTGAATGAATTTCCTGAAGTTTTTCCTGATGAGATTCCAGATGTACCACCAGAGAGGGAGGTTGAATTTTCGATCGATCTTGTGCCGGGTACAAAGCCTGTGTCGATGGCTCCTTACCGTATGTCAGCCTCCGAGTTGGCAGAATTGAAGAAGCAGTTGGAAGAATTGCTTGATAAGAAGTTTATAAGACCAAGTGTGTCACCTTGGGGAGCACCTGTGTTGCTAGTTAAGAAGAAGGATGGTAGCATGAGATTGTGCATAGATTACCGTCAGCTGAATAAAGTGACGATAAAGAATAGGTATCCACTTCCGAGAATTGACGACTTGATGGATCAATTAGTGGGTGCTCGCGTGTTTAGTAAAATTGATTTGAGGTCAGGTTACCATCAGATTAAGGTGAAGGATGAAGATATGCAGAAAACGGCCTTTAGGACACGGTATGGACACTATGAATATAAAGTGATGCCTTTCGGTGTTACTAACGCGCCTGGTGTGTTCATGGAGTATATGAACAGAATTTTTCATGCTTTTCTGGATAAGTTTGTTGTTGTATTTATTGATGATATCTTGATTTATTCTAAGACTGAAGAAGAGCATGCAGAACATTTGAAGATTGTGTTGCAGGTGCTGAAAGAAAAGAAATTGTATGCAAAGTTGTCAAAGTGCGAGTTCTGGTTAAGGGAAGTAAGTTTCCTTGGCCATATTATTTCTGGTAGTGGTATTGCAGTGGACCCATCGAAGGTTGAAGCGGTATCACAGTGGGAGGCTCCTAAGTCAGTTACAGAGATTAGAAGTTTTCTTGGTTTGGCTGGTTATTACAGAAGATTTATCGAAGGATTTTCGAAGTTGGCACTTCCATTGACTCAGTTGACCTGTAAAGGTAAAGCTTTTGTGTGGGATGCTCAGTGTGAGAATAATTTCAATGAGTTGAAGCGGAGATTGACAACGGCTCCAATTTTGATTTTGCCAGAGCCAGATAAACCTTTTGTTGTATATTGTGATGCGTCCAAGTTGGGCTTAGGTGGTGTGCTTATGCAAGATGGCAAGGTAGTGGCTTATGCTTCGAGACAATTGAGAATACATGAGAAGAACTACCCTACACATGATTTAGAGTTGGCTGCTGTGGTTTTTGTGTTGAAAATTTGGAGACACTATTTGTACGGTTCCAGATTTGAAGTGTTTAGTGATCATAAAAGTCTGAAATATTTATTTGATCAAAAGGAGTTAAATATGAGGCAGAGAAGGTGGCTAGAGTTGTTGAAAGATTATGATTTTGGCTTAAATTACCATCCGGGTAAAGCTAATGTGGTTGCAGATGCCTTGAGTAGGAAAACGTTGCACATGTCGGCTATGATGGTGAAAGAATTTGAATTGCTGGAACAGTTTAGAGACTTAAGTCTTGTTTGTGAATTGGCACCTCAGAGTGTGCAGTTGGGTATGTTGAAAATTAATAATGATTTCTTGAAGAGTATCAAAGAAGCCCAGGAGGTTGATGTGAAATTTGTAGACTTGATGGCTGCTAGTAATCAGAATGCAGATGGTGATTTTCAGGTTGATGATCAAGGAGTGTTGAGATTCCGAGGTAGGATTTGTATTCCTGATAATAATGAATTGAAAAAGTTGATTTTAGAAGAAAGTCACAGAAGCAACTTGAGTATCCATCCGGGAGCTACAAAGATGTACCACGACTTGAAGAAACTGTTTTGGTGGTCTGGGTTGAAGCGAGATGTCGCACAATTTGTATATGCTTGTTTGACTTGTCAGAAATCGAAAGTTGAACATCAGAAGCCTGCTGGTTTGTTGACACCTTTAGATGTGCCGGAATGGAAATGGGATAGCATCTCCATGGACTTTGTGACGAGTTTACCAAACACTCAAAGAGGGCATGATGCCACTTGGGTTGTTGTCGATAGATTGACGAAGTCGGCACACTTTATTCCAATTAATATCACTTATTCGGTAGCTCAGTTGGCGGAGATCTATATTCATAATATTGTGAAGTTGCATGGTGTCCCGTCGAGTATTGTGTCGGATAGAGATCCGAGGTTCGCTTCAAGATTTTGGAAGAGCTTGCAAGAAGCTTTGGGCTCTCAGCTGAAGTTGAGTTCAGCTTATCATCCGCAAACAGATGGTCAGTCGGAAAGGACGATTCAATCATTAGAAGATTTGTTGAGGGTGTGTGTACTTGAGCAAGGTGGAGCTTGGGACAGTCACCTACCATTGATAGAGTTCACGTACAACAATAGTTACCATTCGAGTATTGGTATGGCACCTTTCGAAGCTTTATATGGTCGAAGGTGTAGAACTCCTTTATGTTGGTTTGAGTCGGGTGAAAGTATTGTGTTGGGACCTGAAATAGTTCAGCAGACCACGGAGAAGGTCAAGATGATAAGAGAGCATATGAAAGCGTCGCAGAGTCGACAGAAGAGTTATCATGACAAGCGTAGGAAGGACCTTGAATTTCAAGAGGGTGACCATGTGTTCTTGAGAGTCACTCCTATGACCGGTGTGGGTCGTGCATTGAAGTCCAAGAAGTTGACTCCAAAGTTTATTGGTCCTTATCAGATATCTGAGAGAATTGGCACGATGGCTTATAGAGTTGGTTTGCCACCACATCTTTCGAACTTGCATGATGTGTTTCATGTGTCGCAACTTCGGAAGTATGTAGCGGATCCTTCACATGTTATTCCTAGAGATGATGTGCAAGTTAGAGACAACCTTACGGTGGAGACTTTACCTTTGAGGATTGATGATCGCAAGGTGAAGACGTTGAGAGGCAAGGAGATACCTCTAGTGAGGGTTGTTTGGGGAGGAGCAACTGGTGAAAATCTTACTTGGGAGTTGGAAAGTAAGATGCAGGAGTCATATCCTGAGTTGTTTGCTTGAGGTAATATTTCGAGGACGAAATTCTATAAGTTGGGGAGAGTTGTAACGCCCCATTTTTATTCTATTATTTTTAGTGGATGTTTGAGTGTTTTATATAATTTTATATGATTTATTTGGTATTTGATGTGTTGTATATTATTTAAATGAATATGACTTTATTATTTGTGGAAATATTAGGTGAAATAAAAATATGAGTAAAATATTAATATTTTGGTTAATGGGAGTTAATTAGTAATTATGAGAGTTTAGTGGGAGTTAAATGAAAAGAAAGAAGTTATATTTTTGGGAGAAAAAGAAAGAGAAGCAGAGATAAACAGTTTCACGTACAAACAATAGAAAAACTGGTTTTTGGAGAGAAAAAGGAGAAGAACCAAGAGAAAGCAAGGAGAAGAGCTAGGAAGAGAGAATCCAATCGTTTTTGCTGTAGAATTTGCTGAGATAAGGTAAGGGTGGGATTCCTTTCAATAATCATGGTATATAATTTGAAAATTGATGAATTTGTTGTTCTTGGTTTTTAGGGTTTGAGAAGTTATGTTAGATGATGAATTATGATGAAACTTGTTGTTGAATTGCATGATTATATGTTGTTTTATCCCCTATGTTGTCTAATAAACCTGTAAACATGTTTCTAAAACAATTTGGGTGATTATGGGATCAAATTTGGGGTTTGGGTTGATGAAATTGGGGTTTTTGGAGTGAAAACTGGTCTGTTTCCGTAGAACTGTCCATGTTCCATCGTAGTACGATGCTGGGAAATCGTACTACGATTTTTCCAGCAGCAAACAAGACTTTTTCAGTGTATCCCATCGTAGTACGATGCATTCCATCGTAGTACGATGTAATAGTGACAGCATTCCCCTGTTTCGTGTTCTTGCGTCTTTTTCACCCGTTTCTGTTTTGAACTGGCCTTAGGTGTAAACATGAAAGTTGTAGATAATTAAGTTAGCTTTAAAATGGCCTTGGTTTGGAGTGGAAAAGATTTGTAGATTTTGAGTTATGATAAAAATAGTCCAAGTGGATCTTCAGAAAACTTTAAGAAAACTTAGCATAACTAATCCCAAGTTAGTCCAAAAACATATGGTTGGTTTCCCAACTTCAAACTTAAGTGTTAGGGACTTAGTTGAGGTGTTTTATGGGTATTTGGCTTATGTCCTATTGATCAAAACTTAATTGCTTTTGAAGGATGTTTTAGACTTAGAGATGAATGTAATTGATTTATATATATGCTATGTTGTTGATTTCCGTTGTTGATGTCGTTGTATCATCTGATGTCGAAGTTGGGGAGTGTGTCATAATTGTTGTAGGCACATATGTTGTTGTTGTAGTCGTTGTTGAAGTTGTATGTTGATATACACAAGTCGAGTCCATATGCATACTCATGTTCTGTTGGGGGCTTATGCCCTGGAATGTTTATCATTCAAATTGTTGGGGGCTTATGCCCTGGAATGTTTATCATTCACCTGTTGGGGGCTTATGCCCTGGGATGCTTTAACCATCCAAATCGTTGGGGGCTTATGCCCTGGGATGCTTTAACCATCCAAATCGTTGGGGGCTTATGCCCTGGAATGCTTAGCATTCAACGCGCGTAGATTGGTACCACCTGCATGATGCATTAGTTGTTGTTGTCGTAGCATTGTTGGGTTGTTGTTGTCGTTGTAGCATTGTCGAGTTGTTGTCGTTGTCGCATTGTCGAGTTGTCGGTGTCGTTGTGGATAACGTTGTTGTTGTTGTTGTTGCTGTACCTTGTTGCTGAAAATAATTATGTCGTTGCCTATGTGTTTATTTAAATACATTATTAATGATGCCTGTTGTGATATGCTTTGTTGTTTTCATTAATTTGATGAATTATATATTATTATTATTGGATAAGTTTCTCACCCCTTCTGCGTATATGTTGCCTCGACCGTGGGTAATGTGCAGGTACTGATGACTTGTAGGTTTGGTCGGCTCAAGTGTCTAGGGCTCTGATACATACTAGGATGGGGAAATCGTTGCGAATGTCTTCTCATTTCTTTTATGTATCACATATTTTGGAAAAGACTTGCTATTAGAGTTTATCGTTGTTGAAAATAAAGTTGATTTATGTTGGGGCCTATGTGCCAAGATTTTCATTGATGTTGAATTTAGGTTGAAATTATATTTTTAAAGAATTATTCCGCTGCGGTTTATTAAGATTCTTTATGTTGGTCTTAAATAAATAGATATTTTCTATTTATGAATTTTTGAAAAGTAGTGTGACACTCCGTTGTGTGATTACTCTGATTATAATAATTAATATTACGTTGTTGGGAGAACGGGGTGTTACAAAAACTATAACTTGTAATATTGGTAGTTTTTGTAAAAAATATTATATAGTTGTATTAAGATATTTACTTTTACAAATATAAAGTTTATATATGTAGTTTACAAATATATATATATATTTTTTAAACTAATACTTTTATCCTAACTAATAAATTGTTTCGGGGGTTGAGTAGTTCAAATGATTTGAGTTAAGGAATAAGGAGTTGAAGGTACTGGGTCAAACTCAAACAAAAGAGTAAATATTAATTTAACAACTAATTACTAACATTTGTCATCAGAAAAAGGACAATTGTTTGAATCTCTCCAACATGATAATATTTACCCCAAGAATATATTACATTGACATTTAAAAAAAATAAATATTTACTATTGTCAAATTCACCTTTTGAAAATGGTTTTTCCTATAAGGTCTATGGTAGCCTATGTTCCTATTATGATTAGCAAGTCTTTAAAGATATAGATACACACTTCGAACCCGTACCGAATGTAGAAATATATTAATATGTAACATGCAAATAAATATTATCCATACTTTTGTGATATTTTGTAACTTTTTAAGATTTTTTTTAAAAAAGTTATGTGTAATTATTTATTGATCCAACCTAACGAAACTTCATTGCATCGGGTAATAGATTACAATGAAAACCGATCCATCCTGTGAACACCTATAGGCGTGGATGCAACAACATGTATGAAACACCAAGTATATATAATCACAAATGGTTTGACCAATTTTCTAAACTTGCAATTCTACAGTTATCTTGTAGATATCTTTCACATGTAAGTATTTTTAGAAAAAATTTGGTGTGATTATAGTCACACCAAACCATATGGTGCATCCGCCCATGGACACACACACACACTCATAAGAATGATATAAAATATCATAATTTTTTTTTAAAAATCAACAAATAATATATTAATGTAATACATTTGTAAATGTTTGGTCTGGTGGTAAAAAGATAGATCTTGGACATTAAAGAGAAATCAATAAATTATATCAACTTGTGATAAAATGAAATGGACTGGTTTTCCGTTTTTATTTTAATAATACTTAATATTTTAATCTGTTAATGTATAATTATAGTTACAAAAAATTGAATTTTTTATTATTATTATAATTATAATTATAATTATTAAAATTTGACAATAATGAGAATGTCCTTATTTGAAAAACATCATTACTCGTTAAGGAAAGTATTCATTATAATTAATATTTATTGAAAATATTACAATTTGATAATATCATTTAAATTGCTTATGATTCTCTTAGATATTTGTCTTCCTTCATTGGTTTCTTTTAATATGAAAAAAATTATATAACTATAATATTTAAAATCTTAACAAATTTAAAAATAAATATCAAAATCATTTTAACCATGTACCTTAGATTAAAAATGATTTGAATTTTAGAAAAATCAAAGTATTTTTATTTATACTTGTTCAACAAATAAAATGGTAATGCCTATTGAATGGTGAATATTTCCTCATTAAAGGTCTAAGACAATGGTAATGCCTATTGAATGGTGAATATTTCCTCATTAAATGTCCATTAAAACAATGGTTCCTTATAAATTTTGGTACTTGGAAAAAAAATTAAACTAATAAAAAAATATTAATGTAAAATATATACCTAGAATGGTACATATATCGATTAATTTAGGATTTTATATTATATAAAATACTTTGAAGGGTGAATATTTTGAATTGTAGGATAATCCGTTTAGGATATAAAAGGGTGAGGTTTATTTGGTTCTTATAACAAACAACAAATGTCTATGTTTTTTTGTCGATGATAAATTTAATCTCGTTTTTTTTTTAAAAAAAAATATACCATCTTCTATTTTATTTATTAAAATTAAAATATTAACTGTGTCTGAAAATATATGTAACACTTCAACCGCATTAAAAGTTTTGATCAATAATAATGTCTATTGAATAGTAAATATTTACTCATTAATCATTTCCTTGGAAAAAATATTAGCTTTAAAAGTTGTGGTTAACAATAATGCAATAATTGTGCTTTAATTTTTTTTAAAGGAATTGTGCTCATTTTGATTTAACTTAAAATGCAAAGTTATATGGGTATATTTTAATTGCTAAATGGATAGCACTGCCATGAGAAAAAAATGGACATTTAACGTGTACCATATATCCTACATGGATTATCAATATCATTATGAATAAAACAGTTCGACATAAATGGATAGTCTATTTTAATTCAACATAAAACTCATTTTGCTCTTGACTTATAAAAAAAAAATCAACATTAAACGGTTTAATATAAACGGTTCAATAACTTCTTTTTGACAAAAAAAATGGTTCAATAACATTTTTTGACAAAAAAAAACGGTTCAATAACATTTTTTTGTTGAAGGATAGTATTTTATATTGTTTTATTTTAATGATATTACTTTTCTCATTTCTATGAAGATTATTACCATCGGATGAAACAAAATGGTATGGGAAAAAAAACCAATCTTGATAATTTTTATTATAGATGGAACAGTTTTCAATTTTAAAGTCAAATATTAGTAAAAAACTAAAATCGAAAATCATTAAAAAATCTAAAATTCAACAAAAAAATTGAATAAATCACCAATAATGTAAACTACTAAAAAGTTCAAAAGTTAAAAATCAAAACTGCAAGCCAATTTTATTGATTCATTAAAACCATTTTTAAAGATTTAGAAAGTTTGTCTCTATTCATGTCCCACACAAAGTCATAGGCGAAAGATTTGAACCACGATGTTCCATGTCTCTTAAAAAGAAGATCTTTTTTTTTGATAAGGCAAGAGTCAATGACATAAAAAAGGAATAGAAAACAGTCCAAAAGTTGGAATGTTTTGAAGATTCCAGTTTATATGTCAGTGCTCATATATATTATTAAAAAAAGAAAAAAAATACAAAAAAAAGAACTGGGGGGACATAAACCTAACCCAGTCGATCCACACAGTGTATGCCAAACCCAATCGGGTGATTCAAAAAAATAAAAACAACATCAGTGAATGTCTAACATGCGGTGTATGGACAAACCATCAATTAAAAAGAAGATCTATAATTGTATTTTGGTGCTCATTAATTTCTTTGAATAACAAATTACAAAGAAGCAAATAACAAATTTCTATAATATGCAATAAGATCTTATCAATATTATAATATTAAGAAAAAACTCATAATGAACATATGACAATTCTTACAACATTTTTTTCGTAGATGCACATCAAAGTTGAAAGTACAACATAACCATTAATCTATAGAAAAACTACTATTTGAAATGTGAAATATCTATCATTTACAAAAACAGATTATATCTCTAAAACTAATTAGATGAATAGTTGTACAAAAGAATAATCATTGCTTAAAAAACTAATAAAATACATCCATTCTAAACAAAGTGTTTAATCCAATTTCTTCAAAGTTCAAACCATATGTTGATTCTTTCATCACATTCAACGTTTGAGATCCACTTCTGCAACAACTAAATAGAAAGTGAATGAAGATCAAGAATAATTGACAAAGAAAAACAGAGAGAAGTTTGTTTAATTGTTGTACCTATGAAAAAATATTAGAAATTGATCCAGTCTTAATAATTAGATCTAAGAAGAAGAAAAATGAGAATAAGAAGTAAAAATGAATAAAATAAAAGAATGATCTCGAGAAAATTTTCAAAATTTTAGTATGAATCTCGAAATTGAGTGAGAATGTTGAAACCAAAAAGCACAATGTATAGTAGTGATATGAAAATTGTGAGTTGTAACTTAAAATGGTGTAAAAAGTGTGAGCTTCAAACACAATATTTATAGCCAACATGTATGAAGCAATCACAAAAAAAATTCCATGGATGTAGTAATTGACAATTAAATGGTACATTAATTATCAACAATTTGTACGATTAAATTAGAAAGAAAAAAAATACTCATGATTTTTTTAGGGGAAACAAATACTCATGAGGTACATCTTTATTAAAAAAAAATACTCATGATGTACATATCTATTTAATTTTTTTATTTAAATGTGTAAAAAATTGTAAATGTGTTCAAAAACCAAATGTATACTTTTTTTTTCATGAATGTAGAAAATAATTTGACTAATATTAGTTAATTGTGAAAACGACATAGCTCATGTTGTCAAGTAAAATTTAACATCCTTGCTTTAATATCATAAAAAAAAAATGAGACGAAAGGTGTACTGATCTTTTTGGTAGTGAAGGTGTACTGATTTTAATGTAGTAATAACAACGTCATTAATATGTCAAAACAAAATAAAAAATGTCATTAAAGCCTTTTATTTGTTTTATTCGGCGATAATAAATTACAAAGATATTTTGTAGGCTTTTGCTTAATGAAACGGTCTATATTACTCCATCCGTAAATATCTTTAAATATCTTTAATAATCTATTAAAAAAATTATGAAAAATTGATATTTTAAAAATACTAATCGAGACGAATCCAACATCTTATATACTATATTTTGTCTTTATATATTAGTGCAAAAATATGATCAAATTATATTATGTAAACAATATATATTTTTTAAATTATGTCATTTAAAATGGGACGTAGTACTTTTTTTGTTACCAGTTTATATTACTACTTAGTATTACTTATTTGCAGCCATCTCTCCTTAATGCACTTAAATAATTGCACTATTTTACGGGATTATATCATATTTGATATTAGTACAGTCTATATTTTTTTTGAGCAACTATTGCAGTCTATATAAAAAAAACATTTAAGGTACGAATAATAATATATAATAGGGCAATAGAACAATTATGATAAAAATGTAGTTTGCTACAATTGAATTAATCTAAAAGTACTAAATATAATAAATTTGTTCCCGATGTAAACATTATGTTAAGGTATAAATAATAAATCCAACAAATTTAAGCAAAAAAAAAAATTCTAAGAAAATCAACCACATGATTTGATCATTGATACTTCAAATTTCTTTATGTGAACGACATATATCGGCAACGAATTCAATGAGCATCATACTCGATTGAATCAAAAAAATAATAAAACAAACAAAAAGATGAACAACGAAAAAACAAAGGAAAAAACTAAACAAACAGAAAAAGAGGCAAGGTTGTGATTTGTGATGTGAAAATTGGTGAAGCCATAGGTCTAATTTATAGTAATTTCCAGAGGGTAATATGGTAAACTAAATGGATCTAATTTGGCATGAGAGTAATTACACGCGATCGTTTTTAATTTTCGATTACATATATTCTCTAACATAAGTCTTACTATTTTTTTTCCTACCCTTTTTAATCAATTTTATTTCATCGATTTGCTATTTTTTCGGTCCACTTCTATATGCATCTCTTACATATGATCTTTCCTTTTTTTTTTTGAGGGGAAGTTTTTCCTTATTATTAAGGAAAATCAAATCATATTGTGTTTAATTGTTTTAATGACACTTTTTTTTTTTTTTTTGCTAAGCGAGGAGATTGGACAAGCATCAAGAGGAAACACCGACATCCCAACTAGGTTGGCACCCCGGGAAACCTCCATCCTATGCCGCCAAACTCTAACATTTTATTAAAAAAAAGTAAAAACTGTACAAGAAGAGGGGGGACTAGGCCAAAACCCTCAGAAAATAAAGAAACAATACAAACAGCAGACTACAAATCCCTAAGGAAATCTGTAATTAGGTAAGCCTACCCTTTCCCGAAAGAAATCAAGATACAACGCAGCAGGTAATACATCTAACCAAACAGATCCCTGCAAAAAATGACCCATATTTGCTAACCTATCCGCACAACAATTACCGTCACGAAAAATGTGAGAAGAAATAACCTGAATACCCAAACTACGGGCATTATGCCATCTGTTTCGAAGCATAACTGGCACTAATGAAGGATTAGAAAAAATTAGCAAAGCACTAGTGGAATCACTCTCCAACCATAACTGTCGCCACCCATGAGCAGAAGCATGCTCCATGGCTAAAATGATAGCAAGAACTTCGGAATAATAAACCGATGCCACCCCAATGTTACAACAGAAGGCGCCAAGAAAAGAGCCCCTAGAGTCCCGAAAAAGACCTCCACAAGCTGCATGCCCAGCAATGACGGAACCATCAGTGTTAACCTTCAGCCATGGAGAAGAGGGAGCTTTCCACAACACCGGGATGATTTCTTTTACGGTACGACAATGAGCATCAACCGAAAAAACATCCAAAAGCTGAGAGTCAGATGGCAAACATTTTCCAGTTGAGGTATTACCAGATAAAGCCACCCAGGAATGAATGCGAACCTTGGCAGAATAAAAGGTTGTAACTTGCGAAGAGAACCGCATGCTATTTCTAGCAAGCCAAATAATATGCACCGTATGTATAACTGATGCTAGGAAAATATCAGCTGTCTGCGAAGAACAATGAGCAGGAAGGCAAGACAGAAGAGAGAGAGCTGAAGTACAGTCTATGGAACAATTAAGTTTACCACCAAGCCAAGACCAGAGATCAGTTGCAAAAGGGCACTGAAGAAATAGATGTTCAGACGTTTCATCCATTTGCAAGCAAAAGCAACAAGCTGAAACAATTACACAGCCCCGCGCTCTAAGATTTTCATCCGTAGGCATTTTACCATGCAATAATCGCCAAAAAGTAAAGGAGTGAGAAGGGGGAATGCACCCCTTCCAAATCAGATCCGCCCAAGGCAACTTTGGAGCTGTCGGCTTCAGAAAATCAATCGCCAATTTCAAAGACAATTTACCATCAGCGGAGTGTGACCAAACAAAAGTGTCCGGTAGAGGATCACAAGGTAAAGAAATTGAAGGAAGCTTGTCAGTCACAACCGCAGTCATAAGAGATGGTGGCAAATTCCACCCTCCATCAACAATAATATCCGACACTTTACTAGTGAAACCAGCATGAAAGAAAGGATCAACATTAAATAAACCAACAAGAGAGGTACCAAGCCAATTGTCATTCCATAGAGAAATATTCTCACCCGTGCCCACAATCCACAAAGAGTTATCAAGCACCGTACCTATGTGAGTTTTAATACCAGACCAAACAGAAGATTTAAAATAGTGGTTAAGAGGTTTACCATTGGAAAAAAATCTACGCTTCATGATGTATGCCCATTGCGAGTCTGTGGAGATAAGCTTCCATGCTAATTCTAACATTGCCGCTTCATTAATTAAACTTGTCGGCTTCAAATCTAACCCACCTTCCGCCCATGGTCGACTGATACACTTCCAAGAAACCGTGCATAACTTCCTAGAAAGAACATCTCCGCTCCAGATAAAATTTTTAATCCAGGTGTCCAAGAATCGAAGCAGACGACGTGGCCACATATAAACATGAAAAGAGTAGAGTAACATTCCATGGATAATAGATTTAACCAGCTGAACCGTCCCATGATAGAAAGAAGGGAACCCTTCCATGAAGAAAGCTTAGTCTTTATCCTGTCGGCAATCATTTGAAAGTGAACAACTTTTGGCTTGCCTTGAAAAATTGGACACCCCAAATAAAGGAAAGGAACGTGTCCCACAGTGAAACCTAACATGTCTGAAATCATCTGAGCACGCGTTGAATTCATAGCACCAGTGTACAATCGGCTTTTAGCATTATTAATAATTTGTCCGGACACCTCAGAATATCTATGGAAAATATTTAGAAGCACACGAATATTACGCTTAGTTCCTGTACAAAAAATCATAACATCATCAGCATATAATATGTGCGTAGGAAGAGAAACCTCACGGCAATAAGCCATAGGATGCAGCCTCCTTGATGCTACCGCCAAAGAGATGGACCTACTCAAGACATCTTCGGCCAAGCAGAATAAGAGAGGAGATAATGGATCCCCTTGTCGAACCCCTCTAGTGCAAGAGAAGAAACCCACAGCCTTACCATTAACCAACACAGACAGCCGAGCTGAATTCAATATAGCTAGAATCCAATTCACAAAAGTCTCAGCAAAACCGAAGCCTCTAAGAACATTAAGCAAAAAATTCCAGTCTAAAGTGTCAAAAGCCTTCGCAATATCGACCTTTAAAGCTACATTACCTCCATATTGATGCTTGTCAAGTAAATTAATAGCTTCCGATGCAATAATCACACATTCATAAATATTACGATCCCGAATAAACCCACGTTGCTCAGTTGAAACAATCCGCATAGCAATGGGTGCCAATCTGTCTGCAAGGATTTTAGTGATAACTTTAAACTGAAAATTGGCTAGAGCAATAGGGCGATAGTCTCCCATCACTCTCGGCCCTGGCACCTTTGGAATAAGCACAATCAAATTGTTATTAATATTTGCAGGAAGAGCATCAGTAATAAAAAACTCCTGAACCGACTGGACTACATCCGTACCAACAATGTCCCAATAGGTCTGATAGAAAAGTCCTCCAAACCCATCAGGACCCGGGGCACCATCCCCATTAAGGGAAAACACCGCATTCCTAATCTCCTCAAATTGAGGAACACGCATCAGCTGCTGGTTATCATCATCCGATACCATCGATGGGATAGTCTCCTCAATCAAATTATTCTGCGTACAGTTATTAGGAACAGTAAAAATGGACTTGAAATAATTAACCACGTGTACCTCAATGTCCTCAGGGTCAGTAAGCATTCTGTCACCATCTTGCAAAAAAGAAATAGAATTCTTTGAAGCCCGGATTCTTGCTACTTTGAATAAATTATCTTTGACGTAATTACAACCAAATCAATTGTTTCACATCATTTGTAAAAAAAATAATTTGTCCAACATCATGATTATTATTTTTACAAAAATAAAAATTAAGAAATGTATAACATTATTTTTGTTTTGTTTTGAATAAACACTGTTATACGGTATTATTACTATACAATATACATTTGAAAATAGAAACAAAAGTATATTATCTTAAAAAAGAACATGTTAATTCAAATTATATAAAAAATTAATGGTTATTACCAAATCTAATTAAAATTATTTTAAAAAGTTACACTCTTATCAAATCATATTTTTATTATTTTACATACATCAATTATTTATCTCTTTAACATTTAAATAATTATTCCATTACTTGTTTTATTTTAATCTCTGCATTCAAATATTTTAATTTAAATTATTTGTTTATTAAAAAAAATTAAATTATTTGATTAAAATTTGTATTTTTTGAATTCGAAATGATTGATTTCTAAAATTTAATCTCAAATTTGTATTTTTTTTTTGGTTTAAGGCTATTTTTTTTAGAGAAGGTTTAACGTTTATTTTAGCACAGGGATAAATATCAGCGTGGGTTAATCTTTTATTTTCAACGATATTTTTTTTATTCTGCACGTATTTTCATGTTATAATTGAAATATCATATTATATAAAACAATCTCGTTAAAATTTCATTCCTTAATACCAACTATAAAATATATGATAACTAAACACTACATTACACGATTATACAAATATTATAATAATACAATATCATTGATACAAATAATATAATAATACAATATCATTGGTCTTCCAAAAAAAAACATTGAATTGTAACATTTCCATAAAAAAATAACATATAATAACACAATATAATTGGTCTTTCAAAAAAAAACATTGAATTATAACATTTCCATAAATAAAAAAACATTGAATTATAACATTTCCATAAATAAAACATTAGAATAGAAGAAGATTAGAGCGCCACATGTCGCTAGTTGAATGAAAATTTAAAACCTTTAAAAATGGTGACACTTGTCAAGAAAAGAAGAAAAGAGGCCTTGGAATAGGTGGTAAATTTATATTATATAGATTGTTTGGATTGAATGTCCTCGGGAACGTTGGTAGGGACAGTGCATAATATATGCAAAAGTTAGGGGTTCAAACGCCGACACCACAAAAAATTGCTTGGATTGAATTGAATTGAATTTATTTTTTAAAATCAAACTCTACGCATAAAATTATTTTAATATTTGAATTTATTATTATCTATTTGTTATATGTGGTATTTGTATTGATAGTTAAGGGTAATTTTGGAAAGAGAAAAAGTCAATTCAAAAGAACCAAACATGTTATTTTATCTATACTATAATCTTTCAAAAAAATCTATACTATATATAAAGAAAAAAAAAACTACCTTTTTCAGCACTTTTGGGTTGGATTTTTCCTTCCAAAAATACCCTCAATTTTTAATACAAATAACACATGTAACAAATAGATAAGAATACATTTAAATATTAAAATAAAATGTAACAAACACAAATGTTCAGTTTTTTCCTTTATAATTTTAAAAGTGTAACCAACTAGATGAATGTATATATATTTATTTTTTCATTATCCCAATTATACACATAAACAACAATTTTTTCTATAATAAAGATTGTTGTTGGTGTCATTAAAAAAATAACAATTTAAATTATAGATTTTTGTTATATTGTTGGTTTAATTGAAATAGATAATCATAATTAATTTGATTTGTTATAATTTGAAAGTAAAAAACAATTATATTTTTACTTTTAATCAAAATTAAAATTTCATAAAAGACATCGTTCATAATTTTCAAACGTTAGCACAATGAATATATATTCTTCACTCTGGCCAACAATTATTCTACTCAGGGCCCTTCAAAAGAAGTTTATTTCACTCAGAAATCGAACTCAAATTCTTTGAAACAAATGTTTAATTTTGTTTTCGTTGTTTTAGAGGACCTTTTCATTTTGGTCTTTAGGTTTTTTCTTTTGCTAAACTAACTCTTATTGATTTAGTTTTTCAAACCACGTGAATATTGATTTATTTATTTTTAAGAAAAATCAAATGTTTGATTTGAAAAAACCCTATTAATGCAAGATTTATTTTTTATATAGAAAAGATTGTAACAATATTATAAATCAAGTCTTAACTCTTAAGGCTCCTCTATTTCTTGGAGAAGAAGAATGAATCTTCTCTTATTTAGGGTTTTTATACGGACTCTATTTAAAGCACGGGAGGGTTGCACTATTTCATTACTTCACATACACATACAATAGTTTGTGTTTTAGTCGATCGGATTTTGTGTTTTAGTCAAAGAAAGAAAGAAAAAAATCGTAAGAACAATGTCTCTCCATGAGTCAATCACCAACCAAACAAGAGTTTCACTCAGAATCGCCAAACATTTGTTCTCAAAACAATCAGAAAACAACATCGTGTTTTCGCCATTGTCGCTGCAAGTTGTGCTCAGCATGATCGCTGCTGGCTCTGATGGTCCTACACGACAGCAACTTCTCGACTTCCTCCGATCCAAATCAACTGATCATCTCAACTACCTCGCCTCACAGCTTGTTTCTGCTGTGCTCTCCGACGCTGCTCCTGCCGGTGGACCTCGACTCTCCTTCGTCGATGGTGTATGGATAGAAAAAACCCTTTCTCTTCAACCTTCCTTCAAGCAAATCGTGTCGTCTGACTATAAGGCCTCTTTGGCTTCCGTTGATTTCATATTCAAGGTATATAAATAGTAGTATCTTATTCTTTTCCCTACAATCTATCCGCTATTTTTATTTCGTGTTATTATTTGTGGTGTTTCGGGTTCGAACCCCGACTTTGCATATATATTTCATGTTAATTAACTAAAGGATATACCATCACAAACAATTAGTTTTTATTCTTATTTTATTTCATTAGCCAATTTGGAGCAAAAATGATTTTACACTTAAGCATACATAACCTTTGTGTTGGTCTTCACTAATAGTAAGTATTAAGCTCTTGAAACATATTTCTGGAGTGGAATGCTATGATACCAATGTTTCTAAAACAGCAATTATTTATTGATTTCAGCACAAAATAGGGTCATAACTATAATGTTTGTGACAAACTCTGTTTTTCAAATGCCTCTTCAAATTTTTTAGAGTTAAAAGAGAAATAAACTTTCTTGATCCTTTAGCATACGGCTGATCGACTGTGAGTATCAACTTCTATGAAAACAATTGACGAATGATACTTCGCCTCATATGATCTATTTGCATAATTGATTTTTAAATTTGATATGGTTTTTTAGGCTCCAGAAGTGCGTAAGGAAGTGAACATATGGGTTGAAAAAGAGACAAATGGCCTTATTAAAGAACTTCTTCCTCCAGGATCAGTTGATAGCTTAACTAGCCTCATCTTTGCTAATGCATTGTACTTTAGAGGAGCATGGAATGAGAAGTTTGATGTTTCGAAAACAAAAGACTATGATTTTCACCTTCTAAATGGCAGCTCAGTCAAGGTTCCCTTCATGACAAGCAATAAGAAGCAGTTTATTGAAGTTTATGATGATTTTAAAGTTCTTCGTCTTCCTTATAAGAAAGGTGGAGATAAGCGCAGATTCTCTATGTATTTTTTTCTTCCAAATGCAAAAGATGGATTGTCAGCTTTAGTTGAAAAAGTGGCCTCTAAATCTGAGTTCCTACACCACGACCTTTGTCTTTCTCAAAAGGAAGTACGTGACTTCAAAATTCCGAAATTCAAAATTTCATTTGAGCTTGAAACTTCTCGTATGCTGAAGGAGCTAGGAGTGGTTTTACCTTTCTCAGCTGGAGGTTTTACAAAAATGGTGGACTCTTCTCTTGTGGGTGAAAGCCTTTCTGTAACTTACATATTTCACAAATCTTTCATTGAAGTAAATGAAGAAGGCGTTGAAGCTGCTGCGGCCACTGCTGCAATATTATCCAAGGGCTTTAGCTTTCCATCTCAACTAGACTTTGTAGCTGACCACCCTTTCTTATTTCTGATTAGAGAAGATTTGACCGGAACAATCATCTTTGTTGGACAGGTGCTCAATCCACTTACCGGGTGATCTTGGTGATCGCTAATAGATAAATAGGAAACCTACTTTCTAATAGAAACGAGTGTAGACTCGTAGCGTTGCCCGAGCTAGACATATAGTAATTTTTGAAATCTTAATTTTCGTCTTTTATATTGAATAAGTATGTACAAACACTAGAGTCTAATATATGTTCTCACAATCATAATTCATAATCAGGAACCTAAATTTTATTGCACTCTTGTTATTAACCTTTTAGTACAAGTACGTATAATGTGTATATGTTGCACTAATCTCCCTACATGATGTTTAGTGATATATTAACCTTTTAGTAGTGTCTAAATCATTATATTAGTCTAAGCATATTCGTCTACATGAACCTGAGTATAGAAGCAGGACCTGCATAAGCAATATATGCATTTAGTTAATGTGATGACAGGTGAAGTAGAGAACTAAGATATTCAGCAAATTAACACAAGTCTTTGAATTTAATATTTCACAAATATCCAAATTTTGACACGGACATATTTGCTCAACGGGAAATATCACTTTAGGTCCACATTAGAGACTACATACAAATTACTAACTTGATAGAGTGTACAAGAATATAGATAATAGCACTTTTATTGGTTGCAAATAGAAAAACAGATCGATTATTTTCATGTCAAAAATTATTAGCTGCAAAGAACTTCCCCGAATCAGTAAAAAGAAAAACAGAACATATATCAACTCATGATAATAATTTCAACTTTCAATACAATATATCAACTCATGTCGCATAATCATACCTTTTCGCAACCGATGTTAAAGCAGTAGAAAGTTGTGGAATATCAGTACTAATCAGTGTTAAGGAAAATATTATTAAACGAATATTAGATTATTAGTTAAACCAAATCACTATATCAGGGTGAACTTGCTGATATGTTATAGCTCAGTTGTCAATTAGCTGCAACAGTCCAAACATGTGCTTCTAGTTAGACTTCACTCTTACTTTTAAATGGCAAAAGTTGGCAACTCATGAGTCATGACAATGCTAACTGACCTATGTAAGAGTTCTAAGTTATAAACATACATTGATCTGTGTTGAAATTTATTAAGAAACAACCAAATAGAAGGGAAAAAGTAGGCCATTTGTGTAAAGAATGTCTTAAAAAATTTGAATGGATAGTTTCCCATCTAATAAATATGATCCAATGGAAACCTGAAATTCCATGCAAGAACTTAATTGCAAAATGAAATTATCTCAAACTTCCAATAATTTTCCTCTTTTGATTTGAAGAGAATATAGACGAACCACACACTAGTGAGGACTGAAGAAGCGTACTTGGTTTCATTTAGAATTTTGGTAACACCGAACATTAGGCTTTTTCAAAGAGAAGTGAAATTAAAACCAATTTCAGAATCTTTAAGCAAACAAATATAAAAGATAAATTACATGATTAATAAAGCATGCCAATAAACCAGACCAAAATGAAGCATGCGTTAGAAATAACACTTGGAAAGGGTGGACAATTAGCTAGAGCAGCTGGTGCTGTAGCGAAACTGATTGCAAAAGAGGGGAAATCGGCAACATTAAAATTACCTTTTGGAGAGGTCCGTTTGATAGCAACTTTGGCCAACAACTTAGAGATTTCTCAGATTGGAAGCCATGTGAAATGTCAACCTCCTCTCATAGTGGAAACTTCTTTGCAACTTCACACCATCCTTTATCTGAAATTCTCTCGCAAGATTCAAGTCGTAGGCATCTTAAGTGACTTGCCCTACATAAATTGTTATACAACACTAACAAGGATCATACACGAGTTCCTTAAACAAACCGTCAAAATCATTTTCCAAGCAACCTAACAGCTTCCCTTAGAGGCTTTCATCCTCATGCAAAGCACAATTAACTTGAAAATCAGAAAAATGAATCACTATTTTGGTACGTTATTTGTAGAAGTCACTTTATCAACCAACGATGTAATCATCCTATTATATTATCAAATTGAAACCACCAAATTTTGAAGAAGCGTGTGCAATCAAAACAAATTGCCGCCAACAGATTAATTAAAGTTTTCAGACAAAGCTAGATATTTTATTTTTCAAACAGAAAAGTAACAAAAAAGAGGGGAATAAAAAAAGAACTTAGAGCAACGATGAAGAAAAAAAATGGGAAATTAGTGGGAGAAAATTTCAGTAATAATGTGGGATCACTTTTGGTTTTGCATTTTGTTATATCACTTACTTATTGTAAGCATTAAACTATTTTTGTAACCTTTGTATATGTATTGCAAATATTGAGTATTATATATGGATTCAATAAGTTATACTCACTGCTATGTGTAAATGACAATGGTATCTCAGACAACATAGCAACTTTGGAACATAAAGGAATCTACTTAACATAGTGGTATGGTATCTAATCCAGCACAACCAAATTATCATGTCTTAAAATTTGCTAAATTTCAAAAGTAAAAGAATAGAATTAAAATACAGTAGACATTATATACCAGATTGAAAATAAAGGTAAAGAAGGGATAATAAATGAATTGGAAAAACTAACAAGCATAATTGTAATCAGAATGGGAGAGAGGGAAATTGAAAGCTCACAAGGTTTCAGCAACGACAGCGAATTTGGCGAGTTTATTGCGGTTCAAGGAAGAGGGAGGTGTGCAGTGGTCGACTGTTGAGGCAATGAAGCATGGGAAAAAACCTGTGTTGTTGAATACTCCACATTGAGCATATTGGCTGTGGACTTCTTGTGAGTTTTTGAAACAAATAAATGGGATAAGTCCCACATCGATGGCTTTTTAAAAATAGATACGAAGAGAACTATATAAATTGCTTCTCCATAGTTCAGCCTACCTCACAAAATAATCGATTTCAACAAACTTTAGAATTTTTTTTTTGTCCAACAAACTTTAGAAATTTATAAAAATATGAGTAAATGATTTGTGGTCTCTGTCTTGATTTGATGTTGCATTTTATAAATTATAAATAAATGTTAGATTTTGTTTGGACCGAAAATGATTTATTCGTTTTTACAAAAAAGTTATCAAAACAAATACATTAAAACATATGACTTAATGCTGATGCGCAAACTGTTGATTGTACTTGGGCTAAACCGCCGACAGAATGGATCAAATGCAACGTGGATTGTGCTCTTTTTGAAGTTGAAGGTCAATTTGGTATAGGTATTTGTTTCCGTGATAACCTTGGACGCCTTCTCCAAGCTCACTCCATGACTTTTCCATATGTTGCAACAGCAGCCGAATGTGAAGCTACCGCTCTACAACAAGCCATTCAAATTGCTCTTGACAAAGGCCTTGATCGAGTTGCTTTCGAAACCGATTGTCAGGTAGTTGCGAATGTTGTCCTCAACAACAATTTATATGTGAATGAACTTGGAAGTTTACTGTCTAGTTGTAGGACTCTACTATCATCTAATGCTAGTTATACTCTAGCTTTTATTAGGAGACAAGCTAATAGAGTCGCTCATAGTCTTGCTAGAGCGTCTATATTACATGCTAGTCCCAGTATTTTCTATCATCCACCTTATTGTATTCACTCTCTTATTATGGATGAAATGAAATGAGCTACCCTTTCCTAAAAAAAAATACATGAAAACATTTTTTTAAACTTGACAAACAAAAACATTTTTTTTAAATAAACAAAAACATTTTTTTTAAATCATCTTCATTACCTAGATTAGAATGAAAATTATTTATTTGTTTTTAATAAAAATTATCAAATTTTTTTCCATATTGAAAATATATATTAAATAAATCGATTAAAACATTTAAAAAAAAACTATCTTCAATACCTAATTGTGATAAATAAATTAGACTTTTCAATCTTTAATCAATATTGATCGTAAATATTATTGGGAATAAAAAAAATAGTACGTGTAGTGTATTGGAGGAGAATTCAAATGTTTAATGAGCCCTACTATACGACGAATCATTTGAGAGAAGCTAAATTTGATTTCTGATTAGAAAAATTATTGATTAGATTATACTTACTTTACAGTCGAAGCCGAACTCGGGATTACAAGACCATTTTATTGAAAATAGAAGGGTTAACAACAAAATAACAAGGGAGTTGAGCTCTAAGGCAATATCCGACAACAAACAACTTTTCAAGGATTATTTTTATTTTTTTTGTACACGTCTGACTCAGGATTACCTTGTAAAATTTGGATCGGGTTAGTTTATTCTCACCTTAGTGGAAAATTATATTCTCTTCGCACCCTTCTGAAAAAAAAAATAGCACAAATGTGACAATTATAAACCAGCCAAGGGATTTTGATATTAACTTGATACTCAAGCTAAAAGTTATCAAACCCTCAAGTTAATTCTCAATCTCTTATGAGCTTACGATTCTAGATTCAAAAATGAGTTAATTAACTCACATGTAAACTCTCTTTTGTAATAAAATGATCAATTTTGTGAATTGATTGCAATAAGAATTCACATCGAGTGGCCCATTTTCGGTATTGAAAAGTCTCGAGCTTCAAGTTGAAGTAAACTCATGTTTCAAAAAAAAAAAGTTGAAGTAAACTCACATAAATTTATTAATAGTTTACGATTCATCATTGATTTGACGATAAAATATAAGTGTTTGGTCAATATTTTTTTTTTCTTCTTTTTTGGTGGTGGCCGGGGTTTGAACATCGTACCTTGCATATTTTATGCATTGTCCATACCAACTGAGCTAAGCTCACAAGGACAATATTTTTTTTTCCTTCTACAAATGGTCAATATTGTTTGATATCTCACTTTTATATAAAGCGGTCTAATATATATATGTTGATTATAATAAAATATGCTTAATTACGAAAATGATCCTTGTAATGTAATTAAGGGTCACTTGAATTTCAATCATTGTAAAATTAAATCCTTTCTATTTAACCCGACAATTTCACATCATTTTTAATTTTGTCCATCTGTTGATTGATTTTTTTCCTGAAGTGGCTCAAATTTGATGATTTCAAATTGAAAGGATTTGATTTTCAAGGATTCATATTCAAATGACCCCTATAAATAGGGATCATTTGTATAATTATTAAACTAATAAAATATAAAATTTTGGTCAATATTATTTTATAATAAATGTTGAACTATTATTGTTTTGATGGAATTACGTTGCTTTTATATTAAATAAAGCAAGAAGATAACCCACTTGGGCTGCTCTGGTGGTATTGGCTTGGACCTGGGTGTGTGCTCCTCCTCGAAGTCTCGGGTTCGAATCTCTCCGATGTCAATTTAGGTGGGGTAATTTAGATTAGGTGGGGTAATTTAGATTCTTCAAAAAAAAAAAATAAGAAGATTATAGGTGGGGTAATTTAGATTCTATTTAGATTCTTCAAAAAAAAAAATAACAAGATTATAGGTGGGGTAATTTAGATTCTTCAAAAAATAGGTGGGGTAATTTAGATTCTTCAAAAAAAAATAAGAAGATTATAACCAACAATAGATTAGTTCAAGTGATAACAAATTTAAACTCATCAATTATGTGGTTAGAGATTGATTTCTTACTCATGCGTATGAAAAAATCGGTTGGGTGGTTGAACTCACCTTATGTCTTGACAAAAAAAGAACTCACCTTCTGTGTTCGACATATTTTCAAACAAAGATTAGTCATTGATAAGCAGCGAAGTTTACGTAGACTCCATGAATTTACTTAGATTCTGGAGTTTGGAGCTTCTAGATTGTGGATAGTTAAAAAGTAGCTAGAATACGTCGGAAAATTGAACAATCTTTGGACTAAAACTCTATGAAATATATAATAAATAGAAAGGAGATTTATTTCAACTCAAATACTACTAAATAAAAACCATGATCTCAAATCAACTAGTTGATATGAAAATAAAAATTAAAATGGGATGAAGCACCGGAGCACATAGCACTAGTCAGACAGGCGTCTGTTAGGGGACATGCCATTTTCATATGTAAAGTAAGACTTCAACGCTTAAATTATAAGATGGGAAATGTTAACTTGTGCCCTTAAGGCACAAGTTAACAAGTTAAAGATTGAAACATTTTCTTGGAACTTATGTATTCATTGTTGTAAAAGTTAAACAATTTATATTTTCAATGCAAAATTGATTTATTATTTCCTTTTTTTAATTCCTTAACTTGTGCCCTAAGGGCACAAGTTAACATGACCCTTATAAGATTAATTGAAGATTCAAAGTAAATTGCAACTTGAAAATACTGTGTTCAACAAGGCAAGACTGTCTGTACTATTTGTACAGATGTTAGGCATGGATAGAACTACTACATTGCTTCAGTTTGGTAGTGAGACTCTTATACTTCAAATTTGCCTTTTCTTTTTTTGTTATTAATTTATCCCACGTTTTTTTTCCTATAAAAGGAAACTGATTCTTGATTTTGATCAGTTTATGATTATCCCTCTAAGCAATATATTGGCAACTACCTCTTATATCTATCTACATTGCTTGAATTTTGGTAATGAAACTCTTATACTCCAAAGTTGTTTTTTTTTATTTATTTCATTTTTGTTATTTTATGTATTTAATCGATTTTTTTTTCTTCTTTCCTAGAATTGCAAATTAATTCTTGATTTCCATCAGTTTATGATAATTATCTCTTACCAAATGTATGTATGTAGGTGGCTTCAAGTCAAAATTAAAGGCGATATTCCATTTTGATTCACTTGTCCCATGAACAACTCTTGTCATATAGATTGTTTTGGGGTCCACAAGGTAACAATATGATCAGAATCTTGAAGAATTGTAAGTGTGGCCGCAATTTAAACTTTCTAAGTGAAACTGTGGCAAAAAGAGACCTTGAAATCTCAAAGAGCAAGTAGGATCACACATCCTCATACTCATAGCCCACCCTTCATTGCCTTATCCTTTTCTTTCAATAGTATACAAATATGTCTTTAAATTTTTGTTGATTTTCAATTTCAAGCATATGCCTTGGAGATGCAATGAATTTGTGAGTGCCACGTTGGCATTTACAACACCATAATAAAAGGATTAGTTTTGTAAATTTTCTCATTTTATGAAAAGAGCGTATCAAAACAAATGCAGGGTCCTAGTGGTAATATAATTTTCTGATTGAGCTATAATAAGTAAGTACAAATTTCTCTAAAAAAAAAGTAAGTGAAAATTATTTTCTGACACACGCACAAGTTATCGACTGTTTGAGAACGATCAATTAACATTTGATGTATTTCCTCTAAAAGAACATTTGTTGTAATTACTAAGACTTGTTTGGTAAAAAAAAGTAAATAGTTGATAAATTAGTTTACGACGAATGAATTTATAGCGAATAGCGGGTTAGATTATAATTGATAATGAATAAGGTAATTGATTGAATTTGTTCGATAAAAATTAACGATTGAATTATTTTATAAACATGAAATGACCTTCAAATATGAAATCTTGGTGGTTATGGAGGTGGTGATTCAAGTCATTTAAGTATGATATTTTTTGTTGTGATAAAATTGTTTTTTTCATTAAAAGAATGATAAATATTTTTAAAAAAATACATAAAAAGCATCATTCACGAATTCACGAGATAGTTTCTTTGCAGCATATAACATTCCTCTAATTTGAATGAGTAATACCAAAATTTATGCGAAGTCTATTTTAATTTCAACTAGTTAGAAAATATGTTGAAAAGACCGAAGAATGTGCATCTTATATCAATAATTCGGGTCATCTCAAATCTCAACCATCAATTTGAAATCAATGGTTACAATGAATTAATTAGTAGAACTATATGAATTCGGGATTCAAATCCCATGTTCTTTGGTCTTAATTAAAAAATGATGCATGGAACTAATTTAAATCATATCAAATAGTATTAACTATCTTTGGTCATCTCAAATCTTTTTTTGAACAAGAGATCATTTCAAATCTTAACTATCAAATTTGGAGAGGGAGAGCCCCAAAGTTACTAGAAAATTGATGTTTTCATATCAAAGGTTGCTATGAAAAACACCACAAAATTACCAATATAACTCTACTTACAATTAATTGTCGATAAATTTTAACTGACAGTAGTTAATCGCCGATGAAATTTAAGGTTAAATTTATCATTTCACGTTACTTAACATTGACCAAAGTGTGAAAAGCAATTTTCTAGTTATTATACTGTTGAGTAGGGTCCACGATAGAAGAGAGAGATGGAAAGAGTGTGGATAAAACGCGCGGAACACAGGCCAATGAGAACCCAGAGAGACAAATCGCAATATAATTATTACAATCTCAAAAACCCAAGAGTGAGTGGAAGGGTCAATTACACGATTTTCATTTCTTTACCCCTTCCTCTTCATCTCTTTTCAAATTCAATTCTTCCTTCTCCTTCAATCTAGGGTTAGGGTTAGGGTTCTCACTCAACAATGGCCGTTTCAACCACTTTCTCCGGTCCCAAATTGGAGTCTCTATTCCTCAAATCTTCTTCTTCGAGGCTATCCATTCCCACCCATTTATCAGTTTTTGGGAAACCCAGAACCACTTTCACTCAAAAAGGAATTATTCGATGTGATGCTCAGAATTCTGATCAAACTAATGGTAGCACCACCACCCTCTCTGCTCTTGAGCTCCTCAAAACTTCTGCAGCTGATAGTAAGTCAATGCTTCATTTCCCTGAATTGAATTCGTCTTTGATATTATCTATTTTTCCTTTGTTTGATTAAACATTTTATACCCTCTCTGTCTTAATTTGTTGTTATCTCTAAACATATGGATTTAAGGTAATAATAATTAGTTTGCTGTTGAAAATGCTAATTAATTTCTTACCTGCTACTGCACTTTATCTCTGAAAGTATATAATCTTTTGGATGATTCAACTGTTTCTCCAGATGATTAATTGTATTCAAGCATTGAATTTTAAATCATTGCAGCACCCTATTTACCAGGAAACATGTTTTTTTTTTCATAGTATTCACTATAAAGGATGAAGTTTTTTTGCATGTTAACATTTTCTATTTTTTTGCACTAGTGATTCTGAGTTTGTTTAATTCACTTAAGGAGATCCTTTTCTGTTTGTTATATGGTTCGGCTTTTATGTTGCATCACTTTTTAGTTTTTACACATCAATGTTCCAAAGATTTGAAGCTTTTGGGACCTGTGGTTGACGGTTGTGGTGATATCTAGAGCCTAGAGGGTTATTTACCAAAAGAAAGAAAGACGGGATTGCATGTTTTTCATTGGTTGATTTGCAATCTGAAACTTGCAAGTTGTGACTTTCAAATAATTTATACAATTAACTTTAACAGGGTACACAAAGGAAAGGAGCAGCATTGTCGTCATTGGGCTCAGTGTGCACACTGCTCCGGTAGAAATGCGTGAAAAACTTGCCATTCCGGAAGCAGAATGGCCTAGAGCTATTGCAGAGTTGTGCAGTCTCAATCATATTGAAGAAGCAGCTGTTCTGAGCACCTGCAACCGAATGGAGATATATGTCGTCGCTCTATCCCAACACCGTGGTGTCAAAGAGGTCATGGAATGGATGTCAAAAGTAAGTGACGAGTTTATCTCCTAAATCATATTTGTCGTGCATTACAAAATATTTAATGTATCTGTTCTCTTTGGCAGACAAGTTCCGTTCCTGTTTCAGAGCTTTGCGAGCACCGGTTTTTACTTTACAACAAAGATGCCACACAACATCTTTTTCAAGTATCAGCTGGTCTTGAGTCTCTTGTATTGGGAGAAGGTCAAATTCTTGCACAGGTTAAGCAAGTTGTCAAAGTTGGACAAGGAGTTAACGGCTTTGGAAGAAACATTAGTGGTCTATTCAAGCATGCAATAACTGTCGGAAAAAGGGTTAGAGCAGAGACTAATATTGCTGCTGGGGCAGTTTCTGTGAGTTCAGCTGCCGTGGAGTTGGCCTATATGAAGCTACCTGAAGCCTCGCATGATAATGCCAGGATGCTGATTATCGGTGCTGGGAAGATGGGAAAGCTGGTCATCAAACATTTGGTTTCGAAAGGTTGCACAAGGATGGTTGTTGTCAATAGAACCGAGGAGAGAGTTGCTGCAATACGCGAAGAACTGAAGGATATTGAAATAATTTACAAACCTCTTTCAGAAATGCTCTCTTGTGTTTCTGAAGCAGATGTGGTATTCACCAGTACAGCATCAGAAAACCCATTATTCATGAAAGATGACGTCAAAGACCTTCCTCCAGCAAGTCAAGATGTTGGAGGCCTTCGCCTTTTCATCGACATTTCTGTTCCTCGAAATGTTGGTTCATGTGTCTCAGATATTGAATCTGTTCGAGTTTACAATGTTGATGACCTTAAAGAGGTTGTGGCTGCCAACAAAGAGGATCGGCTTAGAAAAGCAATGGAAGCGCAGGCGATCATTGGTGAAGAGTTGAAACAATTTGAAGCTTGGAGAGACTCGCTGGAAACTGTTCCTACTATAAAAAAATTGAGAGCCTATGCTGAAAGGATCAGGGTTGCTGAGCTTGAGAAATGCTTGGGTAAGATGGGTGATGATATCTCAAAGAAGACGCGGAAAGCTGTGGATGATCTTAGTCGGGGTATTGTGAATAGGATGCTTCATGGTCCAATGCAACATTTAAGGTGTGATGGGAGTGACGACCGAACCCTAACTGAGACCCTTGAGAACATGCATGCTTTGAATAGAATGTTCAGCCTAGAGACTGAAATATCTGTTTTGGAGCAGAAAGTTCGAGCTAAGGTGGAACAAAACCAGAAGTGAGATGGATCCAACACCAACTTCATTGACGATACACATTTATTTCCTTTCATTAGAATAAGAGGAAACACCCTCACCATTTTTAGGATATGAAATCGTGTATATTTAGTTGCATAGTTGAAACAGCAGAAGTCTCCTTGGTGGAGCTTCCATTGATTGTTGTGTCTATGCGTCTGCTTGTCCAAACTCATTTGGGCTTTTTGGCTTATGTGTCTACACATCCATCTGGTTTTGTATTATACCAAAAATGAAGACATTTTTATGAGCATTGTATTTACTACGAATTATATTGGCCTAAAATTTGTCCGGGTAATTGTAATTAGTGCCAAGTTTATATATTTTGGTAAGGATGAGATTAATTTTCGATGTCTTCTTTCAAGATTCTGTTTTTATGCACTGCTGTGGTTGCTCTTGGAGAGTCTATTATTGTGTTTAAAGGCTTTGTTTGGAAGTTTGGAGGGGGAATGGAAGAGAGTGCTTTGGAGGGACGAAAGTAGTAGGGAAAATAGAAAAATCTTTTAAATTTTTTGAGTCTTTTTTGTAGATAATGATAAATGATTACTTACTAGTATTAAATATTAATATGTTATTAACCTTGAGTGTATTATTATAATTTGTTGAAACCCTCCAAAATCTTTCCATTTCATACTTCATTTTTCACAAAATCCTTTTCCTTGACTCCAATCCTAAACTCACACACGTCAAGAGTTTAGAATAGCAGATATAACCATTTCTCCTTTAGCAAGGAACCACGAAGATACGATATAATTTAGAGATATGCTATTTCTCCTGAGAAAAAATCAGCGAAATGGTCCCGAATGCATTGCAGCCGTTGGATCTCTCACTTGAGCAACATACATGAGCTGATGAAAATTAACAGGGCCCACCACCCATACAAATTTGCACGTCGTGATACTCTCGGGATAAAGTTTCTCACGATATGTATCTTTTCCCTATAATTTATCAAGCCGTGGAACTAGGTGTCTTTAGACATGAAAATTAAAGAACACTTGTATTTGAACACAACTTTTGCCGACATTGCATGCAAAACTGAGGTAATACAAGGCAGTGTGTGCCTTGCATGCAACCCGAGACGAGCTAAATGATTACTACCTCTGTTCCTTTTTAAGTATCGTTTTCTGAATAAAAAAAAGATGATAACTAAAAAAAAATACTCTTATAACAAAGGGAGTATTAAAAAGCAAATTGAACCAGCAACCATATAGAAAAACACCGCCGGTGTCACTTTTTGTATTAATTTATCATTTCTCAAAACTAAACGTTCTGGAAGAGTTAAAATAGCTGAAATATGTGTTAAATTTATTTTTAAGTTGAAAATATTATCTCAACCTTTTTCATTCATTATATGTATGATTCTTATTCAAAAAATTCATTTTATGTATGAAACATTGTATTTGTTCAGTATAGTCTTGACTGACCTGTTCTAAGCCGGCCCACTCCAGAAATGGACCTTCCATTTATGCAAGTCAGTTGGCCCAATTTGAGAGCAAACCCCACATGTATTCCATGTCTCCTCCACCCTTTCCACCAGCATGGAGCATGGAGGTGAATCGGGTGATCAACAACACCATAGCCAATGGTGGTGGCAACGCTATTTTTAAGTGTTTACGTAAGATGCCACTTTTTGGTGGTACCAACAAGAAGGAAATATAATGAAAGAGACTATAACTAGGACTACATTATCTTAAAACTATTTTCTTTTTGGTATTCATTCTTGGTGACGGTTGCATTCACTAATACTCTACTTTAAGTGAAGCTCCAGTTCGTAGCTTCATTCAATCATGCGATTTGAGCATCTTATACGTGGTTCACAATAGACACGTACTCAGGTAATCAGGGACATTCCTTTGCATGTGCAAGGAGCTCTACGGAGCCGAGCCTCCAATTTATGGGAACCTCAATTATTTGTAGGAGTATGAGTATAATTGTTGGGATGTAGGATAATATTTTCTTTTGTTATGTAGGTCTAAATCAAACACTTATTATTTGACAAAAATAAAGAGTAAATGGACAAGTTAGATCAAACACACACATCTATCAACTTCAACAAAACAAATTAAAATCAAAATAATGCTTATTGTTAATTTGCAATTGTTTAAATTATCATTAATTATTTTTATTAGGGGTCATTTCTAATATTAGAGCCGAGCCTCTAATTTTATTGGAATGGCCCTGCAGGTAATAATAGTTCATAAAGAAGTGACTAAAATACAGTGTGCTAGTAAGTTGGATCAATACATAATTTAGTAAGTTGGATCAATAGATAATTTTTTTTTTTTTAAGAAGCTAAACTATCCCATCCATTAAGAAGCTAAACTATCCCATCCAAATTAGCTTAGCACCAGTGAGAATCGAACCTGAGACCTTGAGGAGGAGCACACTCCCAAGTTCCAACTCAATACCACCATGCTAACCCAAGTGGGTTGGATCAATACATAATTATAAAGATAAAAGAAAACTATTAATGTTTAATTAATATTTTAAAATATCAAATAAATATACAATATTATTTTATATTATTTTAAACCTTTCTTTGAAACAAATAAAGCAATGAGAACAATTATAGCAGCAAAAAAGTTATGCTGAAATTTGGTTTAATAGTAAATGTTCATGTGAGTTGATGGTATGAAATTGTTAAAGCTTAATGTATTTTTCATTTTTAGATTATTATTTTTAACATATTTGACATTATTTCCCTAAAAAAAAAGTGACATTATTCTTCTTCATAAAAAACATGTGTGACATTAGTATTAAATATATTTTGTAGACAGGCTAACTGATATCTATTCTAGCCGGGTTGTAAATGCATAAATATTGATCTATCATTATTTTGTTTAATTGAAATGTGAAACGTGGGCGCAAATTCCCCATAGGAAAAAGGAAGAATTGAGAAGGGCAATGATAAGCAATCTCTATCGGGTGTTGTACAGACAGAGTTAACAACGGTCCCCCCTAACAATATCACGTGAATTCATCCACAAAATTGTGATACCCAAGTCTTTTATATGTAAACTAGTTATCAGCCCGTGCTTCGCACGGGGTGGATTGCTTTTTTTCGGATAATTTTGTTGGCAAACACATTTGTTAACGCTTAAAAGTGAACTGATTGCGAACATAGATATTACATGCATATAAATATAAAAAGTCATGATCCATAACATACCAAATCCTAGATAGGTCTACCATAAAAGAAACCAAAACAGAAGTTATACAACATAGATTCTGAAGTAGTTGTGTTTGATGGATTACAAAGTTAAATTTCCAAAACGGCCCCATCATCTTCAATCCCAAAAGTAAGCACTACTTTCATTGTTTACTGGCCGCGGATGTGTCTGACATACATTTTGGTTGGTGGATCTTCTAAATCAAAGATCAACTTGTCATCCTCTTGTAAGTCGCGGTCTCTGATAAAGTCTGACCATTCACCACCCAAATATTTCTCAGCATTTCCCCTACCAGCAGTTGTTACCTTGCAATTATATGTCTTGTGTGTCTCCACATCCTCTAAAGTCATCCTTAGACTCTTCCTCTTCAAGACTCTTCTGGATATTTGATTAGGAAAATGTTGTATGAAATCAAAAATGAAAGTGTAAATGCACATAGATAGCTTGAGCAGAAACTACATCTTTAAGGCTGATGCTATGAGACGCTAATATATTACGCTACTATATTACAGTTATAACATCATCCAAATTTAATATAAGAGAGGATATGTGGTATGTTATCTCTTTTCAATTAATATAAATCAGAATAATATAGACTTTTTTTTTTGCTATCTATCTATGTGTTATTTGTTATTCTGAAGAGATTGAAATATTTATTTCACAATGGTAGATGATGCTAGGTCAGATTGAAAATTCTATATTGTGGCAGTCAAGGTTAGCCAGAATAAGAGGACTTTTTATCCAATTCCATGGACTAAAAATATGAGATACACTTTCAAAATACTACTAATATAGTAGTAGCATTATAATAACATACCAAATTTAAGATGTGTCCACCATGATGGTTAATTTATAGTACAAAATATGGTTGGAAACTAAACCAAAATATTCAGATTTTGTGATCAAACCATAAGCTCTACAACACAGATTTTAAAGTACTCATGCATTACGGATTACGAAATTACATTTCCAAAACTACTTGATCATCTTCAATTCCAAAACTAACCACTCCCTCATGTTGTTTACTGGATGCGGACATGCTTGACATACATTTTGGTCAATGGATCCTCCAAATCAAAGATCAATAAGTCATTCTCCTGTAAGCCGCGGTCTATGACGAAGTCAAACCATTCACCACCCAAATTTTTCTCAGCATTCCTCCTGTCAGCAGTCATAACCTCTAAATTATATGTCTTATGTGTCTCCACATCTTCCAAAGTCATCCTTAGATATTTCCTCTTTAAGACCCTTTTGGATATTTGATTAGGAAAATGCTACATAAAATCAAAAATCAAATTGTTAACTTAGATAGAATGCTTCAGCACAATTTTTTGGGGGAAATATTTATCTGTGTGTTATTTGTTACTCTTAACAGATGGAAATATTTATTTGATAATAGAAGATGATATTAGATTTATAAAAAGTAGATTTTTGCATACCAAAGCTTGGGGCCTTTCCACGGAAGCCAAAGCTATTGTGACATTCTTCTCAAAGTGATGATGATCCACGCCGCCAGCTTCTTCCACGTTGTCGACAACACCTGTATTCGCTTGAATTTCATTTCCAACTCCTACTTCATCCTCATTGTTTATTTGTTCAATCTCAGCTTCATCGTCCGAGATAATCTCAACAGGTTCCTCCTTAACTTGCATGGGGAAAACATCTGGAATGTGAATTGCTCCTAGTTGTGTCAACTTATATATATTCTTCAAGCCCTCGTAGTCGAGCCTAATCTTTGTTGGAACTAAAAACTCAAACTCCTTAGCAATTCTGATTCCACTACCCATATAGATCCCCATCTCATCCCTGCCAAAATGTGTGACATAGTCTATCCCTTCATCAGAAAGAAGCAATCCAGGAGCATTGATCTTAATCTCTCTGCGATGTTCGTTGTAGTACTGGTTTTGAATACGGACCCTACCCTACATTGACATAAAAAATACATTGTTCAACATAATTTAAATAATTTATGCAATCCTGTACTTTTATTACTTCAATGTGGATGTTACCTGGTTTGGCCAAACAATAGTTTCAAGAATTTCTCCTTGTACAACTTGTTTAGAGAACCATCTATATTGTAACCAAAAACTATAAATAATTTGGTTGATTCTTACAAAAAATAAAATAAAATTTGTCATAAACATATAGGAATGTAATTTATAACATTGGTATTCTAAAAGTTGTACTAAAAAAGATAGAATATTTTCAGTAATCTAATTTATTTCAAGCTAACTTTATATAAATTATCACCGGTTCAATAACGTATTCGATAAAAAAATCTTCGAAAGAAAAGATGTTAAAACGACTGAACTTTGTGATTCATCATAAAATATGTATGGGCTGATTAAGAGATCATATAATCAGTTTATGAGATTAGGAATTGACATAATATTTAGGATGAAAACAATTGAAACCAAAAAGGAACCAATGATGTGTGAATTTTGATTACATATTATCCAAAATTATAAAAAAGAGTGTTGTTGTTGTAGGGTTACCAAAAAAGGATTGATACCCAAATTTACATCAGATGAAATCAAGCAAAGAAGTAGCATCGGTGAGTGAAGATAATCTTGTTTAGGATTAGAGTTAAGGTGATCTGTTGAAAGTGCGGATCATGAACACCAAATCTTTATTTGGGAACGACTTGAACATGCATATTTTTAGGTGGCTTCTCTAGATCAAAAATCAGCTTATCACCTACCTCTAACATATGTTCTCGGCAAAAGTTGAACCATTGACTGCCTAAAGAATATTGCACAAACATTAGAAATATTTATCAAAGCCTAACCAAGTTTTAATTCATGAAAAGAGCATATATTTTGTTCATGAGACCAGGAAAACAACGTAATAATTAAGATGAAATTACTAATTGGAACCAATAATGAAACACCCAAACCCGTGCTTCGCACGGGTTGAATAACGTATCTTGTAAAAAAAAAATTGTTCCAAAAGAAAAATAGAAAATTAAGGAATATTGCACAAACATTATAAATATTTATCAAAATATTTATCAAAGTCATACCAACTCTTGATTCATGAAAAAGGCATATATTTTGTTCATGAGAACAAAAAAAAAAAACAACATAATAATTAAGATTAAAGTAATTGGAACCAATGAAGGAACCAATGATGTGCAAATTACGATTACATATTAGCTAATATTATAAAAGCGAGCGCTACTGTCATAAAGTTACCAAAAAAGGGTTAACACCAATATTCACATCCTACAAAATGAACCAAAGAAACAACATCCCCAAGTGAAGATAATGTAGGATTAGAGTCAAGGTGATTCGTCAAAATGGCGGATATTGAACAACGAAAATTAATCCACAAGAAGAGTTTGCGGATATTTGAATTTGTGTCTTCAACACGGGCGTCCATCACGTATTATTTTGGTAGCCCTTGATATATTTTCTGACAGCTTCATCTTAACATGTTTTATTTGCTTGAATTAATCTCTTTACCTTTGGTGCTTTTTTATTAGACAAAAAAATAAACTTGTAAGTTTTTGAATATTTCATGCTTCTAGATAATAAATATATATCACTGAAAATTCATTTCGTAGCTTCTGCACAACCAGAAAATTTCCAGTAGTAAAAACATTCATTTCATCAATGATATTAGTATTATATAAAGAATTCAAGTTCCACAAACCAATTGTTCACAATGCTTAAAGAATACAATATAATATCTCAAGTGATCTATATCTATTTATGAATGAATATTTTTTGAAATCATGAAGTTATCCTCCCCTAAAGTTGCAACAGGAGCTTTTGTAACTCAAGAAATTAAGTTATATGGGATGCAAAAGATCTAACAAAAAATATTATCTTTGATGGACTTGGTTCAAAAAGCAAACCTTTCATGCATTATAATTAATCTTGTAGATTAGCCGTTAACAACTTGCATATATTCTATAATGTCAAACACATAGCCCTATATAGTATAACTATAAAATAATTCATGTGGTTTAATCAAGTTGTATATTTAATTGTAACCAGCTAACTGCCTTCAAACAAAACATTCACAAACATAACATAAGTAATATAACTATACCATATACAGACCAAACAACAAATTTCTATCGGCTCATCTTGTTACAATTCATAGGAAAATGAAACACGCAAGGAAGGAAAGGAAAAAATTGCTTAATAAGAGAGGGAGAGTAAACTCAGAGTAGCTGCAATTTTGCAAACACAAGGGAACAAATTATAAAATTAACCATATAGGATATCTTTATACGGAAATAAACGCTACACTGTTTTTCAAAAATCATTTCATCAGACACACCACTATGTTTAGCCCAACAAAGCTAAAACAAATCCATGAAGGACATCACCAAAGGTTCTACCACAGCACATCTCCAAACTTATTACTGCTGAGCACACTGTACTCTTTGAGCACCACCAGGCATCTCATCATCTTCATCATATGCCTCTTGCTGAGCTTGCTGCCTTCTTCTTGTCTCTTCTTCAATGTTGACATCATGAAGTGTTGTCTCCTCACACTCATCCAGCTCCATGTCTGTCAACTGTGATACAGGCCTTGCTGGCAGAATTGTCTCCAAAGCCTTAACTTGATCAAGAGTTAGAGACTCAGGGAACTCCACAGTGAGATAGTTGAATATTAATCTACTTAATATTCATATTAATTAGCTAATTCATGAATATTAATTAGCCTTAACTGTGAAGATTTTCTTATTGTTTGTTTACGTAATTCATGAAAGGTCTCTGGTACATTGGCATTCCTTCATCATTGATTGCCTTGTAAGAATCTGCAATAACCAAAAATTGGAAGTTTTAGTACCAAAGCCAAACAAAATTTCAATCACTCAAGAATGTTTTGACAATGCAGTAAACCAGATGTCAGAGAGTAAAAAACACCTTAAATCTCAAATCCTGTAGAAGCATTTGATGTCGCCCTTGGTATTATCAAGTTGGGTTTAAGTCTCAATTTTGTTTCTTTTCAATAAGAATTTTCATATATTAACAGGACAACAATACCATAAAAAATTAAAAACACAATTATGCACAAACAGTATAACCAATCTGCAACAACATACACATAAAAGAGATTGCATAAACTAAGAATCGCTAAAAATTTAGAACTAAAGGAATGAAACAAAATTAACAAAACAAATTTAGAACCACAAAACTTACTTGCTAACAACTCCATGGCAGACAAATCAATCACTAAAGTAGCCGTTGGAGCACGTAAACTTCTTTCACTCGATTCTGCAAATAAATTTAAAGAGAAATCATTAAAAAATAAACATGAAGGGAGGATCCCATTGTCATAAGAAAAGAGCATATAATTAAATAAGTAAGCTCTTGTCATTTGAAACCACTTCTTGAAACTAAATGATACATGGTAGCAATCATATAAGCAAATGTAAATTTTGAACCAATATCAATAACATATTAAGAAACCACTTGTCATTATAGATGTGACTAACAACTATCTATTTCATTGTCTACTTTGAAGCAAATCTCTCTGCTAGTAACCTCCTTCACAGGGATTCCTCAGTATTCAAATTCAAACTCTCACTATAACCTTGTAGTTATAATCAGACTACAATAATTAACTATAATGTCACTATAATAAATTCCTTATGCTTGCTTGATTGTATTTTTAGTTAAGAATAATACTTTTTTTTTAGGAGGTACATGCACCTTTACAAATTTGTTAGAAAAAATTATACAAAAATTAGTGCTTGCATATAGCAAATTAGATAAGAACTGTTCAGAATATCATTATCATGCTATGTTAGTGTTAGTTATTGACAGAAGAAAGATACCATACTTCATTGTTTTGATTGATGACAAATCCTCCAATTCCGGCTTGATGTGACGCATTTGCAGGAAGCATGCAAGGTCCTTCAGGAATCCAGTAAGTTAACATCACATATCCTGGCTCTGCTTCAGCCTCTGGCAGATTTGGGGCGTCAAACACTTTGCAAACGCGCTGTTCACCTTTTCCCTTGCTGAACATCAGCCTTATGGTGGCTGCATGAGCTAGCACATGCCCCCCTGCTGGTTTCTTTGAATCAGTAATGAACATAGATTTGACTCAATTTTCCTGCATGAAACATGTCAAAATTCACCCAAAAACAGTCCCCAAACAGCCCAAATCAGTTTAATCATCAAAACCCAAGAACAAAAACATCCAACAACAAACAAAATCAGAAAAATGTCCTAGATGCCAAACATAACAAATCAAATACTCCAATTGACCTAATGGAATAAAACTTTTCATGTCTAAGCTGCTCAACTTATTAAACTGTTCAATCATATCATATTTTCTAATGCCTTTCTCAAAGGTACTTCTTTGATGCTGCTATCTCATGCCAAACACAACGAACTGAGAAGCAAAAGAAAAAATAGCATAACATCCTTAGGAAGGAAGGTCTAGAAAAGCTAAAGTCAATTGTTTGGAATAAACATGAATCTAAATTGAAAAAAGAAGGTTGAAGATGATGAATAACTGATACACATTGAATCCAAGATTGAGTTAAACTATTGTGCTGCAAATTTCTTCCATTGATAAAAAAACACAATACACCTACAAATTTTTTGTTCTTAATCATTTTGACCTCAACTATTTCCGTCGACAAATAAAAAATACGATGCTATATCTGATTAAAATCTAAGATGGAGTCATACCTGTTGGTTCTTAGATAGCTTTTGCTGGTCAATGTTATGGTAGTAGGACCATAGCTTCCACTTGGATACTAAATCACACGGACCAGCCATTACATATTCTTTGCAACTTAAACTCGAATAACTACCCATTCCATTGCCACATTAGAATGAAAGAACAATGAAGCATCTCTGTCCACAAGTTTTAAGTAGTGAAAGAAGCTTCAACCATGACAAATGCTCTTACAGTGACTACTCCAAGCGATGTCTCGGCTGCAAAATTCATGACAGGAGCTTTGGTGGTTCCGTTGATCCGCATTAGTTCCCTTGAAGAAGCTTGATAATCTTGCTTTTAGGAAGAAAAAAAAACATATAAAGAAGATATAAGAACTTAAAGCTCAATAATTCAACGATGGAAATAAAATCAGATTATGAAATCAAGAAAAATTGTAAAGTGGATAACAAACATGAATATATATATTGATGCAACCATTGCAGGAACAGAAACAATAAGAACTTGCCATGTGACTGAAACCATTATACAAATTATCAACAAAATTTCAATTACCAAAGATGCTACAAAGGTGATGGAAAAAGGTATATCAAAGTCCAAAATACTCAAATCTGATGACGCCTGCACAAGAGAGAATTTCTCCAAACATGCAACCCAATATAAGTATATGAATTAACTAATCTATAAAACTACAAATTCAACACAAAATAGTGAAAAGTAAATATGTATACTTCTACATGGTTGTGTTCTGCCTCTGCTCCTGTTTATTATGCTTAGCTCAACAACTTTGTGAACCTACAACATAATAGAGAAAAACACAATTTAAAATCTCAATTTTTAATATTGAGACATTTCCTCAAACATCTCATGACCACAATTATACTTCCAATAAAGGACAAATTAAGGAAGCAAGTCCACATAGCTTTGAGCAAATGATTTGAATTCAACTTGCAATTTTCACTCTTTTATTTTATTACATGATATATCCAAGTGATCCTTGCACGTTTCAAGACCTCATGGTCCAATCATATCTCAAGTTTGTTAAATGTACCACGAGAAGCATGAGAATGATGCCAAGGAGTTTATCTCCAAGCAACTTTTCCATCACTTCCTGCACTAATCTTGTTACCAGAAACCACCAACTCTAAACACCATAACTCATCTCATCCTTTCATCTTCACCTTCACCATCTTCTCATTATTGTTATTACTATTCACATCCCTTTCCCCTGCAGAAAACTCTGAATTTGCCATTTTCACTTGTCCCATTGCATACATACTATCCACTGAATTCCATGCTCTTTCTCCTCCCACTGCAGCCACATACTGTTTCATTATATATTTAGCCATTGAAACGTCCTGCATAATCATAAAAAACATGGTATTTAATTTTTTCAACATTGTTATAATAAATTTAAATTCAAATATACAATTTCTTGTTTTCGTTTTTAGTATTTGTGAATTTACCACTTTTTGGTTTTGGTCATCGATGTTTTGATTCAGTACTTACAAAATTTACTCTTATTGGAATTGATCCATGTAATATTCATTTTAGTCTATATTTTGTAGGACTAAAATCAAATATTTTACATATCACAACATCAATTCCAATACGAAATTTTTTTGTAGCCCTGTGTATGGCAGATTTCTGAGTTGAAAATTAATAATGAGCTGGGAAGCGTGGTTTACAGGAAGCATTTCACAGACAGTGTCAAGGTGTCCTAAAGAACTATATCTAGGTTATGATGATATTCTAAGGAAACTTTGTGACACTTGTACATGAATATATTCCTCTTGTCTGCAACAATAGATTTTCTATTATATAATATAATAAATTTATGGAGAATATGGCAGCAGAACATAAGGATGCCAAAGTTTAAATAAGGAAAACTATCCATGATCTAGCCTCATTTTGTTTGTCTAAGAAAAGAATTTGGCTATACCTCACATTTTCACATCATAATATGATGAACATCTGCACAGATTGAAGGCTTCGGAAACCAAAACCTCTGCATCAAAAGTAAGCTGGAACCTCAATGATTTGCATAAACACACTGATAAGATTCTTCAGTTGCAAACTATATAACACTCCTTGGCATACAAATCCTGCAAAACATGTGTGGGTGAATTCTAGAAGGCCATCAATTTTTAAGTCATCAAATAAGCAACTCATGCATCACCAATTTTAGTCAATTTCACAAACACCTTGTGTGCAATTTACACCAAGTGAGATTTAATCTCAAAAGATTCAATTTCTTCACAAGTTACATGTATAGAGACATCACAAACAAAAACGGAATCACACCAAAAACAAAATCACAAACAATTTCCTAATTGCAAATCAGATTCAAAACAACATGAACACAAAATATATACCTCTTTATTCTTATTCTCAATCATGAGCTTAAGCCTCAAAATCTTCTCCTCTTGCTCCTTATTCACACTCAGAAGTTCCCTCTCACTCCTCTTGCTCCTTGTTACACTAAGAAAATTAAATGATATGGGTTAAACTTGTCGATTTTATAGAAATTTCCCAGAATTCAAAGAGTGTACAAAGAAAAAATCAATAAACAACCAAGCCAACAATATCAATTTTAACAAAATGCAAAACCCCTAAAATCACTAAAACAAAACATTAAAATCAACAACCAACTACAAAAAAAGAAAAAATCAAACCCATATAGGTATTTGTACCAATCTTCAACTCAAACACCCAAATTAGATTCAATCAAAATTAAAACTATAAACTTTGGTATCATAAAAAAATCTTGTATATCTTAAAAAATTATTCCTGAACACACATGCATGCATTTCAGAACAACAATACAAATTTCTCTCTCACAACAAACCAAGTATTTCTTTTCTCACAAATTTCAAACTTATATTTCATGTATACAAAACAGAATCAATAAACAACAACACAAAACCAAGAATCAAAACGTCAATTATAATAAAATAAAAAACCTTTTCTGAAAACATGCAAGCAAAGTTCAAACCAAAACCCAAAAAATTTCTGGAAAATGAAAAAAATAACAGGAAAACCCTTTTTTGGAAAACCAAAACCCAATTGAACATGCATAACATCGATTGATGATTTTCAATTGATCAAAGGAAGAGGAATTTACCTTCAATGAAAGACTAAAACGAAAATTTGAGGAAGAAGGAAAGGAACGAAAGATAGGAGCAGAAGCAGATGAAGGCTTATTTTTTGGTATACGATGGAATGGGTTGGAGTGATTTTTTTGTGTAAAATCATACCACTCCATATATATAGGGGGAAAGGCAGCATTTACCAATTTACAAAAATACCCCCACAAGGGTAAAATTGTAAAAAAAACGGCCATGAATTTTCCTATTTAGTTTAGTAGATTAACACCAAACAATTAGATTCACATATCAATATATCAGGTAATGATTATATATAATTCATGTAATGTCCGTTTACTTTGATGAAATGAGAAGAATCAACACATGTGATTGAATAAATCCTCCTCTAACGGGTCGAGGCCTCCTTCCCCTTCTTCGAACCCCGATTCATATTTTTCATAGAGAAATCTATGATCAAGGATAGAACGAGATCCATTTTGAATCATATTTATGGGATTCCTTGGTCGGGCCTAAGAAGAAATGTTACTCCATCATTATCAAACGGACTTCCTGTCTGTGTCTTTCTGATTTCCCTTCAAATTAAAAATGGAAGAACTATCATATTTGCTCTTCAAATAATAGAGTAAGGCTAAGTGACATAATAATACTCCCTCCGGTCCTATTTATAAGAGAAACTTGAGTCAACAAAAGTTGATGTATCTAGTTAAAAATTTAGTCCAGATACATTAACTTTTGTTGACCTAACTTTCTCTTGTAAATAGGACCGGGGAGTAATTAATAAGCATGACCCCCCTCAATCGTGTCTTGACCGGTGTTGTTGTTGTTTATGTGGTAGCTAGCTAAGTAAGGCTCCTAGTAATTACTTACTACACAACCAAGAATAAAACCAAAAGAACACAGGGCCTGCCAATAATCACAAAGGCCTAGATAGTGATGGATTAGACAACTGAGACACTTATTGGGCTCCACAACTGTGCTCTCTACTTAAGATCCTGTTTTGATGCAAACTACCTTAATTAAATTGCCTCCCACCCCCTCTCTCTTATTTATTTTGCACAAAGTAGCTGAAAATTTGTTGTCAAACAGAGGAAGCTAAGCTTGCTGATTGAGACGGACCATGAAACGCTTTCAATGTTACAATCAGTTGGCCTTTGTATTTATGAACAGCCTCTAACCTCGACTTTAAACCCCATTCATATCTATCTAAAGGTGCTTGTAAATAGAGACTTTGAAGATACCACTCCTTTGAGGTAGACAACAAAAATATCTACTAAACAAACAGAGAAAGACTCCATGAAAAATAAATGTTAGGGATGACTTTATCATCTATAGTACTAGAATTTAACTATTTATAATCTAGAATTCATCTCAAATCGAATCAGCACAGCGAAACAGAAGTAAAATACGATGTTCTAACCATTTGGATTAGGTTTACCTCTTAAGTTAGATAATCATAAAACTCAATTTCATGCAAAACATTCACTTACCATAACATAACATGCTTTTAGAAATCTTATTTCTCACAAAAAAAAGCATCATAATTTCCCCGCTCCTTTAACCACAGATATTGCAAAGCACATTATTAGTACTCCCTCCGTTTCAAAATGAGTGTCGCTTTAGCCAAAAAAAATTGTTTCAAAATAAATGTCACTTTCACTTTCCAATGCAATAATTTTTTCTTTTCAATCGTACCTTCCAATTAATACTCTGCACACTACTTCCAAAGTATTACTTTTAAAACTAATCGATAGTTAATAAGGATAATTTGGTAAATGAACCATTCTCTTTCTTTTAATCATTGCATTTCTTAATATGTGTGTAAACACCTAAAACGACACTCATTTTGATACGGAGGGAGTATTTTTTTTTTCTTATGATGATTTCATTTTAACAATTTTGGGACCCTTCCACATATTTTGATTCTAAATTGTTAAGGTAAGGTATTTTCAAATAAAAGATGGGGGAAAAGCATCAAGTTGCCACGTAGGATGTAATCATTCATTCATCATTGTACTCTGTCATGTTAGCCCCATCCCTACCGATCCGCTCCTTAATTATTTATCCCCACAGACATCCACTACATCAAAAACCACAACCAAAATCCTCAATATAACTAAAATTGCAAATCAGACAAAAAACATAAAATCATAAAATCTCCCATGTCAATACGTCTAGTAGTATATGTGTATGAAATGATTCTATAAAATTGATATTGCCAATAAAAGATGGATACACTTAATTTAAAAATGAGTTGGACAATGAGTTTGAGAGTTAAAATCAACTATAACATCAAAAGCTTTAGTTTAGTTTGTAATTTCAAATAGAATCTATTTTATAAACAAAACAATCAAACATGAGATGCTAATTAACTATACACTTTAAATCAATTTTGACTCCTTTAAAAAATGAAACCAAACATAACTAGTTCTGAGTTGGAATGGATTTTGTGTATATCAGTATCTCAAGGACTATGATCTTGAAAAGGGATGATGATGAAAATTGATCACATTATATTAAAAACTAAAAAGAGAAGACAAAAAGATATGACGGTTACGCCAACCAATCAAATTCTCCCATTTAAAGGTGGGCCATACACTCCATCACATAATCTTAATCATACTCCCTCCGTCCCGGAATAACTGACCTATTTTCTAAAAAAAAGTGTCCCAAAATAACTGACTCATTTCAATTTTCAATACAACTTTCATCATTCCCAATACAATATAACACTAAATAATACTACTTTTATCATTCCCAATACAATATATTTCACTTTCCCCTTTATTTATACACTTTTCTTAATCTGTGTGAAAAATCAAAGTAGGTCAATTAAACCGGGACGGAGGGAGTACTATCTTCTAATGCACAAAGGGCCGCGCCGTCTGCTACCACCTTGTCTCCATTCCCATCCCCAATTGTTTTCTTCCTCTAATTATAATAAGTTCTTTACATATTTTTCAAAAACAAAAAATTAACAAAAGAAAACAAATTTATTAAACCCAAAAAAAAAAAAACATGTAATCAAAACCTAGCATTTTCGAAACCATGTAAGTCACTGACTTTATTCAAAGACTTCTTGACCATAGCCATCTTAGCCAGCTTCTCGGCCGCTCTCCAAGCTGAAGTAGGTGTAAGTGGCTCACCATTTTCATCCACCATATTTTCGCACCCTCTTCTTCTTTGCATCATCATTTGTTGCTGCTGAGCCTCAACTTGAACCTGTTCTTGCTGTCTCCTCCAATGAAGCTCCGCCAGCTCAGCTTCCAAGCCACGAACATATTGCTCAGCTGAAGTTGAGCCAGATTGTATCAAAAGAGCACGAGCCGAAGCAAGTAAATGATGAGCACTTGTGAAGTCACTGTTATGATCTAAAAGCCTCCTTGACTCAGCTATGGCTCGTGTTGTTATGAAAAGATTCCTCAACCTTTCGATCCTTGTCCCTGTTGATCGTATATTCTGAGATTGATTCTGAGGTAGTTGCACTGTAAGTCCCTGTTCTCTGCCGTATACTATCTCTTGACTTGCGGGGTCTTTATAAAGACACCTTACCGTCATCACATGGTGGGACCCGTACCCTAAAGCTGACGCTGGAACTCTCATCTCCACCAAAAGCTCTCTTTCTTCTTCAGCGTATAAATCGCCGAGCCGTACGGCTCCTAAGCTCAACAGCGTGGGTCTTCCACTGCAAGAGTATATAGCACTGATCTCGGCGGCCCGGGCCGGATCATCAGATTGAAAGCCCAGTTGAACTCTTAAATCCTGAACCACAACACTCAAAAGACCGCCAACACATTTTGCAAATGCATCCTCACCCGGTTCATGACTATAACCGCTTTTGCTACCAAACCCAAACGCATGAACCGGAATTTCAATATGAGCGAACCGGGTTGAAGAAGCGTGGTTGTACATCTTCCGTTGATTTTGATTTTGATTCTTAACCTTTTCATCTTGACCGTCGGATAACAGCATGACGCTAGCAACCGGGTTTCTTTCTCTACGATCCTCCAAAACTGTAGTTGCTTTTCTCAAAGCTTCACTAACACTGTTACCTTCACCGGTAACAAGCCGGTCAACGATACGCCGAGCCAAACGTTGACCCTGAGCCGTCATTCTTCTCAACGGTAAGAGCCGTTTGGAAATAGACGAAAAAGCAACAATTGAAAGCCTATCAGAAGGACCAAGAGATGAAATAACCAAACGCATCGCGCGTTTTAGCATGTGAAGCTTTGCGCTGGACATGCTTCCACCAACATCGAGAACAGTGACAAGATCTATCGGAGCTCGCCGTGAAGGATCAAGTGTGCTGGTTCCGCCGCGGAGTGGCGGTGGTGCTTTTACTTTTAAAACCAAAGCGTATGTTTCGTGTGTTCTGGAAACTGATACGATGGCACATTCTGGCATTAACTTCACCTGAACAGTTCTTGAATCACCGACTCCGTCGCTGGTTTGAATGTCATCGGAGTACGTTTTGTTAGGGGTGGAAGTAGGTTTTGCGTTGACGAAAAATCCTTGAAACTCGCAGTTGTCATCATCTTCTTCCTCTGCATTTTCATCTGCTTCGGGGATAGTGTTAATCCTAGAAGTTGGAGAAAGGAGTAGAGGCTCGTCATCATCGTAGGATCTTATTGATTCAGAATGATTAGTTTGTTGAGACTGATCCACGTTCTTGGTTCTGATAACAGGAGAGGGATTTTCTGTAGTAGGTATTTTGTGGTTTGGAATTGCATTGGGAATTTCTTGTGAAGAAGAGAGATTCTTGTGCGCCGCTAGAAGAGGAACGTCTTTCCATGTGGCGTTGCAGACAGGGCAAACAAGGGTAGCATGGTTGCGTACATGTGCTGCTATGCAAGGGAAATGAAAAGCATGTGCACATTCTGCTGTGTATATTGCCTTCCCCTGCCCCGTTTTCACGCTGTTCAAACAGATTCCACAGCTACTCTGAATGAATCAAACAATAATATCAGTATCATTATTTGGATCTCAATAACATAGTAAAAAAGGAATGAAAAAAATTATATATACATACCCTGAATTTGAAGCTGTTTTTGAAGAGGGACAACTTCAAAGGAGAGCGAGGAGAAGTTGGATTTGATATTGAGTTAACTCTAGGAGACTTTGTTGATCTTGGGGTGCTACTTTGAAATCTGGGGCTATCATTTGTTATTTGAGAAGCTGCTTCAGTTATTGTTCGACAACGAAGACTTGGACTAGAAACTGGTTGAGATTTAGATTGGTGCAAACGTGGAGTTGAAGGATTACTACTACCACCAGAAAGAAAACTCAATCTAGCACAGCTTCTTGGACTAGGATTTGGACTTCCGTTGTTATTGTTCTTATTATCTGATATGGTAGATTCAGGGTCTCGTGTACAAAAGGCTCTTCTCCACCCAGTACCCATTTTCATTCACGAAAAGGTATTGCACTTTTTCTTTCCCTTTTGTTTTAGACTTTGAGAAGAGAAAGAAGAAGATACGTAAGAGATAAAGAAGTTTTGTTTGTTTTGAAGAAGGAATGGATCTAAAAGGTGACGCAGAAGACAAAGGAATTTAGTTTAGGGAGCATGGGATCAAATGAAATAAAAGCAACGAGACAATCTTAGAGCCATATCAAGATAATAAAAATAAAAATAAAAATAAAATAGAATGGCTTCAAAGTTCAACGAACTAGACTTTGGTTTTTGCATATATTGAGAAAAGCAAAGAGATCCCTGCAGTTAAACGCCTCGAGAGAGATCTATTCTCCCCTCTCTCTCTCTCTCTACCTGGCTGTTTGTATTTTGTGTACAAAAAGGGAAGGCTTTCGTAGTCTGCATATTTATATACTCATATTTTAGTAGTGTCACCATTTACCTACTTTAATCAAAGATTATTTATTCTACTAAATTAATCGGGTTTACTAATTACTCCCTCCGGTCCTATTTACAAGAGACAATTTACTTTTTAGATACATTAAATAATTTATGTATTTGGTTTAGGTTCTTGACTAGATACATACATTATTCAATGTATCTAAAAAGTCAACTTTCTCTTGTAAATAGGATCGGAAGGAGTATCATGTTAACGGCCACGTGTTGGTTGGTTTTTTTAAACTAATTTGGTCAACGCTCCCACTCTAATTATTGATCATCAATTAATCATCTCAATATTTATGTGACCAATTAAACATGGATCACCGACCCGTGATGCCTCAAGTTGATCTTGATCATAACCAAATACTCCAGTAATGTATGACCTGCTTTGTGCAGCATCCATGCATATCATGATTAGTATCACCACCTTGTGGGCCAAGTCGTGACACCTCTGTAAGAACACGTGCCTTACTATTCTCAAGTTTTGATTTGATCTCACTTTATCCATCGATATTAATTTAACACAAATACATAAAATAAATGTGTTACTACACAAATGTTATTTAAGTTTGAGGCACAATTTTTTTTACCGTCAATGTTGTTAGAATTTCAAGAGATTTTTAAGTCCTTGTTTTAGGGTATTGGTCATGTGATTTTGTAAAGTTTAGTTTTTCTCAAATCTGCCGTGTTTCACCGTAGTTTGAACAAGCTCCATCATAGGAGTTGTCAATTCCACCATAAACGAAACAAGGATTTGAATCCTCTTATGTTTAAATCTTAAAACTAAAACTCAATTAACTCCATTATATGCTTGAAGTTCCTATAATGATGCATTATTGGGCATTGGCTGTTTGATTCGTCACATCCTGGTCGCGATTAATGTAATATTATTCACAAAACATACTCCCTCCGTTTCACAATACTTGTCCATTTTAAAGAAATTACACATACCAAGGAATCAAATAAATGTTGTCATTTTTGATGAAATTCTTTGTGTTTTTTCTATAATACCCTTACTCATTTATTATTTCATTCTATTATTTCTCTCTCTACAATAAATAAGTAAGGGTATTATTGATAAACCAATAATTAATGTTGCATTGAAACTTGAAAGGGACAAGTAAAATGAAACAAAATAATTCTCCAAAATGGACAAGTATTGTGAAACGGAGGAGTACCTTGCTTATACATAGTGGGACCATTACGAGGGCCAGTCAGTGACAATTTCAACTTTTTACAACCGATTGTGACCATGCATGCCTAATGGTACACAGTAAACTCGTGGACTTTGCTATAACTGCATGTGTGTACTAACCCAAAATTTACCCTGACATTAACCTCGGATTACAGTAATGAAATTTACACACAGTAAAAAAACCTATAGCCTAGATGTCAGTTACACAGCTAACTTTGAAACTAGACTAGTACTATTTCATGCATGTTGCACTGTCTCGGCCGGATTATTATTTAAATAAACATAAATAGGAGTACAAAAGTGTGAAAACATTGATGGCAAGGAAAATAGTCAGAATTACTACTACTATATAAATGACTCACTGATCAAACATCCACATGACCCGTCCTTTCTTGCTGTGTCAGTGGTTTGGAGACCTATGAACCAACTACCAAGGACCCCCCTTCCCAAACAAACCCTACAAACTCACTCCTTGGCACAACCATTATCCACCTGCTTGCTAGTTTCTCATCGGATGTTTTTTTTAACGAATAAATGGCTATTTTAGACTTCTTTTTGTGATTACTTCATCAATGTAACTCTTTTTCAATTTTAAATTTAAATTTACATCTAGTTGTAAGAAATTTGAAAACGAACTATTATACATCATTATTAATAAAGTTGTTTATTTATAACATAATTCAAATGTACCATGAACTTATGCATGTTTAATAATCGATTTGAGATTTTGAAGTGTGTTTCAATCAAGATTTTAAGTTCGATTCTTTATAATGTCAATTTCAGTAAGTTAATTTAATTTCTTCAACAACAAAAATTACTTAGGTCACAAATTTAGATAAAAGGTAAAGGCCGCATGACAATTTAATCCAACTCTCTTGCTTTTTTTGGGTTTGATAAAAATATTTTAAACTAAGTTACTCCCTCCGGTCATAATTATAAGAGAAATTTGGGTCAACAAAAATGAATGTATTTGGTCCAATTTTTTTAACCAGATACATTAACTTTTGTTGACCAAAACTTCTCTTATAAATAGGACCGGATGGAGTATTTTTGAAAACGATTTTCATTGTGTCAATATGATATGTATTTTTTGTATTTGAGATAAAGAAAATTATAGTAGACATGAAGATAATGGGTGCATGTACTTATCTACCTAGGAATTATAGACACGTATACGAACGTTGCTAGTTACACGGATATAGGCCCGAGTACTGGTATTATACCTCAGAGAAATGATATTTTGACAACCACTTTTGGACAACTTTCTCTCTCATACTCACTTGATGTTGTTATCCTCCCTCTTCCTTTTTCTCTCTCCATTGTTTTTGACCAATAATAAGTGAGAAAAACAAGGTTGTCAACAAAGTTGTCATCAAATGGATGTCAAAATATCATTACTCCCTACCTTAACCATTGACATCCCTACTCTTAAACCAACTTAAGAAGGTAAAACATATTTTAAAAATTGGGGAAAATAATATTTTATAGTGACCATTTTACAGCTATGACGGAGGGGATTTGATTTTTAAACTTTTAAGTTTACAACATTCAACTCTTAGCATTGAATTACAGCCTAAAGTTAATATTAGTATTTTTTATGTGGAGGTATACGAGGGTTAGTTGTAACCAAAAAAAATACGAGGGTTAGTTGTAATAATTTTGAAAAAAAATAGAATACAATAACAATAAATAATAATAAATTTGTGTAAATTGATTGTTTTGAGGTTTTTGAATTAGCACCTAAAGTTAATATTAACATTTTTGAACTAAGAGGGTTTGCATCAACTGATTTACAAATATGAAAAATTAAAATTAATTTAATCAATTATCTTAAAAATATATATTTTTCTCCTTCACAAGAATTTGAATCCGAAACATCCAAATATATATATATATATATATATATATATATATATATATATATATATATATTTTATTTTTTTAATTTAGTTCAAATCAGTTGAGTTATTCATCTTTAAATATTTTTATAGAAGACTAATATACATATTTCAATTGTTGTTAATAATTTCATAGACGAAAATGCAGATTTAGTCCTGCTTTCCTTGACCTTTAATAAACTGGTTTGCCAATCCCAAAGATATGCAAGGGTTGAGGAGGGTCCATAATTTTTTCTTTCAAATTTGAAAAAGAAAATGGAGAATATTTAGATTTTAAGTATAAGTTGAATAAAAAAATGGGGGTGGGAGTGTTCTTGACAAATGCAATGCCAAAAAATTCAACCACTGGGAGTAGATATCTTCTAACTGGAAAATCGAGGTGGGAGAGGTAACAGGGTTGGTGTGAGTATGGTACCTTCCCAAAAGGACAGAGTCGCAAAGAGAGACATTTGACTGGTAGTTAGGGGTGGGAACAGGCCAAGCCGTCCGACAGGGGCCTATGGCCTAGCCTATTTAAAGCCTAACTCAGCCTAGCTCGTTTATTAACAAGGCCAGGCTCAAGCTTTTTATAAAGCCTATTTAATTAAATAGGTCAGGCTAAGACTTACAAAAAAAGCCTATTAAGCCCGTCGGGCAGGCCTATTAAGCTTTTTATGTATAATATATCTTCCATTATTGATATCGTTGAAGTTTTTTTCTCATAAACTCAAGCTTTTATATGATTGGTTATTTAGTAGTAGATATATTGGTGTGATTAGACATTTGTAAGATTTCATTATTTAGTAGCACATATATTCATGTGCTTTAGGCCTTCGTAAATTTTGGCCTATTTAGTAGTAGGCTTACATGTGTTGCTAGACTTTAGTGTAAAATAGGCTTTTGGGCTTCATCAGGCCTTTAAATATGCCAGGCCAGACCTCGAAATTGAGCCTATGACAGGTAATAGGTCAGGCTCAGGCCTATAATTTTTGAAATAGGCCAGGCTTGGGCCTTACAAAGCCCGGCCCGGCCTAGCCTATTTCCACCCCTACTGGTAGTGTGGTGTGACTGTGTCATCTATGAGTCAATGTTTTCGACCCGCACGATTAATTTGGCTGCAATTATCTCATTGACGTTCGTTTGGCTTCAATTCAAAAGAAATTGCTTACTTACTCACAAGATCAAATGCATATCATTAATATTTTTTATTTATTATTATTTGTGTTTTTAATATATATATGTTGCCCAAAAAAACAAAAAACAAAAAAAAGTCAAATATCCAATCCCGCCATTTCAAACGGCGGGAATGAAAAAAAATAAAAAAAATAAAAAACAAGTCAAAGCTGTAGAACCTTTCACAACTCACACACATACATGTGTAGAGAGGGGGTTCATTCCTGTGGTTTTAAATGGCGGAAATGAGGAAAACGACAAAAAAAAACGAACAAAAACAGAAAGTGGATCATTTTGAAAAATAAATCTGATAGGGGTCAGATTTGGAATTTTTTTGACATACAGGGTCGGAATAAAAAAAATTCTTCGTTTGGCTTCAATTCAAATAGAAATTACTTACTTGGTCACAAGACCAAATGCATAGTGTTTAAGCACATACAACGATGCACTTATCTTCAAAATGTTTATTTTAATTTATTTTTATTATTTGAAAAAATGTCTCTTTCTATGTGTGCTTAAACAATATATATTTTATCTTGTGACCACAGAAGGCCAACTTCAGTTCAAAGTGATGGTGTTTTTAGTTATGTTAGTAATCTCTTCTATAAAGTTTAATTTTCATTTTTCTCAACAATAAAAAATTCATACATAGCGTGTGTTTCAATGAGTTTAACTCAGTTGATAAAGACAATGCATAATACATGAAAGAGTTTAGGTTCAAACCCTAAACACTTATTTCTCCATATTTTAAATGCATGCATCGTTTGTAGGACTCTTAAAATATAATGTTATGTATAAGTCAACCGGCCAGATTCGCCAAAACGTGTACAGTTTAATTAAGCCTAGGACTGACAATGAACCGAGACAACTCGAAAATAGTTCGAAACTCGACTCAACAATTAACTCGTGGAACTTGGTTCATGAACCAAATGAGCTGAACTTGAACTGAAAATTAAGTTCGTTAAACTAAATGAGCTGAATTTGAACTATATACAGTTCGTCTCGTTGGGTTCATGAGTCGACTCAATTATATTTATATATAAAATAAACAAAAAGAACAATTCAGTTGCTAAGAATAATATGTATACATAATAATTAATAATAGAGTTTAATGGTGGTGGGTTGACACGTAGGAATGGAAATAGCTTTCTTTCAAAAACAAAATATACAAATAACCGAACAAATGTAACAACATATTCACTTCTTTAAAAATAATGTATTTCATAATCACTTGGTCTTTTTTGTTTAAGCTATAAAACCAACAACTTGTAATAGTCCCACATCGACCATGTTTAAGAAATTGCGAGAATGCTTTGGCTGTATAATTAGAGCGTGTTGTAAGTTTTCAACACCTTTCAGCTGAGGGCATACCTCACTGCTACATGCGAATTTTTTTGATTCAGCCCCCAGAAGTCCAAATGAAAAAGTGTGGGGTTGTCAAATGCAATTTCCATAAGAGTATGAAAATTGCTTTTCTGACATAGAATACTTCCTATTGACACAAGTAAATGACACTTTTACCCCTAGCGGCAGTTAACAACCATTGGGGTATGCGTCGGCAGTTAACAACCGCTGGCTACCAGCGGCAGTTAACTGTCGTTTCTTTCTATTATATGAACAGAACAGCATAGGAGTTTCCAAAACTTCATTGTTACGTTTTTTGCTTCCATAGGTGCGAATTTCACAAAGCATAAGCCATTCCAAGCCAATTTCAAGCACAAAATCAAGTAAGTTTTTTGAATCCTATTGCATTGCTATTTTGTGATTGATTTGTTAGTTTTTTTTGGTTCAATTGCGATTATAGAGGTTTATTGATTTTATGATGTTATGATAGTTTAGGTTGTTTGAATTGTTAGGTTTAGGTTAGAATTGTTTAGATTGTTAGAATTGTAGAATTGTTATGAAATTATGGTAGAATTTTTAGGATTAGATGAATTGTTATATAATCGTTGCGATTAGTTTAGGCTTGTTATGAAATTTTGCTGTTATGAATTTGTGATAGAATTGTTACGATAAGTTACGGTATAATTTTTAGGATTAGTTTAGGTTTTGATGAATTATTGTAGAATTGTTACGACATGATGTAGGTTTTGATCGTCGATTTGTTTATGTAGATATGTCTCAGAATCAGGGAAACGTTGAGGTGAACAATAAGGAGGGTGACGACAAGAAGAAAGAAAAATCCCCGATGACATGGCACGGAATCACATGTGATGGATCCGTCAAAAAGAAGGATTCGAAGGTGCTGGTGTATAATCATTCGAGGTTGAGGAGGAGCGGGAGGACATGCTACTTTGGTCCTCAGCCAAAAGCAGGTGCCCCAGGGACTGTCGAGGACAACCCAATTGACTTGTGTGATGAGGAAGATGATTGAATGTAACGGGTTGTAATATCTAATTGTTTTGGATCTTTTTTTATGTTTTTTTTATGGTACATTTTGCTCGACATATTGGTACTTTGAATAAATCCGCGTTTTGAATAATTTCAATTAAAATCGCGTTTTGAATAATTTCGATTAAAGTTGCGTTTTGAATAATTGCATATTTGAATAAAAACTAATTAAATCTAACGTGAATTCAAATAATTAAAATTGCGTAATGAATAAATAAATTTGAAAACTGAATAAATAAGATAATTATCACATTACATTACATTCCAGAATGTACCTCCAACTGCAACAATTGTCTTGCCCCTGAATCAGGCAAATTCAAACTGGCTAAGCAGCAGGACTCCAACATACGATCAGCATCTTGAATGATGGTATTCAAGTGCCAAAAGAATGAGGTCCATTCCTTGACAATTGAATACCAGCATTCAAGAAGCTTATCATATGTTGGAGTCATGCCGATTAACAAGTTTGAATTGCCCCATCCATAGTAAGACAATTGTTGTAGTTGGAATGTGCATTCCAACTACAACAATTGTCTTACCTCTGAAATGGGGTAAATTCAAACTTGCCAAACAACAGGACTCAAGCATTTCACCCGACATTCATGTTTTCCATTGAAAAGAATAAATTTTTGTTAGGCTTGCTTTAGATGATGGTATTCAAGTGCCAACGAAATGAGGTCCATTCCTTGACACTTAATACCTTCATCTAAACCAGCCTAACAAAAATTAAATCTTTTCAAAGGAAAAACATGAATGCCGAGCGAAATGCTTGAGTCCTGGCCCTATTGGCAAGTTTGAATTACTCCATTTCAAAGGCAAGACAATTGTTGTAGTTGGAATGCACCTTACCATAACTAATGACGATCTTCTGGAAGAATCAAGTTGTTGATGATATCTTCAGTTGATCTCAGCAACGTTACCCGCATATCGATCCACTGGAACATGTTGTGCTCCCAAAACATGCTCGTCACGTTTTCGTCGTTCTTTAACTCCACCCAAGTGAATGATATTCTCCTCTCCTCGAGCTTTGGACGTTTATACCGAACATTTTGCACCCTCCTTGTGTCTCTGGGGTTGAGTGCTTGGTTGAATTCATTCAATTGATCCTTGAGACCTCTTAACGTTACATCAAGGCACCGAACCTTCAACCTCTGAGGTTCTCCGCCGTTGAATTATGCATGAACGTCGATCCACCCGTCCATTGCTTCAAATTTTTTTTTATAAATTTAAGCAATATAACTTCATTATAACAGGTATTCATAATATATGTTAATAACATTTCAGATCTACAACTTAACTATATTAAAAACAAAAATTCAAAATTTAAAAATTAAAAACAACTAAAATTATAAACATATAAACACATATACTAACTAAAATGTATGACAATAGCATAAGTGATAACTTACTTGTGATTTAGTGAAAGAAATTTTGGATGATTTGGTGGAGTTTTTTTAGAGAGAGTGAAAATTTAAGAGAAAGATGGTGATGGTGATGATGGAGTGAGTGTCTGGATTATGGCTACTGACTTGAATATATCACGAACACAACGGCAGTTAACTGCCGCTGGAAGCCAGCGGTTGTTAACTATCGGCGCATACCCTAACGGTTGTTAACTGCCACTGGGGGTAAAAGCGTCATTTACTTGTGTCAATAGGAAGTATTCATTGTCAAAAAAACAATTTTCTAAGAGTATCAGTGCAAAGTTTTATGTTTTAGGTTTACAGGTGTCTAGTGTCTTTTTTTCTATTTGATAGACGAGTTGAACCTAACGAGACAAACCGAGCTGCTCGTGAACTTTAAACAAGTCGAACTCGAGCAAAAAAAATGTTTGTTTTGAATTAGAGTCGAGTTTTGAGCCAAACCATTTCTTATCGAGTCGAGTCGAGCTCAGACAAGTTCGGTTCTACTCGACTCATTTTCATCCCTATTTAAGCCTTACAATTTGCTCCCTCCAATTAAGAGGGAAATAATTATTGATACCAACGCTAATGCGTTTTTTATTGTGCTTGATTGTAGTCTGTGGACTTATTTGATATATTTATACCACAATTAAATAAATATTTAATCTATAAAGTGGAGTTTTTCCCGTTATATTGAGAATTAACTAATTTTTTAACTAAAGATTCAATATTATAAAAAAAAATGGTTAAATATATTTTTGATCCATATAAATATGTCAACTTTTCACTTTAGTACCCATAAAACTTTTCCTTAACATATAAAATTTTCAATCAATATTTGGTCCTTGCTTTTAATTAAACTCATATGTAGACTTCATATTTTTTAATAAAGTTTTGAAAAAAAAAATTATAATATTATATAAACCTCTCCCAAAAAAATTAGAATTTTTTAACAAAACATGAATTAAAATGAATTTTTATAGTTTTGGCTGTTGAAATTTAAAAGTTCTTACTTTGTTTAAAGAGACGCATTTATGTACAATTTTATTAAAAAATACAAAGACTAAATATGAGTTGATTTAAAAGTAAGGACTAAAAAAGATGATTGAAAAATTTATAGGGACTAAACGTCAGATGAAATTTTTTAAGAGATTAAAACAAAAAGTTGATATATTTATATGGATCGAAAACATATTTAACAAAAAAAATGATACAATTATAGTTAGAACAATATAAACGAAGGGTATAATTTAAGGGTCATGCTAACTTGTGCCCTAAAGACACATGTTAAACAATCCAAAAATAGATACGTTCTCTTAAATTTTGTGCATTCAATTAATAAAAAATAGGCACATGCTAACTTGTGCCCCCAAGTGCACATGTTAAGGAACTCAATATAGAAATATATGTATCAAGAGTCGTGCATTCAACTTCTTAAAAGTTAAAATGTTATGTTTTCCAATGCAAAATTACTCTTTTTAAGTTCTTTAATATGTGCCCTAAGGGCACAAGTTAACATGACCTTAAAAAATAAAAAAATAAATTCAAATGCATCGATTGCAACCAAATATTTCTACTTTTGATTCTTAACTTGTGCCTTAAGGGTACAAATTAACATTTCCCATAATTTAAAGATAAAAGATCAAGATTGCACACACACATATTGATCGGCGTGAATCAAATGTCATCTACATGCAAATGAATATATTAATCAATCGAGTCAAATAAGAATGCAATATTGCAAAACTCATTCAACTATCCTCGTTAAATATCTTTGAATTAAATTAAGTGTATGTTAAGGATACTATCATTAAATTAAATGATTCAAAAATACTCCCTCCGTCCCTTAGGGTGTGTTTGGTTGTGAGAAGAAAGTAAGAAGAGAGAAATAGGTGAGAGAGAGTGTGAGAAGAGAGAAAGATGTGAGAAATAGAGTAGATTTGATGAATTGTTTGATATAAGAGAAAGAAGAGAGAGAAAGGAGAGAAAGAAGTATGTCTGATATTTAAAATGACATAAATATCCTTATACCATATACACATATATGTATCATTTTTATTTTATTTTTATTAAATTAAGGTCAAATAAATTCACATTCCACTGATAAAAAAATAAAATTCACATTCCACTATATAAAAAAGAAAATAATTTATTCCAAAAAAAATAAATTACGTCAATTAACAATTGCAAATATTAATGACAACTAAAGTGAAATACTATAATGTAATACATCCTTTTTTATCCAAATATATATCATATGAGATGGGAAAATAAAAAAATCTTGCAAACTATCACAGTTCATTACGCAATGCTGGAACAACAAGCAACCCCAACGTGTAAACAATATAATAAAAACCACAAATTGTAAAAAAAGAAAAACACAAGTTAATAAAGCAACACATGGGTATTTCTGGAAAAAGATAAACCAAGTCCACTTCTCTCCTCTTTCTCGGCACTTTAGCGAAGAAACAAAAAGTGGGTGGGGTCCATACATTTCGGGTCTCTCTTCCCTCTTTCTCTTCAAACCAAACATGATGAGTTTGCAATCTCTCTTCTAACTCTCTCTTCCCTATCTCTCTCCTCCCTATCTCTCTTCTACCAAACACACCATTAATGTAACCCCCTTTACATTTTTCACATTTTTTAAGAAAAGTTGTCAGTGTAATTAATGTGTCTGTTTTGTGTATTAATATTACCAAATTGTCATTTGTTTGTATGTGTATTAAATTTGACTATTCATATTTCAAGACAAGTTAGTAGTATTAATTAGGGGTATGTTTAGGAAAAAAGTAATAAATGCATCTAGTAATTTGAGAAGGGAGTTACATTTAGGGACAAAAATAAAATCAAATGGGTGATTTCATTAAGGGACGGAGAGAGTAGTTTACAATGGAATTTCCATATTCAGATACTTAAGTGAGTCTTACATGTACGCATAATTATTCCTATCATTTTTAAATGTCAATATCTAAGTAACATCTATTTTTTTAGGGATGTCTATTTAATATTAGGCTTAATAATGTGTTTCGTCCTTGCAATTATGCGTCATTTAAAAATTGGTCCCTGTAATCGTTAATTCTGGCAAATTAGCCTTGCAATGTTTAATCATTTAAAATTTCGTCCCTTGACCCAGTTAATCACTGCCACGTCACTGATTAGCTGACGTGGCAGTTCTAATTGGCTTAATTCATATGAATGGACCAAAATACCCCTGTTTTCCCTTTCTTCTTCCCTCTCTTTTTCCCTGTCCAGAACTTCTCCTTGATGAACCCAGCAACACCATTGCTTTCCCTTCCTTCTCCCTTCTCCTTCATTCATCAATCTCAAATTCTCAATGAACCCAACAACAACAACAACACCATCGATCTCTTCACCACTCGAGCAACTGAACCGCAAACACACCCTCCGATTCGGATCCATCCAAACCCGAATCTGAACAACAACAACAACAAATCCATAACAAAACATCAACAAATAGGTCGCGGAAAAAAAAACACCAGAAGAATGGTTCGGTTGCGTGTGTAAAATTCTTAAAATCGATTTTACAGTTCTTCAAATTCAAATTCTCAAATTCGATTTTACAGCAACAACAACGCCAGTAGGGAATTTTGTTGTTATTATAATTCTAGCTAAGTTTTTATAATTCCAGCTATAACTGTCTCGAGCGGCTGAACCGCTTTCCTTTCGAAGCTTCTTTTCGGCCTTTGGCTTCTTCTCCGCCGGAGCTTTTTCGGCGACGGTGGATTTCTTCTCTTCTGCAGGTTTCTTCTCTGTTGACTTCTTTTCTCCCTTTGGTGCCATTGAATGGATTGTGAATTTGGAACTAAGAAAGAAAATTAGGGTTTCGAATTGAGAAATTGGGAAGAAGTGATTGGAGTATTGTTGAGATTGAGATTGAGATTGTGATTGGAGTATTGTTGTGCTGCTGTGTTGTAATGGATGAAGAAGTAAATTAGGGATCCAAGTTCTAACTTTGTGAGGAAAAAATGAATTTCTTGTGGTGGTTTTGTCACGCTGTGCTGATGCATTTCAATTCTAATTTTCTGGGTTTACATGATCTTCATATTCATATTTAAGATTCAATTTGAATAGAAGAGGAAGGAGAAGAACCTGGACTGTATGTAGAAAAAGAAGAACTATGGAAGAAGAAATTGGAAAACAAGAGGATATGATTTTTGTGGGATTTTTAATTGTAATTCACCATATGCATTGTTCAAAGGAAGAAGAAGGATGATGAGGGTATTTTTGTCCATTTCCATGCCATTTTGCTAATTTGACGACGTTGCAGTGATTAACTGGGTCAAGGGACGAAATTTTAAATGATTAAACATTACAAGACTAATTTGCCAGGATTAACGATTACAGGGACCAATTTTTAAATGACGTCTAATTGCAAGGACGAAACACATCATTAAGCCTTAATATTACATATGAATGTTGCTAAAATATCTTGTGTACAGATGTGCCTCATGATTTTTTACTCCCCTACATTTCAAGTTACCCTACCTTTAGCCCGTGCATATACATACCGTTTGTTTGGTCGTTGCCCTTGTTTGAGGGGACAACACTCAACAACTGCAATATTTAGTTAAGTTTTATTTCTTCAATTTATTTGGATCACATATGTTATTTACTTAACCTGCCATGTCAATTAACGTAAAACTCAATTCTTTAATTTTAGGGCTCAAGTTGGTTTGAAATTTGAACGAGTTATAAGTTGTTTTTGTCAAACAACAAATCTAAATCATTTTATTAGAATTAATATATATATATATATATATATATATAGAAAGAATACATATTCGAATATCATAGAAAACGTGGGCGTTAACTATCATGTGATCACCCCGCTAGAAATTAGTAGTTTCATTAACATTGTTTTTTAATAAACTCAGACCGGAGAGTTCATCAAAATAGTTTATGATATTTTTACAATAGTAAATGTCTAAAATTATCCTTGACAAAAAAAGAGACAACTATTTCTTGAAAGATTTTAAGTGGAATAAAATTTTGTTTGTTAGATACCACTTACAAATTTACTTATGAATTTAAATATTCATCTTACAAGTTAACACAGTCTTAGGGTCTATTTGATGCACATTATAAAGAGATATGATATGATAAAACTACCGTATCCTGATCAAATCCGTTGTTTGGTGCACCAATAGAAAATGATAAGTTAAAACTATTTTTAATCCTATCTTATTCACCATTTGTTTTTCTAATCCTTGATTTTTGATGGGTTAACAACCTGATAGCAAAAACATCACACGCGTATTGTTTTATTAACAAAGGATGCATCTTCACTCCCATTGCACTCACTCTTCCTTTCAATTTTAAGTTAATTATCAATTTCTAATCGACATTAATTTTCCAATCGACATCAATTTCTCATCCTAATTCTATGACTTTCAAATTTCTGTTCTTAATTTTGGTATAATCGACATCAATTTGATGTCAATTTTTGTTCCTGATTTACATCAATTTCTAATCGACATAAATTTACATCAATTTTTTATTCCTAATTATGTGCTAATCAACGTCAAATTTTTGCCATGGATATTTGAGCTTGTGTTTGCATCGTTGTTGCTGCATGCTTGAGTTTGTGTTTCCACGAATATTCTCATGTCAAATTTTTGCAAAATATTTTAGTCTATCATTGCTTCATGCTAATGGAAAAAAAAAAATTAATGTTATCTTCATGCTAATATTTATCATGTCACTATCATATTCTATCTATATCCAACTCTTTATCCTATCATGTGTACCAAACAAGCATATGATAGAGATAAGATATATATATATATATATATGTGAGTTTTGTTACAAGCCACCCTTTGGCGGTGTCTTTTATCAAGTCACACCTTAAGGTGTGATTTTCACTTTTTAGTTATAACTTTGCTAAAAGACACCTTCATAAAAGTAAGTTGGTGTCTTTTCGCAAATGCTTATAGAGTAACTTGATAAAAGACACCTTCACAAAAGGTGTCTTCTATCATAACCCTATATATATATATATATATATAAAGTTTGATACACACAAGGTATTATATGAAGTTAGTTAGAGACAAGATAAACATTTATCATATCATTTGTTTGATAATAACATGATATGATATATATCATAATTAAATGACAAAAGTGTAATTTTAATCCAATTGCTTTTCTTCGTTCTTTTTGTTTAATTTTTGTGATTCTATCAAAATTTCTATAAAAAAGAAATGAAAAATTGAAATCAATTAGAAGAAGAGGAAAAAAAATTGAAATCGATAAAAAAAAAGCAACGAGAGAACGAGAAGAAAACTCAGATTGAAATTGATAAGGAATCGATTTCAATCATAAAATTGAAATGGATAAAAAAAAAGAGCACAAAGAAGAAACGAAAGCTACAAATGAAATCGAAAAGAAAATGATAAAATAAAAAAAAAATAAAAAAGATCAAAATTGAAATCGATAAAAAAAAAGAACAAAATAGAAGGGGGATCTATAAAAAAAATTGAACTTGAGAAAGAAGAAGAGGATTTTTGAGGAAAAATAGAGAATATCACTTTGATGGCAGATGAGGGAGAGGATGAAAAAGATGAGAGGAAGGCGATAGATGAAGCAATACAGAGAGCATATAAGAGGCGAGAGGTACAAGTAAGGTGTGGGAAAAACACTACAAGAAATGTTGCATTTTGCCAGGGGCAGAAGCCCTGGTAAAATGCTAAAAGCCTTGGCAATTGGACGTTTGCCAGGGGTTTTGCCAGGAGTAGAATCACTAGCAAATCTGCTCATCGCAAATTGTCCTGCCAGGGGTTTAGCTCCTGGCAAAATGCGCTCCTGGCATAGGCCCTGGCACAACCCCTGACAAATTGTGTCTGCATGATTGCAGGCTTTTATGACACACTCTGGTCAATGCAGGCTTTTGCAGACTGTGTCAGCATCACATGCCAGGGACATTGCGAGGGGTTAACCCCTGGCAAATTGTGTATGAAATATTTTTAAAAAACGTTTTTTATTTGTTTAAAAAATCAAAATATTAAAATTTAATAATTAAAAATAATTTTAAAAAATAATTATTACACCATTAAGATTAAAATTTGAATAAATAACATTCATATCTAATTAAACTTAAAAAAAATCGGTTTTAAATTAAAAAAAACAGTATATACAATTTAGTGAAACCTAATGTTATTATTAAAAAAAAAACCCTAATATAACAGATCTAGACAAAATATATTTCATAGATCCAAAAAAAACTTATATATATTCAATAGATCTTGACAAAAACTAACATATATTCAACATGCATTACAACAAAAACAAGTACAGGCATTAATTCGAAAATATACATAATTATCATCACAAAAAATCAACGTCAGCCATTAATTCAAAAATTCACATATACTAAAATTTTTTTAAAATTATAAAAACTCTAAAAAAATTGAAAATTTCAGCCATTAATTTAAAACAGCATTCTAAAAACTTATTATTTTACATATTTATAACATGCATACACAACAACATATATATACATTCAGTCAGTCATAAGAAAATTTATCAAAAATTTAAAATTGAGAAACTACTAACTTGTTGAAGTTTCACAAAGAACAGATCCAAGAAACCAAGTTGAGCAAGGAACCACAGGAGGAGGCAAACTTTGACACTGATATTGCAAATGACATAAAAAAAATTATAAGTCAATATAAGAAAATAAAATAGAAGCATAAAACTTTAGGTGTAGAGATTTACCAAAGTAAAAAAAATTAGTGTTGTTGGAGAAGAGAGTGGTTTGTGAAGAGTGGTGGTGGTGGTGTGTGTTCTGTGAAAGAGAAATAAATTTCTCTAAGTGTGAAGAATGGAACGGTTCAAATATGCACAAAATTATAGATCTACAATTTGCCAGGAGCCCAGCCAGGAGCTACCCCTGGCAAGACTCGGTCTCCAAGGTTCCTAGCGTAGCCACAGACCTACCAAAAAGGTGTCAGCAATTTGCTAGGAGTTTGTGCATTTTGCCAGGGGTTCAGCCCCTGGCATGTCAGCTTTACAGATTTTTGTCAAATCTTCTGCAGAATGCAGAGATTCCCTTGACTTTAATTTGAATAAAATTTTCCCGCCTAAAATTTGCCAGGGGTTACTGCAGTTTGCGAGGGGTTTGCTCCTGGCTTATGGTGTGGTTTGAAATTGCAATTTGCCAGGGGTTTCCTTGGCATTACTCCTGGCAAATTTGCCAGGAGCTGATGCTCCTGGCATTATTCCGTGGCAAAACGCAAGATTTTTAGTAGTGAAATAAGAATTCATTTTATCAAATACGACGAGTTAATTTTAACCTAACATAGACTTAAGATATAAATTAGGAAGGGGTAATAGGATATGACAACTAAAAGGAACAATTTGTCAAATCTCACTTATGTATCAAATGCAAGAATAAAATAGGATAGAGTTTATTAACCATATCCCTTTTCTATATCATGATCATCAAACGAACCCTACAAGATATGCATATCATCACATGGCCTCTATAGGGTGCTAAGCGTTGGTAATCTTCTCCATCCAAAATGAAATATAAACAAAAAAGAGTAGTTGAAAATTTTATGCATGTTGATTAAATTTTAAACAATATACATTAACTTTTCAATTATCACTTTTATTCACAGGGTTATGTTAACTAAGAGCACAGGTTAAAGATTCTATAAATGATAAATATTTATTGCAAAATAATAATTTTCAATCTCCAAATGAATAAATTGACATAATTTTCTAAACAATATTTGCATTTTAAGTTTCTTAATATATGTACTCTAAAACACAAGTTAACATTTCTCTTATTTATATTGCAGTTGTCAACCCAATCAAGGCATGCACATCACAATATCAGTGCGAGTACCGAGATAGTTACGCATTCTTCCTTCAATGGAAGGTTTCTTTCTTCTTTATACTCCAATAAATTAAGAAATGGTAGTGTTAACTTGTGCCATTAGGGCACATGTTAAGAAACCTAAAAGAAGAAACTTTTTCTAAAATTTTGTGTATTTAAATTATTAAAAAGTTAAATATTAAATGCAATGCACACATTCCAATAAGTTTTTTCTATATTTGAATCATTAACTTGTGCCTTGAGGGCACAAGTTAACATTTCCCATTAAGAAAAAGTCACATATGAAGTAAAATAGAATATCATCTATATCAAATTAATATTTGCGTCTATGTGGTATATATCTAATTAATTTTATTAAACATTAGTCGATTATAAACGTAAAATACTCCCTCCGGTCCTTAATATAAGAAGAAAAACCAAAAAACATCAAAACCAATACACTCATTAATTAGTGTAACTTTTTGAATATTTTTACAAATATACCCTCATAAAAAATTGTGTAGCATTAAATACACTTACTAATATTAAAAAGATAAACATTAAATAAGGGGTAGAAAAGTCTTTTAAACAATAACTACACCTTAAAAGCTGTGATATTTTCTTATAAATAGGACCAACAATTTTTTTGAAAATTTTCTTATACATAGGACCGGAGGGAGTAAAATATAATCATTTTAAGATAAAAAAAATCATTCTACGTATCATAATAATTGTCGTATTTGTAAAAAAGTAATTATGATTTTCATTTTTTAATGTAATATAAATTCTTTTTTTGCTGGTATTATACCTTATAATTAAGAGAAGTGATATAAACATTTTATTTCTCCATTAAAAAAATGAACACTCTATTTTTAATATTATTTCTAACAATCACTTTTTTATTGGACTAAATCGACAGTAACTCTTGTCCTTTTGCAATGATAGAGTCGAAGGAAAATTCTCATCGCTGCTTGTCAAAGCAGCCATGAATCTTGCAAAACCTTGGCCTTGTAATCGTTTCACTTCACTATATCACACATACACTTATGAAAATTCTCTAGAGTGTGTTTGGATTAAGGGTTTAGGAGGAAAAGGGAGGGGGATGATTCATTTTTATTTTTTAAATTACGAACAATGTAAAATATTTTTTTTAAATAAATTAAATGTTTTTGAAGTATTATATTATTATTTAAAAAAGAAAAGTAAACCCTCCCCTCATAAACCCTCAATTCAAAGACACCCTTAATCATTGAAAAAGAAAATAAATATTACGGTTGAAAATTGTTAGCAGAATCATCAACTAACAACCCATCGAGGATGCTCAATTCTTAATAAGCACCCGACATAGAAAAAATGCGGCAGATTTGGAACTCGCAAATGGAGGAGATCTCTTGCATATGAATTTGGCCAATTTTGATTGCACATTGCACCATGTGCATTAAGTACTCCATATCCAATCCAATTCATTAATAAATGACACAACATTTAATAACAATCTCAATTATCCCTTGCAACTGTACTTATTTCTCCGATAAACATAGCTAAGTTGGTCAACTTGCCAAACGTTACTAATTTTGTAGGATTGCTTTGAATTTAAAATACTTTATACACACATAAATACTAGTAATTTTTTTAGGGAAATGTTAACTTGTACCTTTGGGGCACAAGTTAAAAAACTAAACATGGAAATTTTTTCTTGAGAATTGTACATTCATTGTATTAAAAGTTTAAAATTTTATATTTTCAATGCAAAAAGTATCTTTTAATTCTATTTTTAGTTTCTTAACTTGTGCCCAAAGACACAAGTTAACATGACCCATTTTTTTAGGGGTGTAAATGATGTGATGCTAATCAAACAAACAACGAATGGCTTATTTGTTTTTTTTTTCCTTTCATATAGCGGCGTATGATATTTAATGGCTATCTTCTTTTATCGACGAAACTAATTCCCGAACTTTGTTCAGGAGGAATTCACTACTATTTGAACTAACAAGTGTTCATAAAAGAATCGTATAAGTAAATATAATGCATATAAACTATTATTTTTTTATGTAATATTTTTTATTCACATGTGAATCTTGACCATCCTACCACATGTCAATCATTGACAAAGAATCACCAGGGCCGTATTTGAGGCAGGGCGAAAAGGGCGACCGCCCTAGGCCCTAAAAAATAAGTACGAAATTTGAGCCCCGAATTATTTTTAGGGGTCTATTAGGCCCTAAAAAAATTGCTTAGTTTTTTTTGTATCAAGCTTGATGTTTATATATATTTATTAGTTAGGACTCAAATTGTAGATTCACTATAGACCACCAAAATCTTAGAAACGACCTGGTGTAAGATTATTCCTACACGTCATATAACTATGTACACGTGAGTATATATAGGATCGTTTCCACAGGGAGTTACGTTTAATCATAAGCATTTACACAATCGTTCACATTAAGGGTTTGGATATAATTTGTTTGTTTGTAACACTATATCCATATTTGACACTAAAGTAAAAACGAGAGGGGATCGAACTATTTCGCTTGCGGTATAAGATAACGAGCAAGCATAACAGCAGCAATCTCTCGATCGATTAACAGACTCTAGCTTTATAACCAATTTTATCACAATCATTTCTACAATATCCTTCGTGTCCAAAGCGACATCGTTATTTCCAAGTTAGCGTTTAAACATTCGTGTCCAAATTCCTTAAACGATAACAAAGTCGATCGGATAACTTAATCGACCGTGTCCAGCCTGATTAAGTATCCGAAAGCATTAAAATCTTGATTAAAAGTAATTATCAAAGGTTTACAAACTTGTCAAGAGTGATATAACATAAGATAGATTGTTATTCTAGTTCTAGATTCAAGGGTTTGTGTCCAAATCATCTTGAATCTCTTTGAAAGCATTAAAAGCAAGAATAACAACAATATTGAATCATTAAGCTAGAACCTTATATATTAAAAGATCAAAAGATTACATAATAGCTTGATTGTTACCTTAATACTACATAGAAGGTGATAGTTACATATAGACATGTAAACTAATGCAAGGAAGGAAGGAAAGATGAAGATTCCATGCCAAGATCCTTGATGTCTCAATGAATCTAGGGTTGAATCTACTCCTTAATCACTTGCTTTGTGTTTCTCTCTTTGAAATAGCTCTAACCTCTCTCTAGAAATGTATAAAATGTTTCAATGGAATAGTGAATTAGTCCTAGAGAGAGGGAAAACTTGTATTTAAATGGGCTGAAAACGTGCAATCTCGCTTAAGCGAGCTGCATCTCGCGCAAGCGAGATGCCTAAATATCTAACAATAACCAATGAAGTCTTGCCACGTAGCCCTGCTCCTTGATGAAGTTGTATCTCGCGTAAGCGAGTTAGACCTCGCGCAAGCGAAGTTGCTTCAAACATAAACCGCCTTAGAATCCTGCTTGAGCGACATGGAAGCGAGATGGAAAGCGAGGTGCTCATCAGTTCCCTGGAGAAATCTCGCGTAAGCGAGATGATCTCGCGTAAGCGAGATGCCAAAATTCACAAGCGACCCTGGAAGCGAGATGCAAGCGAGGGTTGAGCTTCTCCCTGGAGGAATCTCGCTTAAGCGAGATGACCTCGCGTAAGCGAGATTTGCTTGGTTCACACAACTTGAGTTTTGGTCCTTGCTTGTCATTTCCTGCATAAATTGGGTAGAATTAGGCATATAAAGCATAAATGGTATAATTACAACAATTGATTGCTTTTCCGTAGATAACTTGCATAACAAGTCACTAAAAATGCCTCTTTTAACACATGAAATATATTACTTTTGAGCACTTATCAAACTCTCCCCAACTTAGCTTTTTGTTTGTCCTCAAACAAAAGAATCAAAAGGAAACTCACAAGGCTTTGGACAAGCTTTCTAGCACAATACCAAACAATTCAAATCAAATAAAAATTTTCAAGTGGTGATTCAAATGTGAAAGCGCCGGCAAGCATGAAGTTCTCCATTATTCCTAGCACAGCTATAAATGTGAAACAAGTCCTAAGCACAAAATACACATCATAAACTTCAAAGTATAAACATATCTATCTATGAACCACACCTAACACACTTCTTTGAAAGTAAATGCAATATAATGATAACAATGAATGAGGTAATGAACACACATCCAACAATCATGCTAACATACTATTTAAGTTAGGTGTCCATCCAAATATCGTCTCAAAAAGCATAAAAGCATGGATCAAAAGGTCTTGCAAGGGTTATAACTTGGCCGGGCTACAAAAGAAATGTCATATGTGGGGCAATTGATCAGAAAGCCTATCAAAGAGGAACATTTTTTTGTATCACAAATTGAAATCCAATACTTCCCTACCAAGAATTAAAACCTTTGGTGATTAACAATCAAACTTATAACCTTGACAACTTATTCTATTTTTGATTTTTCTCTTTCTTTTTCTTTTCTTTTCTTTTTCAAATGTACAATTTTTTTCTTTGATTCAATGTTGTCAGGTTATTTTACAACTTCACCATAACTTAACATATAATGCCTCCTTTTTTCTCCCTAACTTGAATACAACAAAACTCTAATTGAATGTTCCCCTATCCTAAGGCAAGGGACAAAGTACAAAAAGGTTAAGGGTTCAACAAAGTAAAATTATCAAAGTCCTATAAGATTCAACCATGAACTGGATTTTTGAAAAATTTCAGGCAAATTCAACAAGCATTGTGCTTATGAATATTGACAGTTCATGTTTGAGGACTTGATTCATTTGGCTCAGATTGGGGTATCAGATACTCGCTCTTCTCACAGGTAGGCTTTATGTGGTCAAGTAGGTTACTCTCAATTCAAAAAGTGCCTTGATCCTTTCCATGCTTTCAAACAGTTCAAAATAATTATCAGATTTAACATAACTAAAACAAGTTAGACGATGATTATCGGTCTCCAGCATATATACAACAGATTGAAGCTACCTCACATTTAGGTTAAGTACTAAGTGGTTCAAAGATATTCATGTTTATGAAAAGACTTAAATGATCTATAATTTGTGCACAGTACAAATTTCACATTCATAGTAACACCTAGAATAACAGGAAACCAATACCTTGACATTGCGCTTTCTCACAATTCATATCATTATCACTCACCTGCTTTTGCTCAATAATTGGCTCCATGGAGCACTTTAAACTTTGATGTTCATGAGCAATTTTTCTTTTAACGAAACACAAGCAAGATTAATCAAAAATTTCATCCAAAGCAATAAGTTAAAAACCAAACAACAAGCTAAGCTATTTAACCCAAAACGAAATTAAAATTAAACCAAAGTATTGAACACCCAAAACCGTGCTCAAAAAGTATAAGTTCAAAAGCGATAAAATTGTTCCAGCATAAAAATAAAAACATAAACTAAAAAAAAGTCAAAGCAGAAGTCAAAGTAAACTAAGCATCAAAAGAATGCGGTCAGTGTGCCGCATCATCATCCATATCATCCTGAGACAGATGGACACTGGCTGTCCTCTCTGGATCATGAGCACCATGCAAGCTAGCAGTCCTCTCTGGATCATGAGCACCATGCAAGCTAGCAGTCCTCTCCTGGGTGTGAGATGGTCCTGCTCCACTGCCCCCTCCTGGGTAAATTGGCCTGTCCCCAGGCCACATGCAAGAGTCATAGTACTGTGCCGGAGTGAACATGAAACACCCAGGGTCCATGTGAGCATCGTAAAGATGCGAGTAGATGCCCTGGTTGCTGCGGAAGATAGCAGCCTGCTGATCCATTATGTGATTCTCTCTCTGCTCCTGTGCTTGAGCCAATTGAAAGGCTTGCTGCTGCTGTGCCTGAGCTCTCTCAACTGCTCGCTGCTCATACTGAGCCATGTATGCCTGAAAAGAAGAAAAATCAAAAGTGCCGGGCTGCTGAGGTGGTGGCATAGTCTGGTGAGGATCTTCATGCTCTGGAAAGTCCTCAGGTTGGGGTACATCCTCAGGTTGGGGTACTTGAGAAGAAGAAGCAGCACCCTTAGAAAGTGCTCTAGAAATGTAACCCCGAATGTACTTGTCATCAATGGGAGATACAAGCTCTTCTGAAAAAGGCTCGGTGACGGGTACCTGATGATGCCTAAGTAAACCCATAATAAAGCCCGGAAAAGCGAGTCTGGTCTCTGGTCCTGCTACACCACCGAGAGCTACATGCTTCAGCTCTCTTGAAATAATTGCAGCCACATCCACTGCCCTTCCTTTGCAAATATGCCAGATCAGAGGAGGCATTATTTTCTTGGGAGTTGTGGTGACATGGCTTTTTGGCCAGACATTATGAACCAAGAACTTAAAAATAATACCAGCTTTAGGCCTCATATCAGAGAAAGCTGCCAAATTGCGGTTACCCGCTTTGGACTCGGTGTATGTCCTTCCTGGTAGGAGAATCTCTCTCTCAATCTTGCCAAGGTTCCAATCAGCAGCCTCTTCTCTTTCCGCATAAGGACACAAGGCAGGTGTGTCAGGGTCCTCGGGCTCAGGTAGGGTGTAAGGTTTGCCTAGGTAATCATTAATAGCATCCCTATCGAAGCGGATGGTTTTTCCTCTCACCATGGTGGTATAGGAAAATGCAGCTTGCATTTCCTTAGCATCACAATCTGGTAAGGCATTTGCATAAAATTCACACAGAAGGTCCAGGTTGATTTTGGGGTATGGGTTAAGGAGTTTCTCCCATTTTCTCTCAGTGAAAACGGCTGCTATGTCAGCATACTCTCCCTCAGGGTTAATCCGGAAAATTTTATCATGCCAGGTTTTCTCTTTTTTCAGCTCGAGAAACCTGGCATAGGTTTTGTTGGAAGTGTAAATGGTACGGTCCGGGTTTCTAGGTAAGGGTGCAGGACGGTTTACAACACCGGATGAGGAAGCAGTGGTTTTTCGTTTCTTGGTTGGTTGATTTTTAGGTGCCATCTGCAAAACAACCAGCAAAACCATATACAGTATAGAACAATAATCAGCACATGTATGGAATCAAAAAGGTTAAGGCAGATAGATTTTAAAAACAGAGGTACAGAACAATCTCGCTTGTGGCTCGCTTAAGCGAGTTGCAAGCGAGATATTTCCAGAATTTTCTTTAAAGATTCGCTTGCGCGAGATTTCTGCTCAAGAACCTCGCTTGCGCGAGATTTGTCTGTACCTGCGAAATTTCAACCCCAATTCCAGAATTTTCAACCAAACCCATAATATTTTCAACCAAAATTCAACCTCAATCCTCTACTCATAACCACTCATGAAAAGAAACCAAAATCAAGACTTGTGTTCAACATTAAATCAAACCCTTATTTTCCAAAGATTCCAAAATGGGTCAAAATTTACACAATTGAATGTTGAATAAAAACAGTGATGATTTTGATTCATTTTCATTGTTATGAACCTAAGGAAACAGTCTCTAGTCACAAACACCTACATCTAACCCTAGCCATTCTAAATTTGCATAAAGCATGAATTTTGAAATTGAAAAGCATGGCACAAAAATATAAATCAAACCTGTTGAAATGATGATGAATGAAGTAAGCAATTGATGATGAATGAAGAAATATGCAAGTGCTTGACTATGATTGAATTGGTTTTGATTTTAGGGTTAAAGTTTGTGAAGAAAAGAAAAGTTTAGAGAGAATGGAGAAAAGGAAAGTTGGAAAACGTAAATGAGGGAAATGAGTGGATGGGGGAGTGGTTAAGGGGAGTTAATCCCCTTGGAAACCGTTACCATTTTTGAATAAAAAACTCATCTCGCTTGCGCGAGATAATCTCGCTTAAGCGAGATTTCTCCAGAACCAACAATTCGAAAATGCAACAATCTCGCTTAAGCGAGATTAACTTCGCTTGAGCGAGATTTCTCCAGATATGTTTCTTACTTTGCTTTGCTCATGAAATTATTCCTAAATGCATTAAAACATGAAAATACTTACAAAACTGGGTGTGACTCCCAGCAAGAGCTTGTTTTACGTCCTTAGCTTGACGCATTTTGAAGAAATCATGGCTCGATTAGTGAAATTGTCGTCAAACACCGATCAATTTCACCACCGAAGTAGGGCTTAAGCCTTTGCCCATTAACAGTCCAGTTGGCTTTGGTGACTGGGTCCTCAAGTTCCACAGCTCCGTACGGTTTGACCTCTTTAACCATGAAAGGTCCGGACCACTTAGACTTCAATTTGCCCGGAAACAACCTCAGTCTTGAATTGAAAAGTAATACCATTTGTCCCGGCATGAATTGTCTCAGAATGATCTTCTTGTCATGATACTTCTTGGTCCTTTCTTTGTAGAGCTTTGAAGATTCATAAGCTTGATTTCTCAATTCTTCAAGCTCATGCATTTGAACTTTTCTTCTTTCACCGGCTTTCTCTTGATCGAAGTTTAGGAACTTCAATGCCCAAAAGGCTTTATGTTCGAGCTCGACCGGTAAGTGACAAGATTTGCCATAAACCATTTGGAAAGGAGTGAGGCCTATAGGAGACTTGTATGCAGTCCTATATGCCCACAAAGCTTCATCAAGTTTAGCCGACCAATCCTTCCGAGATGTAGAGACCGTCTTCTCAAGTATGCGTTTGACCTCCCGGTTAGAAACTTCGGCTTGTCCATTCGTTTGCGGATGATACGGTGATGCTACTTTGTGCTTGACTCCATAATGATCTAGGGCCTTGGCAAGTTGTGTGTTGCAAAAGTGTGACCCTCCATCACTAATGAGAACTCTTGGTGTACCAAACCGGGTGAAAATATTCTTCTTTAGGAACTTCACCACCGTCTTGCTATCGGCTTTAGGCGATGCTACGGCTTCCACCCACTTTGACACATAATCAACAGCGACCAAGATGTACTCATTTGAATATGATGAAGGAAAAGGGCCAACAAAATCTATACCCCAACAATCAAACACTTCCACTTCAAGGATGAGTTGTAGAGGCATCTCATTTCTTTTTGACATTGATCCGGTTCTTTGGCATTCATCACAATACTTGCAATGTAAATTGGCATCTTTGAATAGAGTTGGCCAATAGAACCCGGATTGAAGTACCTTTGCGGCTGTTCTCTCCCCGTTGAAGTGACCTCCATAGGGTGAATTATGACATTGCCATAGGATCTTCTTTGCCTCTTCATCATCCACACACCTACGCAAAAGATTGTCCGCTCCAATTTTGAACAAATAAGGCTCATCCCACACAAAGTGGTTAGCATCATGGAGGAACTTCTTGCGTTGTTGCCATTCAAAATCTTCCGGAATGAACCCGGTTGCTTTGTAGTTCACCATGTCGGCAAACCACGGTCTCACATTGATTGCTAGCAACCGTTCATCTGGAAATTCTTCACGAACCTCCGGTTCATTCTTGGTTACCTCATTGTTTGTCAACCTTGAAAGGTGATCAGCTACAAGATTCTCCGTGCCTTTCTTATCCTTGATCTCTAAGTCAAACTCTTGAAGCAACAACATCCACCGGATGAGTCTAGGCTTTGAGTCGGACTTAGTAAGGAGATACTTGATAGCTGCATGGTCAGTATAAACAACAATTTTGGAACCTACAAAGTAAGAACGAAATTTCTCCATTGCATAAACTATTGCAAGTAACTCTTTTTCAGTTGTGGCATAATTGATTTGTGCCTCATTTAAAACCTTACTTGCATAGTGAATAGCATGAAAAATTTTATCCTTACGTTGACCCAAGACCGCACCAACAGCATAATCACTTGCATCACACATTAATTCAAAATTTAAATCCCAATTAGGAGCAATGATTATTGGTGCGGTGGTCAACTTTTCTTTTAAAGATTCAAATGCATCAAGACATTCATTATCAAAAACAAAAGACTTATCTTTGTTGAGCAAGTTGCTCATAGGCTTTGCAATCTTTGAGAAGTCTTTGATGAATCTCCGGTAGAAACCGGCATGACCAAGAAAACTCCGAACACCTTTGACATTCACCGGTGGTGGAAGCTTTCCTATGACATCGACCTTTGCTTGGTCTACCTCAATACCCTTAGCAGAAATCTTATGACCAAGGACAATACCCTCGGTAACCATGAAGTGACATTTCTCCCAATTGAGCACCAAGCTAGTTTCAATACACCGTTTCAGCACGGTATCCAAGCTATTCAAACACGTATCAAATGACGAACCGAAAACTGAGAAATCATCCATGAACACCTCCATGCATTTACCAATAAGTTTGGAGAAGATTGCTTGAACACACCGTTGAAAAGTTGCGGGTGCATTACACAAGCCAAATGGCATTCTTCGATAAGCAAAAATACCAAAGGGGCAAGTGAAAGCCGTCTTCTCGTGATCATCTGGGTTCATGGCGATTTGATTGTAACCGGAGTAACCATCTAGGAAGCAATAAAAGGACTGACCGGAGAGTCTCTCAAGCATTTGATCCATGAAGGGCAAGGGAAAGTGATCCTTCCTTGTTGCTTGATTGAGTCTTCTATAATCTATACACATCCTCCATCCGGTGACGGTTCTAGTTGGGATCAACTCATCTTTATCATTAGTGATCACCGTCATTCCTCCTTTCTTGGGAACTACTTGAACCGGGCTTACCCAAGCACTATCCGAGATAGGATAGATCATGCCGGCTTCAAGCAACTTCACTACTTCCTTTCGCACCACCTCTTTCATGTTTGGATTCAAGCGGCGTTGCGGTTGTGCTACCGGTTTAAAGTTTTCTTCCATCATGATCTTGTGCATACAATAAGATGGACTTATCCCTTTCAAGTCGGATAGCTTCCACCCTATTGCTTCCTTGTTGTCCTTGAGAACCTCTACCAACTTTGTTTCTTCATCGATGGACAAGGAGCTACTAATGATCACCGGTTTTGTACCATCTTTCTCAAGAAAAACATATTTCAAATTAGATGGTAAAACTTTTAATTCTACCTTGGTGTCATCAACTTTGGCTTCTTCCTTGGATTCTTCTTTCAAATCTTCAAGTATGGCTTGATTAGGAAGAACCTCCTTCAAGGAATCTAGCTCCTTTAAACACTCTTCAATGGCACTTGCTTCGTCTTCATCAATAGCATTGAGTGCGTCCACCAAAGCACTCTCAAGGGGTGTTCTATTGTGCATTTGCTTCCGAGTAGTCAAGATGACTTCTTCGGTTGCATCCATTTTGAAACATGCACCCTTGTCTTTCGAGTACTTCAAAGCTTCTCGGATGTTGAAGGTAACCTCTTCATCATTTACCTTGACCTTCATGATATTATCATCAAGATCAATCATCATCCGAGCCGTTTGAATGAAATTCCTTCCCATTAAGATAGGCACATCCTCATCTTCTTCGACATCCATAACCACAAAATCAGCCGGAAAAATAAATTTGTCCACTTTTACAAGAACATCTTCGGCCATACCTAGTGGTTTTGCAAAGGATTTGTCGGCCAATTGCAACATCATCCTAGTCCGCTTTATACAAAGGTCACCAACTCTTTTGGCAACGGACAAAGGCATGAGATTGATGCTTGATCCAAGATCAAGTAGTGCTTTACCTACATGTGTTGTGCCAATAGCTACCGGTAGAGTGACTCTTCCCGGATCTTGCTCTTTCTTTGGCATTGTTCTTTGAATAATAGCACTACAATTGGCATCGATTTGGATCGTCTCTTCATCGTTGATTCTTCTTTTCTTGGAAAGGATATCTTTCATGAACTTTGCATAGACCGGCATTTGCTCCAAGGCTTCCGAGAATGGTATATCAATTTGCAACTTCTTGAAGAGTTCAAGAAACCTTGCGTATTGCCGCTCTTTGTCTTTCTTCGATGGAGCATGTGGGTATGGTAAGCGTTGAGCCACCACTTGCTTCTCAACTACTTGTTTCTTCCCTTTATCTCTCCCCACATCTTTATTCGTCCTCTCCATCTCCTCTTGTAACTCTAGATCTCTTTTTTGATTTTTTTCTTTTTCAACTAATGCTTCTTTATTCTTTATATACACTTCCTCCTCTATCTCTACACTATCCTCCTCGAACTCCTCTTTATTGACAACTTCATCATCCTTTTCCTCAACAACAATATCATCACCTACCCCTATACCTACTACTCTCCCACTCCTTGTAGCTATAGCTTTTGACTGCTATGCCTTGTTGTGCTCCTTAGGATTTGGTTGAGTGTTAGCGGTGAAAGCTCCACCTTGCGGAGGACCTTGAGCCATTTGTTGAGCTAACTGACCAACTTGCGTTTCAAGGCCTTTGATGGACGCGTCGGTGTTTTTCTGGTTAGCCATGGACACTTGCATGAATTGTTTCAAGACCTCCTCGGTGCTTTGGGAATTATTCGGTTGTTGGGGGTTATTTGGTGGTGGATTTTGGTATTGATTATTGAATGGTTGTTGGTAAGGTTGTTGGTAGTAGTTTGATGGTGGATATTGATAGTTATTATTGTACGGTGTTCTCCAAGGTCTTTGTTGGTTTTGGTTGGCCGGATACCTTCCTTGGAAGTTGGAAGTACCCGGATTTTGTTGTGAGGTTCCGGCTTGTTGTGATTGGTTAGGCCTTTGTTGGTTTCCCACATAGTTGACCTCTTCCCCTTCAAAAGAACCGGGCTCGGGACAATAGCCGGTGGGATGATCCCCCGTACAAAGTCCACAAGTAAAGACTTGAGCGGTTCCTCCTTCTTGCTTGAGAGATTCAAGAATTTGTTTAGGCATAGCTTTCATCTCCTTTTGCATAGCTTCTAATTGTTGAGTGAGAAGCTTATTTTGAGCTAAGACCGCATCATTTGCTTCAAGCTCAAGAATACCGGCTTTCCTTTGATTAGGATTCCGATTGTGAGAAGATTTTCTTGTGTTGAGCGCCATTTGGTTTATGATTCTGACAGCTTCAGCTGGGTTTTTCAAAGCAATAGAACCTCCAGCACTTGCATCTAGCATCGTCTTGGACATGTCTTGAAGCCCTTGACGAAAAAGATATAGTTGCATTTGGCTATCAAAACCATGCTTTGGACAATTCCTTAGCAATGATTTATAGCGCTCCCAAGCTTCACAAAGAGTCTCACTTTGGCCTTGAGCAAAAGTTGTAATTGAAGTTTTAGCCTCAAGATGCCTATCCTCCGGAAAGAACCTTTCTTGAAATGCTTTCTCTAGCTCACCCCAATTTTCCATCAAAGAAGTTGGTTGATCAAGATACCACTCCTTAGCCTTCCCGATCAAAGAATGAGGAAACAATTGCACAAACACACCCTCTTCCTCATCTTCTTTCATACCAAGTGTACCGGCGGTAACATAGAAGTTGGTAAGATGTCTATATGGATCCTCATGATCCATACCGGTAAACTGGTTATGAGTTATCAAGTTTATCAACCCAGACTTCAGCTCAAAAGATTTGGCATTACGGTTGCCAAGATTAGCTAGCCTCCTCGGACTAACCCACATAGGTAGAGCATTCTCATCTTCATTAGCCATGACTACTTCTGGATCACTCCTCGGAGATGAATGTGCAGAAGAATGTGATGAAGAATCACCTAGTGATATAGTATGCACCGAACCTGACGGAGAAGGAATAAAAAGTAAAGATTCCGGCTGAGCCAGCCTGGCTAATCTCCTAGCTTCCTTTGCTTGCTTTCTAAGTAACCTAGCAGTTTTCTCAATTTCAGGATCAAATTGTAGGTCTTCCTTATCAACGGTACCTCGCATAAACAAAGTTCACCAAGACTATACCAGGTGGTTAGCATAAAAAATAATGAATGACATAAGTGTATAAGTATATGCATGAAAGAATTTTGTGCAAAATTGACTTAACATGACAAAATTGTTTCAATACTTATGATAAAAATTTCCGTTACTCCCCGGCAACGGCGCCATTTTGGTGTAAGATTATTCCTACACGTCATATAACTATGTACACGTGAGTATATATAGGATCGTTTCCACAGGGAGTTACGTTTAATCATAAGCATTTACACAATCGTTCACATTAAGGGTTTGGATATAATTTGTTTGTTTGTAACACTATATCCATATTTGACACTAAAGTAAAAACGAGAGGGGATCGAACTATTTCGCTTGCGGTATAAGATAACGAGCAAGCATAACAGCAGCAATCTCTCGATCGATTAACAGACTCTAGCTTTATAACCAATTTTATCACAATCATTTCTACAATATCCTTCGTGTCCAAAGCGACATCGTTATTTCCAAGTTAGCGTTTAAACATTCGTGTCCAAATTCCTTAAACGATAACAAAGTCGATCGGATAACTTAATCGACCGTGTCCAGCCTGATTAAGTATCCGAAAGCATTAAAATCTTGATTAAAAGTAATTATCAAAGGTTTACAAATTTGTCAAGAGTGATATAACATAAGATAGATTGTTATTCTAGTTCTAGATTCAAGGGTTTGTGTCCAAATCATCTTGAATCTCTTTGAAAGCATTAAAAGCAAGAATAACAACAATATTGAATCATTAAGCTAGAACCTTATATATTAAAAGATCAAAAGATTACATAATAGCTTGATTGTTACCTTAATACTACATAGAAGGTGATAGTTACATATAGACATGTAAACTAATGCAAGGAAGGAAGGAAAGATGAAGATTCCATGCCAAGATCCTTGATGTCTCAATGAATCTAGGGTTGAATCTACTCCTTAATCACTTGCTTTGTGTTTCTCTCTTTGAAATAGCTCTAACCTCTCTCTAGAAATGTATAAAATGTTTCAATGGAATAGTGAATTAGTCCTAGAGAGAGGGAAAACTTGTATTTAAATGGGCTGAAAACGTGCAATCTCGCTTAAGCGAGCTGCATCTCGCGCAAGCGAGATGCCTAAATATCTAACAATAACCAATGAAGTCTTGCCACGTAGCCCTGCTCCTTGATGAAGTTGTATCTCGCGTAAGCGAGTTAGACCTCGCGCAAGCGAAGTTGCTTCAAACATAAACCGCCTTAGAATCCTGCTTGAGCGACATGGAAGCGAGATGGAAAGCGAGGTGCTCATCAGTTCCCTGGAGAAATCTCGCGTAAGCGAGATGATCTCGCGTAAGCGAGATGCCAAAATTCACAAGCGACCCTGGAAGCGAGATGCAAGCGAGGGTTGAGCTTCTCCCTGGAGGAATCTCGCTTAAGCGAGATGACCTCGCGTAAGCGAGATTTGCTTGGTTCACACAACTTGAGTTTTGGTCCTTGCTTGTCATTTCCTGCATAAATTGGGTAGAATTAGGCATATAAAGCATAAATGGTATAATTACAACAATTGATTGCTTTTCCGTAGATAACTTGCATAACAAGTCACTAAAAATGCCTCTTTTAACACATGAAATATATTACTTTTGAGCACTTATCACGACCCCGTGAATTACCCTCTCTTTTAACTTCAACAACTAACGATTTATAGTTCTATACTAATGTAATAATAGAAGATATGGGTTGAAAATAAAAAAAATTATAAATAGATTGAAGAAGTGGGTGTTTAGAATCCTATAAGGATGAAAGTAGGCCGGGTCGGGGGCTAAGTTTAGCTTAAATAAACTTGGTATGGTATAAAATTTTAAGGTATGAGTTTAACCTATTATCTGTCATTGGTCATTTTTTAAGGTTTAGTTCAATCTTTTTCAAAGCTTATATTAACATGAAAGCCTATTTAAAAATATATTTTATAATCATGTCTTTAAATATAAACTTAATTGAATGGACCGATGAGCCTAAAACTAAGTATGTTTAAATATTAGGAAGGTCCTCCATATGTGATAACATATGTCATATATATATTTTTTAATATATATTATATTATTATATAATGATATAATATTATATATCACAAGTTGTAACATATAAACATTATATATATAATAAATAGGTGGGACTATTAAGCTTAAAGGTCATGCTAAGTTGTGTCCTAAGAGCACAAATTAAGAAGCTAAAAATGGAATTAAAACATAAATATTGTCTTTTAAAAGGTCAAATCTAGTTTATTTAAGTAAATAGACTCTTTTTAAAACTCTAAACTCAGTAAACTCTACTAAGTTATATGCCCTTGTCGGACGATTTGGTCTACTTTCATTCATATCTAACTATCAATTTATAGTTCGATTACATCGATACATATCGAATTTTTGAACGCACCTGTTAAAATTGTCTTATTATTCGTTATTTATTTCCTAACATTTTTGGCATGCACATATATAACAGAATACGTAATCACACTCATAATGAGCAATACAAATACTAAAGAAATCCTAGCACGCTTGGTCAATAACTTGAAGAGTTCTCAAAGCACAAATAATTTCAGAGCAGAGTATATATCCATTATCAAAAGAGCGTTGATCATAGAACTGATAGGTACTTGCAAAATTATCACTCTCCATTTATTGACGTTTCTATGATGGGATGAAATACCACGGATTTCATTTTGCTTATTTTTTGGTCAAAGACAAGCCCATAAGTAGTAGGACACAGATTTGTCAACTAAAATTTGTTAGAATTAGTTATCAAAACACATTCTTTAAATATAATAAGCTTTAACTTTAAAATGGGATTTCAATTAGTGGTCGGTCATGTGGATTGCTTTGAAAGTTGGTTAGATTTCAAGACACGACACAAAATTAGCCATGACCCCCCATGGTTTGTGTTTCCTCAATCACTTTCTGATCTTATTCACTGATTTGAAGTATGAAGCTCAAATAAAGTGCATAATCGGGGTCTCAATCCATCAAAATTTTAGTATAAAACATTTAAGGTGAAGTGGAATTGTTCATTTTGTTTTTGATATGTTACATTACCATGTATTAATGAAAATAACATATTCTTTTCATGAAAAATCATAACGTTACTTTTAGGCTTTCCATTGCTAGGTAGATGTAATTTTTTAAGTTCACTTGTGCAATAGCTACGGAGACGTTTGTCAAAAGAAAATCCACTTTATAGATTGAAAATTCATAATTTAACAAGGCAGGCGATTAATTAATCATAACATACCAATAATTTCTTTGTGATCTCCACGGTTTACGACTTTTAATTGTAACTACCATTTCTAAGTTCTAACCACTCCAATTTTTTTTCAATCATGCACAAGAACTAAGGGATGTAAAGTCCCAGGATATTTTAGGCAATTGTCTTGCACCATCTTTCACAAAATTCATCATCTTAATCAATTTTTAAATATAATTGCCAACTATTTTAGGTAATTGTCCTGCGCCATCTTTCACAAAATTCGTCATCTTAATCAATTTTTTAACAAGCACTTTAATTAAATTTCAAAGAAGGGGATTTGGATAACATGGGAGTACTTTCAATGTTGAAATTCAAGGCTATCACAAACTACTTTCCATTTCCCAAATAAATAGTAGTTTATAAGTGTGATGTGAGAGTAAGCTTTTGACATCAACAGGACAAATATATCAACACAACAAATAAATATATTACTTTGTGAAAATATTATTTATTTATTTATTTTAAAATTTGTGATAGTTTGACTTGTTCACAAGAAGAAAATAGATTTTTAAAACGAAGCATTTTGACGATGAGAAGATAAAATCTTGTTTGGGTTGATGCATTTAAAAAAAAAACAATTTTGACATTTTATTATTTTCAGAAATATAAGGTAATTGTTTTCTTCAAAAATCTCTTTTCTTCTTGTTAACAAATAAATCTAATTTACAAAATTAAAATAGAAAATATTTCTACAGAGTTAATGGAATCGAATATTGTTTTTTTTTTAATAACTTAAAATAAAGATCCGAAGAATTGTTTTTTTAATAACTTAAAATTTAGATCCGAAGATGCCCTATTGAGAATCATGGTAGAGTCTAACAAAGAAAATATTGGAAGTATAGTGTAGGACACTTTTCATGTTTTTTTTTTAAGAAGTTAAATTAGTCCATCCAAATTTACACCATTAAGAATCGAACCTAAAACCTTAATGAGGAGCACACTCCAAGATTTAAAACCAACACCACAAACCAACCCAAATGGGTTACGTTACGCACTCTTCATACAATGATCATAACAGAGATAACAAATCTAAAATACCTTGCAACTAATACTAATTAACTACCTTTAAAAAAACACTAATTTTTAAAAAATACCAATTAACCAACTAAATTCCAATTTTTATAAAAACAACTGTATGTAATATGTATTTGTCAAAAAAAAAACTGTATGTAATATGTATACCATCCGCACCCAAATCAAAAGTCAAACAATTTCTTTTTTCAAATAGTAAAATTTTACTTAGTCTATATTTGAATTGATGATGACACCGTAATTTTGTAAAGTTACAAAATGTAACTAATTTTGATCACTATATTTCTGTCCATCTCACTTGTAATCCAAACATACACTTATAATATATCAACACGAGACTTCCAAATTTATAACAATGTCACAACTAATGTTCAATGCGTCTCAGAGAAACATCAGAGTCAAAACAGACCTTAAATTTAAACAACGTCAACAAATATATTATCGGTGAGAATAGATTTACTATAGTGGCAATCCGTTATGCATGGGTGTCGTGTTTTTTGTTATCCTTTGCTATCCTCTGCTCTTACTAATATTGCTGCAAGCTCTTCATGAATGCTGACACTTTGAACGGGAGTGGGCAATTAGATTTTGGTCATTTGATGGTGGAACAATGGGTATAGAGATATTCATGGAGTCTGGTCAGTGACGTGGTTTAATATAAATATAAATCGTGAAAGGTTATACGAATTAGTTGAAAAACTTATAACCATATGAAATTGTATTGGGAGTCCATTAGAGCACCCAAAATATTGAATACACATCACGTCTTTAATACGCTACCTCTGGTCTCTTACAGATCAGAATAAAAAAGATCATCAATACTAATTGGTGTTCTCATCCTTTTTTTTTTTTTTAAACAGATGGCAACAGCATCAAAATTTTATATTAAACCAAAAAAGAGTACAAAATAGAAAAGGGGGACCGAACCAAAACCTTTTCAAAAGGTGCTGAACTTGAAGTTGGGCATACCCAACCTATTCCTAATGTACTCTCCCCTAATTAAATCAGGGATAATATCAGACCAAAATAACTCAAAAGAGGGAAAAGAAAGGCCAAGGTTTGCAAGACTGTCAGCGCAAGCATTACCTTCCCTGTAGATATGGGACACTACAAATCTCATGTTTCTTAATCTAACTAAGCAATTCTGCCATCTGTTTCTTAAACACCAAGGAACTACTGAGTTTGACTTGAAGGCCAAGTTAACTAGTTGTGAATCTGATTCCAGCCAAACATTTTGGAAGCCTTTGAGAGAGGCTATTTCAATAGCAGTCATGGCGGCCACAAGTTCAGCGTGCAGAGCATCTTTGCTGCCTAAGAATTGCGAGAAGCAACCAATGAAAACACCATCAGAGTCTCTAAAAATGCCACCTGCAGAAGCTCTAACTGGATTTTTGATGGATGCTCCATCTGTGTTGACTTTGATCCAAGAGGTTAAAGGAGGGAACCAAAATACCTCTTTAATGGATGGAGCGTTTGGTGCCTTTATGTTAACCTTGCAAGCTTTAAGGATGCTAAACTCAAGCATGTCACATCTACCCGATTTCTTAGTTTTATTGCCCGCAATTGAGGTTTTAGCAATGATTTCGTTAATAGCAGATTTCCAATGCAAGGTCTTGTCCTGGAACCTAATTTGATTTCTTCTGTGCCAAATGGAGTTGAGAATATTAATTATACAAGATTTAATAACCAACTTACATTGATGAGACCAGTTTCTTTCTAGTAACAGCCAAAAGTCTTCTACCGAATTGAACTGGAGAGAAGTATTAAGAAGAAAAAACAGCCAATTCCAAAGTTTCATTGCAAAGGAGCACTGGAAGAAGAGATGAAACGTAGATTCCTCTTCAGAGTAGCAAGATGAACACATGGAAGGATTAGAAACCCCTCTTGTCTTCATATTCTCATCTGTGGGAACTTTGTTGTGCATAATCCTCCAAACAAGCAAAGATTGTGACGAAGGAATGTCCGGACACCAAAGAGACTTGGCCCAATTAACATTTTGACCGGTGCCATACTTAAATAAGAAAGCTTCTTTAAAGGAAAGATCACCAGTATTGCTCTTCATCCAAACTAGTTTATCTTCAGTTAATTCAATAGGAATGGTTACATGTTCAACCAAATGTTTCAACTCAGGAAAAGAAATTAGCACAGAGAAAGGAAAATTCCATTGATGATTGACAATAAAGTCGCTGACCTTAGCACTGAGATTGTGTTGAAGATGTACAGGTAGATTCAGTTGAGAAGCTATAGGATCCCCACACCATCTGTCCAGCCAAAAGTTAATTTGTTCCCCAGAACCAACTTGCCAAGCACAATTAGATTGTATTATGAGGAATTCAGCCTTAATACTACTCCAAATTGATGAGAATATATGATGAGAAATGGTTCTTCTGCCCCTAAGAACTTTACTTCTGATTAGCACAGCCCAGTCTTCATGCGAATTTAAAAGATCCCAACACAATTTCAAATTTGCAGATTCATTGAGAAGAGTAAGTGACCTGATACCTAGACCTCCTTCTGAATACGGTTTGCAAGTTTTTTTCCATGAAACAGTTATCAACTTCCTCTTAGCAATGTCCCCACTCCAGATGAAATTTCTAATCCAAGACTCTATCTCTTTAAGCAGCTTTTTGGGCCAAGAATAGATAGATATAGAGTGAACCAGCATTCCATGAATTACACTCTTCACCAATGTTACTCTACCAGCAATACTTAATAAAGAAACTTTCCAGGCTGAAAGTTTGGATTTGATTCTATCTGCAATAGGCTGCAAGTGAGATTTCTTTGGTTTCCCTTTAAAAATGGGGACACCTAAGTAGGTAAAAGGGAGAGAACCTTTGTTGAAACCTATTGACTCAGCAATATAATCAATTCGAGCATTTGAAATGGATCCAAAAAAGACAGTTGATTTTGCAGGATTAATGATCTGACCGGAGGCCAAGGCGTATGAAGAGAACAGTTGCATCAAGGCTTCAATTGAAGATAACTTACCTTTACAAAATATCATTATGTCATCAGCATAAAGAGAATGAGAAGGGACATTGGAATATCTAGAGCCTTTAATGAGCTCTAATTTCCCTTGCTGCACCAGTAAGGTGATGTTTCTACTCAAAACAACCTCAGCTATGCAAAAAAGAAGTGGAGATAAGGGGTCACCTTGTCTCACTCCTCTTGTGCAGTTAAAGTAACCATTTTGTTTACCATTCACAGAAATTGAAAGAGTTGCAGACTTGAGAATGGTATGAATCCAAGAGCAGAATTTGTTGTTAAAACCAAAATTGCTTAAGTCTTTAAGAAGAAAATTCCATTCAAGGGTGTCAAAAGCTTTTGAGAAATCCACTTTGAAAGCTAGGTTACCTGCGAAGGTTTTCTGATGAAGATGGTTGATAGCTTCTGAAGTGACACAAATTCCATCTTTAATGTTTCTTCCTCTAATGAAGCCTCTTTGTTCAGGGGATATGATGTTGTTCATGATAGGGGCCAATCTATCTGCTAGAATCTTTGAGATGATCTTGAACTTAAAGTTGGCTAATGATATTGGTCTATACTGTCCAACATTGATAGCATCTGGAACTTTGGAAATGAGAATGATTGTGTTTGCATTGAAATTGGGAAGGATCCAATCTTTAATGAAAAATTCCATGACTGCATTTGTAACCTCCACTTTTACTATGTCCCAGTACTTCTGGAAGAAAATTGCTCCAAAGCCATCCGGACCCGGTGCCCCATCCTTGTTCATTGCTAGCACAACTTCCTGAACTTCAGATGATGAAGGAAGTCTAGTCAGCATTGCATTCAGCTCATCTGATATCAAATGTGGAATTGAATCTTCAATCAAGTTATTAACCTGCAAGTCCTGCACAACAATGTTAGTAGAAAAAATATTTTTGAAGTGTTCTGTGATGTGACTGAATATTTGCTTTGGATCTGTAACAATGCTATCACCATTCATGAGGCTATTAATGAGTTTGGATGTGTTTTTGATTTTGGTTAGTCTATGAAAATACTTGGTGTTTCTATCCCCGTCGGAATGCCAGGCCACTTTAGATTTCTCCCTCCAAAACTCTTCTTCTATATTCAGAGCATTTTCTAAAGTAACTTGAGCTGCTTTTTGATGTTCCATTAATGAATCTGAAGCACCAAAGATATCAATGTCAGCTTGAATACTAGACAACTTTTCCTCAGCTTCCTCAACCAAGTTATGAACATTACCAAAGACTGTTTTGTTCCAAATCTTCAATTTCTGCTTTAACAATTTCAGCTTTTGGTTTAGAATAAACATGGGGCAACCAACTATATTTAAATTCCAAGCTTCTTGAATGACTCTTCTACAATCTTCATGATGAATCCACATATGCATAAATTTAAATTGGGACATCAATTTATGATTGGAAGTTTCAAATTCAAGTAAAAGAGGGAAGTGATCTGACTTGTGATTAACTAAAGTTGAAACATGAAGTGAGCTGCATACATCAATCCAAGCTTGATTGCATATGACCCTGTCTAGTCTCCTCTCAGTGTGTCTAATTCCGCCTCTTCTGTTGGACCAAGTGAACTGCATGCCTCTAGTGGGAAGATGGATAAAATTGTTTGAATCTGACCAGTTAAAGAATTAATTCATAGGGCCTCTAGCAGGTGGGGTGGCTCCTCTATGCTCATGAGACCCTATGATAGAGTTGAAGTCACCTATTGAGCACCAAGGTATGTTTAATTGAATTTGAAGGTTTTGTAGGTTTTGCCAAAGTTGACGTCTTATAATGTGGTTAATAGATGCATAAATGGCTGAAATGCCAAAGGTTAAGTTGTTATCTACAAATGTGAAGGTTACCTATTGGCTATCATAAGAAATAATGTCAGGGTTCAAGTGATTGGAGCGGAAACACCAAAGGTTAGGGTTAAGGTCATCTCTATGATTAAAGGCAAAAGGTTTAAAATTCAATCTGTGAAACCAGTTTCTAGGGAAATTGTTAAAAAGCATCCAAGGTTCCGAAATGAAGATAAAATTTGGTTTATGTGTTAAGATTAAGTTTTTGAGAGCTAACCTAGAAGGGGAGTTAGCTATCCCTCTAATGTTCCAATATAAACACTTCATTTTAAGTGTTTAGATGGAACCTTAGATTTTGTAAGGTGTGATGTGCTAGCTCTTGGGGGCAAGGCTTTTTGTGATTTTTTTCTAGTTGTTTTTCTGGTAACTAAATGAAAACCTGAGTTGTCTATGGTATTTTGTACCTCTTTTTCGATTTGTTGGTCTATATCTGCTTCAGCTGCTATTGAATCTTTGAATGCTGCTTGTTGATTCCTAATCTGCTCTTCATCAACATCTGCAAGGTTAGCCCATGATTCATTTAAAAAATGCATATCTCTATGTATTCTGTCTGGTGTAAGTTGACTGGTGTCCAGGTTCGTATCTTCAAGGCGTTGGGTGGCATCTACGAATTCAGATGCCTGTGAGCTATTATCTTCCAATTCTGAATCAGTCACAGGGTGATCAGTAAATGCTTCATTGTTATCATCATTGAGTCCCTTGTTATCACTGCTATCAGGAGTTTGATTGCTGATATTTTGATTCCCTTGAATGTGCTCCTCAATGTTGGTGACCTCCTTGTTCAAGGGGGATCTGCTATCAACATCTTTTTGCAGAGAACCATTTCCATCTTCTCCCTCAAGTTCCAAATCCACTACAGCAGTATCTCTAGGAATCCATGTCGGTTTCTGCTGATGCACATTGACTGGATGCTTTCCCACAACTTTGTCCACTACATCAGTACGTTCAACTGATGTCTGCAGCTTCGGTTGCCTTTCATTTTCCGTCTTGTTTGCTTTTCTACAAACTGAAATGTTATGTCCTACTAACTTGCAAAAACCACAGAATTCAGGTAGGTTCTCGTATTCAAATTCAACGAAGAAAGCAAAACCCTTCCGTTCCACTAGAACTTCATGTTTCAGAGCCTTTGCTAGGTCAATGTCTACCAACACTCTTGCAAAGTGGCCAAAGGTACGTTCTATGGCTGGCTTACTCGTAATTGAATCAACACAGATAGGAGTTCCTACGCTGCTAGCGATGGCAAAGATAATCTTCTTTCTCCAATACTCCTGAGCTAAGCCGTGAATTCTCATCCAAACCTGCGCAGAGGTGTTAGTTTGCAAGGTAGGGCTAAAGTCTTTGGTCCATGGAAAAAGCTTCAGATAACCAGGGTTCAAAAGCCATGAGCTAACATACCTCACTCGTCTAGCATCTTCAATAGAAGAGAAAACAAATTCATAGAAACCCTTCCCTATGGAGGTTACTCCCCAAGGGGCCAAATCCTTCCAGATCGGTTTCAATTTCTCCTTCAGTGCCACAACAGTCAAAGGGGAAGAACCCTTAGGCCAAATAACTCTTGCGTGTAAGTTGTTTTTACATGTATTCAATCCCAAATCGTATTCATCATCAGGGATTGAAATGGAAAATTTGTCTCCCTTCAAAGTCGGTTTAGGCAATTGGCTGGAGGGTGTGTCACAAACATTTGCTAGAACCTGTGCGAAGGTTTTTTGGGCAAAGGGTAGGGTTTTGGTTTTGTTTTGCGGTGCAATCTTGACAGGTTCAGAGTCATCAAGACATTTCCAAGGGATTAAGAAAGGTTTTGAGGTAGAAGGGGGTGGAATAGGCATGTCGGTGGTATAGATCTGTGTCGACATGAGTATGGTGATGAACAGTGTTAATCTCCGGAGCAAAAATCGATTCCCATCTTTTTTTCTTTCAGTTTAATGGTGTTCTCATCCAATATAAGCTTTCTAATATTATAATTTTAGGTTACCCCTCGTGTACCCAGTGTTTATACGCCTTAGAGCATAACCAACTTATGAATAAACTACTAGTTTGATCTTTTATACAGGACCTCATTTGAACTAGATAGGCACCCACACCAATCTCGGGTTCAATTATGCTAAATGAACTATCATATAAGCATTGGATTATTCCCACTTACAGAGGACTCACTTGGATCAGTTAGGTGCTTCCACCTATCTCCGATGCGAAAACCCCAAAACGATTGGTGTATATCAAGTAACTAACTACACCAAAATCGCAAGAGAGGAGATGACACAACTTGAGAGCTTATCATCGGATTCACCACTATAAATAAGGGGCCTCTCCCCAGTCACGATCACCTAATAACTTAACCACCTTACTTATTTGCCAATTGTTAGCATCCATTCTTACTTGTCTATCGAAGTGTCTTTTGCAGCTTCCCGTCCCCGTTTGACGAAGGAGCATACGACCAAATCGTGGTGATCCAGCTCATAGGCGAAAGAGGAATACCACCGACTCAGAAGGTACACCTCATCCGTTCTTACAGGAACATAATCAAACCAATATTTTATTTACCCAAGAGCACTTAGATGAAATGATATATGTCTATTTTAGCTGAATTAAGGTCAGTTTGTCCTCCATCTGAATCTTATAAAACTCGAGAGATTAGTCTTCACAGTTGCGCGACAAGGATATGTTGCTTGAATTCACACTGAGTATAGTAGAATCATTATCACTACCACAACTTTGACAAAGGCTACCATTTTCAGCTTGAACAAAATCAACGTGTCATTATGATTTTTTCAAATCTATTGTTCATTGAAACATACACCAAGACTATCAAGATATTTTGTTACCACATCTTCACTCAAAATCCTAAAATATTGAATATTTGAATTAAATATTTAATTTAGGGTTAAATATATTTTTAGTCCCTACTAGGGCTGGAAATGAGTCGAGTCGAGTCGAACCTGTCTGAGCTCGACTTGACTCGATAAGAATCTGTTCGGCTCAAAACTCGACTCGAGTTCGAAACAAACTTTTTTTAAATCGAATTCGGCTCGTTTAAAGTTCACGAACAACTCGGTTCGGTTCGTTAGGTTCAACTCGTTTGCTCGAATTGCATACTTCAAAAGCTTTTTTTTATTAAAAAAAGAAGTTTTTTTTTTGTCAAAAATGTATATTTAGGTCTTTGACCTTTTAAAAAAACAAAGATAATTTAAATAAAAACTATGAAGCATGTTGGTCTTAAGAGTCAAGACCACTAGCAATTAACTACTGTAGCCATTCCGGATTTACAACATAACATAGTACTAGTCAAACAGCGCTTATATATGCACTCTTCCTCTCTAATTCCGCCTCAGTGTGTCTAATTCCGCCTCTTCTGTTGGACCAAGTGAACTGCATGCCTCTAGTGGGAAGATGGATAAAATTGTTTGAATCTGACCAATTAAAGAATTAATTCATAGGGCCTCTAGCAGGTGGGGTGGCTCCTCTATGCTCATGAGACCCTATGATAGAGTTGAAGTCACCTATTGAGCACCAAGGTATGTTTAATTGAATTTGAAGGTTTTGTAGGTTTTGCCAAAGTTGACGTCTTATAATGTGGTTAATAGATGCATAAATGGCTGAAATGCCAAAGGTTAAGTTGTTATCTACAAATGTGAAGGTTACCTATTGGCTATCATAAGAAATAATGTCAGGGTTCAAGTGATTGGAGCGGAAACACCAAAGGTTAGGGTTAAGGTCATCTCTATGATTAAAGGCAAAAGGTTTAAAATTCAATCTGTGAAACCAGTTTCTAGGGAAATTGTTAAAAAGCATCCAAGGTTCCGAAATGAAGATAAAATTTGGTTTATGTGTTAAGATTAAGTTTTTGAGAGCTAACCTAGAAGGGGAGTTAGTTATCCCTCTAATGTTCCAATATAAACACTTCATTTTAAGTGTTTAGATGGAACCTTAGATTTTGTAAGGTGTGATGTGCTAGCTCTTGGGGGCAAGGCTTTTTGTGATTTTTTTCTAGTTGTTTTTCTGGTAACTAAATGAAAACCTGAGTTGTCTATGGTATTTTGTACCTCTTTTTCGATTTGTTGGTCTATATCTGCTTCAGCTGCTATTGAATCTTTGAATGCTGCTTGTTGATTCCTAATCTGCTCTTCATCAACATCTGCAAGGTTAGCCCATGATTCATTTAAAAAATGCATATCTCTATGTATTCTGTCTGGTGTAAGTTGACTGGTGTCCAGGTTCGTATCTTCAAGGCGTTGGGTGGCATCTACGAATTCAGATGCCTGTGAGCTATTATCTTCCAATTCTGAATCAGTCACAGGGTGATCAGCAAATGCTTCATTGTTATCATCATTGAGTCCCTTGTTATCACTGCTATCAGGAGTTTGATTGCTGATATTTTGATTCCCTTGAATGTGCTCCTCAGTGTTGGTGACCTCCTTGTTCAAGGGGGATCTGCTATCAACATCTTTTTGCAGAGAACCATTTCCATCTTCTCCCTCAAGTTCCAAATCCACTACAGCAGTATCTTTAGGAATCCATGTCGGTTTCTGCTGATGCACATTGACTGGATGCTTTCCCACAACTTTGTCCACTACATCAGTACGTTCAACTGATGTCTGCAGCTTCGGTTGCCTTTCATTTTCCGTCTTGTTTGCTTTTCTACAAACTGAAACGTTATGTCCTACTAACTTGCAAAAACCACAGAATTCAGGTTGTAACGCCCGTCTTAATTATTTAATTAATTCAATGAGGTTTAGAATATATTTATAAATATATACTTATATGATTTATGATTTAAGTGATTTGTATGATTTATAAATAAATTATGTGAAGTATATGATTTTGTGAAGTTGTTACGTTGGTGTGACTTATTTTATTATTAAATAAAATAAGATATGAGAAATAAAATAAAAATATTAAAAATGAGGTTGTGTTATGAGATGAGTAAGTTTAGTGGTGAGAAGAGTAATACAAGTGTTATAAATAGAGGGTTTAGGTTGTGAGAATAAGTTTACAACGTACGTGAAACGCTTTTGGAGAAAGAGGGAGAAAAGTAGAACAAGAGGAGAACAAGGAGAGGGCTGCGATTTTCATCAAAACCAGGTAAGGGTGAGACTAACTCTCAATATTATTAAGGGTATGATTCTGAAAAATGAATTTAGCATGATTAGGTTGAGTTTTGGTGAGAATTGAGAATTAGGGTTAAAGACCAATTTGAGAATTGAACCATGAAAGGATGTTAGATTGATGCAAAGCTTGTATACAGACCTTAGATAATCATTAGGGCGTTACAGGTTCTCTCACAAAATAATGAATTTGAGGTTATATTCAAAGTCGTGGTTGTCACCGCACTTATCGCTATCATTATAGCCATATTGAAGCCGAATGCTGCACCAAAGCTAGACAACAGTCTAATGTTGTCGATGTGGCTTATGTCACTCAATTTTATTTTGTAAACAAGGTAGAAAATTTAGAGAATTAAGACTTTTACCCGAATGTGATTGTTGGCATCAAAATCAATAGCCCAAGGACCAATTGACAGCAAATAAGAGAGACAAGTTAAGGAATAACCATTGTACACGGGAAAGTGCTAAATATATAGTAACTTCCATGGTGTTACTTTTTGTGTGTATATATGTTATTATATTGTGCTATCATGCTATGTCTAGAGTAATCTTCACTTATTGCACCAGCTATATATAGCTTGCCAAATCCAAAGTGTGATAGTTCTAATGTATACTGAAACACCCTTTGATTAAATTATGTAAAATATTCATGAGGTTTAAACTTTCTTATTTCAAACATAGTATGCCTAGTTTTAAGAGAATACTAGCATGAGGTACTTTTAGTGAACAAATGTGGATTTTGAATTTGAACTGCATTTTATTTTTCAATAATTGTTACGAGAAGTGATTTGCGAAGCTAGTAGCTACAACCTTTGATTCACATTAGGCGTATAGTTAACATTAGTTTAATTAGTAAAATGTCAATGGCAGTGTAATACTTTAAATCCATGTACCAGTGATGTAGGTCATATCTGATAACCAGGCTTTGATAGGTGAATGTTGGACTTGGAAAATACTTTGTATAACTGAAGTGTTATTTAATGATGTGTATTTGATAATGATGCTATTTTAAAATGTGCTATATAATGAAGTGCTATTTGGAAGATGTGTGATTTAAATATGTGTTATTTATGATGCTTATGGTGATGTGATGTTTAAGATGTTGTTGATTATCATTTAATGTTGTTGACCATTAAAAGTTTTGAAGTTGCATGAGTCGGTCTAAGTTGTCATGATCTAAGAAGTTGTCCATTTTAATGGAGTTGTATAAGATGTTCACGTTGTTGTCCAAGTTGCATTTAGAGTTGTGTTGTTGCATAATCAGCGATGGGGGCTTAATGCCTGACAGGTCCTTTATGACCTTAGCGAAGGGGGCTTAATGCCTGACAGGTCCAACTATGACCTTAGCGATGGGGGCTTAATGCCTGACAGGTCCAACTATGACCTTAGCGAAGGGGGCTTAATGCCCTGGTGGTACCACATGCATGATGAAGTTGTCTAAGTTGTTGTTGAGTTGTCTAAGTTGTTGTTAAAGTTGTAGTTGCATTGTAGAGTCGTCATAACTTATATTTAATGATGATTTACTGATGATGTTTGACGATGATGTTTTGACGATGATGTTTGTTTATGATGTTTTGATGATGATGTTTGATTTTGATTTGATGATGATGTTTTGATGATGATGTCTGTTTATGATTGACGATGATAATAATATGATACTAAATGATTATTAATGTTGATGTTTATGATGTCTTAAGATGTTAAATATATGATGATACCTGGTTATGATTTAAAGATGATTTTGCTTATGAATTAAGAATGATATTTGTTTACGAACTAACGATGATATTTGAAGATAATAATTAATTATAATTTGTTAAGATGCTAAGTGATAAATGTTTAATATGTTAGAGATGTTTTATGTTGTTAAATGCATTTTGATGAATTATATGCTTAATTTGTCGACTGTGAAATCTCACCCCTTCTGCTGGAAATGTTGCCCTTCGTATGGGTAACTGCAGGTACTGATGGCTTGTAGATTGGTTGGCTCAAGTGTCTAGGTGCTCTGATACGTAACGGGATGGGGATTGCTTTTACTTTTATTCCTTACGTGTCTTTTATGAACTTTTATAATTCCTTACGTGTCTTTTATGAACTTTTATAAATAAGTAGTGAACCTAAATTTATGAGATTTTCTAATAAGGCCTGCGTGCCAAGACTTTTATGATGTTGAATTATTTCCGCTGCGTAGTTTCAGATTTTATGATGTTGAACTTTGAAGGATAATTATTATTATCTGTTTTAAGATTTTTAAGTAGTATGTGACATTCCGTTTATGAATTAAATACTCTGATTTTAAATGAAATTTTCAAGTTGGGAAAACGGGATGTTACACAGGTAGGTTCTCGTATTCAAATTCAACGAAGAAAGCAAAACCCTTCCGTTCCACTAGAACTTCATGTTTCAGAGCCTTTGCTAGGTCAATGTCTACCAACACTCTTGCAAAGTGGCCAAAGGTACGTTCTATGGCTGGCTTACTCGTAATTGAATCAACACAGATAGGAGTTCCTACGCTGCTAGCGATGGCAAAGATAATCTTCTTTCTCCAATACTCCTGAGCTAAGCCGTGAATTCTCATCCAAACCTGCGCAGAGGTGTTAGTTTGCAAGGTAGGGCTAAAGTCTTTGGTCCATGGAAAAAGCTTCAGATAACCAGGGTTCAAAAGCCATGAACTAACATACCTCACTCGTCTAGCATCTTCAATAGAAGAGAAAACAAATTCATAGAAACCCTTCCCTATGGAGGTTACTCCCCAAGGGGCCAAATCCTTCCAGATCGGTTTCAATTTCTCCTTCAGTGCCACAACAGTCAAAGGGGAAGAACCCTTAGGCCAAATAACTCTTGCGTGTAAGTTGTTTTTACATGTATTCAATCCCAAATCGTATTCACCATCAGGGATTGAAATGGAAAATTTGTCTCCCTTCAAAGTCGGTTTAGGCAATTGGCTGGAGAATGTGTCACAAACATTTGCTAGAACCTGGGCGAAGGTTTTTTGGGCAAAGGGTAGGGTTTTGGTTTTGTTTTGCGGTGCAATCTTGACAGGTTCAGAGTCATCAAGACATTTCCAAGGGATTAAGAAAGGTTTTGAGGTAGAAGGGGGTGGAATAGGCATGTCGGTGGTATGGATCTGTGTCGACATGAGTATGGTGATGAACAGTGTTAATCTCCGGAGCAAAAATCGATTCCCATCTTTTTTTCTTTCAGTTTAATGGTGTTCTCATCCAATATAAGCTTTCTAATATTATAATTTTAGGTTACCCCTCGTGTACCCAGTGTTTATACGCCTTAGAGCATAACCAACTTATGAATAAACTACTAGTTTGATCTTTTATACAGGACCTCATTTGAACTAGATAGGCACCCACACCAATCTCGGGTTCAATTATGCTAAATGAACTATCATATAAGCATTGGATTATTCTCACTTACAGAGGACTCACTTGGATCAGTTAGGTGCTTCCACCTATCTCCGATGCGAAAACCCCAAAACGATTGGTGTATATCAAGTAACTAACTACACCAAAATCGCAAGAGAGGAGATGACACAACTTGAGAGCTTATCATCGGATTCACCACTATAAATAAGGGGCCTCTCCCCAGTCACGATCACCTAATAACTTAACCACCTTACTTATTTGCCAATTGTTAGCATCCATTCTTACTTGTCTATCGAAGTGTCTTTTGCAGCTTCCCGTCCCCGTTTGACGAAGGAGCATACGACCAAATCGTGGTGATCCAGCTCATAGGCGAAAGAGGAATACCACCGACTCAGAAGGTACACCTCATCCGTTCTTACAGGAACATAATCAAACCAATTTTTTATTTACCCAAGAGCACTTAGATGAAATGATATATGTCTATTTTAGCTGAATTAAGGTCAGTTTGTCCTCCATCTGAATCTTATAAAACTCGAGAGATTAGTCTTCGCAGTTGCGCGACAAGGATATGTTGCTTGAATTCACACTGAGTATAGTAGAATCATTATCACTACCACAACTTTGACAAAGGCTACCATTTTCAGCTTGAACAAAATCAACGTGTCATTATGATTTTTTCAAATCTATTGTTCATTGAAACATACACCAAGACTATCAAGATATTTTGTTACCACATCTTCACTCAAAATCCTAAAATATTGAATATTTGAATTAAATATTTAATTTAGGGTTAAATATATTTTTAGTCCCTACTAGGGCTGGAAATGAGTCGAGTCGAGTCGAACCTGTCTGAGCTCGACTTGACTCGATAAGAATCTGTTCGGCTCAAAACTCGACTCGAGTTCGAAACAAACTTTTTTTTAAATCGAATTCGGCTCGTTTAAAGTTCACGAACAACTCGGTTCGGTTCGTTAGGTTCAACTCGTTTGCTCGAATTGCATACTTCAAAAGCTTTTTTTTATTAAAAAAAGAAGTTTTTTTTTTTGTCAAAAATGTATATTTAGGTCTTTGACCTTTTAAAAAAACAAAGATAATTTAAATAAAAACTATGAAGCATGTTGGTCTTAAGAGTCAAGACCACTAGCAATTAACTACTGTAGCCATTCCGGATTTACAACATAACATAGTACTAGTCAAACAGCGCTTATATATGCACTCTTCCTCTCTAATATTTCCATAACTCCCCGATGAGGGACTATTTTTTTTTGCACATGTTTGTTTAAAAGCATTCAAAAGCAATTAACTTTTTTTCCTCTCTTTATTGTTAAAATTATCATAGATATCTAATCAAATTAGTAATAATTCCTATGAAAAAAATGCATAATTATTAAAAGAAGTTTGTAATGAATTACACATTATCGAGCTGGTTCATGAACCAAACGAATCGAACCATACTCAGTTCAAGTCCGACTCATTTATTTAACGAGCTTAATTTTCAACTCAAGTTCGACTCATTTGATTCATGAACCAAGTCCAACGAATCATTTATCGAATCGAGTATCGAGTTATTTTCGAGTTGGTTCGGTTCATTGCCAGCCCTAGTCCCTACAAAATTATGAACTTTTAAGTTTAACCCCTATAAAATTTTAATGACAATTTTAATCCTCCATAATATTGTAGTTTGTAAGAATGACCCATATTTTAAAAACTTTTTACAACAATGGATACATTTAATCTTGCAAATTAGTCCCTATAAAATGAAAATAGGAACTAAAAGTATATAAAACTTTTGTAGAGACTAAACTTAAAGCTTATAATTTTGTAGGAACTAAAAACATATTTAACCCATTAATTTATGATTCATTTAAAATTATTTCTGATGTAAGGACTAACCCACTTTTTGTTAAAAAAAAGGACTAACCCACTTAAACTCCAACACCTTCTCAAAGATGCATTCAACAAACAAGCCAAAATCCAGAGTTGACCACTACATTTGTACCGTCCATTTTCCAATCATGAATATGGAAGGAAGTTCAGCTCTCAAGTCTCAAACCTACATTAATTAATTATTCTGCGTGCATGTTAATTGGGTGCCTAACTTATTTTGTAAAATGAGAACACCCAATTGAGAGCCTATCTTAGAATTAATTTATAGGGGAATTAGTTACTTTAGTCCCTGAATTGGAAGGGATTCGTCACTTTAGTCCCTGAATGCAGATAAATTGCAAAATAGTCCCTGAATGTAGACTTTGTTAGTCAATTTAGTCCCTGAATGCAAACTTCGTTAGTCAATTTAGTCCCTGAGTGTAAACTCCGTTAGTCACTTTAGTCCTTGAAATTGACCATGCAGGGACTGTTTTGCAATTTTTCTTCATTCAGAGACTAAAGTGACGAATCCTCTCCCATTCAGGGACTAAAGTGACTAATTCCCCTAATTTATACGCACAAGGACCCTGCAAAAGTTTAAGAATTTGTATATCGCCAAGAATTAATTAGGTTGTTGCGTTTTTTTAAATGGAATTGTTAAGGCGTTGACAGGTTTTAGCATGAGACAAATCTTTTTTTAGCAATTTTATATCAATTAATTTGTATATCTTTTTAAAATATTCTGACATTGTTAATCATTAATCAATGTACTCATGCTACATGCATTAGCATGAGCAAGTTGACTTATGAGCCTTAAGATGTAGACTTATGAGCCTTAAGATGTAGACCAAATTTTGGAGTATTAAAAAAAGTGAATGAATGTATAATAATGGTACATGCATTAGCAAGTTGACTTATGAGCCTTAAGATGTAGACCAAATTTTGGATCCGTCTTAAAACCACATGGGATGATTGTCAAAACAATATAATCTGATTGGTTTTAAAACGATAGACAATTAGTAAAATGTACAACAATATTAATACTGGAGTATTATATTGTTTTTCAACTGCCATATCGCATCTGTCATAAATCATGCTCTAGTTTGATTGAATAAGAATCTTTTATAGTTTTCCATTTTTTTATAAAATAGTTTTTACCTAATTTTCCTTATAAAATTTGTGTTTATGTTCCAAATAAAAACAATTTTTTTTTTAAAAACAACGGGCTACTCCTTCTAGGACATTCCAATTAAAGCAATAATATCTGAGACTGAAAAAATAATAAGAAAAATACTTATTTACAAATGATTTATTTTTTACAAGGACAAATACATGAACCTCATACTATAGAGTATCTCTACACATATTATTTCTACTTGCAGATCTTACATCATTTTACCTTATCAATTTTATTGCACTACTTTGATCTCTTTCTTTTTGTAGATTCACAACATAAGTTTATATTTGTACACAAAAGAAAAAAAATATAAGTTTACAAGTGACAATCTTAACCACCATAACATTTATTTTTCTAAAACCAATTAGATTTAATTATACTATTTTGAAGCATCTCAATTGATGATCTGATGTTGCACATGTTTGTGAATGGGAAAACTAAGATTAGAATCTAAAATATGGTTACGTGAAGATTCCAATAAGCAATTTATTGAATATCATGTGACAATTGTTTATCTTACGACTAAACTACGTATTATAATTACTCCATATATTTTGTGCTTATAAGCATAATTATACGCAGTTCTTCTTTATTCCTTTAAATTTCCATAGGCTTTACTGATGAATAGTATTTTATTCAAGTTCATTCAATTTGGAAATAGTACAATTTGAAAAGAGGAAAATTGAACAAGAGAAATTTGTTCAATTACACAATTGGCTCGTACTTCGAAAACAAACATTAGATTGTAATTTTACAAGCAAGACTATGAATGCTAACATGTTGTTGCCCTTGTACTTTTGTATTTTCTCAACAAAACCTCCTGCAGGATCTTAGTGTGTATATCGTTGTTGTTTGTGATGTAGGTTACAAAGTTGTTAATAGAAGCTAGAAGTTAGTGATGATAGGGGTAACTAACTAGACTGGTTACTTGCCTGACAAGTAATTAAGGTTAGTTAGAGTTATCCTCCTCTATAAAAAAATTAATGTACAGTTTTAAATAACTACTTCATAATGAAGTTTTCATTCTATAATATCATTCAATGCTAATTTTCTTTCATATAATTCTTTAACTCAATTTCGGTAAAAGTTCACAGTGTGCGCGCTAAGTTTCGAAACAAACACAGTGGTATCGAAACCAGCATATGTATGCGTGTCTTCCACAGTATCTGCTCCTACAACAGCCTTACAGATCTCAAAATGAGAAAATGAGAAAAGGAGTAATTGTTTTGCATAAGAATGCATACGTATTTGTTGATACTAGAGTAAGCAATGTTGAATAAGAACGTGTTCATAAGTAAACATTGGATGAATCAACTGAATAGTTAGTATCTATTGGCAATGAATTAAGCGTGCAATTTTAGTGAGCTTGAAAATCCTGCTTATTTTACAAAATTTGGTGCCTAGAAAGTAGAAACACTTATTATTAACACATCATTTCAACATCAGATTATAAACTTCAATATGGACATTTAGTCTTTGTCAAAATGCTGCATAATATATAGGCATAGCCCATCAATCACCAAGTATTATTAAGCAAACATGGCTTTGCTCCTAGTTGTGTTGAAATGGGAAAGCTGAAGGAAAAAAGACAAATTTCAGAGTCTTTTTCCAAGGCCGGCCTAAGGGCCAAGTAACCCAAGCAAGAGTTTTAGACCTCAAAATTTTGGATGAAAAAAAGATCTCTAAAAAATTAATTTGGTTATAAGTGTATTATATGACAGATAAATTACATTTGCATAGCTTACATGATTACCAAAAAGACCTTCCTCAATTGCTCTTGGTCATGAATTAAAATTTTAGTCTTCCCAAAATTGATTTTATATAAATATCCTATTAACACAAAATATTTTTAAAGATCACATTAAATTTTTTGCTTTAGGCCTCTTAATCTGTTGGATCGGCCCTGTCTTTTTCCTGTTGACAGAACACCAACGAGGGGTGCTTCTTGTTGAAGAGAATTTTTTAATCTGTCATAGTTATTCATTGTTGCTTATTTGTAGTCTCTGGAGCAATTTATGAAAGTTTAGTTATTTTGTGTTTGATTTTAAAACTGCACCAGTGATTGGACAATCGCAGGGAAATGGACCGAACAAAAACTGAAATTCTTGTCCCTCACTAAATCACAATACAACTTTTCGTCCAAAGTACAAATTGTTTAAAATACAAAAATAACATTTTGTCCACCGAATATAGTACAAGACAAAAAGTTGTTTAATACCATAAAAGTTTGTCATTGTTGTTCTCCCTTGTGTTGTCATGCCAAATATTTAATTTACCTTCTAGCAAATCAAACGCACCTAAGAGTTTTGCGAAGCTTACATCTATAAAAAAGTTAATTCTAAGTGGAAACCTTATCATTGATTGTGTGACCCCTCAGTCACTAGGACTTGGTAAGGATTTGAAGTTATGCATGAGGTGAAATACTACGAGCACTAACTGGAAAATCACGAGCTTGTTCAAAGTGTCTATGTGGAACCATTGTACTGAAGTTGACTGATACTTCCAAGTATGTCAGCTGGATTAGAACAAGACCTGCAACTTCCCCAAAATATACCAAAGTACAATATCGTTGCACCTGAATGAACCGGAAACCTACAATTCTTCTGGTAGATTTTGCTTAATTTTTTTTACCTGAAATTAACAATATTTGTTCTACTAATAAGCTATTTTCAAATTGAGAACTATGGTGAAAAGAAAACATGTATGTATAGGAACATAACATACATGTGAATAAATTCCAAGCAAAAAATAAATTAAATCTAAAATAAAACAAAAACGAAAGCACCCGTGAATCTGGAAATATGAAGATCATAGGTGTACAGTGTACTACCCTGAAAAGTACCATGTCAGTTCTAAAATAAATAGAATCTCTTAATAAATCTAAAATTCAACATGAGACATATCTACCAATCAACAAGGGAAACTATTATGCCTATTGCTTGCATTACACGATAACTTCAAAAATTATCATGAACGGACTGATGAGCCTATACACCAAGTTATTTTGCAAATTAATTTGTCAGAAATAAATCGGAAAACAAAACATTTTACATTTTAGAATTCAAACTTCGGCTGAGTAGAAGACATTCATGACTCAAGAAGAGTTCCTTATCTATGTCATCGGAAGTTGGAACGATAACGAGGTGGAACAATTATCTTTCTCAATGATGGCCGTGAAAATATCATCGAGCCAACAACACAACACTAGGATGCACTTTATAGCAGCCCCTCAGTTTTAGTCTTTTCTCATAGTTTCATGTGCATCACTCCCTTCTCTGTGAAGACTAACCTAAATGTAGACAAATTATTGCTCCAATACTTCAATCTCCGACTTTCACTTCAAAAGCTCTCCCATTGTTTCTCTCTTCTTCCAAAACGTTCTCCTTCTGGTTTGCACTGCCCTATTTATACGTCACGTTGAATTCCAATTGCTGCCACATTTCCTTTTTTTCTGGGCCTGCGTGTGTTCTTTTAATTAGTTGGGCCTCAAAGTCTGGATTCATTTCTTTTCTCACACTACTCACTTCTCACGTGCCCTCCAAAATTTCCATTTTGCCTCAGCTTATATTATATAATCTGATAATCAAAAACATATATTTATATATTTAACAACAATCATAACCTTCTCTCATTTCAGCAGTTGCGAATTATTATTTTTATTTTGGTCATGTAACCTGGTCCTGGTGGGTGGAAATTCACCTTAAAGTGAAAAAGTGGGGTGAGTAGCTCAACTAGTTTGAGCTATATGAAAAGGATTTGGAGGCCTTGGATTCAAACTCATACAAGAAAAAAAATATTAATCTAACATTTTTTTTTGGGTCAGGTAGCCATTTTATGTGAGTATTGTTCCTTGATTTTCTTTTTATTATTTTGGCATGTTTCGAAGGGAAATTGACACAATCGCTTGAAAACCCTTTTTTCTTTTTATTTTTTGAGCTAAAAATGTGCACCTCCAAGACCTGAAACATAAGAAATACACTAGAGCAGTGAGTTAGAATGGTTATTAAACTGACTACCATATCACAAACAGTTTCAGTCTTTGTGCCGATACAATTTGTATTATTTAATTTGAACATGTTTTTTCCATGGAATTTTGCCAAAAACGAGATATTATGACAAGTAACCTCATAGCAAGTTATTTCTTGGAAGAGTGTCAAACTGACTCTTAGAGCTACCTCTATTATGGAGGTAGAATATGTCGCTTGCTATGAGGCTACTTGTCGAGCTATATAGTTGAAGAACTTAATCTTTTATTTCAAAGTTGTTGGAAGCATGTCTAAGCCACGTGTGATATATAGCAACAATAATAAAATTGTGGTACATTTCTCTCGAAACACTAAACTCTCTTCACGCTTTAAGCACTTCGGCATTAAATGCTCATTTGTTAGAGAAAAATTCATGAATTTTAGACTCAAATTGAACATCTTGCTAAATAAAATACGTTGGTAGATCCACTAACCTAGGGCTTAGTTGTTGGACCATTTCAATGACATGTGCTCCACTTTAGAGATTTACTTTTCCTACCTTGCTGCCTTCTCGCACGCCCTGCAAAATTTCCAAAAATGCCCCTGATCCGGATTATATAATCTGGACCAGATTGTTAGTGATATCCGGAAAACGAAATCCGGACCAGATGTTATGTGCTTTTTTGTGTCTTTCTTTGATGTCAAGGGTCTCTGTTGACCGTTATATGAACCCCACACACGCTGCAATGCAATTTCAGGGTTCATATGAACAGTCAACAATGACCATGACACCACCGACACCCTTAAAAAACTAAAAACATTTGAAGAAAATGGAAGAAAAGAGGTGAAGTATTTGTTGAAGATGGAAGCCTATTTATAGCCTAAAACAAGTCCTAGGTCATTAGTACAGTCAATGAAAACGTGTTAGTGGTTGTAACCGTCCAAACCTACATTAATGACTCTCTTTCAAAAGAATCCAATGCTGAAGCTTTCCGGATTATACAATCCGGAACTTTCTTAACCCTATAAGAAGTGCCAACTGATAGAGGATTGGCAAGTGCACCAAATACTATCGAAGTAGTAAAATTATCGATCCCACGAGGACTGTTTTTAACTTCAATAATTCAATTGCGTTATAGAAATAGGATGTGTAAAGTTTATTTTTAGTTTGCCACTAGGCAGAAGATTTGGTTTGATTTTAATTAAATCAAATAACAGAAAAATAAAGATTTGATTAAGAAAATATGGAGAGAGATGAGATCAGATCCTACGAATCCTCTAAGTTCCCCTAATTGGTCTACTGCACCTATTTGTTATGAACCCTCTTCTAGTTTACGATGATTAACAAATTAGCCCTAATCAATCCCTTGAGTTAGGACCCTCTTCTTAAACTACAGCCCCTAATTCCTTAGGTGGTCTAATAATTCTTGAAGGTTTTACCGAACGTTAACCTATTATTACTAACAAACGATTATCTATTCCTAGACTAACCCTGTTTATTAGAACAATTCAATTAGGTCTAAGTCGAAAGCCATGGTCAGTGGTCATTCGTTCTCACAAAATCAAGTTATATGTGATCAAGATATAAAAAGCATTAAGAACAATTGAATTGAATAAACTAGAATTGAATTCATAAACGAAATAGAGTTTCACAGCAACATATGTCAATTAGGGTTACAAAGATTCATCTCGGATCTAATCTTCAAGAGATTTAGCTACTCATAATCGAGTTTACAAATAGCATAATCAATGAAATAATTAAAACATACATGAATTGGTAAAAGGTTGAAGAAATCGCCCTTCTAGCCGTCTCCGATGTCTCAAAATCGCACTTTGCTCTCCAAAATCGTAACCCTTGTTCTTCAGATTGAGTGCAGTATTTATAGAAGTCATGGGCCTGACCCGTCAAAATCGCGCCGCGCCATGTATATAGGCGTGCCGCGATTTCCCTCAAACAGGGAGGATGTAATTTTGCTTCAAAAATCGCAGCACGGCTTGAAATTGGCGTGGCGCGATTTCCTTCGAACAGACTTCAATATTTAAGCTTTTTGCACTCTAGAACAGTATAAATTGCATGAGAACTCTATCAAAATGTCACAATAAGTCCTAAAAATTACGTAATGACAGCATGTCATCACAACCCCAAACTTAAACCATTCCTTGTCCTCAAGGAATTTGCTTGCAACAGTGACAAACGACAGTAAAATAACAGTTACCTGACAAAACGATAGTACCCAAAAGTTCATTCTCCTTCTAGCTAAAGATGAGCTAGTTTGACTTGTTCGCATCCACCAATTCACAACTCCACGCATTCAAATTGAAATAGGGTTCTACCAGTCAACATGCAGGTCTACATATTACCATACGCTTGAAAAGTTTCTAAACATCAATCAAAGTCAATATCATTACACACTTTTGAGGTCTTTAGGGTTATAACGGGGCTTAGGTGAAAGGTGGGATATATTTGGATAAGTAGGCTACACAAAATTTGAGTTAGGCATTCCTACGGAAGTTAAAACACAAAATTCAATCCTTCAATCATTCACCTTGTGGAATAACAATCAATGCAAAGGTACTAGAGAACATTTTTAACATTTAGGGACAATCGAGCTTGAAGTTACTCGGATTTTCAATGTTTTGTCCCTTTTTCATCATTCAATTTCTTTTTTTTTTGATACACCATTTTTGTGTATATTTTGCATGACAATTTCATAATTTTTTTCATTTTTGTTCTCTTATTCTCTAGTACCCCCACCCCAAACTTAGTTGGTTGCAAATTCCAATAGCAACCCCAAACTTAATCTTTAGCAACATTCTACAATGCCTTAACTCAGAAAATACATTAAGGGACAAGTCCTAAAAGTCTCTAGGCTTGTAATGTAGTTTGTCACCGAACAAAAAGTTCTAATCCTACCGGCTCACAATTGGTTAAGAAAGGATAAATTCAACAAATTAAAACAGGGTAGGCTTCAAAAAGGCTCACAGGACCAAGCACTTTTGCCTCAGTGTGTAATTAACAAAGACCAATCAATAATAGAGAAACAATGCAAGTTCTAGAAATGTAGTTGCATGGAAAACTAATGTAAATATAAGTAAATTGAAAAACAAAATTTGGCAATGAACCTTATGGCTGAGATTTCTGGGAGTATGTGACTACCTAGCAACGCCGTACACTTCGCCTTTGAATCAAGTCACCCCTCCTTTAGAACTTTTGGAATACCGTTTCATCAAACAACTGTTACTAAACTGGAATAGGTCACATGAAACAAAACAAATTCATTAATAATAAACAAGTGCAGGAGCAATTACAATAGGGAAATAAGTTCAATGGACTTCGACATTAAAAGAAAATAAAGAAAATACATCAAAAGAAAAATAACTGAAAATAAAATACAAAGCAGAAAATGCTAATCCATCAGTAGATCAGCCCATGTTCACATGATCATCCGAGTGTCCAGCCCCCGGTGTCCTCAATCCTTCAAAGATGCCATCCCCATGATCTTGCTCGGTGGCATTGAAATCATCAGTGATTTCCCTCCTCATGCGCAGACCATACTCTTCTTGATGTGTAAAATATTGCTCCATGCGCTCACGGGAGCCTCCAAATCTCTCATAAGACCCACTAATCGGACCCATATGCAATTGAGCCTCCGCAGCAGACGCAGCTGAGAACCTAGGACGGTTCACCCACAGCTGGTCCGAAGTCTCATTCATCCAATTAGCTTGCACATGCATGAATTCCTCAAGCTTTGGGTGAAGAGGAGCATAACCCCCTTGGCTACTACTCCCTCCTTGCTCCATTTGTTGTTGCCTTGCTGCCTCCCTCTCTCTCTCTCCTTCATATAGCCCTCATATTTCTTCACATATCCATCCATTACCGAGTCGGTGATTGGCTTCATATTGCTGGTGTTGAGATCACTATCATAAGCCGGTACAAGCTCTGCTCACACAACCAATTAATTAGACTTCCATGCCCCAATTGTGTGGTGTTTCCGGTTGCTAGATCATGAAGACTATTGGCCAAGAGGCGGCCAATATCTATAGGGTGCTCCTTGATGATGGCATAGGCAGCAAGCACCCTCTTGAGAGGAATTTCAGAAGTGCAAGATGCACTCTCAAGAGTCTGGACCAAATAGGACACCCACGCCTTGGGTATCGGCAGCATCTCTGCATAGGTAAGCATCCGGGACTTTTTCCAAGTCGACCCAGGCCTACACATGGTGGTGATGATCTCATCAAAGGTATCCTCCGTAATACCAAATCTCTCCCTCCTCAGCTTTTCAACCCAACACTCCTCCGGTGCTTGACATTCAGCCATGCATTGAGAGCATCCGGACTGAAATCAATGTATTTGCCTCGCACAAAAGATTGAAAGGGTGTATCGGACACCCTTGCATTTGCAAAGAATTCGACGATCACCGTTTTGTTGTTTGCTTCGTCGATCATCTCATTCAACTCCGTCCACCCCCTCCTTCGTAATTCAGACTCAAAGAAAGGATACTTCACAAGCTTTGTGAAATCAAACTTCCTCTCCCCTATAACTTCGAAACTCTTCGTAGATTGATGAAACTCTTGGGCTTGGTCATTGATGAAATGGATGGCGTTTTCAGGTGGTTCGGATGCGGCACGAGGGCGTTTGGATTTGCTTGTGGATGGTTTGGGGTTGGTGGTTTTCTTTGAGCGGGTGTTTCTTTGGTTGGAGGCCATTTGTGGTTTAGGAAGATGGTGAAAGGGAAGTTTTGTGAAGTTTGGGAAAGTTGGGAATGATGGTGGTTTGGATTGATGAATTGATGATAGGATTGTGGGTAGATGATGTTTAGGAAGTGAAAAAGGAGATGAAGATGAGAAAAATTCGTGAATGGAAGTTTAGGGAAGTTTGGGTAGAGAAAGGTAGGAAGAATGGAATGAAAATGATGATGAACATGTGATGTTTTTATAGGGCTGTTTGGGTAAAATCGCGGCATGCCAATATATAGGCGCGACGCGATTTTGAGTTGCAACAGTCAATAACGGGCAAATTTTGTAACGGCTAGTAACGGATAGTTCCAACGGCTATTTTTTTTCTCATAACAGCCAAAATCGCACCGCGGTGGATAATAGGCGTGCCGCGATTTTGGCAAAATAGGGGGTCTTCTTTGCTGCTTGTGAAAATCGCGCTGCGGCCATATATAGGCGCGGTGTGATTTTGAATGTACAGGGAGCATTCTTTGCTTCCTTAGGCCAAAAATTTTGTTTTCTTGAAAAATGCCTGAGTTCATTGAATCTTTGAAAAACTTTTGAGGAGAGAATCATGCAAGACATCAGTACCTTGCATGATTTTCTTGGCAAGAGGTATCCTTGAACAAATTTTTTTTTAAACTTTCCTGCCTTGTATTAAAAGAAAAGAAAAATATTTTTGTGTTTTTGTTTTTGAAAGCAATAAAATCATACCTGAAAAATAAATAGTGGGTTGCCTCCCACCCAGCGCTTCTTTACCGTCACTAGCTTGACTGATGACGATCCCTAAGGATCAGTTGATGTCTCTCCCTCCTCATTGTTTGGGAGTCCTCCTTTACGGTACCGTTTCAGCTTTTGTTCCTTACCCTTGAAAGTTCCTTGTGCACCAGACTTCCTTAGATCCACAGCTTCATCAACAGGCTTGTTTCTTACCATCTTTTTGTCACAATACCTCCCAACCCTTTCTATCGTATCAGAGAGAATTGAAAGCATACACCATTGAAAAGTAGCCGGCCCATTATGCATTCCAAAGGGGATCTTCTTATAAGTAAACACACCACAAGGATTAGTGAAAGTAGTCTTAGGCATGTTGTTCCAAGTTTCCAATCCCCCATTCTTATTGTCAAGGATGTCTCCTGATGATTGTTGTTGCATTTGATCTGTGCTTACTTCAAGTTGCTTAACATGCTCTTTCACCCCAACATCTTCAACCACTTCCTTACTTTCAATAGGCTTAACAATTTCTCCTTCCATAGGTTGAATAGGTTGAGATTCAAGGGAGTTCTCTTCGACTGTTTCTTCAATAACGTCAATCCGGTAACACTGGTGGTTCTCATCTTGGTTCTTCATTGCCTCAAAGATATTGAAAACTACCTGCTCCTTATGGAACCTCAACATTAACTCTCCACGTTCAACATCAATCAAAGCACGACCAGTTGCAAGGAAAGGTCTTCCTAGAATGAGTGGCATGTCTTCATCTTCAGCCATATCTAAGACCACAAAATCTGCTGGGAACACCAAGTCATTAACCTTGACTAGCACATCTTCGAGCACACCGAAAGGATAAGAGATTGATCGATCAGCTAAAGTAATGGTCATTCTTGTTGGTTTTAGTTCCCCACACTTAAGCTTCTTCATCATTGAAAGAGGCATCAGGTTGATACTTGCTCCCAAGTCACATAAAGCTCTTCCAATGTCTAGCGGTCCAATTGAACAAGGGATAGTAAATGCACCAGGATCCTTCAGCTTAGGTGGCAGCTTCTTTTGAAGAATAGCACTACAATTTTCAGAAAGTACTATGTTCTCATCATCCTTAGGCTTCCTTCTTTTAGTCAACAAATCCTTCATGAATTTAGCATACAACGGCATTTGATCGAGAGCTTCACCGAAAGGAATATTCACCTGAAGTTGTGAGAAAAGTTGCATGAACTTCTTGAATTGACCTTCATCCTTTTCTTTCTTCTTGGCTAAGTGAGGGTATGGAAGCTTCACATTAGGGCTGAGCACCGGTCGGGTTCGGCCGGGTTCGGTTCACAAAACCTCATGCAAAGTGAAACCGAAGAGATAATATGTAGAACCATTTCCGTCCGTCAAGAGCATCGGTTTGGTCGGTTTACGGTTTCGATCGATTGCGGGTTCGGTGGTTCGGTTAGTTCGGTTTGCATCTTCTCCATTAACGAGTTGAGAAGGATATTTTTTCAGGAAGACAACGTCAAGTTTCTCAGTGGAAAGAATACGAAGGACATCAGAAGAAACACTTTCAGTGAAGTTGCACTTTATGAGACTATTTTCTCCATTGTTGGATGATGAAGCTTTCCAATATTACAATTGTTCAAGCCGTAACATAGAAGGAAGGCTGGAGGGAGGACGCAAGGCTTTGGATTCAAGAAGAGAACATAATACAAATAACTCATACTATTGTGAAAGTAGAAAGGAGACAAAGCATAACAAAGTATTTAAGTGAGAGAGAGAGCAATATTTAATAGTTGGTGGTGGGGTAATTTCTAGATCTCAAAATATGGAAGGAAACGTTTTATTAAGCTTAAAAGAAAGAAAAACGAAATGATGGAGTACTACAAGTTGTGTTATTGTTGAAAGCGTGTACCTAGCAAAGAAGAAAAAATAGATTTGTGTGTGTCAGAGGTATTAAGTCCCAAGGCAAATAAATAATAATAAAGTCTCCCTAGAAAGCTGAAAACCTGCCATATTGTGAGTCTCAAAAAAATAGGATGGTGACAAGTACATGGGGTTAAAGCAGATGTGCATAGTTTAAATTTAAGTGTCCTTCGGACGGGTGTGGGTATCTACGGATTTGGATTTTCAAAACCGGACCCGTCCGGACTTACCCATTCATAACTGAATTCAACTGTTTTAAAACCCGAAACCCGCTTTAACCCGCCCCGATAGACCCAGGTTGACTCGGATATCTCGGGTTGCGGGCGGGTCTGGTAAATATGCTCAGTCCTACTTCACATATGATGGAATAACTTGTGGTTTATCTCCATCTTTCAAGATTTGACTCTTTGACTTCCTCAAGATTGAATCTTCATCAATTAACTTCTCACTTTTTTCTCCCTCTATTTTTTTCTTCCTTTCGTTTTCAACTACTCCATGATCATCTTCTTTTTCAACTACACCCTCATCATTTTTTTCAACTTCACCATTTTCCTCCACCTCAACTACATCATCAACCTTCTTCGGAGCTTTTGGAACTAAAGGTGTCAAAACCTTTTTGCTCCTCAATTCAATAGCATTACAAGACTCATTCTTAGGGTTGTCTTTAGTGTTACCTGAGAATCCGCCTTTACTTTGTTCAGCCAATTGCTTAGCTAATTGCCCCAGTTGAGTTTCAAGCATCTTCCTAGAAGCTTCATTGTTCTTTCTTTCAGCTTCTTGACTTTTCTTCATCTTTTCGAAGTTGCCTTGAGTCATCTTCATGAAGTTCATCATAGTTTCCTCAAGAGCTGATGGCTTTCTCTGTTGTTGTTGAGGAGGAGTAAGCATCTGAGAATTCAAAGCGTTGTTATTTGAGTAGCTTAGATTGGGATGCTTGTTGATTCCTGAATTGTAGTATTGGTTTGGCCTTTGATAGCCTCCCATGAAGTTAGCTTCCTCACTTGACCCTTCCGGTACACATTCACCATTTGGATGTTCTTCACCACATAGATCACACTTGATTGCAGCCACTTGTTGTTGCTTATGAGCCAAAGTGAATCCTTGAAACTCCTTGGTTAGAGCCTCGATTTGTTTGTTCATAGCTGCTTGATTAGAAAGGATAGAAGTTTGTTCACTCACCCCAAACACTCCTCTTTCCTTCTTTTTCGCTTCAGCACGATACTCATTTCCAGCCATGTTTTCTATCAAAGCTTGAACTTCATGATCAGTTTTGCTCTTGAGACTACCTCCCGAGGAAGCATCTAAGAACATTCTAGTGTTTGGTGTTACCCCCTCAGTGAAGATTTGTAGGTATTGTTTCTCGGTGAACTCATGATTAGGGCATCTCTTAAGAAGCAAATTGAATCGCTCCCAAGCATCATATAATGATTCACCTTCTCCTTGCTTGAAGTTAGAGATCTCCATCTTCTTTTCCCAATACTTAGACATAGGGAAATATTTCTCCAAGAACTTCAGCTCTAACTCTTCCCATGTTTGGACAGTCCCGTTTGGTATTGTTAGCAACCAATCTTTTGCTCTTCCCGTCAAGGTGAAAGGAAATAGCCTTAGTTTCTTTTGTGCTTCAGTCACGGTGGCTGGTTGCACACAAAACTCACAAGTTTCAGCAAAGCGGCTCAAGTGTTCATGAGGACTCATCGCTTCAGTCCCATCGAATTGCTTGTCCCTCAAACCGTTGAGGACAGTTGTCTTGATGTCGAAGGCTACGGGGTTAGCTGGTTGAAAAGTATGGGTCAGTTGACCGCGATGAGTGGCTAACCCGTAGTCTCCTAGCTTAGGTCTCGGTGGTACAACTCCTTCTCCTTCCATAGTTGCAGATTTAGGAGAAGAGATTGTTTCAGATTCAGTTGAGAGTGGCTCCGGTATTTGTTCTCGAACACCCGGTGGAACGGACTGAGCTAACCTTTGCGACCGGACAGCTTTCCGAAGTGCTCTAGCAGTTCTTTCAATTTCCAGATCGTACTCTAAGTCGTCTGAGCTCTGTTTACCTCGCATAAACAGCAAAATACCTTAGTAGCACTACACAACACAAAGTAATCAAGTGAATATGAAAACAGAAAAATAAAAATTAAAAACAGAAAATTAAATTGCAAAAACCCTAAATTATAACGTAATTGCCTTGTTGAAATAAATCAACAGTCCTCGGCAACGGCACCAAAAACTTGATAGAGGATTGGCAAGTGCACCAAATACTATCGAAGTAGTAAAATTATCGATCCCACGAGGACTGTTTTTAACTTCAATAATTCAATTGCGTTATAGAAATAGGATGTGTAAAGTTTATTTTTAGTTTGCCACTAGGCAGAAGATTTGGTTTGATTTTAATTAAATCAAATAACAGAAAAATAAAGATTTGATTAAGAAAATATGGAGAGAGATGAGATCAGATCCTACGAATCCTCTAAGTTCCCCTAATTGGTCTACTGCACCTATTTGTTATGAACCCTCTTCTAGTTTACGATGATTAACAAATTAGCCCTAATCAATCCCTTGAGTTAGGACCCTCTTCTTAAACTACAGCATCTAGTTCCTTAGGTGGTCTAATAATTCTTGAAGGTTTTACCGAACGTTAACCTATTATCACTAACAAACGATTATCTATTCCTAGACTAACCCTGTTTATTAGAACAATTCAATTAGGTCTAAGTCGAAAGCCATGGTCAGTGGTCATTCATTCTCACAAAATCAAGTTATATGTGATCAAGATATAAAAAGCATTAAGAACAATTGAATTGAATAAACTAGAATTGAATTCATAAACGAAATAGAGTTTCACAGCAACATATGTCAATTAGGGTTACAAAGATTCATCTCGGATCTAATCTCTAAGAGATTTAGCTACTCATAATCGAGTTTACAAATAGCATAATCAATGAAATAATTAAAACATACATGAATTGGTAAAAGGTTGAAGAAATCGCCCTTCTAGCCGTCTCCGATGTCTCAAAATCGCACTTTGCTCTCCAAAATCGTAACCCTTGTTCTTCAGATTGAGTGCAGTATTTATAGAAGTCATGGGCCTGACCCGTCAAAATCGCGCCGCGCCATGTATATAGGCGTGCCGCGATTTCCCTCAAACAGGGAGGATGTAATTTTGCTTCAAAAATCGCAGCACGGCTTGAAATTGGCGTGGCGCGATTTCCTTCGAACAGACTTCAATATTTAAGCTTTTTGCACTCTAGAACAGTATAAATTGCATGAGAACTCTATCAAAATGTCACAATAAGTCCTAAAAATTACGTAATGACAGCATGTCATCACCAACTTTTCCCTCGTTCACCATTATCGTATTAATCCGGAAAATATATTCCAGAAATCAAAGGTGCATTCCGGATTGTATTTTCCAGACTCCATTAGTGTCATGGCCGGTGGTTTGCACCACGTGTTTTTGTCGGTGGTCAAGTCAAAAAACGTGTTTTACCACATTTTTTGACTACATTTATGACCTCCCAACCGTTTTTGACCCCCTCCCTATAAATAGCCTTCCAAACCCCACCATTTCTCACACCAACCTCTCCCACCCTCTCCTTCTCTTCTTCCTTCTACAACCATGGTTTTCCATCGTTGGCCTTTCATAGATAAGGGCCTCGTTGAAAACTTTCAGGGTTTGTATGAACGGTCAATGAGAATGGAACCGCGCTGCAAAGAAGCGCGGTTCATCTGGGGGTCATGTGGGTCAGTGTGGTTCTTAGCTTGGTCTGTTTTAGCGTAAGTTTGAGAACCTCTTACCTCCCTCAGGGGCATTGTTCTCTTCTTCCCGCCCTCCTCTTCCCTCCTCCTCCGGTTGCCCTCCAATAGGGAAATTACTGCTATGTCCTATCACATAGCAATGGTTAGGCTCTTAGGAGATTAGAAATAGATATAGGGTCTTATGTAATAAGCTTAAAAAGCTTGAAAATTATTGTAATGTATTGTTCATATATTAATAAAATCAGTTGTTTTTATGTTTGTGTCTTTTTATTTATGTATTTTTTTTACTTTATTTGCATTTTATTTTACGAATTTTAAAGCTTGAAATTGTAAAAGTTCTGGAAGGAAACAATTCCGGATTTTAAAATCCGGATAAATCTGCAAAATTCTAACAATCCATTCCGAAAAACGAAATCCGGACCAGGGGTAAAAATGAAAAAAAATAGGGCGCGCTAAGAAAGGCATAGGGTGGGAAAAGTAAATCTCTCCACTTTATAATCATATTTTTTTTATCATAGCATTTTAGATGCACGAACTATTCTTGGATTACATATTCTTAATTAAATAATGGTAATCCATATTTCATCACTCCTATATGAAATATAAGTATTTAGCTGCATGATTTAGTTTTTTTATTTAATTTATGCATTGTTAAATCTTGTTTTCTTATACATTTTTTTTTTTATAGAAAGTGCTATTATAGATATTTGATATATTTCTACTATCATTCTTATATTATATTTTAATATTAATTAAAGTAATTCAAACATTTCTCTAACCTCTCTCTAAGCCTCAAACAACAACCACAGTAGATCTACCCTTCAAATCCAAACTCTCCTCTCCGATGTAGCTTCTAGTGATGGTGGTGCGACGAGCTTCAGCCTCCGCACCACCGTCGATCCTCTTCTCTATCAGGCGGTCCTCCTGTTGCTGATCTAGTTTTCACAGGTTGTGTTTTCGTTACGCAGCCGTGATCTTGGTCGTGACGGATCTGGCTCTCGCCTACGCTGAAGGGATGAGGGTCGATTTTGTGTTGCCGGTTTTTGTGTCACCGGATCCTTGCCGCCGGCAGGCTTCTTGTCCTCTTGGGTATCTGGTTCTGTTTTTGCTTTTCTTTTCGTTTGTTTTTACTTTTGTTGTTGTTACAGGAAGATGAAGATGGCTGGTGGTATAGTTGTGATCCTATGTTTCTGTTTGATAATCTTAAATTTGGTTTCTAAATTTAGGATCTGGTTCTATAGTCTAACTCTGCTCGAAAGAGCTAGGTGCGTAGATACTCCGTGTTGACGGTAGTTATCGTTTATCGTACCTTTAGACTTTATCTGCCGCGGTTGCTTTTCGCGCCATTGGTGGACTGTGATGACTCTTCGTCGGTTGTTCATCCCATGATCTGGACTTCGACTAAAGTTTCAAGACCTATGCGACTCCGTCTTTGGTTCGTGTTTGATTGGATTGGCCTGAAAGGGCGTTTAACTTGCTTCATCTAGAAGGGAGTTGTGGACCTTGGATCGTTTCTGTGTTGGCAGACGATTCATACGCCTTCTCAAAAGCTCTGAATGCTCACTCTGCGTGTTTTTTGCAATTCGGTTTCGTGCTCACACGTGGGTTCGCTGGATTGTCCGTGGTTGTGATTGTTTAGGGTTGTTTCTTTTATACCACTTTTGTACCTTATTGTTGTATCACCAGTTTCAGGTTGTTTTGTGGTTTATTGGGTCAGGTACATGCCCCCCAATCTTGTACTTCCTGGTTTCTCTTTTTAATTTAATTTCCTTTTGGCTTAAAAAAAAAAAAAAGTGGAAGAATCGGTGAATATGTGGATAATTTTAATTAATTATTTAAAATATTAATAAATATTACATCAAATATTAAAATGTTCTTTCACTTTTTTTTTGACAAAAAAAAAATGTTCTTTCACTTATTATATTTGTTTATATTTTTTTTGAAGACATATTTTTTTTGACAAATTTAAGGTGCAAAACTATCATAGTCTCATTTGAAAAGCACATAAGGGTCCGTTGTTGTTCTTGTCTCTCTTTGAGACCCGTGGTCTATCTTGTGTGTGGGTTTTTCTTTCTGTTTCTTAAGACGGATTCTCTTTTGAAGAAAAAATGTATCTTAAAAACCAAGACTTCTAAAAATAAATTTAAAAAAAATATAGGCTAGAAAGAAAAAGAAAAGAAAAGTGGTAGTATTAATAATTGACCCCCCTAATTTGAGTATATCATTTAATTTGTGATGTTTAGTAAAAATATCAACACATTCACTTTAGTGCAAGAAAACTAGGGAAAAGAATATCAACACTTGAATCGAAAGAGACTATACAGAACAGAGCCCAATCCACCCTATCAACACATTAACTATTCATTCTGCACATGGATTGTGATTTTTTCATCTGTTGGAGCCTTACATGGGCATGCCAAAGCTATGAATTTTGGAACTTTATCTCCTGGCATCAACACAGGCAAGCTTTGACCATGATTCTCCTTCATCATCTAAGCACAATAATAACAAATCACATTAGTTTCCACACAAAAAAATAATAATGTTTTTTTCGTTACAAAATAGAAATCACTGGCTTTTGAATTGTGTATGTGTTAGCTAGTGAAGTAATTACCAAAACAGGAAATCCTGGTTTGTGGTGAGATGTAGCAAATTCTGCTTGTATACGAGGTTGTGGGTTGATAACATTAACCACATAAGATGGAAATAAAAATTGGAGTTTGTCCCAATATAAACAACAACAAAAGAAACAACAAATGAAGAATAACAAGAAAACAAGAAGAGCTAAACCCAATGGGAATCCAATGTATGGTGTGTCTTCAATTTCCATTTTTCTCTGTTGTTTTGACTCTCTCATTTCACCTGAATGAATGAAACATTACAAAGAATAATAGTAGGTTTTAATAACCATGAAAAAGCGTGACCGAATTTGCTTTTCAATTTATTGGCTTGTTCTTGATGATGCGCACTTACTTGTGAGTGGAGTTTGACATGTTTGCCGTTATTGATGTGAGTCAGATTGAATTTGGTCTAGGAGTAGTGGAGGTACATTTTACGTTTCGTACGGCAAACATTTGTTTTATTCATAACAACGACAATCATAATTTTTCATGTTACGTATGATTCTCATTTCTCAACTTTTTTTTTATTTTTTTATTATCAAACTATGATTCTCATATTTGAAATAATCAAATGTTGCATAAACTTATTAAAGGAACTCTATGTTCCAAACTAGTTATTTTCTTTTTAAAACAATATACCTAGCATGAAAGAATTCCATAATGTTTAATTCATCTATAAAGAAAAGAAAATTTAAATTGAAAATTTGTTTTTCTTATACTTCCAAATTTATTAGTTATTTCATTGTAAACTAGGCATCTCCGCGCGCAATTGCGGAAACAAATCTCTTCAATCTTGTAAGACTCAAATGAGTGACAAACTTTCTTAAGAGTTTTATTGTTGATGCATGCACAAAACCGAATTCAAATCCAAGACCTAGATTAAAATCTATTTGTGGATTGTACAAACATCATGTTTCTGAAAAATGGTTACATATTCTCGTTGATTAGGCAAAAAAGAGATACAAATTAACAATTGTCACATAAATATTTTAAGGAAAAAACTTGATAGTGCGACAAACTACCCACGAAAAACAACGAATAAATAGGTACCGTTGGATATTTCATTAGATTGCAGTTTATTTTGACTTTAATGTATTTTGAAAAAATAATACCGCTGCCCCCATGATTCGTGTGTCAGTCGCACTGTTATTTCTCGCACCAAGTAGCAATGCTCATATTTTAAATGACAAACAACAATCTTTAAGTGACTTTCCTAAAAAAAAAAATCTTTAAGTGACTACTTTTTAAAAAATGAGCGTGGGGGCAACTAAGATGCATAATAGTATGTCCATCGATAAAGTTTTAAATTTGTTTTTTCATGACTTTTTTTTTTGGTCACATTTTTTTTCTCATGACTTTAAAAAGAAGGATTCATTATCTGACCTGAAATACAATACTAATTATCTTTAGACATTTTTTCATACTGTCATGTTTTTTTAATTTATCCCGACAAAGAAAGCCGTCCACTTTCAATGGTACATATTATTCATCAAGTGTTGCACCATAGTGGTGTACTAGTAGTATAAGACTAGTGTTAAGCACGGGTGCTTATAAAGGTGAAATTTTGAAAAGCAAATTTTCATTCCAAAACAAACCCTTTTATTGGTGATTCAAAAACAACACTTATTTTACAGTTTTTTTTTTTTTGTTTTTTGAAAGACTTATTTTACAGCTTATTAATAAGAATTGGTTCAATTACTCATTGAATTAGATTGTGTGGTTCTTAAATTGTAATGATTTCGATCAAGTTCTTTTGACACTTCCGTCGCGGGTCTATCAAAATGGAGTGGAGGCATTAGGTCTCTGTCGCTATCAAAAAGTTGAAAATCAAGGGTGCAAAGCATTAAAAAGTCGGGTATTTCAACTAAAAATTAAAATGTTTGGAGTTTAGGGTTTAAGTCCCGACAAAAAAGAGAGTAAACTTAACATAACAACTAACATAAAAATATTTGTCGTTAAAAAAAGAAGTTGGAAAGCATTGTATAGTTTTGAACCCAACCTGTCGAAACCAAATTACCAATGAGAAACAATTTAATACTAATATTTTATGTTTTGATACATTTTATAGTTAGAATTTAAAATGGAAAACACACACCGAGAAAAAAATCTATCGTTATACGCATAAAATGGTATCCTCAACCTCAAGTGGAACAAGTTAAACAAAAATTCTCCATAATTTTTTTTATCGTTGTTTCATTCGGTGACCTCGTATTTGACAGTATTGAATACCTCATTTTATAGTTAGCATGCATGAGGTTATAGTTTAAAATCTCTTCATCTCCATTGAGATATCTCACACAAGTACATCTTTATTCCTTACTGCTATTACTAAGACTACATAATGTTGGTGCTCTTACTATCTCCACCGAATACCTCATAATGTTTTTTTTAATTGGTTGGTAAATTAATCATGATATTCAATGATTGATTCAATATATATTCTGAATCAAACTTAATTGATTTCAGAGCTTGTGGACGAATCAGCTTTACTACATGTAAATCCAATAGAAACAAGACAAGTAGATAATTTATCAAACCAAGCACGAGGTGCTTGTTTAAGACCATAAAGAGATTTATGGAGTAGGCAAACATGATCAGGATATTGAGAGTGTACAAAGCACGGAGGTTGTTCCATGTAGACACATTCATTGAGTGTACCATTCAAGAAAGCATTCTTCACATCCAATTGTTTGAGTGGCCATTTAAAACGCACAGCTAGAGAAAGAATAACCCGAATTGTAGGAGCTTTGACAACTGGGCTAAAGGTTTCACCAAAATCAAGGCCAGGGATTTGTGTATATCCTTTGGCTACCAATCGAGCTTTAAACCTGTCTATGGTACCATCTTCTTTCATTTTTGTTCAAAATATCCATTTAGAACCCACAACATTAGCACCAGGTGGGCGAGGGACAAGAGACCAAGTATTGTTTTGATGAAGAGCATCAATTTCCTCATGCATAGCAGTTCTCCAATTAGTGTATTTAAGGGCAGTTTTAAGAGTCTTAGGTTCTTCAATTGAGATGAGAAGGGCATCATGGGAGTGGGGAGGTTTGTTGATAGTTGGACAATCATAGATGTTTAGGTAAGATGGAGGGTGTTTGTCTCGAATTGGTCGACTAGAAGTAGGGATCTGATTAACTTGGTTATTTGATAGAGAATGTGCATTATCAACTGAAGGAGGGTCAACAATTGTAGATGATGATTGAGATGGTGGAGAAGGTGTGGTTTCCTCGAAATCAGAGGTAACAAGGTCTATGGTAGTGGAAGTTAAAGGCGGTGTAGTTGAATCAAGTGAAGAGGGGTCAATTTGATCCAAGACAATAGGTTTTAAGGTAATGATTGATGAGTCATTGGGTGCTAAAGTGTCATCTTTATTTCCTGAAAACCATTCATCAGAGTTAGGGAAAGTAGTAACAGATGAATCAAAAGATTGTGATTGTGTGGAATTTGTATGAGATGAATAAGGAAAATCATTTTCATTAAAAACTACATGACGTGAAATGTAGACACGGTGAGTGTGTGGATCAAGACAACGATATCCTTTATGAAGTGGACTATATCCTAAAAAAACACAAGAAGTGGTTTTTCTAGAAAACTTATGCAATCCAGGCGTCTTTAAATATGGAAAACATTGACATCCAAAAATTCTAAGTCCAGAATAATCAGGATGTTTACCAAAAAGTTTAAAGTATGGAGTATCCTTACCAATGGATGAAAGAGGTAAACGATTAATAAGATAAACAGAAGTCAAGAAAGCATCAACCCAAAATTTTAAAGGAACGTTTGCATGAAAAAGTAAAGTTAACCCGGTTTCCACAATGTGTCGATGTTTTCGTTCGGCAAGGCCATTTTGTTCTGGTGTGTAAGGACATGATAATTATTGAGCTATGCCGCTGTAAGCAAGATGGTTCATAAACTCATTGGAGGTGAATTCACCACCACCGTCACTTTGAAATATTTTGATCTTCCTGTCAAAATGTTTCTCAACAAAAGCTTGAAATTTAAGGAAACATGTATAAAAATCAGATTTATTTCTCAAAGGATATAACCATGTGTGCCGAGTAAAATCATCAACGAAAATTACATAATACTGAAACTTTTGAGAGGAAATTGTGGGGGCTGGTCCCCATAAATCACTGTGAATCTTTTCTAAAGGAAACTGAGAAGTTGAACTAGATTTATTGAAAGAAAGTTTACAACGTTTTCCGAATTGACAATTAGTACATAAATTATTTTTTGTCAACCAATTTGAAACGTTGATAATTTTCTTATTTTCTAGAGTTTGCAAAAATTTAAAATTTGGATGTCCTATGCGAGCATGCCATATTTCAGGAGATGCTTCTTTAATAGTAGAAAGAGCTTCAAAAGTTTCCCCCTTTAGAGCATAAAGGTTACCTTGTTTATGTCCTTTGGCTAAGATCTTTTGTGTTCGATCCTTAATGACAAAACCATTAGAGTTAAATTAAAAAATACAATCATTATCATTAGTGAGTTGACTCACTGATAATAAGTTCTTTTTAAGATTAGGCACAACCAAAGTATTATTTAGATCAAGCTTACCTTGAGTAGTTTTAAGAAAAATTTTACCTTTATGGGTAATAGGTAAAGCTTGCCCATTTCCAACAAAAACTTTGTCACTGCCAAAATAAGGTTTAAGATTTTTAAAGTTACCTCCTTGGTGTTTTATCTTGGTTTTCGGGTGTCAAACATTGATTACGTTTGAACCTTTTTAACCGGTGATATCTCATTTTTTCTTGGGAAGGGAAAAAATAAGCAAAACCCTTGAGAATCGAGGTCCGGGAGTTGTTTTCGCTACGGGAAGGTGTTAGGCACCCATAACGACTATAGTAACCTATAGAAACCGTCGCGCGCTTTATTTTTAAATGCTATTTTGAAAGTGTTTATTAAACCTAAAAATATTCTAAGTGAAGAATTGGAGGGAGAAGAATGTTTTTGAATTTTTATTTTATTCGAATTGAAGGAATTTTGTCCTTGCCTACGTACCCGTTTAAGGGATCAAATCCGTCGTAGTTCTCTTCCAAAGATGTTTTTGTTTTTGTTGGTTGATTTTAAGTTTGAAAATGGGATTTTGAAGAATGGAGATTGAGAGGCCTTAAAGGCATGAGATTTAAGAAAAAGGTGGGGTTTGATTAGCTATTTTGCAAAAGAAGTCAAGCATGATTAAAGTTCATTGAAATTTGATTAAGAAAATAAAAGGGAAAATTACAATGGGATTTTTATCCCAAGGTTTATTAGGAAAAAGATTTGAGTGATGCCATTCGTATTTTTTTGGAAAATTGATTTTTCTAAGTATAAAGCCTAAACATTCATCTAAACATACAATCCTAAACATACATCTAAACATGCATATTCTAGCTATATACCTAAAGTGAAGTGTGTGCATGTGTCGGTGCTCGTGTCGGTGTACATCATTAGAGTCCATAGTCCTTATTACATCATTGGCCTAGATACATTCTATGGTCTTGCAAGAATTTTAAAGGCATAGGAAAAATATTACAAAATTCCTAAGTCTTTACATTCTAAGCCTTGGTAAAGAATTTAAATTGCAAGAAGATGAAGGTGAATATGAGATGAGATGGGAATGCTTATGGAATGATGAACAAAATGGTTAGTAATATAAGGCACAAAATGATAGAAGAGATAGGCAAGAAAATATTAAGCAAATCAAAGAGAATTAGCACTAAAAAGTGGCCAAGACATGCCTAAAATTTACCATGATATGAAAGCAAGATCATGACCTATAATTTTCATATCCTTCGCAAATTTCCAAAGGGTTTTATTTCAGCATATGACATGAAAATCACAAGGCCACATCAAGCTTCCAAAGTTTTGGCATACTTTAGACCTATTTTGCACTAATTTTGCACATAGTAATATTCAAACAATTCACAACACAAGAAAGTAATATCGTACACTACAAACAACACCAAATATTCCAGATCAACAACAAATAATGCCCCAAAATTACTCTTCAAGCACCAATTATCATGAGCCAAGATATTGGAATTAAAATGTGCAAAAAGACTTCACAAAATATGATAAATAAACAACACAAGTCACTCACAATTTCACATGTACTTTTCCTAACAATTTTCAACATGCAAAAGGTCACAAGAAACAAGTCTTAATCACCCAAAACAAGTGTAAGAGAAATCACAAGATTTTTACAAGTTTTTAACAAAGTTTTTCAAAGAAAATGAAAAAAAGAATTGAATTAACAAAGAATTATTTCCATGTATTTTCACCAAGATTGACATGTAAGGCATATCAAAATTTAGTGAAAATAACAAGAAAATATTGAACGAAAAAAAATTTAGGAATTTTTTTAAAGGATTTTTGGTAAAACGTGGTGTAAACAGTACTGAACAGTGTTAAAATAGCAAGAAAATTACAAGAAAATGAAACAAACAGACAAATCAAGCCCAGGCCCAGTTCAAGTTGAAAAACGGGTTAGCAGGAGTCCTAGGGATCGTTAGATCGATCCAGTTGGATCAGATCCAAGATCCAAACATCATGAAGGCCTGGGGCGCATGGTAACACGATAGGCTAGCACACATGGGAGTCAGCGCAGAATATAGGAGTATAAAAGCAATTTCCCTTCACAAATCCTCATTTTCTTCACACTTTCTCTCTCTAACCTTCAAACAAACACAAAAGTGCTCTCTCCTCTCTCTAACTGAGCTTCGCCGGGGAAGATGAAGAAGAAGTGGTCCGACGCGGTGGTTGGCCGGCCAAAGCGGCGGCGCCACCGCGTCGGAAGTTTAAACTTCCGTTTTTTTTTTAAAATTTTTAAACCAAAACGTTCCTCTTCATCTTCTCCACCTATATTCCAGTTCAGATTTAAGAAACCAGCAACAAAAAGGACTAGATCTAGGGATTAAACTTCGAAAAATTTCTTTTGAGAGTAAAGAAAGAGATAGGGATACCTCGTTTTAATGAATCCAAGAGCTTCCAGAACACTAATCTTCACTGTATTCACGTTCTACTCCTTCTTTTCCTTCGATTTGCTCTCGGATTTCTTTTCTTTTCACAATCTGGATTCGGTTTCGTGCTTCAACGGCCTCGTATGCATGAATGCTTCTTGATTTCGAACCTGTTGTGGTTATTGGGTTCGGATTTGGACTGTTATGGTTTGGGAAATTCGATTTTTGTTGAATTTCGGTTTTGAGGTGATGAATTGTGAAATCAGTGATGAATTGGTGATGTTATGATGTGTTTGTGATGATTTGCGATGATTTTTGCGGTGGCTTTAGGTGGTTACAGATTCTGTTGTGGTGGTTTTGGATTCGGTTATGGAGGAGCTTGTTGAAGTTCTTGATGAACTTCAAGCAAGTTCTTCAGATTTCTGGTGTTTGATTTGTTTTTGTGGAGAGAGAGGGAGTGAGAAGTGTTTTTGATGAATTGTCAAAAAATGAATGGTCAAAAAATGTATGGTATCTTTGACCTTGACTGTGACTGGACTTATATAGCTGACACATGTAACTGCTGGACCAATAAGCCACTGCCATGTGGCGTAACTAACTCTTGGACAAATGAAAAACTGACACGTGTACAGGACTGATGACTTGGACAAAATGGACTAAAATGCAATTTTTTAGGATTTTTAAGACTTAAAATAAAAATAAAAATAAAATGAGTTAAAATTGGTAATTGGAAAACAACGTAAAGTGAAACGGTTAAAATTGACAAAACGGACTAAAACGAACCAATGGCTTAAATGAGGTACTTTAAAGTAACCTCTCTCTGCCGAAATTTCGTGTGAAATGACCAAAATGCCCCTGGGGCTAAAACGACTGAAAATGACTCAGATGAAATTTTTAAAATGGATTTTTAGCAGGGATTTAAAGCAAGAATTTATACAAACAACATTAAAAGACTCAGGGACAATTTTAAGAGTTTAAACAGAGCTTTGACACATGAAAAGACTAAAACGCCCCTAGGGGCAAAACTGACTCAAAATGACTTCAAATGCCATTTTTGAAATGGATTTTGACATAGAATCGAAATAGAGACTTGTTCAAACTACTTGAAAGGACTCAGATAAATTTTTAAAAGACTGAAAGAAATTTTGACATAGGAAATGACTAAAATGCCCCTAGGGGCTAAACTGACTAAAAAATGACTCAACTGATATTTTTGAAATGAATTTTGACATGAGATTGAAACAAGGACTTATACAAACCAATTTAAAAGACTCAAACAATTTTCAAGGATTACAATGAGTTGAATGCAGGAAATGACTAAAATACCCTTCTATGTGAATTTTGCAAATAACATTGAAATAAAATGCAGAGAAAGATGTAATTGATCAGAGACATATCAAATGAAAATACAAGAAAAGAGGAATTGAGTTAGTATTTTTAGGTCCAAAATTAGGGTATAACACTTGGTTTGTCATATGAGTGGTTGCTCCCGAGTCAACATAGAAATCCGAATCATTATCATCATTCAGGTACACTGTTGCTAATGCTTCATGGGAGTTTTCTTCTACATCATTATATTCATACCTGTAATAACAGTTAGATGCAATATGGTTTGCTCTACCACATATTTGGCAATTTTCCCTATTTTGTTTCCTTGGACGATTTTGATTATAATTTTGTGAGCCACGTCCTTTAACGTTGCCTCTACCTCCATGCATATCACTTACCCTTCCTTTAAGGCTAAGGGAGGCTTGATTATGATTAATGGAGGGCTTTTCTTCAGCAAGATAAACCTGTTCAAAATTCTGCAATGACATAATAAATTGATTAAAAGAAGGATATGGAGGTTTTGATAATACCGCAATTTGAAATTCTTTGTACTTGTTTCCAAGTCCTTTCGAAATTTGCAAAACTTTGTCAATATCTGAAAGTGGCTTTCCGATGGCTGAAAGTTTGTCACACAATTCTTTGAATTTTCTGATGTATTCCTGCAAGGATAAGCTCCCCTTTGTGATAGCATAAATGCTATTTTTTAGTTGGGCTTCACCTTCTTCAGTGTTGGGCAACAGCTGTTCATGGAGTGAACTCCAAATATAGTGAGTTGTATCCCCTCCAAGGATCATGCTAAGAGCTTCTTCTTTCATGTTTCCAAGGAGCCATGAGGTGAGCAATCCATCATTCAATATCCACTGCTCTGCATTTGAATTTTTTGTTTTGGTTCCAGATGAATCGGTGATCTCATCATCTGGTTTGGAAGTGCTAGTAATATGATGTTCAAGGCCCATGCTTCTAATCAAAGGTAACATTTGGAATTTCCAAAGAAGAAAATTTGAAGTGGATAGTTTGATTGAAACAAGGCTTGAACATTGGTGGAATGACTGAATTGTGAGTTTAGGTTCTTCAGCAGAAGGTGAAAATGCTTCTGATACCATAATGAAAATTGAAATTATGATAAAATAGTGGCTGAAAGATTAATTGAAATTGTATTTCAGCTTACTTTCATAATATACACTGATACAATTTATATGTCTGTATCCAACGGTACTAATATATGTATATGAGGAAATATCACTAGGAGCTTTTATGAATATTATTTGTCTTTACTCCATGTATCAAGGCAATGCATTCAGACAAATTACTTTCCAATGGTTTGTTTGATTTGTCTTGATTTGATTCATTAATTGATGAGTCTTCATTATTCTTTACACAAAACACTAAACAGACATGATAGATAGAGGATTAGAGGTGCAAGAAAATGAGGTAGTAAATCGCCACATGTGAGTAATAAAACGACATTATTATTGACTAAACCAACAATCATTTCCATTTTAATTTTCAAACAAAATAAATTAGGGGGCTTTACGTGACATGAGTTTTCACTTTTCACATTCAAGTTTCTTAAATAAAAGCCGTGAGGGTCATTTCATTGGTCACAACTCATATCAGAACGATTCTCGTGAATTATACTCCCTCTTTGCTAATATATCAACGTCTATTCAGAGATTTTGATTTTAGAAACAGATCTAAATTAACATCCTTTCTTTTTCGACATATATCTAAATTAAATCTTAACAAGTGTTACAATATTTAATCCTTCAAAATTAACATGATAGGCAAATAACGTTAGGCAAATAATAATGTGTTAGTTTTTACTATAATTCCTCGCCTGTTAGATAAGGTAAAATTGTTATCTTTAGGTTGGCTGAAAGCTAAAAAGGTTGTGTTTGTCTATGATACACAGAGGTGGTGGTCAAGTCCTTTAGAATGTCTGGGTATTGGCTAACTTCTGTAATCTATGTCCTTTGTGATTCTAAACTCTTGTAATTTTTAGTGGTTTCTTAGGCACGCCTTGTGCTTAGGAACTCCTATTTGGTGTGTTATATTATTTCATTTTGATTTCTTCAAAAAAAAAATGTGTTAGTTTTCAATGTTTGAACCTTAGATCTCTTCATTAATACTCATCCAATATCCCTCAACTCACCAACTGAGTTGTTTTTTTTATAGTACATCATTCATAAATCATGTAAACCAAATAATGTTTTTGTTTTACGACAAATGTTAGAAGCTAGTTTGTTAAATTATTACTACCTCCGTTTCTTTTTAAGTTTCACTTTTTAACATTTTACACAAATAGGGGTGGAAATGGGCTAGGCCGGGCCGGGCTTTGTAAGGCCTAAGCCTGGCCTACTTCAAAAATTATAGGCCTGGGCCTGGCCTATTACCCGTCATAGGCTCATTTTCGAGGCCTGGCCTGGCCTTTTTAAAGGCCTGATGAAGCCTGAAAGCCTATTTAAAAGCCTATTTTATGCTAAGGCCTGGTAACACATGTAAGCCTATTCCTAAATAGGCTAAAATTTATTAAGGCCTAAAGCACACAAATATGATTGCTACTAAATAATGAATTCTTACGAAGGTCTAATCACACCAATATATCAGCTACTAAATAACCAATCATATAAAGGCTTGTGTTTATGAAGAAAAAAACTTCAAAAATATCAATAAAGGAAGATATATTATATATGAAAAGCTTAATAGGCCGGCCTGATGGGCTTAATAGGCTTTTTTGCAAGCCTTAGCCTGGCCTGTTTAATTAAATAGGCCTTATAAAAAGCTTGAGTCTAGCCTTGTTAATAAACGAGCTGGGCCGAACTAGGCTTTAAATAGGCTAGGCCGTAGGCCCCTGTCGGACGGTCTGGCCTGTTCCCACCCCTATACACAAACCAAGACACTCAATAAATGTTACTTTTTCTTATACAATAATCTATACTTTTACTATAATAGCCTTAGTCATTTAATATCTTATTTCATATATTTCTCTCTCCACAATAAATAACTAAGGGTAATGTTGGTAAAACAACATTTATTGTTGCATTGAACTTTGAAAGTGACAATTAAATAGGAACAAAAAATTTCTCTAAAAGTGACACTTAAAAAGGAACAGAGGGAGTATTTTACTTTTTCGTTGAGTTTGAACCCCGACCTTCAACCCATTTTCACTTAACTCAAACCAGTTAAGCCGCTCAACTCCCCAATAAACAAAATAATGTTAAATTATCATATTAAATAAATTTAAAAAAATGAAAAATTTGTTTAAAGAGGGTTTAAAAATATTATAATTATATCAAAAACTATTTTTTATTTTCACTTATAAAATAGACAATGCATTTGTACACACAAAAAAAAAAGAATATGTGTGCAAAAAAAGACACCGACAATTTATTTAATTTAAATCTTAGAAGTATAACTGTGGTAGTAGCTTTTAATTTTGCATGTAAAAGAAATTTGAATATGGATTCTCTACTACCACACGACGGTTGCGTACAATCTGAAAGAAATACACGAAGATATGATTCCAAGAAATTTACAGGTTACAACTCATTGTAAAATACAAGAGTAGAAGAATAATAAAACCATTCAAGGTGCTTTTCTTGGAATAGAAGAGTTAACCACGAGAAAAATACTTTGCAAAAGTATTAAGAAAGCTTCTCCCTAGTCCTCTTTATAAAAGCTATCTGTACTAGTATTTATTTTACTTTCAAATAATGTCCTTTTTTTTTTTCTTTTCTTTCCAATACTGATTAACTTTATAAAATAGTGCTGCCAACTTCTACTTTTGAAGAAGAAGAAAAGTAAAGAAAAAGTTGGGTCGTCCAACATTGCCTACTTACCTAACTTTTGTAAAGAACATCAAGTGGTAAGTGGACGTAAAATCTTGCTTTGATCGAGGCAGAGGATTGTGTTACATTTGCATGCATTGCTTGCTGTGAATGGTTAATTCAAGATCATGCCCACGCATATACAATGATTAGTAGTTCATTTCGTTCTTGTTAATTAAGCGCACCAAGACTAATGCTTTTTTGGATGACAAGAGCGCCTAAGCCCATAAAAGCAAAATACCATTTAACAAACGGCAAAGTCTAAAAACCAATAAATCAGCTTCACAGGCCAAATTCGCCAAAGCGTCGACACAAAAATTAATCTCCCAATATTACCTCCTTTAGATACACCGTCTCTGTTAAGCCTAACACACCGATCACACAGGTGCAACCATCGAAACTCATCCACTCTATTAACATATCCTCGGCTGCATCAATTAATACGACCAGAATTCATGTCCTAATTCTGCGTACTCTCCTTCAAACCTCCATCCATAGCTGATTCGGCATCACGAAGTTTCCATCATGCATCGCCAAGTCCACAGCGCATGACATGCCTTCGCCGAAAACTCCACACAGAGACACTATCGTAGACTTAGAGAGGGAGATGATAAGGTAGTATTGCTGGTGAAAATTTTTCAAGATGTCATTTTATCTAAATGTAATTCGTATGCTTTCTTGTGGGTTTATGCACTTATATTTAAGAATACTAGTATGGCACGATTAAACAAAATAAAAAATTTAGTAAAAACTTGTTAAAGTATATTAAAAATTTGGAAATATAACTCAGTATCTCAAAGTTTATGACTCTCATGCACTACGTACGCACCAATCCATTGGGCTAAACCATAATATAATTTTTAAATTTTTAAGAGCTGCCTTTTTTTAATGATTAAGAGCCTTGAAAGTTTGTAAGAATTGAATTAATAGCACTTTCTAGTCAATGTTTGCATCTCTTTTATTTTATACTATTATGTTGCTGTTAGGAATATTTCCTGTCCTCTGTTTTTTTTCCTGCTTCCCCAATAAATTCTCTTATAATTTATCTACACTTTTTAAGTGAAAATTGAGTAAAATATTAAAGATCACATTCTTACATTCTAGAGAAAAGTGTAACATACATAGAAGTTATACAAATAGAGAAATTGAAAAGTGACATCTAAAAGTGATGAGAAGAAAAAAAAGAAAAGAAACAAAAACCCTAACTTTACTTTCTTATCATGTCTCACAATTTTGCTTGAGCCTCCACATGCATACTCTTAAGGGGCCTGGCAATGGCAACAACTAGGCCCTCTCATCCAGAAATAATATTCATCTTCACAGAGACATGACATGAACGTTTTATATATGATTGGTAATTGTGCCCAAGATTCATTATGACAAGTCCATCACACCCTAGCTATTTTTGATAGAAATTGGCTTTTGTATTATGCATATGTGAGAGAACAAAACCAATCAACATAAATGGACATCTTCATTTGAAGCAATATTAATAATAATAATAATAATAATAATAATAATAATAATAATATTATAGCCTCTTCCTCATATAATAGACATGTCATTTGAATCGATCCTAATGAAGAAAAAACTATCCTAAGTTCACTTGTGGCTATTGCTCCTCTATTATATATTATATATTCTCACAAACATCTTCCACCATACCCTGCACTTCTGAATAAGGCTTGCTTAATATCTTCAGAACTTAGCATTGCCTTTTTCTCCAATTCCTGTTGCATAACAAACAAGAAATACAATTTGATTACCTAACTAAGAAAGACAATATATACTATTAGGCATACGATGAATGAAAAATCAGCAATAAAATAAAGTATCCAAAAAATTCTAATATTACTCCCTCGGCTCCTTTTTAACTGTCGAATTAAAGTCATTTACACATGGAAAAAAAAAAAAAAAATCAATAAATTTCTTTCCTTTTGATGAATTTATATATCTATTTCTCTCAAGAATAAATAATTAAAAGTATCACTAACAAAATATTAGGTAATGTTACATTGAACTTTAAAAACGACGAAGAAATGAAAACACATTTTTACTACAACTGCGACATTTAAAAAGTAACCGAGGAAGTATTAAGTAACTAATGTACCTCCGAGCAAGAAGCCTGCATTGTGAAATCATTGAAACAGCTAATAACACATTGTTGAATCTCAAGGCCTAATGCTTCCAATGTGTTTACTGTGGATAGCAACAACCCTGGCTTCCCTGCACAACAAATTTCAACCCTTGTGCCTGCACTCCTCTCTACCTCAAACTACAAAGTAACAATTTTTTTTTAGAAAATACACACAGAAATAAAAATAATTGGATCCTTCAACACAGATTAATTTCAAAAGGGTCAGTGAAATTTTGTACCTTTGGAGAATTTCTGATTAAGATTTCACTTGGTTTGACATCTTTGACAATGCTTGTCATATTTGAATCTAGTTCAATTTCTTGTTGCAGATTGTTGATTTTCTCTAAAAGCTCTTTCATGTAATCAATAGTATCTCCAAGTATAGCTGTTCTGTCCATCTGTCACAAATATTTATTGACCATTCAACAAAACAAATTAGATCGGTATAACAACTAATATACTAACATTCATCTATAAAATAAAATAAAATACATATATGTACCTACCTTGCTTATCTTAGGGACAATTGCTCGTAGCATTGAAAGACGGTCATTTAATCTCTTTCGTCTTCTCCTTTCGGCCATTAGATTCTTCGAAGGCTGTCCTTGAAGTTTCTTCGATCGGTTCTTTCTTTCCATACCCTTACCAGTGTTGAAAACTACTGGCATTTCAGGTGATTGTATTGGCTCCATTTTACATGTTGTTTGCAGCTCCAAATTCTGAAGCTCTTCATCAAGCAAACTTTGATCTTCTTCTCCCATCATGGACAGTGGAAAGTCTTCTTGAGAAATAAATGGAGTGTCAATACTATTATTATAGTATGAACCAAGAATCTGTGGTGTTGAAGATTCATCAAGTAAGGAACCATAGATTTCATTGAAAGTGTTACTGTAGTGATCATTGTTGTTATAGCTTTGAGGAACTTGTTGACTACAAGAAGAGTTTGGAAGATATGGTAAAGAGCTTTGATCAAAACAGTTATCAAAGCTCAAGTTACTTGTTGATGAGAAGAATTGATTTTCTTCATGACATGGATTGGTAATTTCATATGTTTCTCTTCTTAGAGCCATTAATTCCTCAATGAAATCTCCATCATAGAACTCCATCTATGTGAGAGTGTGCACGTGTTTGTGTTGTGAATGGTAAGAAACACCTTTTGAGAGCATATAATACTAAGATGAAGAATTTATAGGGGAATACAGCTAGGTTAATTTGTGTCATATTGATTATTATTATGCAACATATTTTTTATTTTTTATGTATAATGTTGTATTCATTGGTGTCTATACTCTATATAGCCTAAGACATAAAGGGAATCTGCTTTATATTTCACAGTGGGGTTTATGTCTTTTTCACCGAAATCTCTGCAATAAAAAACACAGACTATATATATAATTGTCATTTTGCTACAAAACTTTGACCCTCACAACTGTCTGGAAACAAAAAGGATTAATATTACTTTTATAAAAACCTGCCAGGTTCTTTGTATGTTTAAAATTCTGTAATATTAATTCTTGTAATCAAACTCTCTTTCTCTCAACCCTTGAACAAAATTTCCCATATGGACCCCACTTCACAATGCCTCCAAAGTTGGGCTTAGCTCACAAAATTCAAACAAGTTGGTGATCTTGTTTTGTTCTTTCTGGTCTACTACTCCTATATGTATTAGTTATGCAAATTCAAGTGCTACCTTCAATGGATATAAGAGTTTGAAATGAGATTCACACTCTATTTTAAGTTATGTAACGATGAATTAAACTCAATGGAAAAATTTAATATGGTATTTAAGTCCATCTATCCTTTATATTCATGTAGCAAGTTCAATAGTGAGACATTCTTCTCTAAAGCTGCTTTTATAAGAATAGTTAGGTAAATATATAAATCTAATATATATGTTATTGGAGTCTATCTACTAGGTTATCCACCGTTTATATCTATGCACCGAACGAACCTAGATAGTATCGACTGTGAGGGGTGTAATGGGGAAAATGTAAGTTTTACATGTTGTAATTTTGTAATAATGAATCCCACTCAATAAAAATGAACTTATATTTTTTGGATCGCCTTCTCTAGAAGCCGGACACTCATATTTTCATGTAGTACTCAATATGTGACATAGATTTGAAATCAGATGGTCAAAATCACACAATGAATTGTATTCAGTCATTGGTCTGAATTGAACGACCGAGAGCAGTAATTTTGTGACACTTAGGAATCCAATTCCGTAATTTGTGATCTTCATTTTTCTAGTTCTAGGGGTGAAGCCGTGAAGCTATAAGTGTGGAACCTCTATTTTCTCTCCACCTGGCTAGAGTAAGACATAAATAATATATAATATTATATTTTTATGTATACGAATAAAGTAACAGTGTAATACAACCTTAGTACCTTAGTATATCTTATAGATCTTCCAAATTTGGCGTATGCATTTGGTCTGTTCTATTAAAGGAATAAGCAACATCATAGACATTTCCTAGCTAGTCCTTTTGGTTTCTCTTTAACTAATAATGTCCTTTTAGGGGTTCATTAGTCTTTGTTCCAATTTAGGCTATACTCTTATGATTAGTTTCTTAACTGTATTCTTGATCCTGATCCTGATCCTGATCCTAATCAAACTAAATGACAATTCAAGTAGTGGTATTGTTCTTATTATCGCCGTTGTAATTTTAAGCGGTTTTTCTTGGTAGTTAAACACTTAAACCTCTAGCTAGAAACATGCATGCACATGATATATCCTCAAGCTGATCTCAGGAAGAGTTATATGTCACGCAGTAATTTCTAGTTATATAAGCTAGTAATAAATTAGGATGTGAGTACTGATTACTATTTACTATTCATGTAAATATACCGCGTGATAGGTTGTTTGGTTCTGCATTAACCAATACTCCAAATATGTTGAATAAATAGATTTTGTTAAATTGATATGGATTAAAAGTAAGATGAATATGTCCACAAATATTAACTTAACCGATTAAAACGTCGAAATTGTTAAGTCAAACGTTTTGATTGGGGTTCAAATCCCAATTCCTTAATTTGTGAATGTGAGATTTTCAATGACACAATCATTTTGTTTAGCTACCCAAAAAAGGAAGATCAATGTAAAATTAGGTCAAACAATATATTTGAAACTAAAGCTTTCAAAAAAAAAATATGAAACTAAAATTAAATCATTTGTAAAGGCAAAATCTTAAAATTTCAGCTTCAAATTAAAATCAATTCTTTCGATGGAATCAATTCTACTCAAAACCATACCATCATGCCAAAATCAATTATACACATCCGAAATCCATTTTGTCTCTTAAAATTTTAGAAGTTAGAACCAAACATACACATATACTACAATGCAAATAACCTCTCCTCATTTGCCTAAAACATCTGCTATGTTTACAACTTCAATTATGTGAAGCAGGGAAATACATCCTGAAAGGTCAATGGAAAAAATGAGCTCATTTTTTTAATTATGATCATCATGCATGTGAAGAATTTAAGACACATGGACAAGCTAAGTTATAATCTACATGTAGTAACAACTAATTTTAGCTATGACTATGATAATGGTAGCCTTGTGGTAGAGGAGTGCTTGTCAACCATATTCATATAAAATAATACTGCGTGAAAACCCCCACACATTTTTCTTTTCAAAACCTGCATATATAAAACTAAGCGGCCAAGTCCAAAATAATTCATGGATATGAATGCTCACATTGTGTGGCAGTCATTTATTAGGCCAGTTGTATTTACTCTCTGCAATTCTCATGCATCAGGATAAATTTTTGTCAATCAGTTTTTTTTTTATCAAATTGTCAATCAGTTTAGGATAGACATCTATATACTTCATCCGTTCCTATATGTAAGCACCCTTTATCAAATTGTCAATTAGTTTTTGTTAGCAATAACTAATTCAATAATATCGAGTTTTTGTTATACATAGCATGAGTGTATATTATGACTAAAATGATAGGCAGGGATTAAGATGCACCACTTAAAACTATAACATCACCCGGTCGTTTTTGTTGTCGGTCGGGTACACCTTAGCTCTTGTGCCACCTCGCCTAGCTCTTGGAAGCCTTAGTATTCTATTCAACCCTCATTTCCCTGAACGATATCACCCATAAAACCCACACTCACCGTGACCGCCATCCTTCGGCCCACGCCAATCTAAATTCTAACCCTAGAGTTAATCCAATAAACTTGTATTTTTTTTGAAGTAATCCAATAAACTTGTTTGTTGCTTTGTAATTCACACATTTTTTTATCGTGTAATTTTTGAGTTATTTTAATGGCACGTTCTGACCTTAATTATAAGTCACTCCTAAAAATATTGTTCCTAAATAGAAGCCTATTTACAAGTTATTAGATAATATTATAAGAATTTAATTTGTATACTCTATTAGTGTTTAATTATTTTACACATGCATCTAATTATACGTTGTTAGTTAACTAATAAATTTATTAATTGATGCGACAACATGTTATTAGATTCATGTCTAAAATAATTATACACTAACATATCATATAGATTAAATTCATTTAATAATAATAGTTATACACAAAATATAAATTTTAACGTGGAAAATGTTAGATTATACTCCCTCCGTTTCAAAATGAGTGTCGCTTTAGCCAAAAAAATTTGTTTCAAAATGAGTGTCACTTTCAATTTCCAATGCGATAATAACTTTTTCTTTTCAATTGTACCCTCCAATTAATACTCTGCACACTACTTCCAAAGTATAACTTTTAAAACTAACCAATAGTTAATAAGGATAATTTGGTAAAATAACCATTCTCTTTCTCTTAATCATTGCATTTCTTAATATGTGTGTAAACAACTAAAACGACACTCATTTTGAAACGGAGGAAGTACTACATAGAAATAGAGTTATGGTAGAACACATCTGTTTCATTATAGAAAATGATTGGTTAGAATAATAATTTTATGACATTAAAAATGATTTTGCTTTATAAATTCACCTATGAGCGACAATTTCAAAAAGAATGAGTAGTGCTAGAAGTTCCACAATCATCAAGTTTGAAATTTAGAAGACACGTCCCCTGGCCGACTTCTCTGTCGACAAATTTCTTTCGGCAGCCATGCTTTATACCCAATGATTATAAAGGTGGAATCCAATCATTACCTTATCAAGAATTCACAAAAAGCTTGTGTAATAAGCGAAGTTTGATTTCTCCCTCCCTCCCTTAGTTGTAGGACAAATTAGGTCTTAAACATTTTAAACTAAAAATTATTTTTTTTAAATAAAATATTTCAATTTTCATCGCACTAAACACACAAATTTTCATAAGACTTTACTGCTATTTAAAATCTTTAAAGATTGTTTCGCAGATATTCGTTAGTATTTTCTTGAAAAATATTAAAAGTATTGGAGTATACTCCATCCGTTACAAAATAAGCTATTTTGTTGACCGTTACACATATGTTAATGCACATCTTAGACTTTTTTATATCTTTAATTATGTAGATGAATTTTTTTATAAAATTTGATATTTTAAAAAACTCATCAGACAAATTAATCCAACATCTTTTTTTTTAAAGATAATCCAACATCTTATTTGCTACAATTTATCTTTATATAATAATAAAAAAAAATAGATCAAAGTATTTTATATAAATAGTGCACATAGTCAAACTAGATCACCTGTTTAAGCATTAAGGAAATATATATTGTTATATCATGTCCTTTATTATTTATCTCTGTGTATGGGAGTCATTACTTCTCTCATCCTATATAGGTGTGTATGGGAGTCATTACTTTAACTAAAAGCTTAATTTACAGTGTTTTAGGTTAAGAACATTTTCGCTTGATTTAAACATATTGGTTTTATCACCACCAAAAAAAAAATATTGGTTTTATATAATTTCTGTGTGATAAACTAATAATCTAATAAAAAAGGTAGTGTATGGTTTTCGCTAGTTACACCTCCCATATTTTCTGATTGCACCCCTCAAACAAAAAATAGTTAATAATAATACCCAAAGATATATCTCGTCTCTATTAATACTTTTATGTAAGTGACATTTTTACTGTTTCTGCTGGTTTTCATTTTTAATGTTTTTTATGTTGGTTACTTTCAAATTATGTGGAAAAAAAAAGTCATGCTATGGAATGTCTCAATAGCATTGTTTAAAATTTTCAAACAAAATAATTAATTGATCATGCATAGCAATGTCATGTCTCCTAGGTTCATGAATATTGTGTTTACGAGGATTAATTTTGTCATCCAAAAAGGTTTAGCGGTGCAACTTGTAGTCTGTTTACCTTATATTCAAGTGTAATAATTAGTAAAAAAAAGAGAATGAAAGAATCAAGAAATTAAATAATACTATTGATCATTGAAAAATCAAATATATCACTTGTTAATGTGATTAAAACACAGCTTTTCATGAAACTTATTTTTGTGAGCTTAGCTAAACAATGTCCTTTAACTAAAGGACATTATTATCATTAGGCTTAAATATGGTATTGGTCCCTGCAAAATAGGTCAGTTTTGGTTTTAGTTCCTGCAAAATTTTTTTATAGTTTTTAGTCCCTGCAAAAATAGGTAAGTTTTGGTTTTAGTCCCTGCAATTTTTTTTTATAGTTTTTGATCCCTGCAAAAATAGGTCAGTTTTGGTTTTAGTCCCTGCAAAAATTTTTTTTATAGTTTTTGGTCCTTGCAAAAATTCTGGAAAAATGAAAAATTAATAAAAAAAATATTAAAAAATTCTGGAAAATTGAAAAATTAATAAAAAAATTTTAAAAATATTAAAAAATTCTGGAAAAATGAAAAATTAATAAAAAAATTGAAAAAATATTAAAAAATTCTGGAAAATTGAAAATTTTATAAAAATGAAAACTATTTTAAAAAAATAAGGAAAAAAAATTAAAAATTCTGGAAAAATTAATAAAAATAAAAAACGATTAAAAAAATAAAATAATCTAATAAAATGAAAAATAATGCTAAATTCTGAAAAAATAAAATTTTGAAATTTTCTAAAAAAAATTAAAATTCTGGAAAAATTAAATTTTCGAAATTTTAATGAAAAATTTTAATTAAAATTTTCGAAATTATAAAAAAAATTCTGGAAAAATTAAATAAAATTTTAATGAAAATAAAAATTCTGAAAAAATTCTGGAAAATATCTAAAAAATTTCAAAATTTTCGAAAAAAATTAAAAAGATTAATCATTTTTAAAAAAATGAAATTTTTGAAATTTTCATTATTATTTTTTGAAATTTTGATTAGTATATATTCGAAATTTCCCTTATTCTCGATTTATAAATACACAAAAGTTCCCGGTTTATAAATACACAAAAATTCCCGGAAAAAATACTAATGAAAATTTCGAAATTTCGAAAAATACACAAAAAACCTAAGCTCGGTTTATAAATACACATATTTTTTCCCTTATTCTCGGTTTATAAATACACAAAATTCCCGAAATTTTTTTTGGAAATAAATACACTGAAAAAACTTAAGCTCGACATATATACTAATGAAATTTTCCAGAATTTTTATTAAAATTTCGAAAATTTCATTTTTCCAGAATTTTAATTTTTTCCAGAAAATTTCGAAATTTTATTTTTTCAGAATTTTTTAATCTTTTTTATTTTTTTTAGAATTTATCATTATTTTTCATTTTATTAGATTATTTTATTTTTTTAATCATTTTTTATTTTTATTAATTTTTCCAGAATTTTTAAATTTTTTCCTTATTTTTTAATTTTTTTTTTCATTTTTATTAATTTTTCAATTTTCCAGAATTTTTTAATTTTTTTATTAATTTTTCATTTTTCCAGAATTTTTTAAAATTTTTTATTAATTTTTCAATTTTTTAATTAATTTTTCATTTTTCCAGAATTTTTTAATATTTTTTTTCAATTTTTTATTAATTTTTCATTTTCCAGAATTTTTTAATATATTTTTAAAAAAATTTTATTATATAATTGGGGTCAGGGACTATTTCCAAAAACAAAAATTTTACAGGGACTAAAACCAAAACTGGTCTATTTTTGCAGGGACCAAAAACTATAAAAAAAAATTGCAGGGAATAAAACCAAAACTGACCTATTTTACAGGGACCAATACCATATTTAAGTCTTATCATTATTATGACTTCTATCATTTTATAACTTACCCATATATACGTAGTTTTCTCAAGTATTGGCACAAAGAATGTAAATTATTATTCATCCGTAGCTATCAAAAGATCATGTGGAACATACAGATTCCAGTACGTATATACTCCCTCCGTTCCTTTTTAATTGTCACTTTTGCAAAATTCTTTTGTTTCTAATTAACTGTCACTTTCAAAGTTCAATACAACATTAAATGTTGTTTTGCCTTTATTACCCTTGGTTATTTATTGCAGAGAGAGAAAGATATGAAAAGAAATATTAAATGTTGAAGGTTATTATAGGAAAAAGATAAATTGTTGTATCAAAAGTAGTAAAATGTAATTGTTGTCTTGGTTTGTGTAAAAAACCCAAAAGTGACAATTAAAAAGGAACGGAGGGAGTATAGAATTAGATTAGATGTCCAATTTGGAAGAGAAAGCGACAAAACTTAAGCAGCCACGTCATAGGAGCAGAAAGGACAAAACTTATAATGTGGCTGAAAATGAATACGTAGGTGGTGGTGTGAGAAAACCGCGGCAGTTTTCCTCCTACCTCCCCGACACAAAGTGGTATTCTTGATTACCAGTTTTTTCACCATTTTTCTTTTTCTTTTTTCCATAGTTTTATAAGATTCAGCTTAATGTGACAGCCCACAATATCTTATTTGTGATTCTGGACATTGCACCAAAACCACCTATGTATAATGTATTTAAATCTCCAACTATTGTCTTCTTGCGCTCTTATACAGTGTGGATTGGGGTCCAAAAAGCCACGAGCCATATACGTAAAGTTACCGTGCAATAAAGTAAACAACCTTTTTCTCCACAAGATAGGTGCTTCTCTAGCCTTCTTGTTACAAGAATACAAGTGGTGGCACTAGTAATTAAGAGCCTTTGAGGGACTCAATTGATAAAATTAGAAAAATGTCATTTCAACACAACTTTTGACATAAAAAACATTAATCACATATTTTTTTATAAGAACGTAGGGTAATTCAAGTGATTTGAGCTAAATAAATAGGAGTTGGAGGTCATGAATTCAAATTCATGCGAAGGAAAAAATATTAATTTAACAAACTAACTACTAATATTTTTCATTACAAAAACAAATTATTTTACATTGATTTATGTATTTATGTAATTTTATAACTATGTAAAAATAAGCGGTTAATGAATGACTTGCATTTTCTTTATTAAAGAAGTAATCAAAATGATTAATGAGATATATGTAAAAAAAGAAGTTAATAACACACTATTAACAATTATTAACATTTGTCATTAAAAAAAACAATTATTTTACATCGATTTATATATTTATGCAATTTTATAATTATGTAAAAATAAGTGGCATTATCAAAAGACGAGCCAACAATGTAGCTCACTTACTAGCTCGGGCGGCATTATCATATGCTAGTCGCTAAATATTTGCTTATATTTTATCCTGTATTATAACTACTTTATGAATAAAATGGGTTAATTTTGTGACTGTAAAAAAAATTTCCATATATTATCAAGGAAAATGAGCAATGAACTTTCTCACCCGTGATTCATTCTAAATAATCAATTAATATTTTCTTATTGCATACTCCCTCCATTCCTTTTCTTTTGATGTTTTAGCTCTTGACACAAGTTTTAAGGAGTAATTAAAGTATATAAACATTTGTGTGTGTTTTACTTTTTTACTTAAATGTCCTTATTTATCATTAAATTCACATGTGATAAACCAAAGGTCACAACTACTTTAATAGTTTATTGTGTTTTCCAACAAGGGTAAACTTGAAAAATCAATAATAAATTCACTAAAACATCAAAAGTTTTGAAATATAGTTGAAGTTCTAAAATATCAAAAGAAAAGGAATGGAGGGAGTATCTGTTAAGACAATTAGTTATGTTGGACATATTGTACCTGTTAGTTAGAGTTTTCACATGAGCGATTCTGGAAATGTGTGCAAATAAGAAAAATATAAAATAGGTTAAAAAGTATTTAGTCTCGACCTTCTTTGTTAATTATGCTCCAGGGTTTTATAATCACATAAATAAATTAAAAGAAAAATAAAACCCAAAGAGTGTCTTCCTTTGAAAAAAAAAAACGAAGAGCCTCTAAATGACATGGTTCGGCTGTCTTTCCATTTAATTAGAGTTATTGATTTTAAAATTTGAGAGTTGATTTTAAAATCTCATTGTTTGGCTAGAGGGATAAGCTCTACAATTATGTGTAGAAAATATTTGATTTACATCAAAACAGAAAAATAAAATGGTTGAAAAACTCTTCTTTAAAAGGTTATAATTCTAAACCCAAACGTAATGCATGCCTTCTTTTTTTACAAGTGTGACATTTTCATTTTTATTATGACTTGGATATTATTCTTTGCGTGTAATTCAAAAGACTAATCATTCAAACCGTGTAGAACCGCAATAGATGAGAACAAAACTTTTTCTTAAGAGATTTAACAGAGCTACATTTCTATAGTTGGATTCAAAGTTCAAACTCGGACAAGTGGAACATTTTCATTGAATCTTTATTTACTTGCGGTCGGTGAGTACAATATCGATGACTAGGGTTAGTATCTGTTTAGGTCATGCCTTGAGAAGGATCCCAAGGTGGGTATTTATAACCCTTTTGAGCTTATAATTATGTGACTTAGGCCATAAGTCACGTTTTATATATTGACCACGTGCTCTAGATGCTTCTAGAAGCCCATAATGACGGTGGCGAGTTTTCAGCAATGGATCCAAATAGACAATTAACGGATAAATGGTTTTCATAGTAAAACATATTGGCGGTTGTCCGCGCACGGCAACCGCAATGGCGAGTTTTCAGCAATGGATCCAAATAGACAATTAACTGGTAAACGGTGCTTATCTCACAGTGAAACAAACGGTTTTGGACATAATTCTAAGCATATTATAAGATGTTTAATTTTTTTAGTTAGGACCACATACCTGACCAATTGAAAATGGTAGAACAATTTAGCTTTAAAATATAAAATTAAATAACTACTCAGATTTAGATTCAATCCAATGTAAATCAGATCAAACGAACCAACAAAGCAGAAATAATATAAACCTGAAAAAATTCATCTTCAATTATTGTGGTTTTGTTGACTACTTGAGTTACCTACACCTTATTTCCTTTCTCGGTGAGATAAACACTTATGCTGACTACTTGATTTCCCACCATAAAATGTTCAACAAAGGAACTTTTAGATCAATATTTTCTTGTTATCATGTATCTTCAAACAATTGTCATGATCATCGCATATTCTTTCTCAAGAACATTTAAGATATGAATTCAAGTAACAAAGCAATTATAATAATGAATGTTACTCTTGCACACAACCAAAGAACTTCAATACTTCTTCTTTATTCGCCATCTGCAACAATTCATATTACTTCATAAGGGACTGTATTCACACCTTCTTTAGTTTATCTGCCCCTGCTTATGTTTTTTAAAGAATACCCAGGCTTCTTTTGAGCATTCAACCACTCTCATTTTCTCAAATTTAGTTGGACCAAGACACTATTGTAGAATAAAGAGCCTTATAATATTTCTTCTTTAATTCTGTGAATTTTTGCTTCTGTGCATATGTTGCATCTCCCAACTTCTCAAGTCATTTTGTTAGGACCCCCGCACATCTTGGAAAGTGAAAACCATTTATCATAATTTTTCTCATCGAGTATGAAAAGTGCTGTTGAGAAATGACCAATGAAAACGAGATAGTCATACGAACACAACGAAAAATCACTTTTCCAAGGATCGAACTAGACTTTTGATGCCACTTACAGTTTTGAGAGGAAAATAGATTTTGAAAGGAATTGAATGAGCAATTTATTTTTTTTTTTTTTTTTGGTAGATAATGAGCAATTGTTATTTGGTTAAGTATATGAAGTGTTTATAGTAATGTCGCTCTCACTAAGTGCCACATCATCGATTAAACAACATTAGCTTTTGGTCTTTTTGTAAGAAGAAAAACAAAAAATAATAATCAAAATCAATTCAATTATTAAATTTTGTAATTTAGAAATACACCCTTATAAAAAATTGTGAAACATGAAATTCATCTGCTAATTAAAAATGTAAATATTAAATGTAGGTCAGAAAAAGTTTTTTAACGATATTGAGGTTGTGTCCATAAAAGACTTGTTCCATTCCACATAGTAGTACTAATTAATTAATAGTCCATTCGATTCAAAATGAGTGTCGTTTTAACCAAAAAAAATTGTTTCAAAATGAATGTCACTTTCAGTTTTCAATGCAATAATAACTTTTTCTTTTCAATTGTACCCTTCAATTAATATTATGTTACACTACTTCCAAAATATTATTTTTTCTTTAATGAAAACAAACCAATAGTTGATTAGGATAATTTGGTAAAATTGCTACGACATTTGACTACTTTATTTCATTGCTTAATATGTGTGCAAATGGCTAAAGCGACACTCATTTTGAAACGGAGGGAGTAATGAATGTTGAATGAAAGGTTGACTGTGTAATACTCCCTCTCTCCCATAATACATGATACAGTTGACCATATTACGCATACCAATGCATAATTTTGAGCTTAAATATCTTGAATAATATGTTAGAAAAAATTATGAAAATTTGATATTTTGAAAATATTCATCGAGAAGAATCTAACGACATCTTATATGATATTATTTACTCCCTCCGTTTCACAATAATTGTCACTTTAGCATTTTTTCTTTTTCTCAAAATAATTGTCACTTTACAATATCGATGCAGCATTTATTACTTTTTTCACTATTATACTCTTATTTATTGAATGTCATCCAACTTAACTACTCCACTAACTACAATTAATAAGGATATTTTAGTAAATGCTACTAATTTTACCATTGAAATCAACACAATTAATCATTTCCTTAATAATCGTTCACAAGTCTTAAACGACTAATATTGTGAGACGGAGGGAGTATCTTTGTGTATTAGTAGAAAAATATGGTCAAAGTAAGTTAGGTCAAAATTGCAAATTTTTAAATAGGTTAACTATTGCGGGACGGAAGGAGTAATAATATAATTAAAATTAAAGGAAAATGGTGAGTGAGTCATATGACAACGTGGCATAAGGATAAGCAATCCAAAGACGCAGTCCGTCTGGGGTTCTGTTAAATTCAGACCAAATCAAATCAGCATATAATTTATATTCTATTCTATTGCATTATTTATTACACTCACACGCACCATGCCAACTATAACAGCACCACCACATTCCACTATTTTATTAAACAAGAACAAGAATTCCAGTTTTATCCCCACATCACAACCTCGCCATCCCCGCGTATCTCAACGTTCTCCACATTCACTTCGCGTATCTTCTCGCTCAGGTACCAATACGAGGATCCTCTTTCTCTCTCATTCACCTTTTCCACGCTCTTTCTTTGCTTCCAATTTCGTTTTCTCCCTTCTTTGCTTAATTAGATCAATCAAGTCTTGTTATTTATTTTCAGCTTCTTCTTTTATTTTATTTTATTTTATTCTGTTATGTACTCGTCATTGGGGTTATCATTCAAGCACGCCAGTTTAATCGATGATTTGCTTATTTTACATGTATTATTATGTAAATAATGAAAAATGAAAAAGAAAAAATAAAGTGAATATTAATTTTATCAAGTGTATTTGCCATTGAAATAATTAAATGCAAAGTGAAATATATTGACTGACTTTAAAGTGATGCACATAGTATTAATTAGTTAGAAGATGCAATTGATTAAAAAGTAACTAATATAACATTCAAAATTGGAAGTGATACTCAATTTTTGCAAATGTGTCCCTCATTGTGAGATAGGGAGTAATCAACACCAAACTTGTGTTGTGTGCTTTTAGAGCTGTTCAAGAAGACAATATATGGGTATGCAGTTTTGCTTTTACACAATATACTATATATATATATATTGCAAGTCACGCTTTCTTTTGGGCTTTTCTTTCATGTCATTGCAGATATGGATACTTCTTCAGGTCAAAGCATCCTTTACCCGTTGCACCGTTGTAAAACTCTTCACCTGGTTTGTGGCAATTTTAGCTTTGTGCATTGGAGTATGTTATGTTTTATTTAGTTATTGAGAAAATCATTTTCTTGTGGACTTATCCAAACTTGTATGCAGGTTAGACATGCCCAAGGGTTTCACAATGTTGAAGGAGACAAGAACCCTGATGCGTACTTATCGTACGATCTTTTTGATGCAAGTCTCACCCCTCTCGGCTGGAAGCAGGTAATTGCCTTATTATGCAGACTCTCACAGTAAACAAGACAAATGCTTCAAACATTCTGCAGAGATTGGTATCAGTGTTATGCCTTAGTATATCACTATATCTGCAGTTTGTGTCTCATGAGAAAATTTTGTCTTAGTGATCCTCTTATTCTAGCATAACGCTTTCTCTAGCTGCTTCATTCCCGCAATATTCCAGGTTAATTTTTAATGGTGGAATATTTGTTGCTCTATATGACAGGTCGATAATCTGAGAGAGCATGTTAAGGCAAGCGGTCTTTCCAAAAAAATTGAACTAGTTATTGTTTCCCCCTTGTTGAGGTATAACTTTATTGTAATTTGGAATCATCCTAATTTTGTTACTAATTTACTGTCTCATTTTGTCAAAGATTTGTTACTTATTGGTATCGTGAATTGAAAGAAGAAATGTTATTATGTGAATGTGTATAAGAAGTCTGATAGGACACCAAGACCCAAGTCATGCAAACACAACTTCTAGAAGATTAGAATAAGAATTAGTTAGTACCCTGCCCGAATTTAGGGGATTTTCTGTTATAAAAGAGAGGGGAGGGGAGTGAGCGAAGCATTGACAAATATTGTTAGAGTTGGTTAGGAGAGTTTCTCTCTAGTTAGGAGCTTTGCTCTCGAATATGAGTCTTTGATTCTGGTTTATCATTTCCTTTTCTGTTTTGCCACCATTGTAGAGATCTTAAGCTCGTCGTTTTACCATTCCATGATATATAGTTGTTTCTTGACTTTACGGGTTTTATCAGTATCTTCTAGAAGTCGTGCTTGCATGACTTGGGTCTTGGTGTCCTATCAAAGTCCTTTACAAATCAGGAATAATCGTGAGATAAGATTGCAGAATCGAACATAAATGGCCATATATGAAATGAAACAACAAATATTAGATGCTTTTAAAATGTATAACGTTTTACCAATTGTCCTAGGATGAATGAAACTCTAAAGTTTCTACCAATATCTAGTTTATGACTCTTCATGACTAAAATCTACAGTTTTATGTCTCGTGTTACTCTTCGGGTTATATATTGTGTTTGCAAGTTTATTATATACATGTATACTGTTGCTACAATATATGTCTAACATACACTATTATAATGTCCCTCAAATATGATTGAGCTTATAAAGAGTGGTTGGGCCCATACAGTTTTATGTTTAATATGTGGTTATTTATAAATGTAGTCTTGTAGAATTACACTCATATTTTCACAAAACATTTTTTTTTGCAAATCAGCGAATAAACAAGTGTTCCTCTAGATTATTTTTTTCCGGTGGTGGGGTCTATTCAAATTGCTAAATATTTCATTGCAGGACCATGCAAACAGCAGTTGGAGTCTTTGGTGGTGAGGCACACACTGATGGAGTTGATGCCCCTCCTCTGATGAATGAGAATGTGGAGAATAGCAGTCGTCATGCAATTTCTAGTCTGATTTCGCCACCATTTGTAGCAGTAGAGCTTTGCCGCGAGCATTTGGTATGTGGTGATGAAAATTTTATTGCTTTGCAGTTTGGAATCTGGGCTGTTGAATCTAGTGATTACTTCAATCATCTATTTGCTTTCTTCCTCCCTTTATAAATGCTTTAAAGAGGGTACATCATCAGTACTTACAAAATGTGCTAGATGAAATGCTTAAATTACATGTAGGCCGTCTACCTTACCATCTTTAAGCCTTCTTTGTTAATTAATTAGGAAACTTATGTCATATCATGTTGATCACTTACTGTGTTTGTTTCCTGGGAGCTGCTGTAAGATTATACTTCCTAGTCCCTTAATTTTACTCCTTAATCCAATTCACTTTGCTTTATTTTATCTTGAACTGAGTATCCAAAGTCATGTACAATAGTTTGAAGGCTGTTGATTCATTGTAGGATGAGGACATGAAGTGTGTGTTGGGCTGTGTTGAGATCCCACATTAACTAGAAATATGGTAAAAGTAGTCCTTATATAACTCAGGCAATTCTCACCACTTGAGTTAGATTTTGGATTTGAGTTTGGGAATTCTAATTTAACCCAAGGATTTTCCAGATTTTCTCAATCGGTTCATATCATGTAGCTAGTGACTAGATTATTAGATTAGGTTATGATGAGCAGAGAGAAGTTTCAAAATTAACGTATATTATCTTTTACCTCCTTTCTTGCTTATTTTATAAAAAGTAATTGGCATTGTATTAATTTAAGTTAGTTTGAGTATTTTTATGGTGTTGCGTATTTCAGGGGGTGCATCCTTGTGATAAGAGAAGAGGCATCACTGAGTACCAAAATATGTTTCCGGCAATTGATTTTTCACTGGTAAGTGGAAAAAGTGGATATTTTGATTTGCTAAAAAAGTAGATAGCAGATACTATAATTTTGTTCTGATGCATTTGTTGGTAAGTTATGAATGGTATTTGGTTAGATTTGATTCATGCTTCATATGAATTATGTTTAGATAGAGCGCGATGAGGACATTTTGTGGAAACCTGATATTAGAGAGAAGAATGAAGAAGTTGCTGCCAGGGGACTGAAATTTTTGGAATGGTGAGTGATTAAATAACTCAACTTTCATATTAGTGACTATGCATGCATATTTAATAAGAGTCTTATTGAAAAAGAAATAGGGAGAGCAAAATGCTTAAGCATACAGAAAAAAAATCACATTATTATGGTTGAGGTTTAGGATGGCCTTTTCCTTAGGGTAATTTAGGGTAATAAGTGTCCTAAGGACATTGGTTAAGAGGTAATAAAAGGAAACTTTGTCTTGAAAATATAATTTTTTTTTGCAGCTTAAACAATTGAAAATGTAATGATAGCACATTTTCCATAAAAATTTACCTCTTGTTTCCTTAAACAATCCCCTTAGGGCACTTATTAACGTTGTCCTTTTTTTATTCGTCAGAAAGGTTTATTTTTTACTATGTTGCTCTTATACGGAATATTTATGAGTTGGATAGGAATATGGTATATGATAAAGCATCATGACTTCGTTTGACCCATGTAGCTAATCCCACTTAATGGGATAAGGTTTGGTCGTTATTGTTGGTCTTATATTATACTCCCTCCGTCCCGGAATAACTGACATATTTTCTAAAAAAAAGTGTCCCAAAATAACTGACTCATTTCAATTTTCAATACAACTTTCATCATTTCCAATACAATATAACACTAAATAATACTACTTTTATCATTCCCAACACAATATATTCCACTTTCCCTTTTATTTATACACTTTTCTTAATCTGTGTGAAAAACCAAAGTAGGTCAATTAAACCGGGACGGAGGGAGTACTAATAATGTAAGACATTCAGATTATGCATATGGTTGTACAACATTGAAACAAATAGTTGTATTAGGCCATAATGGTCATGTGTTCTATTCATATCTCTGTATTGGTCCAGGTTATGGACACGCAAAGAAAAGGAGATTGCTGTTGTTAGCCACAGTGGTTTTCTATTCCATACTCTAAGTGCTTTCGGAAATGATTGTCATGCAAATGTGAAGAGTGAAATCTGCACACAGTAAGTATTCATCTAAATTAATGTCTCGTTTTTTTTATGAATTATCACATTCACATTTCGGAATAAATGACACATAATTAATAATAAGACGGTTTTTTTTTTTTGGAAAAGTAAATTTGCTAATGAACACTAAAGGACCGATTGAAATCCTTTGAGTAAAAAACTGGAAAAATAAGAGTTTGATTTTAATTTGTTGTTGGTATTACATTGTCATTCTTTTTGTCAATGAGTTTTTACATTGTCATTCTTCTTGTCAGCAAGTTTTACATTGTCAAGCCTTTCTTGTATTGGACTTTTAACGAGTTAAATTTTGCCCTTCTATTTTCACAGCTTTGCTAATTGTGAGCTGCGTTCAGTGGTCATCATTGATAGGGGGTGAGCATCCATCCTATTTACAGAATAACTTATACTCATTACTCAAACTTCTGCACAAAATTCAGTTTTGTGTATTCATTTTTACAGGATGATTGGATCAGATGAGTCCTCTACCAACTTTCCTGGCAAAATTCCACAGGGCCTTGACCTTCCCAGTGATGTTGCTGACGAGAAACTTTCTGGGAGTGGGCCATCAAAGTAACAAACATGATGAGCTTTTCTCCAGTTATATGGTTTTAGTAAAGCAAGCTAGATGTCAACATTTCAAGATGATGATGACAACGATTGCTCCAATTTAACATTCATCAATGGCCATTGATTTTTACATGTAAACATTAGAAACATTTATTTGCTTTCCTTATTCTCTTCCCGCTTTCTCATGATACATTTTAACCTCTGGCACCTTCTTTCACCCTAGAAAGAAGGGAAGTAAATATCTGTGAAAGTATTGGTGGTAGCCAAAAAGGCAATCAAAATCGGAGCCATGGTAAAGGTAGTTTTAAAATTGTTAATTATTATTAGAGTAATGCTTACTAGTACGGAAAAATGGAAGACGGATTTTAACGAATATGTTAATAGATTGCTTTTTTTTTTTTGTTAAGTAAGTCTAGTGGCTAGAGCTCACACATTTTAAATGTGGAGAAATGGGGTGTCAGGGAATCATTGCCCTGCATAAATTATGCAATGTCCCTACCAACTGAGCTAAGCTCACGGGGACGTTAATAGATTGCTTTTAACCACACCAACCATGTATTCCATTAAGCAGCACTTTTGTATGATTTTTTTTTTTGGTCCAGTAGCCTAGTGGCTGGATTTACACACATTATGCTGTGTGGAGAAGTGGGGAATCCGAGGTGCGAACCCCGGCCCCTGCATAAATTATCCCTGGTAGCTACCAACTGAGCCACACTTACGGAACGATTATTATTTTTATTAAAAATTAATATCAACCAACCACCCCCATGTATCATGGAAAGTGGGACTCTTATAATAATTGTAATATTAGTTAAGAAAACTATTATTCGTCAAATTTCGCACTCAATGTTCCGTACTAAACAGCAGCGCTGTTATTAATAATCCGAATCTTATTTGAGTGCGAAGTTATGTAGTTTTTCAAATTAAAAAAAAAAAAATGTCAGTCAATTTATTTTTTTCTCCTAATTTTTTTTGAGGGTTTTTTCTCTTTAAATTTAGCATTGCGGATTTAAAGCTTTTATGTTTATCTTTATTATTTCCCAAAATATTTATCTTTATTTTAAAGTTTTGTTTGGCTTGATGATTGAAGAGAATTGAGTAATCATTCAATTTAGTCCCTAAACTATCATTCTCTCATCAAATTAGTCCCTAAATTATTACTCCCTCCGTTTCAAAATGAGTGTCGTTTTAGGTGTTTACACATATTAAGAAATGCAATGATTAAAAGAAAGAGAATGGTTATTTTACCAAATTATCTTTATTAACTATTGGGTTTTAAAAGTACTCCCTCTGTTCCTTTTTAATTGTCACATTTTGACTTTTTACACAAACCAAGACAACAAATACTTTTACTACTTTTGATACAACAATTTATGTTTTTCCTATAATAACCTTAATCATTTAATACTTCATTTCATACATTTCTCTCTCTGCAATAAATATATAGGGGTAATATAGGTAAAGCCACATTTAATGATACTTTGAACTTTGAAAACGACAGTTAATTAAAAACAAAAATTTTATGCAAAAATGACAGGGAGTAATACTTTGGAAGTAGTGTGCAGAGTATTAATTGGAGGGTACAATTGAAAAGAAAAAGTTATTATTGCATTGGAAACTGAAAGTGACATTCATTTTGAAACAAATTTTTTTGGTTAAAACGACACTCATTTTGAAACGGAGGGAGTAAAATCAACTATACTTCCACCCATCAATTTAGTCCCTCGGTTGGGACCAAATTAATGGATAAGAGTATAGTCAAAGGATCTTTTAATTGATTTGAATAGTTTAGAGATCAAATGAAAAATAAAATGGTTTATACACTAAATTGACTGTTTATTCGAAGAAAATTTGAGGTAATATGTAGATTTCTCAATAGTGTTTATAACTGTTTTCTAAAAAAAAAAAAAAAAAAAAGGTAGAGCCAATGCCATAACTTCCATAATGGAGGATTGAAGTGTCGGAGCTCTCCGCAAACAAAGAAATGTGTCAACGTAGAGCCAATGCCAGCTAACTGAAAGAGATACAAAAAAAAGGAGATCCAGAGCTTCACAAGAAAATTCAGTGACATTATCACTTGAGATTTATATCGTTCTGTTTTTTAATGTCTGATATTTATATTGTTAATACTTAATACTATAAAAGTAATTGAAATAAAATTACGCAAAATTCACAAGTATGTTGATTTGTTACTACATACAAATAACATCGAAAATCGATTGGGTCTGGTCTTCCTCGTTCCTTCATATATATTTTTTTCCCATACCTGCCGCTCTAACGTTTCAGAAGTACAAAAGTTATCAAAGCCTGCCGTTTTGGAAACTATGAAAACGTGTATTCACGTTTGAGAAATGAGAGAATGTATGGAGGAGAGATAAACCCCTCAACCTTTACGGGCAAATAACACAAAACCAACTAAGACGGATAGTAGAAGGATGAGACCGGCAGCTACAACACTAATGTGACCTGGCTTCAGGAGTTTATCACTAGAACTCTCTCCTCTGCCATCAAGTTTCATCTTGTCTTCTTTGAGGTGAATTTCTGAATAGGAGGGCACTGCCACATCCCAAAAAGATTTAGTTCTGAAAGATATGACTTCTTTTTCTGGCTCCAAAATTGTAGAGATATCAGTTGAAGCTTTCATGGATAACAACTCCATACAGTGATCTTTTAAAACCTAAGAACAAATCACAAGTAATTGACCTCAAAACCAAATCAGATATGCAAACAAAATTCACACACAAATAGAAACCAAACCTCAACAGTCTCAGAAGGCTGCAAGTAATCACACACATACGTCCCAGCTAACCACGGTGCAAAAACTCTTCTAGGAAAAGGAAGGCTGCATTCTTTTCTGTCAAAAAATAACAATAGATTTATTATTTAATCAAATGTTCCAAACCAGAGTATGGGAATCCAAAATAACAAAATGTATCAATTATCATTTATGGATTAAATTGATTATCACTTCTAGATGGCGCACAGAGATTTACTCTCAAAAAACACTTTACAGGAGATGCTAGTTGATGATCCCACTGAGAAAGGAGAAACCATTGCACCCTATTAAGTTTAAGCACATCAAAAAACATTGTCTCCTCTGTAGACTATCCTTCCTCTCTCCATACTAGGAGGTGGAACTACTTTCTAACAGAGAGAGAGAGAGAGAGAGAGTAGGCCATTTGTTGTAAACATTATAAACTATCGAAGTCAAATCAATCGAACCTTCCCACCATGCTAACAAAACGAGCGGAAATCTAGGAAGATGCTATGAAGCTGATTGGATCTAATTGTCTTGCATACAAAAATGTGTTACTAGGGTTCATTCATTAAAGAATAGTCATAGCAAAATAAATGATGAAATCTCCGAGATTCTATTTTACACCAGGGCATCAGCATCGTAACAAGGTGGCAAGAATAAAATGTGACAAGTGATCATGTTAAGCTTAAGCAGGTACATCAAGATTTTTGTAGCAGGGGTAGGTCTTTGAACCAACTCGGTGATTGATGCATAGATCACACTGCCATATTGCACTAGCTTAAACACGTAATTCAAGTGAACAATAATTCAAGTCACTAAATGTGATAGTCTTAAAAAAATAAAATGATGAAACATCCACGTCATCACCGAATAAACCATCTATTAGATGATGACAAAAACTTAAAAGGCAAGGAAACATATAGTTGCACCATCTAGTAGCTGATGATAAAATCTTAGAAGGCGAGGAAACATGTAATCCGGACTCAGGAACAAGCATATACACTACGTACTGTTTTCTCAGCACAGAAAATTGGAGTATATCATTGACTTGTATGTATTTATTACTACAAACTACTTACCTCAATAAATGCAGCACAAGTTGGGAAACAGGCTTTTCAACTGATACATCGTCCTCGCTTACTTGCCTTCCAACATCATGATGGTTACCTGAATCAACATCTGTCTCATCACGGATTATATCCAGTCGACTTTGAAGGCTTGTAATGATATCTCCCTATGCACATAATTGTGATCCAAGACAATATTGGAAAGATCAGGAAGTGAATGAGGGAAGTCGGTGAAGTTATCACTTCACTCAATAAACACATGAGGGTGTACCATCAAATAACCATATTTCAGGGGAGATATTTCCAAACAAATATCAAACTTAAGACAGCCCTTAAATAAACGAACAGAAGTTTCATCATAAATAAATTCATGACTAGAGTAAATACTTACTCACCTTTATATCAGTGACAACTTGTGAAATTGGCTCTTTTGAATTCAGATACGCAAAAGAACATATGGCGCCACCAAAGGAAAGAATACCAGAAACATCTCTTTGGCTGTATGCTTTATAAAATATTAACAATTAATGTTAGAAAATTTGTTCAAAAAAAAAATTAATGTTAGAAAATGAAGTTTCAAACCAACTGGAGAAATAACAAAAGTTATTGCAACCAGAATATTCATATGGTATACGACTGAAGAAAATATACCTTCAATAGAACTATCATTCAAGAATGGTATAAGCAATTCAACTTCATGCACACCTTCTAACGAGCATGGCTCATTATCAAGAACCTAAAATTGTACAAAATAAATCATTTTTAATAGAATAATTATAACAAAGAAATGTCTTGTGCTGTTTAATGCAATACAAGTGCACAGATGTGTGAGAATAGAGAGAAAAACAAATATCTGGGGAAGATTAACAACACCTAGGGTGGGTGGAAGAAAAATTCATTCGTAACAAAATATGCATGTTAAATTTCTATTTATACTTGGAAGAAATGATTCCAGCCAAAATCACAAATAATAGCAACTTCTCCTAATATTATATCATGTGGGATATGAATTATGAACATCATTATGGGCCTGTTTGGATTGGCTCATTTTTTAGCTTATGCAAATAAATATGCTTTTATATATTATTCATAAGATTGTCAAGGTAGTTTATGAAAAAACAGCTTATGAAGATACAATTCTCGTTAGTGAGAACTTATGAATTAACATAAAAGCTTATTTATTTGCATAAGAAATTTTTCATAAGCTCAAAAATAAGACAATCCAAACAAGCCCTATGTCTATAAGTGGTAGCTTATAATTTTCCGACCCACTTACACATGCACGTTTTATTCATATTTTGATTAAGTGTCTTCATCAAACTACATTGTTGCAACCGGGTCTTAAAATACTAAAATATGATTGTGATTGATGATCAGATGATAAAAAAAAGATTTAGCTGTAGCCCCTTCTCATAGGGACACAATACAAGACTCCTAATCCTAATAGAACAGGGAAACAAATCGCGATAATAACTATTATAAGAGAAGAAGCTAATCCTATGAGATAGTTCGAGTTAATACCAGATATAATATGATATTTTATTATATTCTAACAACTTCAGCAGTTGCAGTGCAACCCCAACCCAATATCACTATCCACAATCTATAGGATACAGTTTTCTCTTGCACCAAGGAACAAAGAAGAGATTAATGTCAAAATGTTACTCTTAATGAATGTGATCAAACTAAATCACAAGAGGTAAATAAATACAATGCAAATTTACAGCCAGAAAATTAACAACTTCTAACGAGCACGGCTCATTATCAAGAACCTAAAATTGTACAAAATAAATCATTTTTAATAAAATAATGATAAGAAAGAAATGTCTTGTACTGTTTAATACGATACAAGTGCACAGATGTGTGAGAATAGAGAGAAAAACAAATATCTGGGGAAGATTAACAACACCTTGGGTGGGTGGAAGAAAAATTCATTCGTAACAAAATATGCATGTTAAATTTCTTTTTATACTTAGAAGAAATGATTTCAGCCAAAATCACAAATAACAGCAACTTCTCCAAATATTATATCATGTGGGATATGAATTATGAACATCAATATGGGCCTGTTTGTATTGGCTCATTTTTTAGCTTATGCAAAGCAGCTTATGCAAATATATATGTTTTTATATATTATTCACAAGATTGGCAAGGTAGTTTAAGAAAAAACAGCTGATGAAGATACAATTCTCGTTAGTGAGAACTTATGAATTAACATAAAAGCTTATTTATTTGCATAAAAAAAATTCATAAGCTCAAAAATAAGACAATCCAAACAAGCCCTTGCTCCCTCTCCCAATCGTTGACCTTGACAGTGAACTCGTGGACGAGGCTTTGACCTGAATTTAAAAGGGAATCCCAGTTGTTCTCAGCGTAATTGGGAACCTCGTTAATTTTCTTCAGTGTCAGAGGGGAAGCTGTTCTTGTTTCATAAGCAAATGTGGCCTATGTCTATAAGTGGTAACTTATAATTTTCTGACCCACTTACACATGCACGTTTTATTCATAATTTGATCAAGTATATCAAACTACAATGTTGCAACCGAGTCTTAAAATACTAAATATGATTGTGATTGATGATCAGATATTACAAAAAGATTTAGCTCTAGCCCCTTGTCATAGGGACACAATACAAGACTCCTAATCCTAATAGAACAGGGAAACAGATTGCGATAATAACTAATATAAGCAAAGAAGCTAATCCTATGAGATAGTTCGAGTTAATACCAGATAAAATATGATATTTTATTATATTATAACAACTTCAGCAGTTGCAGTGCAACCCCAACCCAATATCACTATCCACAATCTATAGGATACAGTTTTCTATTGCAGCAAGGAACAAAGAAGAGATCAACGTCAAAATGTTAATCTTAATGAATGTGTTCAAACTAAATCACAAGAGGTAAATAAATACATTACAACCAGAGAATTAACAACTTTGCTACTCATAATAATTGAAAACACATAATTGCTTTTTAAGTCTGACTAATGACAAAACAATATCCACAAATTAGAAGTGACAAGATAGAGTGGAATAGTTTACCAATTTACCGTCGATCAGGGCTTTTGCATCTGCCAGCTCTTTGGCATGAACAGATATTGCATGATGAAGAACGTCACTCAATGTCTGAAACTTGGATGAACCATCATGCAATATGGGTAACCTTGTAAGACACGATACCATATACAAAAATCAATTTACAACCAAGTCTACTCTAGTCAATAAATAGAAGAATATCCAAAATTTGTGAGGTTGTTACCTAAGATTAAAGTTGTGCATACACCTAAAAGTTTGAAAAGAACTTAAGACCTTCCCCATTTTAAAATCACAAGGGCGTAGACTACTAGATGTAATATTTGAAGATAGCGAACAGTTTCTACAATTCCACCTGCACAAAATAGAAATAGAATAAACACCATATCATACCAGAAACAAAAACTCATCAACTAAATCACCACCTTTGGGAGTGTAACACAATAGAAGGATTTGAGTTACCTTCTCGGGCCATAACAAATTTGCAGAAGTAGTCTTTCATCCCAGTTAACCTCCGAAGCCGGCGCTGCTTCAGCAACTCCCTTCACAGTCTGCAAGGGTAAAAAAGGGGGGGGGGGGGGGGGGGGGGAATTACTAAATGCCTAACCAAGAGAGCTACGTAAAACCAACAACACTTCGGATCAAAGGTGTATCAGGTGTCCGACACTGACACTCACACATGGAGTTATGTTCAATTACTTTCATTTTGTTAAATTATATTATTATTATTATTATCAGTGTCTATGTGTCAATGCCAGTGTGATATTCAATATCCAACACGAAAATCATTAATCATGTCAATGCTAGAAAATGAACAAGTTAACTGAAATTTGGTAACATTTATAGTATGTACTACCTGGCAAAGCATTAAGGTTGAATTCTTGAAGGCATTATCATTGACCCAAACATAGACACCAACAACCTTAATGCCACCGACTAACATTCTAGAAACCTGACGAGCGTGTTCAGAAACCCAATCATTGTCGATGAAGAGAGAAGAAGAATCGGGTTGAGTTTGAGATTTGGATTTGGAAGAGGTTTTCTTATCGGGCTGGATGATGGAGGAAGCGGGTTCAGCGGAATCATTGGGAGGAGTTGGAATCAAATCGAAGAGAAAGACGCGATCCAATGCGGAGCTGAATTTTCCTATCAGTAGACCCACCTCAGCTGGAGGAGGAGAAGATTTGGTGAGGCGATCCTCAACCAATTGGAATCGGGTTTCTTCTCCGACAACGCCTTTCACCATGGAGCGTTTCTTCTGCTGTTGTTGAGTTCAACGATTTTCAACCTGCTCTAACTCTAGTTTTCTTTTTTTTTTTTTTTACTTTAATTTCTTATACATTTCAGTGGAACAGAACAGTGTCCTCGCATTGCTTAAGCAACAAAGGCAAAAAAATCTTTTTTTTTTTTCTACCTTAAAAGACAATTTTATTAATGAAAATCTGGCAATAAATCAAACTAGTATAGTGACCCGTGCCAAGCACGGGAAATAAAAAACTTTTTTTGATTAAATGTATAGATTTTATATTATGTTATCTTAAAATTATAAATGTGGTTATAATTTAAATTTGATATGGAAAAAAATATCATCTTAATGTTGTTAATTTTGTATATATTTTGAAATATCTAAACATTGCACATAACGATTAAAGTATTTGGATTTATACTTATACTAATTATTTGTAGTATAAGATGTACTCATTGTTAAACTTAGCATATGTAATATTTATGCAAAAATACGCCGACGTACTGTATATTATTATTTGTTGACATAATATATTTTATTAATCATAAAAACTAAAAAGATTATATTTTTTTTATATAATAGTCAGTGTCAGATGTATATCCATAGCATGTGAATGCAAACGTTAAATTTTTTATGGGTGTGTCTAAATATAGTTTGGGCTACAGAAACGTAGATTGTTATTTGTTTTTATTTTTTACAAAACCAATGGTCTAATGTAAATTTGTATTTTGGGGTAACAACGATGTAAAAAAAAGTTCTGCGTACTGTTATACCTGAAAAGTGCATCAATTGAAAGTCAATGACAGGAGGATCTGCTTATATAGAAATTGCATGTCCTGTAATGACCAATACGTATACATGGCAATGGGGCGGACCGGGGGCGGGTTTGAGAATCCCCGTCCCCGCCCCTGCTTCCATGCACCCGTACCCGCCCCCGCCTCCGTCCCCAAATCATATCAGGGGTAAAAATTGAACACCCAACCCCGCCCTCAACTCCCGGCTCCGCCCCCACCCCTACCCGCGAAAACTTTATTTTTTATAAAATATTTAAAAAATGCATATTTTTTCATTTTTTCATAGCAATAAAAACACAATAATTATATTAATAATTATTTATCTAATAAATTTTTTTCAAAAGAGCAAAATAATTATAATAAATATGTTTCTAAAGAGTAATATTATATTAAAATAGGTTGGTACTTTTGGAAATAAGATTATAAAATTTAAGAAATAAAGTTTTAAAAAACGGGTGCGGGGCGAGGGTGGGTGCGGGGCGGGAGTAAGCATACCCTGCACCCGCCCCCGTACTAAAACTCCAAATTTCCCCCACACCCGTACCCGCACCCGGTTAAATCGGCTTTTCCCCGTTAAATTCAGGGCGGGGCGGCCGGGTCTTGCGGGGGCGGGGTTTGTTGTCATGTCTACCAATACGCCTTACAAAGAAATTAAAAAAGAAAAATGACTTCCAAACAATACGTAACTTTAATTTTTTAAATTATAGCAACAACAATTCTAAAACATAGCCAATGATCATACTTTTTGAAAAACTTCACGATACACAACATTTTTGGTTTCCTTGCAAACATTATTATCTTCATCCAAGATGAGCAGCTTCAAACCTTTTCTAGAAGTAACTCGAGAGACAACGACATAGAGTTGTCCATGCGTGAACACGGGCTTAGGAAGATAAACTCCCACTCGAGATAAAGATTGACCCTGACTTTTATTTATTGTCATCGCAAAACAAAGCGTCAATGAAAATTGCATGCGTCTGAATTTGAAGGGTAGTTCTGGATCACTCGGAATAAGATTCATCTTGGGAATGAATACCCTGGTACCTGCCCTTTCTCCTGTAATTACAGTAGCAACTACCGTGCCCTTCCCTAGATGTGTAACTGTCAGCCTCGTACCATTACACAGTCCATTGGCCCGATCGATGTTTCTCATCAGCATAGCCGGACATCCCACCCTTAGTTTCAACCGGTGATTTGGAATTCCAGAGCTCTTAATACCATTAAGAAATTCTGTTGTGAAATACTCGCTTTGGACATCATAATTTTCACACGATCGACAAACAGAATCAGAGCTCAAATACTCTTTCTCTTCACTTGGAATCAGCGACATCATATATTCGTTAACATGCTCAACTGAATCAAGCGTTGGTGCGAGTATTCCTCTTTCTTGGAAAAATAGCTGGTCACCAATGTTATCATTCAAGTCAGGATACACAAAGTTTATAATTGACATCAACGGATTTGTTGTGTCCGATATGAGCAAATATTCAGGAATTTCTACCTTCATTTCACCACTCTCATCCGAAGCGTCATTGTCGTCTCCAGTTGAGAGTATCCACTTGCCAAAATTAGGAATTTCTTCCTGCTCTGCAGGTACCAAAGATGCACCCAATCTCATATTAACAGTAAGCCTCAACAAATTACAATAAGCCCATATCTTTGATGAATTGATTGAGGCATCAACAATATCCTGCCTCGTTCCTTTTCGGACAACAGACAATATCTGCCTGAAATCACCACCTAAAACTATTGTCATTCCACCAAAAGGTCTAAACTCGTTTAGGGGATCATTCTTGGACATCGCACATTGATCGGTCAACTGCCTCAAAGCACCATCGGTGCATCATTGGAGTCTCATCCCAAATTATCAACTTTGCAGCGCACGCCAGGTCGGCCCTAGGACTATCCTTTTCCATCGTAAGCGATGATGCCTCATTAATCTCAATAGCGACTGTCAACGTCGAGTGCGCGGTTCTTCCACCTGGTAATAGAAAAGCCGTTATACCGCTGGATGCAACATTCAATACAATTAACCCCTTCGATCTAACAGCATCTGACAATGTTTTCCATATAAAGGTTTTTCCAGTACCACCGTAACCATATAAGAAAAAGAAACCACCGTCGTCAGAACCAACGGACTCCATGATCTTGTCTTGCACACATCTTTGTTCATCAGTCAACATCAGCGTGTGTCTTATCCAGTTCATCTTTGTTGTCATTTAGCTCATCAACGATAAGCTTGTTTGTGAAAGTTGGCATGTCTGCTGCATTTGGCCTGGGCATAGATTTGAAGTCAATAAGAGACTGTCCGTTTTCCTGAAGCAGCATTTCAATTTCAATCAAACACAGCTTCTTCAAGTCATCGTCACTGATACGCAGATCTGCATATTAAATGTAAAGTCCCGAAATTAATATTAACACCTTTGCATGCATATGTGTGCACGTTGAAGAGAAAGATAAAATATTAGCTTTATATGAGAATTCTTTATATTTAAACATATCAGCTTAAAAAATGTAGAAAATGCTGAATGGTATCGTAGAGTTAGTAACTCTTGGTTTGTTCTTTACTATAATTGCCTCGTCCATGTCATTTGCACCCTGATGCTAAACTCGTCATCCCAGAATTCCAAGAAGTATTTGACTTGTGTTGCTTCAAAAACAACAACAAAGGAGTACGCAAAGAGAAGTGCAGTGGAGACAACACTAACAAAGCATATCTCAGTGGAGACATGTTTTTACTTTGAAGTTTTATGTTACCTCTTAATGCATTTTAAGTGCAGCTTTTCCTTTTAAAGTTGCATAATGACACGCCATTTGTTCTAATTCTCATCAATGACAATTGCAACATGTTCTGGCCTTAAAAAAAAATATATCATTATGTCTTGAAACATGTCTATTTTCACTTCTGTCTTTGTCATAAAAACTAAAAATGATAGTAAGAGAATATATGCAATGCAACGGAAAAAATGATATTAAAGTTACGACTCAATTCTTAATCGAAAAAAGCTTCTTTATACTTAACTCAAACTAAAAAAATAAGCTTATTTGTAAAGGATTTCCCAAGCCATTATCTAATTAACGCGAAAATAAATAGATATAGAAACTGCTACAAAAAGACGTCATGAATGCTCACTAATTTAGATAACGTGAAAAATTAATCAATTAAAGAAAAGTTTTGTGGCATTGATAGTAGGTCATGCATTAACCTTATGTTGTTTGCATTATTTGTGGGTGTGTTAGTGTCAGTTCTGCGCTGCTATTACGTGATGTAGCCGCTGGCTGGGAGGCTTTTGTGTGTGCATAATTGCTATTGTGTCCGCTTGGCTTTTCTGTTTTTTAGTTGCAGGTATTTCAGCATGTTGTAGTGCAGTTTTGCTGCTGTGCAGCTGCGATTTTTTAGAGGATCTTTGTGGGCATTAGGTTGTGAGACAGGGGTACTCTCGTGTAGGCAGCACCACGGTTTGTCGTGGTACTTTGCTGGGTTTGGTCTTTGATTAAGGCAACCTAGTGTACACCTCGGCCTCATGATCATTGCACCCAACCCTTGTATATGAATTTACCATCCGCATATATCTCCCTTAGATCATACCCCTATTCAAGCCTTCAAAACACTCCCTACATTCACATTTAGGTTCCCTCGTAGAAAAATATTTTCTCCTAGTGGTATATTTAGAATTAAGCCTCCTAAATCATCCCAAAATTTACTTTTAAAGTTTTTTTTAACCCTGCCCAGGGTGCATAAGCACTAATGATATTAAAGATGTATTGTTCCACTATAACTTTTAGGAATATGATATGATCTTCTATCCTTTTCACATCTATAATATCCTTTTTTCATTCCTCATCAACAATAATGTCTACCCTATTTGTCGGTCTAACTTATAACACTAAAGACGTATTGTTACACTATAAATTGTATAACTATGATATGATGTCCTATCCTCTTTACATATACAACATCCTTCTTTGATTCCGTATTCACTATGATGTCTACCTCATTTCTCGTTCTAACTTTATTAGTGTACCAATTCTAAAACCTTGAACTATCTAATTCTTTCGCCCTTTCATCCACCCACTTAATTTCATGATATTAAAGATGTATTGTTCCACTACACTTTTTAGGAATATGATCTCCTATCCTTTTCACATCTATAATATCCTTCTTTCATTCCTCACCAACAATAATGTCTACCCTATTTGTCTGTCTAACTTGTAACACTAAAGACGTACTGTTACACTATAAATTGTATAGATATGATATGATGTCCTATCCTTTTTACATATACAATATCCTTCTTTGATTCTGTATTCATTATAATGTCTACCTCATTTCTCGATCTAACTTTGTTAGTGTACCAATTCTTAAACCTTGAACTATCTAATTTTTTCGCCCTTTAATCCAACCACTTATTTTCCTATATGCACGTACAATAATCTTCCTTCTAGTCATAGCACCAATTATTTCAATATATTTTTCTATAAGAGTGTCTATATTCCATGTTCCAAAACTGAACATACTCTCTTGTACTAACTTCTTTATCCACACATCATTTTTAGAGGTCCATATTACACCTCAAAATGAATGTGATACAAATAACATACATTTTGCCCAAACCATGGGTCGTTTATGCGTATGATGGTTTACCGAAAATTATCATTGATAGTTGAAAGACTAATTTTAAAAGGCTATATTGTGGTAGCAAAATATTTGCATTGATTTTGCTAGGCTGTATTTTTTATTCATTGTTTGAAAAATGGAATATGTTATTTAGTATATCAATAATATTAATGGGGTTTATACCGTCTTCAATAATTTTTATTTTTAAACCAAAAGTGGGCAATTAGAGTATCACCTCACCAAAATATATTAAATAAAAAATATATACAATAAAAAAGAGGAGAGACCAAACCAAAACTCTCAGAAATTTAAAAATCTAAAGTTTGATAAACCAAACTTGTTTCCAACAGAATACTCACTAATTTGGGCAGAGATGCTATTGCAGTTAGTATAATCATTAAGAGTCAGACCTAAATTTGCTAAAGCATATAAGCAAAAATTTAATTCTCTATAAATATAAGAAAATATAACTTTCATAAGCATATATGTTCCAAGTTTGTTAAACACTCATACAAACTTCTATAAGTAGCTAGCATTTCTCTTTATATATGTTTATATTTGGGTTTCTTAATTAAGATTTCTTTTGTCAAATTTTTTTTTAAGATTTCTAAAACTTTTTTATATATACATTCAAAAAAAAACTTTTTTATATATGTTTAAAATTATATTTGTATAAAATTTGTTAAACACTCGTACGAACTTCTTATCGAAGTCAAATATCTCAAAATTCAATAATTTTTTATATACACTTAAAATTATGTTTGTATAAAATTTATTTAATAAAACACTGATAAAAATGTCTCAAGTAAGTCGAATATCTGTAAAGATTAAAACCAGTTTATATGTGATTAATGCATTAAAATCACGTGATTCTCCTTTATTTCTCCATTAAATATCTAAGGTATTTTATTAATGATATTAAATCGATTTAAACAAAATTAAATCATTTAAATAATGTGATTCTCATTACCTGTATAGGAGTAAAGTAGTCATTAAGGAGAATATCTTCATTAATATTAAAATGTGATTAATGATTTAGAAATTTTTTAAAATGTGATTCTCATTAACGAAATATATATATATATATATATATATATATATATATATATATATATATATAAACAACCCTCTCATTAAGGAGAATATCTTCATTAATATTAAAATGTGATTAATGATTTAGAAATTTTTTATTACATTAATATCATTTGTTTTTTTATGGTCCTTTTGAATATTTGTATTTCTTCATCAGTTTGAAAACAAATCTTTATTGTTTGATGGTGAACAACGAAGACCATATATAGAACTTGAGATTCTTAAAATGCTTTTCCAAAGAATAAATATTTTCACCAACAACACAACACGATAAGAAAGTGGTACACACTATATTATTGTAGCCAATATACATATGATTTACTAATAAATCCTTGAATGTCTACACATGACAATTGTCCACAAGTTCATTATGAATATTTCTAAAAAAAAATAATCATTATAAGCAGCGGTAGATGTGAATCCTTTAGTTATTTTCGTTTTTTTATTAAAAAAATTGATAAAATTTGTCATTTATTATTCTTAATGATTATCGAAAAATAATAATTATTCTTGCTTTTTTTAGGCATTTTATACTTACTTGTATAAAACTTATAAATATTACCATGTATTGGACCATGTGAGATTGAATCCGTAATCCTTATTTGTAAATGATAAAAAGCGAATTACTCCTTTGATATTATACCAAAAATATAATATCTATTGAGTATATGTGTCTGCAATTAAATGCTCAAAAGATCTGCTCATAGCAATTATGTTTTGTCTTAAGCCAATAGCTTCTTTTGTTGAATGAGTCAATTGATTTTTGAAATTATTGTGAGACCATTATTGGTTAAATTTTACTTAGACTCAGGTCAAACTCCATACCATCATAGACCTTCCATAGAACTGGAGGGTCAGCACAAAAAATCATTATCATTCAAAATTATTATTTGAGAGTTTAGATTATCGGAAATTAAGAAAGTAACTTTTTTTTACATATATTACTTCAAAAAACCTTTTTTACATATATATAATTTGTTTTTTTTATCATGATGGCCTACTATATTTATCTCTTTTTTTTAGGGATATTATATTCATCTTTTTAGGTGTTAATATTTATCTGTATATTTAATTTTAGCAACATTGTTGTGGTAAATGGATGAAGATAATAGGAAAAAAAAAGTCATATATATGATACAACACTCATCAAAGAAATTAAATCAATAAAAAAGGATAGTGTCCACTCTAATTTCCTAATTACACAAAGCAAGTTAACAACAACTATCTATAATATTCAATATGATTTTAATCAATATTAAAATCATAACATAGTCGGTGAGCAAAAGAAACATTGCTATTTGAAATGTAAAATATGATCAACAATACAAATCGTAGCTCTAAAATTAAGTGCATGAATAGTTTTAAAAAAAAAAAAAACAGTCATTGTGTGCATCATATTTCATCAAATTCGTTCTTCGAGATCTTAATTTTGAACACCTAAAGAGAAGGTGAAATAGGTTTCCATATGCTGAATTTCCATATGTTCAGCTGAAAGAAAGAAAATTACAGTGAAATAAGTTTAATTGTTGTACCCGTGGAAAATATAAAAAATAGAATCAATTTTTGGAGACAGATCTATGAAAATAAGAAAAAAAATCAATACATTGAAAGATGGATTTCGAAAACTATTTTAAAATTCTTGTATGAAATTAGAGATGATCTGAAAAATGGTGTGGAAAACATGAGCTTCAAAAGCAATATTTATAGCCAAAAAACACCAAATAACCACAAAAATTATTCCATTGATTAATGGATGCAATAATTGGGAATACATTATACATTAATTTTTGAAACAAACTCATACACATACTCATGATATATTAGTCTTTTAATTTGAAATAATCAAAGTCACAACTTTTTTTATTATAACAATATATTGATTGCGAAAAACGAAAAACATATAATAAAGATTTTTTATTTACGTATCGTTTTTTTAACCCTGTGTCGATCTAGATTTAATCTTATAATTTAAATGCGTTAAAAAATCAAATGAATAATTATTTAATTAAATATGTACAATTTTTTTTTTGAAGAATGCACAATTATTTTTTATAAAGCGCATATTTTTTTTCCACATCAAGAGTACACAATAAAAACAAATTATTTTTTTTATAAAAATATATAAATACTTATAAAAACAAAGTAGAGTCTTGGAATAACGTATGTTCCATGATTTATGTTTTTTTTTTGAGAGAGTGATTTATGCTTTTTTGTTAAGACTTTTTTTATTATAACCATATTTACGGTTGTTTTTTTAACTAAAATTGAAATCAATCTTTATGCAATTAATTATCATCAAAGTCTTAATCAATTATTATTAACGCCCAGAAAATGTCATTTTTTTAAATTTAAATGTGTATAAAATATAAATTTCTAATATCAAAATAAAAACATTATTTTTTCATACTGAACACTTTTTTTTAAAAAAATTCTTGGAAAATATAATAGAGTGGGGATATATTTTTTTTAAAGAATAAAAATAGAAGTTTAAATACTCCTCAAAACTTTCGGTCCATTAGAGTAATTTCATATGTAAATTTTTGGCTGTCATTCTGGTACATTAAATACTCCTCCGAATTTTAGCAAATAACATTTTGATGTGTATATGAAATAAAATATTAAATGCACCTTTCAATATAAGGTTGTCACGTGTACTATCAAAGTAAAACGTGTGAATTGAAATTCTTATGAATGAAAATAAAAACTAATATAAAATAATAAAAAATAACGATTTGAAAAATCAAATTATATTTGAACCGTGTTAATAACAAAATGTAGAGATACACATATGTAATATTTTTTTGCATTATTCCTGCGATATTTTTTTTAATAGAAGAGATACACATTGATTCAATGATGTTGGGAATTTTTTTAATAACATTGCCAATTTATTGATATAATCTCGTTTGCCCATTGTGATTTTAGAGGAAAGGTGTTGAAATAATTTTTTTTTATCTATTAAGCAATTCCGATTTATTTTTTGGTTTAAGGCTTATTTTTTTTAGAGCAGGTCCAATAAATAGAATCAACTGAAATCATATTTTTGATATTCTCTAATGATACGTTTTCAATTCAAATTAAATACCTCCAATTCCAATCTTTTTCTATCCTAAAATAAAGTATCCGATTTTCTTTTTCTTTCATAAAACAAACATTGAACAATTGAACGAAATTCATTAAATTTTTTTTGGTGAAATCTGTTCAACGGTTTTTGCGATTTTAGAGGAAAGGTCTTGAAATATTATTTTTTTTAGCTATTAAGCAATTCCTAGTTTTTTTTTTTTGGTTTAAGGCTTACTTTATTTTTCTAGGGAAGGTTCAACGTTTATTTTAGCAAGACCATTAAATAGAATCAATTTATATTATTGCCAAAAAAAAGAGGAATCAATTTACGTTAAAAAAAAAGAGGAACGAATTTAATAGCATTTAATATTTTTCTTTTTGTATTTCAATCAAAATTAAATTACATGATTCTACCAAAAATAGAAATATCTAATAAGAAAAACATGGGGTTTACGTCCTCTTTTTTTTTGCGGTAATCGGCGTTTTATTAAAAAATTTAATTGTGGTGGAATTTATCCTTTGACAAAAATAATGTATACTTTTTAGCCTAGTAAATATTTGTATCATACATGACCTTAACAAAATAACCAAATATTATTTTTTTGGGTACCAAGTAAAATGTATCTAGTTAAATTATATAACAAATTAATGGTTACTACCAAATCTAATTAAATTATTTTAAAAAGTTACACTTTTATCAAATCATTTTTTTTTGACAAATCAAATCATATTTTTATTAATTGACATATATCAATTATTTCATCTCTTTGATATTTAAATAATTATTTCATTAATCGTATTTTAATTAGATATTACTTGTTTTATTTTAATATCTGAATTCAAATATATTAATTTAAATTATTTGATTATTCAAAAAAAGCATATTAGAATTTGAAATTGTAAAACTTCCTTTTGTATTTGTATTTCTAAAATACGAAACGTTTAGCAGAAAGAAAAAACATTTAATTATTTTTACAAATATAAAGCATACGTTTTCACAAAATAAATCAACAATAATTTGGAATTCGTATTTTTTGAATGAATAGGAAATGTTTGATTTGAAATTTGAAGCATATTAGAATTTGAAATTGTAAAACTTCCTTTTATACATAAACAATAAATACAAATTTGTGAGGATCAATGTGGTGAGAGTATTTTGTGAAGATGAATGTGGTGAGAGTATTTGAAAAAAGAATAGGATGAGAGTGTCACGTGTCATAAGAATAGGAGGCGAAAAAACATTTCCATAAAGGGCTATGGAATCGGCCGTAAATTTATATTATATAGATGACAAGACTGCAGAAATACAAGACGGAGTTTCTTCGACCCATGCAATCTAAATTCTTAAGAGCATATTTAACTAAATAATGAGCAGCTTCACGCCTAAAAATATTTAGCTAAAAAATGTTGATAATTAAAATGTTTTTTTACATGTAATTATGAATTTTTTTTTGCATGTAATTATTAATTAGTTAAAAGTAACAATTTATATTTACAAGACAAAAAATTTACTTTTAAATTTTTTAACCGGTGTTGGAGCATCTATTAGCAAGACCTAATAGGTTTTGCATAAAATCTGCAACGGAATTGTGCAACTATTTAACAGGTTTTTTTGCATTAAAAGAAAAATATTTTAGTAAAAATATTGATAATTTTAATTTAATATCTTTAAACATTTATAATACAACCAATGTTATCGATTTTATATAATTACTTGAATGTTCTTCCGCACGAATGCACCTATCTTTATAAAAATTAGAGATTAATATTTTTAACGTTATGGTTGTTCTTTCCGTGTTTATTATGGTCTTAAAAAGAGATCTCATAAGTTAAAAAAGATAATTAAAGTTTAAACAAAAGACTTTTATTGTTATCGACACTTTCTGTAACACACTATTTTAGCAAAATTCATAGTTTGTCATTTAGACTTTTATTATGTTTTTGGGTTGTAACGAAATTTTATTTTTCTTGACCATTTTATAGTAGCATGTGGATTGTCTTATTGTAATTTTTGGATATTTTAGTTTCGTTTGGTACACCTTATGTTAGGGGAGCATGTGTTAGTTTTTTAATATAATTTGTTTAGCTTCTTAAAAAAAAATTAGCTGCAAATTATCTTGATTTGATAGATACCTCTGGGAAGACATGTGATTCGAAGGCAGAGTTTGAGAGGGGTTTACCTCTCGCATATCTGCACCAACTCCTCATTGTTTTTAGGTGATAAAAAAAATATTGTGATAAAAAACTTCAATATTCTGATAAAAAACTCTCTTCACTTATTAATAATCTTATTTTAAAATTTCTCGGTACTTATTTATTTACTTATTTGCTCTCTTAATCGCAACATTGTCGATGCATATCTGCCTCATTTGCCAAAATCATTGCCTCTCTTGTGTAGCTTGGTTCCGACTCTATTCATTCTTCCTCTTTCACAATATTAAATTAATATTTTTCACAACGATTTTTAAAATAATTTTAATTAAAATATTTTTTTATAAAGTATTAATTGTGATTGCATTTTTATAAGTAATTTAAAAAATTAATTCGATTTTTTAAAACAAAGTTATTAATTTTTTTATTAATGATAGTTGTTTATTTATTTTTTTACAAAAATTATTTTTTTTAATATATTTCATTTTTAAAAAATTTAAAATTTAAAATTTGGTAGGTATATGCCCCTCACAAAAACTGTGTGACATTCTGAATATGACAAAAGTTTGACAGGATCGTTGCTAGGAGTAGCCTTGACAATTTAACACATCCTTAAACAGGGAGAGCACTTGGGTGACATAATATCACCGTGACATTAAATCTGGGCCACACAACACACATTGCCATTTGCATCTGGGCGACACAACACATCCATAAGTACATTTGTATGACCCAGATTTAATGTCACGGTGACATTATGTCACCCAAGTATTTTCCCTACGGGGGTTTCCCCTCACAAAAAGTTCGTGGCTATTTTGAGTGAAATCTTGCCACTCACACAACTCTTGTCAAATGTTAGTTTTCCGAGGGTTTCTTCCTTGTCAAAAAGAATATTTTCTTGTGTGTATATATCGTAAAACAAAAGATAGAATGAATTAGTCTATATTGACAAAAAATAGAGGATCAATTAGTGTAGACAATGGGAGCACGAGAATTCATTTTTGCTTCATGATTTTAGTTTTTTGAAAAAAAACACTTGTAAGTAAAATTAATTATTTAAATTCAACTCATAAATTAAATTAATTAATTTAAATATTATTTAAATTCATTTTTGCTCCATGATTTCAGTAATATAAATTCATAATAGTTTAGATTAATAAAATTAATTATATTTCATAAAAAATAGTTAATTTTGATGGAATTTTTATTATCCAAGTGTATTTTGGTACTTTCAAAAATAATCAACACTTATTTCTTCTCTATTTTTTTCATCTATCTCTTATACAACTGTACCAATCAACACATCGAACTAACTATATTTCTCACTAATTTCTCTTTATTTTCACACTCACGGCCAAAAATATTCATAATATATAAAATTCATGATTTTTATCGGATAGAGTGTATATAGAAGTTAAAACTTTTTGTCTCATAGACACGTCCTTCGATATACGACGTACTACATATAATTGACGCGTAGTCTGGTCAATAGTGAAAGTCTAAGGCACGTTTATGGTTGTACCTAGGGTCAAATAATTTCTAGCGAGGGATTTTGTTTGTAAATAGAAATCAATTTATTTCTTGCAATCAAAATATTAAATATTTTTTTGTTATATTCAAATATAACTGAGACTAGTTTATAAGTCAAAACCAAATATAAGAAATTTAATAATAAGTGCAATGAATCTGAACCACTACTAAATATAATAACGATTCTACACATAAAATCGAACATTACTTGAAAAAAGTCAAAGTTAATCAGCTACTCACTCCCTCGTAAATTAGATGTCAATTTTGAGTTTTATACAATTATTTATAAAATGATAAACAATGTTGATTTTAATGGTAAAATATGTTTCAAATGCTAAAACACCTATACTAATTATAGCTAGTGGAGTAGTTAGGTGATTGAAATGTAAAAAATAAGAGTATGTTAATTAGTGGAAAATAATAATAAACTTTTTGATATAATAAAAAGGACAAATGATTCGAGAGAAAGAAAAATAATAAAGATGACATCTAATCTGAGACAAATCGAATAGTTTATAAAATACCCACACCCTTTTATCTATCGATCCACCTATTACATGTGAAAAAACGGAGAGGGCTCTTTGCACAAGAATCCAAAGACGACAATACCTAAAAAATACTATAGCTCTAGGTCAAAACATTGATGCCACCCATAAGAAAGAGTAGTTTATAGGCAACAATCACACTCCTATATATACCAAAATACCTCTTGAAAATATGTCAATTATTGTGGGATGAAATGAGTAAATTCTTTTTCTTTTGTTGGTGTTTATATTTTCTAATAACACTTTTATTTTTGCGTAAAAAAATGACTCTTTTATTTCATTTTTATTTCACATAAACGTTGTTGGACACTAAATATTCAAACTTTAGTTCGTTATGTTTTGAGAGTTTGATCTAATCCTTCCACTAGACTCAACCGTAAGGACTCTTTTATTCTATTAAACAATTTTCAATGAAGAACGTTTATGGAAACGCGCTTCTTTTGTATGAAATCAAAAAAATTAATTGTTTGGCAAAAACAATTGCTTATAGTAGGAGTAAATCAGAACATAAAGAATATTTCCTTGAAACAGCTGCAAATTTAATGGTAAACTTTAAAAACATTGATATCAATTTTTGAAAAAGTTTAAGCAAAGGAATCATAAAGAAAGAGCATGGTAATAAATTAAGGGAAATGTTAACCAGTGCCCCAAAGATACTTGTTAAGAAATTTAAAAAGGAAATTTTATTTTGGGAATAATGTATTCAACACATTAGGAATGCAAAGAAATATGAATGCAAAGTCAATAAAATTTTGAAAAACTTTAAACAAAGAAATTACTCAAAAAAGTGGTAAATATAAATATCCGTATAGAAAAAGTAAATGAATATTCAAAGAAAAAGACACACTGTCCAGCTGGTCTACATTGCTACTAATGAAAAATGAATGAATAATAATCAATAAACGTCTCTATTCAAATTTCACACTCATATCACCGTATTAGGAAAATAAAGATAGACTTAATTGTATTTAATTCAATATAAAGAATTTAATTAAATAATATACAAAAATAACTAACAACAAGAAAAAAACACCACCTTTAAAAAAAAAATACCGATATAAATTGCAGATTCGAAGGGGCAAAACAAAAAAAAAACAAAACGAAGAATCAGTGTGGAAAAAATGGAAGCGTGAGAGAGAAATGAACCATTAATACTAGTTTTTTGTTGTGCACAATCACGTAACGTGGTAACGTAGCATGGCTCACGGTGTTATTGAGGACGACGTTTCACCTATTGAGGAGGTTCGGGCGGTGGTGTCAAACGACGATGACCCGAACCTCCCGATATGGACGTTCCGTATGTGGACGTTGGGAATTATCTCGGTGGTGTTGCTTTCTTACATAAACACATTTTTCATTTACAGAACCCAACCATTAATGGTTACAATGATAACAATTCAGGTTGCAACGCTTCCTATTGGTCGATTCATGGCTAAGGTGCTTCCTACAAAAAAGTTTCGGATCATTGGTTTTGGAGAGAGAGAGTTTTCGTTAAACCCGGGTCCTTTTAACGTGAAAGAGCACGTGCTTATTTCCATGTTTGCAAATGCTGGTGCTGCGTTTGGGAGTGGCACTGCTTATGCTCTCAGTATTGTTGATATCATTCGTGTATTTTATTACAGGAAGATTACCTTTCTTACTAGTTGGATTCTTGTCCTCACTACGCAGGTAATTAAGCCTCTCTATCTCAATTTCTTGTTATTTTTATGAATTTAAATAATTTATGTTAATTACTTTGTTAATATCTAAAAGTATTTTATACATGCAGCAATTCAATAATTGGGTATATTGTGTGTTTAATATCATTAAAAGTATTTTACACATTTTGTCGATGAGGTTCTAACTCAATGTTAAGAGTTTACCTTATAATAAATAATTTCAATGGACAGTTATAATTTAATAACAATTTCCTCTTTATTTTTCTGAAAAAAAGTATATGATGTTGATATTGGTTTTTTTATAAAGGTTTTATTTTGCTAGTAGATAAAGGTATTTTTTTACTAAATATTTTTTTTAAATACATTTGGATCATTGGAAAAGAATGACAACTAGCGACTGGTTATGTTTGTGTTACAATATTTGCATGCAATGCAGGTATTAGGGTATGGATGGGCTGGGATAATGAGGAAGTACGTGGTGGATCCGGCGGAGATGTGGTGGCCAGCCACTTTAATGCAAGTCTCTTTGTTCAGGTACAGTTACCTAGCTAACACGGTTCTTTAAAATAATAATTAAGATATACCTTAAATATGTAGTATTTGCTATACCTATGGGTTTTAAATTTAGGAAAATGTTAACCAGTGCCCCCGGGGCACTGGTTAAGGGTCAAATATAGTAGGATTTGCATTGAGAGATGTGTAATCAGTGCATTAAAAGCTGAAAAAGTGTGTTTTTTTTATTTAAAATTTCCTCTTTTGGGTTCCTTAACCAGTGCCCCGGGGGCACCGGTTAACAAGACCCTTAAATTTATTATGATTTTGTTCCCTTCTGAACAACCCTCCAAATTTGCGCATCTAATATTAGCAGGGAAATTTTGTGTGAGCTGAATTCACGAGGAGTATACCAATTGTGTGAATTGAATATGTTTATTGTCTCAAACTATGCCGCTTAGAGAATCTATCGGAGAAATCAAAAGATAATAATATAGAGACATCATGAGAAATACAACCCCTGAAAATGCATAGAGAGGAAGGGACGCAACGCAATGTCTTAAAATGATGTTTTGCTAAAACAAAAAGGGTGTGAGAAAGTTACGTATAAGAAATGTGATCATTATAGATACTAGTAAATAATGAGAAATTTTTAGCTGAACTCTTGCCTAAGAGATCATTCTTACTCCCAATCAATTAAAATCAAACATCTCATTAAAATAATAAAAATAATTAATATCATAATTTTTTCTCATTATTTTTAATATTTCTCTCTCCTTTTTCCACTTTCTTTAACCAACAAAAACCACCCACCACCATTTATGTTTCCATTTCCTTAATTAAAATCACATTTTTTTTAAAGTTAATAACACGTGTCATATTTTTATTGGTTGGGTGTAAAAATAATCTATTATGCAAGAATGCTGTCCTTCTGTCAACAAAATACTGCTACATAATAAATACCCTTTTACCCTTTAAAAAAATAAAAAAAAATAAATATTAGAAACCATATTCTTATAAATAAAATTGAAATTGTGGTAAGACTTAATTCAATTGGCAATGCCAAGATCGTTAACGTTAACATCTTTTGTGGTTATCTGAATTTGATTTTAGAATTTTTTTTAATGTGCGAGTTTTTACTTTTTATTGATACTTGTCATCTATCTATAGAGAAAAATAATTTGAAATTGATAATTATAAGAAATGATGATGTATGTATACACCATATTAAAAAAGTTAATTGAAAATGTATAATTTTTATTTTGCCCTCATTAAATAGTCAGTTGTTGTCTAAATCAATTTCTTTTTTACAAATAAATGTAGAAAGTTATAACACTTCTTTAACACTATACGCATATATAAAATACATATTTTGAAAAGAAAACCCCATTCTACCATATTATAGACTATTCGAGGGATTTTGTTCATAAAACTATACTTTGTAAAAGTTAAAATATTTTTCTTTTATAAATATATTAGACTCTTTTTTTTTCTCCCACAACAAAAACTGCTAATTATAACCTCTCAAAAAAAAAAAAAACTGCTAATTATAAGAGTTAATTTAATTGGTATGCAATGTAAGGATACAGACATTACACATGCATCTCATCATATATTATCGTATGAGTAATGATATTTTGACATCCATTTGATGACAACTTTGTTGACAACCTTGTTTTTCTCACTTCTTATTGGTCAAAAACAATGGAGAGAGAAAAAGAAAGAGAGGTGATAACAACATCATGTGAGTATGAGAGAGAAAGTTGTCCAAAAGTTGTCAAAAAGTGGTTGTCAAAATATCATTTCTCTTATCGTATAGACCTTTGTCAACGTATTTAAACACTAATAACAAAATAACATAAAGCTCATGTGAGGAAATTGAGTGTTATTTTAGTCCTATTTAAAAGATTATAAATTGATTTGGTTTTGAGAAATATGACTTAATGTTGCTAATTTGGTTTGACTACTGTTTAATTTCATTATATGATCACTGTGTCATTGTTGAAATATAACACATGTGTTCTCTATCTAAAATATTTGGCAGGGCTTTACATGAAAAAGATGAGAATCGCATGTCAAAAGGGAAGTTCTTTTTGATTGCACTTATTTGCAGCTTTGCATGGTATGTGGTTCCAGGCTACCTCTTTGCGACCTTATCAATTATTTCATGGGTTTGTTGGATATTCCCTAATTCAGTAACAGCTCATCAAATTGGATCTGGGAAGAATGGCCTTGGTTTTGGTTCCTTTTCTCTTGACTGGACCACTATTGCTTCATTCCTTGGGAATCCACTTGTTACCCCTATCTTTGCAACGGTTAATATCCTTGTTGGCTACATTTTATTAATCTACGTGCTTATTCCTATGGCTTATTGGGGATTTAATCTCTATAATGCCAAAAACTTCCCCATATACTCTAATGAACTATTCACTGCTCAAGGTGTGAGATACAATGTGACAGCTATTGTGAACAACAAGTTTGAGATAGATATGGATGCATATAATAAACAAGGTCACATTAATATGAGTATCTTCTTTTCTATTTCTTATGGTATTGGCTTTGCTGCCATTGTCTCTACACTCACTCACGTTGCCATATTTAATGGAAAGTAAGTAATGGTTAAGTTACAATATTGCATAGTTCTCAAAATGTGGAATTAAATAACTATTGCTGATTAAATTAACTAACTGCAGAGATATATATCATCAACTTCAATCTTCCCGAACTGGAAAGGAAGACATTCACACAAGATTGATGAAGAAGTATAAAGACATACCTAATTGGTGGTTTCATGTTACGCTTTTGATTTCATTTTTACTTGCACTTGCATTGTGTATTTTCATGAAAGAAGAAATACAAATGCCATGGTGGGCCCTCATCTTTGCATCTGGACTTGCACTCATTTTTACTCTTCCCGTTGCCATCATAACTGCCACCACTAATCAGGTACCTACGCTAATTCATTCCCTCATTTTTTTTCAGTTGTTTTAATTTAGGGCTGCCACTATATATAAATATAATATAACATGGTCTTGTTTTTACTGTCGTCTATCCTTTTCTATTTACAGACTCCAGGTTTGAATGTTATTACTGAGTACATTATGGGTGTGATTTTACCCGGCAGACCAATAGCCAACGTTTGCTTCAAGACCTACGGGTATATGAGTATGTCACAAGCAATTTCCTTTTTATCTGATTTCAAGTTAGGACATTACATGAAGATCCCACCAAGGTCGATGTTCATAGTTCAGGTATATATTGTCTCAGGCTATTTCCTTTTCCTTTCATAGTTATTCTAAAATCTAAATGGTGAATACTAATGGTGGTGTGAGTAAAATTGATTGATGCCTCAGATTCTAGGTACTCTTTTAGCTGGAACGGTGGATGTTAGTGTGGCATGGTGGTTGCTAGGTTCAATAAAGAACATATGCCACGAAGATCAACTTCCCAAAGGTAGTCCATGGACATGTCCAAATGACAACGTGTTCTTTGATGCATCTGTTATATGGGGTTTAGTGGGACCAAGAAGAATTTTCGGGCCACTAGGAAACTACGAAAAGCTGAACTGGGCCTTCTTAATTGGACTACTGAGCCCAATAATCATATGGGCCCTTATAAAAGCCTTTCCCAATCAAAAATGGATATCACACATTCACATTCCTGTTCTACTTGGTGCAACTGCAAGCATGCCACCAGCTAGCACAGTGAATTTCAATTCATGGATTACTGTGGCAGTTATATTTAACTATTTTATCCACAAATATCGTAAGAAGTGGTGGGAGAGATACAATTATATTCTTGCTGCTGCTTTAGATGCTGGATTGGCTTTCATGACTACTCTTCTATACTTTACGGTTAGTAGTGGTGGTATAAGCTTGAATTGGTGGGGACAAGATGAGCATTGTCCTCTTGCTACATGTCCTACTGCTAAAGGCATAGTTACTGATGGTTGTCCTACATTTTGATACCATTAGTCCCCGTTTATAATTTAGATTTAGATGGTCTCATCATGTATTTCATTTATTTAGATCTTGTTCTGCTACTTTTAAATTAAGTTGTTTTAAGTTTATGTTGTTTGTTATATAAGAAAAAGTGTGTTGTTTGAATTGTTTTATTGTCATATCAATTTTAGTTATCAGTACATAGTGGAAACTATAAAAGGGTCGTGATAGTTCAAAGTAACTAAAACTTGATCAAATATTATTTTAGTGAGTGGTCAAACTCAATTGCTGTGTGACCGCTTATATTCTGATTGTTTGCAACTTTCATCATTTCTCAAACAGATTACCCATTTTAAACCTAATTATCTATGATTTCCTTAAATCCATAATTTTTTTTTTTTTTTGAAACGGCCAAATATTATTAACCGACGAGCCCGTGCGAGAAGCACTAACAAGCTCGGGTGGAGAGAAAAAAAATACAATTAGGGGAAATCGGTTGCCATTCTATCACCAGGCTCGAACAAAAACCCCTATAAAAACCACCCAAATACAAAAGTACTACCCCAAAGAGTAGTGACGCAAGGATATACTAATGACAAAAACAGAGGCATACCCCTGCGTCAACACCAAAAGGCCACCCTAACCATAATTTTTTTGAAGTTTGTTATAACTAAAAAAAATATGTATTTGACGTTAAAAACCATATCAAAAGCAATCAGGTAGTGCATGGTAGAACTATGAGGCGGTCTTATGTTGATATTGGTCAGAGAGAATAAAGAGGTTCATGTGCTCATCAAATATCATAAGAGGGATACGAATAATATGCTTTTCTTGCACACTCTTCATTCAATTTTTACATAGCTGATATCAGTTGACTGAAATTGATCACTTTTTAAAAAAAGTGTTCATTTTCTAGAGAATGAAATAAAGTAGCTAGCTAAAATTAATATTCTGGGTTATCTTTTCATGATCAAAAGCATTTCCCTTTTTCTTTTTAACTCAACTCAACTTGTTGTACCAACTTATTTGTCTAGCTTCTTCAATATTAGTATTTGTCAACAAAATAATTCGAGGCAATTGACATTTTTTATGTGTTCTTGCAAGTTGTTTAGATAATTGATAAAAAAAATTGAATGAAAAACGCAAGAGGATGGAATTGATAAACCACTCATTAGATTACATTACCAAAAAAATAGTTTCCATTACTTAACCATTTAACCGTTTTCTATGGAACAGGGGATGCCCCAACATAGGCAAGTAAACAATAATTGCAAATGCTAATTAAGTTCACAACAAAGAACAATTACATTTATTCCATTTAATAAAAATCTCTATTGAAGTTGCACAAACATGAATAATTTCTATAAGGGTCATGTTAAGGGCGCCGGTTAACATTTCCCTTTCTATAACCGTACGATTTTTTTCACTACAAAAAAAAAAAAAAAAAACTCAAGATATAGCAAAAGGCATGAACTCTCTTTAGGCATGCTCTCTGTACCGTGTTATTGATATATCATTGCTTGAGTGTTTTAGCTGAAGGTGCAGCATATCTAGCAGAGAAACCGCGACCTAAAGATTCTTCGTCGTTCTCCTCCAAATTACCATCATCAAAATTTTGAGCATAGCTTAAAGGATCATACCTAAAACCACCAACGGTTCTATAAGTGTTGTTTGTTCTCCTCTTCCATGGAAGCTTCAATTTGAGACGCCCAAAGCATGAAAGCAACCCTCCTCCACCTGTTTTGCTTCTTATAGGAGACGATGGACTTGTTTCCAAACTTTCCATTGCTAGCTAATTTTTGAGATAGATAGCTTCATTGAATGAAAACTTGGTATTAGCTTTCGTGGGATCTTGTTTTATTCACAACTTCTATTTTGCTATGGATTTTAAGTGTGTGGTAGAGAATAATATAACTTGAGAAAAAAAAAACTCATTTTTTTTGGTTTAAAGAATATATAATTGCCCTCTTAATTTGTCAAAAAAATAATAATTGCCCTCTTAAGATTGTTTTTTAAGGTATGAAAAGAATCTTAGAATGTGAATGGTAATTCAGTTAACACTTTCATTAATCTTTATATTAAAAGAGCGGTGCTATTTCAAGCGACAAAAATTCTCACGAATTGATCCCGAAAGAAAATTGGTCAATTAAAACACTTTGCTTTGGCGGAATAAACGGAGGAGAGAGACGACCATCAGAAGAGAGAAACAAAATAAATGCAATGAATGTAATTCGCGGGGATTCTCGCTATAACAGTTAGTTACGTTCATTGCATTTATTTTGTTTCTCTCTCCTCCATTTATTCCGCCAAAGCAACTTTTTTAATTGGCCAGTTTTCTTTCGGATCAATTTGTGAGGATTTTTGTCGCTTGAAATAGCACCGCTGTGTTAAAATTGTAGAGTATGGAGAAACGCTAGCTCTTGAATTAGAAAGTAGTTTATAACTAATACTCAATGGGGAACATGTCACTTTCTAACTTCTTGTTTGTTTAGTGGAGAATAATTGTTCCTCATGATCGACATATATTTTCAAGTATTCTTACTAGACTAGATCCCTAGTTTCAAAAGGTGAAAAAACAAAAAAAAAATATTGTACTTTTAAGTTTGGTTAGATATGTGTCCATCATCAAATTATTCAATGATATATTATATTGTTGTATTAATTTAATTAAAAATAAAAACAAATTTCGAATGAATTTTACCAAAGAATTTGTCAAAAGTTATATAGTAAATGGAGTCTCGATACAATATCATGGAGTCTCATAGTAGACAACTTGGTTGATAAATTGAATGAGTACTATCAAAGATATAGTTCAAAATAATAACCTGAACATAATCACTAGTACTTTCTTACCAACTAAACTCTCCCTATAAGAAGAAAAAAATAGTGTCCACGGATCATGATTTCTAACAACTTGCTTGGTTACAACTCTAAATAGAAATAATTTTAGAGCATACACATCAAAATATATGCTATTTAATTATTCAAAAATACATTCCTTCAAAAAAATTATTCAAAAATACACGTTTCAATCAAAAGTTCGCCTGTATAGTTGTATGTGTTAAAATCTATTTTATTTGGAGTTGTGACCAAGCAAGTGTTAATGCACCATTCTAAATATTAAATTTTACAATATTTGTTGTAATTATAGAATAAGGGTGTGTGGCCATGTAGGGTTAGGTTGAAATATCAATCTTAGTTGTGCAAGAAAGGGATTTATTGTTTGATGTTATGGCGGGTAGGGCAAATATTTGGAGCTTTACTTTTGCAAGAGAATATTCCTTTTTTGTTATGAGAGAAATATATTGGGAGAGAATAATGCTTCGATTGATGATATAGAAGACCTTCGAGTTTAAAATGTACTGACAAAAATATTTAAATTTATGTTCCTCCAAAAACATTATCGGGTCAAAATTGTAATTTTTTATTCCAAAACTTGTTGTTTTACCTGTAGACAAAACCTTTGAAGTTGAAAGAAAATATTCCTACAACGCAAAACTTGTGTCATATAATATAGCTTGCGGAATTTGATACGCTTTCTAATTTCTATTACATGATTGGATGATAAACCAAGAGTGGTAGTATCAGCCTTGTGTGGTAGCTGAAGTTTTATAAAAGTCTCACCATTCTCAAAATTTGAGTATGGTCTATTATGCTAAGAATTGCAGCCGTTAGATGTGAATGGGTGGAAATCATGGAGGGTTAGATGTAAAATAGAGAGAAGAAAAAAAAAACTTGCAAAGCAGTCGTGATGCTTTCGGGTTAATGTTTCTCGCGAGAAGAAGCATTACTGTTTTGCTATACCGACTAAAAATAAAACCCCATTTATTTAATAATTTATTAGAGATATAAAAGTCGGTTATAAATTAGTTACACTAGTTAGTATTGAAAAAAATCAAGTCTCGCATATAGTAAACTAAACTTGACATAGAAAAAATATAGAGCCTCAAAAATTAATTTTGTAAGTTTAGGATGGGTTATATCAAATAAAAAACCTAATAGTTAGAAGTTAGCTTTACTCATGGAATATATAAGTCTCTTCGTATCATTTGATGTAATCACTTTTACTATTCTATCAATTTTTTCTCTTCCATATCAAATAAAAAACCTAATAGTTAGAAGTTAGCTTTACTCATGGAATATATAAGTCTTTTCGTATCATTTGATGTAATCACTTTTACTATTCTATCAATTTTTTCTCTTCCACAATAATATTTAGTGCAGTGGTAATTATTGCTTAAATATTACCCCGATCGGTTTCGATTTAAAGCAAGGACTTTGACCCCTTATTAGAAAAAACCCTCCCTTTAAAGCAAGGACTTTGACCCTTCATTAGAAAAAACCCTCCCTTTCCACCGGATAAGATGCACAATTAATCAAAGAATTACATCTAATCTAGTATATATAAATTAATTGAAGGGTGTCGTGGCTCTCGAAGATTCGTCATTGTTCACCACTTAAGTCCAACCAAATTGTCTTTTCATGTTGATTTGGACCTACATTTTTCCTCAGTAAGCCAAATACATATATAATAAATGAAAATCTAGTATTAGTTTGAAACATTACTACTTCATTCTAGCCAACAATTGTAGTATCCCACGTTTTGGAAAAATGAAATCTTGATGATGCAAAATTCGATTGAAAGATAAATAAAGTATGATAAATAATTGTTCCGGCAATGATTCAAACTTGGCCAATGAGATTTTTTATAGTTGGATTAATCTTATCTATATGAAAAGGCACATTTTAGAAGAAAAAATTGATTCATAACTCTTTATTGAGTAGAATAGAATATGATTGTATTTTTATTATAACTATATCATTTATTTATTTTTGTGTTAAAATTATTTACAAATTTTTAATAATATACTTATATACATATTAATCCTCGCTTAATACGACTGCCATTACAAAGCAAGTATAACTCTCGTCATGGGCTAAATGAATGCAAAAACTTTGGCTTTATTATATTGGCTGCTGATATAATTTATGGAGAATTGCTATATATCCCGAAGGATTATATAGCGAGAGTGTCCCGAAAATTTGTTCAACCAATTAAAGCAGGTAACTGGCCGGAATACATGGGGAGGCAGGTTCCTAATTTTTTATTTTTTTATTAAGCAGTCAAATAAAAATGAATCCAATGGTCATTAATCTGCCAGCACTGTCGGGAACAATTCACGAAACTACTTTTCGGGATGTTTAGCATTTTTCTAATTTATGACAAGCAGTTGATTAATATTTTGAAAGGTATTAATTTGAAAATTAACGGTTAATAAACAACACGGTCGTTGTAGTATAGTGGTAAGTATTCCCGCCTGTCACGCGGGTGACCCGGGTTCGATCCCCGGCAATTCCCGCCTGTCACGCGGGTGACCCGGGTTCGATCCCCGGCAACGGCGTTTTTTTTTTATTTCGAAATGTTAGGGGCTAAAATGTAATTTTGTTGTTTTGAGAATTGGATTGAACGCTTTTTCCTTTTTTGGCCCAATATTCTGTAACTGATTCTTTCTTTTGTTCTTAATAATGATAAGATTTTTTTTATTAAAAAAGAATAAAATAATACACTACTGTATAAACTAATTAAGTTTAAGGCTAAAGTGCACTTTTCACCCCTTAAGTTTTAAAAAGTTGTGATTTTTACCCCTATGGAAAAAAATGACAAAAGTGACTCCCCATATTTAGGGAAATATGCCATTTTGCCCTAAATTTCGTTAAAAATTACAAATGCTACACATGAAATGACTTGAAAAAAGGGACCAAAAGTGGTGATTGAAAATTATATAATGACTAAAAGTCGAAGTAAAATTTTAGAGAAATTAAAACAAAAAGTTAATATATTTATACGACCTAAAACATATTTAACTCAAAATATTTTCTACATTGTGATTTTATTTTTTTAAGGAGTTTTCTATATTGTGATGTTTTTAAACTTTTGCAAAAATATTTTCTATATTGTGATGTTTTTACACTTTTGCAAAAATATTTTCTATATTGTGATGTTTTTACACTTTTGCAAAAACATTTTATCTTTATAAGAAATGTTGGAGACATTTCTAATTATCCCCGGGAATCCTTAGAATTACCACTGCTTAGCTTACAACTTGCCTCTGACCATCAAATGAAATGTGAATAATCCGTGTCTTCCCCTTTTTGAAACGAAACAAGGAGCGCTTCATGTTCTGTCAGTGCTTGAAACAATTTTGTTGAGATATAAAAACTATCAATATTAATTAATCCACATGGATTGAATTGGTGGTAGGATTGAGTTTAAGAGTGAGATTAGACTAAGCCGAGTTAGGCTTTGCAAGACCTAAACCTGACCTATCAAAATTTTTAAGCTTAAGCTTGGATTGCGGCCTTCCATAAGCTTGTTTTTTAGGTTTGAGTTTGTCTTTCTGAAAGTCTAACATGCTCTGTTAGCATGTTTAAAAACCTATTTAATATGAACATTTTTAAATAAGTAATGTTATCTAAGTTTAAATAGGTTAGCATACTAATAGTTCAATGAAATTAAACTCTCTTTTGATTTTTTATTTGAGGAAAACTCGCTTTTAATATTTAACATTAATATTTAGAGAACTTGACTATATATTATATCATATTTCAATTATAGTTTATAATAATACATTTAAATATGCAAAAAATTAATATATAATAATAAACTTAAATTGCTGAAAATGATAACTAATTTTATAATTTAATTTAAAGTATAAAATATAATATAATAATAAATAATATTATTCATATTTACTTAAGTAGACTAACCTACGAGACTTTTCTAATGGACCATGGCCTGATCTTTTAAACCAAATAAATTTCTAAAAAAGTTCAGGTTTTCTCTATTTAAGAAAAAAGTCAGGCCTAACTTGGTCTGTCGTATGCTAGGTTGCAGGCCCCTGTAGGTCGATTAGACATATTCTCCAAATGCCAATTTTTGTGAATTAGTTCATACAAATCTTTTCATATTAACTAACCCATATAGGTTGACTTGATGTTGTATGTTTGAGACATTGAAGTGTGCTACTCTCAAGAGTCTGAAGTTTGAATTCTTCTGATGCAACGATTAAATAGTTTTTACTTCCAAGTGTTATACACATTTATCAATCAAATTATTTATTAATATATAGTTTAAAATAATTCCATTGATTAAAAAAAGAAGTAAACTCCATAACAAATAAAAATATAAACTATTGTCATATTATTTGAACATCAAAATAGAGACACCACATGAAACATATTATGTCTTTATCTATTTCTCTCTTTCTTTCCTTATTTTACAACCGCACATTATTTTAAAAATATACAGAAAAATCAAAGAACAATGTATTTAATTCATTTTTTATATTAAAGCAATACCATATTTCTCAAAAATAATGAACTCATATTGAACTTGGTAGTATATGTAGAGATTGAGGTTCAAGGGTTCTATATTTTTTTTGTTGAAATGGTTCTATACATTAACTAACTTTAAATTGAACACGCCAAATGCCTTCAAAAGAAAATTGAACAGGCCGTATCTTAACCGTACGACCATAAGTTTTTTTTTTTTTTTTTTTTTACAACTTTTAAATTGACCTTATATAGAATACACGCAAAATATTCTAGAGTAAAACAAATTACAGATAGTAGTATAAATTATTTTAAAAATGAATTAATTGAAATTTTATATGATCCTTTTTTAAATTACAGATAGTAAAAATCAATTTTTTTTTGAAGGAGAAAATATCAATTTTTAAAAATATCAAACATACATAAAAATATAGATTTCCAAACATACCCTTAGAAAAATTAAACTTCCTCCAACAAGTATAACTCATGCGAATGTGTAAAAGTCATATAAGTTGTGTAGTCTCCAACAGGCAACAGGCAACAGGTCTATGCGCCATTATCTAGCAGATGTACTGTTGTTGACTGCATCACACCAAATTTTTTTTTTTTTTTGAAGAAACTGCATCACACCAAATTGCTCCTGCTCCTTCCCCTAATATAGTTACAACTCATGTGCTTTCCCCAACAATCCCACCATGTTCCATTGTTCCTACATATCCTACCAAAATACAATGCTTGATAGAAGAAAAATTATAATATATTCATATCTAAAGGAGAAGTTATTTACGATGTAGACCATGATCGAATAGTACCCCTTCGAGCTTCACATAAATTTATAGTGTAAAGTTATATGAATATCATGCACCATCATCAGACATTAAGAACAAAAAAGTTAAGGTCAATAAGTCACAACAGAAATGCAAAAATCATAAATAGATTCTCACTGCTAATGCAAAATATAAGCTTTTTCAAAGTCAAAATTAAAAGCAAGTAGATTGTCATTGCTAATGCAAAATAAAAATAGAACCAAAGGAACATACAGAACATGCCGACCTAGATTACAGATCAAAGACAAACAAAGATAAATATATAATAGATAAATAAGCAGAAAGAAATATAGGAAAATGTGAGATTTAGAGGAGATTAAAACAACTGTTCCCATGCTTTATATCTTCCTAAAACTCCCTGCCCAAAACTGTAACAATAGCCCACTCGTTTTCTTAAAATAAATTAGACGGTTCTTAGTTGTGTGTTACTTTTTGAAACTTATCTATAATTCTAAGTAGACTAAATTTGAAATACTGAATGAATTGTACCAGAGACCACCCCTTTCTGAAAAAAGTGAGCCCATTGTTATGAAAAACATTAAAAATGAAAAAAAAAACTCATCGTTATTTCTTCTCGAAGATTTTACGGAAACATGGAAAACATTAAAGAAGAAAGTAAATTGTAATTGTAATGGAAAGTAAAAATGATATAAGAGGGGAAAAAAGAGAACAAAAAATCATCATAACTCACCTGATGTTGTGATCAACAAAACTCCACAGTAGTGAACTCAAATACATAGACCATGCCGAATACAATGGTTCATTTGCCAAGCCAATATGGGTTAAAATAAGAAGCACATGCTGGTAGCAAATTCTAGCAGTTATGCCTCGTTAACATGAGCACCAATTAATTTTCTTCTTTACTGACGTGACTACCAATGCAGCTCAGCTGCTTTTGAACTTGGTTACTAAAATTAATGACACTGATGAGCCAAAAATAAACTCCAAAAAAGAATATTTGTTGGATCAAAATGACCCAGAATGAGCGACGAACTTGACTAAGCAGCGAAAATATAATCCAATCAGAGAACCAACTCACAGTAGTTTAAAGTTATATATCAAAACTTACATTAACAGGACAATTGCATTCAGGTACCATTTAACTTAACGGTACACAGTGTAATTGGAAAAGGACTATTTGTTAAAATCCTGCATACTGAACCTAATCCCAACCAAGAACTTACAAAATTGCATTACTTGCTTGTCATAGAAATATAATAGACGAATAAACGTCTCTGGTATTGGAACCAACAAATTGAACCAAAAAAAATCAACGTTAAGCCTTTCCTTGCCCTAAGAGAATGATACATAAAGGATGGAGTAAACAACGATGAAGAGCATGAAACATGTTCATACCCTAATATAAAATAAAAAAATTCAAGTTGAGGGTTGAGATCAAAAGAAAGTAGTATTGATTGAGAGTGGTTACTCGATTTTATAGCCAAAAAAGCAGTAAAATTGCTAGAACTGCACATTTTCTACAAAAGATAGATATAAATAGATTCAAATCGTGTATGCAAAGGGGCGGAAATGAAGATGCAATGTTATGGTATAGTCCATCATCTCCTTTCATTTGACCTTAGGGAAGCAGATGCTATACTTAGTTTAAGCTGGTTGGAAGGACTTGGTGAGGTTCAAACCAACTTAAAGAAGATAACACTAATGATGGTATAAGTCACAAAACTAATTACTATGAAGGAATCCTCCATGTCCAAGTCCAAGTCACAAGCCTCCTTGTTCAAGATATACCTCATTGCGTTCCACTTTTTCTTTTAATTCTGGTCCAGTTCCCTATCATGAAACAATAAATCACCAAATCATGTTATATATTTGGTGACCCTAGCAGTCAAGTAATCAACAAACCTAAAATATATTAGCAAGATAAGATTCAAAAACTGTAAACATGATTGATCCATATCATCACTCAAGCAGTTTAAAAAATAAATTAGAATTAAATATGTCTAGAATAAATTACAGTCACCTTCTAATAAAACTGACATGCATTTTCATTATCACCTATCATGTCACAATAACAATACCAGTTTCAGAGCAAGAAGTGGCTAACATAATGGATCTAACAAAGTCTAATTGCACAAAAATGTAACAGCCATGTAGGAGTATAAGGAAAGCAAATGCATTTCATCCATCCTACATATTGGCTTGGTACCTTTTTTGCAGAGCTTTTCTTCACAAATCCTCTGTCGCACAACTCATTCAACAACTCCAGAGCCTCCTCAGCTAATCCTTCATAAGCAATGCCTTCAATAAGAATGGTATATGTAGCTTCAGTAGGCTTGCATTCATTTTCTATCATATGAGCCAGAAGATCAATAGCACGACTAGTTTGCTGAGCCTTACAGAGACCCAACATGATTGAGTTGTAAGTGAAAGCATTGGCGCTAATACCTAATCTTTCCAAGTCATGGAAAATTTTGATAGCACCATCAACCTTTCTCTCACGAATAAATCCTGCAATCAGTGAAGTGTATGTAATTACATCGGGTTTAAGACCTTTCTGGCACATCTCATCCAACAGTTTCACAGCATGCTCTATTTCCCCTACCTTTGAAAGCCCGTCGATAACTGTATTATAAGTAATTATAACTGGAGAGCACCCTTTACTGCTCAACTGATTCAGCAACTCAACAGCAATGTCCACCTTCCCGTCTTTGCATAAAGCAGTAAGCAAAATATTATAGGTCACAATATCTGGGTAACAACCCCTAGACACCATTACTTCCAAATACTCAATTGCTCAATCCATCTTTTTTTCTTGACAAAACCCATGAAGCAATGGATTGTAACTCAAGGAATTGGGAATACAACCATGGCTTGGCATCTTCTCCAAGATATCAATAGCCCTACCGAGCAAACCTTTTCGACACAAGAAGTTAATCAAGATATTGAAAGTAACAACACTAGGAGAACAACCCTTATGAATCATGTCAGCCAATAATCTCTCAGCATCCCTCCATCTTCCAGTACCACACAAACTACGCAAAATGATATGATGGGTAAACACATCCGGTTCACAACCATAGGATGACATGTTATTCAAAAACTTAATTGCTTCATCCAACCTACCTTCCCTGCAAATACCAGCGATAAGAACATTGAAAGTAGCCACATCAGGTTTACATCCTTTAACCTTCATGTCATCTAACAGTTTCATCGCCTCACCAACTCCACTCTCTTTACATGTCGCCTCTATCAATATTGTGTACGTAACCACATCAGGATAACACTCCCTTTGTACCATTCTATCAAGAACTACCATAGCTTGCTGCAATTTACAACTATCACACAAACTAGACAAAATAGTATTATAAGTAACAACATTAGGCGAAACACTCATGCGATCCAGAAGCTGCAAAGCTTTCTCTATCTCCCCGGCTTTGCAGTAACCGTCAATCAAAACATTATAGGTTATAACATTAGGAACAACACCGGAATCTTCTATAATTTCCAAGACTCGTGTAGCTTTCTTAGTTTTACCGGATTTGCAAAACTGACGCATGAGGTTAGTAAGCAATGACATCAGGAGGAATGTCACCTTGGGAAATCATTCGTTTAAGAAACCTAAACCCATGATCTAATTCACCAAATTTAACCAATTTGCGGAGATGATTATTGTTCTCTAACTCCTCTAAATTTCTTGAACCATTTGAGGATAATTCTATGGCATTGGAATTACCATTTTTACGAAAATGTTGTGATTTACCGTTTAAACCAGAAGTTTTGAATTTTGAAACAGTGGCGAAATGCATTTTAGAACTAGTGCATTTGAGTTTTGTAAGATTATTATGAGAAGATAGAATGAAAGGTTTATTTCGGAAGCAACATTTTGTAGAAGGTTCTTTGTGAGAGTGGTGAAATGAGTAAAAGTGTTCGGTGGGTATAACTATATCCATTGTTTTCACCACCATAATTGCTTCAGTTGATATAGTCACTAGTGAAGGATAATCGAAGTAAGAAGCGATTTTACTTACTTGGAAGATTCCACGGCGAAGAGGGAGAGAAATGGAGTGAAAAGGGTTTTACAGGAATTTGTGTTTGTGACAGATGAGATGATTTCTCAGGTTTTGCAGAACACAGGGGTTTATTTGTCTTTTGCGTTCAAACTGCATTCCTGGATTGGCCTTCCACTTTATCATAACTTTTTGCAAATTGCTCTTTATACGCTACTGTTTCCTCACGGCACCTCAAACTTACTAACATACCTCTAATAACCATTGACTACGTTCATTTTTGAAGATTTTAGGTTTTACTCAATTTGTCTCTGAATTAGAATTAGCACCAAATCAAAATCAAAATGAATTACAAGGGAAAATCAATCCATCTCAAGGCAAGAGGGAGTATCACAAAAAAAATATATATGATATAGATGATGGAATTCAATTCGACAAAAACATAAGTTGCTCAAGAGATTAAGAACCCGTTTGTTATAGCTTTTTTAAGAAAAAAAAATCACTTTTTTTAAACAAATAATCACTTTTAAGAGTTTTGCATCCGTTTGTTACAGATTTTTAAAAAAATCAGAATCTAAAAATAATCTAAAAACAGCTTCAAATGAGAAGCTGTTATGAGCAGCTTAAAATAAAATAGATTTTTTTTAGAGGAGAGAGAAAATATAATTTAAAAGATTGAACTAATTTTGTAACAAAAAATCCCTTATATATAGTTGTATCCAAACAAACTAGATTATTTGTTTAAAAAAATGATTTTTATTACAGTAAACAAACGCAAAATAGATTCTGATTTTTCATATAATCTCTAAATTATTTTATATCAAAATCACTTTTATTTTAATCCGTAACAAACGGGCCCTAATTCTCATGTGTTGATGGTATAAAATCGATTTACATGTATATCCAATTAAGAGCCCGTTTGTTATAGCTTTTTTAAGAAAAAAATCACTTTTTTTAAACAAATAATCACTTTTAAGAGTTTTACATCCGTTTGTTACAGATTTTTAAAAAAATCATAATCTAAAAAAAATCTGAAAACAGCTTCAAATGAGAAGCTGTTAAGAGCAGCTTTTTAAAAAATAGATTTTTTTTAGAGGAGAGAGAAAATACGATTTAAAAGATTGAACTAATTTTGTAACAAAAAATCCCTTTTATATAGTTGTATCCAAACAAACTAGATTATTTGTTTAAAAAAAGTGATTTTTGTTACGGTAAACAAACGTAAAATAGATTCTGATTTTTCACAAAATCTCTAAAATATAATCTCTAAATTATTTATGTGAAAATCACTTTTATTTTAGAGCCCGTTTGTTATAGCTTTTTTTAGGAAAAAATCATTTTTTTTAATAAAATAATCACTTTTAAGAATATTGCATTCGTTTGTTACAGATTTTTAAAAAAATCAGAATCTAAAAAAATCTAAAAACAACTTCAAATGAGAAGCTGTTGAGAGCAGCTTCTAAAAAAATAGATTTTTTTTAGAGGAGAGAGAAAATATGGATCTAAAAATTGAACTAATTTTGTAAAAAAAAATCGCTTTTATATAGCTGTATCCAAACAAACTAAATTATTTTTTAAAAAAAAGTGATTTTTACACCTCTAAACAAACGCAAAATAGATTCTGATTTTTCAAAAAATCTCTAAAAAATAATCTCTAAATTATTTTATGTCAAAATCACTTTTATTTTAATCCGTAACAAACAGGCCCATCCGTAACAAACGGGCCCTAAAATAAAAGTGATTTTGACCTAAAATAATTTAGAGATTATTTTTTAAAGATTTTATGAAAAATCAGAATCTATTTTGCGTTTGTTTACCGTAATAAAAATCACTTTTTTTAAAAAAATAATTTAGTTTGTTTGGATACAGCTATATAAAAGCGATTTTTTTGCTACAAAATTAGTTCAATCTTTAGATCCATATTTTCTCTCTCCTCTAAAAAAAATCTATTTTTTTAGAAGTTGCTCTCAACAGCTTCTCATTTGAAGCTGTTTTTAGATTTTTTTTCAGATTATGATTTTCTTAAAAATCTGTAACAAACGGATGCAATATTCTTAAAAGTGATTATTTTCTTAAAAAAACTATAACAAACGGGCTCTAAATCACATCAAGTAGATATTTTATGAACTAACCTAAAACAGTATCATTATGACGTGATTCAATTGAATGAATGTGTAAAAAAAGTTTTACACTGGCAGACAGTATACATAAATTAAATCCATCACACTGACTAAGATAATGAAATCCATTTATTTAATTTTAGGTCGTCAATCTTTTAAAGCTCGGTATAATTTTTCTCTAATAAATGTTAAAATAAGATGGTTCATTTCTAACCCATCAACACTAAGAGTGTGTTTGGATGGGGGAATGTTTTGAGGGAATGTAATGTTATGAGGAAATTTAAATATTTTGAGGTGAATTCCATTGTTTGGACGAGAGAATGTAATGTAATGTTGAGGAAATGTAATATTATGAGGGAATTCAAATACTTCGAGGTAAATTGCTTAGAATTTTAAACTCTTTAAAATTTTCAAATTACCTCATCCAAACACACTCTAAGAGATTACACAAATTTCTTCTAACTTAATCAAGGTATTTGGTTCAAATATGAGTTTGGATATATAGCAGTTTAAATTTTTTAGAAAGAGATTCCTGTTTATTGGAGTAATGAGACTTGAAAGATTAGTTTCTCCGCTTGTCCACCGAACAAACTCGATTTACACAAAAAAAAAAAAATGTTTCTTTTCCCTTGATGAAGAACAAAAAGGTGAGTGAATTGACGCATTTAAAATTGATTAAACCTCACCATAGTTTTATGAAAATTTTAGCCAACAATGCTATTCGATATGAAGAATCTATACAAGAAAGAGAAGAATGCATGAAATGAGATTTGACCAATTAGATTCTCGCTAACTATAGATGGGGTGCTGGCTGATATTAATATTTTCCATTTTATATTAGATAATTTGTGAACTAAACCAAAGTTATTGTTGAAAAAGGTGGGTTTTTGTGTTTAAAAATAAAAATACAAGGTGGACGAAGCATGAGAATTTTTTAACAAAATTGAGAGTAAATCCTTAATTTGAATTAAGGTGTCTATACATTAAATAATGAGGAACTCTCTAATTTTATTTATTATTTGATATCAATATTGCTAGACAATACAGAACTTTTTTTTTTTGAGGGAATATAGAACTTATTTTCTATTGATTGGAGTTGAATGAAAATACGATATTATCCAAATGAATATTCTCTACAAGAATCTTTAGTTTAGATCTTTAAAATGTATATAAGGAGGTCCTTCTAAACGAATATAATCATATAAAATTCCTACAAAAGGACCATCTTTGGTAGCTTGCGTTAGAAAGATGGTATTGTTCCCCTTCACAAGAAGACTGCCTTGTACATCAATGTTGTATAACCAGTACAGCCCGTGAATTCCATGCCTCGCTATTGTATTCTCCTTTCCAATAACCCCAGTTGTAAATAAAGGTGGACTTGTTGCATCTAAATTGTTTATGCGAATCTAGCATTCCAAAATTAAAGAAAAATATATGTAATTAGTAAGATAAATGCTTATGTAGTTAGTAGCTACTGTTATTTCTTATATCAAAAGAAAACTGTTATGCCTGTAGCTCCGCGTAATGTACAGATGCCAAAGCTAGTCGCAATTTGTAGGTTCCGTTTGTATTCACAGAATCAAGATTGAAATTAATTTGCCATGTGGTTCCTTGGTAAGTGTAGTTGTCTTTCTTCCTGCAAATCAGTAAGGGAAACTAATTGAGACAATTATTAGAGATACAAAGTTCATCCGTGTGAGATGGCGGTAATAGTTTGACTTTGTAATCTTAAGAGACGATGTTCAAAAATATTCCGCGACATTTGTTAAATGATCACTAATATCACTTTAATTAATGATAATTTCTCATTCTCCAGTTATATTTTTTTTTTTTTTTTTTTTTATATATAAAAGTGTGGCAGAGAGTTAGGATGAAGGCTAATTGAATCACACTGGCAAAAGAAAAGGCAAAACAAACCTGGTGACCTGAGCAAAAAACCAATCTTTTTTGTAATCACTAATGCCAACAGTGTAAACTAGGTCTTCATTTGGATACAGATCAGCATATCTCTCCCACAAGCCATATTGCCTAAACCTGTAAATTATAAATAGGCTCATAAAGTTTTTCCTTATGTTTTCTAAAAAAGAAGACTAAAGTGATAATATTATTGGACCAAAAAATCAACGCATTAGCGAGATTAATAATATTATTGGATAAAAAAGATCAACGCATGAGCTCGATTAATCTCTGTTAACACAAAAAAATGTACATTGTGCAATTCTACAACTCTTATACCTGTCTGAATGGTTGAGATAAAGTCTGTTCACGTACAAGGGATTTGGATCAGGAACATAGAACTCAGCAGCTGAGCGATCAGGGATGCCTATTTCCCACAGTGTAGGGCCATCTCTTGGTGGCTCATAAACAAGCTCACCCACATAAATTTCACAACCTATGTCACACATTTGCCTAATGAGTATTGAGTTTAGAATAACAGTAGCACTACTATCATTTGGAACTTTGGAAAAACTTCATAAATCATTACCTGGGGTTATGTTAATGCTACTGTTATATTGATAATCACCTATGAATCCATTGACCCACGAATACAAATTATAGTCACCAGGACGTACATTAATTATTGAGAAATAGCCTTTATCATCGGTAATGGTCCAAAATTGATAGCCCTGGTACGAAATAATAAGAGGTATCAGATATCATGTGTCCCTATACTAGTAGTAGTATTTATTCAAATGGTACAAGACGGAAATCGCTAATTTAAAAGGTTACCTTGTATTCTCTTTGCCAAGATCCAACATCTCCTGGGGCTGCTAATCCCACATAAGCACCACCGACTGGGACGAATGCATCCCTGATGTACCTATACAAATTTAGTAGTGAACCGTGATGTACCTATATTTTAGTCATAATGTGATGGAACTTGGCAATATGATACCTACCTATCTCGGACAAGCAATCTACCTTCAACTTTACCTCGTTGGGCAGATGAGAGAAAGTCCTCAGAAGCAGGAAATGTATAGGGCCAGCTTTCAACTTCATTCACCATCTGCAATATGTATATTTTAAATTTAATTGAATTAAATAAAACTAAAAGTGGGTACTCTTAATAATTGTCACAAATTGAGTGTGGCATAGCCTAACCTGTTGTTTGGCGTCCTCCCAAAGCTTGATCGGGCTAACCCCATCAGAGATGGAATTAAGGTATATGAATATTGGTCCAAAGACTTTCTTCCAGGGCTCATTTTCTCCAAATTTCATGATAAGATCTGCCCCTGAATAATGCGTGCTATGAAATACCTGATTCACGTAGGTGATTTCCCAAATAAATAAGAACTCATAAATAAGAAAATAAAACCCGCCAAATTTAAAAAAAGAATAACTCACAGAGAGCATGGTGGGACCCAGGTGGGAACCAAGATATTGTTTTAAGGGCCCAGCAGATCTAAACTCATAGCTAGGCGTAATTAGCCAGCATCCAGTGGAATCTTCTGATGATTTAATAGAAATCCAACCATGAACTTGGTTACTTCGACTCTCACATGCGTACTCATACTTATCATCCACCTGCTTTCAAATACAGTCGTTACATTTCCATCGGTTCTATTTGTGCTCATAGTTCTCTATACTGTCACCATAAAATATTTTACACATTTATTTTATTTAACAAAATTTTATACATTTTATTTAATGATATATTTCTTTTCATTTGATGAGTACGACAATTGATATATTTTTAAATTTATTAAATGAGGTAACAACATCCTTTCAAAAAAAATACTAATTTTTTTTATACTAATTGATAGACTGTGAAAAAATAATATTAAGAAACTTATACATCAATGAAATTATTTTCCCTATCTCGACAAACTTATTCATTTAAAAATAATATTATTTCTCTTAATATTAACAAACTAATTTTCTCAAATAAAAGAATAGTATAATGTTGCCTCAATTAATGTCATTTATTAAAGGTATTTTTAAATTTATTAAATGAAATTATTTTCCCTCCCTTGACAAACTTATTCATCATGTAACTAAAAAAAAGACAAACTTATTCATCAATGCAATAAAATCAACAAACTCAAGTGTCAAGAACTCCAAATTCAAACTATATATACTATGACATACCTCTCCTTTGAACTCTGGCTCCACTGGATTGACAAGGCGGACAGCCTCTGGGTAAGCCAAAACTTGGCCTCTTCCCGGTAACCGGTCATCGGGCAGAGGCATAAATCTTTGTCTATCGTCAGCTATAGCCATGTAATTGAACCTTTTCAATTAATAAAATACCACAAATAAATATTAAAACAATTCGAAGTCTAAGAAATAAATAAATAAATAAATAAAATTTCTTACTTGTCTTTCCTAAGCTTGAAAGCAACCCTAGTATTGTCAAGATCAAAGGCAGGCCATTCCTTCAAATGATCGTAAATGGCATACGAGTAGAATCCAGATGAACCACGAAGCATTATAAACCTACGTATACATTTTCCTCATTATTATTTGCTTATACTTTTAAGTTTGCTCATAAAGCAGAGAGAGATTAAGACAGAGTAGGTAACCAAGAAACCTTTTATCAATATTTAGTGGCGCAAGCTTTCCTTCAAGAGATAAATTCCATGTTCTAGTGAAAGATAGCTCTACTTGTTCTTCACTTTCCATTATCACCTTCATATTTGTGGTTTCCAACCTTTCAAACAAAATAATTCGTCATTCATTTTGGATTAATAGGATTGATATATAATAATAAGATAAGACAAGGTCCGTGAATCATGCATACCTGTCCAATTTACCCTTTCCCTTTGCACCTTTTTTTGTTCTTTTTACTCCACCCTGATCCCAAACAATATCCCAATACCTACAATTTCATTGGTAATTCATTGATAAACCAAAACAACAATAAAATAAAAATAAAAATAAAAACCAGTGATATTTGAAATTAAGTTGGTGTACCCTCTATCAGATTCGTGGTTAACAATTTCGAGCAAATTATCGAGTCCATTATATTGAATTCCAGTGACACATCCTTCTGGGTTTGATATATTGATTTGTACTATGTCATTATCCATTACCACCTAAGCAGAACAAAAAAAATATACAACATATTTATTTTATATACCGCAAAAGAAATTGAGTTGATTGGCAATGGTTCATTGCCTCATAAACGTTATCCTAAAAGATCACATTTAAATAAAAATAAATAAAACATATACTTAAGAAGAAGCCATGGCAGAAGTGGATTACATAGTTTTCTTGAATATCCAATCGCACCCCTGGGGATTACATACTATAAATTAGTCACATGAAATGTTCCATTCAGCTAATACTTATTTTCATAGTATAGATTAAATCCTAGTGCAGCTACTATATTTTTAATGCGGATAAAATGAAACACAGTCATCAGTCATGGAAAACCTCGTATCAGAGACAACTTGGTAACAAAAGTAAAGTATATATAAAAAAGAAAAAGAGAAAGAGAAAGAGAAAGAGAGAACAAACCAAGAACCAAGATGAATTGTAACATCAAAAACAGGAAAAGATTGTGGAAGTCCATTGTTCCCTGTTCAACCTCAATCTCTTCTCTTTCTGTGAAAACTTTGCTTGACGACAAATATTACTTTCAGATTCCTTTGACTTAGTTTGTTGATTTATATGACACAATTCTTTATATCTCCATATATGCAAACTTCATCAAAACGTTTTCTGCAAAAGCTAATTTCAATTGCTTTAGGAAAAGGAAATTTGATTTTGCCCAAGTTTATAGAAAGTGTGTTATTGCACATTTAATGAATTTTAAGACATTGCATGTGAAAGCAAACATTAAACATAATTTTAATTGATACCTAATAAAACTGAAATAAATATATGCACTCAGTCACATTTTTGCCTCTGATACCCTTAAAGTATAAAATTTGAATTGATAATTAAAATTAAAAAAAAAAAAAAATACCTATAAACCATGAGTGGTAAATTTGTATTTGAACAACTAATAGTTAATGTTTATATCAGCATGACTTGGTGATGAAGGTGGTGGCTATTAGGTGTGGTTTGAAAAGAGAAGCATGTGGCAGGTAGGAAGAAGGAGAAGCAAGAGTCTAAATGGAAATTAAAAAATTAGGAACTTGATTTGGTAATCGAGGGAATAAAAATTCGGTTAAGCAAGCTAAATCATTTAGATAAAATGGAGAAATGAAGGCAACGATAGGCTAACTAATAAGTATAGTCATGTGAAAGAATGCTTGGAAGAATCTTGTTGAACCGACCAACCCTGTTATGTTACTTTTTTTTCCAATTCATTTTCCATAATCTAATTCTTGTTGGACTTTTATTTGTTGCTACCACACTATGACTACCTGCCATAGTTGCTCACGGGTCGCTATAGTCTATATAGTTCGGTAGTTACCATAATATAAGGTCAAAGTGGGGTTATTAGTGTCGTACTAGATTATTTCATACTAACTTAACAGAAGTTATAAGTGAAAAAAAAATTAATAATATACATTAGTGTTTAACTCAACTGATAATGTTGATATTGTTAGATAGGACGTCTTTATTGATGTTCGAACTCAAGACCTCACAATTTGTATATCAGAATTTTAGATGGCATTTTACATTTCTCTACAAAAACAGAATATGAAAAGCTCATTATAGTCCCTCACATAACAAGAAATGTTCAGTTTAATCCCTTATAGTTGGATAAGCCAATAACATTAGATTTTCATCACATTTACGAAAAAATGTATGAACAAATTATTTGTATTTACTCTTTTTTTTTTTATAAATAGACGAAATATCAATAATAATCACTGAAAACTCTCACACACAAGTGGACTGTTAGATTATTTGTCAGTTGAATTAGAACTTGTAGACTATTTGCTCTTTAATTAGAAGAAGAAAAGAGGGGAAAATAATAAGATGAAATTTTATGATTTGAAAATTATTAAAAAATAAAATAAAATTGGAAACTAAGTTGTCCCAAATATGTTTGTCCCCAAAAAATGATATATCTAGAACATATCGATAGAAAGACTAATATGTCTGGATTTATTTTTCTAAATGGCAAAAAATTACATTTTTTTTAGAGACTTGATTGAATTCTCTATTTTCTGTGGGAACCAAAATTGATGTTAAGCGAATTTCCAATAATAATAATGCCGCACTTACTCATTGCAGTTGCATTTACAATTAAAAAAAGGTAGGCACTTATTTATTCACGAATGCAATAACTAATTTCAGTAATGGATTTTTTTTTCCTATCCTTCTGTGCTAAACCCACGGTCATCTAATTATTAGTCTTCCATTGTGATCAATTTTCCTAGAAATAATAATTTCAATAAAGGAAAAAAAAGTTGTAAAATGGTGACTAAAATTCGGTCGGATGTTGCTAGTTGTAGAGTAGTGAAAGTTGGCATCTAATATCATTAAGAGCAACTAATTCTTGTTTGAAAAACTACTCCAAGTGATAGGTAATGACAACTAATTCTTGTTTGAAAAACCGCACACGTTAATATTTATACTTATATTCAAACATCTTTGATGAACACACACAAGCACACCACGAAGAGAGAACTCACTTAATAGTTACATAGAAGGATAACCAACACCAAATCTTACACAATAAATGATCACCAACATCACACCCTCCTCTCTTTAGAACATCTCACATGAGCATTCAAACTTAAGATGCTTTAACTCGATCTTCACTAGTCTTCCTATTTTTAGGAAAGAAAAATAACTTCGATTCATGAAATTAATATAGCATTAGTTATCACATATTTTCAAGTAATTTCACTCCATCTCCAATAATCTAAACACACCAATTAACATTTTTTTTTTTTGGACATGAATCAATTAACTTCTTAAAATTAATTCCCAATAATATTCAACTACAAAGTAAACCATGAACAGATCCACATATATATGTTATAGAGTTCTATCGTGTGTGCATGCAGGATCAAAAGTAAGGATAAATTATTTCGTATTCACATAGACTTATTAAAGCCTTTCAATAATTAATATAGTTCTAAATGAATGATTACAAGAAAGTTCAAGAAATATAAACAGCAGTAAAAATTTATAGAAGTTAACAAAAAGATGAGATTGTTGATATAAGAGGTCATTAACCAGATTCTAATGCATCCTCGTGATTAGTTACATATGTTCTAGCTAGCTACCAATAAATATCACCCGTCGTTCTTCAAATATTATTTATTCCTAAATAACGATGAGATATTGTTTAATTATTGATTCCTCAAATGATTAATCCAAAACGACAGTATTAATTATCTGATAGTGTGTGCCGCTATTAAACCTAAATTTATTCATAGAATTTAGCATGTTCAACAAATGATTATCCTAGATTGAGATTTAAAAAGCATTTTCCAATTAACGACAATCTAAATCAAAACATTATTTCATGATTGATCATGTCATAAAAGAATTAAGAACATCACGATCAAAAAATATCTAAAAGCAACCATTTTTCATATTTCAAAGCCTATTTACTAAATATATACAATAATTGGGGGAAAAACGGTTGTTTTCTATCAAACAAAGTTAACAAGTGTTTGTAAAACTACATTAAAAATTGGGTAAATTGAAAACTTGTCAACTCTCTCCAACTTAAAAATTTGTTTATTCTCAAAGATAAGTCCTATTAAAAAGAATTTCAATATGGTTCAAACAACGTTGGTGCACAAAGGATAATCATTGTTTGTAAACAATCAAACACTCAATGTTACCATTTTTGTTTTCAAGCTTGCATGATTCTCAAATGAAATGCAATTTCAAAGAGCAAAAATTATGTTATGAATGGCACCCTAGTATGAAAGTTAATGTTCTCTTATCCTATAGGCATGGGAGATATTCATTGTCTTTCTTTTAGGTTTAGTGTTCTGATTTATTCAACAAAAAAAAATTAAAAAATTCCATTTAAAGCTTAAAAGGGTTAACTCTCAAAATTGAAATAATAGTCTTGATCATGTGCATGAAACATACATAAAGCAACAAGTAGATATTAAAGCAAAATAAACCAGTGTACAAACAATGTCGACTCTCAAATCATCTTATCCTATAGATGCACACAATTCACCATGCTAAGTCTAATGTGATTCCTGAAATGAACAATTTTCATGTAATAAAATAAAATATCACTTTGATAAAGAAACTTGATTCATACACATGCTATCTTTCAAGTACAACTATAAAAGTTGACCTTAAAAATAGCAGCAAATATGTTACAGTTACATAGAACGATTGCACAAGTATTGCGATTTGTCTAACCATCAAATACTCAAATTATGGATCGATGATGATAAATAAATTAAAATAACACGGTACACATGTAACATGTTATCATCCAAAATAAATACAATGTATTTTTCATTTGTAATCTTTAACTGTCTTACAACGCAAGAAATCTTACAATCAGAAACATCACTCTTTACTTTCCTATTTCTTTGAATTTAATTGAATATTATAATACAGAAAAATTTCTCAAATTTTCTTACTGAAACTAGAAGTCGCTGGACCTTCCAAACGAATATAATCATACAAAATGGCCTGAAATGGACCATTGCCTCTAGCTTGTGTCAAAAAGATGGTATTGTTATCTCCTTCAACAAGTAAAGAACCTGGTATGTTCACATTGTAAAGCCAATAAAGTCCATGAATTCCATGCCTAGCAATTGAGTTGTCCTTTCCTATCAACCCACTTGAAAATAAAGGGCGATTTGTTTTGGGATCATTGACTCGTACCTAAAATTGTTAATAGAGTTTTCATCAAACATAAGGTAAGCTTACTTGGTAGAAATCTTAATTACTTGGTAGTATTAACATAAGAAATTAAAATGATAGTTACACCCTCTCATCATCCTAGTTACACCCTCTTGACACTATTTAATTAACAAAATGTCCAAAGTATCCTTAGACGCAAGCCCAATTCAAATACGTTTATGCAATATTTGAAAATTTTAAATATCAAGTTAAAGATAAATTGGTTCAATTTGCTCTGTAAAATCTAACAGGGGGTGTAACTTAGAATTATGAAGTGAAATAAGAAGTTTTCTTAACATTAATCCAATACACAAAATGAATTTAGAAATGTTACCTGAAGTTCTGAATATGTAGCTGATGCCAAAGCCACTCGAAGTTTATAGCTACCTTTTTTGGTTACATTATCAAGGTTAAACTTGATTTGCCATGTGGTTCCTTGATATGTATTATCTTCTTTCTTCCTAAAAAATTGGGGAGGAAAATCAACTATAATGTAAAGCAGATAATTAGTTGATAATGCAAAACCTTTATCTTTACCTGGTAACTTGAGCAAAGAACCAATCTTTGGTGAAGTCACTAACACCGATTGTGTAGATCAAATCTTTGTCAGGGTATAGTTCTGCATATCTCTCCCATATACCATATTGCCTAAACCTGCAAAATGCAAATTGTAATCAACTACAAAAATTATATTAGTAGTCTTGGTCAATATGCACTTCATTTACTTTGGCACTAATAGTGAAATTAGAGAAGTTAGACATGACACTAGCGCCAATACGTAGACACTAATAATAATTCAAATTAAAGAAGAAAAAAAAAGTGATGAAATGTAGCCACATTTGTAGTGTGGGACGCGCTCAGACACACCTTCAATCTGAAATGTTAGTGCTACTTTAAATTTATTTCGAAACAATTGTCGGTTGAATGTTTAATCAATAATGATAAACAGATGATGTAAATTTATGTTGAAATGCATTAATAAAAAGGGTGATCCTAACTTGTCAGGATGATTAACATAAAGTTTGTTGATATATTTGGGATTTGGATCAGGAACATAGAACTCAGCAGCTGAGCGATCAGGGATGCCTATTTCCCATAATGTTGGGCCATCTCTTGGTGGTTCATAAACAAGATCACCGATGTCTATGTCACAACCTGTTTAATTTCACATAAACAAAATACACAACACTAATTAACACAAAAATTGTCTGCAGTTTATAAAAAAAAAATAACTAAATTGATTGATGAATTAATACCTTCTGTTATGCTAATTACTACATCATATTTATAGTCACCAATAAAACCAGGCACCCATGCATAAAAATTATAGTCGCCAACATGTATATTGCTAATGGAGAAATAGCCATCATCATCTGCTTTAGCCCAAAACTGATAATTCTGATACAATTTGATGTAAACACAAATTAGCTAGTAGTTTTTTGTATGCATATATTTATATAAAATAATAGTTCCTGAATGGTATATTACATTATAGTACTAAAAATAATAAGAACGACTTAAGACTATAAAACATATATTTTATTTTTTGAAGTCACCTTGCATTCTCTTTGCCAAGATCCAACATCTCCTGGTGGAGCTAAGCCAACATAAGCACCTTTTGCTGATAAATAGTCGTCATCTATAAACCTATATATATGTTTTAATTATAAGCCAAAATGGAATTAATTAATAAACAGACTACATTGTTGGAATAAGATTCTCTCGATCAAAAATCGAATTAGTCTTATAGAATCAATAAGGACTACTTTTTTTTTTTTTTTTTATAGAATCAATTAAGACTACTAGCACTAATTGATAAATAACTTAAATAATCAATTGATAATATTTGTCCACATGACAACATTGAAATAAAATATCCCAACATACATTTGCTATCAATGAAAAAAAAATGAGAAGAAAATAATATTATGACATTTATAACAACACACCTCTCTTTAACCAATAGTCTGCCACAAACATTGCCACGTTCGTCCCATTTTGGGAAATCATCTGATTCAGGAAAATTGTAGGGCCAGCTTTGAACTTCCATTAACATCTGTAAGTTTGATTTGGTAAATTTTTTAAGAAAATCTAGCTATATACATAACATAATATGTATGATGATGATGATGATAAATTAAGTAATATTGAACCTGCAGTTTAGCATCATCCCATAGTTTAATAGGATCACTTCCATCATATGGAGAATTAACATAGATAAAAACTGGACCAAAAACTTTTTTCCATGCCTCACCAGCTTTGAATTTAGGCACTAAATCCTCTCCACTATAATGAGCACTGAGAAACACCTGATTTGGTTAAATATGTCAATAGCAGAAAATGAACTTTGGTTAAATATAATATGATTACATGTTTTTCTACATTTTGTTAGGATTACTTGCGTATTAGTATATGATATATATGATTAAGCACTTACAGCAAGTGTGGTAGGTCCGACGTGTGAAGTTAAGTTTTGTTTGACAGGTCCACCAGATCGAAATTCATTGCTAGGCGTAATAAGCCAGAATCCAACAGCAGGATCCATGCAAATCCATCCATGAACCTGGCTATCTTTGTTGTCACATGAATATTGGTACTTATCATCCACCTAGAGTCATCAAAGTTGACAAAGGAAAACATAAATACTAATAATATCTTAAATTTGTACTATTATGTTTTTGTCATTATATTATATTATATTATATTGAAGTATCTATATTCTCGCAGTGATGCATGTAATGTAAAATGTACCTCTCCTTTAAGTTCTGGTTCTATAGGATTGACAAGTAGAACTGCTTCTGGATATGCAAGTGCTTGGCCTCTTGGTGCCACTCTGTCATCTGGAAGAGGCATATTCCTCTGTCTATTATCTGCCATTGCCATATAATGGAATCTGCATGTCCACACACCATCCAATTAATTCCATCAAACACTTACACCACGCACCGTTTACACACAAGTACAAAATAAAGCAAAATGTTAAAGCTAATTACTTGTCTTTTCTAAGCTTGAAAGCAATTCTTGTTTCATCAAGGTTAAAAGCAGGCCAGTCCTCCAAGTGCTCATAAATTGCATAGGAATAGAAACCGGAAGAACCACGGAGCATTATGAACCTAGAGTCACACATAGATTATGCCTATCATTAATATTTTATATTTGGCTTAATTGCAGTTTTAGCCCCCTAACTTTCCCAAAGTTGCGATTTTGGCCTCCTAAGAAAAAAAACTACAAAACCGCCCCCTAAGTTTTGCAACTGTAGTAGTTTTGGTCCCCAAGGCAAAAAATATATATAAAAAATGACACGTGGCACCTCACTTAGGGTGCCACGTCAGCGTAGACCGAGTCAAAATTGGCCTTGGGGGCCAAAACTGCCACAGTTGCAAAACATAGGGGGCGGTTTTGTAGTTTTTTTCCTTAGGGGGCCAAAATCGCAACTTTGGAAAAGTTAGGGGGCTAAAACTACAATTAAGCCTTTATGTTTTACATTTATAGTAACATTGTTGTAGATAAAATAAGTCACGCTCTATTCCTAATTAAAAGCAAAAATGGGTCGAAGAAAGTTGATATATTTAGCTCAAATTTTGAACATTATACATCAACAACTCATTTTTACTTATAATTAAGACTGGAGTTACATAAAGTTGATATATTTAGCTAGATATATGTTATTGTCACAGACCTTTTATCAATATTTAAAGGAACCAACTTGCCCTCTAGGGAAGCATCCCAAGTCCCGGTGAAGGATAACTCAACTTGATCCTCATCTTCCAATATAACTTTGAATGTGGTTCCCTTTATCCTGCCCTCGTTAATCACAATTCAAAAATGTTATACGTCTTCATTTTTAAAAACATGTGAAAATAAAGTATATACATACAAATATGACTTTATTTAACTACTAAGCAGCGCCGTTCCAATAAAATTGGACGTTCGGCTCTAATATTAAAAATGACCCCTAATAAAAATAATTAATGATAACTTAAACAATTGCAAATTAACAATAAGCATTATTTTGATTTTAATTTGTTTTGTTAAATTTTTGTTGTTGATAGATGTGTGTGTTTGACCTAACTTGTCTATTTACTCTTTATTTTTGTCAAATAATAAGTGTTTGATTTAGACCTACATAACAAAAGAAAATATTATCCTACATCCCAACAATTATACTCATACCCCTACAAATAATTGAGGCCCCCATAAATTGGAGGATCGGCTCCGTAGAGCTCCTTGCACATGCCAAGGAACGGCTCTGCTACTAAGATAGATGGTTAAAACATCAAGAAACTGAAAGTTAGCCTATGCAAAAATGAGTATATGTGAAAGTAACTAAGTTGGGCATATAGCTATAGTCTAAATAGCACCGACACTTTAGATTAAAGATGTCTTCGGTACTAACCCAACACCTACACATGTTATTTTCAATCACTTGTATTTTCTTAAATTATTAATGATATATATATATATATATATATATATATATATATATATGTGTGTCACTTGTGTCCGATGGCCGTATACGTGTCGGTGTTTCATAGGTTGAAGCAATACTACTATTAGAGGAATCTTCAGCTCAAATTGTCTTGCAAATTAAATAAAATAAAAGAAAGCAAGAGAAGATAGACATACACGTCAAATTTTCCAGTGGTTCCTGTACTTGTTGGTGAGCTCCAAACGAGGTCCCAATACCTACATCAAAGGTTGCAATGCATACACATAATTATAAAATTTCGACTTTTTTATTACATAAAAGTTACTTGATTTGTAAAAACAACTATATAAAACTTAGCAAGGTATACCCTCTATTAGATTCTTCATTCAACACTTCAAGCAAGTTGTCAATGTCATTATACTGTATTCCAGTGACAATTCCCTCAGGATTTGATAAAGTGACTCTCAGTATGCCATTGTCCATCACCACCTATACATGAATTCATGAAGTTTTAATGTAAACACTTTAATTTTTTAAGACTATGTCTTAAAAACTCGGTTGGAAATCAAACCGGTGAGACTTCTGAGTCATTGTTCAATTGGGTGAATCAATTTAATCACATTTGAACCAGATGACAAATAAATAAAAATATTTAAAAAGTAAATAATAATAAAAAAAAATGAAAATCGGTTGAACCAACCATGCATGGTTGAACGGGTTCAACACCCGATTCAATGTGATTCAAACAAACTACAATGTAATCAGAATTAAACCAACGGACGAACTAGCTGGTTTCTGGTTCAGCCAGTTCCATCAAGACAAGAGTTTTACATAATTATCATGTGCTTCATGATGATGACTTGACTAGCTATAAAAGTATTCATGTGGAAAGAAAATCATTCTATAGATAAGATTTTAATTACATGATGATCTTCAATGCTGAGTTGCACCCCTAGTGAAGACATGACCTGTAGTGAACCAAGAGAAATTTGCAATGGAAATCTCACAGAATGGCTGAGAATTTATGTGCAATATAATGAGAAGAAAGAATACACGGCCTTTTATTTTATATGGTACTGATGGCAGGTTCTGAGCACAATGTTTGGATGAAACAGTTTTTGTTCATGTTCTAATAACTTAATAGTAATACTCTGTAATCTGCCAACAGATATTGGATAGTATACTTGAGGACTTATATACATGTTGGTTTTATTAGTTTCCTTTGAACTAGAGACAAAGCATTCTTTAAATCTCTTTACTTAGTCGTCACATTTGTTTGGTGCATATAGTGTATTAGATAAAGGCTTCAGAGTGAAGAAACGGTCAATCACTTTTCAAAACGAATTTACAGATGTATGAAAACTTCATTACAATCTCAACAATTGAACTTTAACAAATGCCTAAATTGTGTTTTTTTATGAAACACCGGACACACGTCGATACCAATAGTAATTTAAGAAAATTAATTGATTGTAGTTACATATGCCTAAATTGTGTTTTTTTATGAAGCACCGACACAAACACCGGACACAACACTGACACGTCCACACCAATAGTAATTTAAGAAAATGAATGAATTATTGATTGTCCATTAGAAAAGATTTAGAGGTCAATGAGTTGGATCCAAATATGGTCTTTGATAGAACATTATGGCGGCATTTGATCCATGTAGCCGACCCCACTTAGTGGGATAAGGCGTTGTTGTTGTTGTTGTTGTTGTGAATGAATTATTGATTGTAATTATATGTGCCCAGTGTTAGATACAATACATACCTTCGATCAGAAGTGTCGGTACTACATAATTTTTTTAAAATACACCCATCGTAATAAAGCTGTTACATATCTTTATATATAGTATATGTCATGCTTAAAGGCAAATCAACCGGCAATTATCAATATCTTCACTTAATTATAGAGTTTGTGGAAGGATATCTGATATAAAAAAGTCTGCCATGTACAGCTTTTGAGCCTTCCAACCATTGACGAAATGATTCTTGTGGGCCATACTCAACATTGTATCCTCAAAAATCGAAGAATTCACATACAGTATAACAGCAAAATTTCAAATGTTATCACAGAATTTGAAGTGTTACATGGTATTTGATTTTTATAACAGAGGTTCAAATACCGAGTGAAATCCCACATTATTCAAAACGGTGTGCATCAAACTGATGTTCTGCCTGTTTCATGGATAGTAATGGATGAACTAGTCTAAGATAAACAACATAAATATGAATTTGTGCATATGAAATACACACATAAATGCTGCAGCCGCTGCCAACAACAACACAACATCAAATGAAGAGGAAGCAAAAACGGATAATTCTGCATTAATTAATAACACAACATGTATAGTTACAATGTTCACAAACAAATACATTTCGTTGTTTCAATAGAAAAATCAATACATTCCAATATGATGAAACAAAAGTGCTATTTTGTATCATTTATTTACTTCCGAAAGACTAGGTTAATTTCTTCTTTAAAAACAAGGAGGACCTTCCAAACGAATATAGTCGTACATGAAACCCTGGAAAGGACTGGTACATCTTGGCTGTGTAAAAAATATAGTATTTGTGCCATCAGTAAGAAGAGAACTTGGTATGTTCACATGGTACAGCCAATAGAGTCCATGAATTCCCAGTCTTGCAATTGAGTTCTCCCTTCCTATTAATCCAGTGGTAAATACGGGACGCCTTGCATTGGGATCATTGACTCGAATCTTCACAGGCAATTTATACATGTCAGCACGAAATTCAAAAGGTGAAACACCATCATGTTACATACAACAGGAGTTTACCTGCAATTCAGCTAATGTTGCAGATGCAATTGCAACTCTGAGTTTATATGTAGTTCCTTGAATCACGCCACTTAGTTCAAACTTGATTTGCCAAGTTGTTCCTTCAAGAGTGTTATCCGGTTTTTTTCTGCAGTTATACAACCTTGGAAAATTATTAGGAAATATGTGATGTTTAACTCAGGAAATGCAATTTTCCTCTGCTTCAACACACTTTGCATATACAAATTTTTTCTCATACCAAACATTTTCATCTTCTACATTATTCAAGGATGGTAATTAATAAGTGGGTTAAATATCTCAAATTTGATTACATTATTTTTAGTTTTTTGGTAGGAGATGGATAGACAAAGGTGAAATACTAGCATATCTTGTTTTATTTTTTTTGGTAATAACAAAAAATTGGTCAATTTAGATGCATATATAAATATTAATTCTCAATTTAGATATTTTATAATTGATTGTTATATTTTATTTAACCAAAATATGTGTGTGTGTGTGTGTGTGTGTGTGTGTCGGTGTCCTTTGTTTTTGACATTAGCAGTGTTGATGTGTGTGTCGTGTCCGGTCAGAGTCTGTGCTTCATAGGTAAGCAATATATAGTCTTCAGCTATGTTATGCAAATAATTAATATTCAAAGAAACTGACCTGGGAACCTGAGCGTAAAACCAATCCTTCCTATAGTCACTAACACCAATTGTGTAAACCAAATCTGCATCAGGATATAATTCGGTATATCTGTCCCACAATCCATACTGCCTGAACCTACAAGTTCAGAGAAAACTGGAAGATCTAAAAACATAACTGACATATCTAGGAAATATTTTCATCATATGCAAACAGAAAAAATGCACAGAGGGATCATGAATTCAGTATTTTTATCATGTTATAATATGTACCAGAAGATTCAAAATTAAGAGAAATCATGTATAGTAATATACAGGGAAAATAGAAGAAACATGCCCCTAATAAGACAATACAAAGCTAACCTGTCTGGATGGTTGATAAAAAGCTTATTAATATGTTGTGGATTGGGATCAGGAGCATAAAATTCTGCGGCGGATCTATCAGGAATACCTATTTCCCACAATGTGGGGCCATCCCTTGGAGGTTCATATACAAGTTCACCTAGTTCAATGTAAGAACCTGCGTTGCAAGTTTAGTAAGCACATAAATTTTTTGCAAGATGGCAAATGATTTAACTTTGACTAAGTTAATGAACCTGAGGTTATCTTCACAAAATCACCAAATCTGTAGTCTCCAATAAAACCAGGTACCCAGGCAAAAAGGTTGTAGTCACCTGGACGTACATTGCTAATCGTGAAAAATCCGTTCATGTCTGCTCTGGTCCAGAATTGATAGTCCTGGAAGGAGTGGAAGTTATGTAACGTTCTGGATTGGAAAGGAATTATTCGGGCATCCACAAAAGCATTCTTATGATTATCTTGATTCACTTAATTTATATTTTTCAAAATAAAAGGAAAACAAATGTAATATCTATTATAGTTTGCACAGTCAACTATCTGTAAAGAGTGACATTATTACAGTTTCGGCCTGAAGCTTAAACTGTTATCTGTAAATGTAATGAATATCTAACGTCAACTTAGCCCTTACTATAAAGCAAATAGAAGTTTAATAGGCCCGTCCTGGAGTCCTCATCCCAAATGGAGAGGGAAAATGACGGCTGAGCACAAACTACTAAAGCACAGCTCATGAAACTAAAATACTAGGTTTCAACAAGCGAAGCAAGAACACCTTGCATTCTCTTTGCCATGACCCTGCATCTCCTGGTGGAGCCAGACCAACATAAGCACCATTTGCTGACATTAAGTCAGTGCTGATGTACCTAAAAATAATTAAAATGTTTCACTCAAATTCACCTATTGAAGAAAAAAGAACAACCATAATCTCGTTTGCACTATACTTGATTTGCAACAGAATTAGGAAAATTATGCTTGTATCCATGAACTGACAAAACAATAAGATACACACCCGATAATGCAAATTAAAAACCTCAAGAAAAAACTAGGAAAAATCATGCCTTTGTACCTGTCTAAGACAAGTAATCTCCCACTAACATTGCCCCGTTGATCCGGTTTTAAAAAATCCTCTGACGCGGGGAATAAATATGGCCAACTTTGAACTTCTGTCATCATCTGAATATCACTTCATATCAGTCTTTATCTTAAAAATTATTGCATCCAAATGTACTATACTATCAGCCTCCAAACAAGAAAAGTACAAGAGACACATAGGTATTAGACATACCTTTATTTTTGCATCCTCCCATAGCCAAAGTGGGTCATAACCAGTTGGTCCAGAATTGAGATAAATATATACAGGACCAAAAACCTTCTTCCATGGTTCACCACCTCTAATTTTGGGTACCAAATCTTGTCCAGCATAGTGACCACTAAGAAACATCTGATGATTCCAATATAATAAACATGTGATGTTATAAGAGATAATAATCAAGTAAACTGATCTCAACTTGTATGATAGCCATGCAGCAAATCTATCACCATGGTCTAAGTTCATTCACTTACGGCAAGTGTGGTGGGTCCTACATGTGAGGTCAAATTCTGCTTGAGAGGCCCACCAGAACGAAACTCATCACTAGGTGTGATCTGCCAGAATCCTACAGGTGGATTGAAAGATATCCAGCCATGGACTCGATTATCTATGTTCTTACATGAATATTGATACTTGTCATCCACCTGCAATCAAAATCAATAAGAACATAATAGAATACTTCATACTGTTAGGATATAGAAAAAAGGGAAATTGGAGTAGTTAGTTTTTTTTTACCAAGTAGTAGTTAGTTAGTTAGTTAACCGTTTAGTTAGAAAGTATCATGTATGAATAGGAGAGTACAACGATGGAGAGGAGCATTCAGATTTGTTTTCTTCCCTTCTCTTGCTTGTTTTCCACTTCTGATTTCTGTGTCACTGTTCTTCCCTTTTGCCTGCACCACATCTTGGCCACCTTTTCTTTGGGTTGCACTCTACCTCTTCCCTTTCTTGGCTACCATTTCCATCTTTTCCACCGCTGCGTAAATTTTTTAACCCTTGCGGACAGAGGTACTGATTCATTTTGATGCATCTCTTCTCCATTGTTAACAGTAAGTCAGTAACCTCCAATATTGATTCCTCCCTTATTTATATAGTTTCCCATGATTCTGGATCTGTTTCTTTATTTTCCAACATGATTTTCTCCATTGAGTGCTCCAAAACTTCGTACCGTAGCCATGGAAAATGATTTCTAATTTGGATCTTGATTCTCTTGATGTCAATAACAAAATAAAAACATTATCGCATCATCCAAGCTCATGAACGCCCATTGGAACTTATGGAACCTATGAATTCTTGCATTGCAAAACAAAAAAAAAATAACTGCCCTTGCAACCCACTCAATAGGGTCAATCCCCGTATATATTGGCAGCTTCCCCTTATGCACTTCCTCCATCTCAAGCAACACTGGCACTCCTCGAAGACGCGGAAGGTCAAACCAATTCTTAGGAGCCCAGAAATCGTATTGAATAGAAACGACACTTTTATTAAGAAAATATGAAAGAATAGGAGAGAAAACTGTCCTCCAAAGATTCCCCCTTTCTCCTTCTACAATAGAGTCCACTTCTCTATTCAAAAAATGTTAAACAAAAATGAATGTCCCTCTCTATCCTTGTATTCTCCTATTACATGATACTAATTAACTAATCTTACTTCCATTTATTCTATATTCTAACACATACACGCTCAATCCATGCGAAGGAAATCATTTTTATATCCTTTTCGACTAGTTACATAAAAGACTACATTAGTTGACACTGAAACCTTGCGTTAAGAATTAATTTTGAGAAATTAAATTTAGGAGAATGGTTTTTAAGATGATAATATAAAAGCATCTACATATAAGAGCCTCAAAAAGAGCGGTAAGGAGGGTATTAAAATGGAAAATAGTTGATAAACTTTCATTATACGTGTTTATCTAAGGGAAAAATCAGGCGCACTTTTGTTTCATTTTTGAGTATTCACTACTCAATCATGAATTAAATCCATTTCCCCTTATCTATTATAGAATTGATTAGCCAAATGACCGCTGCGAGCCTCCAAAAACATGGCTAAAAGGATTCACCCTTAGTGGAGCAAGGAGTAATTTCACCCTTAGTGGCTCAGAGATGTCCAAAAGTGGTGAATTTGTGGACTCAAGGAGCATGATTGTGCTCACAACCCACCCGTGCAATTTAGCATGCATGCATAATTGTATATAGGAAGGGTATTGTTAACAATCCATGTATGACAATCCATGCAATTGAGCATTAGTTATTGTTCTACATGGATTGTAAAAGTACCTCTCGCAGCATGCATGAGCATAAGACCTAAAATAGATTGCTAAGGCGATGTATTTGGCTTGGCAACCAGTACCTCTCCTTTCAATCGTGGATCCTTAGGATTGACTAGTAGGACAGCTTCTTGGTAGGCCAAGGGTTGGCATCTTCCTGGTAACCGATCCTCCGGAAAAGGCATAATCCTTCGCCTATCGTCTGCCATAGCCATGTACTGAAACCTATAAACTTGGTTGTTAAATTGGATAAATATCCAAAAGTAAAAAATCATTGCCACCATCTCCAACATAAATAAAAGTTGATTACTTGTCTTTTCTAAGCTTGAAAGTGATCCTTGTTTCACTAATATCAAAATCTGGCCATCCGGGTAAGTGCTCATAAATTCCATAAGAGTAAAAGCCTGATGAACCACGGAGCAAAATGAATCTGAAATGGACCATTCGCAAATATTAATCCAATAGGTACCACTTCAAAAACGCATTATTCACAAAATTTAACCAATTACCTTTTGTCAATATTTAAGGGGACAAACTTTCCCTCAAGAGAAGGATCCCACATTCTTCTGAATGAAAGCTCCACCTGATCCTCATTTTGAACTATAACTTCGAAACATGTTCCTTTAATCCTGAACCATAATATACTAAGTTCAAATTTGCTTCAAATACAATCCGCAAGCGAACTTATAAGATTGCCAATAGAACAGTTAAGCAAAAAGGAGGGGATTGGACAGCTGATTTATATTTATATTCAGGTGTGACATAAAAAAAAAAAAAAAAAAAAAAAAAAAACCAGTCATGCCCACTTTAATTGTAAACTCTAATTGGTGGACTGATTTGAAGATATCATTATTAAGAATTTGACATGGCGAAATAATAGCAAAAGATTCATCCTGGTAGTAACAAAGGAAAGTAGTATTGGCATACACATCAAAGATTCCTTTGCTTCCTGGTGCACTCCAAACAAGATCCCAATACCTACACATTCAATTGAAAGATAAAATTCAGATTCCATCTTAAAAAGGGATAGTTTCCTCTAATTATGACAAGAATTACCCTCTATTAGTCTCCTTATTGAGAACTTCAAGCAAATTGTCAACACCATTATATTGTATTCCAGTGACAATTCCATCTGGATTTGATAATGTAACTTGGACTATGCCATTATCCATCACCACCTGCACACATGCCAAGTAGTTAAATGGCAACACAGTAATTTTAACTTAGATGATCATGAATGGGGTAAGGCATATGAAGCACGGCAACGACACTGACACATAGACACAGATAAGGTGATCAAATGTAACTAACTACATGTATTGTATTGGTATCACATGTCAGATACCGAAAACACCTTCTATTTGAAGAAGTGTCGGTGCTATGTAAATAATGCAAAAGTTAACAACTTACATAGTTTTGTTGAATGTGTAACCGTACACCTGGGGCGGACATGGTGAATCCGTCCTCCTTATTTTTCTTTCTATGAGCAAGAAATCTAAGCCAGACAGGATTAAGAATTAATCGATCATATTAATCAAATTCAAATTCAAATTCAATTACTCCACTTGTTTATGAACTGAACCAAAAAAAAAACCCACCGAGAAATCATGAATCACTATCGGTAGAGAGAGATGAAATGCTGGGAGGGATGCGATGAAAATAGACACGTGGCACACACCTGAGGAGGGTGTGTAATTAAGCGCATAAACGAATGAATAACGGAAAACAGACAAAGATCAGATAGACAAAAATAAATTAAAAGGTGCTTGGATTGGATGGATCGATCGAGAGAATAATAAAAGAAGCTTCGTTCATTTTATTAATTAAAAAAACAAAAATTAAGACATATTAATTGGTTTGCTTTATTTTCATTCACTTTTCATTATATATAACTAAATATAAGGAAAGTCATATGAGTTTAGTTCAGTTGTTAAGACAATACATAACGTAGTATATAATATATGTAAGGTTCGGGATTTGAACCTTGTACACAAAAAAAAACAAATATAGGGAAATTAAAATTAGTTTGTCTATTTATGAAAAATTGCCATAGACAGTTATCAATTGCTTTTGGTAGATAGATAGATTAATTTGAAATTTCAAATTCTTCAATATTATTAAAAAAAAAAAAAAAGGAATACTAATTAACATATGAATTTACAACTCACCTAACTAACTAAAAATTAAACATACAATTTAGCCTAAAACAGGCATGCTTTTTTGTTGGCCGGTTGATTTTCTTTTCACAACAAGGGATATGGTTGATGCTAACGAGCAGAACAAACTAAACTTTTTAAGATAATATTGAAATAATTATAATACTCCTATTAACTTTTAATTCGTTATCCTAATTTGAGTATGAGTTCGAGGTCCTTTCATATATCTCCTGCACTGATTTAGAAAATGTTTCCTTGTTTTTTCAATAAAAATACATTCAATCAAACACTAGAGAAGTGATTCCTTCTCTAACCGCCTATTTGGATAAACAGATTAATTATATCAACACTTATCATATAAGTTATTTCAACTACAAAAGATAAAATAAAGTCAATTTTTTTAAGCTAGAATTTATGGAAATAAGCTGAAAACAGCTTATAAACATGCGATAAGATATTTCAATAAGTTCCCCCAAACAATCTCGTATGTATTTATTTATGAGTAGATAAGTAGAAAAAACTAAATCCCAACAGACATTATGCAGTATTTGAAAGATAAACAGCTAATGGCAATCATTATAATCAATGACTCAAATTTATCTCTTGGTAGTTCTCTCCAAATGCAGAACTACAATAATTTTTTTTTAAAAAAAATAAAAAAAATGCATAACCATTGGGTATTTGGTGAGAGTCACAATGACGATGTGACTAGTAAAGTATTATCTCATAGGACTTCTGTTGAATACGAATGAATTATACAGGTAGATCAATTTACATTAACATAACATAACATGTTTCCTCTCCTCTGCTAATGCACATTACTGGGTTCTGCCTTTCTCTGAATAAAAATAGATCCGAGTATGACAGCAATACCAGTTATAGCTATTGTGAAAAAAAGACGTCTTTTTGAGGATTCGTTCGCATCTCTTTCAGCTGGCCTCTCATTCCTTCACAGAAAAAAGAAATAGAAGTAAATGGTTTACTCAAGGAAAATAAACATCAGTATGCTAAACTTCCATTTTACTCCTCTAAAGATACACTTGACATCAACTTGGTCCTCCAAGTAAGATTTATGACACTAAATTAGTTCTCCAGTAAATGTTTACATCCCACGTAGACCACAATAGAATAACAATTTTGGTAGCCAAAATCATAAATTCATAATCCTAACAAAAGAAAATCGATTACATCAGAAGTTCACAACAAGCAAACCTTGACTTGTTAATTTAAACTCGACATGCTATTTCATCTATCTTCAGTTAATGTATGCTCAGAATTGAAGACAGATAAATAAATGACAGTTCTTAGCTACTCTCCTTCAAAATATACCTCAGTACTCATCTTACTGCATCGGCTGTAACTGGTCATACTATTATTATGGAAATGACACTGACTGCAAATTATAGACAACAAAAAAATCACGAAGTTCACTTATGTGGTTTTCCACCTTTGTGTAGCTCGGACTACAATAAAGTGACAACATTTTTAAGCAGATCAAAGGATTAGTTCCCTATTATTTAGCATTAAGCCTCCACTAAAGATTGTACTTGTAAGCTAGAGAACATAACTAAAGATAATTATAATGATATGCAATTAGAAAAAAACTCATAAATATTAACCAGTTGGTTCCAACAACAACAACCAAGCCTTGTACCACTAAGTGGGATCGGCTGACAGGTTGCTTCCAACAACCTTAAAAAAACAGTTGCTAAACCCCAATCACCTAAAAATAATAGACTTCGTTTTGGACGGATACGTAAGTCTCTTATCTATAATCATCCTACAATAACAAACTTAAGTGAGTGCTTTTCTTTAGAGGGAGGGAGTAATATGAAACACATTTCAACGTAAGCCTAATAGGGACCACCTGAGCAAGTATTAACTCCGTAACTAACAGGAACAAAAGCAAGAAAATATAATAATGCATGTAATACTTGCACAAAATGGACCAAAATTTGAATAAGCAAATAGAATAGTTAGGATATACCCCCATCCATTAACCCTCAGAAAGACTAAAACTTGCACTGAATTATATGATGAAATTTTCCTACCTTGAAGACCCTGCAGCATTGTCTTGTATTCCGTTGCAATTGAATTCATGATTGTATCTTTCACGTAGTCTGACATATTTGTTACAGAGGTCACACATCTCTGTTCGATTCCCACATACTTCCTAAAAGTTATTAAAGATCAAACTAAAATTAGTGCCTCGGTTATACTACATAGATTAATGCAAATTTCTTAATTCAAAGGTTTTTTAAGACCACTACACCTGATGCTCTGGCAGATCAATTGCAGGCAATGGAAACTCACAGAACTCACAGGTGACAATCCTCTGGGGGCAACTTTCACCTTCGTGCATATATAAAATATTGCGCTCCATTGTTTCACTGCACAATGAACAGGCAACCTGCACGATTCACATTTTCTTTTGAAAAGCAGAATTCGACTTCAATAAGTCAAAGATTGTTAGGCACCCTGGGGAACTGAATCAACTATGGCCATTTGACCAGACTCCCAATTTTTTCTAATTTTTTATGTTAGGCACAACGTATATAGAGTTGAGATTTTGAGTTTCTCCCCTTTATGACTGATATGAATCTTCATATCATATACACGAAATTGATACAACGAAAATAAGACTGGCTCAATAATTTTACACGTTAGTCCTTACTACAAATTTTCCACCGAATTCCTGTTCCAAATAGTACATACATGATTACTAAAAGTTGAATCTTGCCGACAATATATAATCCGTGTTGAACAAAACTACCAAGAAAACATTACAAAAGCTAATGCTCAATCTGTAAAATCCAAACCTATAAACTGAAGCACTGATTGCTTGACAAATAACTAAGCAACATTTTTTGTAATGGGGAATTACTAAGAGGATATCCCAGAATCATTTCAGGAAAACCAGTTTCAGACCTCCGACAAGTTAAAGAAAGAAACTTGAACACAACCAATCTTCATTGATACTTAATTTTCTGAGCCCAGAAGTGATGCTAGCAAAATTATCCAACTGTCAAGAGTTTCAAAAATAATCAGCATCTAATCCTTCTAGATGCTTGGTCACCATTTGATGCCAAACATAATGCCTTGGTCCATCCGGCTTATGTTAATGATGGTAACTGAATGGATCAAATAAAATTCCAATGAACATTTCAAATTAACCATTTTCCTATTCAAGTTTCGCTTAAAAATTATGAAGAAAACCGAACTAACCCACCCATCCCTAAATCAATTTGAGTATATCAATACCCAAGTACCCAACCCATCCTATCAATCTACTATTTCATTTTCTATTTTTTTTTCAAACCTATTCTATCTCTACGAAACTGGATGAGTAGGATTGGATGGTTTATAATTATAGATTGGTCGATCAGTGACGAACCTAATTAAAATTGTGAAGCCCATTTTATTAAAATTGGTTAAAATAAGAGCTTAATGAGCAAGTAATTGTGACATACCGGTGCATGGGTGTTTAAATAGTGATCTTGAGCATGTATCTTTGGTACCATATCACCACAAAGCTTACATTTTTCAAGGTTCCGAGCGCAATGGACAGAGTGCAAATCAATATTTGCAGGTGGGATAGCCCGATCACTAAAATAAACCATAAAAAATAAGACTTTCAATATGAACAGAACAGAATCAATAATTCAAAAACAAGTTTGATTAGGCATAATTTTGAGCTGAGAGTTAATTAGCGTTGAATTAAATGAATAACTGATGAATTGAAAACGAAGTGTTTACCAGTGAGAGCATATGCTAGTGGCTTGATCGGGTATTGTTGTCATGTCGTTAAATCAAAAATGAATCCAACAAAACGTTATTCAACGAACTAATCTTCAGGAAAATAGAGAAAGAGAAAATTAAATTAAAGAGAGTGATTACAAAGGTTACGGGAATTAGGTTATGGGGAGATTTCGGAATTTAGGAATGAAACACGGAACCAGAACACGGATTTTTGTACTTAGGTTCAACAACTTTGCACGAAGACTCTACTTTATGCTTGAGAATGATAATTTGTAAAAACAATGTCGGAACAACTCTCTCTTATTTTAATTGTCTTTTTATTACTATCTTGTTGTTTTGGTTTTTATGTTTATATTTACATACATTTTTTTTATATATTTTATTATTTTATAAATGACTGTTCAAATAACATTTCTCATATATATATATATATATATATATATATATATATATATATATATATGGACCTTCCTTCCACCATCTAATCTAAATTAATAATTAAATTGATGGTACAATACCATTAAATATTAATTTAGGGGAAGCTTCTCATCGTCATGCTGCTATTCCTCCACAAAAGGATGACATAAGCTTAGTTAATGATGCAAATGGAAACAAAGATCAAGATACCATTAGTAATATGGAGGATGCTAATGATAGAAATATGGGACAATCCCATGATAGCCAAATGCATATAAACTGATGTGTTTTCTTCACAACAGGTTCTTATGTCCTTTTTTAATTTATTTTTTAATGATTATTCTTTCTTGGAATTGTAGGGGTGCTCAAGGTTTGAATTTCTGAATGCAGGAATAATAAAGTAGATGTTGTGGCTTTGCAAGAAACTAGATGTAGTGGTATTGTTGCTCGCAAGGCCATAAAGAGACTTGGTTTCAAGAACCACATTGTGTCTGAAGCACTTTCTCTAGTGGCATTTGGCTTCTTTGGAACAGACAAGATGTTCAGTTTGAGGTGATTCAAAATGATTTTCATTTCATCCATGTTAAAGTTAAGGAGAAAGACAATGATCCTTGGTTTCTTACTGTGGTATATGCGAGCCCGCGTGAAAATGAGAGAGCTACAACATGGCGTCAACTTAAGGTCCTTGCTGATGGTATTCAGGAACCTTGGATGATGGTCGGAGATTTCAATGAGATTGCTAGCCCTGATGAGAAAAAAGGAGGAGCTCAAGATGATCCTAGAAAATGTTTAAATTTTTCAAATTGGATTAACGAGTGTAAGTTGATAGAGGTCACTACTACTGGCACTAAATTTACTTGGAGAGGCCCTAAATGGAACGATCGCGACAGGGTTTTTAAAAAATTAGACCGTGTTCTATGTAATGTAGAGTGGAGATTAAAATATCATGAGGGTTTTACAAAGGTTCTTCCCAGAGTTCAATCAGATCATCATCCTTTGCTAGTAGTTATGGAAGGACTACCGAACAATGGGGGGATTCGTCCTTTTAGATTTGAGGCTGCTTGGTTGTCCCATATGGATTTTCATAATTTTTTGAAGGCAAACTGGGAAAGAGGTAATGATTTTCTTCACCTGCTACATGATTTTACCCCTCAGCTAAAGGAATAGAATTAAGAGGTTTTTGGGAATATATTTAAACGTAAAAAGGAATTGCTTGCTCGTTTGAATGGTATACAAAATATCCCCAGCTATGGTTATAGCAATTTTCTTGAATCTTTAGAGAAGGATCTACAAAATCAACTTGTCGTCACTTTATACTAGGAAGAGTGTCTATGGTTTCAGAAATCTCGAAGTCAATGGATTGACAATGGGGGGTCGAAACACAAAATACTACCATTCCAAGACCATTATCAGAGGTCGGAGGAATAAGATTATGACATTACGTGATAATGATGGGGTTTGGATAGAAGACTATAATAATCTTAAATCTTTGGTGCGTAATTTTTATGTGGATCTCTTTAAAGAGGACAAAACTAACCGTGATAATGTCATCTCCCGAAACACTTATCCTTCGATTATGGAAGAGCACCGAAATACTTTGAGTGCTAATATTCAGATAAAAGAATGTAAGAAAGCTTTGTTTGACATGGGACCTCATAAGGCGCCAGGGGAGGATGGGTAGCCCGCCATCTTTTTCCAGAAATGTTGGGATACAACTGCAGAGTCTATGTTTCACTTTGTCAATCAGGTGTGGTATAACCCTTCTCTTATATCTTACATTAACAATATTATGCTTGTGATGATTCCTAAATTTGATAAACCTGAATTTGTTTCTCAATTTAGACCCATAGCTTTATGTAATGTTATTTATAAAGTTATTTCTAAAGTTATTGTTAATAGAATCAAACCTTTACTTGATGGGATAATCTCTCCATACCAGTTAGGGCTGGACAAAATAACCGAATCCGCCCATAAACCGAAAAAACCGGGAAAACCGCAACCGCCGCGGGCGGGTCAGAATGGGTGACGGGTTGAAAAGGAACAAAAAACGGTTAACAGTGAGTTCATATGGGCGGGCTCGGTTTTCAAATTTAGGTCCAACGGTGACCGAACCCGCCCGTTCACATGAAAGCCTACAATGATACTCTAAAGAGATACTGTAATACATGTGTACTAGTACTGATTTTTTTGCCTTGAGACCCACAAAGTGAGATAATATTTAATTTTTCTAGACATATCTTAACCCTTCATGTGTCTATTCCACCAACCTAGTGGCTACCTTATCTTTCTTCAACTTTCAAGACACAACCCCACCTTTTTTCAGAAACAAAAAACACCACACCACCTCAGTTCTCTCTCTTTTCTCTTGTACTACTCCATATTCACAATGAACTACAACTTGGATGAGTTCACCATGATACACACATACACAACCTTTCTCTTCTTAAGCTCGTGAATAATGAATATTGAAATTGTTTGCTACAAATATTTTCTTATATTCAAGCTTCTGGTTTCTTTTGAGAGTAGATTACAGTTTACAGCTTTCTTGAATTTCTTTGATCTCTAAAATTTATCTTCTTACACTACTCTCCTTCGTCTCTTGAAACCGTGCAAATCGTCCGACCAAACCGGCATCCGAATAGCCCGTCACCCGAACTAACCGTTGAAGCAGACGGACGGCTGTGGGTTTCATTTTTCCACCCGCGGTGGTCACTCGGATTTGCATTTTCCAACCGAAATCCGACCAAACCGTCCGATTGTCCAACCCTAATACCAGTCTAGTTTTATTCCTGGTAGAAGCATCCACCATAACATCATTGTAGCCCAAGAGATGGTCCACTCTATGTCTAGAATGAAAGGTAATAAGATGTTTATCTCTGTTAAAATTGATTTGGAAAAAGCTTATGACCGTCTAAACTGGAATTTTATGGAAAAATGTTTAGAGGAATGTAATTTCCCGACTAAGCTCATTCAGGTAATTCATCATTGCATTTCTTCTCCCTCTTACAAAATATTGTGGAATGGAGAGAAAACTGACAGTTTTGTCCCCACTAGAGGTATTAGGCAATTTGACCCCCTTTCCCCTTATCTTTTTGTCATATGCATGGAGAAATTGTCCCATATCATTGCAGATCAGGTGGATGCATGTTATTGGAAACCTATGAGAGCAGGCAGGTATGGACCTCAAATCTCTCATTTGCGTTTTGCTGATGATCTTCTTCTTTTTGCAGAGGCTTTTATTGAGCAAGCTCATTGTGTTTTACATTGTTTGGATATGTTTTGCCAAGCCTCGGGACAGCAAATAAATTACCAGAAGACCCAGGTGTTTTTTTCTAAGAATGTTGATAATCAACTCAGAGAGGATATTTTACATCATATGGGGTTCTCTGAAGCTAATAGTTTGGGCAAGTATCTTGGAGCAAACATAGCTCCGGGATGCACGTCGAGAGGACATTATAGTCATATTATCAACAAGATTCAAAACAAACTGAGTGGTTGGAAGCATTAATGTTTAAGCTTAGCTGGTAGAATCACCCTTTCTAATTCGGTCCTTAGTTCAATACCATACTACCATATGCAGTATACTAAACTTCCTAAAACCATTTGTGTGGAGATGGAAAAAATTCAAAGGGGTTTTATTTGGGGAGATAGTGATCAGGGTCGTAAACCTCATTTAGTTCGGTGGGATGTTGTTTGTTTGCCTAAGGTGGATGGTGGGTTAGGCCTTAAGCACCCCCACCTTATGAATGAAGCCTTTTTAATGAAGATGCTTTAGAATCTAAATTCTAATCCAGATGATCTCTGGTGCAAAGTGCTCTATAGTAAGTATGGTCGAAATAATGATTTAAGTATGGCCATTCAATCCCAACCTTACGACTCTTCTTTGTGGAAAGCTCTTGCTGGAATTTGGGGGGAGTTTCAAAGAAATATTGTGTGGAAAATTGGAGATGGTCTTCGTACCAATTTTTGGATGGATAAATGGGGCTCCAACAACATTTCTCTTATTACAGTAGCTACTCAATCTTATATTGATACCACTCTTAATGTTAAGGATGTGACGAATGACTCTGGAAATTGGGATACTGATTTCTTGTTTCACAATCTTCCTGAAAACATTGCGAATAAAGTAATTGCACTCCCTGCGCCCATTGAGGCTGATGGGCCTGACAACATTGGGTGGGGAGGAACTAGTACTCAACATTTCTCTGTTAAAAGTGCGTACAATTCGCTCCTTCGTAACCAGACCAATGTGGAGGGGGGTTGGAAAGTTCTTTGGAGATAGAGGGGTCCTCATCGTATTCAGACTTTCATGTGGTTAGTGGCTCATGGTCGTATTCTTACTAACTACCGTCGAAGTAGGTGGGGGACAGGAATTTCACCTACTTGTCCTTGTTGTGGGAATGCAGATGAGGCCGTTATTCATGTGCTTCGTGATTGCAGGCATGCATCTCAGGTATGGACTAGACTTGTGTCTCCATATTATATAACTAATTTCTTTTCCTTTGTTGATTGCAGTGAATGGGTTTTTAAAAACCTCGGTAAAAGATGGAATGGAGTTATCAACTCTAGGTGGCAGACAACGTTCATGACTACCTGTTGGCATTTGTGGACATGGAGAAACAAAGCTAATTTTGAAGAAGGATTTCAAAGACCAGATAATCCAACTTTTGTAATCCAAAAGTTCATCATATCTATTGAAGAAGTCTCTCAAGATCAATTGAAAAACAATCCTCATCAAAGGGAAACTGTGTATATTGGATGGAAGAGACCATCAAATGGTTAGGTGAAACTCAATTGTGATGGAGCATGCAAAGGTAAAGGGGAGCTTGCTGGGTGTGGCGGAATTTTATGTCAATCTAATGGAAGATGGATCAAGGGATTTAACCGCAAAATTGGAGCTTGTGATGCTTTGCATGCTGAGATGTGGGGTCTTTATTTGGGGCTTGATATGTCTTGGAGTGAGGGTTTATCTCACGTGATTGTTGAGAGTGACTCAAAAATGCTTATCGATATGGTTACTAACAATTGCAAGATTAATGGAACCATCCCTTCTCAGGTTCGACGTATTCAGGAGATCCTTCAGCGAGATTTGCATACTCAGGTCATTCACACTTGGCGGGAAGGCAACAGATGTGCTGACTGGCTGGCAAATTTTAGCCTATCTTTGGATTCTTGGAATTTGGTAGTTTTGGAGTCTCCACCTAGTGAACTTCAAAGACTCATTTATGATGATATTTCTAGGGCTTGCATGCCTAGGAGTCTGCGTGTAATTTAGTTTTTTATTCTCTTTCTTTTGGGCCTAGGGCCCTCTTTTGTACCCAAAAAAAAAAAATTGATGGTACAATATAGACAAATAAAATATAAAAGAAATAAGAAGGTAGTTATCACTTATAGCTAACATGGACTGTTTATTGAGAAAAAAATATTTGATTGGACAAGGAGAAAAAAGTAGTTGTCTCTTACTCTACGCCATAAGGCGAGGGAGACACTAACATTATTCATCAAGTTTGAACATATGGGATTGGGTGAGAAATTTTTGATACGATGCAGCAATTTCGCGGTACTTAAGCTTTTTCAAGGTTGCTCTTCTCACTCATTATGTGCTCTTATGCTCTCCAAAATTCTCATTTTATCCCTAAATAACGCATTCGAAAGTTAGGAATTGATGCGTTCGAAAGATAACTTTCACATATATTATCCCTAAATAACGCATATATCAATTATCAATTATTTTTATTTTAGAATCCTTAACAAGTGCCTTAAAGGCATTTGTTAGAAAAACCCTATATAATATTTATTAAAAGTTCATATAACTCAAAATTATAAGAAGAAGAAAGATTAGTCATATTATAACCAGTAATTTATTGAATAAACTATTAATCAATTTATAATTAAAAGTTCATATAACTCAAAAGTTATAGGAAGAAGAAAGTTCAGTCATATTATAACCAGTTTCCAATTATACATTTGAACAAATTTTCGTATAAATTATTTTAGGATGTTATATTGTTGATGTCATTAAAAAATATAAGAATTTATATTTTTTATATTCAAAAAAATATATTATATTTGCTATATTGTCAGTGTCATTGAAAAAATAAACATGGTTTTTTTGGGTTTGTTATAATTTGAAACTCACAAGCATCCAGTCTTTATACTTTTAATCAAAATTAAAATTTCATAAAAAAATCATTATTCATAACGTGCCTGTCTTTCCGCTATTAAATGTATAAAATTAACTAAAATAAACAATTTAATAAAAAATTATCTAAAATCTTCTCTATTAGTCAATTATTTAAAAATTACAAGTTATATATATATAAATATATATATTAAATTTTGACAAAAGCTACAATGAATTAAATATAATTTTAAATGAATTTTAATGAAGAAGAAAACTAAAAAACAAATAAATAGTTAGAATTAAAGACAAAACCTATGTGAATTTCTTTAATGTGTTTTTCGTATGATTCTTAGATAAAAATACATTCTTTGTGGCTATAACAAACTTGAAGAAAATTGTGAATTTGAGTAAATATTGAGTAGTTTATTTTGAAATCATATAAAAAAGATCTAAAAAAATGGACCCAAGTTTTTTGCTAGAATAAAACTTTAGGGCATTTTCTTAAATGCTTTTCATGTGGTTCTTTACATAAAATACTCACAATTCAAAGTTCGGCCGTGAGGTAAGTCTGACCAAAAATTGTTCCATCCAAGAATCGAATTTACACCGTACCAAAACACATTTTATCAATGTGCAAGTTTATTTTCAGGAGAAAATGACATTAGTAATCCAAAGTTCGATCGAGAAGTAAGTAAAATTTAATAAAAAATTGTTTGACTTATGAGTCGAACTTAAAATATTCGTAATAATTTGTCTTTGTTAGAACTCATTAAACATTTGAGTTCAATTATCAGGTTATTAATGTGTGTATTTTGTTTCACGTGTGAGTACTTCATCCCTGTTTTTTTTTTGTTGGTGAAATCAAGTATCTTTTACGCACGGAAATTAATTCTTTGAGTTTTGTAGGACCCAAATAAACGGTAAACTATCCATAAGAATTTTAACGTTGCTACATATTCAAGGCTGGATTCAAACTCATGATATTGGTTAAAGTAGAAGAGACTCGCGTTATTACATCCAAATGATGCGGAGTGCACTTCATCTCTATTGTTGACATTGAACTATCAATGTGAATTTGAATTAGAGGTATGATATCTGAAAAACCACTTTTTTTACCACTTATAGAACAAGAATAAAAATATATAATGAAATACATATACTAACACAAAAACAAAAAGAGTAATGTTATATGAACATCCAAAATTCAACAACTTTTAGACAACTAGTATAAGAATACATCAATTATAACTATTGATGTGACTATAAGAGAGAGAAACAACTAATTAAAAAAATGATATAGTATCTACACAGTATAAATATTAAGACAACTAAAAGGTTGTCAATGTAACAGCCCGATTTTCGCTAGTTATATCTTATTATTTATTTATGTGTGTTATATGTGCTCATGTGTGATTATTTGATTCTGTGTGTATTTTTAGTTGGGAATTGTAGGATTCGGTGTTAGGAGGGTATTTTAGTCATTTTGGACTTAGGGGCATTTTGGTCATTTTAAGAGTAGGGGTAATTTTGTAATTTTGTTGAGGATTGTTTTTAGTGCTTAGTGAGAGTTGTTATTTTACTAAGTTACTAGAGAGTCTAGTAATTATTTTATTTACCGGTAAGTGACCGTTAGTGATATATTTTACCGTTAAGTGAGTAGTAACATTTGGGGTTAGAATAAAAATGGGTTAGGCCCATTAAGGTTTGTGAGATAAGCCCAATTGGATAGAGCATATATAAACTCTAGTTGTTGGTGAAAATTAGGTTTTACAAACATTTATCATTTCATTTCATTTGAGAGAAGAGATAGAGATAGAGAGAAGAAAGGGTTTGAAGAGATTGAAGAGGAAGGCTAGGGCTAGAAGAGGGATTAATCATCTAGGAGCTAAATTGAAGCTTGGGTTAGAGAATCTTGGTGCTAGAGGTAAGAGGGTTAGAATTCAACCATAATTCACAACTTTTTCTTTTACCCATTTTTATGAAATTGATAATTTGATTTTAATTGGTGTAAATTTGTGCATGATTATTGTTGTTATGTTTGAGAACATGATTTGTATAATAATTGTGTTGTTGTTGTTGAATTTGTAAGTCAAAATAGGTAGATATGAACATGATATGTTTTTGTATGAATTGGTGATGAGTTTGTTGTTGTTGTTGTTGATGAAATTGCATGTTCATGATATTTATAAATGAGTATATTGTGAATTGTGCTTAAATTAATGAATTGTGACATGTTGTTGTTGATCTGAGGTTGAATTCATGTTTAATAAAGTTGTGGTTGAATTGGATATGTTGTTGTTGTTGATTTGTTCCATGGGTATTCCATTTGTGAAGTTGTTGTTCGGATTGGTGAAATTTGTGCTAAGTTGTTCATGTGAAGGACCAAAATGAACTTTTGAATTATGAAGATGTTGACTGAGTTTTTGATGTTGTTGAATGAATTGAACTTGGTAGGATTTTTGTTTTCATGTTGTGATTTTGTTAGTCGAGTCGTTTGGGAGAAAACGAGATTTTCGTGTGAAAATTCGAGTGTTAACCGTTTTGAAAATGAGTGTGATGTGAGGTTTTGGAAAATGATTTTGGGATGGTTGAAACTTGAATTTTTCTGTAGATTATGATAGAGCTAAGTGTCAGGAGCGCGTAGGCGAAAACGGCATCTAAAACGGGTTAACGGTTTGGATTTTACGCGCGAAAACGTGAAAATTGGAAAATCTGATGTTGTCTGTCAGGCAGAAATCGGACTCTGATTTTTGGCATCGGGCTACGATTTTGACCAGGTTTTGGAGTGTTTTGACACGAAAAAAATCGGACTACGATGGGTAAAAATCGGACTACGATTTTGCCTGACCAGAAACTTTAAAAATGCATTTTTCTTCAACCAAATTGTTTCCAAACCTATTCCTAAGTGTAGGAACTTTATCCTAATCATCTAGGGGGCGTTTTTATGAAAGAAATAACTTTGTTTAAAGGGTTTAATGAGTTAACTTGTTTTGCCTTGAAAATTGAATTCTTTTGTAAAAACGATAAAGTGAGACGAACTTTGTGTTTCATGAATTCATCGTATTTGGCCGATGAAATGCTTATGTAACCTCTACTGCACATATATGTGACTTGTGAGAATACATGGCATAGACAATTGAGCTTGTTTGCTTGGTTTTGACTTCAATGTTCAATTACTTGTAATATATTGACTTTGAGAGACGAACTTGATTAAAAATGATTTTTGAGAGCCTATTGCTTATCAACCGTTTATGAATAGATTAATATGACTATGAAATGGTGTATGAATGGTTGTTGAGTGATGAAGATGATGTTTGTGATCATATGTTGTAGTTGTTCCTTATTTTGGATTGTAAAGAATTATGTGGAAATGTGGCAACTATATGTTGATTTATGTGATGATTGGTGATGCATATGTGTGTGACAACCATATGTTGCTTGTATTGTGAATGTTGTTGGTGATTGTATATATGTTATGTGGTGGTGAATTGTTGTTGATTGCATATATACAAATATTGGTGATGTTGAGGTGAATTGTTTGTGTGAACATATGCATTGTAGTTGAGTCATATGTTCATGCATACATGACTGATTGTGGGGGATTTTATATCCAATTGAGGTGATTACGATGTTTTTGTTGCATCGAAGGTGACGACCTTGAGGTGTTTTGGTACCACATGCATCTAGATGAGTCTAGAGTCATTGCATAAACTGTTGGTGAATTGAATTGCATGGAGATGTGTTTGGTGATTGATTTGCTAATTGCAATTGTGGATTGAATTGTTAATTGTTGATTGACAAGGTGAAGTTGTGATATGTGTATGATACACTTGTTGATATGAACTTGGAATGATGGTAATGAATGATATGAATGTTGTGGATACTTGTGAGTATGTGTATAATTTAGCAAACATTATGCTTAAATATATCTTTCATTCCAATGTTCTTACTATTTTCTTATATGGATTATGATGATGTAATGTTAACCCTCAGTGGTTTACCACCTACCTTTCCGTATGGACGGGTAGATGGAGTGCAAGATGCTTAGTTTGTTTGTTTGATGATGCCGAGGAGTGGAGTTCCTCTTTTTATGCAAGTGTCTAGATTAGGTCTCTGATCTAGGGTAGTTCTTGCATGTTGTTTTATTTGACTATGTATTTTGGAGTTGAGTTGGTACTTGTTATTTGAGATTTGGAGAATACATTTGTATTTTGTTGAGACCCGGAGATGTTTTATGATTATATGTATGTTCCGCTGCTATGTTATGTAAACATGATCTTTATGCATGTATGAATTGTGGTTTATTCGAAGACGTAGCATCTATTTCTAGAATATGTTTGTATATTCGCGCGTTTTACCGCTTATTAGAAATAGGGTGTTACAGTCAATATATCATTTATCAACAAAAAAAATAGAAAAACAATGGATATAAGAGAGAGGATTGACCAAAAATTTGTCATATGGTTGTCTCTCTGAATTAAGCGTCGCTCGTTGCTAAGCCTACTTTAAGACTTTTTAAAGCATTTCCCTTCTTTTTTTAGAGTTTTTTTTTACTCTGACGGGACATTAATGTCTCATCCATCCCCCATTGCATTGAACACTGTAAATAAAAAAATAAATTAAAACAGTACTTCCTCCGTTTTAAAATGAGTGTCGTTTTAGCCAATTGCACATAGATTAATGAATGAAATGAAATAATCATTAGACACGACACTTTTACTAAACTCTTCTTACTTTATAAGAAAAAGACAAACTTAAAGTTGCATGAAAATTGTGTGAGAGAAAAGTTGGAAATGGTAAAGTTGGAAGAAAAAAATTAAAGTTGTATTGGAAATGTAAAGTGACATTCATTTTAAAACAAATTTTTTTGCTAAAGCGACACTCATTTTAAAACGGATGGAGTGTGATTTATTGATTTATTTTTTTTGAAGGAGAGTATGATTTATTTATTGTTGTCGGTGTCTAAGACACATCGTATATCGTATCACACCGACCTTCTTCAAAATGAAAAATTAAAAAGTAAAAATTCTTTAACTCTTGTATAAAAAATAGATTATGCCCGAATCAAAATATTCTGTCACCACTTATAAAAGTAGCCACTCGTTACTCTTAAGTCTGAAGCTATTTTCGAATCAATCATCACTTTCGATATGCAAAGAAACAGACAAGAAAACATGTCTTCTTCCAACTCCAACAAGGCAGTGAAACGAAGAAGTGTTGTGTTAAATGACAAGCAAGTTGAAGTTGGTGGAAACAGGGGAACTGAGGAAGAAGAAGAGGAAGAGTCGGTGTTCAACGTTACGAGTCAGTTGTTCTTAAAACCAATTGAGAACTGTAAGAATCTTGACAAAGAAGTTGTTCTACGACGAATTCGACACCGAAAGAGGATGAACAAAGTACGAGCTGCTGTTGGAGCCATATTCTTAGGCTCTAGTGCCAACAATACTGAAAATGGCGACGCATATGTTCAACATAAGAGATGGGTGGATGATGCATTTGCTGCTTTGTAAATTAGTGCTGTATGATTTTAATTAATTATCCGTTTATTTGTTTTTATCAAAGTAACTTTTTCTTAATAGTGTTGTTATGTATGTTCCCGGTGATTTTAGTTCTTGCCCTATTTTGTTTGGGCATAGTGTATATATGTCTTTTATTGGAATAGCCATCTTTCCCTTTCCCATGGTTTCTACTAGTTCATTCCTAGTTAGTATATGGGAGTTTTGGATATGTTATCATGTTGTTATTAATTATTTTGGTCATGTAAAGATTGAATTTCATCATATTAAATTTGTTTTAGTTTTAGTTGAATTCTTTTTATAAAAAATGGTTACATATAAATGATTAATAGCTAGGTATGTAAAACTGATTAAGTTGGGCGCGCAACGATGAAAGTGTAACTCTCTGGTAGCTCCACGTCACAGATGATTGAATTTGAGAAGCTTGATGGCTGTTAAGAAAGGGGTTGGTATTGTGTGATTATTGATTAAAAAACTAACCATCTTCATGATATCAAAACTTAGCATAATGCAAGAACAAAACTAAAATGTAAAATAATACAAAGGATCCGTTCCAGGAAAACAGTCTCTAAACTTAAACAATGTTGGGTCAACTTGCTTAGAGTGTGTGTTTAGTTGCCATTAGCAGGTTAATGCGAACCTTTCTTACCAACGAGTGACACTCCAGCTTGGACCTCATTCTAATAAAAAATACTAATATCTTTAACCTTTAACTAGTGATATGTTATTAGATATACTATTATGTATTTAATTCGAAGTAAATTAACAACTCAAGCAGGCTTGCCCGAGTGGTCTAAGAGGGTAGACTTAAGACCTACTGCACTGAGTGCGCGTGGGTTCAAACCCCACAGCCTGCATTAATTTTTTTTAATTTAATTTTAACTGCAATAATTTTTTTAAATTTAATTTTTAATTTTAAAACCCAAATTAAGCGGAAAAATCAATAATCTCCATCATAAGATGATTGTAAAAATAGTCCTCCAAAAATATTATTGCAAACGTGGTACAATGAAAATCTAGGATTGAGATTTTATAATAGAAAGAATGAAGTAATACGAAAGATAACAACATAAAATAGGAAGAGATAATATCTCATCTTGTGTTTGTTGAAAAAAAAAATCTCTTCTTGTATTGAATCCATTATTATAAATGAAATGCATTAAGTTTGTTTCTCTAAAAAAAACATAGAAAGAGATAGATACAAATGTAAGACAATATAAGAATATAAGATGTATTAACCGTTTTAATAACGTAGATCCAGATCCAAAATTCTAGGTGTGTTACTCATGTCAAAATGAGTATCAAAATGAGTATAAATAGCTTATATGTTAGTTACATGCTTAATTGTATGTTTAGTCCCTTATGTTTTAAAAGTTTCAAGTTGGTTCCTTATGTTTTAACATTTTCAAGTTGGTTCAAAACGTTACTGACATTAGAATAAGTTAGTCCCTTTCGTCAATTGACCGTTCAAAGATTCAGGTTGATAATATGTGTGATGGAACTTAACTTATTTAGAAAATCAGTTTTAAAACATTTTTTTATTTTTATTTTATTTTATTAAACTCAATATCAAGTTGCGGAAGGGACTTAATTTATTCCAACCTGAGTAACGTTTTGGACCAACTTGAATCCTTTACAACGAAAAGGACCAACTTGAAACTTTAAAACATAAGGGACCAACTTAAAACATAAAATAAACATAAGGGATCAAACAAGCAATTAAGTCTTAATTATATCATAAAACAATGGTTAACTTACACTAACTAACTTCTAACTACCAACAAATACAAAAGACGAGTAACGATATACTAAAATAATATATCGATTTGCCATTATACCATATAACCGGTTGCTATTTTTGTTTTTAGGCAAAAGAAAATTATATTAAATAAAAATAAAGAGATACAGAGACCACGGGGACATTATACCTGACTCAGGTACAACCCAAACGGGAATACAACGTGATATAACATGCCAAATGGACCAACTCTAAACTACCATAACAAAAATTCCATTAATCAAGGACGCAACACCACGAACCCGCGTACGGGCGCGGAACCAATATAAAAAAAATATGAAGAATGAACATTGCAAGAATAATCTGAGTTTAAACTGTGCTAGAATAGTTTTTTAATCTAACTTTATTTGGCATAAAAAAATCAATTAAGGATAATAAGATTCAAATGCCTTCAACAAATAAAAAAAGAAGAAAATTCAAATGATTAAGGAAACCATTTTCTAAACCGGCACAAGTCGGACACTAGAAAAAAAAGTCGGACACTAAAATATCAGGAGGGATCCGCGGATAAAATAGTAAAAATAATATTATCTCCATTTCATTCATTTTTACATTTTTCTTACTGTATATAAACTCTTAATCAATAAAGAAAAAAGTGGGTTACAAGTGTGTTTTAAAGAATATGTTGTTAGTATAGTTTTTTGGAGAATTCTTTGATAGGTTGGAGTTTGGTTGAGTACCAACGCTCTATAGACAAAATTAATTCAAAACAAGTTTATTCTAAAATAGTTAAATATAAAAATGTGGCACAATACTGTATAGTTAAATGATGGATACATACATAACCGAACTTCAAGATATCAGGTTGTTCACCTTATTCTTTAACAGATGTTAACTTGTCCTTTGAGGACACGTGTTAAGAAATCTACGAGTATAAATTTTATCTTAAAAATTATGTCATTTATTCTTTTTTGAAAGTGTTTGCGATGAGGTCGAGGTTCATTCATGGAGTCTAAGGCTCAGTCCCAGAGTTAAAAGTCCAATTAGACACTTAAGTTCGACCACGTACCACCTACACCAACGAAAATCTACGAAATAAAGAGCATGGAACTTACAATCAATTTAGGCCCTGCAAAAGATCAAATATTTGCTCAGCCCTCACATCACAAAATGTGTAGTCGTCAAACTAATCAAGCCTACATGGCACAATAAACAGTCTATAAAATAGAGCAACTCAAATCACTCAAAAAAACATGCACACACTCCTTTTCTGAGAAAATACCTAAAAGCTCTTTGAAACCCTCCGCTGACTTGAGTATCAGAGTGTCTTTGCAGATACACCATCCTGCTTCAATGAAGAACATCCATACGGGTACCGCGTCACAACTACTTTAGTTGTCACTTCTAATCTCTTGCAAATTATGGCATTGTCTGTGGGATCGATGTTCTCACGATAATTTCTTGTTCTTTTCGTTATTCTCACCTCAAGAAAATATGACTGAAAAAAGTGCAAAGAATGCTTTAGTGACTCGATCTCAGACGCTAGCAAGCATAACAATTCAACAAACTTCACCTCTTGTGGACAGATAATTACCACCTCATACACATCCGATGATAGTTCATGTACCAACTGATGACTAGATCTCAGAATGGTGTATTTGGAAGACTTTGTGTGTATTATTATCATCATCATCATCATCATCATCATCATCATCATCATCATCATCATCATTAATATTGTTATTTTTATTACTAACATTCAGACAGAACTTTGTGTCTGTTTGTCAATTTTTTTTACACGTGTAATTATAATCAACGTTTATTTTATGAAATCTTTATTTTGATTAAAATTATATGTATAGATGTCTATGACTTTTTAAGTAGTAAGAAACTATGCTTATCTTTTATCAATAATATAATAAACATTATTATCATCTCAATAACACCAACAATAGAGTTTTTTTTAACAACAAATTTGTTTAAAGGTATAATTGTAATAATAAAAAAAATCAACAAAAAAAAATCATATATTCCCATTATATATTGTTAGATTATTACTATCTAAATGAAATACAATGAAATAATCCTCACAAATCATCCATTTTAATCCCTGGCAAAAAAATTGAGACCCTATTTAGTCCCTCACTATAAAAAAAATATACAATTTTTGGTTTCTCAAAAAAATAAACCGATACACTTTAGTCTTCACTCTTCAACCAAACATCCATAAAAAAATGTTTTTTTTCTTGACATTTAATATCAGTTTAAATATGTTTTTAGTCTCTATAAATATATTAACTTTTCGTATAAATCACTCTAAAACATTTCTTTGACTTTTAGTCTCTCAAAAGTTTTCCATTTTCTCTTTTGGATCCTTTTAAGTAAACTCATGTAGAATTCATATTTTTGAATAAAATTTTGCAGAAATGTTTATAATATCAAAAAAAAAATTTGAATTGTTTAATTAAACATGAATTAAATATGAATTTTTTAATTAAATATTAATTTTTATAAAAATTCATATTTAATTCACGTTTTGTTAAAAAAAAAGAGAGAGATTTTTACAGCATTCTACACATTTTTGCACAATTTTATTAAAAAATACATGAGTTCACTTAAAAATAGGGACCATAGGTAGTGATTGAAAATTCTAGGTTTAAATGGGTAATTAGTCATTGCACTTTGACCATTTTATGGTATTGGTCCCTGCATTTTTTTTGTTTGGTTTAGGTCCCTGCACTTTGTAAAAAATTTGTTATTGGTCCCTCTGTTAGTTGACTGTTAAAAAAAACCCAAAACTAACGGAGTGCCACGTAGCCCAATCATTTTGTGCCACGTGGCACACTACAACACAAAATTTTAAAAAAACAAATGTATGTATTTCTTTAATTAAAAAAATAAAAAATAAAAGAAAATGGAAAAGGAAGAGGAAGGAACACGTGATTGATCATCAACACCATTCATCATCTTCCATTCAAACTCAACATCTTCATCAACGTCAACTCACCAACCATCATCATCAACACAATTTTTTTTTTTCATTTTAATTGAAGAAAAACGATTTAAGAAGCCATGTTCATCTTTAAAAACAAAATTCTTCCTAACATGGTTGTGAACCAATTTCATTTGTAAACAGTACAGACCATCTTCATTTTCATTGGCGTCCTTTGATTTTTTTTTTTTTTTAAATAGCAACCAAAACTATCTGCGTTGGTTTCATTGGCGTCCTTCAATGACTTTTTTTCAAAGTCGTTTTTCAGCATTAATGGTATTTTTTACAGCTAACAATATGATTGAGTTTTTGTTTCAGGTTGAATTAAATGATAAAATGGTGATAAATCAATGGGTGTTAGTTTTGATTCTAACTTCATTACCTTGCAATTCTATTTCTTTAAAGTAACCCATCGATGAAAACTCAGATGATGACAAATTAAAAACAAAGAATAGAAGAGAAAAGGATTTGGTAATAGATGAATGAGATAGTGAATTTTGGAGAAAAAGATCAAGAGGGTGGGTCAAAGGTAGATCTGTGTTGTTGTGTCTTTGCGGTCTGGAATACTTTTTGAGTTGCTGTTTTTGGTCTTAAGTGTTGCTGGGTTCTGGGTTTGGAGAATGAACGATGAAGAAGGATTTTGGGTTTCATCTCACTCACGTGCCTTTTATAATTTTAATTTTGTCTTGTAGTGTGCCACGTGACACAAAATGATTGGGCTACGTGGCACTCTGTTAGTTTTGGGTTTTTTTTTTAAGAGTCAACTAACAGAGGGACTAATAACAAATTTTTTACAAAGTGCAGGGACCTAAACCAAACAAAAAAAAGTGCAGGGACCAATACCAAAAAATAGTCAAAGTGCAAGGACTAATTACACATTTAAACCAAAATTCTATAGGACTATATAAGACAGTACTACAAAATTAAACAATACTTAAGAGTGTGCGTTGATGGAAATGACTTACAAACAGCTTAGTTGACAAAAGACCATTACTCTTCTAATCTTCTTGTTGCCCGGCAGCTTTAAATTTGAGCAAAACACCAGCTTGGACCCTTGATATACTATTTGTAGTAAAAGTTGAGACAATTAGCAACTCATGCAGGCTTGCCCGAGTGGTCTAAGGGGGTAGACTTAAGACCAAGACCTATTGCACTAAGTGCGCGTGGGTTCAAACCCCACAGCCTGCAATAAATTTTTTTAATTTAATTTGTGCGCGTGGGTTCAAACCCCACAGCCTGCAATAAATTTTTTTAATTTAATTTAATTTTAAAACCAAATTACCCACAACCTGCAATAAATTTTTTTAATTTAATTTTAAAACCAAATTATAATGATTTTATATGTAACCAACCCAAATTAAACAAAATAAAATCAATACTAGTAAAATGTTAATTTTAAAACCAAATTATAATGACATTATATGTAACTAACCCAAATTAAACAAAATAAAATCAATACTAGTAAAATGTTAGAGATAATTTAAAATTTAAAAAACAAGTAAATCTAAACTTGTGGATCTAAGATTTCATCTACAACTAAATCCATCATATTAATTTCATTGATACTTACCTTTATAAATATATATACCTTTATATTTAATTTTTAAAATCTATAAGGAGTGTTTAGCATATTTCTTTGCAATGACACCAAAAGATGATTGTAAAAATGGTAAAATGAAATGCTAGAATTGGGATTAATCAATGATTTTGTAAAATATTTGTAAAATATTTAAAAAGTTACAACAATTAATAGTTCGATAATGCTAATGAGTGTCCTTGAGACATTTGTTAAAGTACTACAATAAATAAGTTTGCATCAAAAGTTGTGAAATTACTGCCAAGATAAAATTAAAAACTTGTATTTTGAAGATGAAACTTCTATTAAGGGATTCCTTAATCAATAACCTTATGACATTCGTTAGCAAAATCTTAAATCATTTTTGAAATTTAGTCCCACTTTTTTCAAAACCAATTTCTTGACCCGCTATTAAAAAAGTCAACAATTTTTTTTGGCCCCATCAATTTAAGGAATGTGGCGCTGTTGAGTCGACAGTAATTAGTTGGATAAAATAATTTGCATGTAACTAACAGTCAATCTTTTCAACACTTGTATGTACTTCCTCTTTTCCTTTTTGAGACTTGAATTGAACTGACCCTCAATCTTACAAGTTACAACAATATATTTAAAAAGGTTTTTCCCAGAACTCACAACTTAACTGCATTTGTGAAGAACACAGAGATGAAGCAGCAGCGATATCACACACTCACATGGCTTAAAAGTGTGCAAAAGTGATTCCCTGTTTGGACTTTGCAACTAAGAAACCAAGGAATGCTGTAATGTGATGCAGCCAAGCCAACAGTATAAAGGCAGCGGATCCAGACAGAGTGTTTGTGCTATATCATCATTCAACAGGGTAGCCCTCAAAGCAAGACCATGGGTATTAGATTATATGTAAATGGTGAAAACATCTAACAACTCAAGCAGGCTTGCCCGAGTGGTCTAAGGGGGTAGACTTAAGACCTACTGCACTGAGTGCGCGTGGGTTCAAACCCCACAGCCTGCATGATAATTTTTTTTTCATCTTTAATCTTATATGTAACTAACCCAAATTAAACGAAAAAAATCAATACTGCATTGAATTATGTTAGAGAGAATTTACAAAACCTTAAGGCATATTTAAACAAACAATACTAAGCTTTTGAACTTATAAGATCTCTTCTACTAGGAAATTCATTGACAGTACATTGTCTTCATCAAGAGTTGAATTTTGGCATTTTTACTTTGTTGCCAAAAAATGGAAGGTGGGGGTTCAAAGATTCGTGTGAGGGGTGACAGAGGTTGCCATAAATGAAAAGAAAATGTGGTTGACGATGATAGCTTGTACTTTTAAAGGAAATGGATGTTCGTTCGATCTAAAATGATACATGACCAAATTTGATTTGCCCACCTTGCTTTTGTACCTAACCTAACAGAATCAATATAGTATCAATTTTTTTTCCTTTATTTAATTAAATAGCATGTATTTTTTTAAACAATCACTTACTTCAATTTGAACATTTAGGTGGGTTTTCTAAAAATATCTGTGCTACTTTTCAACTCATCTGGTTATCTAGTGTCTGAGTGATTTGGCGATGACCGATGAGCAATATAGGAAAGAGATAAACGTAAAGGCACATTGCCTTTCCTGCCTTAAAGGTAGCGCATCATGATCCGAAATTTTAGGCGTGTTACTCATCTCAACTGAGGTATATATACAAAGTTTATATAGTTAGTTATTATAACACAATAATAGATAAGTTTACTATGTTTAACCAACACAAACTAACTTCTAACTAACCAACAATTACAAACAGATGAGACATGATATACTCAAAGAATATATAGGATTGCTCTACAAAGCCTCAGGTCACTAACTGTGAAAAGAAGGAGTTACATATGTAGGATCAGACGAGATTTCTCCAGCATGATAGAAAGTTCTCTGCTGAAAATCTTATAGAAACTATAACCCAAAACTTTGGGTAGCATACTCCACTAAAAACCAGTGCAGAATGTTTAAAATCGGATAAACCAAACCTTACCGCAGCTATAATGTCAAAACAGACTTTGATTGCATAACCAACCAACCAATACAGCATAACAGACAAGATTAAGAAGAATTTCAGCACACCAACCAATACGTACAGCATAATAGATAAAATTCCACGACTGCATCAGCTAAATCCAGAAGGCAGTGAAACAGCAACATCATTACAGTTTATGTGGAAGCAGTGACATGAAAGCCACGTCTTCAATATCAGTGAACACATCATCAACAGAACTGGAGTACATCAAGAAGCAATATGTTGCTAGACTCTATCATAGAACAGATGTAGCCTAATAGTGCCACCAAGACTAAGGAAAATACTTGTTAGGCTTGATTCTAGATTTGACCAACAGGATTGCTATAACATTTTCCTCATTTTCAATACTTTTTTTGTTTTGTTTTGGCCAATAAACAAGGATTTCACTTCAGCCATCTTAATAGACGAAATAATGACACCTTCAACGCATAGATGTAAAGAGAGGAGTCCTGCTAAAAATAAAGCTTTCACTTACCTTGAAAATGTGTCAATGTCAACTAGCACATGCTGAATTATTACTAATTTGATAATATCTAACCCTGTAAATTGCTTTCATTTACCTTGAAAATGTGTCAATGTACAAATAAAAATCATTTACAAATTCTTTACCTATCAAGTTAGTGATTCAAATTTCAAACAAAAAAAGAATCCTTGTCTCCTGAAAATTCCTCAACTTTCTTTCCCAGGTGGCTTAAAACTTCATATATTTCTCCTGAATATAAACAACATTTATCATCAGCAAAAAACTTGTGTATGGTTTGATCGATTTCAATGAAACTCCAACCAGAAATAATCACCACTCCCCTATCTTTCATCAGTTTTCTTACCTCAGAAACACCTTCCCACTTACCCATATTGGCATACATGTTTGCCAAAAGGACGTACCTACCGCTATGTTCAGGCTCAAACTCTATCAAATACTTGCCAACTTTCTGTCCCAATTCATAATGACCATGCATCAAACATCCATTGAGCAAAGACCCCCATATGGCTCCATCTGGTTCAACATGCATACTATTAATAAAAGTTAAGGCCTTTTTCACTAGTCCGCTTCGAGCCAAAACATCAACGACACATCCATAGTGTTCAATAGATGGCGTGATGTTATATTTTTCACTCATAATTCCAAATAACCGCGATGACTCCCGAAACAAACTTTTATGATTGCAAGCGGTAAGAACCCCAACGAAAGTAACCTCATTAGGCTTTGGTCCAACCTTCTCCATCTTCTCAAACAGTTCCAGTGCCATTTTATTATTCCCATTAATAGCCAAACCCAAAATCATAGCACTCCAAGTAGCAACATCTTTAACAGACATTTTATCAAAAACTTTCTCTGCACCCTTCACCCATCCACATTTCGCGTAGAAATCAATCAGTGCAGTTCCAAGCTCAAGATCATATTCCAAACCATTTTCCTCAACATAAGAATGAATCCATTTCCCTTCTTCAAAAGCACCCACCATTGTACACGCGTTAAGAACACTCACCAAAAGGGCCCCATTGAACTTCACACGAGCACAACCCTCGTCCTTCTTCTTCAACTCTCGGAATAGTTGAACTCCCTCACTGTAAAAACCGTTCCTAACATACCCAGAAACCATAGCACTATACGACGCTTCATTTCTCTGTGGCATTTTGTCAAACACATCCCTCGCTTCATTAACCAAACCGTAACTACAATATCCACTGACGAGACTTGTCCAACAAACAACATTTCTGTTAGAACTTTCGTCAAACACCTGAAGTGCAAGGTGTACTGCACCGTGTTTTGAAAACGCATTGATAACAGAGCTCACAAAATACACATCAGATGAATTCCCCAACTTCATTGATAGAGTGAAGACTTGTTCAAGAGAGGAAAGAGTAGTGCATGCTTTTACAAGAGTGGTGAAGGTGTGAGAATTAGGGCGAATGTTCGTTTTAAGCATTTTGGTGAAAACGGAGAGTGATTTATCGAATTGTGAATTTATTGTGTAAGAAGTGATTATAGAGTTGTAATCAAAGATATTTGGATTGGGCATGTGTGTGAAGAGAGTTTCTGCATAGCGAAAATCGCCTTGCGGTGAGAGAGCGAAGAATGCTAGGATTCTACTGGAGATGTAGGAGAAACGAGTGAGGTTGTTGGTGATGGCGTGAGCGTGGATTTGTTTTGTTTGTTTCATGGTTATGTTTTGCCATTGTTGTAAGAGGTGAAGACATGGACTGTTTCTGACAGAGCCCATTAGCTGACAGAGCCTACCATATGATGTTGCTTAATACATAAGTTTCACTTATGAAACCAGGTTTATCTATTCTTTTACTAGTAGTATATCAATATCATCAATATTGAGTGAAACTTTCAAGCACTGTTCACACTTGCTACAAGGCTTTTCAATTGCTTGCATTAAACGTTGAACTGATAGTTTTCACTCCAAAACACTATTCATCATTTAAAATTGTATTTTTAAATTTATATTTGTACGGTTTCTTATGGCTTTTGTCCTGGTGCATTAATTGGATGAAATTTTAGTTATATTTATTGTTTTATATCTTGAAAGGTTTCAAGAGCTTTTCGCATATCATGTCTTTTGTCATAAACTTAGCAACTGCATTTTACATTTTCAAAGCACTTTAAGATTTATAGCAGTATAATAATATGGCGCGGGCCTTTTTTTTAATCTATTTTTGTACAAAGGTATTATAATATTACAACAAATGTCTTAAAGGAGCATCCAAAACAATAAAAATTGAGTATTATATTATCCTCAAAAAATTTATAGGGGATGTCCCACAACAAAAATCCTATTTGAACCTAAGAATACTACACCTGCAATCTTAATATCACAGTATATACACTCAAGTGCTAAAACCTATAGCCACATGCCCACATAATTACCTATTTGTTCCAAAGAAATTTATTTCATTGCTTAGATCATTTGTTCATAGTCTATAAATACCCACCATTTGATCAGCTACGCCTACAACCCATCTCCTTCCATTTCTGCCAATTTCAAAAAATTCTACAAAACAGAAGTTGAAACCAGAAACAATCAGTGGTATTATTGAGATTAAACTGAAACAGAAAATAACTTCTTTTACAAGGTAAATTTCTTTAACAGATTCAGTCCACAATGACTATCTTTACATGTACAGAACACAAATATGATGATGATGATGACGACGACGAACCCACACCACTATCATCAACAAGTTGATATTTCAATTACCTTTTCAAAAGGAAATAAGGTAGAACTGAATGTACAGTGTCAGTGAACAAACTTTATTTCTGTTAAATGGCTTATATCATGTGGAGAAGTTGCAGGAGTATTTAGATCCGGTCAAGAAGAACCAACAACTATGATTATTTCTTCAAGTACAGAACATGAAAAAGAAGACCTTTCAAAGCTATGTAGAGAATGGTATGGAAATGCATGTTTACTTAAAGAAAAAGATCATGCTAATTTAAAACTCATTTTAACTATACTGTAATTTATGTTCATAGTCGTCAAGGCTGCTCAAATTAACTGTTTTAGTACCCACCAATTCAAACCAGTTTGCATGGTTGGAAGTTCAGCTATAAGCAATGTTTGGGAAATTATAAACTCTAGAATCAAAATGTTTAGTCCAATTTGTAGAATGGTGAGAAATATGAACATGACAAAGAAGTGTTTAAAGAGAAACAGCAAATGTGAAGGTATAGGAGAGGTTGTCACTACTGCCAACTACACTATTTAACCTCTACATTCTTTTATTTTCACTTATGCAAAAGTAGTCATAAAATTTCTGCTATACATCATATTAAATCATACACAAAAATCACTGTTTCAATGGTGAATTATGGCCTAAAATAGAAAAAGGGAGGAAAAAAGTGTTAAGAACTCCTTTATATAGGAGTAGCCATTTGAGGGAAGAGAAAACACAGAATAGACATTAGCAGACTGATCAAACTAATCATCATTGGTTGTTTTCTCAATGTAAAGCTATTTGTTAATTTTAGAGTAAACAAAGAGAAATTTGTTTTTTTTTTTAATTAGTTTATTTCATGTTGGTACAAAACTCAGGATGCTAACATTGTATCCTTGATGATTACTATGATTCAAGATGATTATTAGTGTATTTAAATTGTAGAAATGAGTTTTGACATCAATTAAAAATAATCCCACTTGATGTTAAAACTTGACCTGAGCATCATGAAATTAAAAAAACAAAACAAAAAAACAAGAGAATGCTTTACAAGAGCTGTAGAATGTGAATTATGAGAGCTATATAAGAGGGTTACCTCTTTATTTGAAGTGTCATATAATGTACACTTTTTTTATCTGTTCTGTCTCTAGCACACCAATTGTGTCAAAAACAGAGTATCAATCTCTCTCTTTATAGCTAATTCATAAATCCTGCCAATCAAGAATGAAATAAGTCATGTAGGTCTAATGCAAGATGCACTTTCATGAAGACAACATAAGCTTAAAGATCAAACTATCTTAGTATTATGATCATACTAAGATAGACCAACTTGTGAACATGGTCTAAACACAACAAACCACAATAATAGACCAATTGCAACAAAAATTGCTCAAAAAAAAAATCTTATGCCTTGGAGAAACAACAAAGTACAAGTTGTCCAACACATTTAGAAACTTGGATGAAATTTTGAAACAAAAAACAGTCTAAACGAAATTTCAGATTTGAATTCCGAAGGAATTGGATTTCAAGATAGGAAATGAGAACGTGATTTATACATAAGTAAGTCTTAAAGATTTGGAATTTATGATTTAGAAATGATTCTGAAAGTCAGATTAAGCAATAAAACAAATACTACAAGATTAAGTTTGAATTTAGAAGGGAAAAAATTGAAGTCTCAGAAAAATTGGGACTTATATGTTTTTTATGCAACTAGAGGGCATAATCTAAGGTTATTGCATAACACTGCTACCATGATTATGTTAATAACTTTTTTAGAAAGAAAAAAGCTACACTTTCTATGCAACGTAAAATTACTTAAAAGGGAGTATTTCTTTGAGTATTTGATTGGACAAAACTTAGCTGCATTTCTTAGGCGCTTTGCATATGTTTCATAACTAAAAATACACTTTTTGTGGCTATAACAAACTTTGACAAAATTGTGGATCAGTTAAAATTGTGAGTAGTTTAGTTAAGAAGCATACAAAGAGCACCAAAGCAAGTGCACCTATGTTTTTTCGTTTTTGATTTCGTTTTAAGAAAATCTTGAGTAATTGTTTTAAAGCTTGTGAGACCTTATTGTTTATTAAAAAGCACAAATGTAGAAGACCTAATATCTATAAAATAAAAGTTATCAGAAAGAGATTAGACCTGGGAAGACCAGCCATCAGATGATCCAACTAAAAATACTTCAGAGGACAAACGACACAAGTGGGCTTCAAAAATTTCAAAGCTGATCAATCTTTTTCTGTTCTCATAAAAAATCTTATATGTAAACCTGCAAATGAATGATATTTATATTTATTAGCGTGCAAATTAACTCTAAACAGGACTAAATCTTCAAACAAATCATATTCAATTTAATTTAATTTACAAAACATTCACAAGTATGGAATATTGGTGATGAATAAAGACGTGCTGAATTGTTGGTATTATTTTTATCATAAATCTATGTGGTCCTGTCCCACAACAAAACAGAGACATTGAATCCCTATTGCAGTGCTCTTAGCTTCCATCCAAACTCAAAAATAGAAAATGGAGCAAGCAATCAAGAGATAGGCATCAATAATAGAACATATTCAAACTTAATATTTTCTAATTTGTTGTTGAGTTGAGTCTAAGCTGGTATGAAACTTAAACTTTTCAAGGCTAAGTAATTGTATTTCAATTTTTTAATGGTCTACTTACGTTGGATTTTAATTATGCATCCATCTCTTAACATCCTACACTATTAACAAGAGCGAGCTTACTACACATCAAAAGGCAATGACAACAAGCAAAGGAAACCAAAACTACAGCGTTTCAATCAGAAGGTAACTTAATTGAGACACTAAAAAACCGATGAGGGTAATGATCATGAGATACGTAACTGAAATACATAAAACGATCTACAGAAAGAAAAGTGACATTTTTTTGCTCGCGTTTTTGTTTACAACTAGAGCAAGAAACTTTGGTGTTTACAACAGGAGAAAGAAAGACATTCAGAACTTTGTTTTTTCTTTTCTTTTTATAGTCAAAGTGGCAAACACCATATGAAACTCAAACAATTGCGAGGTTTCGTGTTGTAACGCCATTGAAAGTGTCCAACTAGAAAAATGGACATTGTCAATTGAGCTAGGTCATCCAGACATGGGAGAAAACATTTATGTCCAACTCAAACAGATGACCAAGTTAATATGTTATAAGCATAAAAAGGGTAATTTCTCCCACACACAGACACAAACACTTAAAGAAAAATTATCAGAGAAAACATGTTCCTACCAAAAATGGATGAATAATTTAATACATTATATGCATAAATCGAATAAAAATTTCAATTTATCAATAGGTAAAAAAATTATAAAAACAATCTATGAGTACATCTAAGAATGATTTTAGCGATTCAAATCAAAATCAAAGGAAAAAAGAGATTTTTGGATAAGAGAGTGAAACTGAGAAGGGATTATTGACCTGAGAAATGGAATGAGGCGTTGAAGAGTAGATCTCTGAGAAGAAAGAAGCCCTAATTTGTTGCAGAGGAAACTCGGGCATAGAATGCCAACACCGCGATTTGAAAAGGAGTAACTGAAGTTGAAACTTGAACATTGAATGGTTTTGTAGAGACAATGAAGGATGGATATGTTGCTGGGAAACTCTGACCGTTTTTTCGATATACTCTTTTTGTTATCCTAATTGAATAGAGAAATTGGCCAATCGAGTTCCCGCAAAACCAGATCGATCTCGGTGGTGGTGGCGGGAGAAAATATGGTGCTGGCGGCTGCTTATGAGATAGGACAAAGCATAGCTCTCCTAGGGTTTCAGATGATAAGAAATGACTCAATGAGGCCACAGTTTGATTTGGAAGATTGGGCTTGGCCCAATTCTGGTTTTTGCAGGAAGAGTATGCCTAAAACAGTGGTGTCAATAACAATAGGTTCAAAATTGCATCTTTGTTAGATTTAATTTAATAAAAATTCAGCGCAAAATATTTTTTCATATGCAACCAATCAAATTGCATCATATTGGGTTTTTTATAAAAAAAAATCTACTATTTAGTTGGATACATGTGTAAAAAATATTTACAAACAATGCTTAGAAATTTATATTTAATTTGTATTCACTCGCAATGTAAACTCTATCGATGTAATATTTACAAACAATGCTTAGAAATTAAGATTTAATTTTATAAAGAACATGTGACACATATTTTTCACTAATAAATATAATAAAAAATATTGAAAAAATATTTGTCACTAAGAAATATATAAAGAAAAACATGGGACAATATTTTGTCGCAGATAAATATAAAATGACAATATAATTATCTATCACTATTGGACGTGGGAGAAATACTTATCATGAATTATATGGAAAAACATGGTACAATCTTTCGTCATTGATAAATATTGAAAAAAAAAAAAAAGACACACACAAGAGACAAATATGTGTCATTGAAATATTAAGGGTTCATTTATGATATAATTTATAAAATTCACCAAAGGACGAGAACGGTTCACTTTGCTCATTAGCTCATTAGAGCTTGCATTGAGTTCCAATTGGGTGACTTTGTCTATATCTCGGACTCCTAATCAATCATTCTATGTAATCAAAATATATTTTATTTTAATCTTTATTTATCAATTAAATACACTTAACTACTTAAGTCACAAAAACTCAAAGTCATCAAAGTATTTTTCACTTGCATTTGCTTGCATTTATTACTGGATTGACATCTTCTACTTGCAGACATTGTTCATTATTTAAAATTGCTCTTTACTCAGTATATTCATACGAGAAGTTGTGATGACCCCGATGTTGTGATGACCACGATGGTTCTTACAAGGTTAAGAGGAGTTGTGATGACTCTAGGGATGGCAATGGGTACCCTATGGGTAGGGTACTACAGTGCCCTTCCCCATACCCGCATTTATAAAAAATACCCGTACTCGTGCCCGTACCCTCGTGGGTAACAACTTTAGTCCCCTTCCCCATACCCTATGGGTACCTAAGTGCCCATACCCGCACCCATTACCCGCAGTTTAACTATGAAAAGACAATAAAAACATCACAATTGAAATAAAACTACAGTCCAAATTTTTTAAAATTAACTCATAAAATAGTACGAATAATAGTATTTAGTCAAATAAAAAAATCCAAAATATCCCTAAAAAATTGTACATCGGCATGATGAAGTTATTATTGTATTATGCAGTTTTTTGGTTTAAGTTTAGGTTTAGGCTCAAAGAGCTAAATAAATAAATAAATTATACACCAAAAATAAATAAATTATTTATGATATTATATAGATATGTATATGCGGGGTTGCGGGTATGGGCAGTATAGTACCCTTACCCGTGCCCATACCCATTTAAATTTGTGGGTATTACCCGGACCCGTGCCCAAACCCATAAATGCGGGGTTTTACCCTACCCATTGTGGGTATTTTTTGCGGGTACCCATAGGGCCTGGGTCCAATTGCCATCCCTAGATGACTCTGATGTTGTTGATTCCTTTTTAGAACAAGTATTCCATAAAACCCAAGCATGCTTGGTATAAGTGATCACATGAGTACATGAGTATCTGTGGAGCTATGTATTTATTAAGGATAGAGCTTTCGTAACTGTTAAAGCATTCAATATGTAACCCATCTTTAATGTTGTCAATGTGATCCTGGGTAACTGTACTATTGTATTAACTTAGTTGTCAATGTGATATATGGTGACTATCATATGTATCTATCAAACATAGGTAACTTAGGTAATTGTCATATTTTATTACTTTAGTTATGTTTAGATATTGAAGTGCATTAAGTCTAGAGATGCTGCTCAAGTTAAGATTAAAGATGAGGTTAAGCCTATGGAGATACCTCTTGCCATCCATGATGAGAAATTCAAAGATTTGAACCCAAGTCATCAATCTTCTAAGAAAAACTGCAGAGTGTCCTCTTACGTTTTTGAGTGTTGAGATTACTGATCCTGTTTTTCAAGCTACAAATCCCCTTGTGAGATCTGTTTGCTTTCAATTGTTTGTTTTTCATTCTATGATTCTATATTGGTCATTGTATAATGTTAGCATACTATGTTAATTTTTTTCTCCCTACATTGGACTTTATTTTTTCAATTTCAGAATATTCTTAGACACATTGCTTTATAATTCACACAACGGAAGAAGATGTCAATTATTTTGATGAATTTGCACACCATGGAGGCATATAAAGCTGACATTATCCCGTCCGAGGATAAGAATGAGAAATGTATAAATGACGCTTGGATTCAGTTTGCATTTGACAATACTCTTCAAGTAGGCGACAAAGTTTGTTTTAGCGTTGACTTCGACTTTGACAAAGTTTGTTTCTTCTTATCGAGATCAGAAGCGAATTGTGCAAAGTTCAATGAGTTTGTAATCTAATTTTCACTGTGGATCTGGAGACCATCATTAGAATCTGTTTGATACATTTTTGTAAGGTATTAGGTTGCCAAGGTTCAAGGTACCAAGGGCTTTTGCTTTGATTTTCTTAAAGATACTGTTGTATCTACCTCTAGCTTTTGTTGTGCATGTGGTATGATTCTTGTGTTTAACGGAGTATCTACCCATGGTTCAAAGTGCCAAGGTTCTGTTAGCTTTTTAATTGTGTAATAATCTTTTGAAAATGGTGACTTTAATACCAAATCATGATAGTAAATTTGCTTTTTGGTTGTGTTATCTTTTGAATGATATTTTACTATATGGTATTGGTGGTTGAGGATTGTCCGTTTCTTAGTTTAAGTCATGTTAGTCTTCATAATTTTTGTGTCCTTTTTTTTGTGTTTATATTTTAAATGTTTGCGTATTTGTGTGATGTAATTCCATCTACTTCTATTTATTTTCCTGTGTCGCGTTGTTTACTCTCTGACATACACGTTTGTATACTTTATACCCTGTTATTATCGTTGTTGTAAACCTTTGAGTAATTGTATATTAATAATAAACTTTTGTATCTTACGGTGATCCTTGGTATTGTGAATCAACGGTTGTGTTGTCCGTGCATCGCACGGGTTACACACTAGTTAATTAATACATAGGTTGATGAACTCAAAGATACCAAAGGGGTTTCAAGCATAAGATATATGTATATTTTGACCTAGAATAATCACTAATTAATAATCAATAGTATTTGTTAATGTGATTACAAATTGAACAAGAACAATGATTAACAAACAAAAATCATAACTTCATTGTTGAAAATGGTCATCATCGTATGTTTATCTGACTAGATATAAGTTTTACTAGCATCGATCAAATCTCAACAACTAGGTTTAGCAAAAGCATGCTAGTGCTGCTGTATTACAGTCACAGTAGTGAATAGAAGCTAACAAATTCGAACTATACATTGATGTATAATGGTACTGTCCGCCTGATACTTGCTTGCTTCCAAGTTTTTCTTCTTCTTTTTTTGAAGAATGCTTGCTTCCAAAGTTAGGTAGGTAGTTCTCAAAAATCACATAGAGAATGTTGTGAGAAAATTGTTCTCATTTCATTGAAAGTGAAAAGTGAAGTATACAATGTACAAATAAGCATTGTATACAGCTAAATCTAATTTGTAATTAAGGAAGTAGGACTAACTTATATCTCTTTTTTAAACTCGGTATCTAGTTTAAGGATGGATTAATTTGAACGATCAATCACACTGTTAATTAACTGACCCATTTAAAATCATATCAAAACTCTATATGGACTACCTTAATTATTAATTAGAAGTTAAACTAAATTATAACAAAAATCTTATACTAATACCCCCCTCAAGTTGGAAGGTAGATATCTAGGATTCCCAATTTGGAGGTTAAAGATGTAAATAAAGGTTATTTTGCTATTTTCGATAGTTTGTACTCTCAACAAAAAGTTGTCTCATGATTTCGTAAGGAACAAAAATTACTATTTTTGCAAGTCCCTTGCTATATATTTTGTCTAGTTTCATGATCAATTTATAAATCAACATGGTAAAAAAAAGTTATCAAGTCCAGTCCTATGTTTTTTTTTAGCAAAAACACACCCTTGGTTAGAGAGTAAATTGGTTTATGCTTAGATGAACAAACTTGAGGAAGCCAAGATCGACATGTTCTTATAAAATGGCAGTCAATGTCTAGTTATATATTTTTATTAAAATAAACTAGGTATGCAAAATATTTACTTAAACAAAGTGAATGACTACAAAACAACCTGTGATTGATTTTTCACAAGTAAATCACTAAATTCGTCCATAACTTTGTTAGATGCTCTCAAGTCTGTAGATTCTTAAGATTAAGCATATTTCAAAAAGATCCTCAACTATGTTAAATTTTACTATTTTAGTTCTTCCAAGAGTCAAAAAGAGACTAAATTGATAATAAATACTTGAATATAAAGATCAAATTGAGAGTAAGTAGTTAAATGTAAATACCTAATTAAATAAGCAAGATATGTTTATGAATCCCAATCTTTTCCTGTTTGCTATTGCCTCATACTTGCTTACTTCCGGGTGGTTAGTCCCCACTCCCCATCACCCTCATAAGACTCTTTGAGGTTGCTCATGCCACAAGTTTAGTGTAAATAATATTTTCTAAGATGTGCTATGCTCCTAAGTGTAATATGAAAATAGTAAAGTTAGAAATTTTTAAGATGAACATGTTGACTTAACCATGTCTTCATTAACTAGCAGTTACTCTTTTAGGCACTGGCGGAGCCATATAAAAAAGTTTGGGGTGGCCATCATCCCGCCATCAAAATAAACTAAAATATAATATATAAATCATATTGCATATAACACATTTAAGTCGTAATAAACCAAAAACCAATCATTTAAAATTTAAACTACATAATATATAAAGTCGATCATTACCAAAATTATCAAAACCAGACCGGATATTAAACCGGTGTAGGTATGGGTTCAAGGTTTGAGGTTCAACCGGGGTTGGACCGGGGTTCAACCAAATTTAATTAAAAAGCATATTTTTATTATTTTAGTATAATTTCCTAATAAAAAATGTATTTTTTACTATAATGTTAACAGCTAATATTTATTTTTAAAGAACCTAAAGTATTTTCTTTTAAGCACAAAAAATTATAAAAACTATTTTTTTCCGTAAACATTATAAAAACTTAACAAGTTTTTTGAAGCATGCGGCATCCCAAATATTAATTCACATAAGCCTAAATGCCCAATCTATCAAATAACCCTAAATTATCAATCTATATCATTCATGAGAAGCAAGCAGCCGCCTACCTCTTCATGTATCACTCTCAAAGACTCAGTCTCATAAGGGTTCACTAATCTTCTTCTTCCTTCCTCCATTCATTCCTCAAACACAATCACATCATGTTACTTCTTCAAATCCTTTCTCGTCCTCTTTCCCAAGTTCCTCTTTTTCTTTGTATCTTGTTGAAATCAAAAGATTAATTTGTTGATTTGCTTGATCTGTTTAATGTTTAAGAAAGGTCTATGATTCTTCACGTTGTTGTTCCTTTCAGATCTGGAATTCCAGTATATTAATTTTTTTTTTTTATTTTTAGGATGGGGTGGCGGTGGCTCCCCCTTGCCACCCCCAGTTCCGCCACTGCTTTTAGGTATGAACATTAAAAATTATCCCGTCCACACTTGTGACAATTAATCTCCTCAATGGATCAAATTGATCAAGACCATGTGAACAACAAAACACTCAAGAGTTTTTAATATTGGTGTATTTTTAAAATTGAATTCAAACTCAAAATCACTCGTTAAACTAAAAAATCTCAAATCATTGTGCTTTTGCCATATATTGATTGAATCTATTATTGTGGTGTAGAGCAAATATTACCCGCATACAACGGCATACATTAGTTTTTTTTAGTTGAATAGGACCACGATGTACATTTAAGCTCTTTAAAAAGATTTATTTAGAAACTATAAATATAATAGTGAGAGATATTAGAAACCATAAATATAATAGTGCACTGCACAATTAAAATTAAGTACAAGATTAAGCATAAATTAATTTTAAGTTATGCATTGTACTGTCACGGTAACTGTTTCCTTTCTAGTTTAAGAAACTAGAAGTATTAATGCAATTTTTCAAAGTTCATTTGTACACCTAACGAGCCGAGTCGAGCTTTTCGTAAACTTTAAACGAGCCGAACTCGAGCTTGAAAAAAGGTTTGTATCGAACTCGAGTCGAGTTTCGAGCCGAGCTAATCCTTATCGATTCGAGTCGAGCTTAGATGAGTTTGACTCGACTCGGTTTATTTCCAGCCCTAGATCGGACGGATCTCATCCAAGAGCACTTCCATCGCCACGTATTAAATTCGTTTTATAGTCACACGGGTGAAATATGTTACTTGCTCAACGGTCAATAGCAAACGGTTTATTATTTCAAAATTTTCATGTCATTATTTTTTTTTTTAAGGGAATTTCATGTCATTATTAGACCATCTCCAATGGCCCTATTGAAAGGGTATTGAGAGTTATTGAACCATTGGAAGCAAGCTTATTGAACATGATGTGGAGGAGAGAGTAGATGAATACATTCAACATGTTGAATGTCTGTCACGCATTGCCACGCGTCCAAATTTTACTGGCTCAAACGAGCGCGTGTAGCTCACGCGCCGACAGGGAGCGTTACAGAAGCCAAACGCGGAGAGAGAGAGAAGACTTTGTTGATAAAGCATTGACACGTGGCTTGCTACGATTGGCTGCCTGGATTTTTATCTTCTTAATAATTTGGACTCAATTATTTCATTGCAAATAATTTTTTAAAATTTTTTTTTTTACCAAAATTCGTGATTTTTTTTTCTCTATAAATAGAGACTTGGATCATTTGATTTGGACACAGAAAAAAAATCAAGTTTTGCACTCTCTTAATCTTATTATTAGCCTTTCGTTTGAAGTTTTAGTCTTTGATTAGTATTTAAATAAATATTAGTTTTTTAAAAAAATTAATTGTATTATTTTAATTTAATTATAATCGATAATTATAATTTTATGTAGTTATAAAAACAAAAATTAAATAAGAATAAGAAATAAAAAGCGGTGGGGTAGGGTGTTGAATGAAAACCATTGAAGTGGTAAAAATTGAATGGGTGTTGAATTAAGAGAGAGAAAATGATGTGGAGTGTTGGGAATTGAAAAAGTGGGTGTTAAAGGTTATTGAATGTAAAAAACCATTGTACATGGTCTTATGTGCCCACTTTTTCCAATTCTCTGCCATTATTTAATTTAGTCAATGTCATGAAAGTATTCTCGTTGGAGTAAAGTAAGGAGTGTGAAAAGAAGACAGGCATAGAAGTAGGCGTGGAAACAAAAAACATATCTCCCAAATCCGATCCTTGAATCACATTTCTTAACGGATTAAGTTTCTTTCATCCACACGTATTCTCCAATCAAAACCCATTCCTCTAATCTTCTTTCATCACATGCATTTTTTCTGTTTCTTTTCTAAATCCTCCACAGTAATACACTCTCTTCTTTTGTCTCTTTTCTCTCTTTTCCTTTTCTTAATTAACCTTAAATAATAATGAGAAACACACTTCCAGATAATTAATCTCTGTCTGCCATGATCACAAATCACCCACTTCTAATCCTTTTATTATCATTAATCTTTCTCTCTGTAATCACATGTCAAGTTAATTACCGTGAGTGCCACCAATCATGTGGTTCTCACAAACCCTTCCCCTACCCATTCGGATTCTCTTCCGGTTGCGAAATTCGCCTCAACTGCACCGTCAACGGCGAAATCTTCGTCGGAGAATTTCCAGTCCATTCGGTAAACTCAAACAGTATAATAGTAAACATCGAATCACAATGTAATCGTCCATTTGAAACGTTTCACCAACTCTTCAGTCACAAACACGCACCTACTTCGGGAAACGTGATTCTGTTGCAGAACTGTACGGAAAATGTCTTACCTTGTTCTATACCGGAGACTCTGCTTCCTAGTCAATTCGAATCTGAATCTGATGGTTGCGGAGGCGCCGGTAGCAGGAAATTGAGTTGTTACTTTGAAAATACTACGAGTCCTTTCGTGAATGAGACAAAATTGGACCGAATTGGATGCAAATACTTTATGTCATCGATATCAATTGAAGATTTGAGAAAGAGTTCGGATTCGGCGATTTCTTTGGAAGTAGCTACGATTGAGCTTGGATGGTGGATTCATGGAGATCAGTGTCTTTGTTCTAATCATGCTAATTGTACGAAAATTGTATCACCGATTGATCGAAAGCCTGGGTTTCGGTGTCAGTGTGATGAAGGGTTCGTCGGCGATGGTTTTTTGGCTGGAACTGGCTGCCGGAAAAAAGGTTAGTTATTTTTCTTTAATATCATTTTTCTTAACATATCAGCTACTTCCTCCGTCCCGAATTAACCGAGTCATTTACTAAAAAACAGTGTCTCAAAATAACTGAGCCATTTCAATTTTCAATACAACTTTCATCATTCCCAATACGTACAATATAACTCTAATTAATACTACTTTCATCATTCCCAATTCAATATATTCCACTTTATTTATACATTTTTCTTAATACACCATGTGTGAAATGAACAAATGGGTCAATTAATTCAGGACGGAGGGAGTAATTTTTTAATAATTTTTCAATAAAAATCTTGAGAAATGGTTTCAATTTTAGTTGCTGTGGATTGACTTTCTGTCCGTGTTTGTACAGTGTTTCTGATAGATTATTAGTGCATTAGATGAGATTAGACATTCAAACTTGTTATTTAATCCTCATTTATTTACTATGTTTAAAAATTCCAAAAAATAAACAAATACTCCCTCCGTCCCGGAATAACTGACCCATTTTCTAAAAAAAAGTGTCCCAAAATAACTGACTCATTTCAATTTTCAATACAACTTTCATCATTCCCAATACAATATAACACTAAATAATACTACTTTTATCATTCCCAATACAATATATTCCACTTTCCCCTTTATTTATACATTTTTCTTAATCTGTGTGAAATGAGTCAAGGGGTCAAATAAATTGGGACGGAGGGAGTACTATACTAGATTTATATATTTGTCTTTGTTGAATTAATATTTAATTGTTTACAGTTTACACTAAGCTTATTAGTTTAAAATTGAAGTCCTTTTCTGCAAATCACTCCATTAGTATTTTAAGGTGCTCGTGGAGTCATTCTTGATTAAGACTAAAAAATACCGTCCATAGGAAGTAACTCATGTTGAACATAGTTTGTTTTATAACTACTCCATTTTACATTACACGTATACAAAGTTTTTGGACATGGACATTTCAGTATCTAGAAGTATAATCTACTTTGTGCTTCGAATAACCATATGTTTAAAAAACACGTTTTATGTTATATTTCTCAATTCCATTTTCTAATTGTATCGCCGGCTCAAAAATGAAAGTCTACGACTCTATGAAAAGAAAAAAACCTATAAAAATGGACACTGTACGAATTAGTATCAATCATGAAAGTCCCTCTTAAAAGGCGTAAAAGGATTGGCCATGACAAGAAATAATAAAAGAAGGAAAGTAGGACCCGGCAGAAACAAATAAAGGGACGAGGGAAAGAAATAGAGGACCTGAAATATCAATATGTTAGTACTTAGCTACATCCGCCCATGATTACCGGGAATTTAAGTCAACATGACTAATCAATTAACCAAAGTGGTCAATTTTTCTTTTCATAATTCGGACTTTTCCTTTTTTTTTTTTTCAATATTTAAAGGGCAATTTCTACTAAACACTCAAAAAAATTGAGTGTACCGGTACACCCATATTTAAATCAATAGTTTAATGAGTTATTTTTGTTTAGAAAAAATATATTTTCTATCAATTACAATTATAATAATTATATTTTATTTCTCAAAAGTGTCGGCAAATCAAAATTCAACATTTTTTTATTTTTATTACTCATAATAGTGAATATTATTTTTTTTCTCGATAAAATGTTAAAAAAATTAGTATGATTCTTACAAAGAATGAAATGATGTTTTTCCTTATGAAATAATATTTTCTAAAATATAAAAGTCGATAAATATCTCTTTATTACATAAAAATGATCATTAACTTATTGATATCTCTTTATTACATAAAAATGATCGTTAACTTATTGATTTTATGAAATGGGTGTATCGGTACACCTTAATTTAAGGTTGTAATGTAGAAACTCCCCAGATTTTTTTTTGGATATCTAAAGGAAAGAGTTCCTGCAACCGCAAGATATAGATTCAATTGATATTTATTTTTAAGTGTTAAAATGAATTTTTAATTACTTAATTTTTTTTTTTGCGTCAGCCTAGTGGCTAAAATTTTAGTTTAAAGTGAAAAAGTGGGGAATATGATTTGAACACTGGGATGGCAATACGGGCCAGCCCGCCCCGTTTAGGCCCAGCCCGCTATTAGCCCGCCAAAAACGGGGTGGGGCGGGGCGGGCCAACTTGAGGGGGTGGGCTCAAACTTACACCCCGCCCCGCCTAAAGGCGGACTAGCGGGTTGGCTGGCTGGCCCGTCTACTTTTTTAAATATTTTTTAGTCGACTGTTATTAACAAATACGCTACTGTTATAAAAACAATATATTCAATATAAAGACTCTAGCATTAAACAAATCTCAAAATAAATCCACCATACATCCAACATAAAACAAATTACAAAATAAATCCAACAACATGAAATAAGTCTCAATATAATGCAGTGGTGAATCAGTTTTTTTTTCTTTCTAGAGGTAGTGGACTAGTGGTGAATCAGTTATCACTTATCACTATTAGAGAGAGAGTGGGGACAATTTGAGGTTGGGTTGGTATCATTTGGCTCAATTGTTTTTGGGTGTGTAAATTAAAAATTCGGTCACTAATAGTAAAAAAAGAAAGTTTAATAAGCCCGCGGGCCAGCCTGCCCCACCCAGCTATGACCCGCTTTTTCAGCGGGCTTAACAGGGGCGGGCCAATTAGAGAGACGGGCACAAAATCTCACCCCAGCCCGCCTCAAATGGCGGGTTAATCGGGCTGGCCCGACGAGCCGGGCCCGTTTTGCCACCCCCTGTCTATAATGTCTATAACTGAGATATGCTCGCATAGACTTTAATTAATTGAATTTACACATCAAATTTATAAAAGTGGGCAATATATGAATTTAGTTGATTTTTAAGTGTTAAGACAAATTTTCACTTGATTTTTGGTGACGCTATACACACACACACTAATTTAAATCCATGTAAAAACATGAAGGTCTAAGTTAGCAAAAATGCACATTTTCATTTTGACGCAAGTCCATTACATTTTCATTTTGACGCAAGTCCATTACAGTATTGAATTGATTGTTGAAGATTTTGACATGTTAATCGTCTCAAGATTGATTGATATCCGATCAATGTTTGAATTTCGTTGGGAGACGGTGCCCACATTGATTGAAATTTTTTCCATCACTGAATTTGATTTATTTTTAGGATTTTTATATCATGTGTAAGTTTTTGCATATGTTAAAAAGTTTAAGTATATCATGTGTAAGTTTGCATATGTTAAAAAGTTTAAGTAGTTTTGTCAAATAAAAAAAAAGTTTAAGTAGTAAGTTTATTTTCGAATTGGTTACCCCTCTAGTTTCTGGTCGGACCGGCCTAATCGGTCGGTCCGATTTTTAGAACACTTATTTGTGCTGCTTTGGGCTATTTTTTCAATTCTCACGTGCATCCATGGTGTAAAATTTATTTGTATAAATATTTTATTATATATAAGAGCTAAGTCACCCTTTGCGATCCTACCGTCTCGAGAGATTAGTCTCTGCAGTTGCGCGTGGAGGATCTCCGGTTCATGCAAAATAATAAAATTTGTATTTGGACTAAACTAGGTGATGCTTTTAAAAAAGGTTAAGTAATATATCAAAATAAAGATATACATTAGTTAAAAACTTAAACAGGTTAAGGTCCAGTTTTAAGTTTGAGAAATAACCCAAGAGTAGACCTTGAAAACATGGTTTGATGATTCCTTATTTTCACTTCTATTTACTACTCAACTACTTTTGTGTGTAACTTAGGGTATTTGGCTAAAATAAGGGAATGAGAAGGGTTTAATTAATTAGATATTTGTTTTGATGAGATGAGATGAGAGGAGGAGATGGATTTTTAATAGAAAGAGATGGCTAACTACATTTTATGAGCGAAGTCTAATAGAAGTTGCTTGTTGAGTTCTTGAGTTTTATACCAGCTTTGTTAGGTGTAAATTGTGTAATCATTGGAGCATGTACACATGGCTTCCACATGTTTCCTTACATAAGAAGCTTGTTTAAGACTGAATTTAAGAACAGAGAAGAGAACAAAAGTTGCTTAAAGATCATCTCTCCATTATCTTGCTAGTTTCAAAACTCTATGCCCTGTATCTTAACTGGATCCAACTTAATTCTAGTTTTTTTTTTTTTTTTTAATAATTCTGAATTATACTAATTATGCTATTTGAATTTGACTTATAACACAGCCTCGTCAACATGCAACCCAGCAAAGTACATGTCCGGAAGATGTGGAGGAACAACGAGATTCATCGTCTTAATTGGAGGTGTGTGCCTATTCCATGGTTCGAAAACCATTTGAGATTATCTTAGAAATTACATGTCAACTAAATAATTTACTCATTGAACAAATATTACATCAATTGAAATATTGTTGACCACCACCATGCCAACAAGCTTATATTATTTTGCAGGTTTTGTTTTTGGCATTTCAATCATGGTTACTCTGGCTTCAGTATGTTGTTACTTTCGCCGTCGCACCAAATTGAGAGTCACAAAGAGCACAAAAAGACGCTTCACAGAAACTACTAACAATTACAGTGTTCCTATCTATCCATACAAAGACATCGAAAAAGCCACAAATAGTTTCTCAGAGAAACAAAGGTTGGGAACAGGAGCATATGGTACAGTTTATTCTGGAAAACTTTACAATGATGAATATGTCGCCATCAAAAGAATAAAATACAGAGATAATGAGAGCATTGAACAAGTCATGAATGAGATCAAGCTCATTTCATCTGTTAGTCACCCCAATTTAGTGCGTTTGTTGGGTTGTTCCATCGAATATGGAGAACAAATTTTAGTGTACGAGTTCATGTCAAACGGAACACTGAATCAACATTTGCAAAGAGAGAGAGGAAATGGACTTTCATGGCCAGTTAGACTCAAAATTGCGACAGAAACAGCACAAGCCATATCACATCTTCATTCAGCAATTGATCCACCTATATACCATAGAGATATAAAATCGAGTAACATACTTTTGGACGAAAATTTTGGATCCAAAGTAGCAGATTTTGGGCTTTCTAGACTTGGAATAACTGAAATATCTCACGCTTCCCACGTTTCAACCGCTCCTCAAGGAACACCGGGCTACGTTGACCCACAATACCATCAAGACTATCACCTTTCTGATAAAAGTGATGTATATAGCTTTGGTGTGGTTCTTGTTGAGATCATAACAGGACTAAAAGTAGTGGACTTTTCTCGTCCTCATAATGAAGTGAATTTGGCTTCTCTTGCTGTTGATAGGATCAGAAAAGGGCTTTTAGATGATATTATAGACCCAATCATATTTCTTGATCCCCAAGCAACCAGTGAAGGGTGGACACTTTCTTCCATACACAAGGTAGCTGAGTTGGCATTCAGATGTCTTGCATTTCACAGGGATATGAGACCTTGTATGACTGAAGTGGCAACTGAGTTAGAGCAACTAAGGTTGAATAAATGGAACTCTTTTGAAGAAAATAACTCTATTATAGCTTCAATAGATCACTTGTCTTCTTGCTCCTCCTCTTCTAGCGAAAGTGAGAAACCTTTGAGCAGCACCACCACAATGAAGGATATTGGGCCTAAGGGTAAATCCCATCTTAAGCTTGAGACTGGGCCCATTTCTTTTAAGTCAGTTGAAAGACCCAATAGTAGCTCACCAGTTTCGGTGCAAGACCCAGACCCATGGTTTAGTGAGCAGAGCTCTCCTTCAAATAGTTTCCCCAGTAAGTCATTTGATCGTGGATCTATTTCATATGGTCAACAATCTAGTTTGTAGTTTATTGTAATTGCATATAAGCTTGTTTGATTAAAAGAGATATATATGGTAAGCATGTTTATCTCACTCTATTATAGCTTTTATGATTTGTAAAATTAAACTGTATGAATTTATAACTTATAACTTCACTTTTGGTCTCCCAAGTATTGGAACTTCAGTTCTCCATTTCTTTTGAGCAATTTCAGTCTCCTTAGTTTCCCCGTTTGCAATTTTGATCTCCTTATTTCGTAGTCCCGCAGCTCAGTTTTCACCAATTTTACAAATGCGGCAAAAATAAATGGAATGCCAATGCTTTTGTTTAAACTACAAAAAGGCTACAGTTTTCAAAATGGGAAAATTGAGAGGGGTTACAAAATTGTGTTGAATCGGCAAATGAGACATTGCGAAGGTTTTTCATTTTTCTTGGATTTTATGTCCAAACAGTGATCAAAGGGAGTCCACACCAACAGTTATATTGGACTGTTTCTTTTTCCATTCTATGAACTTTCTGACGCGCCCTATGCACTTAGAATTTTAGAATCCAAACTGCATAAAAACCTCATAAAACCTCTAAAAACAAGTTGAAATATTTTGGATTTTAGAATTCAAATAGAACGCGCGAGAAACTCATAGGGTGGGAAAAGTAATGGCCATTATATTATGGCCTCACATGGTTCAAATTGTGAGAAGAGACAGCACGGAAAGAAGGAAAACAATACTCCCTCCGTTTCAAAATGAGTGTCGCTTTAGCCGATTGCACACATATTAAGGAATGGAATAAAGTAGTCAAATGTCATAGCAATTTTACCAAATTATCCTAATCAACTATTGGTTTGTTTTTCATTAAAGAAAAAAATAATACTTTGGAAGTAGTGTAACATAATATTAATTGAAGGGTACAATTGAAAAGAAAAAGTTATTATTGCATTGAAAACTGAAAGTGACATTCATTTTGAAACAATTTTTTTTTGCTAAAACGACACTCATTTTGAAACGGAGGGAGTAAGAACTAAAGTCTCCACTAGCATATCTCCCGTGGTTCGAAATGAAGAAGTGAAGAATTGGATCCATATGAGAAGTACTCCCTCCGGTCACTATTATAAGCAAAAGTTAACTTTTTAGATTCATTCAATAAATGATGTATGTAATCTATATATAGACCACATACATCATTTATTGAATGAACCTAAAAAGTCAAATTTTGCTTATAATAGTGACCGGAGAGAGTAGTAGTTAAGAAGAAGAATGGATGGATTTAGTTTGGGATTTGGGAATCTCACTCAATTATAGGGTTTTATTTGTGCCATCATTGGCTACTCACCTTATTCAGATCCTTCTCAATATGGCATACTCGTAGGACGCCTTATTTACCTCACCATCAGTCGCCCAAAAATTATTTACTTTGTTCACATTTTGAGTCAATTCATGCAGGAACCACAACAAGCACCCTGAGATGCTGCCATGAGAGTTTTACGGTATTTAAAATTCTCACCAAGACAAGGAGTCATTTTACCAAAAGAAAATTATATTAAATTTGTTTATCAGGAGACTTGAAGATCAATCTCATGGTATTTGATGAAACTTGGCTCAACTTCAATCTCTTGAAAAACAAAAAATAAAGCAACCTTGCCAGGACGGTGGAGCAAAATATCAGTCATTGTTCATGCCACTGCCACTAGTGAAATCATTTGGTTAAGAAGCTTTGTAAAATATCTACAAGTTAATTGTGATTCACCCACAACTCAGCTATGTCAAAGTCAACTTGCACTCCATCTCAACGTAATCCCATTATTTCACTACATATATCGTGCTTCCTACTGCCTACATCTAGCTAAATTAGCTTTTATCGACTCTCATTATGTACACGTAACGTAATAGAAGTATTAATCATCCTAATAAACATATTGGTGTAGTGATTAAACCAAGTAAATTCTAAAAAAATAAATTTATAAAATTGACATCATAGGTGAAGTTGGTCACATTCCTCTTGTAGTACGTACAAGCAGTCATCATAAACAAACAAACAAAAAAAAAACTTAAATTACCTTAATCTGAGCCAATATGTGGATGAACAATAAGCGCGGACGCATCATGCATAACATATACTACATGCATTTAAACAGTTGATAATTAATCCAGAAAATGTATCATGAAGCTACGATATGAAATACTATCAATATGAGTAAAACAAAACAAAACTAAAATTTAGCTTTCTTGAGAGAGGTAAAGGTAACAGCAGATCCTATAGGCGATTTCCCAACTTGAATACCAAAAGTATCATAACGAAGAAACAGTTCCACCACCAAAAGTCTAGAAAACAACACAACAAAATCCTTCCCAGGACATTGCTTATTACCAACCGTAGGTTGTTCTGTTTCACGACCATTCGACCAAAACACATGCTCCAACAACTTCTCTCCCTCTTCACCCATAAACCTATCTCCAACAAACTCATCAGCTCTATCAAATATCTTTGGATCTTTTGTAGCAAAAGGTTGAAACCCAAACAACATTTCACCTTCTTTCACTTGAAACGCATTTTCATGATTCTCAATAACAAAATCATGTTTAGCTTTTCCATATTGTAACGGCACTGGTGGTTCAATTCTAAATGCTTCATACACCACTGATTTCATCAACGACATATTTTCCATTCCCGCCATTGTCACTCTCCCGCCATTAGATTTTACAACCGAACGGATCTCCTCTGCTAATCTACGGTGTAGATTAACACCACCACGTCCGATCCACTTCAACAAATTAGGAAAAAAAATCTTCATTCCACCAAAAGAATTAAAACATGTGGCGAATAAAATGTTATGAACCGCTTCTTCTTTAGAAACTCCGAGTCGAACAGCTTCATCTAGAACCGGTCCAGTTGATGACTCGTAGAAAAAATCATAAAGTTTTTGATAATCTTTCTTCACCAATGCTGGTGGAAGACGAAACGTATGAAGAGCTGGTTCCTCAATCCATTTAGGAAGACCTAACGTAAGAATTGGACTTAGCTGCATCAGTGTCCATTTTGTCACTATTTTTGGACCATCGGTTTTGAGATTTGTTTCAGTAGGGTTTGTTCCGAAAAATGCTTTTGCAAGGTAGTTAAAAGCTGCTTGATCGTTTGCATTGGCGAAAACTGCATTTCCAGTTTTTGCAAGCTCTTTTTCTAGAGTGTTAAAGAGGTTTGTGTAAGATGAGTGAAACTCAGGGATGAAGTGGCTGCTACGTGACTTGAGGAGGAAGAAAAGAAGGCGTTTGAGTTGGTCGTGTTTTGGTTCGGTTGGATCAAGGTAAGAGAGGATACGGTAACCGCCGGTGAGTTCTGTTGACGGCATGAAAGTTCCGGTGAAGAGGTCACGTTTTTCGACTTTGGAATTGTCGAAGAGAACAGGGAATGATTTTCCATCGAGTAAAACGATGACATTTGGGTTTGAGGAAATGAATGGGCCTGGTGGCATATTAGCGCGAAAAATGGTTGATTTGTATTTGTGCATTTTGGTTCTGAAATATTTGTCGCGGCCACCTTCTTGGTAGAAATAATCGAGACGGTCTTTGATGGGACCTAGGAATGGGAGGCCGTAGTCTCCAGGGATTCTTCGCATCGGAAGTTTTTTGGGTGGTTCGGGTGGAACTAATGACAATGTTGTGTCTGTGTCGGACACTGTTGTTTCTATTGGAGTTGGGGATGATGTTGTATCTGGGTTGGACACTGATGCTTTTAATGGAGTGAGAGTGACTGAAATTGGAGTGAAAGGACATTTGGAAATGGAGCAGCGATTGCGGTGTTTTGTTGTTCGTTTTAATGGAAATTCTGGTTGAAGGAAAGTATAAGATATTGAGGACGTAAGTGATGATGATGCCATTTTTTTTTTGGTTTGGAACTAATTAGGATCAGTCTTTAGATTAGACACACAAAATGAAATGAAGGAAGTGAACGGGGGAAAATGTTACAATTTGTGGGTGATTGGTAGAAGGGGATAATTGAGAAATGAGAAGTGATTGTTATGGACTTTGAAACTTGTATTTATGGATAATCAACTTGAGATTAACATAGCAAGTTGAAATTGAAGACTTGTATTGGGAAATCAAAACTAAGTGTGTAAAATATGCGCCGTCCAGATCCATAGCCGGTGAATTTATTTATTTGTATCATAAAATTCTATTAATTGATATTGATATCATAGAATACTAGTATGCGATGGGTTTTTGGCCGGAAGGTCAGTTATTTTTTCTTCTTAAATTAATTGATAATTAATATTTTTATAAAATTCTATTAATTAATGTTTTTGACTAAGTATAATTTAACACTTTATCTTTTAAAATAGTATAATTTATTTTGGTATAGGCAAGTCACTAATTCATTTTCTATCTATTTTTTTCTTGGATAATGCTTCATCTAACGTAAGGCACAAATACGAAAGCCACGAAATGACAAGCACTGTAGATTAACACAAACACACGGTCATGATTTGTGTGAAAGTTGGAGTTAATAGTTTTTTATTTTTGTGAAATATGACACTGTTGTATTCTTGTTATTCTTGGGAAATTACTTCGTGGCATTTAGCAGTGCTCTTTTTTCTTTTTAATTGCAAATTTTTAGGACAGCTTATTGGACGGTAGAATAGAAAGTTATAAACACGACGAAGAATATTACCCGCTGGTTACCAACAAATGTATCGTTCTATATATTGATAGTCAAGATATGATTTCCAAATGGGTAATGTTAACTTGTGCCCTTAGGGCACATGTTAAGAATTCTAAAAGAAGAAATGTTCTCTAAAATTTTATGCATTCAATACATTTAAAAGTAAAAGACTAAATAAAATGCACACATTCCAATAATTTATTTCTATATTTGAATCATTAACTTGTGCCTTAAGAGCACAAGTTAACATTTCCCTTTCCAAATTTATGTGGACTGTGTGTGCTCTTCATCTTCAGAAGTATAGCAGGCAGGCACTAACTAGCGTGCTGCATATTTGCAACGACTTTACGTAATGGTTTTGCATGCAAAGAATGAAGAAACACGAAAGTGAAGTATTCTTTTTCTTCTCCTTTTAAGGAAAAGAGGAATTTCTTGACGAAAAAAAAGGAATTCTATATACAATATTGTTGAAAATATTCATCCCTTATTCAAACTTGAATTTAAAGTTTAAAGTCCAATTTAGAGCCGTGGGGATAAGGCAATGTGAATTAAGTTGCCTAATTTGGGTCCACAGTTGAGTGCTGGACGATCGGAATTTTTTTATTACTTGTATCCCTACATTTATTCCCTCGTCTCAATGTTTGACATCACCTATCTATTTTGTTTTTTGACAAAAGCAAAATGATATTCATTCATTTAAATTGATAAAATACATCAGAAACAATAACATGATTAATATCGTTAAAAACGAAATGGATGAATCTGCAAACAAATTCACAACATCCAAGTTAATAGCATATAACGACAAAATGTCGCCCTAAAAAAAGGAGAAAATGTCTACAAATAATATGATAAAATCTAAATCAGCATAATACTCATGCTTCTGAATCTGGAGCGTTGACGTACAACGCCGCACTCAGACGACGAAATCACGAAAAAAATACAAGAGAAAAACTTGATATATGTGGAAATCACTTATTTAGATTGAAAGAATGATTTAAAACCACTCCCTCCTCGATGAGTGAAAGAGAAATCAAATTTAGAAAGAACGTGAAATTTCTCTCATTAAAAAACTAGGGCCGACTTTGAAAAAGTTGTTGAATCATCATACATACTTCATTATTTTTTCATTTGCTAGAGAGTGAGGGAGTAAATATCATTGTATGTACCGGAAAACAATTTTTAAGTCAAAGGATGAGATGTCAAAGTTATTCGTATAGGGCGTGACGAACCACGATGACATCATCAGATGTTTTGCTAAGCACCTTGATGAGGAAGATGATTGCTCTTTCCCTTGGCCAGCTCGGTGCTAGGCTCACCAAACTTTCCAAAGATCAAATGGATTACATTAGTGTGCCTGTTGAACGTCCATACACGCAAGCTCACTATAGTTACTGAGATAATCAAGGGATGACAAAGAGAAAAATAAAATGATTCTATCTGTATTGTTTGTTTTTTTGGATTTTTGTTGTTGCCTTCCAATTTTTAGATTTGTTGTAAATCGGGAATTCTTTTGGATTATTATCCTATAATGTCAATTCCTTTGGGTTGAAGGGTATCAGCAAAATAAGTGTGTCAATATATTTTAAAAGGTTATAGTACAATTTTCAGGTTCCAAAACAAAGCATCGCATCGGATAGGATTAAGAAAGTGTTTCGGTTTAGATTTCAGAAATGCAAATTATAGTTTTTCTGGAATTTATGAATTATGATTAAACAGGAAAAGATTTACGTGGTTTTAAGGGAAAAAATACGAGTCATCGTAAGTTTATTTCAGTTAGTAGGGACAATGCATATATGTAAGATCCGAAGTTCAAACCCCGACCACCACCAAAAAAAGGGAAAAAATACGAACCAAAAATGTAAGCTATAGTTTTCAGAGAAAACGTACCTGAATGTCAAGTAATGATGAACTCATCTTGAACTCATAAATGTTGAAAGTGGGGTGAGAACATGTCAGACCGTCCAATAGGGGCCTACGACCTAACCTGTTTGAAGTCTAGCCTGACGCAACCCATTTAATAAAAAGGCTAAACTAAAGCTTTTTAGAAAGTCTGTTTAATTAAACAAGCCAAAACTACACCTTAATATAAAATAGACTTTTAATTAGGCTTCAAGGCTTCATCTGACTTTTAAAAAGGTAGATCATGCATTAAAAATGAGTCAATAACAAGTAATAGACCAAACTCAGACCTCTAATTTTTGAAGTATGTCAGACTTAGGTCTTGCAAAATCCGACCCCGCCTAGTCCATTTTCACCCCTAGTTGAAAGTGAGGGTGAAAAATAAATGCGTAAAAGTTCAACGAAAAAAAGAACAAAATTGGAATTATTAATGTTTTATAGAGATGAAGGTACAACAATATGAGTATCAGATAAAATTTTCTACAATCGGTTGGTTGGGCTCGAAATCGGGCCCAAATTCTTAATCTGGACAAGCCCAAATTTGAACACCCATGCCCAATTCTAACTGCTTCAAGTTCCAATCTAGACAGATTCAGTTTAATTAAATTGGTTCGATAAACAGATGAGTTCAATTAATTAATTCCAAAACGGGCCAATTAGAATTCGGTCCATAAATTTGAAATTATAAAAAATAAAAAAATTCAACAACAAAAAAGAAGAAACATATTTTAGTTTGGGCCTAAATTAATTCTAAAATTGAGCCTGAGAAGAGATTTAAATAGATTTTTTTTTCTTCCAAAATTGGGGCCATTCAATATCAAGGTCGTTTATTCTAATCAATATCACGTTCCAAAATACAAGCAAAATCAACATAAATATTGATGTCATTCACCATCTATCTTTAAGGCCATTCAACGCAATAATCAATTTCACATATGACGCACACTCTCCTCCTTCTTTTTCTTATTTCTTGAATCACATTTATTTCATTTGATAACAATTAATACATTTGGCCATTGGCACTACATGCCAGTGAATCAATGTAAAGTAAAAAAAGAGATGAATATTTATGGGTTATTGAGAAAAAAGAGATGAAGATTGAGTTTAAAAAAAAGAGAATTGAGTTTATAAATTTTGATTTTCTAGGAAGATGAATGAAAGTACGAAGAAGATGAAGAAAAGTAAAAAAATATTAAGTAATGATGATTCATGTTAAGATACAATGAACACGCATGATTTAATGGTTCTCTTTTTATAAAAAAGATCAAAGGGTCAAAATTTTTAAAAAAATTAATGAAGTCTACAGTAGAACACCTACAAAATTGTTTCACTTTAAACATTTAGAGTTAAAAACTAACAAAAACAAAAACAAAAGTTGTGATGAAAAACTTAAAGATTAAAAATGGAAGATTTTTTTTTATTTTTATAAAGATTAAAACAAAAAATTTGAATATTTACAGAGATTAAAAACATATTTTTGTAACAAAAAAAAGATTAACATATTTAAATCGTTTTTTTAAGACAACAAGAAAGAAAAAACAAAAAAACACTACATTTGTTGTGAGTAAAGGGTTTTAGGAGCAGAAAATCATATCCACTTCTTGAACCCTAAACTGATGTGACGATGGAACTTCAAACTCTTTGTTGCGCTCTTCCCTCTCAACCACTTCACTTCTCCAAACATCGTGTCAGTAATAAATTTCACTTTATTCATTGCGATTCTTCTCTGCTAATTTGAAACTCTATTCACTTCCACACTAACTTTTTTTCTTCTTCTTTCGCAGTCACAAGCAACTGGAACTCAAGCTCTATTCAGATATCAGAAACAGAATTTTGGGTTTGAAAAATCATCAAAATGTACGATTTTTGTTTTTGGGTCTCTATTAAAATCACAACCATTCAACAAATTGTTATAAATTTTTTGTTTTGATTTCAGCATTCAAACAGGTGATTAAAGAACCTTCATTTTTGGGATTGAAAAAATTTCAAAGGACTATTACACTTACACATGCTTCTGATTCCAATGTAAATGGTGCATTGGAAGTTGAACTGAAACAAAGTTCTAGTGTTCCTGTTAATGGGGGTTATAATGGGTTGGAACCATTTCATGGTAAATCAGGTTCTGTCTCTTTTTATGGGTTGACACACCAATCTGTAGAAGAAGGGAAGTTGGTATCTGCTCCGTTCAAACAAGAGGAGAGCTCTTACTTATGGGTTTTGGCTCCTGTTGCATTCATATCATCTTTGATTCTGCCACAGTTCTTCGTTGGCACTGTTGTTGCGGCTTTCTTTAATGATTTGATTTTAAAAGGTATTTATGATAGAACTCTATGCTTTCTTTTACTATGTTGAATTTCGAGCCTTCTGTTCTGTGCTTTAAATTGGATGGTAAATGATAGTTTGTGACATAGAAGTAAAACTGTGAAATTACAATCTGAATATATGATTGTTGCAAATGTGTTTATATATGCTGATGCCGCTGCTCTTTTTGTCTACACTTCGGTAGGACACTGTTGAGGTATTTTTTTTTTGCAAATGTTAATGCCAAATTATTTAGTGGCTTGATGTAGTTGCAGAATCATATGCAAACCTCAAAGCCTGTTGATAATTGATCCTTTCATTAAGTTTTATCAAAGCCTCCGGCATACAAAGTCATTTCTTTCACATGATAAACATTATCAGTTACAATGCAACCTCTAGTTCTGTACTGACCACCAACACTAGTTGTTGTTAGCTTTGTGGAATGATAGCCATGTTTTGTAATTATGAATGGCTCTTGCTATTGTTCACTGACATATAAGTTGAATTCTCACTCAGATAACATACATGGATGCTTAAAATTGAAGCCTCTGTTTGTTGTATAACTCTTGGGTATCTTGGCAAAACTTTGTGTTTCCATGGTGTTCTGTTGGGGTTTTTTGTTGTATTCCGAATTTCCGACAAGTAAAATAAAATTCTGTTACAAAAAAAAAATTAGATGATAATTGTTTTTGTTGTAGGAAGTAAAACCGTGAAATAACAACCAGAATATATGATTGCTGTTCCTAATGTGTTTATATTGCTGATTCTGCAGTTCTTTGTCTACACTATATGGTAGTATGTTGTTAAGGTTTTTTTGCTGATGTTAATACCAAATTAGTTATTGGCTTTATATAGTTGCAGAGTGATATGCGAATCTCAAAGACTATTGGTAATTGATGGTCTCATGAAATTTTATTGAAGCCTTAAGTAAACAAAATAATTTCTTTTAAGTCATTATCGTATCAGTTCTGAAGCAAACCTCTGGTTCTGTACTTACCACTGACACTATTTGTTGTTATCTTTGTGGAATGATAGCCATGTTTTGAAATTATGAATGGCTCATGATATTGCACTGCCCCTTGAATTTCTCTGCATTTCTAGTGCTTCTTGGGGTTTTAGATGTAGACTCTCGTGGAAGTAATTCACTAACATATAAGTTGAGTTCTCACTAACATATATGGAGGATTAAAATTGAAGCCTTTGCTGTATACCTTTTAGCGATTTTGGCAAAATTTTGTGTTTCCACGTTATTCTATCGGATTTGTTTGATGTATTCTGAACTTTGACAAATCAAATGAAATTCTGTTCCAAAAGAATGGAGTTACATAAAGGTCATGGTTTTGTTTGTGCTGTTAAATGTGGACAATGAAGTATCTCTTGACTCTTGTACACATTTCTGTTACCAATAAAATGCAGATATTGTGACTTCATTCTCTTCCGAGGCACTGTTCTATGTCGGACTTGCAACATTTTTGCAGGTGGCTGATCGTGTCCAGAGGCCATATTTACAGTACAGCTCTAAAAGATGGGGTCTCATCACTGGCCTCAAAGGATATATAACCTCTGCTTTCCTCACAACGGGTTTGAAAATTGCCGTTCCTCTTCTTCTTTTGTATGTGACCTGGTCGGTGGTTCGCATGGCAGCGGTTGTTGCTATAGCTCCCTTTTTAGTTGGCTGTGCTGCTCAATTTGCATTTGAGAGACATTTGGACAGACGTGGGTCATCGTGCTGGCCTCTAGTCCCTATTATATTTGAGGTTTGTCTATCTATTCATTTTTAAATCAATTTAAGATCTTAATGCAGCTTGACGAGTCTACTGGTCTGAGAGGAATAACAACAACTTGGATTTTAATAGTAATTAGTAGTTCTGTGACATTTTGAAATTGAATTGACTTGCCAGGTATACAGATTGTATCAGCTAACAAAAGCAGCCAATTTTGCCGAGAAGTTGATGTACTCTATGAAGGGGCTACCTGCGTCACCTGAAGTACTAGAACGAAGTGGAGCTTTGTTTGGAATGATGGTGATTTTCCAGTTACTGGGTATTGTATGCATTTGGTCATTGATGACGTTTCTCTTGAGGCTATTCCCTTCTAGGCCAGTAGCAGAAAATTACTGAGTTTTGTATGGAATTGGGAAGAGTGTTGTACATAGTCGGAGCGGATAACATTTATAAGGCGATTAACTTCAATGTAGGCTTTTCATTAAAGAAGCTGTGTCAGTGTTATTCATTTATGCTTCAATTTCAGTGTGTCATCAATTGCCGAGAAAATAAACAATGTCTTTCAAATGTCCTGTTTGTTTACAGCCAAAATAATTGATTCGCACACCGTGGTAAGTTGTTAGGGTTCATTTATTTTATTTTTCTTACAACAAAGTCAGCATTATCTGTTCTATGTATCATTTAAATGAAGTACATAATAGCACATGAACAATATAGTTTTCCCCATCAGAAAATTTTGAAAAATATTACCAGCTACATAAGCACATGTAAGTTTAGATCATAATTCACAAGGTGGTTGGTATTAACTCAAGTTCTAAACCACATTCTACTAGTGATAGACAACATTCAAAACATGATAGAATTAGAATCCTACCATAAAATATCATCATCCGTTAACATCAAAATACACTTTGAACTGCAAGCATCAAGTGCCATAGGTACGTTTGAGAATCCTTCATCAAGGAACCATCAATATCCTTAAACAAATAAAAATTCACTCGGGAAAGAGCTTCATTTCATCTACTCTTGGGTTTCATATGTTCCGACCACCACCTTGGACATTGAAAAGTAATATCGGTAAGCTTTGTGTTTTTCCCTTATCCTACCCAGATTTCAATTCAGTTGCTTTATCCAAAAGACGGTGGATTCCAGAATCTTCTATGACCTCGTTACTTGACTTATTCCTCTACCAAGTTAACACCCCCAAAACTTTGAATAACTTGGGTTTCAAAAGTTTGCTTGGAGTCAATTTCTGTCTATTGAATATTCTTTGCATATATCATCGTCATTCACAACATTTTCTTGAGATAGAGGATCTTCTCCAAAACTGTAGACAATTTTTCTAGCTTCACCTAGTCAGAATATCCCACTCCCTCTTCAACTTTCCCTGATTGAACTCCCAAATAACCAAAACCTAATTTTAGTTTTTTCACTGAGAATTCACCCAAATCAGAATTTTCCCTTTCGGTACCTCAAATTCATCGGACTGTATATAAAGAATCTCACCCAGTTCATCAACCTCAAATGAGTGAGTTCATTGGGATGAAACCTGCACTGATTTATTTCATGCTTCAATTAAGCCTTCGAAAATCCACCCTAATTCATAATTCATTTCCAAACCCAGGAACTTCAATTTTGGTGGTTTATAGTTTACAAATTTCGAGAATGTTTTCGTCAATTGCTTATTACCTTTGGACATAATTTTTTTTTTTTTTGAAGAAGCCGACATAAATTAAATTTAAGATGAATTTTTTAAGTTTTTCAATGTTAGTTTTGTCGTAATCAATTCTATTAAAATTTAATAGAAAAGGGTCCGCTTACACTATTCATGTCAATGAAACATGTGATTTCATTCCTTCAATCTATAAAATGTTGCTCTATTGTTTTTTTTCCTCTTCCTTTTGTTAAGATTAGGGAGGAAAATTTGTTTATAACGTTATCAGATAGCCTATTATTCACAACAAATTGGTATCCTAGAACACAAGATAGAGTAACAAGTGTGTTTGACTGCTAGATTGAAGATGCTTTAATCTGTCCATATCTACTATACTTACAAAAAAACAAAACAAAACAAAACTAAATAAAGGGACTGCTGTGTGCATCACAAAAATTTAAGGTTTGTTGTTTCTCTGGTATGATAACTTCCTTTCCTTTACTTTCACACAACATGGGTAAAGAAATAGTTTTATGATGTAACTCAAGCTGAAACACCTTTGAGAACTCTTCAATTAAGGACTTATGAGCAATATGAATAAGACTGTCATCATCCAAATGATGAAAGTCAGCTGTTCCATGATCATTACATGATGACCGAGCTTCTCTCAGCAACCCTTTGATACTCCCTACTTGACGGCCGTGTATTCCACATGGGACGATCCATTTAAAGGGATTCAAATCCGTTGTGACATTGAGTGCTAAGCCATGATAGGTTATCCATTGAGCCACTCTTATACCTATAGCTGCCACTTTCTCATTTCCTGAAATGAAATGTAATGAAGAATAAGGAAAAATAAAAAGATTATGGACAGCTAAAATTTCAGCATTTTTTTTTTTTTAAACATAACAAACTAATGCACAAATAGAATAAGCTCTGACAACCTTCATAGGTTGCAGCATACCAAAATATTAATTCTGACATTGATTTCCAAATTATAAATAAAATCTCATCTAACCCATTTTGCTGCAGATAAGTAATACTAGTAATCCTGATCTAATTTGCCGTGATGCATGATATGGGCACAAATGTTACAAGCAATAACATAAGATGATTTCTTTGATCAAAACAAGACAAAAACGAGGCCGTGCAAATACAAATTATTGACGTGGTCAGTAACAGAGATAATGCAGACTTTGAGCGAATGAAACGTCAAATTGATCCTTAAAATTGTAACTGGTGTTTTTTTTTGGAGGGGGATTTAAAGGGGTCTAAATGCCCAGAAAAGCGAGATTACACAAAAATCAGACGAGGGGTAGAGACTCTCATACAATCAGCATTTACCAAAAACTAATTTCAGCTGGAGTAGAGACTTCCCATGAGTGTTCTTGGCACTCTTCATAACGGCATCCGAATCCACTTGCAGCTCTAAATTGGAAAGATTATGTGCTTTAGACATGGTCAAACCTTCTTAAACTCCCCATAATTCCACTATGAATGCATTGGAAGATCCCAAAGCTTTAGAAAAGCCACCGATCCACTTTCCACTATTGTCTCTGATAACTCCACCGCAGCCAGCAAACGTGTCACCACACTTAGCTGCACCATCAGAATTGAGACACGTCAAAACATGGTCTGGAGGAGACCATCTGCTTAACACTTTAGACTTTCCAAGACCAGACCCGTATACATCTGAATTGGTTCCAGTCTCGTAGTAAATCACTTGCTGCATAGTTACATTGGAGGGATGGTAGGGTCGAATTAAAGACGAGTCACGAATGTTCCTGTTCCTCCAAATCCACTAGGAGTAACAAGCTGTTGCCCAAACAGAAGGCCAGGACACAACATCAGAAATTTTAAGCTTATTGGACATATTGAAATTAACACAATCTTTAATGTCACCTACAAAGAAAAGGCATCTCTGACCAAGAGGAAGCAAATAGATCCAAACAAAAGATGCTAGAGGGCAGTTACAAAGAACCTGTATAATTGATTCCTTCCTTCCTGCACATTGATAATAATATGGATCAGCACTCCCCCATCTACTTGTCATCTTATTAGCGGGGAGCCTCCCATGAACAATTTGCCAAGCAACACACCCGCTCCGGTACATCCGATTTCCAAACCATAGACCAAACCGAATCAGTTGCTTGTAGAGGAAAATCCACATAGCAACTTATAGGCGCTTGAAATAGTGAAATTTCATCTACTCTCACCAGACCAATATCTCAAATGGGAAAATAACATTAAATTTTTGGAGAATTGCTGCAGGCATTAAACCTTGGAGCTCACTCAACTTCCACTCTCCATTATCATCCACTAACTCATGAACACACAAATCTCTCATATGACTAGGAATATCATTCACTCAATCTTCCAATCGTGCCTTTCCCATCCAACCAGAAATACTGATGGAAAATTTAGTTTTTAAATTGAAGAAGGCAAGTCAATTTAGTATCTCCACTAAAACATATCTTCAGAAAACATGAATTAAAATCAATGAAAGACATGTATATGAATCAAATTTACGTTGAAAACTCTCTTGTTGCATCAAGACAAATACAAAATCTTTAAAATTATGATACTAAATTCATAAAATATGACTAAAGACGAACACTCAATTAAATAGTGTGGAACTTATAATTCTGTAATTCAGATTGTAGAGTTACTTACCAACCCAAACACCAGTTAAACCTTCCATCCTAGAAGCCTGAATTGAAAATGTTGAAGACAGAACACGAATAACAACTTCCTCAAGTTTCCTCATATACCAATGAAGATCCATCTTATGTTTTCGGAGATTGATGATTGGATACATCACTAACTACAATAAACAAAACACATTTACAATTTAATACAAAATTCCAACAAAAAAAAAAAAAACAACAGAGTGAAGAAACAAAGATAACAAGAAATTAACCTGGCCAGGACCATGATATGTAACTTCTCCGCCACGTTCAGTACGATGAATATCAAATGGAGGATTTTGAATGTCGAAATTGAGGTTGTCGTTGGAACTAGCAGTACCCAATGTAAAAACAGAAGGGTGTTGCAAAACAATAAGAGTGTCGTTGCAATTTCCTTCATTTTGAATCTGTGATTTCTTTTGTTTGACAATGTCTTTTTGCAAAGACCATGCCAATTCGTAAGGGATCAATTGTTGATGGAAATCTATGAGCTCACAGCTTCGTAAACATTGCACCGTTTTGATTCTTCTTCTTCTTCTTCTATGGATATTGATTATGAGAGAGGATGATTTTGAATGTGAATTGGAGTGGTGGCGGAGTGATCGATGTCGAGGTTGGGTGAAAATGAAACAACACTCTCCCAGTAAAATCATGCTTATGTTGGCTTGTGTTTCAACTGTGCTTTTCTTTTTGTTTTCTCCTTCAATAAAACTGTATTTGCCATAAACTTTGGCTGAGAAAGAATTATTGGAGATGAAAACAATAGATTAATAAGTGAACCGAAGATTCATTCTCTCATAATGATTTCAAAATTGAACCGGTAATTAGTCACTGATTTAATAATGGCATGAAATAATTGGATTAAATCCAATGATTTGGTTGTATAACTTGATCTCTATAAAATAATGGGTAAATTACACTAACCTCCCTTGAGGTTTATTTTATGGGGTTTGTTAGAACACACCCACTAATTTTTATGTAGGAGTGTTTTAGCAAAACTACACCTTAGGGTGTAATTAACCACTTTTTAGTTATTTACTTGCTAAAACACTCCCACATAAAAACTAATGGGTGTGTTCTAGCAAATGCCTATAGGATTTGCTAGAACACACTCACTTGTTATTGTTAGAAGGTGTGTTATAGCAACATACACCTTAGGGTGTATTTAACCACTTTTTAGTTATTTACTTGCTAAAACACTCACATAAAAACTAGTGGGTGTGTTCTAGCAAACCCCTTATTTAATTACATCCCACCTCCCCTCTATTTTTTCACTCAACAATAAGACCCCCCCGGGTGTTATCTCCATCCATCCTCCGTTAAAACAATTTTCAATCAATTAAAGACAATGAAAACACTTCTTTCACTTTTAAGATTTACATGTTATCTTTTGCTAAAATTGATCCATTGTTGCAATTGGCAAAGTTCTCACCATCCATTTTTAACGATAATAAAACAGAGAAATCAATATAAATGCCCATTTTTTTCCAGGATGAAACCATGTAACGGTGGCAATAAAAATCAAAAAGAAAATAAGGAAAAATCAAATTAACTTGAAATCAAGATGTGGAACTAGAATCATGAAACAATTGAAATAAAAAAGCAAAATAAGAAATATGTGACTCTGTAATCATGTAATCACGTGCTCAAATGGGTGGAGAAGAAACAAGATGTAGAATCGTTACAAAGGATAAAGACTCTATTCTTCCAAATTGGCTCCTTACTGTTACAACACGGTTCAATAATAATTTCTTTTTATGTTACTATATTTTAATCTGCTCTGGAGCTAGATTCCATCAACAAATGAAATCGTCTTCCTCCATGGAAACGAAGATATTATTTTAACAGCTAGCAAACAGTGTTAATCTTTAAAGGGATGTATTTAACTATTTTAAAAGAATTTAGGGGAGGTTAATATCTATTATAAAACTAGAGGGGGTGTTTGTGTTATTTAGAGAAACCTCAAGGGAGGTTAGTATAATTTACCCTAAAATAATTAACAATTACTATAATATTATAAAAATCATTGGAAAAATTAACTTATTTTCACAAGTTCATATTTCGAAACAAATCTCTCTCTCATGGTCACAAGTGCTTTTATTCTCTCTCTTCTTCTTTCTATCTCCATTGTTTTTGTCCAATCACAAGAGGAGAAAAGTGGCTGTCACCAAAGTTGTCTAATATTAGTTGTACAAATATCATTCCTCACAAAATACCTTTTTTCACAATTCGGGTAGTTATAACTATATTTTGTGTCTACAAAAATCATGCATATTTAAATAAATATTCTAAAATATGTAGTTTTTTTTAGGGATACAAATATTTAGTTGTAACCAAGTAAAGTATTTATAAAAATACTTTGCATTTATTTAAAAAAATTCCTTTGAGGGATTTATTTAAGAATTTCTGTACATTATAAAATATTAGAGTTTATAATTATATGTAGAGAGAGATTGTTTTTTGTTTTACGCGTTTTTGTTTATGCGGTGGAGATATCGGGGCAGGTATCGGTGCATGATAATTATTGGATACTCTCTTGATACGTATCGGGAAGTATCGGATAATTATTTTTTAAAAAAATAAAATTTAATCTTCGGATACTCTCCTGATACGTATCGGAAAGTATCAGGCAGGTATCGGTGCAGGATACGCAGGGGATACAGTATGTCATCCATTTTGAAGTATCGGGGCTTCATAGCTTTTAATAAAGCATCGTGTTTACAAAATGAACAAACAGTGTAGTAGTATAGCCAGCTTCTCTTTTACATGTAGACGTAGGTTGCAAGTTCTACTCTCATTGGTTTACTGGACTTATCCTAGTCACATCGGTTTGCGCCGGTTCTATTATTGGACGGTCTAATAGGTGACTCAAACTGATCACCCTCCGATTCACGGTCTCATCAGCTGGTCCGGATTTTAAAATACTTCTAAAAATTGTTTCGCAATGCATAATACAAGTGCAAGTACGATACAGATACAATGATACACAATTTTTTTTTTTTAAATTTATGATACGGTTAAGACACATTAACAAATATTTTATAATAAAAATTAAAATGTATATACATTTAAAATACTTCAAAGAAATATGCATTGATCTTTTTGTTTTGTTTTGAAAAGACTAAAAACATGATATATTAAAAGCAAACAATCACAGGCAAGGAGTGCTAAAATTGAAAAAATTACAAAGTTCTCAAATACAAACACAACATCATAAACAATGATGTCTCCAAATTCAAGAAAAAAATAATTAAAAATCAAATCACAGATTAAATTCTTATGCATCTGAGTGGTTGAATACTCTATTGGTAGAAATCGTATGAGTAATCTTTAGCTTTCTACTTGATCCATGATCAAACCAAAAGTTTACAGTATTCAAAGATGTACGAGTTAAGCAATCCTAATTACCAAACACTAGAGAGTTACATTGCTTTCAAATGCATGTCATCCAAATTGCGTGAATGCATTCCTTCATTTTCTTTCCATGGATGGTTAAGAGAGCTTGCAAAGAATTAAAGAAAACTAAGTCAGGGCCGTCTTAACAAATCCGTAGGCCCGGTTTTAGTTTTTAAAGGATGTAAAAAAAATTAAATTTTAGGCCCAAAAAAAAAACATTATAGAAAATTATTACAAAAAATACTCAAGCAAGACTTGAACACATGACCACCCCCACTGAATCAAGAATCAAAAAGCGGCCATGCCACTAATGCACTGCAATCCATTTGATAATATCACACATTAATTAGTATATAACCAATATTTTCGTGCCTTGGAAACAAAAAAATAATATTTTGGGCCCCAAAAAAATTGAGGCCCGGTGTCATAGCCCAGCCTCGACGGGCTATGGGCCGGCCCTGAACTAAGTTAGAGGAGCCAAATCCTTCACTCACTCTTCGATTTTGTGCTCATCTACCAGATTGATCAGATGATTCAGAATAGCGCAACAAAGATAGCATGAGAGAAGAATATAGGAGGTGATCCAAATCCATATACCTCTTCAACCAATTATACCTTTTGTAATGAAAAGTGAATAGTATAATCTCACGTATATGATGAGTGTTATAGACACTCTTTTTTAACACTCACTTTAACACTCTCTTACTGGGTGAAATCCATTTCTAAACCATTAGTAGAGCTTATACTTAACTATCAAAATATATTTAAGTTGAACATATAATAAAAGTAGAAAATTCGTTAGGTTATTTTTCAATAGTATGAATTTGAACGGGTGCTGGTGCAAGCGTGATTAGGCAGCAGACGAACAACATAAGATGGCAACTACCTCTGTAGGATATGTCAAATGCAATATGCTGTAGATGCATCGTCGAAAAGTTGGAATGGGGCGTGCTTGCTGAGTGCAATAGGGTAGTTTATTGAGAGGAGCATTAACTGATCTTTGCAGTTTTGTTATGACAACAGCAGAAGTTGAAAATTGGAGACTGGCGTGCACTTGAATGGCTGGCCTCATTAGAGCAACGATGTGATATTGGAAATGGATTGTAAATTGTTGATGATGTCAACAAAGACAAATTAAATCACTCAGTACAAATCTGATATTGCAAGATGGTAAAACTGTCTTCACAAATCACAACAATTAAAAAGTTGTTCATTAGGCGTCAAGCAAACGGTAGAGCTTATGTTCTTGCACAGATAACTATCTTACACTTCTCAATATTTTTTATGAAATTCCGAATTGTATTGCTACTAATCTTATTAATGAAATGCCTTAAGTTTGATTGCATAGTATGAATTTGAAGAGATTTTTGTGGTAACTATGATATGACATAAAGCTTTAAATTATGTTATTTTAGTACAAAATATGTTATTTTCCATTTTCAATGTCCCTCGCCACAATAATTAAAAAAAAATGAAATAATTAATATCAAAACATGAAATGCTTGTTTCAAGTAATTATAACCATAGAAATGCACTTCAATTATGTAAATTACATTTCATCTTAGTAAAAAAGAATGACTAAATGTAAACACACATAAACCTTTACATTTTAGCTAAAAGCTCTCTCAATTCTGCTGTAGAAGGGACTGACTCAGCAGGGTAAATCTTGGCGACGAGTTGGACAAAACTGTCATATTTATCAACAAAATCCTTCTGCCATAGTTTGGGGAAACGAAAATCAGAACTTGAATATGTAACAATCAAGCTATGTGAGCTATTACTGTTTCCTACCTCAACTACAACTTTAGGAATACTTAGAACTTATCCTTGACTATTAAATTAGATTTAGATAAAGCCATCCAAGTCTGAGCATCATTAATTTTTTTCAGGGAATAAAAAAACCATTCTCTGCATATCATATTTTCTTAAAACTCAACATACCTTGCATTTATCCCACAAGGAAGGTAACAGTTCTTCTGAAGTCAAATTCTTCTGCAATTTCTTATACATTGCATTTATGGACTTGTCCATCTATTTATACAAAAACAAAGACAAGTCACAAATTATGCCACTTGCAAAAGGGTAGTAGAAAAAGATAGACTTACCCCACACAAACTGGCTTTTAGCATTTTCCGAAAATCCACTTTTGACAGCCCAAGCTGGAAAGGAATCTGAAATTGATGTATAACACAATAAATTGTTAAGGTAGAAAGTGAAATATCTGGATGTAGATGTCAAGTTTGGCTATTCAGTACACATGAAAATAAACAAAAATGACAACTATGAGGTGCAAACAAAAATGGCGAGTACTAACTCTGACGGTAATTTTTGAAAAAGAAATGGAAAGAAAATAAAAGACGTTATAAATGTCAGGTCAATTTGAAGATGAAGATCATAGCAAAGTTGAGAAGAGAAATTTTGGAGATTTAGATTAAGGAAAATGAGAAATGTTTGAGTGATTTGCACTCTGCTGATCCTCTATTTCTACACTATTAACAATGAAAATATAATTTTTAAATTTACAAGCAAATTAATGATATTGCTACTACCTAAGTACATGAAGATATTACCTAGGTACATGGCTAAATACATGAATGTCTTGCTACAAATCCAATTACTAACATTAATTCCGACACAACTGAATAACACATGTAAATTATTGGAAAAAGGACTGCACTAAAGTGGAAAAAGTAATAATAGAATGAAAAGATAGCTCAAAAGTAAGGTCCGAGCATTAGAAGTGGGTTAGAATTTGGGTGGGACTTAACTCAATCACGTGAATCAGGAATTAATCTGCCTTCTTAATTATATTTATTAGCTTGGCTAGAACAGGCTAGTAAAATCAGGAATCGATCTATGCTCATTAATTGCAACGTTTAGCTCAAAATACCTGTAAATGTTGTAATCCCTATATATACAAGGAATAAAAAAGCAACAGGAAGCAAGCCATTTGACCTGACATGCCATTTTACCAGACAAACCCTACAAAACTGGCTTATAAGATGAGCACTACCGGAACTTTAGAAGCACTAATGAGGTCATATCTCTAGAAAATAAGGGACTAAACCCACACCTTCACACCCAACACAATGAAGATGTAATAATAATACTAAACCTTTCATTTCCATACTCTATACTTGATGCCCAGAAAGGATTTTTGGAATCGATTAACAACGATTAGTTCTATAATGTAGGAAAAACATTGCAAACTTGTTTATTTAATAAATGAATTCTGATACATTGAAATGTTGTAGAGCAGGATTTATGAAAGATTATTGAAAGAAACAAACCTCTTCGGGTGAAACATTATTTAAAATCAAGTCCTCAATCCTCCGAGCATACTGGAAAAGGCGTTCAAATTGCTTTACGAGGCAGAAAATGGATAATGAGATATTTCCAACAGGGTACAGATTCAAGTATGGACTATGGTAAACAACCAGAACAAAATAGAGAATAAATACTTACATAATAGATAATCATGCTAATATGGCGTGAGCACGATTGCTCATATGCTTCACTAGCTTGATGATAAAACTTGGCTAAAGTAGGCACCACGTTGGCTAGGTCATATAAACTGGGCAAAACAAACAAAATAACAAGTGAAAATCTTCTGCCTTCTTATACAGAATCTACTTAACATACAGGAAAACTGAAGCAGCCTTGAGCTTCCTCATTTCCTGGGAAATGAAAACAAACCTATTCTGAAAAGCAGCATAGTTCTCTATAAGGAAAATATCTGCGTACTTTGGCTCTACTTGTGCAAGTTTTTCCAAAGTTACAAACATTATGCTTACCTGTCAAGCAACAAGCCCATCAGAAAACAATATGCCGATATTAGTTACATATTGAAAATAAATTGATGAACAAAAAAGAAGAAGAAATTTTGAATACTTGGACTGCAGACTAGAGAGGGTAAGCAGTACACAATTGAAATCATCCTTTGTATTTATCAACACAATACAGATGATTTAAGACTATCAACTCTTGATTATGGTCCACAAGGGTATAAGAATGAAAACAATATTATTATTTTTTGTTTCCAATTTAAATCTTTGAAAACAATATGGTATTTTTGTAATTAAATTTATTATTATTTATTTAGGACAAAGTTTACCTACAGTACTATGGGTGTTGTTCTTCGCTAAAAATGCTCATAATAGCCCATAATCGCCTTCAAAGTCCACAACTATATGCAGAAAGTGATTTTTAGTGGACAATAGCACCTATGGTACCGTAGGTATTTTTTGCCCACTTATTGAATAACGTTGCATTCTTTACACCAAATGCAGCATAAGAGACAAGGAGAATGCAGAATAAAACAATTGGGAAACCACCTAACATCAAAAGAAACAAGGAAGCCTCTCAAAAGTCAGAGGCATAATCCACGTAGGACAAGGAGACTATCATGAAAAAATGAACCCTCTCAAAAATAAAAAACATAAATCTAAACCGATGCAAGTACACTACAGAAACCATAGGGTGGTAATTCTTGCCATATATTCCAAATAAATGCACCACAAGCATGAGAAAAGAGAAACACCTTAACTATATTTCTTCTCCCACAACCTCTATTATGAAGAAAGAAAGCAGGTAGAAAAAACATATTCAAGAGTGGTAGGGTGATTAACTAGGTTTATTAAAGTTTCATCATTTAGGAAAGCAAGTACCTTAAATTAACCAAGTTTCTCATGTAAGTTCAATATGAGATAGCACAAAACAATACACAGCTTAAAAGGAATCAAAATAAAACAGTGCTTAAAAGGAATCACTTACAAATTTCATGTATGCTTGGTCAACCAAATCCCTGGACTGTCCAGCAACGTACTGCTCCATCTTTGTTGCAAGGGTTGCAAATCTATAAGAGAAAAATTAAAACATCACTTAACGCAAGAGACTTGAGACATTAAATTGGAATTAAAAAGTGCAGCTGGTATGATAATGAAGGCAGTTTATCAACTTCAAGCTGTGAAGCACCGACACAAACACAAACACGACACTGACACATAAACACCGGAAATAATTAGAAAAATAGAAGTAATTTAACGCAATCACATGTGTCGGTGACACCGGACGTGCCTTCAAGCTAAAGTGTCAATGCTACATACACTTCAACCTATGATGAAACATGTACACTTCTTGAGACATCACAGTGCCTGGGAAGTTTCCTACACAGACACCCATATGACACGCATTGAACACTCCTTGTCCAATGTCTTACTAAATATTTAATGGTTTGGATATGCGACAGACACTTCATAGCCACTTAGTTAGTTGACCAACATTCAAATAGGGCTCAACACTTAAAAGATGCGACTCTTAAAAGAAAATAATCTCAATTTTTCAATTAAAAAATATCTATAATTTGGAAGTGTTTCTCTTCCACTTTTCATCCATACAACCTACACATGTACATATCTACATATACACTTGAGGAGCTAGCTCAGTGGTAAGAGCTTATAGCCTTGTAACCTCAAGTACAAAGTTCAAATCCGCTCGGGGACACTAATAAAAATTTCTCTCTTCCCCAATTTTTTTGAATTAAAAAAAAATGTAAATGACTACATATATATAGGGGGTGTATCAAGTGAGAACCTGATAATCGAGAGGAGCAAATATTGACCAGCACCATATATTGTTAAAATTAACATCTTTTATGTTTTCAGCTAATATGCTCTCTAGTGTCCCTATATTATAGATATTTTATTGTGTTAGCCTGTGCATCTTGATATTGTCTCTGATGTTTGTGTCTATGGTCATGCTTCTTACACATCAACATCTTCCCTCAAAGTTCAAATAACGCCTTTATTCCCAGATTTTCCAAGTAAACCAAAATAATATACTGGCTAATAAATGTAGATGCATAAATGGGCGTTCTTGAATTGATAATAATATCAGAGAAATATTAGCATTATTATTCACATTCTCCACCCATATCTTAGCTGCTATCAATTTCCATCTCTTTAGCATTAAGCACATACATTACTGGGAGCTCACATGAATGTAAGGTTGATAATTTAAACAGTTAAACATATTCCTGGCATGCATAGCAAACATGATAATTTGACACATCATCAGCAATTTTTCTCTGTCGTCCATTTGCATGCCATGTCGGTATATTTCTAGACAGATAAGCAACTTTAGATGCAATATTTATAGTTTCATCTAAAAATGAACTAGACGAAAAAAAAACAATTTTCTTTAAAACTCAAAATGATGTAAGAATGTCATGTAAATCAGACTAACCCAGAATAACCTAATCTGACCTTAATGAGGTTTACAATAGAAGATAATGATTCCCTGTTTAACAATCTTGAATAGTTACAGAGTTTTCACTACATGTAGTAGATAGAATATTTTAGGTTTTTTTACATTCTAAATTCTGTATAACAGGCTAAAAACTAAATTTTGTACAACTAAGCTATCATTCTAAAACATATCAATTTCATTGGAGAAAGAGGGGGAATGTAGATTCCAAAGATCTATTTTACCTGGGAATGTAGGGTAAGACACTTTGGCGAACATTACGCTCACTTCTTTCAATATTATGGCAAGCCTCATCAACAAACTAAAAGATTTCCAATTAGATGAATTGTGTTAGCATTTTAATATTCTAAATGTAATTGGAAATTCTTTATAAAGCTAGTCACATACACGGATGAATAGCATAGATATCCGAGACTCGAGTTCACCAAGCAAAAGGCGGACAAATCTTGCTGCATCAGCTTTTTGACCAGAAAGATAGCGTTCTGTTATTCCATGCATTGATATGCAGCATAAAGGATCAATCTTACATGCCCAATCTACAACAGCATAGAAGTCTTCCTGAAATTATATAAATTACAGAGCAGATTTATAGCAGCACAATCTTTTAACTTATAAGAAACAATAAGTTGAAATGATCTTGCAGTGCTACAAGTATGCTAACTAATAGCTTCACTTCTAAGTTTGAATCAACTTTTGTACCTCAACATTTTCCAAGATCCCTAATCTAAAAAGTGATTGCCATTTATATGGCATGCCTGCATAAGGGCATTTTTGTAAGTTAAGTGCTAAGCATTTAGTTCAGTTGAGAAGCTCCTACGTAAGCTAGAAGCTAGTTCAAACAAGGTTTTAATAAGATCCATAAACTTATCGCAAAGTGTCCACTTATAAGTTATAAGGAACAACTTGATCATCACTCCATAACATCCAATTTCAGCGTATGTAAGATAAATGCACAGAGTTGCTATGGATAATTGGCAAGGTTTTTACCACATTATCTGGGATTTGGGTCCTCTTGCGAATCATAACAGTGATGAGTGCGATAAGAAAAAGATATGGAACAAGTCAATAAAATTTTCATCAGATCCGTATCCTATGTAACAAGAGAAGATCCAGATCCGTTCCTCTCATATCATAAATTCAAACTGTAAAAGAGAGAAAGATTTCATTCTATGCATACTTGAATTCCATCTAGCAAATCCTGAAGTGATTCATTTAAAGCTGCAAGCTCCGCAGAACTTATACCTGGAACATTGAATAAATAAATGGCCAAATTATGAAACAACTTATCACAACAGAGGAAAATCAAACCACAATGTTTAATTATAAAATATAAAACATTCGAAAAGGATATTTGTTGAGAGTGAGGTAAATGTACCGGATTTACTATCATTCTCATCGATGTCTGCAATTCCCAAATCATCATCATCGTTGTGTCCAGATTTATTAACATCAAGCGTAGGAACTTCGAAGCACATGAAGTGTGCAAAAAAAGAACTCTGAAACATAATCACGAATAGTTACACTTTTAAGTTCATTGAAGATAAACTAGTTTCAATAAGGAGTGAATATTAATAAGTTTCACCTCATCCACCATTAGTGGGATAAAAACAGTGAGCATCTTTGCATATGCATCAGAAATTGCAGAAGAGTCGGCAGAATTTACATTCTGACTAGAGCCCACGGAACCTTCAGGCGAAACATTTGGATTTTTAGAAATTTTAGTACTAGCACGAAGTTCATTAGCAAATTCACGGGCCTGCGAAGGGATGTGTGAAACTTTAGATTCTGCATACACACTATTCTACCAAAACATAACAAACTAGTAAATATGACCTAGAACCCAAATTAATATCAACAAAAAGAACCAAAGACTTTTTCCATTAGAAGATTTGGTTACTTGGATCAAATAGCGTCATGTAGTGAAAATTGAAAAATCATTTAAATAATCCTTTATAATTATTTCGCGCATAGACGCATAGTTTTTCTAGGTCCTTTATATCCTGTAACTTAACACTAATATTGGAAAACAGTGGTAAGGAATGGTATATACATAACGAAAATTCCTTGTACAATGATTCAGAAAAAAAATTCTTCCACCTGTTCTGTATCACTCAAGATATCCAGGAAAGAGAGATTACATTGGATTTTTTTACCGTGTCCAAGACATTTCATAAAACTTCATGCTAGTAATGTTTTGCAATTTTTGTTTCAAAACCATGATTTTTTACAGGTAATTACAACAGTGAATATTTCCACATGTATAGTGGTCACTTTGCAGTTCATAAAATGCTCAAGTTCAAGTCATAGCATGATTTTACCACCAAATGATAAATAAATAAAAATAACAATAATAACAGTAAGTATTTGTAATCTCAGACCTCCCTGCGAAGAAGCAAGTTTAGAGAACAACAATAAGCTTTTTTCAATGGGCCCAAGCAATTCTTATCGAGAATCTGCATGTTGAGGAGAATAAAAAGAAGCAAACTCATCAAATATAGATTTGCAAAACTAAACTTTGAGAAGATGTTGTATTTCATTCATAATCAAACCTTTAACTGTTGCAAAAGGCGTGCATATGTCCTGCACTTGTATCGAAGGTCGGCATGATCTGGCCTTTTCAACTGTCCTCGCTGTTTAAAGAAAGCAGACAAAGTGAAAATTAAAGATTTTAAGTTTATAGTTCCATAAATAATTTATGCAGAAAATACCTGAGAAAAGTAATTTTTATCATTCATCATGAAATCAACAAAAGTAGCAAAGTAATTCCTCAAAAATTCAGAAACTCTCCTGACGAAAGTAGATTTTATTATTTGAAGTTCTCCTCGCTTCTCTTTGAACTGCAGAAGTAGAAAAACCACCATTAAAACCAATGACTTTTTAGGTCCTAAAAATGTTTTAGTTAAAACATGGGAAAAATATCTCATAGTATCTTCATGGTATCATGTAGAGTAATTTAGATTATCTCTTTGGACCGTCATAATATTCCTAGAGGTTTGAAAGCCCTCTAGAAAGGCTCAGACGCCCTCTAGAAGGGCTCCTGAAGCCCAGGCGCGCCCTTCCCAGGGCGCCGCCTTCCATAGCTTCTAGAAACCTCTAGAAACCACTTAAAAGACCAAAATCCCAGCTAACTTGGGGCTTAAGTCACGCTAAAACAAACCCACAAGGGGCTATAAATACCACCCTTGGGATCACTCTCAAGGCAGCACAAAAACAGTCTAACCCTAGATTCTATTACCGTACTTTTGCAAGTACACTCTTAATAGGTTTTCATATTTTCTTAAGATTTATTTGATTTCAGAAAATATTTTCTGATATTGTTTTCTGGTTCTTGTTGTTGTATTGTTTTCTGTTTCCCTTAATAATTACAAAATGTCCCCTTTATTTTATTTTTCTTTTCAAAGATTTATACATCAACCAAGGAAATAATTGAAAGCAGAAAAACAACTATGACAGTGTGTGACGTTATTGTGATTTATTAGTGAAAACAGAAAATGGAAATTATGTGTGACATTCTCTTTCTCTCTCTCTCTCTCTCTCTCTCTCTCTCTCTCTCTCTCCTCCCTCTTTTAACACTTTCCTAATTTTATACAGCCAAGAATAACTTATTTGCTTAGGGAGACTCCAAAATCAAAATAGGGACATAAAAAACTTATCAAACTAATCAAAATGTTAGCAACTAATGAATAAAAATCACAATTTCCTCCTCAATTTTTTTTTATTTCTTTCATTTTTTTTAACAAATGAAATCAAGTTTGTATCACCATGAACTGTTTTGTTACCATATTATCAGCAACTTTCCCATATTTACAAGTAAGGCAGAGAACATACAGCTCTCATCTTTGCATAAGTAGGATCTATGTTAGACACTTCAAAATTACGCAAGGCACCGGTCAACCATTCACATGCTTCTATATTTTGAAGCATTTGTGCTTCATCAAACGAATCTCCTGTCAAAAATGCTGAATACTACAGCAAATGAAAATTCATTAAAATAAATATTAAATATATTAAACTCATACTATGAAAATTCACCACGTAAAGACATACCTCAGAAGGGATATTCAATTGCTCAATAAGTTTATCAAGCTCTTCAATGAGAGATTTGTTATTTACTGATTGCATTTCCAACTTGTTATTGCGGATTTCAATCTAGAAATAAGAAAAGTAAAGTGAACAAAGATGAAGATGACATTTTTTTTAATTAATGAAGTTCATTAAGACAAAGAGAAGATCGTTATAAAGGATTAGGAGGATAAGAAAACAAACAAGAGATTAAATAACACTACAATCCAGCAAAGCTACCCAATCTCTCAACAATCTATAAAAGAAACCCTGGAAAAAGTACCATAAGTTTTACATAAAGTATAGCCCGGATGCGTAAACTTAGCCAAAAGAAGATTTTCATCAAATGAAATCTCCTTGAAGATGCAACTTACTTTCCAACCATGTGCACCAAAGAGTGACACAGATTGAATATTGACACAAATATTAATCTTCTTTTAGTCTAAAGAGAGCATAAACTATTAATACTAAAGTTAAAGTAGTTGACTGTGATTTTAAGTGATAGCTATAACAGAATGTGAGTCTGTTATTTGGAAACCTATAATGTACACTATTATTTCTGCCTCAAAGTCAAGGTAGTTGAACGAGAGTCATCTTGTCTTCCAACTTAGGTTTGTGTCTGAGTGAGAAATCTTAGAGGAGTGGCTTAGTGAGAAGGTTAGCAAAATGGTTCCTAACAACTGGTTCCCAACAATATCGTCTTTGACAGACACAAAAAAAAAAAAGGAAAAAAATGCTCAAGACAATAAAGCTATCCCGTCCCTCTCCACAGGGCTGAATAGCAAAGAGCCATTAAGTTTATCACTCTTTACACCAGTCAAATTCTTTGACGCTAAGCAACATAAACTGGTTCAAATGAAAAAGGACAAATCTAAGAATCAAGATTCACCACATGTGCCATCAAACCAGGTATTCCACTCCAGACTAAAGTGAAACTTGGATGCTACAAAATTAACTTGGTAACTGTTTCGAAGTTAGATTGGGAGATAAAGGGTCTGTTTTCATGGTTTGTTTCTCCTCCTGCTTACCTTTTTTCCTTTTCACATTGTTCTTGGTATTGGTTTTAGAAAAGAAAACTTTTAAAATAAAATAAATGTAAGATATTAATATACGTAGACAACAGAGTAAAAAAGGAAGAAAAAAAAATCATAAGTATCTTCCTATTGTGGTTACAACAGCATAAAGAAAAAGAAGAACAGAGATCAAACCACAAAAAGAAAATCTACTAGACTTGTGAATGTGACATGCGATGCTTTAGCCAAGAAACTAAGAAATCAATTAAATGAATGAACAGGGATTTCCATTAACACTGCTATAAAACCACAAAGAAAATCGTGACGTGAATAGGCACAATGTGCTCCAACTTGAAGTTTACAAGCCCTTACTGATTCAATATCCTCCCTCATGTGTCGGAGTTTCACATTGAACATGCCTAACCATTCACCCATGTCTTCGACACAATTTGAAGCAGCTTCAAGTCCTTGCAAAACCTTCAAGACACAAATCAGTATGAGTCACTTCATAAAAACGTGTGAATGCAAATTTAAACAACCAACTATGAGAAGCATGGGGATTAATAAAATGAAGTAGCATTTTGCCGATCATAGTGTTGTTACCACAACAGCTTTAATGGTTGAACCATTGAAGTGGCAAAGGTTAAAGGTTTAGGCAGGGGATTGTTGAGGAGAATCTCACATCAACTAGAGATATGGCCTAAGTATTGGTTATATCGTTTGGGCAGTTCTCACCTTACAAGAGTGTTTTTTGGGGTTCAGTTAAGCCTAAAACTTAATATGGTATTAGAGTTTATCCTAGACCCATTATTGGACCATGATCTCTTTGATTCCACCACCATTTGACCACGTTCTAGATGTTCAACCGTGGGCGTGATAGGGTGTTTCGAGATCCCTTCCCATTATTCCACCCACATTAATCCATGCTTCAAAACCGGCTTGGGCACCAGCCGGTTTTGTGGGGTTGGGTTAAGCCCAAAACCTAAGGGATAAGTTAAGCAAACTGGTTTATCTAAAAGGTAGAGAATCCAAGCTGTATTCGTTTTAAATAATTATAATCATGACTTGAAAAAAATTGACGGATTTTTCGGTCTATCATTATGAATTCACAAGGTGAGAAAACTAAGCAACACTATACAATATGAAATAAGGGGTCTGTTAAACACAAGTAAACAATAATGTGATACCAGTAAAAGAAAGGTAATAATCAACTCAATGAATAGTTGTACCTCATCTATCAGAGGTTCACTTTCTAAAATAGCATGCACATTTGCTGCTTCCAGAGCCTGGAGCTCTCTTTTCAACCTTTCAGAAAACGCCTCTGCTTGACTAATACCCGTGATATAACTGCCCATTCAAAAACTACAACAATTTAACTCTACACATTAAAGAAGATAGGATTTAATAAATTATACAGGCATAGATGAATTGCTTGAGAGAAATTACTCTCTCAGCCTTGTTATTTATAACCAAGTGATTACGATCAAATCTACAAATCAAATCCCTTGATTATAGGGATAAAAACTAACCAACCTAATCATATAGAGAGATTTTCTCAACATAATATAATTCAAATCTATACATATCAAAAGAGTATCTGTAACGCCCATATAAAATGTCTAGAATTTTTACAGAGCGTTAAAATTTGGTATCAGAGCTGGTCGATCCAGATCGTGCCTTGGGTCATTAGAATTCAATAAAATGCAGTGGGACCATTGGGTTCCAGATATTTATTCAGTCGAAATTTTTATTATTGTAATTTTAATGTTTCCGGTACTAAATTTAACGCACATGCTAGATATTCTAGATAAGTTTAGTATGGGCGTTACAGTATCCAACCAATGCAAGCACATAGTTGTTTCATTTGAATTCTTTTTGACAAAATGTAGAAGTATCATGTTCGGTATTTTCTATTTGTTGGGGGGTAGTAACACCACGGATGTCCTCACGCCCTTTTAGGTATAAAGTAATCCCTACTTGGGTGTTGGCTTAGTTCTATCCCCAAGATGCTTCTAGTAGATTTTAAAATTACACCATGACATTAGCAACTAATTTGTGAATGTCAATCGTAAAATATGGCCAAAAATTTCATAGAGAAAGTGAGGCTTTCTATGGCATTGAATAAACCCTCTGCACCCATAAGACATTATATTCTTACACATCATAAACATTTAACCTCGGAATACATTTTAAGTTGAATGATAGCACCTACTTTCCCAAAAGAGCTTCCATGTCCTCTTCCTCTGCTTGGGAGACAAGCTCCTTTTCAACATTGACTTTCAATTCTGCTTCATTGACAGCAGATTCAACAGTAGCACCATCTGTTTGGTTATTTTGAGTGGAAACTGCAGGTGTATTTTCCTATATAACATTGGTGAAAATAAATATAGAGAACATAGGGTCTAGAATAATCAACAGAAATTAGTCATCAATTACATAGGGTCTAGAATAATTTTCCGCATTAAATCAAGGACTTAAAGATCACTAATGAGATAAGTCACCCTCAGTCGAAAGTAATAAATGTTGAGTACATAAATTAAACAAGTAAAGAAGACAATGACTGTAGCTTGATTGTAAAGCAACTTCAAGCTTGAGCATTAGAAGACCATTATGCACCTTAGCCCAAAGAGCCATCTCCACAACATCAATACCAACAACCTTAGGAAGGCGACCCAGGACATCTTTGCAGATATTCAAGGTAGAAAGCAGGAGGCGGTTCCTGCAATAATGTAATAGATACAATGAACAAAAGTCCATCTCCTTACATACGATCATAGGTGATTGAAATTTACTTGTGTAGATTTAACCTGTCGTCAATATTGCGCATTGTCCACTGTGGAGGAGCCACAGTGTGATTTCTGAGGTTATCAAATCCCTGTAAGACATACATTCATCAGTACTCTGCAGTCTGCACCCCATTGGAAAAAAAAATAAATAAATAAAAAAAGATAAACAAAAGACATTTAAAACAAACTGAGAACATTGCCATGTAAGTCAGGCTATTTAATTTTATTAATTATTTAGGATTTTGAATATTATAATTAGGGTTTTTTGTTTGGGATTCTTTATTGTTACTTGTCAATGTTATTTAGGGATTTCGTTCTATTTTGGAGTATCTTTTTCCATCTTTTGATTAATAGCTTATTATTACTACAGTGTACACAGAGAGAGCTAGCAACACACTCTTCTATTGATCGAAATTCAAATGGTTCAGCTAAATCATGTAGGCCCCACATGAATTTAGTGGGACCAATATGAATTTCAACCAATAAAAGAGTGTGTTGCTAGCATAATTCTAGTGTACACGTATGGAATGCTTTTTATTACTACGTGATTATATGCATAAAGTTTTCTTCATTCAAAGAGTAGGGGAGCCCTAAGTTATCAGCAGAGTACCCTACTTGGATTGTCCAGCATCAACTATCTTCATAACATAACGATTTGTATTGAAGAAGGAAAAATATGGAACATTACCAACGTAAACGTACATCCACTGGGATCATTTGTTACAACTTCCACTTTTGAGAGATGCTTCAGCTTGTATATCTTAGCAGGCTGCAAGAACGATAAATGTTACACAAGCACTGTCTTTTTCCGTGGAACTTTATAGATAAAATATGTTAAAACATCTGACCAAGACAAATTTGTGACAGAGGGATGTGAGGTATTAGCTGAACCAGTTTCAGTTTATCAGTTTCTTTTACCAACAAAGGTAAGGTAGACAATTTCTTCACTTCAGATAAAGCAAAACTGACACGGCTATACCTTGCAGCAAGGGTCCAAAGTCGCTAAGGATAAGTTGTATATACTGAACAATTTAAATAAAAAAGGAAGGCAACAAAGGTGGTATGAGCATTATTTCAACTAGAGTTATACAAAGATCATTTTTTTCTAATGCAGTCTTTTTGTTTCCTTTCTTGGGAAACCAGCACACGGAAGATGGATTATGGAATAGGATGAACAGGAAATCTTTGAAAAAAAAACAAAAAACAATACTAGTAACATCCAAGGAAAATGCAACTTCTCTGGTTCCTTCGTGAAATGGAATGGGAATGGCAACAAAATACAAAATCAAACATGTCCCAGAGAGGCAAGGAAGAGGGATGAGAAGGAAATCACCTCAAGAACTCCTCCATTCGAATACTTTAAAACTCGAAGAAAAGCCTTTGTCCGTTGAGTTTTCGCTTTTGCTACACAAAATAACATGTTGTCACCAACAATTCTACAGATAAAGAATAAAACAACTAATTGCAGCAGTAACACAGGATGACCACATGCACTCACCTACACAGAGCGGAAAGAACGCCTACCTTTCTATTCCTTTTTGTTCAAACAAGATAATCTTACCAGTATATAAACTAGATAAGAACACACTGCAAGATAATGTCTCAAATGCTAATTCCTCGCATTTATACTAAATACAAGAAGGAAAAACCTACAATGATGTGTTAAATTAAAATAAGAGAAGCATAGTCTCTGTTTTCTGATTAAAACCCCGCTGTGGCCGCTGCTAACATTAAACAGAAATTGCCTATTAACTGGTTTCATAACTCGCAGAAGTATTTGAATGCATAAACACTACATGTTAACTCCTTATGAAATCAACTTAATCGAGTAAACCCTTAAACATATAGCCTAAGCTAGTGACCTCTATAGCACCGACGCTTGATGAAGGCGAGTCATGTGATTACATTGAATTGTGTCATTTTCTAAAAAAGTAATTAGTGTCAATGCGTCACTATGTGCTTGCTTCATAGCTAATAACACACCCTCAGAACCAAGTAATTCTATCAACAAAACAACGAGCACTACAGGCACTGATTCATCTAACAAGTTCCATAAGACGCACACCGAAATTCACAAATGCAACATTTCAATTCATTTTGGCGAGACATTGGGTGAAAAATGCAGAGAATGAGAGAGTAATGGCGCATACTAGAAATAGCGAGAACCCTAGGTTTGGCCATTTGACGACCAAGCTTAGCAGCTTTTCCCCAGGTACCGTGAGTCTTGACAACTCGGATGGAAATGACGATCTTCTGTTTGGTGCCTTCAATTGCAGCTTCACAAGCTCGCCGGAGTTCGGCATCGTCGGCGCTAGATTTCGCCATTTTCGAATCTCTGATCTGAAAATTGATTTGAGAGAAGATAGTGCAGAATGACGCAGGGTATTATTGTTAGGAGTGGAAATTGGGGAAAACGGTTTCAGTTGGATCTTCTTTCTCTTTGCTTCTTCCATCGTGACTCGTGTCACTTCACTGTTTAACGCTTCCAACCAATTCTGTTGGTTGCAAAAACAAATTTGGCGGTCCATTGCCACGCCTTCACAACGATAATTTGCATTTTTTTCCGCTCCAAATTTTCCATGCACAGCTTTTTCCTTTTATCCACGTCTCATTTCATAATATAGTTAACTGTTCTTGTTTTTTTTCTCTCACAAAAACTATAGAAATCAAATTTGGAAAAATACTTCTAAAAAATAATTGGGGATAAATTAGCCGATTCAACTTGTAGTGTTTCATAAAATGATAAAAAAAAAATATATAAGTTTAATTAATATTTATAATTTTTCAATTAAAATAACACGTGTAAGAAAAAAACAATTGCGAGGGAAGAATCTATCTTGTGTCCCACAAATTTTTCAACAAAGATTAGTCACTGCTAAATAAACTTCGTATCAATATCATAGTAACAAAAGAAAAATAATAAGTGTAAAAATTTAATTTAACATACATTTTACTTATATTTTGGGACAGGGTAAGTTATAAGCTACTTGAATTATCTTACCAAAATAAATCTTTTTTAGCTATATGAGTTCATAAACTATAAGCTTTCAACTATAAGTCATGTTGTATTTGCCAAACACACCCTCTCTTGAAAAAGAAAAATACATAATTTGACCAAAATAAATTTGGATATCTTCGACTTTTTGTCAATTTTTTCACAAAATCAATTTTTTTTCTTCATAAACACAAAGTGTTGAAAATTTGATATTGTGGATTTTGATATCTATGTAATATTCACAGTTTAACAAATGTTATCATATGAGTTGTACTTATAATATTCATTTGTGTTTTTACCGATGTTCAGGGGCGTTTTTAGGGCCCAGCTAACCTGGACACACGCCCGGGCTCAACCGATACTTTCTTTGTATCGCTACAAGAAATTTGCATGAAATTTGACTTATAGTGACAGTCAAAATCCGTCACTACAGGGAAATTTCCGTAGCTAAATCTGTCTGTCATTGCTAAATGGCTGTCACTACATGTTTTCCACATTTACCTACGGGAAAAACGTAGGTAATTCTAAGGAGATCATTTTAAAATGCATTATGGACCTCTACCTACGGTTTGGCTGTCACTAAAACTTATCATTGTTTTTGTTTTTTAATATTTTATATTCTACTATAAATTCTAAAGATTAATAATTCATAAAATTACCACTAAAATTAATTTAATCAATATAATAAAATATTATAATTAATATCATTAGAATTTGAAATCGATTACTATAATCAATTTTTAAATAAATTGTTGAAGTGACTTAACTATAATAATTCTCCCTAACTCTGAACTATTATACCATTCACTCAAATCAATACTCAATACTCACTGAAATACTCAATACTCACATAAATCTAAATCTATATATATACTCCATTGCTCATTTAATTTATGGTAACAATCCTTCATACATAAAAAAAACTTACAATCACTTTATACATAAAAAAAACTTACAATCGCTTCTACAACATGGCATAATTAATCAAATTTTAACTTCTAATTTGTGGATCTTCAACAATAGCGGGTGCACCAAAGCTATTATCAACATCAACAAAAGTTGGAAGTACACCAGTTATCAAGCCATGTCAATAAGCTAGTAAAATAATCTTATAAGCCCGTGAGAAATAATTGTTATCAACATGATCAGTTGTGTGTGGTTCAATGACTTGATGATATGTTACATCGAGCGACAGATATTCAAGTCATTTGATGATGTTGATATTATTCGAACTTTCATCGCAAAGAGATCTCGAAAAGGGCATTTACCTCCTAATTTTATTTAGCACACTATTGACAAGTTATGTCCCATCTCTCTTATTTCAAATTATACTTTTATCGACAAAATGACGAGCCTCTTTTATTTCGATTTATGACTATTTATATATTATGTCGCATGTGAATTTGTGATCAAAATTTTGTTCAGGCTCGATAAAATTCTTAGCTCCGCCACTGCCGATGTTTGTGGGACACTCCACAAATCATTACTTAAAACATGTGTTACATTGAAGACCTTGAGATAAATTGGTCCCTATAAAAAAATTACAAATTAACTATTTGCTCCTCAAATTATATTTAAATCTATGACCAATCTTTCATTTTCTTCCTTCTTCTTCCCTTTTACTCTTTCCTTTTAAATTTCTTCTTCCTTATTGAAGGAACAAACTCATATGGTGCCTTCATACGTGACAATCTAAAGTGGTACTATATTACATTCTTCTCCATCACCTTCCAAGCATAATGTAAGTTTGAAGTGTAAGATAAAATCATATATGTGTTGCAAACGGGAATCTGAATAGGTCTTTTTTGGTTGTTAACTTTAAGGTAATCTTTCGTGTATGTTTTCAAATGGTTGATATTTATCTAAAATTTCATGCATCTTAATTGTTGAATATAAATAGGGAGCCTCCAAAATTGAGAGGTGCGTTTGATTTGTTAAACAGTAAGTATTAGACATAACAACACAAAACAGAACAACATAAGACAAAATTTTTGGTCGTATACAATTTTTGGTAGACAAATGACTATTTTTGTATTTTAGACAATTTGTACGTGAGACAAAAAGTTGTGATGTGATTTAGTAAAAGACATGAATTTCAGTTTTTGTTATGTCTATTGCCTTTTAATTTGTTTTGTTTCTGAAACAGTTTTACAAATCAATATTTAGCAGATCAAATGCAATCTGAATTTTTATGATCTTGTCATGATGATCGTGTAGAAATTAAGACAAATATGTGAGAGACTAATTTATCCTTTACGTCACATTGAAGGGGGAATAAGATCGACTTACGAGACATTTTGCTTCCCTTATTTCCACTCTCCTTCAAGAGGAATTCTACTACTATAGCCACAAGTATAAATAAATAAGGTTTGGGCACACGCATTAAAACATTTTTTTTAATAATAAAAAATAAATTGACAATAAGATGCTTTAGTATTTTGAGAAAAAAAAAATTTATATACATGTAATCAAACATTATTCATCTACATTTATAATCATAGAGAATGTCTCATTATTCAAATATCAAATAATTAAACAAAACAACTCAAACTTAAAAGAATTCTTCCTCTCCCCTTCATTTTTGGCTTACTCAAACTTAACGAGCCCTATCACTTGCGACTGGGACAATGTTGTGCATAAAACCTCTTACCACTCTATCACTATTAGAATGTTTTCAATCACGTCCTAAGATGTAGATATTTCTTGAAATACTTTAAGAATTATTACAAAATGACATCGTAATGTAATTAATTACATACATGTGTAAACAAAATTATATGACTATCTTATTTCAAAAAAATTAAATTATGTGACTATATGTACATAAAAATTAAACTTATTTATTAATATGTTATCTTATTTTATTTCTTTTAAAAAAAATTATTGAAATTTATGTCTTAACACAAATACGAAAACTAAACGATGGAGGAGAATATACAAGATTGGAAAATAAATTTACAATTTGCTTTGAGAAGGGATTTTAAAGTTGTGCTTGTGGAGATAGATTTGTAGGTGGCAATCAACTTCATTATAGGAGGGCGTTTGGCTGCTCATACACTAGCTCCGAGTTAATCCTAAGAGTGGGGAAGTTCTTTGTGGTCTCATATATTGGGGGAGACTATCTAAATTAAAGATAGTTTGACAAAATATAAGCTATCTTTAGACCATATTAGAAGAGTTTTTAGTTGGAGAATTCTTTAGAATCCATGAAAAAATGTGAGCATAAGTGGGGTAATTTTTAAAAGGAGGAGATTTAGGTCAAGTGTCTTAGGCACTGTTCAACCGGTGCCTCCCGTAAATTTTAATAATCGACGTCATTTAAAATGTTTTTATTTTAAGGGATTTAAGATGTTTTTGTTGCTGACACAAGTTTTGAGCGGTTATTTTATGCATCACTACAAATCAGTACCAACCATACCTATCGAACAAGATGTAAGCAAAGTATTTTCCTTTTTAAAATAATAAATAAGATAAGAGTGCTAGAGCCCAACATGAATGTTGTTATAAGATAAGAGTGCTAGAGCCCAACACACACTCCTTGAAATTTAAATGTCTCACGATAATATAAACGAATCATTTTTTTTAAGGAATTATATAAACGAGTCATGTTAAAAAGATGTTTGTGGCATAGAGTCTTAGCTGCGCGTTACGGAAGGTGGAACTATAGGAGATGGAGGGAGATTAACTTTGGTGTGGTGGTATAATTTGCTTAGCATCACAAGGGGCGCTAGTGAGGGTGTTGGTAACTAGTTTACTGATCACTTATGGCGTGAGGTGGGGATGAAGTAGGAACTTTATTTTGGTGGGATCCTTGGTTAGAGGGAGGAATTATGAAGGATAGATTCAATCGTTTTTTTATCTTTCGGATAACAAATTGGCGATTGTTGCAGACATGTCTTCTTTATGATGGAGAGAGGGAGGTGAGGCGTGGAAATAGCGACGGAGGTTGTTGGCTTTTGGGAGGAAGAAATGTGAAGTGAATGTTGTACACTTTTATTACCAATTGTTTTGCAAGCTGGTGTGAATGACAGGTGGATCTGACAACTTCATGCCTCTTAATCAACGTCCAAGCAACAACCATTTGACACAAGGAGGTTCCTTTAAAAGTTAGTATCTTCGCTTGGCGTTTATCATGTAACCGTTTACCAACAACTGAGAGCTTAATCAAGAGAAGGATACTTCAACCAAATATTTTCTTTTGCTCATGCGGGTGTGGCTCTCACGGGGATATTGATCATTTGCTTTTGCATTGTGACTTTTTTAGTCAAATTTGGCACGAAATTTATTATCGGCTCAATTTGGTTTCAGTCAAGCCAGCTCATGTTCACGACCACATTCTTCAATTTAGATTGATTTGACTCTCTTGTGTTTGGACGTTTGGCGTGACAGAAATGTTAGAGTCTTCCAACAAAAATGGAATCCTATTAATCAGCTTATAGATAAAATCAAGCTCTAATCCTTTTAATGGTTGAACCCCTCTTATGTTTGGAAGTTGATTTTTAGTTTCACTTAATTTATGTCTCTTTTTTGTGGTTCTAAGCGAGCTTGCATTATGACTTATCACTTAGATTTTTTGGTTAACCGATGAAACAATATTTTTCTTCCTTAGTTCTCCTCCAACACTCTTTGTGCTTGAGAGAATAAGGTTTGGTTATATTCCATTTTATCTTCTTACAAAAAAAATAACGAGTCGTGATAAATCATATATACACATTTTTTCTATCGTAACATTTTTTCTCAATTACAATTGGATTGAATTGAAAATCATAGGCATGGTTCTATAGCCTATACAGAAGTTTACTCCGTTCTCATTATCATAATGAATTCATGAAATCGTGAATTCAAGCATCCAACTTACAGAGATATTTTGATATGCAAAGTTATTTGACACAAATAGCAGAACAATTATGAACAGAAAATAATAGTAACAGAACGATCAATTAGTTGTCATTGCAAAAATCACAAATCTTACTCACCAACTTTTCTCCCTCACCACCTCTTCCCCCAATGTTTGCTTCAAAATTCAACTTCGTGTGAATATTATTTACCCAAAAAGAAGATCAACCTTCCCTTAACCAATAGGAATGCGCCAGAGAGTGCTCAAATTGTATATAACTACATGTATATGTAAAGATAAAAATGTGTAAATGGATGAATCCGATTCACAAGCCATGAATCATTAACATGAATATCAGATACCACCCTGACATGTCGACACCGGTAATAATTGAATGTATTACACATGAGTCACTGTCAAACATCGAACACGCCTTTCATCGCAGGTAGTGAATTGATGATTGGTCAAGAATCAAAAGAAAATGGAGTTTGCAATAGATCATAGGGTGCCCAGAGTGCATCCAAAGGACAAGGCCTACTAGCATCCAATCTAACCCAAGGTTTACCTTTCCCACTCCAATGCAATAAACTCACAGGACCGGGATGAAGATTTCTACAAAGACCACGGAAATTATCACCACCAAGTCCATGTTGATTCCACCTATGATCCACCGGAGCAATATTCCCGGCAAAAACAAGCAAAAACGGTGGCAACGAACCCAATTCATAGATTCTCATCCTCTTCTGCAACTCCATCCAATCCTCAATCTTTGCAGTATAATCCCCTTCTCTCCATCGTTCCAAATCAATCACCATCACACCAGTGTTGAAATAACATGGCTTTCGATTTGCGAAAGTAAGAGACAAAGAAGGATTAGACCAAAACGATTGAGTAAAATAAGAACTGAAATTTGCGTTACAATATTCAGGTGCTGCTAAAACAGAGTTTTCTCCTAACGGTGTTTCTGCTAATTTTGCAATGTCATCAACAAGAATAAGATCTGAATCAAGATAAACAACACGGTTAACGGAAAGTGGTAAGAGATTTGGTAAGTAGCTACGAGCGTAGTTGAGAGGACAATCGAGAGCGGAACGAATGGAGGTTGAGATGAGTCCGGTGACTGTTGTGTCATCAAAGGTGTAGAGATGGAATTTGAGGTAGGGGAAGGAGGTTATGATTGCGGCGCGTAGATTGGACGCGTTTGATGAACAAACGAAGTGGAAGAATATGTTTTGTGGACATGATGAATGTTGGAGGATTGATAAGATTGCTGCCATGGATCCTCGGATGTATGTTGTGTCGAGTGTCATTGCTACTTGGACTTGGACTGTTGATTTTGAAGTGTCGGTAATGGAAGGGCATTTTGGGGAATTGTAGAATTCAGGGGCTTCTTTGAATTGATGTGTGATGGTAGATGATAGACACGGTAACAAGAAGAATAATAGGATTAGAACTGTGAATAGAAATGCTGGTTTTGGTGGTTTTGATTTAGATTGCATAATTTGATTTGTGTTTATTGTTGAGGCCGGTGTTTGTGAGTGTGTCGGTTAAGAGTGAAATGATAGAGAAGAGTGAGATCTGTGTGCTACGTATGGGGTGGGATTATGGAGTATTGAGGTATTGAAATTTGAAAAACACGGTTTGGACGGTGATGGTGGTAATAGAAAAAGGGAATATATTAAAGAGAGAATCTGGGAAAAAGAGAGGGAATAGAGTAGCTGGATGGGCTGGCTAGAATAGAAGATGAAAAGTCAAGAATTTATGTAGGGTGGAATTTGGTATAGTTCACATTGCTCTTGTACTGGAAGTATTTACGACTCATCGTGGATGGTTTGCTAGCGTTTTCAGGTTTTGGTCCACATTACATTAGACCATCCATTCCCTCTCTTTCCAAGTTTCATTTCCCTCCCGTTTAAACTGTCGGTAACTTCTCTTCTCTCACTATATTCTACACCCTCCGATCACAAATATAAGCAAAAATTCATTTTTTAGGTTCATTCAATAAATAATGTATGTGGACTATTAAATAGACCACATACATTATTTATTAAATGAACCTAAAAAGTAAAATTTTGCTTATATTTGTGACTGGAGGGTGTACACTCTTTTTTTTTGGTAATATATATATTTTACACAGTCGAATTTTACAATATTTTACTCTCTTTTAAATTGTTATGTTGCAAGCATATTTTATATAGTGGGACAACAAAGATTCAATTTTTTTTTTTAAGGAAAAGATTCGATTTTTTTGTTAACCCTTTGATTCTTAGGGGAAGAAGCTTTGATAATATGGAGTTTGGCAGTGACGTAAGTATAAACTGACCAAGAACTATCGAACCAAGAAATCAAACTCGAATTCTCTTAAACAATTTGTGTTTTGGTGAAACTTACTAATCACCTGAACTCGGTAATCAATCAGTTATATTTAATATATTTAATATCGGCTCAAATATAAGTATGTGGATGGAATGTATGAAAAATTAAAAATGATGGAATAATTTTTTTGAAGATAATTAATTATATGTATTTTTTTATACAAGTAAAAAACATTACATTCTTTGTAAGTGCGCCTCTGTTGCTACATGAATATTGACATGTAGGGGTTATGATACGAACCTCAAATTCATCACTTCTTCATATTTATAGTGTGTGAGTCTAATCATTAAGGTACTTAACCAAAAAAATTACCCTCTCTTGTAAAAAGAAAAAAATGACACTCTAAAACCTTGTAATACATATTATTTATTTCTCTAAAAAGCATATTATTTATTCTACCTATTTATTTCCTAAAAAAAACATATTACTTATTCTACCCAAAAAAATAATACACATTTATCTGATTGATATAAATTATCAATAATAGATTATGAGTAATCAAAACTTTTATATATTTTAAGCAACTAAATTTTTTTTTTTTTATCTACAAATGTTGTCTTTAGCGAAGGTGGTTAAACTTTCACAATGTTGCGAACCAATGTTCGAATCCCAATTAATAAAATATCTATATTTAGTGTCCGTCACATCTTGAATCAATGTTCGAATCTCGAACACCCTACCTATTCATCTTAACAGATGAATTTTCAGCCACCAAACAATTTGAAATTTTTTTCCTCCAAAATTACCAATATAGGAAACACTTAAATTTATCATTAAATAGATAGTTTACATATGAGGAAAAGCCTTGCAAATTAAGAGAGCCATCTGCCCCAAAAAGGTTGGAATGGAAAATCCAGAAGGATTGCGCCTGCTTCATGTTAAAGCGACTGAGACATGTGACTGTTAAAGACCAACAAAGAGTATCACTGGATGTTTTCACTCGTATTCGATGCGTTTCTTCATCACACCAAGCGTTGTTTTTACGGTTGTACGTCTTTGAAAACGAATTCATGTAATTAAGCAACACGTATTGAATGTGTTTGTTAATGGTTCACGGTCAAGCCATTTTACTTGTTTTTGTTCTCTTCACCTGCTGGTAAACGTTGTATTATCACACCCTCTTCCGAAAACTATTTCCCAGCAACCGAATCTTACATCAGCGTTCCCACGAAACAAAAGGATTATTTATAGTAATAGCAATTAAAAACATTCAACAAAGAAGGACGGATTCGCATTCAAGGATCGCCGACTTATCTATTGATTAATTAATAAACAATGTACTAGAATTCGATCCATGCGATGCACAGTTTTTTTTTTTAAAGTGTCATATATAAATAAGTATTAAATTGACTGCATTTTTAGAGTGTCATATATAAGTATCAAATTGACTATCAAATTGACTATCTTTTGGGCTCTTTAATAACATCCCTACACAAACATCATGTCTTTGATGGTATCTCTTATATCAGGAAATCATGTCTTTTCAGTCCAATATGAAGTTTAACCTTGCATATTTCCCTAGTCATGGATGTTACTCAATGTGAACATCTTTCAAAAGTGCACTGTCTACAAAAAGAATGCAAGAAAATTAATTAAAACAAAGAAAAAAAATTAGCAAAACAAAAAACAAATACATGGTTCAAAAATAAAATAGAATAGAAAAATCTAAAAGAAAAATTAACATAAATTACTACTTCATTGCACTTATTGTTTCTTTCCAGCTCATTCTTTCTTCTGCTCCAAGAGTTAGCATTTAAGGGAATTAGTTTTATTTAGTTATCAATTAGAATGCGATTAAATTTTTCAACAAAAAAAAAACAACAGTAGAATACGATTAACAAAAAAGATACATAATATAGAATTCATTGACTACCTTCATTCCAATTTTGATGTTGAGTCTCTTAAATAATGGCCATTGTTACTTTGCTGTAAAAGGAAGACTGCCAAAATTGGTGTAAACATCTCAAACTAAAAACAAAAAACGCAAAAAGGATATTCCATTTCTCAAAAAAATATGCATATCGATAAAATGCATGTTAAATTAGAATACCAGTAAAGCAGTGGTATGAGAGGAAGGTTGTAAGGTCACGTCCTTCCATTTGCAAAAATCAAAATATCAAAATATATGATTATTCTGTTGTCCGTGTAGTTTACCACGATTTAGGTTTTTTTTTTAGAGAAACACGGTTTAGGGTTTGATATATATATAGCAAAGTTTGCATGAAAATTAGGATAGCCGAGTTTGCATGGAAATTAGGGTATTCTGTTTGTAAACGTATTAAATAAGTGTACAAAATATTGTCAAAGAAAAAAAGGCAACCGGATAGGAATGAAATGGTGCGATGCATTTTTTTAGTATTAAATAAGTGTACAAAATATTGTCAAAAAAAAAGGAAAAAAAAAGGCATAAGTGTGCAAAATATTGTCAAAAAAAAAAGGCAACATGATAGCGATGCATTTTTTTAGTATTAAATAAGTGTACAAAATATTGTCAAAAAAAAGACATAAGTGTACAAAATATTGTCAAAAAAAAGAGGCAAAGGGATATAAATGAAATTGGTGCAATGCATTTTTTAAGATGGAATTTGTTAGGTTAAATTACTGCTAACCTAATACAGCAAATGAGCAGGAAAATATTAGGTTAAATTGCTGCAGACCAGACCTAACAAAATTAATAAATAAGGATACGTTTTTTTTTATTTGTGTTAACCATCTTATTCTTTTGTAAAAAAAAAAAAAAAAAAATCATCTTATTCTTAGACGAAAGAACTCTATTAATTTGGAGTTCGGCGGTGGGTGAGATAGCAAAAATTGTTCCACAAAAGACCGGTTCTCTTTATTCTTTAAAATTCATTCATCATTTGAGTCAAATTACCTGGTTAAGTTGATGTACATGTTGATGAAGCAAAATATGAATCACGTGTTTTACACACGGGACAATTTTCAAAACGAAAAATATAATCTCACAAAAAAAAAACCTACAATTTTGCCCCATATACCGTATTTTATCTCTTTCACAGCAAATGGGAAGAAAAGTTAAAATTAGGATCAGCGGCGGCTTAGTTATTGATCGAAACCCAGATTTAAAACGTGCATGAATCACAAGGTTTGAAACTGAAAATGCTTGGATTTAGAGGGACTTTAACCTAATCACCGTGGCACATGAGACACGACATAATTAGATTTTTTTTTTTTCAATACGGATTTGTTACACTATTAAATAAAAGGTGACAACTAGGGTTTCCATGAAAGAATGCTGGATAATTTACCTCAACCAATGAACATTCACCTTTTTAGATGGTATCCATAAAAATATCTTGATCCCACCAATAGAAAAATTACTATTTAAATTCATTCAATAAATAATATATATATATATATATATATATATATATATATATATATATATATATATATATATATATATATATAGGGAGCCCCTAATATGGACCCTAAAATTAAGGGTGCCTGGTGGACCTGTCAAACTGACCTGCCACAGCCGGTTATGCTCGCTGAACTTAGTTTTTTTTTCTCAAGAGAACTTAGTTATTAATTACTGAGGTTTATTGTCCAAATAATAAATACCAATCTTATCCTAATCATTCCTACGCGGCCTTCACGAGATCATGCAAAAAAAAAAACATCAAAGATTAGATATACTTTTGTCCTCTCCTTTGAGTTTTGACTGAATCATACAGAAAGAACCATGAAAGATTTTCTTCACAAATCTACTGAAATTGGATTTGTAGCCTCGTTATCACTATTTCATGTTGTATTTGTTTTTTTTTCTTCTTCCAGTAACTCAAAATCTTTTCATAACAATTAACAAGTTCGATAGTTAAATCATTGATTTTCTCACATGTTGTTGTATCCATAACTTTCTCAAATCTCAAGTGAGTCATGCTTCATGCCGCTGTGATATCTATGAGTGTTTGTAGAAGAGTGAGGTGGCGTTGGGTGAGGTTCCAATGAATGAAGTGAATATTATGGTGGAGATTTAATGTGAATGTAATGTGAGTTCAGTTCAGGGAAAGAAAAAGGAACGGGGAAGGGTGAAGTGTTATCGGTGCCAATTCATTCAAGGCTACTAATAAAATTAAAATTATTAAGAAAATTGATTGAGGATAACCGACAGTAACAGGTCATTTGCACAGGTCCACAAGTGCACCTTTATTTTTAAGGTCCGTATTAGGGACTCCCATATATATATATATATATATATATATATATATATATATATATATATATATATATATATCAAATACATCATTTATTGAATGAACCTTAAAAGTGAAATTTCTCTTATAATAGAAGACGAGCAACACATTGACCAATAACAATTGGTGGTTAATTATGAAGTCTGAATGCTCTAACACATGGTGTCATATTAGTATCAGATGTTGTTCCTGACTAGCCAAAAGCCTAACCTGCCACATATTAGGGCTCGTTTACTCAGAAGCCCAACAAGTATAAACCTACCATCAGACATCGGATTCTCTCTGCCACAATGAAGGCACATAATTACCTAACGGCTCATAATGGCTATCATGGAGGACATTCATGGGCCACTCATAACAACTTTTCCACCATTACTCCATAGCGGTCTCCTTCACCCGATACAAAGAGCTACTAACAAGCTCACAAGGTATGTATCTCTCTATGCTTCACTCCACTCTTGCTCATACAGTGACTTGGACGTCGGAGCACCTGCAGGTACAACATCCCCTTCTCTTAAATGGGGTTGCAGCTATCAAATCCTTGGAGCACCACCATCAACGGTCGGAGCACCTACTTCCGTAGATCACCATTGTGAGTATCTTTATCCTTCTCGAATAAATTCTTTTGTTTGTTCTGAACAGATATATATATATATAACATAGCCATAATCTATGAATACTTGCGGATACGTATCCATGAAACTTAAAGGAGGTTGACAGAAAGGACCTATCCGAAACAAACTCGAAACTTAAAGGACCTATCTGAAACAAACGTGAAACTTAATGGACCTAGGGAGGTATTTGGCCTAAAAACTTACTATTTAAAGTTCTCAGAAAATACCTCAGAGATATTCGTTAGCATTCTCCTTAACTTTTTTAACCGTTAAAAAATATTTTATTGCATACTTATAAATACTTCACGGATTCACATGAATATTTATATGAGATCTCACTTATGCCTTCCTACAAAAAATGAAGGGTAAAAAAAAAAGTGACAATATTGTGAGAATTCAACGGAGATATATATTATTCAACTAAAGATGTGAATTGGTTGAATTGTCTCTCAATAAACCATACTTTAAAGTTATGTTTTTGTGGACGAATGGAATGAGAGAAGAGACTTAATCAATCAACACTATACAAAATTTGTGTTAAGTACTTTTAACTATACTTCTGTTAATATCCTAACATTGAAAGAAAATTAGATTATGATTTATATGAAAACTCTAGGCTTTATATTTTTATCACAGATATATTATTTATCACAGGTATCATTTTTATTTGAATTGATTTGTACATGAACAAACACTAATTGGACAATATGGACCCCTGGTTCCTTCAACACCTCATTTGGCCGAGGAATAAAAAACGTGTAGCCTCCAAGTACATGTAACACCCATTATTTCCGGAGCAGTTTGAGTGCAGTCACAGATCAGTGGTATGAAAGCTTGTTTGATCTTGATCAGACGATCCATAATTTAACAGCAGAATTTTATACTAAACGAAAATCGAAAACTACCTTAAAATTTGAACAGTCTCATCACGATCTTATAATTCTAATCTGGTGACTGCACCTGACTTCATGTGGTTGTGATTACATCTAATCTAATCCAATTGCATGAATTCCAATAACTATATATGTCACATAAACATTTATCCGATGGATCCACTTCAACAGTTTCATTGATGTGGCCTATGACATGTGCCATCTGGAATGAAGAAAAGGAACACAGAGAACCGAATTCACAAAGCATGATGGGCCGAGAGAGGCAGGCAAACTTCCAAGATAGCAAAGACACATACACTAGTCGCATTTAAAATTGCATTATCACAATTGAGACTGCATGGCGTATTAATCACACATGAGCGTCACGCAGTTATGCAAAGACAATTAGACAAAGGAAGTTGCAATATACTCTGGATGTGTCTAGTGTCTACTCAAATGATGCGCCATGATAGTGTCAAGTTCAATATGCACTACGTACACTTAAAGCAAATAGCAAGGCATGCATGTGCTATATGTGTGTATACAAACAAAATCAGCGGGTCAGCCTAGAGACAGGCCACATGCAACAAATTATTACAAGAAAATAGGAGTGTATGTACATGTGTAAGAATTTTGAGACAAAAAGAGTGGGTGGCTTCGTTAAAAAATGAGTCATGTTAACTTATGTCTAAGGGTGTGTTAAGGACCCTAAAAAGAGTAACTTTGCATTGGAAGACATAATATATTAACTTTTAAGAAATTGACTACACAACTTTTAATATGTATATTTCTATAATAAGTTCCTTAACATGTGCCCTTGAGGACAGAAGTTAGCATCTGCCTTAAAAAAATTCATTGCTATATTAGTGACAATTTTTTTGGAGGAAATCGAGACCGTTTCGCCATTATACTTTTTCTTTTTGGAATGGCCATCACCATTACCACACTTATGAAGAAATCTCGTACTGCTAGAAATGACAGAAAGTGTTCATTCTGAGGTAAATGTTGATTATTGCAAAGGTGGGGTTGATAAACCACGTGAATCAGTTCAAAACTAGTCTCATCTAATAAAAAAATCATTATTGTCGCATAACTTTGCCCCGCCATGTGTGTGATTAGACCAAAAACTACTCTAACTCGAGCCCTATTTTGATTTATGAACATGTGGCAGCTAAGTTGGAGGCATTCAAAGTTAAGGTCTCTCAGGAGTCTAATGAACATTTTTGTGACCCAAATCTACCAGTCATGCAAGAAAATTCCAACCTAGGCGAGAATTCCTTGAATAATATAATACACACAAATAATATATGTTTAATATCTCGTGTATTATATTATTAAGTGGAAAAAATTCTTGAACATTAATTTTTGAGTAAATTACACTCTCCTCCCCTCAAAGATGCTTGAATTACACTCTCCTTCCCTCTTATGTTAAAATATACACTCTCCTCCCTTGAAAAGGAAAATTTATACTCCTCTTCCCTATAAGATGCTTGAATTACAACTCCATCCCTTAATAATTCAATATAGAATACACTTTAATCTATTTTAACATAAATAAATATTTTTATAATATATATTAATTTTGAATTACCATTTAAAAAATATAAATTTGTTTCTTTATAATCTAAATGTCAATGACAATTAAATTTAAATATTTTGTTATTAATTTTATAATTTAGAGTATAAAAATCACTTTTAAATAACCATACTTAATCGACTTTAGTAATTTTTCATATATTTTAATTTTATTATGGGTTGTTTCATATTTTATAATAGGGTTTAAAACTACATGTTAATAAAATTGTGAATAAAAAATAGAGAAAGACATGTATTCAAAATTTGATTATAATAAAATGAACCCGCAATGCTATTTTTCTTTGAAGTGTGTTAGATTATTTTTTTGCTAGATTATTAGAAATTTAAAAAAAAAATTATTGAGGGACTAAAGCGTAGATTTTAACATAAGAGGGGAGGAAAATGTAATTCAAGCTTCTCTCAAGGGAGGGGAGTGAAATATTTTCTAATATGTTTTGAATAAGAGGTGAGGGAAGTGTATATTTTAACATAAGAGGGAGGGGAGTGTAATTCAAACATCTTTGAGGGGAGGGAGTGTAATTTACTCTTAATTTTTCTGTGCATTTTTTAAAATAGGGCTCGAGTTAGAGTAGTTTTTAAGTATCTTTTATGTGCCCTATTTTAAAAGATACTTAAAAAAAAAGAGTAAATAAAAGATGGAAATAAACACGCACACGATTTTATACATAGGGGATTTATATTTTGATGGTTTATATAACACAACTAATCATTCAAACAAATTAAACTCTCTAGAAAAATCACGATTCATCTCATATTGGTTGATGCCAAAACTAAAACGCTAAATGTTAATCGTGTTCATATAAAGGCTCATTCTGTTATAACTTCGATTCCAAACTTTAACACCAGCAATGAAGTAGACTTTGCCAAGCAAAGCTTTGTATATTAAAACTAGTTACAAACCCGTGCTTCGCACGGGGGTTCAGTAACGTATTTGACAAAATATTATATTGGAAGGATAGATTGTGAAATGACAGATAATTATAAACCATAATACAATATTTAGAGTACTCTTGCATTACGGATTACAAAATTAAATCTTTAAAATGGTTTGATCACAAGTAACAAATGAAAACATATTTTGTCAGCGGTAGAAACACTTTTCCAGTAATAATTGATATCTATCTATAAACCAATGAAAACCCTATTACCAAAGCTGTCTGATTTATATCATTTTGACTTTCAGCTTCAACATATATAAATCATTTCACATGATCTACAGCAAAGACAGATATTAACTGCAATTTAGTATCCAGTTCTTTCAGGCGAACAAACTTCTGCATCAGATAGATAGCTGAAAGCCTCTCTACCTAATTTATATCATTTTGTGTTTTAGCTTCAACGTATATAAATCTTTTCACATTATCTACAGCAAAGGCTAGGGATGTCAATGGATACCCATGGGTACGGATAATATGATACCCGTCCCCGCCCCGTTGGATAAGTATGATACCTGTGCCCGCCCCGTATCCTCGTGGGTACTCACTATACGGGTACCCGTGGGTATTGAGGTATCCATGGGTACCCATGGAGTTTTGAATTTATTTATTTTTTGGTACAAATAATAACTTTTTTTAATTACCAAAAAACATCAACTTTTAAACATCCATACATAATCCACTCAAAATTTCATAAATCATACATAATTCATAGAAAATTCATGATTCTTATATAATCTATATGTTTTATGATGTGAATGAAGTGGAAACGGTGAACTTAATAAGATGAATTAAAAAAATTTAAAATAAAAATAGGTTACTATTGAGGATTTTTAGGTGGGGGGTAAAATTTTCTTCAATAAGGTACCAACTTCAAGTAATAAGATATGATATATAAAGATATATTAGTAATTTACTTAATTTATTATCGGGTATGGGTACCCGTAGGTATGGATACAATCTAATCCGTGTCTGTGTGCATATAATAATGGGTAGTCAAATACCCGTTTATTATACCCGTGGATACCAGTTTAGCTACCCGCTCCATACCCGTGACGGATTTTACCCACGGGTACCCGTGGGCATGGGTATTTTTGCCACCCCTAGCAAAGGCAGATATTAACTGCAATTTAGTACCACGTATATAAATCCTTTCACATGATCTACAACAAAGGTAGATAGTAACTGCAATTTAGTATCCATTCCTTTTAGGTGAACAAACTTCTGAATCAGACAGATAGTTGAATGCCTCTCTACTTGATTTATATCATTTTGCCTTTCAGTTTCAACGTATATAAATCATTTCACATGATCTACAGCAAAGACAGATATTAACTGCAATTTAGTATCGAGTCCTTTCATGTGAATTATACGCACTTTTAAAAACTTGTTTTAAAGGAGAGATGTTCAAATTACGAAATATTACCATTCTTAGTAAATTTGAGAATGAAGTTCGCATAATCCAAATATTTGTGATGCATAGTTTAAGGCATGGGGTTCAGTAACGTATTTTGTAAAAAAATTGTTCCGAAGGAAAAATGAACAAATTAATGAATATTGCACAAAAATTAAAAAACTTTATCAAAATATTTATGAAAGCTTTATCAAGAGCAGGAAAACATCATAAATTACATAATAGTTAAAATTATAAAAGTGAGCGCTATTGTCATAGAGTTACCAAAAAGGGATTAACACCAATATTTACATGACACAAAATGAACGAAAGAAACACAATAAACTCTTTAGCGTCTTGTGTAGGAACTTGGTTATTAATATTTTGACCGTTAAAAAATAAAAAATCTCTTTGACGTCAAAAAAGTAATATCAAACTGAGCAATATTCAGTCTCTTCACATATGCTTAGTAATATTCAGTCTGGAAGATTACATTGAAAGGATAGATGGTAAAATGACGGATAATTGTGAATCATTGTAATATGTCAAAATATAAACCTTAAAAACCATGAACCATCAACTTAGTTTTAAATAGTTAAAAATAAAAAATTGTAAAATAGTTAAAAGTTCTTAAAAATATAAAAATTGGAAAATAGTTAAAAAAATTGGTGAGGTAGCACTCAACCAAGCAACACTAAAAAAATTATATGCATTAGCGTAACAAAAAAACAGACAGACGGACATAAAATATTACTCTAAACGTTAATGTGTGTATATATTCGCGAGGTTGAAGAAAGGAGATAAAAATATTTGGGATCATTAAATGACAGCGTGAATAAAAATATTTGTGAGATTGTGATGATTAAACGATATTGAAATTAAATATATAAGTGATAAAAAGATAATAAAATTCCTTTGAAAAAAAGGTAATAAAATTAAATGGAATCTCCTTAAAAAATTAATGGAACGGTTAAAAAAAATAAAGTTAAATGGAAGAAAAAAACATATTGAAATATAATATTAAAAAATAAAGAAAAAGTTCCCGGCGTGAGTTGAAAAGAGGTGCTTGTGAAATAAATTGTCAGGAAGTAGTTTTTTAAATTAATATTCAACAACTTCTGGCCAAAGCTCATTCCATTCAATTTTATGCGTTCAAAAAAAGTACTTTTTTTAGTAAGTACTTAATTGATATTGTATTCGGCCTAACTTCTCCTTCAAAATGTAGAGAAGTTTGAAAAAAGTCGGGTCAAACGATACCTTAATCTCCCACAACGGCAATGTAGAAACAATTGAATTTGGGAGGAAAAATTGAAAAATAGTTAAAAATATAAAAATTGGAAAATAATTAAATTTTATTAAAAATATAAAAATAAGAAAATAATTAAAAAAATTGGTTAGGGGCAAAAGTGGAAATTCATAGGCCAAACCTTAAAAAAAAAAAAAACCACTTCCAATAATTGAATTACCAAAATGCCCCTCATAGGGGCAAATTGGTAATTTCAACGGGCATTTCCTTTCTTATATATATAAGTAGACTCAACAAACATTTTTGACTTTTGTTCCTTCAAAAATTTCTTAACTTTTGTCACACACAAAAAATCATTTTAGACCTTACTTATTAGTAGGGGTGTTCGCGGTCCGCCTTAGATCGGTTTTTAGGCAAAACTCATCCGATTCAAAGATAAAGTTATATGCGGTTCGGTTCGGTTTTGGATGATTAATTTTTAAAAATCAATCCTATCCAATTTAATGCAGTTTAATTTGGATCGATTTTTGGATATCTAAATTACAAATTGTAACTTTTTTTTATTAATAATAATCTTATAAAAATATGCTAAAATAATAGGTTTGATACAAAATATAACATATGATTTATAAAAAAAAATTAATAGTACGAAATAAAAATGATTGATTATCTTTGAAACATATGAAATAGAAATTGATTAAGGTAAACTCATATGTACTATTAAAAGACTTAAAAAGAAAAATAATAATAGCTTAATATAATATATTATACTTATAAAAATGGACATATATATTAAAATGTAAGTATGCAGTTTGGTTCGGTTTGAAAAATCAATCTAAAATCCGATCCAATCCGAGCGGTTTTCATAAAATATCATCCAAACACATCCAATATTATTCTGGTTTTGTGCGGTTTTTGGTTTTTTTGGATCGATTTACGGTTTTAATTTGGATCGGTTTGGATTTGAACACCCATACTTATTAGTCTATTTAAAATTTATTCACATAAAACCTAAAATATGAAGTATTTTCTAATTTACACTCATTTAAAAAAAATATAGGTGTAAATTAGCAAACATGTCGATTTTTCATTCGACTGAAAAATCATTCATCATACATATCGTGAAATCAATATGTATGTAGATGCTCTAGCCAATTTAAATTGCGATTTGGATTCTACTTTGATTTTCTATGAGTCCTATCAGATTGATCAATCGTTTATCTTTACTTGATGTTGCTGTTTTATGTCCACCTATTGATCGTTATAGTCTTTTTTCTCTAGTTTTTTTCCGCTTTGCAATAAAAAAAATGTACAAGCTCCCTAGCTAAATTTTTTTATTTTTTTTTAACAAACATATGCTATAAAAGATAGTATTATTGGTTGGGTAGAAATACATGTAAAATTTCTGAGCATTATTTTTTGGAACCACAATTCAACCTTGGACTTGGGTCTGAAATTTGCGCATATTCGTTTTAAATATCATTTCATCTCCTTATCCATGTGACGGTGACCAAATTAAGAAATTAAGAATTATTAGAAAATTAGAAACCGTAACAAGTACGCTTTGAGTTTGAATAGGTTTGTGAATGTCTGCTTGCATTTTTATCATCATATCCTTCTAGAATATGATCCTAAAGAACATTCAATGGCAATGAAAATGAAACAAGAAATTTAAATATAACTGAAGTCATCATCGTATACGACACATAAACAAATCCTTATTGAGATTCAACTTTGGTGGTCCAATTTATAATCCAAATTCCACTCATATAAAATCATCTTAGCAACTTCCAAAAAAATTCCTTACAATAGTACAAGACAATGCAAGAAATCTACACAAAGTCACGAACACATTCAATGCTCGAGTTTACAAAGGAGAAGCTTAAATACTGGCTACTAGATCACCCATCGATTGTTTCATTCCGGTGGAGTCCTGCCCTATCATGGGGCGCCACATGGTGGTTTCTCATCTCCGCCATATTCTTTTACATCTCCATCACGGTAACTATCCATGTCATCCTTAAACTATGTCGGAGACTACGTCCTGTACCGTTGGGTCCATTACCCGCAATTCATAGTCTCTCCATGTCATTAATCTCCCTAACAATATTTTTCGGCATGTTTTTCTCTGCCGAAGCTGAGGTTCGGGACACTCGTTGGCTTTGGCAACGAACCCGAACCACACCATTCGAATGGTTACTATGTTTCCCATTGGGTATTCGTCCATCGGGTCGTGTTTTCTTTTGGTCTTATGCTTTTTACCTCTCTCGTTATCTCCACATGATTAGGACAATTTTCGTCATCTTAAGTGAAAGAAAATTGTCGTTTTTTAGATTATTTAACAACTCGATTATTCTCATAATGTCATATTTATGGCTGGAGTTTTCACAATCGCTTCAAGTGTTGGCTATATTGTTCTCTACGTTGGTTTGTTCAGTGGTTTATGGGTACCGATTTTGGACACAAATTGGGTTACCTAGTAAAACATTTAAATTTTCAGGGAATTTTCATATGGTGTTGTTTGGTTGCAATTTGGCGTGCCATGTTGGAGTACTTTTGTTGCATTATTCTAGAGGAGGATGTAATGGAATTGGAGCATGGGTTTTTAATTCTTTTTTAAATGTTTTAATTCTTTGGCATTTCTTGAAGTCATATGTCGATACGCACTGTCAAAGGAAGGATGCTTCTTCCAAACGAGAGGATGCTAAGTATGCTAAGTCAAAGCCACAGAAATTTGACAATTAGAAGAATAGTCAATATTATCATTTGAGGAGAGGGAGGTTCTTTGTTGCTTCCCTTTTTCTTGATATTTTATTTTTATTCCTCGCATTAACATGTATTTTAGTGTTGTAGAGTCCTTTTGTCATTTTATTTAAGGATTTTAGAAGATTTTAGTTGAGTTATTGATGAATCAAAGGTTAAAGGAATAATAAAATCCAGAAGTAAATATGAAGTCAATATTGTCATTTTATTTTTTTTCACACTATATCATATGGCACTCATCATTTTTCCATCGTCGTTTGGAATTTCAAATGTGAAAGTAACATTTAAAATACCACTAAATAATGAAAACTTCAAAATAAATTTTACATGAAGTTTATCTTCAATTTTTAATTTTCACTAGCATGGGAATTTGTTTTGCAAAAACACACTAATAAGTATAACATAATGATAAATACATCTAATAATAAAACAAATAAAGACAATTCCTACATGAGTTTTCAAATACATTCAAAGCACTAAAGATTTAGAATCCTTCTAAGAACCATTATTGCTTAAAACAATCTTCACAAATTCTTTCCTCAACTCAAAAGTATCCAGTGTGAAAAAAAAGTCACAGAGATTGTTGTCTTTGGTGATAAGCATACCAGCCTTCACAACCTCGTAAGTGGATAGTCCTTCTATTTCTTTTAATATGGACACAACTTGATTCCTTCTTTCAGCTGCGTATTTCTCGTGTAAAAAACAAGATGAGAGTTGTTGCATACTTTCAACACTGCTAGCATAAAACTCACCAAACTTGTTTAATGAAGTTATTAAGCTATCAAAAACATCATCATTATATTTTACTCTTTTACCCCCACGTTTTCTGGTCCTATATGCAGTAGCATCCCATTGTAATTCATTTGCTAGACTTGGTGCCTGAGTATTGTTATAGGTTAGTGATTCATTCAATTCGGACTCATTCTCTTGTCTTGGTTGTCGAGTTGAAAGTAATTCACCTCTTTCGTAACAATCCTGTGACCTTATTCGCTTTTTCATGCGCTTACTTAGAACAAGACAGCAGAACATAATTGTCATCAAAGTAAAGAAATTCAACATCTCAAAATGCATGATCAATATCATTGATATGATCTTTTTCTTCCTTCTCCGTGCTTCCATCAAATGAGCCATGATAAAAAATTGAAGTCTTTATTTGCTGAAAATATCATTAGCTATACAAGTTAATTCAACAATAATTTTAAAGCATTTACTTTCAACAAATACTTGTAGGAAAGGAAATCTTGAGATGGTCTTGCAATTAATTATGAATTTTATAAAAGTTTCTTACTGAAAAGATCACAAGGAAATACAGCAAAACTGGAAGAAGAAAAATAAAATGGTACCTTCTAGAGCAAGCCAAGTCGGAGAGATAGAGATGAAACACTAAGATCTTGAATTAGAACCAAAATCTTCAATAAAAAAAAAACATTAAAGAGAAATGAATAAGTAAAAAGATATTTGAAATTTTGAATAAAGCAGAAAATCAAACCTTGGAGAATTATCATCAGAGTTGATGGAGCAAGATGAATGCAAGAATGAGCATGCAAAAGATGGAATATATCACGGGTTAAAATTGCAAGAACGTGGGTCAAGTAAAGTTCCTGAAAAATTAAACGCCCCCTCAATGCTTAGTGCACTAGTGCCTTAATTACGTGCTCTACTACCACTAATCATTCTCAATTACATTTCTATCTTGTATTTTTCTTTTCGGTTATACAGCACAGAGAACGTGGAGCCTGGCAGGCAAATTAATTAGGATTTTTTTTTTTTTTAAGAAAGAAACTTATTTTTTACTACATACACGTACAATGACAATGTACACACAAGCGGACTATATTTCAATTTTAATTCAGTTTCATACTGTAAACAAATTTTCATATAGATGAAGCTTTTCAAAGATTGGTAGCTTTGAAACGTTTTGGCACACGTCCCACCACAATCTTAAACTGCTCCAAAAAAAATTGGAACCCAACTACTTTACTTAAAATAATTTCGACCCAAATTCAAACATTTCACTCAGAGATTGTAACTATAAATTTTTCAATTCAGTTCGTGGACACACCACAACTTCAACCCTGTTCTCTTCCAAATCTAACTTCAAAAATACTATCAAACAAAAGAACATTCACAAAACTCATGGCTCTTACCACTAACTCAAACACCTTTCCGTTCATCATCCTTCTGCTGCTTCTACTAGGTGAACAAGAAATTCAACACTGATTTTACGTTCCATGTCTTTTGTAAAGTAATTTTGTTTTTAAACTGCTAGTATGGTTTTCTTTGCAGGTAATGTAGCTTCGGGGACAATGTTTACCATAGAAAACCGTTGTAACAACACAATCTGGCCGGGAACACTTTCCGGCAACGGTGCTGAACTACTTGGTGACGGGGGATTTTCTCTGCCGCCAGGATCATCTTTTGAATTCACTGCTCCAGCAGGCTGGTCTGGACGTTTCTGGGGTAGAACCGGCTGCAACTTCGACGGTGCTGGTAACGGGAATTGCATCACAGGAGACTGCACCGGAGGATTGAAATGCAACGGTGGAGGTGCTCCTCCAGTGACGTTGGCGGAGTTTACGATCGGAAGCGGGAATGGAGATAAAGACTTCTATGACGTGAGTTTGGTGGATGGTTACAATGTGGGGATAGGGATACAAGCAACCAGAGGAACAGGTGATTGTCAGTATGCAGGTTGTGTTGCGGATTTGAACGGTCATTGTCCAGCGGAGTTGCAGGTAACAGAGGAAGGGGGTTCGGTGGTTGCCTGTAAGAGTGCGTGTGCGGCGTTTAATACCGAGGAGTTTTGTTGCACCGGTGAACATTCGAGTCCACAGAGTTGCAGTCCAACACAGTACTCAGAGATGTTCAAGACTGCGTGTCCCTCTGCATACAGTTATGCTTATGACGATGCTTCAAGCACTTGCACATGTTCTGGATCCGATTATCTTATCACTTTTTGTCCAACTGCTTCCTCCTAGCCATACCACATTCAACAATGACTTTTGTTTACTCTGATTTTTTTATATTTTTTTTCAAGTTTTCTTTGCTGTCTTGATTCCTTATTTCTGATGGTCTATGTACTATCATTATCATTTATTATATGGTTGGTCATTTTTAATTTGGTTTGGTGATCACTTATGTAAGAGTAATTGAATCATTATTCTTATTTGTTAGTACTTGCACATGTTAACGTGATTGCTCCCATACCGTGCGTGTTCATGCTGATAAGTGAGTGATGAACTTACATTTGGTTACATAAGAAAATAATCTTTTTTATGCTCAAAGAAAGAGTAAGTGATGAATTAGGGCTCTTTGATCTTAAAAACTGATAAATAAAATGGCAAAAATCACATAATCCAGATTCGTTCTTATAATCCAGATTCGTTCTTGAAAGCATCTAATACTAAGGTGATTGATTGTTCAAAACCACTAAAATGCAGCATTTTACCGTAAGCAAACTTCCAGTAGTGTATATTTTGACATTTTTAAGCATATAAATGAGGAGATGAGCAATAACCGACAATTAAAAATCACCAAATGCTATTAGCTTCAATTTCACATGGTTAATGTTACATTCTGACATTCTCATCTATTTCACATTGTTAATACACCTTCACTTCAACAATATAAAATAGTCACTTAACAGATGGTTTAATCTAATTAAAAGACTAACTTGTTTTAATTTATTGTTGTCATAGACTAAAGGTTAGGATCGGTGAAGGACTGAGACTTCAGTGTTAAATTTATTGTTCAATTTTTTCATTGTTGTTGAATGTTTCACCCTCCTCTGATAATTATAAAAGACTACAAATTACCGGAGCATTAATTAAAAAGAAAAAAAAAATGGCAAAATAAGAGATCAAGTATATATATGGAGAAAAGAATGAAGCGGAACTTTTCTTTTTTAACCTTACAACTTACAAGGCCTTCGGCCAAAGCTTTGACAATCGTATCAATATGAACTTCTTTTCTTTTTCCTTTTTTTTTTCTTCTCAATTTTCCTCTTTCCCCTCTACTTTCTATTTCACTAAATTTCAATTTTCTCTACAAAAGGCTCTCCTCTTGGAAAACCAAATCTGCAATCTCATCCAATTTTTCCTAAACAATTTTGGATGAGAAAGCAACCTCCTAAATCTAAGGACTTAAATTACAGTCCAAAATCGCTAAAAGAAGGGGCGGAAGGTTAAAGCTTCCTATATCTTACAGACATTCCTTTTAAAGAACTATTATTTCTCAAAGAAAAACCACTTCGCAGGCGACTAAACCACGACAATTTCATCTCCCCAAACCCGGTGCACTGACCCTCCCCCTCGCCCTCACTGCTAAAGAGGGTTTGGTCAGAGCACTCAAGTGAAGCCCCACATGCTATATTATAAGATTGGCATGCGGAATGGCATACCCGAAGTCTGTTGTCTCCATCCTTGTCACACTTCTGGATTGAGATCTGAAAATTAAATGCCGAAGTCTTCAGACAAATAGGCAAAATTACCAACTGTGCTCTAATATCTAAAGTAAAGACAATGTGAGAAAGCATACAATTCAATAAAAATCAGTCTCATGTTCTTTGGTCAAAAAACCGTGGTAGGACTAGGGAGGTATGTCACGCGTGTTAGATTGACATGATGAAACTTGACTTGAATAAAAACATTCTCATTGAATATCTAACCGACAAAATGGGACTTACACTATTGTTTTATCTTAAGAAAGCATCACATGCAGTGCATTGTAATGTATAGACCAAGTAGAAATGAAAATAGGAAGAAAAATCAGCAGAAAATTGATCGCAAAACAGAATTTCAGGTTAAAGCATGAATAGGAACAATACTATTACAGAAAAAAATAAGAAAAAGAACAATTTTAATATGAAAAGACATCTTACCCAGCAGGCAAGCCGTTTAGCAGCCTCATCACAGTAGGTGCTGCCAAATATATTAAATAACTTCCTAGCACCCCCAGGGAATAATCGGTGGTAATTTGGCATAACAACCACTTCTTCCAACTGCTGCAGTATGCTAGGCTCGCTGGGTGCACAATGCTGACCAGATACATCATTTACCAGTACATTTTTGCAAACTGAGAGACTAGATAGGAGCATGGAGCTGTTCTGGCATGTGTATCCGGCATAGTCAGAACAACGGAATTCACAAACTCCATTATCACAAACCCCACCATGAAGGCTGCATTGCTCATCACACACAGCTGCATGTGGTATGAAGGACAATCAAAAACCAATTCATGTTTCTGCAAGAACAAAATAAACGTCTTTCCTACATACAAAATTATTTAACAAGATTGACTCGATCCTTTATTTTTTTATTATTTCTCAAGGTATCCTCCCAGTACCCTTGGGGTGTGAGTGAGCCTAATCCATTCAGGCATGGATCAATACAGTTCAGCCCTCCCCAAAACTACAAGTGGTGTCTTTAGGACACCAGCCTATGTAACCCATTGGTGGTTGACTTTTCTTTTGGGATAGACAAATGTTTACTTAATCTGTTCTAAACGAATGCCATTGTGAATAAACAAAATGAAAGGAAAACACATAAACTCGAAAGCCTCAATCACATGAAAGTGATTGAGCTTAATTATCCTAAAGGAACCCCAGCACTCAAACGTATTATCAAGTACTCCAACACTCATACTGGGTTACATTTTCAGAGCTCAGCTCACCCCACATATCCTATTACTTTAGATGCAATTCCTTGTTATAATCAGGCATGAGGTTGCAGCAATTAGCATTTGCAGTATGAGAAATAAACTAGTCATATTTTAACAAGGCAAGGACTTTATACTTGAAAAATAAGTAAGAAATTATAATTGTTACCCATCCCATCCCCAACCCACAAGATAGAACGAAACAAGCACAAAAGAAAAAGAAAAAAAGGTCAGATCCCAGAAATGAGGACGTCTTATACAGAGAAATAATCTTGCAGAAAATATCTAGAATCTAGTCTTAAAAATTGGTGCGTACCAGTGGAACAGTCGATGCCGGTGTAGCCAGTTTTACATTCACAGATCCCATTGGAAAGGCACATGCCATTACCATTGCAATTGCCGGGGCAAGAACCTAGAAGTAGTTAAGGGAAGGCATTTTTAGAAAAGGAAAGAGTGAGTACTGCATTGCTGAAGGTAACTTACAGCAGAAGCAGAGTGAATACGTAAGTTATAGCATAAAGGTGGGAAATGAGAGCTCACGTCTACTGCAATCGTGTCCATGAAATCCAATAAAGCAGCGGCATCTTCCATCGACACAATCTCCATTGAAATTACATGAATTGGGACATTGACCGGACACAGATACTGGGTCAGAGTTACAGAGCTCTGGATATGCAGGGCAGATTAATTCACCTATAAAAACGAAAATGAAGAGTCAATTGTCTCCATCAAATTATTGAGAATTGAACATTAACATACGAACAACTCAAAATAAATAAAAAAGCAGTATCATTAACCATTAAAGCCAGGGAACAGAATAGCTCCACCAGCACGAGGACACACTTTCCAGATACCATCCACAGCAACCTGCAGGAAAAACATGGAGCTTCACTCATTTTTGTGATAAAGGAAAAGAAGCGAAGGTTTAGCATACAGTCGAAATACAAGCTTAAGAAAAAGGCAGCAGTAATTGCAGCCGCTCAAATCTAAATGAAGGAATTTTCCTACTCAAACATGGTTGCTCAATTACATATATGATTATTTCCTCAAAAAAAAAAAAAAAAAAAGTCCAGCAATAACATCAATGAAAGAATTGGGAGCAATAGTCACGACAGGCTTACCTTATCAAAATCACAAGAAAAATTCTAAATTTTTTCATATAAAAAAGTCAAGAAACTTCTTTTTAAAAAAAAAATACTTTACTTCCTGGAATTAATGGAATGTACATATGTTGCATTAAATAGAGCGAGTAAACATCGTATTGATTCCACGGAGTAGGGTTGATGCGATATGTGTATACTGCACACAGATTTAAGATAGCGCAGTCTCATGAAATTCTCAATATCATAGCTCAGAGAATCAGACATTACAAGAGTTCCAGATGAAAATCTAATTATATATAGCACTATAAATTAGGGGAACATTTCGCTAGTTTTTATTGACACTCCAAACCATACCTCTAAAGAACTGTTTATACATCTGTGCTGATAACAACCATTGCCCTGGGTCATAGAACCACGTACAAATCCTGTGCGCACTAATGATGAGGCCATACACCTGCATCCAAAAGAAATAACAGTTGGCAACTTCACACCTGCATGTTGTCAATAAAGCAAATGTAAAGCAGTCTGGTGCACAATTTCCGGTCGTAAATCTAACCTAGAGTTACTTCCTCTGACTTCACCAAGCATTCTATCAGGTGCTCGTGCACTATTAGTGTCTGTACATGATCCATCAGAGTACGCAACAAAATAGGTGCAATAATCAGCTAATGAGGATTGTCCACCTGCATCAACGAGTGGAGGTTAAATCCAGCCAAAACACAATTTCGTGTGAACAATGAGTAGTGACAAGAGGGTGGTAACAATGACTAGTGTGGAAGTAATGTCTTGACAAAACAGCATTTACAACATTCTGACACGAGATAACATAACAGAGAAAAGGCATGAATTAGCATTGACTTGTTAGAAATGAAGACATGATTCTATATACCTTTATTAGCTTGTGGAAAATATTGTGCCCACTGAGGTAGGTCTCCACTATATGTTAGGATTGGGCAGTATCCCTCTGCCTCTCTGTTATATGTACAGCCAGAATATTGTGTTGTGTTGCAATGATAAGCTCCCTTCCAGAGATTGCAAGGGGAGGTAACAAATTCAGTACCTTGGTTGCGACCCCAATCAAGACGGTCTGCCATGCTATAATTGGCTTTGTACCATCCACTGTCTTCTAAGAGAGCCAAAGTCATTTTTGAAACTACAGATCTTGTATCCACGGAACCAGTCATAATCTCATTCATCAGAAGCCTTTTCTCCCAATGAGACCCTGAAGTCATTTACAAAACTCTGATCAACCATATTGAGTGTTGCTTTGGTACAACAGCTGCCATAGTTTGACAAGAAAAAAAAAGAATAAGCAAGTAAAGAACATAATGAATGACAAACCTGATGTGCCGCGTCCTCCCCCATCTTCCAGTTCTAAGCCAGTAAAATTTTCAGAGTATGCCTGTCCAGCAAGTCACTAATTAGTCATTTGTTGAATCTTTTGAACGGCACCTTAAGTATGAAAACAGTAAACATGCCATTGAAAGTATATGACATGCATATGTTTGCAAGCAAATACCGCATAATGGTATCGTGAATGCATGACAACACGGGGAAGCACCACTCGATTGACCATCCGTCCAAGCTTTTCATCCATTACTTGTTCTGTAACCTTCAGTTCCAACAAGTAATGATAATATTATAAAACGCGACATTAAAATGCGAACACAATTCTTAATATATGTATTGGAACGAACACAAATGTACCGCTTAAATAAGTACCTATGAAATTTCTGTATAGTTCGTTCATCATTTTCCCCCCAATAAAAGATTTTATAATCCCTAGATATACATTTTAAAGACAAATCAAAGAAATTGTATAGAAACACCATTCCCCAGAACAATTAAATGTTTGTCTGCAGTCTGCACCAATACAATATGAAATTTTACTCAAATTTCATGTATGTCACACTTCATTTCTCAGTTCTAAGGAAGTGACCAATAGTTATTATTATCGTCATAATAAGAATATGAGCAAAAATATTCCATTCAGGAATTTATAAGAAAAATAAATTAAAATATATCTCACAGCATATACCTGATCACGCCGTCTTTTCCTTTCATCTCTAAAATGAGCAAAGGCATGTGGGTCAAAACCAAGAACATGCATAACCTGAAAAAGATCAAACATGAAGATAAGTCCTACAAATTACCTCCCCTGCTCCAATCTCATTTTTATAACCAAAAAATATAACAAACCTCGTGTATTAGAGTAGCTGAAAGCAAAGTCTCTGCCTCAGCAGTCAAATGGCGAGGAGCAACATTCACATGTCCTGCAAAATAAAAATACCTACAGTTCTGAGCATCCCAAATGCGAAATGAAAGCGATCACCTCTACAAACATATGTTTCTAGAATATACCAGCTATAGCACGGCCCCATTGATCCCGTTCACATGCCACTGCCCAAGCAAGTGTATTTCCAGTTGTAGGTCTTGTAGTTACCAAAAGAACCAAGTCGGCATCAGGGACACCTTCTGGTCAAGATGAACAAGCAGGTTATATCTTTCATTAATTAGAATAAAACTTACATTTATGTCTTGCAACAACAACAACAACAAATGCAAATGCAACAAATAAAATGTACCCTCGATATATCCACGAGGAAGCTGCACGCCTCCATCTTGTCCACATGCAGAATATCCACTTAACCGCAAGTTCCCCTTGACAGGCTCAACAGCCAATGCTCTCCTAAACCAGTCAGCAGTCTGACCTAATGCCTGCAGTAAGTCATCAAGGTTAATTGTGTCGATCCAAAATCTATGTGAATGATTATATTATTATAGTTCTAACAACACAGCCCCTCCCACTGCCCAAAGAGATGTAATAAGCTGTTGTAACTGACACAGCACCCAATAATTCTCCCACGGGAAAAGATTATCAGCCTAGTAAATTAAAACAAATTAAAAGGAGAAAACACTTCACCTTACGAAGGCGGCGCTTTTTGTCTTCACCTGAGATATCTTCAGAAGTGCAGTTGTACCAACAATCGCCAACAATTGGAGGGTTACCGTGAGGATTGCAAAAAGGGGAACCAGGAAGAGAAGTTGTGGGAGGCTCTCCAAGCTGCTCATAAAAATAAAATAAAAATATTTTGTTTTTTTAGTAATATAATTGGGGAAATGTTAACCAGTGCCCCGGTGCCCCCGAGGCACTGGTTAAGGATATGAAAAAGGAAATTATATAGTAGTTAATGCATTGAAATTGTGTAATTAATTTATAATAAAGTCAAAAGCAGTTTTCTTTTATGGTAATAATTCCCTTTTATGGTATGCTTAACCAGTGCCTCAGGGGCACCGGTTAGCAGGACCCATATAATTGAGATATTCCCAAATGTTATGGCTAGAAATATAATTCAAAATATCCTCCTATTCATTTATATTAAACACTCACTTTAACAACAGCACCGACTTTTCGACAATCTCTGTCAGGGGAGTGGCCAACAGCATCATAATTTAGATATATCCTAATAGGTTCCTTCACATCATTCTGAGACTCTGATGATGTTGACACTTCAAGAATTGTCCTACCTTTATTCTGAAGGGGCTTCAGTCGACCAGGCTCGTAAACCTGTGGGGTAACCGAATAAACCTTGCGACCAGGTCGCTTTCTCTGTTCAAGAATCTGGTCATGTATACAAGAGTGTGAGACAATGTTGTTTGTATTCCTTTCCAAACCTCCCCATTGAAGTTGGTCTTCATGGGGCTTTGCATTGTGGGCTTCCAAAGATGCCAATATCAATATGATCTGCACAATGAAGCAGAATTTAGTTAGTATATACCCAACTTGAGTAACGATAGTGTCTTTATTCACATATATAATGTATTCGCTTCAAAAGACCTTAAGAAACAACGATGTTCTACACCCCAAAAAAAGGAACAAAAACAGGAAGGAACACGTAAATCAAATCAAACACCACTATTAAAACACTTAACTTTATAAGATATGAAATGAGAAACATGAGAACCTATACCTATCTTTCCAATAAGGTATCAAGTATTTTTCCCCCCTTTTCCGGGTCCTACCAAATTTACCTTAATACTAGCTCATCAGAGTACCACCACTATCTAGAGCCAAATCTATAAGCCAATTTTCAAAATTTACCATTTACATTTGAAGGTAACCGCCAAAGAAGCTAGTTGAACAGTTTCCACTTAAGTTTTCAGGTAGAAACATGTACACACGTAAAGTAAACAATACTATAATCAACCATTGCTCTCAGAACAAAACCCTAACCTTAAAAATCCTGTTTCAGGACAAATATATAAAAAATAATTAATCCATATAAAATTCAATTATTCCCCTCAAAAAAAAAAAAAAAAACTTCAATTATTTACCAGCTTCATAAGCTTCTTACCATATTCAGTGATAAGTTAGAAACTAAAATCAAAGTTGAACATAATTATTCATTAACGACTAAACCCTAATTAAGAGAGTAAAATTAAACTGAAATTAAAAAACTAAACACGCAGAAAACTGATGGAAGAAGCATAATTTCACCTGAAAAACAAGTAGAATGAATCTAATCTTCGAATTGAAAAATGAAGTTCTCCGAATAATTAGCTCCATGAAAAGATGAAAAGTAAAACACGGACGGAGTCAATTCCATTAAATCGCCGGTGAATTTCCGATCAGGTTTAGAACGCACGAAAATCTCCGTGTCTCATACATATTGAGAAGAAAACGAAACGGAAAAAGAAGAAATCCTCTGTGGTTATGAATTGAAACGGATTAATAAATAAATAAATAAATAAATAAATAAACAATGGTATGAAAATGAGATTCAAGATGAAAAACGAAGAAGAGTTTGATTAGAGAAAGAGATTGAGAAAGGTGTAATGTAATGTAGAATGATTGAGAGAGAAGAAGAAAAGTTTTAGAAGTAAAAGAAGAAATAGTTGTTGGTGTTTGTGATCTGTGAAATGGGAGAAACAGTGACAGTGAACGGAAGAAGAAGAAGAAAGAAAGATAGGAAAATAAAATATAGCTATAGATTGGATGTGTATGGAGTGGGTGGAGAACAAATTTATTATTTTAACTATTTTTCTGATTTTAAATACATTTTAAAGTTGGTAATTTCATTATTTCATTAACAATTTTGGGTTGTTATTGTTGCCTTACCTATTTCATCATTATTACTTTTCTGGTACTGTCTTTTTCATTCAAATTTTATTATTTAATCATCAACTTTGAAATTTTTTTATTGTATGGATGATTGATGGATATGTCGTTTGGTACTGATAATCACACACTACATTAATTCCTTTTTCGGTGTTTTATCGAAATTTTTTTTTTCGCCCTACTTTATTTCGAAAAATACAAAAATACCCTACTTTTTCGAAAAATTGCAAAACTGCCCTACTTTTCAGTACCTCGCAACTCCAAGTTGCAAGGTACCTAAAATTTTCTATACCTCGCAACTCCAAGTTGCAAGGTAGTTTGTTATTTTTTTTTTTGAATTTTTTAAATACCAAGCAAGATGGACTTGCGAGGTATTATTGTGTTTTTTTATTAAAAAAATTAAATACCCCACAACTTGGGGTTGCAAGGTATTTTTTTATTATTTCCACACCACCATGCATCATTCCACGCCAACTTTGAGTAAAAAAAAACTTAATTTTAATAAAACAATAAAAATTATTTAACAAATAAAATAACCATAAAATCTACAATTATTACACATGCCCGGCTGTCCCACACCCTCGTCTTCGACGATTTCTTCCACGATTTACTTGAGCGTCATGTTGGGTTTCGTCATTGTTATATGTAGTTGATTGTGTCTGACTACCATGACCCAACGTCAACGACACATCGTGTCCCTTGTTGGCCATCCCATATCCAGAAATTGTTCATTGGAGTTTAACGCATCCGGAGAGAAGTGAGATAGTAGGTTTGTTGGTGTTGGTCGGTTGGTGTACATTGGGTATTGCGGGTTGTTGTAGGGGGGTAATTGGTATTGGAAGGTCCAGCTTGGTTTGAGTCATTATAGGAGAAGTAGTTACTGCTGGACGGTCCAGCTTGGCTTGAGTCATTGTAACCAAAGTTTGACATTGAATTTAGTTGGTAAGTTGACTGATAATGGGGCTCGTATGCATTTCTTGGGGTGGCATATGGTGGTGGTTGGATGATATTTTGTTGTGGGGTGTCAAGAAAATCATACATTATAGAACCATGAGTGTTTTGTGTTGTAAGTGGTTGGGATTGAGGATCATCTAGTCGATTCAAAAATTCTTCATCCCAAAAATCATCATGAATTGGTGCTTGGTTGTTGTGAATTTCAGGTTCATGCTCTGGTTCTATCTCCGGATCTTCTTCTTCTTCTGGATCTGAAACTGTTGGCATTCTGTCAATTGAACTCCTTAGACGTGGATTGCAAGTGGTTGTCAACCAATTAATATACGCATGAGTTGGGGTGAGAGATCTTGGCCGCAAACGAGGTAAAGTATAACGCCGTCGGTTGTCCCAATGTTCGCTCTCTTGTGGAAAGCGAAAACCATTTGATTCGTACCACGTCTTGTACCTTTTGTCCAACTTATGGAATTGCTGCATGTTTATTGGGGCCCCTGGTATTTCTTGTGGCAAACCAAATTGGAGTTTGACCCTATCAGTTGGATGCCATTCCACTTTGTCAAAATATATAAGGTAAGTTGTTGCGGTACAATCCCAATAGTCACCAGGCAAATCGTGTGGAACTTTCTTGTATGGTCTCCATTTAAACTGACACAAAAGAGAAAATTTAGTGTACTGTTAACAATTTTGATATATATGTATAAATAATTCAAAAATCAAGGTTATATTACATGATGTTCTAGTATGTCATCAAACTGTTTTCTGTAAGATATAGTGTCATGGCTTGGATTGCCGTAGTATCTTGAACCTACTCTTGTCCATCTAACAAATGATATTAAAAAATTAGTAACTAATTTACTAAAAAAATAATAGTAATAAGCGAGAATATGTGAGGGAATTAACAAAAAAAAATGTAGTGACCATGCTTACTTTAATCCTAGTGGCCACTGGAGTGGTTTTGAATTTCTCGGAGCGATATGAGTCAACCGACAATATCCCCAAACTTGTAATAGAAAATGACATCCAGCTATAACTTTTGTGTTTGGACGATGTGGAAACTGAGAGAAGATGCGGCGTTTGTAGGATGCCTGGTCATTCCCGCAAAGATTGCATTAATATTAGACATCAGTAGAAATCTAGTCTTTATTTCATATTTATTGTATTGCATTCACTTTTTATTTTATAAATATTATGATTATTATTATTATGATTATTATTATAATTTCTTTTTTATTATTGCCTAAATATACTGTCCAAAATAAAATAATGCAACAAATTAATTCCAGTCATTGTGGACATTGTGGACATCATCCAACGAGTAGTACGGTTCTACATGTACAATACGTTTCACCCTTCGAGTAAGATCATTTGTCAAGTAGAAAAAGTAGTTAAAACATCATTTAATTCGGATAGCGTATCAACCGGATCTAACATCCAACCGCTGAACGGTCGATTTATATGCGCAAATTTAACGCTGGAACGTATTGTATTTGGCATTGTGAAAATAAGGTTAAAAGAAGATAGATGTAAGAATAGAAGATGAAATGGTGTCATAAAATGAAAGATGAAATGAAGTATTTATAGTAGAAGAAATAATATATTTTGCTATTCCCATGTGGTCTGCGTGTGGAAGCTGGAAATAATAAAAAAATACCTTGCAACCCCAAGTTGTGGGGTATTTAATTTTTTTAAAAAAAAACACAATAATACCTCGCAAGTCCATCTTGCTTGGTATTTAAAAAATTCAAAAAAAAAAATAACAAACTAACTTGCAACTTGGAGTTGCGAGGTATAGAAAATTTTAGGTACCTTGCAACTTGGAGTTGCGAGGTACTGAAAAGTAGGGCAGTTTTGCAATTTTTCGAAAAAGTATGGTATTTTTGTATTTTTCGGAATAAAGTATGGCACAAAAAAAAAATTTCGGTTTTTTCTATTATGCTATCTTGCCTTTCCTATTTCGCTTATTAATCTCAGATATATGAATAACGAAAATATATTAAGTTTTTTTATTTGGTGATAATATTAAGGTTAGATTTAAAAGGTAAAATTATCTCCATTAAAAAATTATATTTAAACTCGTTTGAGTTGATATGGTGATGTTGACTTGAGAATTTTTGTGTGTTTCTCTCAAGGTTTCATGTTTAATTTTCATTAGAGATAATTTCAGTGTATTAATTTCGCTTCTTAAAAAATTAAAACTTTATTTATAATGTCAAAATATTTTGAAATTTTTTATCATTTAAATTTACTTTTTTGTTTTTATTTAGAAGAAACAAAATCTAATAATTTTTACGTTTATAATTCATATAATATAATAATTACCATGATTAAAAAATGACATAATTTTTAATTGGTCATCATATGTTTCTAATTTAAATTAATGTTATATTTTTGCATTTTATATAATATCTATAGTTTCAAATTATTATCAAGATTTCAAAATTCTACAATTTATATAAAATAACAAAATATGCATGGTGAAAATAAAACCTAAAATAGAAAATGTAAAAGCTAAAAAAAATCAATTTTTAAAAAAAATATGTATTATCTTGTAACTCAATAATGGAAAATATTTGGGTGACATTGAAATTTTGTGATTTTAGTGTATTTTGATGAAACAGAAAGATAGATGATTAAAATAAATTATTTTGATAAAAATGTATGGTTTGTTAAGAGAGATAAAAAGACAAAGTCATCAATATCATAAAAACTTAAAATCACCTAGCGACTTTTTTTTCTTGAAGAAACCTAGCGGAACAACTTGCATACTATTATCCAATAAAAAAATTTATAAAATTTAATTTCCTTTTATATTCAACTGTACTCTCCCTTTAATTTATATTAAGTCAGGCATGTAATATATTTTTTTTATTTACAATCTTTAAATATGACTCGCGCCTTGGCAATCCTTTTATTTTGTAGAGTTAAACGCAAAAAACTTATTAGTACCAATTTTAGCAACTCAATATATTGATATGGTTTAATACCTTTTTTGGTCATTTAAGTTGACAAACATAACAGATTAATCATTTAAGTTTTAAATAGGTCATTTAAGTTACAAATAGATCCTTTAAGTTGTTAATTTAATGTACCTATTTGAAGTTTTTTAAGTTTTTAAGTTTTAAATAGGTCCTAAAAATGATAACGGTGTATTAAATTAACTCATCTGAAACTTGAAAAACTTAAAGGCTTAACCCGGTATTTTTGTTAAACTTAAAGGACCAAAAGAGATATATAGCCTATTAATATCCATTCATATCAATTTAACATCTTATAACCACCTTAAAAAACAAAAATCTTATAACCTAACATTTCCTTATAATTTTTTTTTCTAAAAAAAGTATAGTAATATAATTTACGTGCCCAGTGCAAATCAACAACTCACCTCACTTTATGTAAGTTTTTTTCTTTTTTGATAAAACCTCACTTTATATATAAAAAAAAAATTGAAGAAGCAAAAGATCACAATTCAAAAGATCACAACCATTCACTAGATTAAAGGTATATCCAATGGGTCAAATTCATTTAAAAAAAAAAATTGAAATTAAGGTCATGCATGGGTACATGACCCATTAAGCTCTCGTACCGTAGCCAGAGCCGTTTCGATTTTCTCGTACAACGTTGTTTTCAAACGTTGGGGATCCAAAGTCCCCTGCTGATAACTCAGCGCAGTATCATGAACAATTCAGAACCAATTAAGAAACAGAAAAAATGAATCCCCAAAGTGGTTTAGCTATTTGAAAACATATAGAGTCCAAATTACGTTGAGTCGTTGATAAACTTGCTCCACCTTAGTATATTATAAGTATCACTATGATAAAATGGAAAGTATGGACCACAAGGGACCTTACTAGAGTCCTTTCATGCAATAAACAGATGCAAAGTTTTTGGCCTCTGGGTAATCATTAAAGAGAAGTGCTCCATACTAACAAATTAATTATATATTCGGCAGCCTGTTTATTTTTCAATTTTATTTAGCTTCAAGCCTTGAACCAATTTATCTTTGACCTGGGCACTTAAAGCTAATAGGCTACACCTACCACACTAAGGCACCAACTATTTATGGATTTGTGTGTTTCCAACTGCAGCACCACCACCTTGTTGTGTTAGATAGCCTGCTTATACTTTTAGGAGGTTGGATTTAAATTTGTTTATGTGAGTTGAGTTCGTAAGGCTCGAAGAAAGAATTGATGCTCATAAAACGCTAACAAAATTACTTACATTGTGTGTGTTTTCTATTGGGGGATAAGGGAGACCATTTTTTGTCCTTCGCGCCAGGGGCGGAGCTAGGTGTGCACACCCTGGATTTCTGCTATTTGCACCAGTTTTCCTACATTCATTGCTATTTGCACACCCTGATATTCTTGCTTTGCACCTCACCTAAGACTAGAGTGGGTCTGACTAAGGTTCTATATTGATTGGTGTGTGTACATACTGAGTTTACTGACGAGCACATGTACCACCAGTACTACATATGTTTTAATTTTTAAAGTGTTATTATTTTATTATTTGAAAGATTTTTATCACTTAAAAGCCAAAAACAAATAACTTGGTATCGAATTCATGTTATAGTATAGGGCTTCATCTGCAATTAACCATCCCATTAGACCAATCAAACACATTTGTTATATATTTGCAAATAAGTTACGTGATGTATATTATTCAAAACAAAAATCTTTCTACTCTTTGTTTTTAGAGGAATCATTTCACTCTCTATTCTCTAGTTCTATTTTTATTCTTTTTCCTATAAAGTGTATATGATGTAAATGATATTACTCTTTTGAATTCCCAGTGGTAAATACTTGAATTTACACTTTGTCAAAAATCATAAAATTTAATGTGATTATTTATTAAAAAGAATAAAAAAAACTCAATTTTTTATTGGGTAAAAGTAACACAAATGTAAATTTAGTAGTTTAAATTAACAAGAAAAGAGTTTACTTTCTTTGCACATACTCTAAAGTTATTTTACACATGCATTCAATGATGTGCTTTAATATCAATTAATGAATATGATAACTTATGTGTTTTCGCTCACATTAAATGACGCCATAACACATTATTTAACGCATGTGTGAAATAAGTTCAAATTGTGATGTCGATGCATACTAATTAGTTACTAAGAGAAATGAGTAGATCAATATATATTAATTTATAATATTAATGATTAATGCGGTTTAAAAATTTGCACCCCTGATGCAGGGTCCTAGATACGCCACTGCTTCGCGCTAACTTCACTACCGTTTTTTATCCTTCGCACTAACTTCACTACCATAGTCAATGGCTTACCGGTGATTTTTTGTCTAATAGAAACTTAGAGAGAGAAGGAGTCCTATTTGTTCTACTTGATGCAAATATGGTGGTGGGAGTCTTATTTACTAAACATTCTATGTTCGAATAAAAAATAGATGTAGAACTACATGTAAAGGAGGATGTCCATTTATGTACTATCTTAAAGTTTTAAGTGAAGATATGAATGACAATTCACTTATATGGCTACTCTTAAACCAATATAATGATCGACCCTAGAATTTTAAAACCCTTTCATAAGTCTCAACATCAATAAATTGGATAGATAAGTTCAAGATGTTTACGATGATTTCTTTTATGAGTTTGAAGGATAGGTATTTTAGATTGACAATCAATGTGAGTTTACTATTTTACCACGTCATCCGACTCTTTTAAGTATATTTGAAACTATTTGTATAAAATGGTTTGTGTAGATAATTTTTAGCATAGAAATGGTTTTGTTTCCATATTCAGGGGCGTAGCCCTCATATGGGAGGGGTAGCTTTGGCTACCCAAAAAAAATATTATTCTTGAATTAGTCGGTATGTATTTATATCCGGCTACCCCAAATAATAAATATTGAGTTACCTCAAACAAGTTTAGTTGCAAAAGTTAGCATAAATAATAAAGTAAAAAAACTACTACAAAATTGATAGATTTATTTGTATTGGTTTGATACTTTCGGTCTCAATAACAACAATAGAGAAACTTTTTTCAACAATAAAAATTATCAAGACAATAGTCATAGACAAATTAAATGGACAATGAGTTTCTTGCAAATAACTTATTTATTTATATTTGAAAAGACATTATTAATCTATTATTAAACAAGCAATTATTGATGAAATTGGGTTCTTCAAATGCACTTTGTCCAACGTTTTAAAATAGCGATTTTTATGTTAAGTTTCTAAGATTTGTTAATTTTAGTCCTTGATTTTTTGTTAGAGATTAAATTCAAGACTAAAAACACTTTTTTTGTAAAATTTTAAAAAACTGAGAAAAAATTGAATAATTTTTTTAAGGACTAAACCTAAAAAAATTATAATTTATGGGACTAAAAATATATTTTATCCTTAAATTTAATACGTCTGTTTTCAAAAAAAATTCTTTATAGTTGGCCCCTGCATAAATTTTTCGCGAGCTTCGCCGCTGTCCATATCATCTAAAGAACAAAACAAAAATGAGAGAGGGAACTGTGGAGAGGCAGAGGGAGATATGGAGAATGAGTTCCAGTTTAGTCAACTTCAATGCCCTATCACATGGAGAATGTTCCTGTTTTCACATTTTCGTTCGTGGTGGGGAATGTGTGCGCTCAATAATGCTGAATTACTGATGACTACCATGTACTCCTATTTTTTTTTGTTATAAGATTTTATTTTCAACTTGTCAAAAAAAAGATTTTATTTTCAATATTTGTAGTCTCTTAATATAAGATTCTATCAAAATAAAAATATTAATATAAGATTATCTTCAAATTTTTACATGCATTAATGATATCTTTATAAAAAAATTACATGCATTAATGAGATCTTTATAAAAACACCACTATAAGATAATGATTTTTATATCTTATTATATCATTAAATATATACATAAATACGTAAAAAAAAAAAAACATACAAATTTTATAAACTTACTGTTACAAGTTTTGACTAAAACAAAAAAAGTGTTGTTAAAATCATTTTTCTTAATATTTATTAATGGAACATGATCTTATAACAAGACAAGATAACGAGGGAATATACATATTTTCTCCTTGACGAGCGAGAAGACAGAGCAGCATGAGTTGCGGTACCACTTGGTTTTGAGTCATATTAAAGACTGTGAAAAAATAACTGAAGACAGGGAGACTCCAAAAATTCACGCCAGTATCTTTATTTACTCAAATCAATGACTCATACCCGCAAGTTACTCTTTTATATTCATTCATTCATTTTACACTGTGGACAAGTTGTATTTAACTACTAGCTGTAGACTGTAGTGCTAGAGCTAAACTGCTAATTAACCATAGCATATAAGCATACGTGGACTAAATTATTACTACTACTACTACTGGTCCAAATGAAGGTAATACTATATTCAAAATATAATCAGCTCTATGAGAATCAAATTCAATTCAATGCTCGACAATCTATAGATCATGGAACTTTTCCAAAATAACGCAATGGACGTTGCAGCGAAGGGAAGCACTGTTTTACCCGAGGCCAAGTTTAACGTTCAAGCTTTAATTTAGTTTGTTTGTCATTACGGCCTATAACAGGAACTAATTCAATAAGATAAGATAGTCCCAACTAGTGGTAAGTTTTTGGGTGTTAATTAATAAATTAAAGCACGTAGCGGTGTATGTGTATGTGATAGGGCGGGAGACAATGTCGATGCATGTAAAAACCTGTCTGGATGAAATTAGTGATGAGATTGTATGTAGCCTTCAGTTTTAAATGTAAATAAAAGTTGGTCAAATAAAGTTGATGTGTTTATCCATTAATACGAAATTTTGGGCCAAAGAGCTGGCAAATCTACTTGTTCAATTCGGTTCGATAGGCCAACATGTATATATGTGTTGTATTCGGTTGGCCTAAGTGCATCATCGGCTATCAAAATTAAGTCCGAACCAAACATGAACGGGTCAACTCGGCTCGTATACCATCCCTTATTGTAAAAGCTAAACCTGTCAAGCTGGAAGGAAACCCTAATCACCTTAAGTTTTTCCAACTTAGCTAACATTAAGTGCGATTTAACCCCCTCAACTAACCACTAAATCATGAAGCATTTATAATGACCTTCCATACACTTATGTGCAGTAAATAGGGTTTTCAAACTCCCCAATTAACATCCCTTATATACACACATAACTAAGATTCAAACTCTTCACTTTCTCTCTCACACACAAACTTACCACCTCTCTCTCTCTCTCTCTCTCTCTCTCTCTCTCTCTCTCTCTCTCTCTCTCACACACACACACACACACACACACAAGTAACAACACAAACCCTTTTCTTCTTCTTCTTCTTCTTTTTCTTCTTCAAAAACACACACAAGTCCTTCTTCTTCTACCTTCATTTCGATCATTTTTCGGCCTTCTTCAACTAAAGTAAAAGCATCATCTTCATCTATCCATCCTCTAAAAAACCCACTCGTTTTCTACCACGCCGGAGTTGCACCACCGCGTCGAAATTCGCTCTTTACCGCGCTGGAGTCGTTGTTAGGAAGCTTCTTTAATTTTTTTTTTGAAAAAGTGATATAACAAAACTAGTTTTTTTCTTCACATACTCCAAAATAGATCGATTAGACAACTCACGATAAATATCACATAAAACGCCCATCAAATCAACATCCATGTAAAATATCCAGTGTTTAAAGATCCACTCAAAAGCATAGTGTATTTGTCACGGTCAACGAAATGTAATATTGCATAATAAACTATTATCAACCTAACAACTCAAAATAGATGATAAAATAGATTATAAAATAGGAAGAAACATGTCAATCGGAGAGGGAAAGAGGTAGATGCGTTCACAACTTGCACACAGATGAAAAGAACCATAAGCAAAATAACGGAAAGAAGGAAGTAAAATTATATAATTTTTTAATGGTGTGAGCCTAAGAGTAAGAGAGACTCGTCAACAAACACTCTTTCTAGTGAGTCATTAAAAAAAGAAAAAAGAGCCCAAATTATTAACTTTTTTTAACTAAAATCCATTTTTATTTAATTGAAAGGGCAACCTGAAGGCCAATGGATCAATCCACTCCGATTCGGTTTTTTTAAAAACAACCTTGGTGGGTTGGGCCAAAAACTTCAAATATTTTTGAATCCCCCCCCCCCCCCCCCCCCCCCCAATTCTCTATTTTGCCCTTACTTAGAGAATATGATACATAATCACCAATGAGTGTCGTACATACATACCTATTGTATATATCTATGACGTGCATTGTAAATTTGCTTGGCATCCGTCAAATTGTATTCTCGTTTACCTTTCAATTCCAGTTGAATATTTTTTGGTTTTATCAAATTCTTTGTCATGTCACCGACAAGCTTTGTTTCTTCTGCAGTTAAACGACCAGGCAACATATAACCTTCTAACTTTGACTCCATCTTATGATTATGCAATCATGAAACAACATTTAGACTCCATAGTTTTACTTCGCTAAAGTAACCTAAACCTAAAGGGAGAACCACATTTCCTAGAACCTTTGTCTTCTAGTTTCAACATCTTCTTTGTTCCTTAATACTCGCCACTTTTTTCACAACTCAAAACAAGCTTCGGTTTTCTATGTTCGGAAACACTATCGGATTTACCGATTATAAGCGAAAATCCTGCCTTTATTGTTTGACGACGAGCCCAATTAATCATTTCATCTCGATCTTCAATTTTTTTTTCCTCTTTATGAAGAAAATATTCAACAACATCAACCGAATAGACCTCTAGATCCAACTTTTGAACAACAACATTTATGTTCAACCATATATATGCATAGAAAACAAAATGTGTAAAAATATCATTAAAATACTAAACAAATGTGTAAATAAATGCATTAAAATAATAAATGTGTAAAAGAAAATGCAGTGCAGTGCAAGGTATACAATGGTATCTATCCACTCAACTAAAATTAAAACAGGTATGTTTAAGGATATATGTGTAAACAAATAGTACATTAAAACAGTAAAATATGTAAGAGGAAAAAAGCATTAAAAAAAACACCAAACGTGAAAAAAAACGTAGATATAACCAATGTCTGGTATATACATACCGGATTGGCCAGGTACGTAAATATTGTATGCATAATTGTGCAAAAACTGAAGAAGAAAAAAAGCAATGAAAATTATCTAGACTTTTCAAAAGTATGATTTACCTGCTAAATGATCGCAATTGAGTAAAAAATAATGCTATTTGTTGGAATGATTGTGATGAAAAAACACAAAATTATAGGGTTTAGAAGAAATTCAAGTGGAGTGCAAAAGAGGAAATAAAAGTACCAAAACTCAGGGGTGGCTCTGAGCATAGACCGAAGGGGCGGCAATTTCTTTTTTACCTATATATATATATATATATATATATATATATATATATATATATATATATATATATATATATATATATATATATCTTAAAGAAAAATTTATTGGGACACTACAAAAGTCAAAATTAATAAATTCATATGATTAAATAAAAATACTGAATAAAATCAATTAACTACATCCACATTTGGGAACTAAAATTAGAATAATGATATGGAGTATGAATAATTTAAGAGACCGAGTTTTAGCTCGTATATATATTAACACTCAAAAGTCATACTCCCTCCGTCCTAAATTATAAGCAAAAAAAACTCATTTTCTTTGTCCTAAATTATAAGCAAAAAAGCTCAACTTTTATCATATTTAATTATGTTGTTTCAAAAAATTATCTTTTCCAAAGGAAAATTAAATGCAAAGTGCATTCAATTTGCTATCTCTTTCATTTTCTCAATAACCAATAACCAATGAAAATTGTTTTTACATCTTCCTATAAAACTTATTTTAAGGATAACACAAGAAACTATGTTGCAAACTACTATGTTTTAGTTTTCTTAATAAGTGTGATTTTTTTTTTTGCTTATAATATGGGACGGAGGGAGTATTATTTTACCTGGGTTTATGTGTATCATTTCTTTCTAATTCTCAATCTCTAATCTCTCCATCTCAATTTTGTTAACACAAGTCACTGACATTCGTCAGCAACCAAAACCATAAGTATAAGCGTCGTATAGATATAATAGTCTCTTAAGAGTAGGTACCAAACGATCCATTTATTTATTTAATAATCATACAATTTTTATTTTTTTTGTAGATAGGAGGAGGAGGAGGAAGAAGAAGTCTCTTCTTGTGGTTTATGAATATAAACATTCAATTATGATCCATGTGTGCTATTGTGTAAAACATGTTCTCTTTAATTAATAAATTCTCAAGCTTCGAGCGTAGACTTTGAAGCATGAATTATTGTTTAGAGTCAGTTGGTTCACATTTCAAAGATCCATACTCGTATTCTTTTTGCACAATGTCAAATGAAAATGTACAATAATCTTTTCGGTTCATTTCTTTTATCCATGTGTATTTTTTGTTAGATTTTTTTCATAGAGGCACAATCTCACGATTCGCCCAAGACATCCAAATTCAAAGGGCCGACCTTACCAAAACTGTTTTCTAGCATATATATATATATATATATATATATATATATATATACTGATATGTCTGGTACGTATCTACCTAACCGGTGTGGTAGTTATCTACCAGACTTATCCGGTTGTTATCTACCAAACCAGTCCGATAGTTATCTACCCGAGGTATATATAAAAGCAAATTTGGTATTTTAGGGGCCTTTAGAAATTTTGGAGGCTTAAAAAGAAGTGTTCATACTTTTGTGCTTGCTTTTTTACAGCCCAACCCAGTCGAAATTATGGACTTAGAACATTGCTTTATCGGCCTCCCCCCCAAAATCTTTTATGCCCTCGAATTTCCTATTTTGCCCTTAGAAAATTTTGTAAAAAAAAAAAAGAAACCACTTTCGGTATATAACTGCCGAATTAGTTCCGTACTTAACTACAAGACACATATTTGTGCAGTAATTGTCTTAAAGTTATGTTATTGCCATAGCTTTCATTCTCTTTTATGTAATTTTGTCTTTTAGGATTCACATATCTTTAAGTTTATTTCTACTGCTAATTAATATGATGTTTACGTCATGTTTAGCAAATGAATTGCTTTTTTGAAAATAATTAACAACAATAAAATGTCTTATATAATTAAGGCATATTTTTGAACGATGCATAAATGTTAAGTGACATTTTAAGTTTTCAAATACATCAACTGACCTCATTCGAATTGTAGTTGGTCTAGAGTGTAGGCTACAAGGTGTCATTGTTTGTGGCAATGGAGAAATAAAGAGGTACGTACATGAAGAAAATTTTGCTAGGCCTCTTTTACCTTGGAGAGAGGTCTCAAGGTATGTTATGTTTTATCAACATGCTAGTTTGCACTATTATCCAAACAACTCTCTTCCTAATATTTAGTTGGAAGCCTTCAAGATGGGTTGGATTCGTCTAAATACAGACAAAGCTAGTAATAAAGGTGGAACTCTCTCGGGTTGTGGTGATGTGATTCATGAGAAAGATGGCAACTGCTTGTGTGATTTCTCATAGTTTTTTAGTCGGTCTAGTATTTATGTTGCTGAGCTCTTGAGAGTTTCTTATGGCTTGAAGTTGGCACTTGAACGTGGTTTTGTTAAAGTGGAGCTTCATGTAAACTTAACTATGTTGTATAGCTTGCCTTTATCCCATTCTACTAAGCCATTTCAAGTAAACATGTTTTAGTTAATTTCAAAATCACATTCGTAATGGTTAGAGTTGCCTCTTAATTAAGTATTCCAATCGCATATATAGAAATATATGGTACAACAATAATTAAAAAGCATCAAGAATAACATTTAGTGAAGTACCATGCCTTAACAATAACATTCAGTGAAGTAGTTAAGGACTAACATGCTAATATAACAATACTAACATTTGTATTGTCAAGATAAAAAGAAGAAGAAGAAAAAAAACAAAACATTCATTCGTTCTGGACTTAGGCAAGTTAAAAGCTCTGACCAGTTATGTAATGTGCCCAAAGACCTAATGTTTTTTTTAAGGAAAATGGTGAGAACTAGGAGGTGGAGGAGAAAAGAAGTAAAATGCTGCAGGCGGCGGTGGTGGAGGTGGAATCTTACGATGCCTGTGTTTTGGAGGAAGGTGTGGCACTGGCACATGCTGGTGGCACCCAGGTGGTGGTGGTGATGGTGCACTTTGGTAATGGGATGGGTGTGGTTGTGGGAAAGAGTAGACAAGAGCACCTGATGAATTGTAGAGTAACAAAGCCAATAGAAACGCATTCAACACTTGAAAGTTACTCATCTTTTTATCTTCACTTCTTAACAACTTAACACTTTAGTAAGTTTTAAACGGTTAATGGAGACATATGGTACTTATAGGAGCAATACTAAAGTGACGAGATTGTCAATTTTCTACTACAATGCTCCACTAATAATATAAAATTAAGATGGCACGGGTTCGTTATTGTTTGGTTAGAGAGGGTGTGAAACAAGAAACATAAATTAATGATCAATGTCAAAGAAAGCACCAACCCACCCACCAAACTTTTTTGGCGTGTTTAATATCTTTCTACTTTGATGCAGGCAGATGTTGAATTTTCCCTGGTCTTACTCTTGTGTCCAGTGCTTCCACCGCTCTCTGTCCCCACCACACAAAACCACTCTTTCATACCTCACTTTCTTTACCTGCTTCAACATTTTTCCTCAACTCAAACACATTTATGATAACTTGCATTTAATTGACCACCTTACATAATTGCACATTATCGTTTAAGTCTATATACTACCACTTCCGCACTCGCTCCGTCTCATTTTAATAGTCGTTTTTCAATTTTGCATTATTCTTAAAGAAATGATTAGTCAAATTGATTTAAATGGTAAAATTAGTATCATTTAATAAAATATATTTATTAATTAGCACATTATTAGCATGCAACATGCTTCACAAAATTGTTTGGTAATATTGGGGAAGGTTTTATCTCAGGAATATAAAATGCATAGACACATGTACCCAAAAAAAAAAAAAAATGCATAGACATGTTTAAGAAGAGAATGTAAACTTTTTTCTAATGTCAATGCAAAGAAATAGATCTTTATTTCGACTTCAGTATTCAAATTGTTCTTCAAATGTTATGTCTCAAGTTTTTCAATGTTTCTGACTTTTCTTTCATGATAAATACCATCATCTACTTGCGATATAATCAATCAATGAAAGTCATCATATAACAAATATGATACCCTTTTCACTCATCCAAACATGAGTGGACTAACACTGTCGCCCGTCAATACATACACAAGTGGACTACACCAATCACTCCTCAGCTTGAAACTTGGAAATGCAAATGCTACTGCACTTTGGCATCACGCTTGTTTCCATAAATCAAACAGTGAAAGTTTCTTGACCATCAATTTCTTGGTCACAACCTTGAGATTATGGAGCTACAATGTACAAGTTTCATGTGCTATCAAAAAAGTCTATACTTCTTTTAACTCATTTATGTGAGCTGATAGTGCCATCTGCATAATCAGATGTTGGCATCAGAAGAAAATAATGAATAACAAGTTAATCAAGTTACTTAACTAGTTGAACCTAAAAACAAATTGTCATTGTTCGGTTACCTTCAAGTCCAATATAATTACAAAAATACAAACAACATTCAATATGGCACACAGTTTCCAAGGGACCCTTCATTATTTTTGTTACTATATATAAATATAAAGCCAACTTTACCCTATGATGAAAGTCGTCCAGCCAGGATTCCACCAAATATGATAGCTCCATACCACTTATTTGATACAAATCTGGAGGAGAAAAGAAAAGAGGTCAGGTCGCAGTTTTTTTTTTAAAAAAAAAGGTCATATGTCGTAGTTAAAATGGAGAGAACTGAATGAAACATCATATCATAAGCTAATTGAAATACGTCCGAAATTTCTGCAACAAAGTGTGATTCAACAATAAAAACACTTGAAAAGTAATTAACAGAAAAATTGATCAATGACTGAAGTATGCAGGGGGTTTTTATATGTTGATGTTTGAGGAAATAAAGCAGTAAATATAACATCTAGTGTTTGTAGCAAATAGCGAATCTATAAAATTTAGTCTTTGAAAAAACTTCTAATGAAATTTTAAAAAGTTTAAGATAATCTCATAATTGCTTTTCTGTGGTATTGACCGTTAAATAAAAATATACTGAAGCTGTGATAAATGTTCAAGCCAAAATACAAAAGATTTGATACCCTTTCAAAAGATGGACCTCAGGATAACTAAATCATAAATTTATGGAAATATTTTCACAAACTTTGATAGCGCACAGACTAAAGAGAAGGGTAAACCCGTCATTTGGAGGGTTTATCAAAGGAGAAACAAAAATAAAAATAAATAAGTAATATAATATTAGTGTGTTAGTTTGAATTTCAAATAGTTAGTTATTGGTTGTGGTTGTGGATTGTATTTAAGTTTGTTGTTTGTTGTTTTATTTTTTTTTCTTTTGCAAGTAAACTTGCAATTTTCATTGATTTAGGAAAGGAAATACAATCTGCAATCTATCAGAGCAGTTTGCTCTCTCAGAAGATAACTTCTTCTGGCCAAGTAACTTCCTAATAACTTCCAACTTAAAAAAAATAAAACAACAAACAACAAACTTAAATACAATCCACAACCACAACCAATAACTAACTATTTGAAATTCAAACTAACACACTAATATTATATTACTTATTTATTTTTATTTTTGTTTCTCCTTTGATAAACCCTCCAAATGACATCTGAAGTCCGGTTACCACCAAGTACGAATGCGACAAGAAGACATTCATAAAACAGCTTTCCGAACTCACGAGGGGCATTATGAATTCTTGGTGATGCCTTTTGGTTTAACGAATGCTCCATCCACCTTTCAAGCATTAATGAATAAAGTCTTCAAACCAATGTTGCGGAGGTATGTTTTAGTATTTTTTGACGACATTTTGGTGTATAGTAAGACTTGGCAAGACCATATTCGACATTTGAATTCGGTTTTAACTGTGCTGGCTGAACAACAATTGGTTGCCAATAAAAAGAAATGTTCATTTGGCAGATTGTCGGTTGAGTATTTGGGTCACGTGATTTCTCATGAAGGGGTCTCTATGGATCCATCCAAAATCAGCAGTGTGTTAGAATGGCCTGTGCCAAATAATGTCAAGGGTGTCAGAGGATTTCTTGGTCTGACTGGGTACTACAGAAAGTTCATCCGTGACTATGGTAAGATTGCAAGACCGTTGACCGATTTAACTAAGAAAGAAGGTTTTAAGTGGGGAGTCAAGGAACAAGCAGCTTTCGAGGAACTGAAGCACAAGGTCACTTCAGCCCCAGTATTAGCATTGCCAGACTTCACCAAAGAATTTTTCATTGAGAGTGATGCGTCCGGTAACGGGTTGGGTGCGATCTTAATACAAGATAAGAAGCCTATTGCGTTTTTCAGCAAGGGACTCAGTGATCGTAATTTGAACAAATCTGCATATGAAAAAGAATTAATGGTTGTGGTTCTCGCCAGTGGCGGAGCCAGGAATTTTACAGAGCCTGGGCAAAAAATTTATCACAACTAGGTTGGCACCCCGTGAAACCTCCGTTCTATGCCGCCAAACCTGGGCGTGTTTGGATTGAGGGTTTATGAGAGAAAGGGAGAGGAGGGCTTACTTTTCTTTTTTAAATTACGGACATTATAAAATGATTTTTAGAAAAATGAATTAACAACATGATAAATAATCTTATAATACTTCAAAAACACTTAATTTATTTTAAAAAAACATTTTACATTGTTCGTAATTTAAAAAATAAAAGTGAGCCCTCCCCTCTCTTCCCCTCCCAAACCCTCAATCCAAACACACCCTAAAATTTTGTTAAAAAAAGGGAAAAATATATACAAGAAGAGGGGGTCTAGGCCAAAACCCTCAAAGAAAAAAAAAACAAACGGAAAAATGCGAGAGCAAACAACAACAGACTAAGGGAATCTGCAATTAGGCAAACCAATAAAAACTAACAACGGCTTATGTGACAAAAATAATTTTTTTAATGCAATTCATGTATATGAATTGCCAATACCTCAAACACTCTTCCAATATAATAAATTGGGTTGAGATTTCATTATAATCATTATTATTTATAAATCCAATTCTTAAACTTGAATTCATCACCCATAAATGTGAATATATAAAATAATATTTTATTAGAAAATAAAAATTACATGTACAAAGAAAAAGAATGGTGAAATGTGTACAATAATTAAGATCAATTTATGCCTATCTTCAACTATGGTAATTAATTGGCTTGGTTGGTAAAGATATGAATAAATTAACTTGCCGTGACTCGTATATGGATATGAACAAGTTTCTTTGCTAATATTGGAATGGTATGTTTCGGAACAAGCAAACATATATATGGATATATATGTATAGCAGTGGCTGAGCCTGGGCTATAGCCCAGCCTAGCTGGGGGGTGTAATCGCCCATGGTTCTCGCAATCCAACATTGGCGTCCATATCTAATAGGGAGCAAATTCACGGTGTGTACAGATCAAAAGAGTTTGAAGCAATTAATGCAACAACGTGTAACCACAATGGATCAGCAAAATTGGGTGGCGAAGCTTTTAGGGTATCAATTTGATGTAGTCTATAAACCTGGTCTTGAGAACAAGGGTGCTGATGCTTTGTCCCGTCAGTTTGATGTTTCCCCAAACAATTCCATGGTTACCCTTACCGATTCAGATGACAGGTTAGCACTTAATTCTATGATTTTCCGTCCTGAATGGCTAGATTTTAAAACTGTCCATGAAGAAGTGCAGCAGGATCCAACATTACAAGCAATCATTTCAGCCTTAAAAAAGGGAGAAACAACAAAATCTGGGTTTGTACTTCAAAATGGGGTTCTTTTGTATCAGAACAGATTAGTTATGTCAGCTTCATCTACATTCGTTCCTATCATTCTCAAGGAATTTCACAGCACTCCTCAAGGTGGACATTCCGGGTTTTATCGCACTTATCGTCATTTGGCTGCTAATTTGTATTGGAAGGGTATGAAAAAGGATATCCAAACCTTTGTGCAAAACTGTAATGTCTGTCAATGCAACAAGTATGCAACTTCAACACCCGGTGGTCTACTTCAGCCACTTCCAATACCAAATCAAATTTGGGCAGATATTTCCATGGACTTCATTACTGGCCTTCCAAAATCTAAAGGGTTCGAAGCTATTTTTGTAGTGGTAGACAGGTTGTCAAAATATGCCCATTTCATCCTTCTAAAGCGTCCCTATTCTGCAAGATCTTTGGCTGAAACTTTCACCAAAGAAGTGGTCCGACTTCATGGAATTCCGGAATCTATTGTGAGCGACAGAGATCCCATTTTTGTTAGTAATTTCTGGCAGGAACTCTTTAAACAACAAGGTACATATTTGAAGCTAAGCACTGCATACCATCCTCAAACTGATGGTCAAACAGAAGTAGTTAACCGTTGCTTAGAGACTTTTCTTCGCTGTTTTATTGCTGATCAACCAAAGACTTGGGCAATGTGGCTTCCTTGGGCGGAATATTGGTACAATACTACTTTTCATGCTTCTACAGATACAACTCCATTTGAAGTGGTGTATGGTCGTTCCCCTCCGGTTATTACTAATTATTTACCAGGTGAAGTTAAAGTGGAAGCTGTTCAACGAGACTTGGCTGATCGTGATGAATGCTTGCGACAACTGAAGCATCATCTATCACGTGCTAGTGATCGGATGAAGACACAGGCAGATAGACATCGTAAAGAACGTTCTTTTGACGTTGGTGATGTGGTTTTCTTGAAGCTGAGACCTCATGTGCAACAATCTGTTGCAGCTAGAATCTGTCCCAAGTTGTCTCCGAGGTATTTTGGTCCGTTTAAGGTCATTGAACGTGTTGGGGCTGTTGCTTACAGGTTGGAGTTACCTCCTACATCTCGAATCCATCCTGTTTTCCATGTTTCCTTACTTAAGAAAGCTGTTGGTGATGCTGTGGTTAATTTAACTCTCCCTGCTAGTTTGGAGGTTAGTGAAGATTCTGTGTGGGAACCAGAGACAGCTTTAGAACAAAGAACAGTGGTCCGACATGGCATATCTATTTCTCAAGTTCTTATCCATTGGAAGAACAAACCTATTGAGGAAGCTACCTGGGAAGATCAAGACTTCATCTCTGCTCAATTTCCTTCCTTCAGCCTTGAGGACAAGGCTGTTTCTCTTGGAGGCGGCAATGATAGCGCACAGACTAAAGAGAAGGGTAAACCCGTCATTTGGAGGGTTTATCAAAGGAGAAACAAAAATAAAAATAAATAAGTAATATAATATTAGTGTGTTAGTTTGAATTTCAAATAGTTAGTTATTGGTTGTGGTTGTGGATTGTATTTAAGTTTGTTGTTTGTTGTTTTATTTTTTTTAAGTTGGAAGTTATTAGGAAGTTACTTGGCCAGAAGAAGTTATCTTCTGAGAGAGCAAACTGCTCTGATAGATTGCAGATTGTATTTCCTTTCCTAAATCAATGAAAATTGCAAGTTTACTTGCAAAAGCCTCTTCTCTATAATTCTGATCTCTATCAAACTTACTTCCTATTGCAATCAGAACGAGAAGAAAGGTCAACTGTCCATATTTGCCAGCCTAAATGTCCAGACGCAACTCCGAGAAATGCATAATATGGCCACCCTGCTCCAATCATATGAATCAGGACACAGAAAACAATTATTTAACCTCGTGAAAAAGAGAGCAGAATAAAGTTCACCTAGTTCAGCATTAAGTCCACTGAGAGCAAGACCACTAAGGCTTGCAATCCCAAACCCAGTAAGCCACTCCTTTGTTGAATCACCGAAGCGTAAAGCTGTTGATTTAACTCCCACTTTCAAGTCGTCATCTTTATCCTGAATGCATAAGATAAGTTACTTTAACCACAAGATTCTTGTAGAGGATACTGGAAACTAAGCAGTATCTCCGGGATCATGCAGCAAACAAAAGGTAGGACAGAGAAGCAAAATCATAGGGATCGTGTCAACAAACTCCAGAGGCGTAAAGTGGCAGCACAATAGATGGATCCAGATTTCCTTTAACTGCTGTCCATCCCAACAGTGCCCCCCAATTAAAGGTCAGGCCAAGAAATGCTTGAGGCTAACCAATATAGTAAAAGAGTGCGGTATAAATGAGATCATATTTCAAAGACAGTAACTAAGAAATAAGAAGTAAAATAAATTTGCAGAAGAAACTAGAAATGAGAAAATTCATTACCCAAAATGTAAACCTCTTCATCAAGGGATATGAAAAGACGAGCAGCAACGATGAGGCACCCAAAACACGGCTGCCAAAAAAGACAAACCAAACAATATTTAACACATGAGCATAAATCACATTTCATACTTTATTTTGACTTAATCATGACTGCATATGATTTAATGATAACATGTATAAACAAGTATGCAGATTATGGCACTTGCAAGCAATTTGAAGCTAAACTACTTAGTGCATGTTTGGGAGTTGGGTTTTGGTGAAAAAATGGAGGGGAAGTCATGTTTTCTATTTCTAGATTAAAGAAATTATAAAATGTTTCTGAAATCGATGAAAAGGGTGATTAAAATTTTATAAGATTATCTATCATGTCACTCCTACAATTTTTTAAAATATCAAATATATGTCAACATGAAAATACCTTAAACAAAACTGATCAATCTTTGTGCAGAACAAAAAAATGTTTTGCAGGACATGTAATACTTGGTAGTGGATATAGCAATATTGTACTTTCCTTGTTTTCCACACAATATTGCTTTCTTATCAAACAATTTAATCAAATTTGACGGTAGATAAGGCTAACATGCAGAAGAGGCAGCTGTGTAAGACTATGTAACAAAGAAGTCACTTTTATCATCTACTCTATACGTCAAAAGTTTAATGGACATTAGCCTTCCTCATATTCTGCACTTATAATTTTAACATAATTTCCTTCAATTTTTAATATTTTAAAGGACTATTCTGGGGAAGAATTTTGGTTCATTTGTTTCAAACAATCTATACAATATTTAATCTTAAGAAAAGGATTTTGAGCTTTCAACTTTGTCAATCAGGGCCACACTACCATAGTCAAGGACATAGAACACAGATCATAGGTGCCATGTTTGATAACTGATTGAGATGATGTAAATTTAACAGTCTAAAGCCCCAATATAACACAGTAAGTCATTAACCATATACTTGGCAGACAACATTAACACTAACCTATAGTTATTCAGTTGTAGAAGAATACCAAGACCCAAAAGCAGTTGAAATCCTAGAAAATAAAGTCCTTGAAATGGTGTCAAAAGACCACTTGCCACAGGTCTCAACTTTGTACGTTCTACCTGCAATATTAGATTATATAAAAAAATAGTCAGAATTTGAAATGTAAGATCACCTAAAAAACAAAGAGGGAAAAATATGCAATCATCTGCTCAACAAACACAAAGTGTTGCTATTAAAACAAGCTCGCAATGTGACATCATAGGAATAACGATAAACACAAAAAGGACAGCAACCAAAGTCTCCAATGCTATTCTGATGGGTGGAAAATGTTTAGTTAGACCAATACTTGGCTTTCATCATATTTAGTAGCTACTAGCCATGCTTATATGGTACTTTTTTTTGCAAAAGTTTTTGAGGGGGGGGGTGTTGAAAAAACAAATGTCTATTAGGCTCTTTGAAGGTTAAAAAAATACTACTATCTAGGTATCTCTTATTGCCAAAACAATACGCAACCAAGAAAAAGCAATGGCATTTACCTTTGTATCAATATCCCGATCAATGAGATCATTAATAGTACACCCAGCACCTCTCAAAAGAAAAGTCCCACATCCAAACAGAGCCAACATTTTAAAATCGGGAAGATGCCCTGGGGGTGCAGCCAAGGTGATTGACCTATGACATGGAAAGAGAGAAGAGGCTTAAAACGAAGCATTTATACTGACAGTATATACCCCCTCCCCTGTTATAGGAAAAAAGTATATTGCTTTTAACTTCATATTTATGCTGTATACATATATGAAAAGGTGTAAACTTAGCTACTATCTGCAACATATTTCAATCACTAATCATTTCCATATCAATAAAGTTGTTAAGTTCTGTATGTTTTTGTCATAGTGAAATCATTCACCCATAAATATGTATAAAAAATAAAAAATAAACTCTTACCACACACAAGGCCATAGAAGAAGCCATGTCCCAATTGGTTTATCGAGGCGAGCAAGCCGAGCATAAGGCTGAACAAACCTAGGCAAGTACAAGTCAACCCAGGAGATGTCCCCTCCACTACTCGCATTGCTTGCAACTACTCTCATTCTTGTTTTCCTTATCCTGTCCTAATCTCGAAGGCGACGTAGAGACGTGCGCAACAAGTTGGAAATTTGAGAGTGACCCAACACTTTTACAAAATTCAAGATTATAAACCCCAAATTGGGATGGCTTGAATGGACTGACTGAAACATTAGGACCGGGGTATCGGTCTACACATTGTTGAGAGGAAATCAAGGGGTTGAAAATTGAAGGTGAGAAGCCAGAAGAAAGGAGACTAGGCTTGAGAAACCTCCGCGAAGCGCGAGAAATTAAAGCTGCCGCCATTCTCTAAAACGCAGCAAGCACCAACCCTTAAATGGAACTTTATAAATTGGTCCGTAAGACGTAAGACCTAACTCAACTGGGAAATGCAGATATTAGGTTGGAGACCTTCACCCGGGTTCCAACCCGGCACCTCGCAATATGCGTGTGTTTCAAGGATTATAAAATTACCTTTGTGGTTTTGGGTCTCAAAGCTTAGGGTAGTTGTTGGCTACATAGTTCAGACCCAGATTAAAATTTGCATTCTTTTTTCATATGTGTGCTCTAATTTATCTGAGAAATCAGTATACTAATCGAAACATAATCCAAGAGAGTAAATTAGAATCAGAAAAAATGGAATAGAAAAAAAAAAAAGAGTGAAAATTGACATCCATCTTTGCGTGTAGCGATGGCGTGAGGAAAAGGAAGAAGCTTAGTCCGATCACGAATTTTATTTGAGTTTTGTAGAGGAGATGATGGAAATGGAGTCTCTCTATAGTGGTGGTGGTCCGTCGATCGGAAACATGAGAAGAAAGTACTCCCTCGTCCACTTTAGTTGTCTTATTCGAGTTTATTTACACAATAGTGTTAAATAAAGAGTAAATAGTCAAAGAACCCCCGAAATTGCAAGCTTCATCAATTACTCCCTGTAGTTAACGAAACATCAATTACCCCCCTGAAATTGTTAAACGTTAGTCAATTACCCCCTCCGTTAATTTCCTCCATCCAACATGCTGATGTGGCAGTTAACTGCCCACGTGGCACTGCCACATGTCAGAAAAGGCATGCCACGTCAGAGGGGGGTAATTGACCATATTTTTTTATTTTTTTTTGAAAAAATTTAATTTAATTTTTTTTGAAAAAAAAAATCTGATTTTTTATTGAAAAAAATCTGATTTTTTTTCTTTTCAAAACCAACATTTGTGCCACCCACGGACCTTGCAAATATCCCCCTGAAATTTAACATTAATGTGCAAATGCCCCCCTGAAATTTAACATTAATGTGCAAATACCCCCTCAAATTTAAAATTTATGTAGTAAATACCCCATAAAATTTATAACTTATATGCTTATATCCTCTCCAAACTTAAAACTTATATGCAAATTACACCTTGAATCATAAAACTTTGATGGTAAATTAAAACTTATTCATAATCTATAATTTACTATATTTAATATAAAAAGAAATACAACTTTAAAATAAAACTGACATGTGGATCATAACAGATCACCTATTAGGATTCTGGAGGCCAAGCACAACGTTTACTGTGCAATCATTGGGGAGAAAGTGTGCATGAAGATTGAAGATGGTTCATGGAGCCCAATTGGGAGGGAATGGACACTCAACAAGTGGCCATAACTATGTTGTGGACACTCAACATGCTGATGAGGAATTATGTGTTGCTTAATAGTATGCTTTTAATTATAATTCTAAACTCTAATACATGATAAAAATGCAGCTCCTTTTATTTTGGCGGCTAATAGGCTTTGTGGAAACAATAGCTGCTTGTTTCTCTAATGTGTAACAATAAAACAAACATGTTTGTTTTATTTTAAAGTTGTGATTTTTTTCTTTTTTATTGTAATTAGAGATATAGTAAATTATATATTATGAATAAGTTTTACTTTACCATCAAAGTTTTATGATTCAAGGTGTAACTTACATATAAGTTTTAACTTTGGAGAGAATATTTGCATATAAGTTATAAATTTCATGGGGTATTTGCTACATAAATTTTAAATTTAAGGGGGTATTTGCACATTAATGTTAAATTTCAGGGGGTATTTGCACATTAATGTTAAAATTCAAGGGGATATTTGCAAGGTCCGTGGGTGGCACAAATGTTGATTTTGAAAAGAAAAAAAAAATCAGATTTTTTTCAAAAAAAAATCAATTTTTTTTTTAAAAAAAAATCAGTTTTTTTTTAAAAAAAAAAATCAGATTTTTTTCAAAAAAAAAATTAAAAAACATAGTCAATTACCCCCCTCTGACGTGGCATGCCTTTTTTGACCATGTGGCAGTGCCACATGGGCAGTTAACTGCCACATCAGCATGTTGGATGGAGGAAATTAACGGAGGGGGTTAATCGACTAACGTTTAACAATTTCAGAGGGGTAATTGATGTTTCGTTAACAACAGGGGGGTAATTGATGAACCTTGCAATTTCGGGGGGGTCTTTGGCTATTTACTCGTTAAATAAATGATTAATAGTGTAATTGTGTATACCAATGGAAAAAATAATCAATGGTGTATTGGTGTTATAAAAAGTAAAAATAATTTGAGATCGAAAAAATAATCCTAATGTGAGATGGGGGAGTAAATCTTATTTGATTGATATTGTAAAAAATTTATAACAAATTCATTTCTCAAAATGGTGTATGGTTTGAGATGAAGGAAGTAGGGGTGTTCAAAACCGAATCAATCCAATAGAAAAACCGCAAACCGAACCAATCCAAACTAAAACCGCAAAAAACCGCATTTGGTTCGAATGTAATCGGATCATTTTCTTGCTCAACCGCATGGTTTGGTTTGGTTTGGTTTGCGGTTTTCATTTTACCAACCGAACCAAACCAAACCAAACTGCAACATAAGAAAAATGTTGATTAAACATATCTCACCTAGACCAATACTCATAGAAACTCAATGGAAACTTTATAAAATGACATATTTTTTCTCTTGTTAGATTCTTTCTTTACTTTTTATTTAAAAATGTATTTATGTGCTATTTGAAATTTTAGAGAAAGATTAAATCTTAGTCTTTTGCATTTCTTACTAGTATTATGTTTTGTCCATGTTTTTAACTTGGTTTATGTTGTTGGAAGCATTGTAAAATGAAAATGAAATTGTAATATTTGATGAAATTTAAAACATTGCAGAAAACATGTTGTGTTTAAGTTTTTTAACTTCATTTTAATGTTGGAAACAAAAAATTGTATTGTCTAAAAAAACCGCACAAACCGATCCAACCCAAACCGCATTGGTTTGGTTTGGTTCGGGTTTTATTTTTAAAGTAAACCAAACCGAACCAAACCGCAAGTTTTTTTATCTTGCTGTTCGGGTGACTTTTACCCTCAAAACCGAATCAAACCGCACCGCAAACACCCCTAGAAATAAGTACTATTTGGACTCAAATATAAGAAAAAGAAACGGGAATAGTTGATAGACAAGAATATAAAGACATCCGCAATGAAGCTCGATGTTTGGATTCTTAAATGTGTACTACATGCACACATCATTTGTTTCAAAAAAAAAAAATTATACTAATAACTATATATCATTAAATTTTAACAATAATTATATACTAATAACTATATATCATTAAATTTTAACAATAATTATTTGATGTCATAACGGGTTTCTTATTTAGTAAGGTGCTGTATAGATTGAATCTCTTAATATGGTCGGAGATTTGATCCATGGTCGGTGAATACATGTTAGGAGACATCAACTTCTTAAATAAATTTTAGTTATCTCGATATGTTAGAAGATGTCAACTTCTTAAATAAATTTTAGTTGTCTCGAGGAATTGATATACAAAGTTGCGTGCAAGGATACATATTGATTTAGCAAAAAACATTGGTATACATTTAATGTGTATATTTGGTGCATATTGATATTGATTTGTTGCTTGATATTAGAGAGAGTGTTCATAGCATTCCTCTAAGTACTATTGCCTTAGAAATATTTGTTTCTAGCGTGTTACTTGTCATTTAAGAATATGAATGAAGTATTAATTAGTTTTTTCTCCGTCCTCGTGAGCTTAACTTAGCTCACTTGGTTGGACAATGCATAAAAAATATGCAAGGTCCGGGGTTCTAATCCCGGCCACTACCAAAAAAATTAGTTTTTTCTCCACAATTATAGACTTATAGTTCCATCTATCTCATCTCAAATTACTACCTCCGTCTTTAATTATAAGCATTCATCGGAAAAGAAAAAAAACTACATATCTGTCTTTTTTCAATATGTCTTTGAACATGAAAAGTTAACGATAAATACACTATACTCAAAGGACAATTTAACAATATTCTTACATAAAATATGCATATTTTCACATAAATTTTTACTAGAGAGTAGAGACAAATGTGTCAACAAAATCAATGTAGTTTGTCTATCTTATAAACGAAATATACCAACTTTGGTTGATCCATTTTTCACTATAAAATGAATTAGATGAGTATCTACGGACAAATTAATAAATAGTAAAAATTACTTTATCATAAAAATCGAACTTAATAATTTTCTCAACAACTGAGCATATTTTATTTACAAAATTATTGAGCATAGTCTTAAAAAACATTTAAAAATTCAAGAGCATTTGAAAGACATGATGAAATATCACTTTCAATTTAACCACAGCTCTTGAATCCAAATCTAGAAAATACAATAATGTTAAATTTTTGTAGGAAGAATTTTGCTGTCCAAAAAGGTCATTCTCGACTTGAGAGATTAGTCTATGTAATTGCGAGTAGAAAATATTTGGTTTAAAAAAAATTAAAACGAGATTTTTCGTATATAGATCTCCAGTTTTTATGAAAAAAAAAAAAAAATTCAATTCTAAATTTTCGAGTAAGGGACTTACTGTATAACGACACGAGGTTCAATATGCTTAGTTGAATTAGTTAGGCAGATACGAGGGTGATCCCTCTCCGTTAATGTTAAGAACTTTAATTTAAGAATAAAACGAATTGAACTACTTGAGCTAGGTAACCCTTATTGGACCAGCTAAATGGACCTACAGTACAGACTGCAGAGCGCACATCTTATGTATTAAATGTTGATTTTTTTAGAAGAGCAATGCTATTTATCAAGAAAGATTTTATCAAGAAATTGTCTCGAAATTAATGTTGGCCAATAAAATCTCAGCCTGACCGGAAATCATGGGGTGGTGGGTGTTATATATTTTTTTTTATGAAACTTTAATAAATAAGATTAAAATCTAAGGGTGATTATTCTGCCATGTCATTCTTGAATTCATCAAGAAAATCCATTCTTGATATCTAGCATTTTCCTTTTTAGAAAGGGACCATGTATTGTAATCTACAGTTGCATCGATCTGATGCATTTATTATTAAGGGAAATGTTAACTTGTGCCTTGAGGGCACAAGTTAATGATTCAAATATAGAAAAAAAAAATTATTGGGATGTGTGCATTGCATTTAATATTTAACTTTTTAATCATTTAAATGCACAAAATTTTATAGGAAATTTCTTCTTTGAGATTTCTTAACATGTGCCCTAAGGGCACAAGTTAACACTACCCTATTATTAAAGATAAATGTTTACGATAGCTAAAGTACCAGTACACTTTTCAAAATAGATAAAGAAAAGTAGTTAATGAAATACTTTTAAACTACTCCCTCCGGTCACATTTATAAGCAAAAAACACTTTTTTAGGTACATTGAATAATTGATGTATCTAGTCACATTTATATGTTAGATACATCAATTATTCAATGTACCTAAAAAAGTGTTTTTTGCTTATAAATGTGACCGGATGGAGTATTGTTGTAAATTTAATATATATTTCAAAAGTTTTCAAAAATATTTTGTCCCTCAATTTTAAGTGGAAAATATTTTAGAAGAAAATATTTAATTTAATTATTTAATAATAATAGTAATAGTACATTATGGCATTAAAGTGAGTTTACTCCTATTTTGACAGTAACGTAAAGTTTTGCTAAACAATCAAGCCACCCTTAATTGTCATTATTCTCACAATTTTTCATTTAATTATAGCTGAACCGTTCTTTTATGTAAAGATTATATATACACTTTTTGAGGTATTCATAAGGAATATAGAAAGTTAGAAACGAGACTCTTGTACCAAATAACTTTTTTCAATTAAGTTTGGGTTACATCTTCCTGAAAATAATTCTTCTTGTCAGTTCTGCATCCTTGGTTTCAAATCAAGAAGAGTCTGTTAAATCCTGGGGGATTAGCGTATAATTACGCGGAAAATCCTTAAGGACAGTGCGATCAGCACGTCTCAGACTTTTCATCGTTTGTTCGTCTTGTAGTCTTTGCGGTTGATTCTACGATGAGTTTGATTCAAGTTGTCTCAAGACGGTGATATAATTCTACACCAAAATCAAGACAGATAAGTTTCCTTGAACCTCTCTTGATTATTCTCATTATATTTAATTGATTCTTATATTTATAAATTGATTATTATTTATAGAGATAATTTTATGCCTAAAATTACAACAATCTTAAGGATTTTCTTAATGGAATTATTTGCGCTTTAACTCCAGATCAATCGCCATGATTCGTACAAAGAAGAACAAGTATAAAAGATCTAAAAGTGGCAGTGTTTTGTTCCTCTGGTTTTCTGATTGATCGAGTATGGTGAAGTGATTAAGATGGTTGAGGATTATGCTAATTGGAAAACTCAAGAAATAAATACATGTATGTATCTGATGAAGGATGAACATTATTTATGACATTCACTTTTAAGCAGGTAGATGACAGTATGTTTGAGGCCAATAAATTATTGAGGTAAACAATATCTTTCCCTTGACTTTATTATATCTCTAGAAGTTTTGGTGTTTGCATGTGCGTGTGAAATGGTTTCATATTTTTATCGTTTAACTTGTCCACTCATATTCCTGTTTGGAATAGTTTCTATATTATTTACTCTCTATAATTTATTTGATTTGATTGTGTAGAATTGAGATAAACTTTCTATTGCTGAAATTTTATTGAGCATAAATTATAGAAACATGACAGGTTTTGCGATATTTTATCAACAAGTGAGTTTTGGAAAATGTGTGTTGAACCATGGTTGATATGCATGCCAGATTTATATAGAATTTTTATTTTCTTGTGGAGTATTTTATCTTGTGAATGTTAATATATATATCTTCAATAAGCTTTTCAAAATTAAACTGGAAATTCTGTGAATAAATTCTTGAGATATTTCTCCTTCAATTTGTGTAAACATGTGCTATGTGGATCTTTGGCTTGATAATTTATTCATGAACTTATTTTAAACCGTGTCATTAAGATAGAGTTAGAAGATATATTGAATTGAAATTATATGGCAAATTATGATAATGACATATGAGGGTTGCATTTCATTTAGTTGATTTATGACTAGCATCATGTGATAAGTTTCATAATTTAAAATTTCATAGTTTGAATGTGCATGTTTTGGTAGATAGATTTGAACATGTTATACGTAATTAAAAATGCATTGTTGATAATGAGAAAGTATATGGGATTATGTGCATATTGGTTGAAATTACTTGTTTGTAAACTACCTTGTCTGGTGCAATTATATTTAGCATAATTAACTTGACAAATCTCACACTTTGATTACTTCTATTTCTTTAATTTTATTTTGACTTCAAGAAATGAGTTAGTTGATGCTATAGTTGTGAAAATATTATACTTATATTCTTTGAGGAATATTTGAAATGATTTTGACATAAGAGTATACTTGAAAAATAATCCATTGTATTCAAATAATACAATGATGTTTAACAAAATTTGTTTATGAGAAAAATATATTTTTATCGGATTTATTTCTCACTTTGGAACTGTTGTCACTTGAAAATTATTCAAGTAGACCTGTATAATAAATCTATACATAGAGTTATATTTTCTCAATGTGGGGGTTTGTCGCTTAGAATCTATCTAAGTAGACATGATGAAATATATTAAGAAAGTCAGTTTGACACTTATGAATATTGTTGATGAACCATTGCATCAAAATAATGCAATGATGTTAATTGAAATTGAAATCCAATGAGAATAAATCAAAATGTACAATTACTTTTCTTATTGTGGAGATGTTGTCGCTTGAAGTCATTCAAGCAGACCTGTATAATAAATCTACAAATAGATTTATATTTATCCACATTGATAGTGATGTCGCTTAATAATATTGTAAGTAGACATGTATAAAAATAATTATAGAGATCAAGTTTATTGTTATAGACTTTAATAAATATTGAGGTTGATTGACTTAGAGACGTCTTAGTCAATCTTATATGATGAAAGAAAATTGTCTTCATCATTTTTGTATAAAGTAGCTACTAAACAAAGCCCCTTGGGATGAAATAAATTTGTGTACATCGAGGGGATTGGGACTTAAGCCATTCGAAATTAATAAGTGATGGGAACCCAACCTTTGTGATTGGAGATCCCATGAATAAGGTTCATATGGGTAAGAACAAGTCACTTATTAGTTCTGCTAGCACCAAAAATTAGTTAATTAATTTTTGTTTTCGTCCCTTTCCTATGGTGTGTGTGAGAAGTGCTAGACACTGCATTATTGAGAGGATAAGCCTATAAAGCTTTTAATGAATTTCATATCCCTTATGGGTGGTGTATGATTTGCAGCATACACTTGATGAAATCACCTATGTGAGTGTCAAGTGGGGCCGCTTGTATGAGATCTTGGCGAAATCTCTGGAGCACTCATGAAATAATCCAGGCACGCGCACGGCCTATTCGCGCACCACAGCGCCAACGGCAAGAATTGTGGGGGTGTGATGCGAATGGTATACCGCTAACATACACCAAGTGATTTTGGTTCATATAGCTTGCTACACCAACTTCACTGTGTGTTAAGTATTATCATTCTAGGGCTGGTTCATATAGCTTGCTACACCAGTTTGATGCATCACATCTAGGATGTTAACCCAGGAAGTCCTTTTTCTAACTTATTTTAAACTTTTGAAATATGTGGGGGATTGTTGTAAATTTAATATATATTTCAAAAGTTTTCAAAAATATTTTGTCCCTCAATTTTAAGTGGAAAATATTTTAGAAGAAAATATTTAATTTAATTATTTAATAATAATAGTAATAGTACATTATGGCATTAAAGTGAGTTTACTCCTATTTTGACAGTAACGTAAAGTTTTGCTAAACAATCAAGCCACCCTTAATTGTCATTATTCTCACAATTTTTCATTTAATTATAGCTGAACCGTTCTTTTATGTAAAGATTATATATACACTTTTTGAGGTATTCATAAGGAATATAGAAAGTTAGAAACGAGACTCTTGTACCAAATAACTTTTTTCAATTAAGTTTGGGTTACATCTTCCTGAAAATAATTCTTCTTGTCAGTTCTGCATCCTTGGTTTCAAATCAAGAAGAGTCTGTTAAATCCTGGGGGATTAGCGTATAATTACGCGGAAAATCCTTAAGGACAGTGCGATCAGCACGTCTCAGACTTTTCATCGTTTGTTCGTCTTGTAGTCTTTGCGGTTGATTCTACGATGAGTTTGATTCAAGTTGTCTCAAGACGGTGATATAATTCTACACCAAAATCAAGACAGATAAGTTTCCTTGAACCTCTCTTGATTATTCTCATTATATTTAATTGATTCTTATATTTATAAATTGATTATTATTTATAGAGATAATTTTATGCCTAAAATTACAACAATAATTTGACTGTTCTCGCTATTAGTATTAGTGACGACCCTGCCATAACCTAAGGGGGCATTTGACCATTAACACTGTCTAAAACATTATCTAAAATATAATTTGACTATGTCTTTCAGAAGTTACAAATTTGTGTACATTCTTTTTCTTTTCAACTTAGAGATTATGATTAATTAGTCAAGCTGGTATTTTGATTCTGTTATATTTGTGTGTGGAGGAAATCTGTAAGTTGAGACTAGCAGTTTCAAATCTATTCAAACAAAAGTTCACAACTTAACATGTGTTAATGGGCCCCGTTTTGATCCGAAAATCCTTTGTTTTTGACTCACTTGTGACAAATCAGGTGTGAATATATAATTTTTAGGAGGAAAATGATGTAACAACTAACAAAATCAAAACTCTTCCTTTACCCTCGCAAGGTTTGAAACTTGAAAGGAAAATTGCTTTTTTGACAAAGAATACTTCAAATTGACACATGGAAATGACCTTAATGCCCCTGGCGGTAGTTAACGACCGCTGGTAAACACGCCGGTAGTTAACTACCGCTGAGTGTCATCGGTTGTTAACAACCGCTGAGTTCTGCATCTTAAGAACGCAGAAACCTCCATTTTCTGGTTACAGTGTTGCATGCTCACTTCTCCATTCAAACCAAAAATCACCCAAACTTCAATTTGCTCGAAAATCAACCAAATTTCGTCAATTAATTCACAAGTAAGTTATATTCTTCATATTTACAAGCAATGTAGTTTGTTTAGAGTTTTATTTTACATATTTTGGAGCAAAATGTTAGTTTCATATTTTGATGTTTTAAAGTATTGTTTATGCTGTATTTGTTGTTTAGAAACAATGTAGGTACAATGTAGCCCTTTAGATGTTCAAATCACACTAATTATGCTCCTAATTTAGAATGCACATAAGGTGTTTGATAAAATGCATAAGTGAGGAAATCTTGCTTTTTTTGTGTAATTTGTTTTCAAATACAGTATGTTCAATTTTATAAAGTATATATGTTATAATTATTATAAGCTTGGATTATTAAATTTTTTGGCAAGTTTGAAGCATGACATAATGTGGTATGTTATATAAAGTTTGATGAACTTATTTTATGAATGCCTAAGTTTCATTTTTGTCAACTTATTTATGTTTTTTAAAATTTGTTTTGTACAGATATGGCTAGGGATACGGATGAGCAGCAGCGGGTTATTAGAGAGGATAGGATGCGGAGAGGTAAAGAGGCGAGTACCGCTAGTGCTCGGAGAGAAAAGAGGGCTGAAGACTCGTATGTCCCTAGGACTCGGAGGCGCAGGGACCCGATGATACATGGAGAGGGCTCACAGGCACATGTGGATGACTCCTCCCAGGTGGTTGATCTGACACCAGCGCATGATTATGCTAGGTATGCGGATGATGATTTTGTTGGCTATGATCGGATGGAGGAGGAGAGGATGTATTTTCAGCCGGAGGCCGAGGCACAGGATGAGGAGGTGGGAGATGATGAGTGGGTGCCAGAGGATGTTGTGGCAGATTATATAGAGGCACAAAATGTTATTTCCGAGGGTGAACCTGAGCGTGAGCCTCAGCCACGACAAGGTTGTCGTGTTCCGCGGATACCGCCCTATCCTGCTGGAGAGGCTCCCTTTTCTGGAGGACCTCAGACCACGTCATTGTTGTCCGACTACGCGAGACACGTGGCGAACCCTCTTTGGGTGAACCATAATAATGTAAGTGTTTAAATTGTTTAAAATTCTTTAAATGTTTTAAAGTGATTATTTAAAATATTATGTAGCGTAAGTGTTGAATTATTAAATATAATGTAGCGTAAGTGTTTTAGTTATTTAAAATAATGTAGCGTAAGTGTTTTAGTTATTTAAAATAATGTAGCGTAAGTGTTTTATTTATTTAAAATAATGTAGCGTAAGTGTTTTAGTTATTTAAAATAATGTAGCGTAAGTGTTTTATTTATTTAAAAAAATATAGCATAAGTGTTTTATTTATTTAAAATAATGTAGCGTAAGTGTTTTAGTTATTTAAAATAATGTAGCGTAAGTGTTTTAGTTATTTAAAATAATGTAGCGTAAGTGTTTTATTTATTTAAAATAATGTAGCGTAAGTGTTTTATTTATTTAAAATAATGTAGCGTAAGTGTTTTATTTATTTAAAATAATGTAGCGTAAGTGTTTTATTTATTTAAAAAATAATGTAGCGTAAGTGTTTTATTTATTTAAAATAATGTAGCGTAAGTGTTTTATTTATTTAAAATAATGTAGCGTAAGTGTTTTATTTATTTAAAATAATGTAGCGTAAGTGTTTTAGTTATTTAAAATAATGTAGCGTAAGTGTTTTATTTATTTAAAATAGTGACAATGTCTTATTTAATTTGAATTTCAGATGTGGCATGATGCATCGGGTTATAAGTGCGTAAACGCAGGGAAAAGGTTGAAGGAGCTTGATAAGCCGGAGGAGGCTTTGAGGTGGTTTTGGGAGCCTGTGGAGGGGTCTGGCCTCCATGGTTTGATACACGTTGGGTATTCGACTGTGACCCATGCCATAATACGTGCTCTATGCGAGAGGTGGCACACGGAGACGAGTAGTTTTCATCTAGCTGTGGGGGAGATGACGATCACTCTGGACGATGTGCATAATCTTCTGCACATTCCTATTTACGGCCGCATGTTGGAGCACGATGAGTCGATGGATCGGGACCGATCAATTGATATGATGACCAGGTTGTTGGGCATGTCAGATGTTGATGCCAGAGCTCAGGTTAGGGATGAATCTCCTGGTCATATGAGTTATCCCGCACTGAAGCGGGTTTATGAGGAGCACCTGACTGAGGCTAGACGACTTGAGCATCCACAGTCGAGGGAGGAGATGCAGGAGAGAGCCAGGAGGAGGGCGTGCTGTGTGAGGAGTTTCCTTCTATATCTCGTCGGTTGTGCGCTGTTCACTAACAAAACGAACAGACACATCGACTTGATATATCTTGATTGCATGGCGGACTTGGGGGCGATTGGAAAGTGGTCATGGGGAGGGATGACCTTAGCCTACCTCTACGATTATCTGGATGATTCTGTTATCTTGAATAACAGAACGATGGCTGACTCTGCGACTCTTTTGATGGTAATATTTATCTTAATTTCTTTATGAATTTATTTTATAAATTTTATTATCATCTTAGACTATTTTATAATGTTTTAGATTTATTGAATATTTAACTCAAATAATTATTTTTGTGTATTATTTATTTTGTTGCAGGGATGGATTTTGGAGCATTTGCCAGGTCCTTACCCAAGGAAGCGTAACCCGGAGTGGGACCCGCGGACACCATGTGCTAGGAGATGGCTCACTAGCAAAGGCCATAAGAGTGTGCACCATTACCGCTCACGCCTGGATCGCATGGAGGTGGATGGCGTCAGGTTTTCTACCTATGGTGATCACAGAGACGTGCACCCATTTAATATCTTGTGCACTTACTCGGGATGGCTCATGCGCGGGAAGGAGAGGGTGTACCGTCATTTGCCTGAGCGGGTGAAGAGGCAGTTCTCCTTTGTCCAGGACGTTCCCAGACATCCTTCAGCTGTCCCTCAGGTGCCTACACAGATGCTGACCACTGTGTTGATGGACGCTCGGCCATGGCTTGTACCTGCTTGGGTAGATGGGTGTGAGACACCATGGCAGCATGTTCCTGGCTACATGGCTTGGTATGCCAGAGTCTCCCACCCTCGCATTCTCCCACCTGATGAGGGATCGCCTCCCAGGCCGACGAACGTGGAACAGCTGATTGTGGAGGAGCATGCCAGGGAGATGCCTGACACACTGACGATCGTCCGGGATGTGGCGCACATAGCCCGAGATATTGTGGCCAGGCATGGCGAGATGACCAAAGAGGAGGTTGTCCAGGAGGTCATGCGGATAGTTAGTGCTACTGAGCCTGCCCTTATTTATCAGATTTCCAGGCGGCGCAGGGGGCAGCAGAGGCAGGGTAGGCAGGGCTGATTAGTATTAGGATTTTTTTATGTATTTTTTGAGTATGATGATCATGATGTATTATTATGACATGTTCCATACATTTTCCTATTTCTATGACATATACGTACGTTCGTTTTATATTATTTCTTGCTTTTTAATTTTACCATGTTCTTGTTAAATATTGGATGAATATGTTTAGGTATTATTAGATGAAAATTTTAGAAGAATTTTCAATTGGTTATTTGATAAAATTTTTAGATGAAAATGAAAGTTAAAATTGGTTAGGAAAGACACAAAATAAGGAAGATGGAAATGAGCTTCTGGAAAATGTTAAGCACGTAGCGGCAGTTAACAACCGCTACATTCAGCTTCGGCGGTAGTTAACAACCGCTGGCACTCAACGGTAGTTAACTACCGGCGTGTTTCCCAGCGGCAGTTAACAACCGCTGGGGGTAATTTGGTCGTTTCCATGTGTCAATAGGAAGTATTCTATGTCAGAAAAGCAATTTTCACTTGAAAGACTCCCTAATATGCAGCCCACAAGGACAAAAATGAATATGCAATTGATACAACAACGATCAAACTTTATCCCAATAAATAGGGTCGGCTAAAAATGAATATGTAATAGATGATACGATAAAAAGAAACTAGAGAGTAAATATAGCAAAATATCAAAATTAAATTAACATTACGTTTCAATTTTTCTTCCCTTTTCAACACATATTTTCATCTAAGTTTTTTGTTTTGCTTCCTTTTGGATAGATAAATACTTCAATTTAGTTAGTGGTATATTTTCATTTTTGAAATAAATTATAAAAAATAAAGTATGACCCCAATCAAATTAAGGATATGCATGTTGTTCAAATAAAGCTAATGTTATTTTAGTTTTGCTTTCCATAGCTTTCCTTTGTTGAATGTAATCTTATCTGAGACATGCCGCACACATAATGCAGATATCTCTCTCAAATGAGATTTAAATTTTAGCTCCTCATGTTGTGAATGGATGTGATTTATATAGTGACGTTGAGAATGTAAGCACTAAGCAGTTTGATAGTTGAACTGCCATGGACCATCTTAATAGTTGGTCAATTGCTACAGATTTGATAATGGTCCCTCCAAACAAAAACACTCTCTCACCATGTTCCCGCGCCCCTCCACTATTTCACTCTCTCGAGTACCTTTGTAATTTGTTTGCATTAGAAGACACCTAAGAGAGAGATTTTGCTTTTAGAAATAAAATACTAATAAATTAAAGCAAATTGAGTGAAAAAGAGCGCGAAAGTAGAAAGGAAAGTAGACGAGCTTGAAGAAATAAAATACTAATAAATTAAAGCAAATTGAGTGAAAAAGAGCGCGAAAGTAGAAAGGAAAGTAGACGAGCTTGACAAAGTTGGGTGGATTCTCTTCCTAAAATGAAAAAGAAAATCAGAAAGAACAAAAAGAAAGAACAAAAGTTCATTATTATATTCGAAAGTTATCCAACATAGTTTAATCACGAGAAGTTTTAATTCCGTGAATTTTCCTTTTTATAACTAAATTTTGGTATTTTAGTAGAGTAGATGATTAGATGAAATACAGTTTATCCAAAAAAAAAAGAAAAAGTAACATGACATAACAAATATATTTACCCCATGGGAACATACACAAATAATTCTAGTTTAAATTATGCACTAAAATCCTAATACTTTTGATAACAACAACGAAGAAAAAACTTCAAATCATAGAACGGTCTTACCAAGGTGATTAATAACCACTTCATTAGCCATAGGGTGGTGGCGGATTGGCAGTGAAGAATTCATTCATATATGAGAAGAATCAAAGTGAAGAGAAACTAAAATATTACTAATTACTAATATATACAATAAGGTCTCTAAAAGCTCACTTCCCAGCAGGTCAGCAATACATCGAATCGAACATCGAAAAGAAAGCCTTGGAGACTTCCCTTACGACCAGTTTCAAGGTCACATATATCTACATAATAACTGGGTGGCCACAAAAGAGTAATTAGTACCTCTATAACCTTAAACTATTAACCTACTACTATATCAGAAATATGCAAATTCCCGATTAATATGTAACATAGTAAGTACGAAGGGAGGTGAACACTAGATACATTATCTATGTTAGCATAGACAATACTATTTAACATATCTCAGTCATTTCTTGCGTCATTCCAATCTCATTTGCACACAGTCTTGACCCTCTTTGCAGCATTGACAAATCCCTTAATGACCTGCAACTCGTCCATTTGCTTCACAAGAAAGAAACACAATTTCAGGCTATAACTATCATAACAGTCAAATACTTCATTCAATTCAAGTTCTACAACAAACTTTTAGGCACACACGCAACCATCACAATTCATGCATATCAGATAATTTACAAATTCGGCGTAATTTGTGGAAAAGATAGAAACTTGATAATATGGAGCTCAAAACTACAAAAACCTCAATTACAACAGTTCAAATTGTACAAGAGTTCTTTATTTCAATGGAAATTAGTTAACACAAACAAATAAGCAATCAATAATTTTTATGTACCAGCTGGGACATGAAATGCCTCTGAACAACATCAACTAGCTGCTCCTTTGATGGGTTTGGGACGACATCCACCTGCAAATCCATTTTAAAAGTAAGTACGTACTAAGTACAACAAACACACTCAGACTGCCATAAGCATCTTCAATAAGATATCATAACCAAAAGATTAGTTATTATAGGAATGTACAAGATTAAAATGTCTCCAATATCTCCACAATGCAGCCATTTCAAGCTTGCTCAAGTCAACCTTCTGCAGAAAATATACAAAGAAAATAACATTAATAATTAAAATATTAAGGAATAAAATTATCTAATGCGTCAGTGGTAGGGAAATAAATTATGAAAAAGATTTAAAGCTGATATACCATGGACCCATGAGGCATAGTAACGGACCCCTTAGACTGTGAATCACCAGAGAAGGACCTACTCATGGTCTTGTGACATGATCCCAATGATCTATGCATTCTGTGCCTCGATTTGTGAGACTTGTGTGTATCGTCTGATGCTGAGAAATCAAACATAACACACAATTTTATTTATAATTATTAAAAATAGTACCGGTAGGGTCAACAAATAAATATTAAAAAAGCAAAACACTAGAGTCTTTTTGGTATATATAGTAAAAAAAAGGAAAAAAAGACACGCATAAAGGATCCAATGTTACCAAACTCTATCACTTTGCAAACCCATGGTCATGGAAGCCAAAACAACAATTAATAAACTAATAAAATATCACAGCATTCTAATACAGAAACAAGTACTAGTACTCGGAATTACATAAACACAGTTGAATCACATTAATTCTAGGAGAAAACAAAATGATAAGCTTAATTGTTAATCATTATTATTGAGATGGAATGGTCTTAAGATAAAACACAATACCCTTTAAGATAAAACAGAACAGCAGTACCAGTCAGAATTATTATTAATAAAGTTAATTTGAAGCTTTAAAGTGTAAACTTACCCATATCTGATCCATTCCATTGCACGTTATCAAATTCAAGGTCATCATCTTCTTCATTGCCAGTGGGTGCTTCAATCACGCTAAGAGCATTCCTTTGTAGCTTCACTTCAATTCCATTAGTAAGAACCTGCATTATTTATACAGCTAAAATTGTTTAAAAAAATCATTTAGGCCTAATTTCAAATAATCTAAATTCTTGATAAATATTCATAATTCAAATTGAAATCACTAAAATGATAGAACCTACGACAAACTTGATTTCAATGCCACTGATAATTAGTTAATTGCAATAAGCATTGAAAGAGAACATGCATGTAGCTTTTCACCATGAAAAATAAAAATGCATATATCAAAACATGCAAGAATCCCAAATAAAATCCCCATTAGATTCAGAAAATCCAATAACACAATTTATTTAATATTGGAAAATAATACCAAAGGAGGTAGGTAATATACTCAATTCAGAGCTCAAATCAATAAAACCCCAAAATAAACTTAATAAACAATTGATCTTGAATTCTCAATAGAGCATCTCGTGAAACACCAGATCCAGTAATAAAGAGAAACATGCAATGAATACAGGCAATTTGTGATTCAAAATTGAAACTCAAAACCCACATAAACAACAGCAAAAAATAATCAATTCAAATTTCAACAAAATAAACCCCAACATTTTGAGAATCAAAATTAAATTAAAAATCAAAACTTGAATGATTTGGATAAGAATTCATAAAGTAGGGTTTATAACAGATTGAATTAAATAAAACCCGAAAGAAAAAAAAAACGGTTATCAATAAGAGCTTCAAAGCAATTAGATTTCAGCGTTGTAATAAAATTATACATATATATATCAAATGAAAATAAAAAACCAAAATTGACCGACACAAGAAAATGGTTTGAAATTGAAATGATAAGAATGGAAATAAAATTATAAAACACATTCCTTAATAATAAAAAATAGAAACTAACGAAAAAAAGTGATTAGTTACCAGCCAATGCCAACCACCTAATCCAACAGCTTTCTTAACAACGCCTTGAAGACCAACAAGAACAGATTTTGTACGGTTATTTCCAGTAACAACAACCTTAGTATGACGAGGTAACACAGACAGTTCCTCTTCACTACTATCACCACCACCACCAAAGCTTTGCAAATGAGTCGCGAAACCACCACCACCGTTAACTGAACTTTCCATTGCTTCAATCATTTCGTCTAATTCTGAAAATTGAAATAATCTTAATGAAGATCGTGCATTGCTTGTTACGAATGTGCGAATTTCATGAGTAAAGGTGAAAAGATAGCGGAGAAAATGGGGGAAATGTAGGAAGAGAAAAACACAAAATTGAGAAGAAAGAGAAAACAAAAAAAGAAGAGAGAGAAAGTGAGAGGAGTGAGAGTGACTGGTAGTGTTTATTGGTGTGTTGGTATGAATCCCGACGAGAGGGAATGAACCAATGAATGAGTGACACGTAAGATTGGGAAGGTGGGTTCTTTAATCATGCGCTCTTGTATGTAGAGAGAGACTAGAGAGAGAGCGGTGATTCATTTCATTTCTAATTTTCTGGGAATGAAACTTCTTCTTTTTTTTCCTTTTTCTTCGTGGCATTGTGATCCAAAAAAGGACAAAAAAAAATTACGCAATGTTTTGAAAACACATATATTTGTTTGCTGGCAGAGTGAAGATGGATCATGCATCAGCAGCACACAGCTTGCTGCTGCCTTGCGTTTGCGTGGTTGGTTTTCAAATTTCAGGAGTTACCTTTGCTTTTGCGTTTTGACCACGCCTCATTTCTTCTTCTACTTACTCCTTTTCTTAACACAATTCATTGTCTCTTTACTCAAAATATCTCTAATTATTTTTTCAAAATAAATTTACTCAAAAAAAAATACACTATTATGCATGGTAAGATAAATTTTGTGACATGCATTCATTATTTTCCATTTGAGAAATGATATTTGAACATCTATTTATTGACAACTTTTGTGACAACTTTCTCTCTCATACTCACATTATTTTTTACTTTATCTCTCTATTGCTATGGTTTTCGTGTAAATATCAACTTTTTCTTTGTAATTTATGGTTGTCAAATAAGTTGACAATCAAATTGGTTGTTCAAATAACACTCTTCTTTTCATTATTAGATTAATAAATCTCAAAGTTAAATCAAATGAGATAATATGTGATTTATTGATCAAATAATAAAAATGAAATTTATGTGTGATACTACTAGACCATTTTGTTTGTTCATGTTAAACAAAACTATTTTTTAGGTACAATCACAAGAAATCAAGTTTTTAAACAATTTACAAGGGTTTGATTGACATTGATGTCACAAGAAAACTAAATAAAGAGATAATGGTGAAATGAGAGACTTCCTCCGAATTTCTTTTTCTTTTATTTGTTATATTAGATCATTTTTCACAATTTGCGGTGAGGTTATATTTGCAAAAAAAAAAAAAAACTAAGCCTTCCAAAGGAAAGAAAAATAATGTATTTGATCTGTCCGGTGAGAACGGTTGAGTGGCAACAGCGGTAGAAATGCTCCGGTGTGACGGTAACGGCTTCCGGCACGGCGGCGATGAGTCTTCGCATTGGAACGAAAGGTGCTTGCAGGCATGTTAGCACTCCGACGCTCAAGTCAGTAATGGAACTGAGAAAGAGTGTGTAAGAAGTGTTGTGAAAAGTGATTTGTACCTTGAGGGTGAGGCAAGTTCACCACTTATCGCACGAGGGCGCGCTCCTGTGTGGCACGGTGCATGTAAGCTGGCGCGCTCCTTTGAGTGCGGAGCCTTAAGGAAGTGTATCTTTAAGCCATGTGTCGACGTGTGGTTGGTCTTGTGACCAGTCCAGAACAATATCAAAATTAATGCAACAAAAAAATGTCAAAACTTGTTGAGAAAAAGACATAGAACAAATAACTCAAGAGTGTTTAGATAAAATGGTGAGAGTCTCTTATAGTCTAACTAATGTCTTGTGATCGAATACATCCTCAGACATGCATCAACGTTAAAGTACTTGGAGAGAGTTTACCGTTTATTTAGGTCCAACAAATCTTGATAGATTAGTCTTCATGGTTGTGCGCAAACAATGCTTATTTTATATATATATATATATATATATATATATATATATATATATATATATATATATATATAACAAAGTTAATTTGAGTGACGCTCAAAAAATGATGTTTTGAACGAGTCCATCTTGGTAAGACTTTTGATAACAACCCTCTCAACAACAACGATAAACAGAGAGATGATGTGGCGATCTGAAACACATGAGGTGGTGATTTGAACACAAAACAACGATTAGTGGCTAATTTGGTCACTAATTAGTTAAGACTCCAAATTGATAAATAGATAATATAATTAGGGTAGTGTTAACTTGTGCCCTTAGGGCACATGTTAAGAAATCCAAAAAGAGAAATATTCCTTTAAACTTTGTGCATTCAATTCATTAAAACATTAAAAATTAAATTTAATACACGCATTCCAATACATTATTTCTATATTTGCCTTCTAAACTTGTGCCTTGAGGGCACAAGTTAACATTTCCCATATAATTATTATAAAGACATTTGTCCACATAATGACGTTGTAATATAATTAAATAATAAAATATTTCAACAATAACTATTTGAAAACTCACAAACACAAATGGAATGCCGTTGGAGCTTAAACTCCGATCAAGACGATCGATCTAGCAATTTAAACATTTTTATTATTTAAAGTAGAATATATATATATATATATATATATATATATATATATATATATATATATATATATAGATGGTACAATATACACTAGCATAACAAAACTCATGTTCAAATTGCAATGATAATACTCCATCCGTTTTAAAATGAGTGTCACTTTAGCCAAAAAAAATTGTTTCAAAATGAATGTCACTTTACATTTTTAATACAAGTTTATTTTTTTTCTTCCAACTTTACCCTCTCCAACTTTTGTCTCACACAATTTTCAATGCAACTTTAAGTTTGTCTTTTTCTTATAAAGTAAGGGTAGTTTAGTAAAAGTGTTATGTCTAATGATTATTTCATTTCATTCCATTATTTAATCTATGTGCAATTGGTTAAAGCGACATTCATCTTAAAACGGAAGGAGTACATGTTAAGGAAAGTAAATGCAGAAGATAAAACCGCAAGCTTCTATATCAACACGCGCGTTCATTTGCATGCGACCATGAATCTAAACATGTTTGAAATACCATAGTTCCCACTCCCCCCCCCCCCCCCCCCCCCCCTTTTTTTCTTCCTTCTTTATAGCTTTTTGATTATGATATCATACCGGAAGAAATATCACAAATTAAGACGACCAAGGATTTTGCTAAATTGTTTCTAATGATACAAGTTAAGAAATCTCAAAAATTAAATTTATATTGGAAAAATAATTTAAAATTTTTAAGACAATATTATTTATATCGGGCTCCTTGGCATTTGTCAACAATTAAACAACCGTATTTTTTAAATAAAAAATCCTAAAACATCGTGGACGAGGACGACTGAAGAGGAAGCACGGTTGGTGAAATGTAAAGAGAAAACATAAAGTTGCAAAAGACATGGAAGGATGATGAAAATTTTAAGACAGTGGTCCACACCGCAATCGCGAGAGAGGAAGCAACATGGGTGGGTGTAATTGAATGAGAAAGTAGGAAGTTGCAAAAGAGTGAAAAGATATGGAAGCACAAGGGAGATAAGGCAGTGGTGTACCTCAACTGAGAGAGAAGAAGCATCACATAGGAATTTCAAGGAGAAAGCAGGAAGTTGAAGAAGCCATTAAAGCATGATGAGTATTTCAGCTATCATGGGATAGAGAAAGTCTATCATGTCACGGATATAAATGTATAGTGTTTGAGCACACATACATCAAAAGAATTTTTTTAATAATAAAAAAGAAATTGATAATAAAATGATTTAGTCTTTTAAGAAAATGATTTTTGATGTGTGTGTGAAAATACTATTCATTTGTATTTGTGTCCATACAAGAATGTCTCCATGGGATAATAATATACTACTTTCGTCCCTAAATATATCACTTTTTTAAGTTTGTTCTTGTCTCTTTATTTGTATAAGACCATTTTCAAATTTTCAAATACATTAATTATTGTTTTTGTTGTTGTGGTGTCCAGGGTTCGAACCTCAAACCGTACATATATTATGTATTGTCCTTACTACTTACAAACTGAGCCTAGCTCACAGGGACACATTAATTGTTGTTTATAACAACATCACTAATTATGTTTTTTTTTTAAAGAAATCACTAATTATGTTATATCTTTTTATGCAAACACTAGTAAATACTCAACAAAAATACCGATTTTGTATTATTTTTAACTTTTTGAATAAATTTGAGATTTTAATTTTTATCGGTTTAAATAAAGCTACTCCCTTTAAGAATTTATCGTAGAAAACTCAAATATGAAAAACTAAAAAAGGTGTGTATTTAGAATATTGATTTGAGCTAATCCATACTCTCTCCTCAATATATACCTTCCGGTCCTTTTTATAAAAAAACAAAAATATCAAAAGAATTTATCCTTTTTTATAAGAAATTTTAACCAATTTTGAAATATATTAAATGTTAAATTTCATTTGTGTCCTTATTTATTATGAATGAGAACATTAAAAGTACGTAAATTAGTGTAATCAAGATAAATAAAACATGTGAGTGAGAATTGGCATTTTACCTAACATAGATGACCTATTTGAAAATGTGCATTATTGACCTGACATACTTCGACCGTGTTTTTCTATTAATATACAAAGATAAATAATATCATATAAGATGTCGTTGGATTCGTCTCGTTGAATATTTTCAAAATATCAAATTTTTATAATTTTTCTAGGAGATTTGTAAAGTTATTTAAGATCAAAATTGTGCATTGGTATGTGTGACAATGTCAACTGTGTCACTTAATACGAGACAGATGTAATATTATTGTAGACCTGCTAGAAACCCTCAAGAGTAGGATTTATTAAGCCAAAATCCAAGACAAAACATTTCAGAACACAATGAGTGAACATGCGAAATTTTGTGCGCATCACTACATAAAAGCACGTCTAGACTCTATCTCCGCCGTCCATGTCATCTCTAATGACCTCATAAGATGACGATGCACTTCGCATGAACCGTTAGTGTTCTCTAGGCCTATATTAGGGTGACTCAGTGTCTCCCTCGAAGTACATTTTACTTTCCACCACTTTCGCGCATGATCACATCTTTCACACACTGACTTTAGCGTTGGAGCGCTAACGTGTCTGCAGACATCTTTATCTTCCAATGTGAAGGCTCAACCTCCGTCACATCAGAACACCGTGAATAACTGTTCAATTTTTTCGATCGTCACCAGACCAATAAGTTATATCAATTTTTTTTATCCTTCGTTCAAATTTAAATTCAACATCAAACTCTTCATCATTTAACTCAAAACAATTGAACTACCAAACTCGCTATGTGTCCTCGTTTACTTGTTATAATTCTAATAGTCTCTTTAGCGTCAAAACAATCGCAACCGTCAAAACAATCGCAACAAAAGAACCAGATAATTGAATATTATCTTATTGTAAGAAAAACATTCTTCTAACGCTGTGTCAAAAAGTCACATCATTATTTTTTTTTAAAAGAACTCTATATTTGTATCCGTATAATTTTGAACTGAGATCTTTTTATTTTTGGCACTATTTTTTTGTCCTCCCGTTTCCCCTAAAATGCCGCGCGTCATTTTCCCGCCACAAAGGAGCAACATGAGTCGTGGTTCTAGGATAAACTTCGTAACCAATCATGCCATTATATATCACAGGGTAAAACTTTATTTGTTCTTTTTTACCTATAAAAAAACCACCATCAATCCATACATCCATCATCATAGCAGTGCTGAAAAATTAGGGAACTTGAGCTTTTCATTTAAGAAGACACCATTGGGAAAATTATAATTTCTTTTTTAGGTGAGATGGGAAAAAGTATGTTATTTTTGAAATTCTTGCATGAACATTCACCTCCTTAGGCACATGACATCTCTCTTATAAAACATGATACGTAAATATGAAATAATTGGATATATTGTCGAGATCTCTCAAAATAAAGATGTTCAATAAATACACATAAGATTTTAATTGTGTAAGTACTTCACCGATATATATGATATAAACTTTCAATCAACAATGAACTTTGTAAAATTTGTATTTGTCAAAAGGTATTAAACGAAATAACATCTAGTGTAATTCGATCCCTCCTCAATATATATTAGATTTCAAGTTTTTCCTAAAACACCACCCAAAAAAAAAATACCACCGAAAAAGATTTCAAGTTTTTATATTTAAATTATATTTATAAGGTAGGTCACAAAACTATTTAGTTATCATGTCGTGTTAGTTTCTAACCCGACTCCCACCATGACAATGAGTACCACACATGGCACTCTTTGAAAGATTTCAAATAAAGATATTTATTAAAAAAGTTAAGTAGTTTAATTTCTAATGCGTTATATAAGAATGTTTCAGAGGCACTTCTTAGGATTTTCTTAACTTTAACTTACAAATCTAAGTGACCCAACTTGCAACACAAGCTTTTATATTTTTAATGAGTTCCAACCCCTTGAAGTTGTTATGCCGATGTAGGGTTCGGACCTCGAGGTATACTTCCCTTGTGATCTCATTCGATTCTTCTAGATGCTAACATTATCTATGTTTAATCGGTTTACACATAACTTTGATATGGTTTTAATTAAACTATCCGCTAATATATAATGACGTTTGTGTTTCAAAATAGTTGATTCTTGCTTCCTTGAACCAAATATTAAGTTTTTTTTTAGTTTAAGTTTTGTAAAATAATTAACGATAAAAATGAGAGTGTTTGGGGAAAACATCCATCGATCAAATGATTTTTGAGTGTGTATAAAAACCTTAAACCTCTAAGATTCTACAATGAGTTTTATTAAAATCAGTTCAACCGCAGAACCAAACACAGTACTGGTTGATGTATGGTGTATGGAATCAAAAGTATAGTGGTTGAAATGTTTGACCCATGAAAAGAAAAAGTTGTAAAAAACAAAGAAAAGGCAAAGCAAAAGCGTTTGGACATATAATATTCCTTCATCGAAAATCGAAGCAGTTTATTTTTCATGTCTGGACCCCGCATTCTCATGAGCTAAGCCGAGCCGAGCTAAGCTCAGCCAATCTAGTGGGTCCCATAAGCACTAATAATAATTAGGTGATCAGAGGCAGTCCACATGTTATGTGAGGTCCACCTTCACGCGACAAATCCCACACTCGCGTGTCTCTCATCTATCACGCTTCCACGGTGTTGATCATGCATGTCCTCCGTATATTCTGTGAGCGTTCACACACGCTATCAACATTTTAATAATAACCGTAAAACAAACTCACTCTGTCTGATCTATATAATCATATTCTTTTCTCTTTTCTTTCATGAAAAGCAGTGTTGATTTGTTTGTAATAAAACCAAACCAAACAAAAACAAGAACAACAGTAGTATAAGGAAGAAAGAAAGAAAGAAAACATTCATTCATAAATTGAACAACAACGAGGAGAGGACAGGAACCGCATTCCTCGTGAGTTCATTTACTACTCTGTTTCTTTGAGTCTAAATCAGCTACGACGCAGTTCAGAGGTGCAGCAGTGTGGAATGGCTTCTGACGGAGCAACTTCAGCGGCGAATTCAAGTCGTCGGAAGCCGTCGTGGAGGGAGAGAGAGAACAACAGGAGGAGAGAGAGACGGAGGAGAGCTATAGCGGCAAAGATTTACGCGGGATTAAGGTCTCAGGGGAATTATAATTTACCAAAACACTGTGATAACAATGAGGTCTTGAAAGCTCTTTGTGCTGAAGCTGGTTGGACTGTTGAAGAAGATGGCACCACTTATCGCAGGGTACTTTTACTTCCCTCTCACTTTTCTTTTTTGGAGATCTTGTTTTTCTTCTTCTTAATTAATGATTTTGTATCTTCATATCTACGTACTGTTGGATTCAAATCTTACTGCAATTGGTTGGATCGAATATGTTTGTTCTAGTTTTGATGAAATTTTGTTTGGTTTGGAAATTTGCCTTGTATTTTCAGTCAAAGGAATTTCAGAATCTGAGTCAAATTAATTTCGGAATCAAAGACTCCTCAATTAATCAACTACTAGTTTAGTTCATTTTTCAGTGTTATTTGTGTCTTAATTGTTTTTCAAGAGTGAAATATTCTTGCTGCTTTGTCCAATTTAAGGTAGGTGTCTATGTTCTATCCATCCAATTATGCCACATTGGAAAATCTTCCGTGTGAAATGAAATGCTATCAAACTTAACAATAACAATTGACCATCTTTCTTCAAAAAAATAAAATAAAAAATAAAAAAACAATGGGTAATCCTAATTGGTGCTGTGTTTGATTTGAACAATCTAATCTGATTTGGGTATCTTTGAATTGATTTATCTGAGTTGAACAATCAGTGATGTGTGACTATTTGGAAGAACTTAATTATGAATACAGTTTCAAACATGTCTATAAGTTATTTTTAACTTATTTTTACTTCCTAATGAACTTATTTTTACTATAAAAGTATATAAGCATTTATATGATAAATACTTATTTTATAAAACCTTAATTAAGTTGTTTATTCAAACATGACTTTATAATATAAGAATCTGTTTTGGACTATGACGATTATTCTTTGTGAATGAACACTGAACAGGGATCAAGGGCAGAAACACCAGGCGACGGTGCAGGAAATTTTAACAGAAACAACCCATTTTCATCGCAAAATCCAAGTCCTCTTTCATCATCATTTCCAAGTCCAATCCCTTCCTACCAAGTTAGCCCATCTTCCTCTTCATTTCCGAGCCCGTCTCGTATGGATGCAAACAACAATGCATCAAATTACATTCCATATGCTCGCAGCATGTTCCCCAACATGTCTCTCCCACCTTTGAGAATATCAAACAGCGCGCCTGTGACGCCACCTATCTCATCACCAACTTCAAGAAATCCCAAACCCATGATTCCAACATGGGAATCAATTGCCAAAGCATCAGGGACATCCTTCAATCACCCTTTCTTCGCAGCTTCTGCGCCTACTAGTCCATCCCACCGGAACCTTTATACACCACCTACTATTCCTGAATGTGATGAGTCTGATACTTCTACTGTTGAGTCTGGCCAATGGTTGAATTTCCAAGCCTTTGCAGCTTCTGCTAAATCAGTCTCTCCTACATTGAACTTTATGAAACCTGTAATTAATGAGCAGCATAACATGCTGCCTCATAACAGAATGCAGGAGATGAGGATTTCAGAGCCAGAGTTTGGGGTGCAGGTCAAGCCTTGGGTTGGGGAAAGGATTCATGAAGTGGGCTTGGATGATTTGGAGCTTACTCTTGGAAATGGAAAGGCACCTAGTTAATGAAGACTAGTATATGGAATGTACCAGATGCTATGAGCATTTTTATTTTATGTTTGAATCTATATCCAGAACTCTCATTTATTCTCTTATTTTGACATATATAAATATATATCTTTCAATATCTTAGAATTTTAAACATATACTATAGAATAAGAATTGTTATTTGATTTACTTCTGTTACTGTGTTTTCTTCTATTTTCATATAATAATCCTTTAAAATCTATGGATACCCACAATAAGAGTTCCGTCCAGGTAAACTTGTAATGAGAGTGTAATGACGGAATGACCCATGGTTACATGCCTACCCTTTGTTAACTCGACCAATTAAAAATGTTCAGATATGTCTGTTTCTTTTTTTTTTTGGTCAAATGATATTTCTGTTTATTTAGCAAAACCATGCAACCGGATTCTGTTCTTAACTGATGGATTACACAATAGGATTCAGACAGTCAGATCATGCACAAAACCCAACTTAAATAGAATTATGACAGGTAAAGCACAAACAGGCTCCTGGATTCTCCAGTACTACTTTGATTAAATTATCGTGTTAACTTGTGCCCTTAGGGCATACTCCCTCCAGTCTCAAATGTAAGAAATTTTTTATTTTTTAGATTCATTCAATAAATGATGTATGTAGTCTTTATTATAGACCACATACATCATTTATTAAATGAACCAAAAAAGTGAAAAATTTCTTACATTTGAGACCAGAGGGAGTATGTTAAGAAATCTAAAAGAAAAAATATTTTATAAAATTTTGTGCATTCAACTCATCAAAAAGCTAAAGATTAAATGTAATGCACACATTCCAATGAGTTATTTCTATATTTGTTTCATTAACCTGTGCCTTGGGGGCACAAGTTAACATTTCTCTATCTCAGTGACTTTGTTTCATGGAAAATAAGGAGGCACCTTTTACTATTTAATGTTAATTTCCTAAATTTTAATTATTGTACAGTAGGTCATTTTACTCACTTGGAGTCAACGATGGTGAACAAATTTCATTTTTTTTTCACTTTTAATCTAAAATATCTGTGTAGCACACTACTTGTAAGAGAATGTCTGAATGTGTCATTTTGTTTTTAAAAATCATACTTACGTACTACTACTAGTAATGGTTTATTCATCATTAATGAATTAATCTAAATAACTGTATTTATAGTCATATTACTAAAGTGGAGTTTAAAGATTAATTAGATTAGAAACAAAAGAAAGTTATTTTTTAGAGTACAAAATTTACCGAGGAAATCCATTGTCATTTATCAGCAATGAGGAAAGGAAGGACGCTAACATTAGGCACCTATCAAATGTACTCTTGAGAGCCCTCCCTTCTTAGCTATTAAACTCACGACACTAGTCTTCAGAAAAAGTGCAACATCATAAAAAATAGTGGGACATGGAAGCATTATCAATTGTACAAGATACATTGTAACCAAAAAAAAAAATTGTACAAGATACATTGATAAAGTTGGAAATTTATTACAGAACACTGAAACAGAACCTATATCAGCAAGGATCCCAAAAGAAACATTACACTTTCACGTGGGGACATCAAAAAACAAGATAAGACCTATCGTTTTCTGGTTAGGTTAGGTACCATACAAATACAAACAGATTAAGAAAAAATAAACATATTAATACATACTTACACTATTATACAATAGTAATCAGTAAGACAATCGACCCCACATGTTTGAATATCATCTCCAATTAGACAATCTGAGTCAACTTCAAAGTTTCATTTTATACCTTTGTTTCCTTAACCTCAGTTTTAATTACGGGTTTGATTGTCACGTTGCATTCTTGGTACCTAAAGCATGTTATTAGGTGATCATTAACGAGTCCTGCTACTTGCATGAAGGAATAAACAACTTTTGGTCCAACACATTGGAAACCTCTGCGCATCATATCCTTGCTAATGAGTTCTGCTTTTGGATTCTTCACAGGTACTTGACGCCCATATCGAAATTCATTTTTTATTGGCTTGTTGTTAACAAATTTCCAGCAGTAATTGCTGAATGAACCAAACTCCAGCTGAATCTGTAAAATGGTATATGAATTGCCATGTGATTTAGGGATGCATAGCATTTCCGTTTTCAGAATTTGTAAAGGTCGAGCAATTTTATTGATTTAAATTTACAAAATAGTAAATTAGTCCTTCAAATCAAAGAACTCAATCAATTTAGTTCCTTGCATCAAAATCTTACTTTTGTAAATATCAAGCAAAATTAATAAAAAACCTACATATCGACTTGAATAGTCGGTCTCTTGCTGCATCAAGAGATTAAATTACTATTTTGTAAATTTGAGAGAGTAAATTGATGACTCTTATAATTTGAAATAGTAAAATGTTGATTTACTCTTATTTTTCTATTATTGAATCTCAGAACATACCAAAGTAATATCATATTTCTAAAACAGAACATGAACTTTGAAGGTACCTTAAGGAATTGTTTAGCATTTTCCACAATGGCACGTAGCTTTTGTTCTGATAACAAAGGGTTGCCATTTAATTTTGGTGTTACCAAATTCTTCTCAGTAAATTGTGCAATTGAGGATGGGTCAAAATTTTCAAAAAGCTTCCTATAATAACAGATAACAAAAAATAAGAGTCAAATAGCATGAAAAGGGAATTAAGTACTATTAATGGTTTGAAAAATTTGGGACCAAGAGATAGAGATATAGAGACATGCCTGAATATGTCTCTGTGGTTAAGAATTGTTGGCCAAGTGTGTTCTGCTAATGCCTGTGAAAATACTAGAAGCTCAAATAGCTTTCTATCATTATCAACAACTGGAGCACCCCATTCTTCGTCATGGAAAGCAGTATAGAGAGGGTCTGTTAAGAAAATGACATTTCTCGATGAGGTAATCCTATTAGCGGAAGTAATGCACACTATAGGAGTAAAATCTAGGTGAGAGCATACTTTCCTCATAACAAAAAGAAAAGAAACACGCATGAGCATATTTTCGTTTTTGTTTTACACATATATCCAATCATGTATCATATGCCATAATGGTTTTGGAAAATGGTTAATCACGGATAAAAACTCACCAATCAAAATAAACTGATTGGCAAAATGCACGAAAGTTTGGTGAAATACACGGAAGTCACTAAACATGTCACGCGACATATTTGCGTGCGGTCCATTCGTAACAAATAGTAGCTCAATATTGACAGTTCCCAAAATCTCTCCACAATCATCTACATGTCTTAATTATGCCAATATAGTTCCTAAATTCTCTCTAATGTACAGGTAAAATGTGATTATTAGATATAAGGTATGCATAAATCTTTTATCTTTTTCAAATCACAATTAAACTGGATATTTTTTGGTTTTATGCGAGTATCAAGTATCAATCCATCACATTAATAAAAATCAACCTATCTTCTTCAAAAAAAAAAAAAAATCAACCTATCAAAATCTTGTACTCTCTCCGTTTCAAAATACATGTCGCAATTTTACGATGTGCATTATTCACATAACTTACTTTGACCATATTTTTAAACTAATATATAAATACAAACGTTAGCATGTAAGATGTTGTTTGATTTGTTTCAATGAATATTTTCAAAATATCAAATTTTTATAATTTTTTATTATGCATAATTAAAAATATTAATGGTCAAAGTTGTATATTGACATATGTGCAATGGACTGCGACATGTATTTTGAAATGGAGGAAGTACACCCTCCGGTCACTATTATAAGCAAAACTTTACATTTTAGATTCATTCATTAAATGATGTATGTGGTCTATAATAAAGACCACATACATCATTTAATGAATAAATCTAAAATGTAAAGTTTTGCTTATAATAGTGACCGGAGGGTGTATGGTTTTTGATCAATACAATTAAAATCAAATATTTTTATTTAATGATTATCATTGACTAATAAATAGAAAGAAGTTTATTTTTAGGGTCTTGTTAACCGGTGCCCCGGGGCACTGGTTAAGGAATCCATAAATAGAATTTCTGTCTTGGAAATATAAACTGCCACTTTTTATCAAGTAATAATTACATTACTTTTTGATAAAAACTTACTTTATTTGGTGCTTAACCAATGCCCCGGGGCACTGGTTAACATTCTCCTTATTTTTATAATGTTTGCATTTACCTAATCTAATTTATAAGAGAAAGTTGAGTCAATAAAAGTTAATGTATCTAGTTAAAAAGTCAATCTAGATACATCAACTTTTGTTGACCAAACTTTCTCTTATAAATAGGACCGGAGGGAGTAGTCCCTCCGTTTCAAAATGAGTGTCGCTTTAGCCAAAAAAATTTGTTTCAAAATGAATGTCACTTTCGGTTTTCAATGCAATAATAACTTTTTCTTTTTAATTGTACCCTTCAATTAATACTATGTTACACTACTTCCAAAGTATTATTTTTTCTTTAATGAAAAACAAATCAATAGTTGATTAGGATAATTTGATAAAATTGCTATGACATTTGACTACTTTATTCCATTCCTTAATCTGTGTGCAATTGGTTAAAACGACACTCATTTTGAAACGGAGAGAGTATTGTATAAAGACAGAAGTATATCAAGATGCAAGCACAGATTTACCAGCATTTGGTGTGATCCAATCACATCTCTTGGACGGTGGTGAGGCCTTCTGAGGCGGAGACACGTGGGAAGCATCTGGAACAATCCTCACTGGCTTAAACCCGTTGTTGCGCTTCATCTTTGCACTTCCATTTCCATTCACAGAGTTGACTTTTTTTACCGATGAATTGCCTGAAGAGGAATCCGAGGAACATGTGCTGTCCAAAGAGACGTTATTATTTCCCACAACAGAAGCAGAAATTTCCCGCTCTTGTTTCTTTGGAACCTGTGTTTTCTTTTTCAAATTCTCCTTCTTATTTTTCGTTGTTTCTTCATGAACTGTTACTATGTTTCCGCCTGGTTTCAGAATAGGTCGAGCTCGAGGTTCAGTAACCGGTTTAGCATGAGATTGAAGCTTCGTGGCTACGGGCATTTTCGGTATTTGATTGTTATTTTGAAATTGTTTGGTTTTGAAATTTGAAGTGAGTGATGACAAATTAATGTGTTGAAATAGTAATAAGGGAAGGGAAGAGAAGAGAGCACGGTAAAAGCTTAGGCAAAGGGTCGTAATCAGAATTGTTCGGTAACGTTAAGCATTGTGTTGTTGTTTGGAGGGTAGCTTTGCTTTGCTTTGTTTTGCTTACCGTTAAGAAAAAGAATCCAAAGCCAAAAGGGCACGTAATGGTGTTCGGTACAGATTACCCAACGGCTAGGTAAGCTGACCCCTCACAACCATTCACTTAATAACTCCATTTTCATTACTACTCCCTCCATTTATTTTTTGTGTTGATGTTTTAGGTGATTGCACAGGTATTAAAGAATCATTAAAGTATATGAATAGTTGTAAAGTTTAGACTAAAATGCCTTTATTATTGCATTTATTATTGAAACTTTCAATTAATTGGTGTGTTTTTCAACAAGGGTAAAATTGGATAAAAATATTAAAAATTCTAAAACATCAAATATTTTGAAATAAAGTTGAAGTCCTAAAACATCAAAAGAAAAGAAATAGAGGGAGTACTACATTTGGGTTGGGCCTTCCTCATTCACAAACCCTTTCTTCTTGTTATTCGTACCTTTGAAGCACATACGCTTATGAGATTAGGTGTGTCTCCTTGTTAGTGTCATATTTGTGTGTTTGTGTGAGTGCTTTATAGGTTATTATACTAGAGAAAAGTAGCTCTTTTTATCAAATTGGAATTTTTTTTTGGAGTGGTGTGGTTTTAAAAAAGAGCATTTATATTTGAACCCAAAAACCCGACACCGTATAAAATACACTCAGTTTTAATGGTTGTCGGGTTTCAATGGGAATAAAATTAATAAGTGTTAGTAGCTCTATAGACTATAGTACATTACATTGATAGGCTTTCTTAAAAAACACTTTAGTCTCGAATTTACCCTTTCGATGAGGTGTGACTTTTAACAAATGGTTGTCATTTTGGAATTCTGCTCTTTACCCAGACGTTTATGCTCATTCCCAAGTGAAATGACCAAAATACCCCTGCATAAGCACACTAAAACTGCAGCGTGACTTAAGTCACGTTTGAAAATTCACATTGAAATCCCAAGGTGAGTTACTCACGTTGGTTTTCTTTCACCCATATTACAACTTTTTCCAATCCAAACTGCACGAAATTCCAACTTTTCACCAGAATCATAACTGCACAAAATTTACCCTCCCCATCCAATTGCATCTTTCCAATCCAAGAGACTAGACACTGCAAGCTGTTCTCTTGACTACTCAACTCAATTCAATTTCCACGCTATCAACAATACCAATATTTTGCTGATCCAATTGCAGAAATCACCACACAATTATTTTGATTTTAATTAATTAATTAATCTCCCAATTGAAGATGAAGCCTTAGAAAAAGATGCTGTTCAAAAAAAAAAACCATTGAAAAAGACGAGACAGGAAAGGGTCAGTTTGCAAAGTCTTAGAAAAAGCCTTGGATCCAGCAGAGCTTGCAAAGCATCTCCTTTAACAAAGTTTAGGAAAGAGTCTGAGACAGGAGGATATGTCAAAGGGGTGGCACTTCCACTAAAAAAATTGGAATGGTGAAAGAATTTTATTGGGTATGTTATGAATCAATCTGCAATTTGGGGAGAATTGCACCCACGCAGCGCGAGTTAACTCACGCAGAGGTAATATGGACATTTATTTTGGGAATGAGCAGAAACGTTTCGATAAAGAGCAGATTTCGTCATTTTGTATGCCTAAGGGTCCGTTTGGTTCGAGAATTAGGAGGGGAGGAATTTTAACGAAGGGGAGGGGAGGGGAGATATTTTAATTAAAAGTGTGTTTGGTTCACACGGGGAGGGGAGAGATTTTAAAATTATTTTACTGTTTTACCCTTAAACTTAATTAAATAAGGATAATAAAGTAACGAAACAATAACGATGTAATCGATAACAACATGATGTAGACGATGGAATAATGAATTAGTAATAGGGTTGTTACAAGGAGTAATGAAAGTTGTTACAAGGAAAAATTGTTAATAATATGGAATAAAAGTTGTTACAAGATAATATAAACCTATAACCTAATAATAGTAAAAGTTGTTTCAAGGATAATATAACATAATAACAATAAATGTTGTTACAAGGATAATATTGAGATTTTAAATTAATATAAGGATAATTTTGACAGTGCAATAAAATTCGCTCATCTCCCCTCCCATCCCCTTCCATTCTAAAAATTGAACCAAACACGTCAAATTAAAAATCTCCCCTCCCCTCCCCTCCCCTCCAAAACTCTCGAACCAAACGAACCCTAAAGGGCTCTGGTTTTGCTGACTTGGGCCTGCCATGTTTTGGGCCTTTAATTTGGGTTGTTCGTTGAGGGGCAGTGCCCTCTGTTTGCAGAAAAATATATAAAAAGGTTTCAATAAAAAAGTATAGATACATTTAGGACGAAAATGTAAACTAAAATTATATTAAAATTATTGAGATTAATTTTGATGTATAAAATTATTATTATAAAAATAAAATACGTGCACAAATACGTACCATAATGAAATATGATCAGACATATTTACACTACAAGTACATTATTAAACTCCAATCATATATTTACTTTGCACTACAGTAATTTTTTTATATAAAGTGTATGATTTTTTTTTCATGAAATGTATGAATTTCTAAATCATAGAACTTTGTACATTATGTAGCATGAAGATTACGCATTAATTAATGAATAATGAACAGTAAATAATGATCATAGATACTAAGAAAATTAAGAGACAGAAAAAGCTGATACAGAGACCAGCTTGAATTAATGAATAATGAACAGTAAATAATGATCATAGATACTAAGAAAATTAAGAGACAGAAAAAGCTGATACAGAGACCAGCTTGAACTCTGTTGCCGTGCATTTCTTGTAGATATATTTATTGTGCTAACACATAAAAAAAAGAATACTTTGCTGTAAAAAATAAAATAAAATAAAAAGATGACTTTCTATATTTTTAGGCAAAAAATGCTTTGTATGCACACCTGAGTGGAGTCACTCATTTATATATTTTTTCAATGAAATTAGCTACAACAATACGAAGTAACACTTCCAATTGCAATAAGAACAAAATCTATTCCCTGGCAGACAGACTCTGGAAGGGAGCTACTCATAAGGTATCAACGATAACTTTTTCTCATGTTGGTATTAAGTATTGGCAGGCATTAGAGTGCACCAACCATGTTGAATTGAGTCCATGCCTCCTGCATTGTAAATATAGACTTATACATTCATTTTTTTTTTTTGTTGGTAAAAGCATGATCAATTACAAGCATTAAGTAGATCAGAGAATATCATGAATTGATTTTACCTTTTGGACTGGACTACCAAATCATAAAGCTCTATAGTTTGGGTTACAAGCTAAGGAAGAAGAATGCCAAAACTAGAAACATATACCAAAATTGGCAATAGCTAAACATGTTTCTTCTTCATAACTCAAAAATTAAATGCATTATCCATTTGGAACAAGTGGTCTGTGCAATTCAAGTTCAGGATTATGTTTGTTACTTGTGAACTAATTCAGATGTCACTACCTCACTATGAAATTTTTATTCCTACCAGATAAAAAGCTTTGTAATATATACTATCTTGCAAAGCGCGACTAGATTCAGTGCATGGTATTTTATTGGAAAAAGTCATCCAGCATAAAACTTTTACCAGTAGTTCCTTACATTCTTACAAAAAACATTACTTTAGAAGATTTAAAAAATGTTGAGAGATGAATGTTTATGACCAATTTCAAGCAAGATTCTAGAAATTGCCTATGAAAGAGACAAACTTTTTGTAATGCTAATAAATTGACCCAAACATAGTACCTGTAAAATATCAAAAACTTTTTCTGCAGTGTACTTTTGGTCTGAAGTAGCACCCTTTTGCTGCAACTTATCTGGATGCAGACTGAGTAAAGCTCTTTGATAAGATCTTTTAACCGCGTTCCCTTCAATTATATCAACAAGAGGCACAGGCTTCCAGCCACAATTTGGCCAAAGTACCTTTATTCATGATGGAAGCCATTTTAGAACAATTTTGTACTTGGATGGAACCAAGGATCTAAAATTCCTTAACTGAATCTATGGTTTTACGGCATATCAACATGCTTTATTGTTGTTAACAGGCAAGAAAATATGGAATTTTCAATCAAATGGGCCAAGAATAGTAAGTAATAAACGAACATATATATGTACATATATATATTTTCTCACGTATTGTAATGTTGACAGCAGTGAGCGTATGTTTCCTTCCTTTCCTTTAGACCATTGTTGTATCTTCTTGTCAATGACCTACATGGTGTACAGAAATATATGCTTAATATCGTTATTCTTCTACAAGTTGATAAAAATGAAACATGTGTAGGTAAGTTGCAAATTACTTTGAATTCTTGAATTTCTTGGTTCTGTGAGACGTCATCCTCGTCTTGGGATAATACTTCAATCTGCAAATTTCAAATCAGGAGCTTATCCACATAAACACACAAAGGTAAAAATTTCAACACTCGGAACATATTTAATTTAACAATGGAATACCGTGAAATTCTCATGGAAGGACTCGTCTTTATCTTCAATATCAGCAAATGAAATGTCAGGAATTGCTGCTAACAAAATCAAGTTGTTCCATCACATAATTTAATCATCAAGTATTCAGCCAAAAACATATCTACAGAGTTTAAATTCAATCAATGATCAGTGGAAGTGTAACCCTTTTTACAAATATCCGGCCACATGGATGTGGTAATTAAGGTTTTCTACTTGCAAAGAATAGCTTATAATAGTGTCTGAGATAGGTGGCCCTTTGTGTAAAATTGTTTCAGAAAGCAGTGTATCGACACTACCATCTATATCTTGGATATCAGCGTACAGTAAAGAGACATTTTTAAGGACTGATTTAAAAGATAACCAAGAGAAACATATTATGCTAATAGCAGAAGAATTTTAAATAAAATACTAATGCAGTTCACATATGTAATCTTTGTAAGTTTGTCATACTGTTGTAAACATCCCCCAAATTAAGAACATATTCATAATTCCACAGCTGCTCAAGTTAGTCCATTCTCAACTGTATGAATATGGGATTTGGATAATTAAGCAAGTACCTGATGCTGAGATATCATTCTGCTGTGACAAATTATTGGCAGCCATATCAATGGTCTCTACGGTATAGATCTCCTTCTTGGACTGTTCAGGATCATCATCCACCTGTGAGAATTGAAATAAATCTTAAATCCAATAACTAAACAACTGTAAACAAGAATAACATGAGATTCCTCATTCGAGCGTATTCAAATTATCGACATCCTTTTAATAATGTGAGTATCTACTTCAGCTGCGACAGCACTTACATCGTTATTTACCCTTACAGCTCCTTTCTGCTTGTACTTATAACCCTGAAGTCGAGATTTTGTGTCGAGTTTGGGTTTTGTTACAGCTTCTTGATTGAATATTTGAGCAAATTCTTTGACCTTCCCTTTAACTCGGCCTTTTCCCATACTTCTGCCTGGGCTTAATGAACCTCGGGGAGTAGCTTTGCTATATTCTACACCTCTCTTAGAATCTGTCTTTTGCTTTTCATCTTCCTTCTTTGGATTCATAGGAATATCAAAACTATTTGAGCTTTTCGCCATGTTTGCTTCTCTCGACTTTCTGGTTATCTTATCATAATCTGACATAAAACTATTGACAGTTATCACAGCGTGGTAAACCTCACACACAAAGATAGAAAGAAGAATGCCAAAGACAGCTTTACCTTGTTTCTTACTGTTTTTACCGAACAGAGAATGTAATGATTTGGGCTCATGTTTGTGAGTTTCACTTGCTGCTTCAGTTTTTCCATCAGAGACTATCTCATTTGTAGAATGAGTACTTGATTCTGCTTTAGCATCATATGTAATAGGACTACCAAGAACATCTTTAATAAGAGTTTGACGGCTGCTCGATGAATCTGGTTGAGCTTTGGCGGAAATGATATGGTCTACACTCTGGTGTGAATCTACCTTGTTTTTACTGATTGTGGAAGTATTTGACACCTCTTGTTTTTTATTACTCTTTAAAGAAGAACCATTGTATGTTATAGGACTATCATTTTGTGTGGTAATCTCACTGACGATCCATTCCTTAGGACTATCATTTTGAGTGGTAATGTCAGTGACAATCCATTCCTTGGCGCTCGAGCATTTCTCAAGTTTAATCTTATCTTTTGTCCTTGAGGTTCTTTCTGTCCTAAAAGGCATCGCCAAAGGCACCACACCTTTACTTGCCCATTTATATATTGAGAAATGGAATTTATCATTACTGGTATTATTAGGAGAAACTTCAGTAATAGATCTGTCTTGTTTCAAATTGTTTCCTTTGTCTACTTCATCAGACTGGCTCAAGTTTGAAAACTCCTTCGATAATAGACTTTGCCTGTAAGTTGGCTTAAAATCATTTTGCAAGTCTTTATGTTGAGCTGAAAATCTAGATAGATGAGAGTCTGAGAAGTCTAATCCATTTGAAGCAGCAATGCCGTTGTTAAGTGGATTCGTACTCCTGGGAGGGGAACCAAATGTCTGAAGGTCCGCTCCATTTGCCAATATGGCAGGAAGGCTGATCAGTCGAATTTGGAAGGAGTAAACATCAGAGGCAAGTTGAAGATGAACAGATCATTATTGCATTGCTTTGAAATTAGAAGTAGCAAAAACAAGAGACTATGATCACATCAGGCAGTGAGTAACAAGTATGTTATCACAAATATCAACTCAATTGACTATTATTTTTTAACATTTCAATTGTGGACATATTACTTCTAATTAAGGTCTTGGCATTGGATGATGTTTAAATAGATTCCAAGGAAAATCCTTCTGTCAATGTGCATATGATGGATGCACCACATTGCCATTTTGTTAGCTTTTAGCAATTCAATTTTAGCTTTTAAAAAATACAAAAACTACATGTAACTAGATACTACTTTAAATTTTTAGCAAATCATCCCCTAAAGTTTTAATTTTAGTATACACAAAGTTCCCTAAGAAGGTGAGAATACAAGGGTTGTTTAGTTTTAAAAAGTGAGATTACAAAGTTCACCCATTGCGCACCGACCAATTGTGCTAGACATACATTGTTTATAGATTTTTGTGTAAGTTACTTTAAAAGTAACTACATATTTTACATTCATCGTGTATCGGAAGAGAAAATAAATTAGACAGTACCGTCAATGTAAACTAATTTTACACGGACATCGAACGAGAATAAAATACACCATCATTCCCTTTAAAATATGGTTTTAAAGTGAATTTATGTGGCGAAATGATGAATTATCTTTAAATTAATTTTTGACGTAAATATTTAAAAATAAAAAATAAAATAAAAAAAGTATAGCATAAAATTGGTTGGTTAGTTTTAACTTTGAAAAAGAAGGTGAAAAAGGTGAAAGGAAAAGGAAAACCTGAAGGATGGGGGGAGAGAAGAAGCAAGTGGTTGAAGAGCAGGACTGAAAGCAGCAGCATCACGTCTCTTTGGTGTTGAACACCCACTTGGAGTTTGAGACTGTGACTCTTCTCCTCCAAATATATCATCAAAGAAATCTTTTCCTTTTCTTCTCCTCCTAACTCCACTATCCTCACCAAACACGGGTTTCTCGCTCTCCGGTGGAGGAGGCCAACTACACCAACCCGTTTCACCTTCCTCTCCTCCACTCACCGATGAATTTACCGATGACCTCCTCCGCGGTGGTCCCCCAAACACGTCGTTAAAATCAACGTCTGATTTCCTCTGTGACGTGCTCGGATTGTTACCACTCTCATCCTCATCATATCCTAACAGAATACCATCTCGTTGTTCAGAATAACTATAAAATCTCTCCATTCAAAATCTGGCGGGAAATTGTTATTGTTATAGCGAGGAATGGAACAGAACAGAACAGAACAGAACACAGAGAGGTTTGTGAGAAAGAACAATGATGTCAGTGAAGAGAATTTTGAAATAATAATTTGAATTGTCACAGACAAAAGAGGACAGGGTTAGGTAGTAGCACTGGAAATCTAGTAGAAATTGCAAAACCACATAATACAATATGGATAAAGTGTGAATAATTTGTGATACTAAATAAATCAAATGTCTACAGATTGTAACTGAAATCAAAATGAACACACCACAGCCTCTCATTCTACCTCTCTGGCTTCTGTCTTTTTCTTTCAGCAATACTTTGTTTCTTTGCTAACAATAACATCCCCCAAATTCAAATACTCCAATTTAATTTAATATAAAAAAACATTTCTAAAATTTTCACCAATGAAAAATTATTTATTAAATTAAAAAAACAAGTTTAGATTATTTCATTTTATTAAAAGTATCCTTGAAGCTGTCTCATGCGATTCCCGATAGGACAACGAAAGATAGGAAGCGTACAGAAACAGAATACAATTGCATAGTCGTTTCCAGGAAAAAGCCAAATTATACCCGAAAATGTATGTATGTTTAATGACAAAAAAACAGTAACAAGCGCCAAATTGATTTGGCAACCAATAATAATGTTTATCTGTTCAAATGCAGAATAAACCAACAAGCAACCAAACAATGAAGGAAACATCAAAATTTATGATAGGAAATAGGTTTCAAACAAATTTTAAATTCAGAATTATCTCAACATATTGTGAGTGTGAGACTAAGGTTTATGTAAAAGTTATTTCTATAGCAAAAGTTAAAATAAAGCGAAACTATTTTTCATGTAAGTTATAAGTTGTTTTCAGAAATATCTTGAAGAACATATATGAAAATAAGTTGATTTCAAGGGGAAAAACAAATTTAAACGTTGAAGTATCAAGAATCATTTTAATGGCTATTGCAGCAGCATATAGAGAAGAATAATATAGAGAATAATAGTAACTTGCCATGCAAGTAACTTCACTATTGTACTTCATCATCTTAGTGTAGTACATTTCAGTTTGTGTAGTACAACTCTTAGGTCTATAAATACTCTTGTATCATTCTGATTTCACAATAATGAAGATTTATTTTGCTCTTCCATTGTTTCATAATATGGTATCAGAGCACTCTCTTTGAGAGTAGTTCTGATCCTAACCGTTTTTTCTTGCGATCCTAACCATTTTTCTTCTTGTTTCTTCCGCTGCAATTCATCTTCTCTGGTTGAATTTCGTGCAATTTCAGCACATTCGCCATTGATTTCTTCGTGTTCTTCTTGCTTCCTCTGTTTTTCTGCATATTTGAAGCTTTTCATCTTCAACAATGGTGCGTAATTTGAACACTCAGCAAAACGTTGATTCAGTGTTCTATGTTCATCCTAGTGAAGGTCCAAACTCTGTGGTAGTTACTCCACTCCTTACTGGTTCGAATTACCTCGCATGGAGTAGATCCATGCAACGTGCACTTGGCGCGAAGAATAAACTTGTTTTCATCAATGGATCTGTGCCTATTCCTGATCTTGCTGATTTGAACCGTGATGCATGGGAACGGTGCAATCATCTGGTTTATTCGTGGTTAATCAACTCTGTTTCTCCACAAATTGCTCAAACTTTAGTGTTTCATGAGCACGCCATTGACGTTTGGGATGAACTCAAAGAACGCTTCGCAAAAGTTGATCGTATTCGCATAGCTTCCTTACGTTCTTCTATCAACAATTTGAAGCAAGGATCTAAAACCGTTTTAGAGTATTTCACTGAAATGAAAACTCTATGGGAAGAGCTTAACTCTCATCGTCCAATGCCTAATTGCACTTGTCCTTTTCCATGCCGGTGTGAAGCTATGAGATCTGCACGCGCACATCGTATGGAGGATCAAGTGATTCAATTTTTGACTGGTTTGAATGATAACTTCAATGTTATCAAGTCTCAAGTCCTTCTTTTGGATCCATTACCTTCAATTAATAAGGTGTATTCATTGGTTATCCAAGAGGAGAGTAATAATGGTACAGTCTCTCTTCCCTCTGTTTCAGAAGACTCAAGCATTCTTGTTAATGCTTCTGATTCTAAGAAGCAATATGGAAATGGAAAATCATTTGCTGGTTCCAAGAATAACTCTAGGTTTTGTACTTTTTGCAAACGTACAAACCATACTGTGGAGTTTTGTTATCAGAAGCATGGATACCCCAATTCATATAAGTCCAATCCTACAGCAAATGCTACTAATGCTTCTTCTAGCAATGCAGAGATTCAGCCTGTGAATTCTGCAGTTGACAATTCTCCTCCTACTGGTTTGACTCAGGAGCATTACAATCATCTTGTATCTCTTCTTCAGCAATCACATTTGCTTGCTTCAGGCTCCACTCCTTCTCCCCCAACCTCAAACCATATTGCTTCTACTCCCAATTTCCCTTCTTCCTCTGGTACTCCTCCTTCAGGTATATCAACTGTTTTTTCTTGTGCTTTATCTGATTCATCTCATGATTGGTTACTTGATTCTGGTGCTAATGAGCACATCTGTTCTTCTTTAAACTATTTTACTTCATATCAATCTATTAAACCTGTTCATGTTCATTTACCAAATAAAACCATTGTTACCATACATCATGCTGGTACTGTTGTCTTTTCTCCACATTTTAAAATTTCTAATGTTCTATATTCACCACATTTCAAGGTTAATCTGATTTCTATTGCCAAAATCATTAGTAGCTTGAATTGTTATGTCCAATTTTTACCTGATAAATGCATTATACAGGATCTGATTACCCACAGGATGATTGGTTTGGCTGATCCTCATGGTGGTTTATACAAATTGAGGATTTCTCCTTCAGTTTTTCCTTTTCAGTCTTCTGTTTCTAATGTTCCTCATTGTAATATATCCATAAATAAAGATGTTCAACCTATAGTTTCTAGTACATTTACTCATATTCCTGAAACTGCACTTTGGCACTTTAGATTGGGGCACTTGTCCAATCAAAGATTGTCAAATATGCATTCTTTGTACCCTTCTATCTGTGTTGATAATAAAGCCATTTGTGATGTTTGTCAATTTGCTAAACATAAGAAATTACCTTTTTCTCATAGTTTATCTCATGCTACTTCTAAATTTGAATTGATTCATTGTGATATTTGGGGTCCTTTGAGTGTTCCTTCTATTCATGGCCATAAGTACTTTATCACTATTGTTGATGACTTTAGTAGGTTTGTTTGGATCATTTTGATCAAATCCAAAGCTGAGGTGTCTATTCATGTTCAACAGTTTATCACTCTCATTGAAAATCAGTTTCATATCACTCCTAAAATCCTTAGAAGTGATAATGGCCCTGAATTTGATTTACCTTCATTTTATAACTCTAAAGGCATTCTTCATCATAGGTCTTGTGTTGAGACTCCTCAGCAAAATGCTAGAGTAGAAAGAAAACACCAACATATACTCAATGTAGGAAGAGCTCTCTTATTTCAATCCAAATTACCAAATTGTTATTGGTCATATGCTGTTCTTCATGCAGTGTTCTTGATCAATAGAGTCACCACTCCACTTCTTCATCATAAATCTCCCTATCATGTTTTACATGATTCTATTCCTGATTCTAATCTTTTCAAAGTTTTTGGTTGTTTATGTTTTGCATCTACCATCCAATCTCACAGGACCAAACTTCAACCTAGAGCAAGGAAGTCTATATTTTTAGGCTATAAACCTGGTTACAAAGGTTATGTTCTTATGGACATGCATTCTAGAGCTATCTTTGTGTCCAGAAATGTTACTTTTCATGAAACAGTTTTACCTTACCAGCCTTCCACTCCTACTCTTGTATCATTCTGATTTCACAATAATGAAGATTTATTTTGCTCTTCCATTGTTTCATAATAATGGCAACTTCACCGTGATACGTTAAAGCATAGCATGGCCACTTTGAAAACAACGTTTGTATTTATCCAGTACTCCCTCCGTTTTAAAATGAGTGTCGATTTAGCTAAAAAAATTTGTTTCAAAATGAATGTCACTTTGGGTTTTCAATGCAATAATAACTTTTTCTTTTCAATTTCACCCTTCAATTAATACTATGTTACACTACTTCCAAAGTATTATTTTTTCTTTAATGAAAAACAAATCAATAATTGATTAGGATAATTTGGTAAAATTGCTATGACATTTGATTACTTTATTCCATTCCTTAATCTATGTGCAATTGGCTAAAGCGACACTCATTTTTTGAAACGGAGGGAGTAGTTTTTTTACCATCATATTAAACAGGTTGATTTAACCTTGAGTTTCTACAAAAACTATTTTATTATAAATGTTTAAAGTTGTTTGGAAGGGGTAAATAATACAGAACAGTTCTGTAAGACTTTGTATCATTCAGTCACCAACAAATTTACAAGAAATGAACAACAAAATCATAGAAATAGGATGCAGAGCTTAAAGCAATAACCAGAATTCAGATATCATAATCATCAGGAATAATTGTATAAAGGCGAAAGTTTAAAAACCCTATAGCTGAGTCAATTGAAGAACCTCTCTGGGATCCCCCCTTAGTAACATTAGCGGATGCTTATTGTCAAATGTCAAGTTTCTTCATTTTCCTGTCATTGTGTTTAAGAAAGCTTCATTGGGGATTAATCTGCAAATAACTTCTTGAAGTGCCTCTTAATGCATTTTTTTTTGTCAAGTAGCTTAGTGGTTTAAAATTTAATGGTGTCCGCAATTGGAACTCATCCTTATCGAGTGAATAGAAGATATTTTGGACAATCTTCAATTTTGAAAATTCGTCAAATTTCTCAACTGGCAAAAATATCGTCCAATTAAATAGCAGTAGTGAATAATAATGCCCCTTAGTCAACTGCTTGTGACTTGGCACATTAAGTGGTCTGTGCCTACTGCCTGTCACATTACTATCATCTCAGGTGGACCACTTTGCCTGAAAATTTTGTGAAGTTAAAATGATTAATTTTGTGACAATTAGCTTGTGATCTTTGTTTACATAATGTGACCGTTGAATCCGATTCATTAGAAAGTGTTATACCAGCTGGTGGAAGAATGTATGACTATAAAAGCTCAAACAAATACCCCATGTGTTGGTTAACTCGTATATTATGTTATTTTTAACATTTCATTATAATTGGTGACATTAAAATGGCTCCCAAATAATTACTTTTACAATAACTTGACTTGTATTTTCAAGTTAATTTTTTTATTTCTTAAACAAAATTCTTAAGACACTTGCTAACATGATTATAATATTATTTTTTTACACTAATTAATATTAGATACATCATTGTTAAGTCTATTTCACTTATCCTTAAAAAAAGTCTATTTCATTTTATATTAATATTATTTACATATTTATTATATTGTTTTATTGACAGCATGCTGATAAATAAAGTTTAACAAAAAATGATTTGATTCAAAATCAAGTTATCTCAAACTATTCGTCTCCAATTAAAGAATACTAATCGATTAAGCTCAACCACCAAATTTGTGGCACAATAAAACAGTGACATGATATTTGTGTTGAAAAAATATCATTTCTCAAAAGATAAACACGAGTAAAAATATCCAAAACATAAAAGGCGTCATATATGCATATAATCAATTTATAATTTATAATCGAAAGACATATATGCATATAAATATTCAAAAAGTAGTTTTTACAATCGAATCAATATCATTTACTGGCGAACTCAAGTGATTCCAAAGAATATAGAACAAGAGAGTTGGTAATTTCCCTCCAAAAATAAGAAAGAGAGTTGGTAATTGATTTACCAGTCACAAAAGCAAAACAAAAAAATTCCTGGGGTGGGCCAGTACAACTAGTTGTTTCCAGTTTTCTAAACTCTTGTCTATGCAGGTGAATCGAAGTTCCCTCCAAAAGATGTGAGCAAAGCAGAAAGATCATCATCCTCTCTACCCAATCCCATGCTAAGACCGAGAAGATCACGGGTCATGGGCTGGTTCGATGAGCCCCCCGTCTCATTCCCACAGGGAAGTCCAAGCCCAAGATAATCTGCCACAGGCTCATTCTCTTGTTTTACATGACCATGGTTATTCCATTGATCTGTTGTGGTGCTGCTAATACTGACACTGTTGTCTTTCAAGCCTAAAGCACGAAGCAAGGATGCATTGGATGAAGATGAACCCACTTGAGCAGCTTTTTGGAGTAATGCAGTAGCAGATAATACAGGTTGTGGAGATGCAGTTTTGTAATGGGGAAAAGGGTGATCATTGTTGTTGTTATTGGAGAGATAGAGTGGTGTGAAAAGTGAGAGGGTTGTGGGTTCTGTGATAGAGAAAGATGTGGGGATATCTGAGTGAGGCAAGCTTGACATGAGACTGCTGAAAGAAGAACAACAGCTAGTAGAAGTAGAAGTAGAAGCGTTTGAACATGGCGGTGACAGCCTTGTTGGGTTTTCTGCAATGTCTGATTACAATCAAAGCAAAAATAATCTTGAAAAAACAACTAATGGATAGCATAAAACAATGAATAAAGACTTCAAAAAAAGTTGCAAATGAAAATAAATTAACCTGATTGAGAAAATTTAAAAAAAGAAAAGATTTTTACATATATTATAACCTGAAACAGTGAAACACAAGGGGGAAAAAAGCTTGGGAGTGGGGATTGAATCATTGAATGCATAGAGCAAAACGGGAAAAAACAGTTATAAATGACCTTCCTATTATTTTCCCCTTTTGACTTACACTGCCTTCCCTGTTCATTTAGGATCAATTGTCACTTTATAACAAGGGTCTTGTTAACTAATGCCCCGGGCACTAGTTAAGGAAACAAAAAAGGAAATATTTGCATTGAAAACATAATTCTTCACATTTTTTTAACTTTAACTACACAAGTTTCAAAGTCCTTATACTATATTTGGTTCCCTTAACGAGTGTCCGGGGGCACTCGTTAACATTTTCCTTATAATAACATTAAAGTATGAATTAATGTTTTTCATTAATAAACTCTTAGTTATGATAGCTCAATTCACTTGACAATTTCATTAACCATGATTAATAAAGATCTTTGAAGTAAAAACTTTTCTAGATTATCATGGAAGAATTGCAGGTAATTCTTCCAAAAATTAATAAGCATTAACCACACAAGTAAATTTACAAGTGCTACTTACAAATTAAGTTTTACTCAACTTACAAATTTACTTACGTGACTCATTTACATTAGTTGCTGAGTAAATTACACACAATTCTTTCGAAATAATCTAGTCTAACTTTAGTAAGTAAAACTCATTTTATAATTTAAATTAATCATTATTTTAATAATCATGCACAATTTAAATGAGAATAATATGATGAGGGAGTATATTTCATTTTTGTGTTGTCTCGGTTTCTCCCTCAACCTGTAAATAAAAATGATATTTGTACGATAATTTTGAGACAAATTTTTGGACTACTCTCGCATATTATAACCTAAAGGAAGATGAAAAAAAAAATATTGTATCAAAAGTTGTCACAAAATGATTTTACAAATATCATATTCTTATAAGTAAAACACATGCGACATCTAGATACAACTTAAAGAAATTTTTTACTATGGTCATTAACATAAATAAATAAATAGTATTTGAGCATAAACATATTAAAATATTTTTTTAATAATAAAAAAAATTGATAATAAAATGATTTAGTAATTTAAAAAAATTATGTGTGCGCCACCAAATACTATTTATTTTATCTGTGACCATATAAGAATGTGTTCGGCTTAAATTAGCCTTTCTTAATAAAAAAAAACTTTAATTAGTCTTCTCTTCTCATTCTCCTTCCCACAGAGACTCACACTGTCCCATTGTCATCGTGTGAGAGGATCCATAATGTGGGCTGCATTACTACTCAGCGGCAGAGAAAAACAAAATAAATGCATATGCGAAGAGACAAAATAAAACACTCATGTGTCAAGTTCAAATCATGTCAGCTTCATTTATCCAAATAATAAGGAATTTATTATAGAGAGATAAATAGATAAAAGGGTTAATTAAGTTTCTAGTCCTTATAAATATTCACAGTTTTGTTTTAGTCCCTATAAAATAAAATCATATTTTTTAGTCCCTGTGACATTTTCCTTAAGCACTTTTAAGGACCAAAAATCTTGATGGAAATTTTTGACTGGGGCTAAAATGCTGATGAAAAAATTTATAAGGACTAAAAATGCTGACGGAAAATTTTATAGGGACTAAAAACAAAACTTTGAATATTTATAGGGACTAAGAACTTAATTAACCTAGATAAAATAATATGACAAATGGTTAATAATAAAAATAAATAACCTATCAAAATAACAATTTTTTTACTTGTTTTGTCATTTAATGATATCCTTAATACCACAATTAAAAAGAACAAATGAAATGTACTTCTGAAAAAATTAAATTTATTGTTTTTTGTGGAAAATTAAGGTTGCTCAATCCCTTGCAATTGCAAATTGATAGTGGACGAATGTTTTCCAAAACAAAGGCGGGTTTGAGATACCAGGAAACAAAAGTGCAAAACCCAAATAGGAAATGAATTACTAGTAACTCGTACCTGAGCACTGAGTAGACGACAAAGTAGGAGACACCATCACTGATGATATTGTTGATGGAGTGAGTGGTGGCGTAGCCGGTGAAGAAGAAGAAGAAGGAACCACGGCAACAGCGTTATTGCTACTACCACCCTCCTTCCAACTCTCATTCACCATTCCATCGCAGAACCTTCTGTGCGTAACAAAATTATCCTTCCTATTAACAAATAAACAAATAATTAAATAACATTAACAAAACAGAAAATAATCAACATTTTGAGAGATAATTAAAGATGGAAAAGAAATTAACCTAGAAAACACAGTGCCACAATCACATTTATACTCTCTAGTTCCACAGTTCCTCATATGAACTTTCAAATCACATTTCGCAGCGTATTTTTTAGAACAACGTTCACATTTCCATTTCTTCTCACCGTGCTTTCTACAAAAGTGTTTTTTCACTCCTGTGAGGTCACCGAGTGCTCTTGAAGGATTGTGGTGAACGCAGGAAGGCTCAGGACAAACGTACACTTTCTTGCGGAGGATTTCGTCGTTCGCTCGCTGCCGGAGCTTCCACGGCATGTTGTGTCCTCGCCGGTGAAGTTGGAGATTCTGTTCCCGTTGGAATCCTTTGTTACAGATCTCGCATATGAAACGGTTGGTTGCTAGTAAAGTTTTGGGTGATAAAGCGATTACTTCAGCGTCTGGATCTGCAAACGGAAACAACAAAACATTGATTCAATACTCTCATACTCATAAATAATAAACTAACACTTCGAAAAGTAAGTAATAATAAATAAATTAATAATTATAAAAGTAAGAAAGTGTATATTTAATTTAATCGATGATTTATTTATATAATAGTGGATATTTATTTATATACACCTGGCATTCCAGGGAGGTTTCGCTTCTTTTTTGACGGTGGCGGTGTAGTAGAAAGTGGCATTGGTGGTGAAGTAGTATTTTTCTGAGGTTCTGGCATAGCTGTTATTGTTATTGCTAACACAGGGATCAAGTTTTGGTGTAGTAGTGTAGTGTACTGTGTACACAACGAGGCGGCGGACAAATACTTACTAGAGAAGGAAGAGGGTAATGTTTTTCTTTTTACTTTTCCTTTTTTTCCAATGAGTATGATATGATGAGGAGTATATTGGACAAGAGGAGAGAGAAATTGTTTGGATGTGCTTAGATAAAATTAGGAAATATGAGATGGTTAGTTGGATTTGATATAAAACAACTAAGGAGAAAATATAAATTAAACGTCATAGGTGTCATGACTAGCATTAGACTATTACTTTTCCCACCCTGCTGCCTTCTCGCGCGCCCTGCAAAAATTTCAAAAATATCTCTGGTCCGGATTTCGTTTTCCGAACCAGATTGTTAGTGTTTCCGGAAACTATAATCCGGACAAATACGCTCTGAATATTTTGTGTCTTTCTTTGATGTCAAAGTTCTCTGTTAACCGTTATACGACCCCCGCATAAGCTGCAATGCAATTGCAGGGGTCGTATGAGCAGTCAACAATGACCATGACACCACAAACACTCCTAAAAGCTACCTAAAAAACTTAAATTTTTTGAAGAAAATGTAAGAAAGGAGGTGAAGAAGAATGAAGGAAAATGTTGAAGATCCAAGCCTTTTTATAGCCTAAAACAAGTCCTAGATCATTTGGAAGTCAAAGAAAACGTGTTTTTCATTCAAAACCGTCCAAAAAACGCGTTAAAACTCCACTAACCGGCCAAACCTTTGGTGAAACGTCACCGGCCAAAATGTTACTGAGGGTTTCCAGATTTTATAATCCGGAATGCATGAAGTATTTCCGGATTATAAATTCTGAACTGCACCAGACCCTTTATTTGGATCGTTTTCGTTGCGAATGCCTTGAAAAAAATAGATCAAAGATACGTAACATAAATAGAAGCAACATAAGACAAATAAACAGTTAAAAAAAACCATAATAACATAAATGATGAATCTTTAGGGAAGGTGTTCGAAGAGGAGCTTTTGAACTCGATCTTGCCGGCCTGTCAACTGACATGTTACGATTGGCAGGCCGACATTATCGAGTTCATAAGAACCTGTTCTTTGGAGTTAGATCTGTAACATAATGAAGAAGGGCAAGGTGTTTCAAGAGGGTTTCTTTGAGTTAGATTCTGCTGCCTTGCCAAATGACATATTCATCTGGCAGGCAGCAAGATCTAACTCATAGCAACCTCTTGATATTTTTGACTTATCTATGTATCAAGGAGGCATGAAGGAGTATCTATATATTTTTGACAGCATGTTGAAGATCTTCATCATGCCGTCAAATAGAGAGCTAACGCATCCATTTGCGACAGCATGAGAAAGATCCTCAGCTTAATGACAAAAATTTGCATGGTTTTCTTTGGTGTGTTTGTGTGTTTTGATGGTATTAAAGGTGAAAACCGGAGAGGATGTATTTATAGAGGTCCTTGGATGTTGTGGACCACATAAACTCTTGGTGCAATGTGGTCCATACAAAAGAATCCTATGCTGAGGCATTCCGGATTTCGTTTTCCGGAATACACATACGCCCTATGTTATTCCGGATTTTGTAATCCGAAAAACATATCTTTGGTTATTTTATCGATTAAATGAACATCTCTGACGTAAATTACAACATAATGAAAGTTTAAATAATATATATATGAGTTAGGATCCATTGACATCTGGTGTCAACAGATTCGTTGACACCAAATCTCAACCGTTCATATCCCTTGATTTCATTTGATCCAATAGCTCTTATTAATTCATTTAACCTTGTACCTATGCGTGATGCACTGAACCACACCTATCTGCAGATTTTGTTCATCTCTTCTCCCCCTTGCACACCTTCACAAATGCTTCATCTATATTATGTGTTGCACCTATCGAAATTAAAACCCAGCTATTCAATTAGTGGTGGATATGAATTAAAACCCTCTACGCTAATTCTTCAAATGGATCATCTAAGATTAATTCCTTAATTTTTTTGATTAGATTTATGAAATCAATAACAATTGGATGAAGTTAGGAAATTCGATGGACATTATTTATTGATTTGCTTCAATTTGTGCAATTTTAGGTGAGAAAAAGAAATTGCATATCAGAATGCATAATATAAAATAAAAAATTGTGGGTTTGGTAAAATGAAAAACTATGTAAATTAAATTGAATAGTCTTCGGTATTCCGTGTACAGAAATAAGAGTTATTTCCTTTGTTTGGGTATGGATAAGGAAGCAGCCAAGTTATGTGAGACGACATTTTTCCATTGTTGTTCCTGTATACTTTGTTCAGCAAGATTGAAAAGGAACAAAAAGAAAATAAGAGTGCGCGTTATAGTGAAAAAGGCCTATGTGAGTTAATTTAGTAAAAAATTATAAGCCTTTGATTTATAAAAATGAACGGCTGGGATTTGGTGTCAACGAATTCGTTGACACCTGGTGTTAATGGATCCTAACTATATATATATATATATATATATATATATATATATATATATATATATATATATATATATTATTCAAAACATAATGCAACAACTTAATTCAACAACACATAACTAACACGCAATTAAAACAACATAAAACACGTGATTAATTAAAACATAACACATTATCACGGATCATCAAAACTAACTTCTTCCTCCTCTGGTCCCTCTAGCAGAGCCCTGATCACTTCGTAGTTCCTGGGCCGGTGCAAACTTTTCAGAATTTGTTCAGCAGATCTAACCAACGAATCGTCCAACTCGATCGGTCCTCTAGTGTTGTGCTGACCAAAGACAGAGAACATGGTTCTCACGTCGTCGTCGTTTGTGAGTTTCATCCGGCTGAAGCGAAGAGATCCGGCTGAGTCGAACAATGGACATCGATATTCGACACCGACCACCCTCCTCGTGTCTCTGCGGTTGAGTTGACGGTAGGCATGGCAATGGGGCGGGGTGGGGACGGGTTTTACATTCCCCGTCCCCATACATGATTCTCATATATTTACCCGTTACGCTACCCATACCCAACGGGGATGAGAAATTGAACCACATCCCCGTCCCCGACAGGTTCGGGTATCCCCGCCCCATCCCCGTCCCCGTATTCAATAATTTTTTTCAATAAACAATAGAAAGTTTTTTTGCAACCCCTAGAGAAATGTTGTAATGCATTATCCAGCAATATGCTCACTTTAACATTTGTTAAACCGATTAATTTAGTTACTCCTTTATATATCAATGATACTTTTTATAACACAAAAATTATCAAACAAAATAACATGGCATATCAACATAAAGTAATTTTTTGCATTCGGGACGGGTTTGGGTATGGGTTCGGGGTGGGTACCTATATACCCTTTACCCGTCCCATACCCGTGTTTTGAAATCGGGGAAAATCCAAACCCATACCCAAACCCAGTCAAAACGGGGAAAACCCGTCAAATTGGGTTTGGTTCGGGCAGGTAACCACGGGTATGGGTTTTGTTGCCATGCCTAAGTTGACGGTTGATTTGATCCAGCTCATCCTTCAGCCCGGAGAGGGTGACATCGTCGCGAATCCTAAACAGATGGGGTGGTGTTCCACGCTAGCTTGGTGTTCGGATCAAAGCCAGGGAATTCCATGTTGCAGAGGTATCTGGGCGGTGTAGTTTGCTTGTAATGAAAACAGGGACCCCTATTTATAGAGGTATATGGACGTTGTGGACCATGAAAATTGTCGGTGCAATGTAGGACACACAAAAGAATCCAATGCTGAAGCAATCCGGATTTTAAAATCCGAACCAAGCATCACCATACACAGTCCCAAGTTCTCCTTTGGTTCACGCCATGATCGTATCTTTCCGGAATATATAATCCAGAATATATGTGTATTCCGAATTATATATTCTGGAGTGCACCAGAAGCTTTTGGCCGGTGGTCTGCACCACAAAGAAAACGTTTTTCAAACGTTTTGGGCGGTGGTTAAGTTGAAAAACGTGTTTCTACACGTTTTTTGACCGGATTTGACCCCTTCCCCACCTTCTTTTCATCCCCCTCCCCTATAAATAGGCTACATTTCCTGAAAAAATTTCACACCTTCTTCTTTCTCCTCTTCTCCTCTACAATGATGTGTTTACATCGTTGGCCTTTCATAGAAAGAGGCCTCTTTGGAAATCCATCATGGGTCATATGATCGGTCAATAGGGAAGGGGTCAGTCTGGGTGTGAGGTTTGTTTGCCTGGGTGTCATGTTGACCATCATGGTCTCTTATTCCCTAGAGGCCCTTGTGCCCCCTCTGTCTCCCCACCAACACCAAAGCTACTGGTATGTCCCATTAGGCAGCATTGGTTTCTTCTTCTCCACCATCTTCTTTCCTCTCACCCTCTTTCCTCTCCACCAGTGGCTGGAGCCACTGGTATAACTTATGTAATAAGATAGGATTAGAAATAGTTTCAGGATGTAATAAGCTTAAAAAGCTTGAAAATTATTGTAATGTATTGTTCATATATTAATAAAATGAGTTGTTTTTATTCCTGTGTCTTTTTATTTCTGTTTTTTATTTTATTCGCATTTTATTTTACGAATTGTAAAGCTAAAAATTGCAAAAGTTCTGGTAAAACATTATTCCGGATTATAAAATCCGGAAACATCTGCAAAATTCTAACAATGTAATCCGGAAAACGAAATCCAGACCAGGGGTAAAATTGGAAGAAAAAAATAGGGCGCGCGAGGAAAGGCATATGGTGGGAAAAGTAATAGTCCTAGCATTAATGTATCAGGTTTTATCAGAACTATATAGTTAAACATGCCCGACCTTGGGGAGTGCAAGGTGCTCTTCCAGGCCGGGCCTCCAAATGTTACGGGTGTCAAACAAAAAATTAAGTCTAATACCCACCCCCCATTTAAATAAAAAAATATATGTTATTTCTTTTTCTTGCTTCAGTACACGTTTGAATGTTTTTTTTAGACTCTAGTTCTGTAACGCCCACACTAAACGTATCTAGAAAGTTTAGCACGTGCATTATCTTTAGTACTGGATACATTAAAATTTACAAAGTAAGACTTTGAATGAATAATTATATACAACAATACGCGTTCGTACAATCAATGAAACAACACTATTAAATCCATGAGAACATCCTGCAGCGGGTACGAACGAGTCCTTGCTGATTATCCATTCGGCCATAAGCTTGCCACATCCTACTAAACCAACCTGCTGACCTGAAACAAATAAGGATTGGGATGAGACATAATGTCTCAGTGAGTTCTACCTAATCCTAGGCTATAGGTAACCTCGGGGAAGACCTAGGGTCACCACGTGTCTACAATACAACCTATCAGTTGATTATACGTGTGTGGAGCATTCTTACCTAGACGGTAGTGCATACTAGGACCATCATAAGGTTTTTGCATAACATGGGTTACAAGTCTTGTCATCTTCTACATGTCATGGCGGTTAAGGGAACCTAAGACCGCTACTTAGGATATGATAATCGCTTCGTAACCTAAACATAGATCATTCATGACATGGTCGTAAACTGGACGATCAGGGAGATATTAGGACCGTCGACAGTTCATCTTCATAGTCTTGCCTTGATACATAAGCTTACACATACTTCATAGTCTAACATAAACATATCATATCATAATTCACAACCATTCATTATGTTAGAGGTTAGCGTTGAACAAACAATATTATCTGAGTTCATTTTACGGAGTGTATCGGGTGGAGTAACCCCGAGTACAATCCCATACATAACCGATGAATTCCTAGCTAAGGTACATCGGACTCCCTCAGTGTCGTGCGGGCCTTCCTTGCGGAGCGTAACCCGTCCCCATAACGTGAACCTCTCGTATCCCCCTTGGCGTGGATAACGGAAAGACACGACACCTACATCTTACTTATAGTCTTGTTCATAATCATATACACACATAAGGATTTACCTATTACTCGCTTGTTTACCACGGGTCCGTGACCTACCCGACTAATGGTAAAATACTTACTTGCTCATTCTTAATCATACATACTTATACATAATGTACTTAGGTTACATGATAACTTACTAGTTCTCGACTACCTATGTCGAGGCTCTATGCTTTCTCCCATACTTAGAGTTAATCCTACCCTCATCATGGATCATATCGTAACATCTCGTGTGTCATTCGTCATCGAAGTTGTCAATGTTGTTCATGCATTTCATTCTTAATATCTTAAGGTATAATGTGCAATGACTACTTGAAATTGAGGGGTTTTTAAAGTTATAAGAGATTGCAAGGAAAAGCCTCGTCGAAACCACTGCACCACAGGAAGTTTTCAAAAAGTGATGTGCTGTGGAATCTCGCGCAAGCGAGATGCCAAGCGAAATTTCAGTTTGTTTCGACGTTGATTTCGCTTAAGCGAGATTCTTCTCGCTTAAGCGAAGTTCATTAGTACCAAACTTGCAGAATTCGTGTTTTTGACTTCTAAACCTCAAAATTGAGTTTCCAATGCACACAAGACACACAGGACATATAGAAAACAGCTTAGGACAAATGCATGACAACAAACAACACAATTTCAATGATTAATGGCAAAAGGGGTACTATTTCTCCTAACTCATATACTAACATAATTCATGTTTTCTCACAAGAAATTACACAACCCAAAGGTAGGATAAGCTATCTAAGAACTCACATAACATGTTTCCTATAATTGCTTCAGCTCCAAGCTCACCAAAGCCAAACCCTAGCTCTTGATTTGATGAAGGAAGATGAACTAATGACTGAACCTTGTTTCCATCTCCATTAAGGGTAGAATTGAGCTAGCATGCAACATGATTCTTGAAGGAAGATCTTGAAATGGATTGAAGGAGACATAGGGGTAAGGAGGGAGATTATCTAGAGAGAGGGAGTAGCAAAATTCTGCCTTCTTAATTCTACAGAGAGAAGTGTTAATGAATAATGAACATTTTAGATCATAAGCCACTTATATAGGCTCCTCGTGCAAGTACCTTATTGCCCTTCCATCTTAACGCGCTCAACTTGATACTGATAATTGACCATGCGTGTAATTACTGACATTGCATCCTAAAAATATTCCTCGCCATAAGTGAAACTCATGAACACTTGTCCTCTGATACGTCTGGATGGTAATATTCCAATAATCGTCGAGTGGGATATTACAAGTTCTCCTTTCTGTACATAAATTTGATACTATCAAACCACCCCAATTTGTAAAATCACTTAATCAGTTAATTTGGAAAGCTATTTCATTGAAATAATCACAACAATCATTTTTTTTCCGCATAAACCATTTGTTTTCCCTTCCCACAACGAAGGAGTGATAAATCCAAACGACATTGTTAGGTAAATTTCACCTCTCTTTCACTTATTTTTTTTTATTTCGTTTCATGTTTAGAAGTTCTTATTCTGATTTTTTTAATGAAGTTTAGCTACACAAAAAAATTACGTTTTTATTTTACTAAGGGCCTATTTTAAAAAGAGAGTCGAGCCTCCTATTTCATAGGAACGACCCTGTAGTTAAACGTGTTTTGATGAGAATAATAGTAGGATGTACGACCTCTTGAGAGTTTTTGTGTTGCATTTCTTTTTATTTAGACAAAAAAAATGAAATATCATAAAATGGTAGGAAAAATTTATGGAAAATAATTTAAATTCTCACCCGAAACTAGAGACATGGTTCTTTTTTTTTTTGTGGTGGCCGGAGTTTGAACCCTTCATCAATTTAGACTTTAAAACAATATTTCAAAATTTGGTTCGAAAAAAACTTGATTGGGTCATTAACTCGGTAAAATTGAGGGTTTATTGGTCTAACCCAAATACAAATCCAAAAATATTGTTTACGGAAATACAGTACATGATAAAAAATTGATTCTCTCATGTCACATGAGAGTTGTGTGCATTCTCAATCTTTTTTTTTTTTTGAACTAGTGTGTAATCCATGTCGTTGATTTGGTAGGATAAAGAAAAAAAATTAAAAAATAAATAAATAGATTTAAGGATGGAGGTCTCTCTAATTAAGAAAACAGATATGATAAAGTTCCCAAAAAAATTATAGCGAATTTTTCCCGATACTTGTGGCTAGTTGATACCAAAAAAAAAATTGACACCACTACCTCCTTTATTCCACCAAATCAGGATTGTTCACCAATACATTCTATACATATATGCATTCTTAAATTTTCACGACATATTTCATTCGCGTTCTTTAGCACGGCTCTTAAGAAAATACTAGAGAACAAAACACGAGAAAAACTCGCCTAGTGATACTAAATGCACGACAGAAACAACTTGCACATTTTTTAAGCAAAATTGCTATGTAAAAGCAAATATGACAACCAAAACATCTTAACTATGTTGCAAGTGCATAACACCGTAAACTTTTCTACAATATATTTCCTATCATCATTTACATAATTTTAGACTTCATACCTTCACATTGTGAGCCATCATCACGCTTCAACATCCGCCATGTAAGAATTAGTTGTTGCAGGTTTGATCTTCGACACCCCAAATCTAAAACTTCTACAATGTAATAAATTAATATTCAAATTTTGATTGAGAATTCACGTTTAGTATTTTTTCTTAAATATTATTAACTTTGGTAAAAAAAAAATATCTATTGAAAGCAAAAAGAAAAGGACATGCTAGCTAACCATAATGTAATTCACACCGAACTACGATTTTCTAAATATTCTTCCAAAATTATTGATCTACAAACACAAACTCTAAACATTAAACCCTAAACATAATGAACTTGTTGTGTAAAAGAATTTTGAATAATATTTTTAAGCAAAACACATAATGAACTTGTTGTGTAAAAGAATTTTGAATAATATTTTTAAGCAAAATTTGAATAACTTATTTATATTTATCTTATCATAAAATTAGTTATATAAATATTTGAGTTTATCTTATGATACAAATATAATCTATAAAAGAAAGTATAAACTGTTTTAAGTTTGTTTTTAATAATTTTTATAACTTGTCAAAAAAATAATTTTTATAAAAAAATCAATTTAAATATTTAATAAAACTCGCGAAAAATCCATTTTGTGAATGAGACATGTAGCGATATATCTATTTTGATGGGACGAAGAAACACAGCTGTTAGGTGTTGATATCCATGTATCAAATGACCCTACACTTGCCATTTGCATAATGTAAAAAAGAAAATATGTTAATGATCATTTCAAATTTGATTATGTTTTCGCTGCTTGTCAACCCTTTCCTCATTTGATTTCCTTTTTTTTTTTTTTTTTTTATCTTTTTAAATGATATCTCTATTTATTTTTACAAATGGAGAGGATCGTTATTTATTTTCGGCGTAATTGGCATACCTAATTGTGTATAATTTGGCTGAAAATTCATCTTCATGGTGAATAAATGGAGAATATAAAATTCGACATATCACATTTTTTCTACCATCAAAGATATGCCCACAGAGACATTTAATTGCGTGTTTGGGTGAGTTTTTCATAAACAATAATATTAGATGAACTTATTTTTTTTTTAAATTAAATTTAGTGAGTGAACTGATTTATGATTAGATATTTTTACTCCGAAGAATGAGTTTGATGTAGAACCTTAAATGTAATTTTTTTTTAATTTAAAGCATTTTTTTAGTTTCAATCAAACATAGATTTAGAGGCAAAATCAAATTTTCCTACCAATGATCAAACGCGTGTATTTTTTTACTGAAACAATATTTGACATGAGGATCAATTTCGATACTTAAACAAACTAATGTATTTATTTCTTTACTTATGGAAAATTAATAAGGTTAGCGAAAAACGTTCCAATTCTAATTTTAGTCTCCAACAATACCTCATTATCTCTGATGGAAAGAACCCATCAAACTTGAGTTACAATCCTCTCTATTTATGTCTAAACCCAAAACAAGCGAATAGCCTGTTGCTGAGTCTAATCTCAAACTTGATCAGGCCAAGTTTTGTTTAAACATTCTTCTGGGCCATGCTTCCTATGATCGTATCTTTTCTCAATGTTTTACAATTAATACAATGACATTATTAACCCTATTGCCACAGCCATTGCATTTAAATTTAAATGCTATACAAAGCCAATCCATTTATGCTCTCGTAAAATAACCTTTTATCCATGTCACACAAATGCACTGTAATGAATAAGTGGACCAACACTAAACAGACTTTATTTGAACTCAACTAGTTCATAGTATATTATTACATATGATTGAACCCCAAAATTTACTGGTGCATCATGCAAGCTAAAAGAGAAATGTTTGAGAATATACAACCCTTCATGCAAGGCTAATAACTGCTAGTAAACCTAAATAAACTGCAATCTCTCTTCATGATAGAATGTCCAGTTGATGGTCCCATTTCGGCACAAACAAAAGATTTCTCATCTAACTACGTTCCAAATGTGTATCAGTTGGATTCCATATCTAGAGTTTAAATAGCACGATACAACATGAAAACAGAATATTTCTCACCTACTACGTTCCAAATGTATAACAGTACCATTCCGTATCTTTAGAGTTTAAATTGTGCACTACAATATGTATATATCACGACGAGATGAGGTGAAGATTGGCATATCTGTAAATCTAAACACTGAAGCCTGAAATTTTCAGCAGTTGCCACATGAACCCCACGAACCTTTCAAGCATTGTCAGTACAAAAATATCATTAACGGCACGAATTGAATATTTGACCCCTCATTGCATCAATTGGCATGTGCTCATGTGTGTAACGCTCGGGACCAAAATAAACTCCCATTCTATCTAAAAGTGCAGTGGCTTCGTCCCTACCATATCTTGAAGCATAAAGTCTCAGGTATTCGATGTCCTAAATAGAGGTAAAGAGGAAATCTAAGATCAGAGTATATAAAAGAAAAACTATTTACAACTTATACCAGCTAATGCCATGAAAACAGAGCTTCATACAAGAAACGTATACCAGCTAATGCCATGAAAACAGCTTCATACAAGAAACGTAGATGCAAACCATGTAAAATTATAAAAAAAATAAAAAAAAAATAAAAATATCGAACTCTACCATTAGCATTTACATTAAGATCAGTAGTTCGTCAAGATACATATTTGTTGATAATAATTTTGCAATATTTTGAGGGGTGAAAATAATTACTCTTACCTGTAAGCCACTGAGTAGGCGCTCTAGTCTAAGAGAAGCCACCGGTTGATTAGTTGAGAATACCTCACCAGGGTAGTACAGAACTCCATCACCGGGAGGAAGGCCGTGCCTGAATTTTATCTGTCACAAAAATATATCAATTGTAGGAAAATAACAATACAATATCCCAAGTTCTGACAGGTCCATGAACTTCCAACGTAAGATAACATAAACAAGCTACACAATCACCTCTGCACTGGCTACAGTTGCCTTCTCATAGCAGTTGGCACCCCAATACAAAAATCCTGTGCCACCCTCTTTCCACACACGCCACATGACAGCACGATGTTGAGTTCCTCGCATTCCAAGATGCCAATTTGGATGAGGATCTGATGGTCCCATACAGACATATGTCCACCATTCCTGTAACAAAAGCACATCCCTGTAATGAGCGAATAAAACTAGGCAACAGCAAAATAGTAATACACATTCTACTCCCTACGTCCCTAATTGTAAGACCATTTACAAAAAAAGTTTTGTCATTAAATATAAGACTATCTACTAATTTCTAGATGCATTTATTACTCTTTTTCCCAGTATACCCCTTATTAATACTATCAATGTATCTTGGAATATGTTAACATTAAATATGTTTATGCACAAAGAGTAATTTGGTAATAGTCATATGCATTTGTGACAAATTTACTACTCCTACAACTTTCTTAATACCCATAATTTTTGTACAGTAGTCCTATAAAAAGGGACCGAGGGAGTATTGTAAATCACTAGTTATTTGTCAGATCTATATGATTTTTAGATTCTACATAGAAACAAAAAAATGGAATTCTAGCATTTAATGAATAAATATTCACAGCGCAACAGCAGGGACAGATGTATGTTCAAGCATTTGTGAGCTTGTGCCTACACAGTTTTTAAAAACCTTTTTTTTAGCAGTATAATGTATCATTAATTGACAATTTGATCACATGGCCCACACTTATCACAGATCATTTTTCTCTTCGCCCACACCTATTATCATATTTATCTCAAATCCTTTTTTGATAATATGAATTGGATGTGAAATCGAATGAGAGATGACTGGTTAAATGACTGTTTGGTTGTTTATATGGATATTTTTATTGATTTTGAGAATGAGAAAATCATTCAATGTTTCTAGAATATAAAACATCGTAGAGGACAATTATGATGGGTATTTATGCTTTTGAAAGTGAAATGTAACATATATATAATGCTATAAATTTCTAATATATGATGCCCCCACTATTCAAAACGCCTGGATCCGTCACTGCGCAACAGGCCAATTACTTTAGCATTAGTACACCCACTCAAATTGATTTTCGATTTTAACCTGTTGTTGGTGAAATATCACCATAATTATCGGGCGGAAAAAGTCTTTGCCAGGAAATATGTTAAAATGCATCAATGTAATAATGTTGGTTGTTAGCTCAAGAAATACAAAACTCGTATACCTTACAAGACCTTACTATCTGTTTTAATATATTATGTTCAACATCATTGTAGAGGAAAAAGCAAATATCCATCAACTCGGAAGAAAGTAAGAGCACAAACCAAATTACAGATGAGAAAAAGACAATGAACTTATATAACATTACCTCGCCATTCTCTGGTTGTAATTCAGCAGTAATATCCTTGACCAGATCCTCTCGATTCCCCAAGACCCATTCACTGTAAAAACAAGTTCTTAGCATGCTTAATGGAAAAAAAAAAAAAAAAAAAACTTCTGATATTCTTGGTTCCCACTTTTATTTTCACCATTGTACAATTTATTTCTTCCACAGGCACAATAAATAAGACTTACGAAACAAGTCCATCAAAATATCCAAAATGACACTGGTTCAGCCAACTAACTGAAGTTCAAGTTACTCTTTCAAGTTTATATTGAATAATAGCATTTGGGTATGAAAGTGAACCACAAATGAGAGCTTTAAAAGTATAGATGACAGGCAACAAAATCCGAGAAGGGGCACTTTTCGACCTCTGTGAGGCATAAAACCTCTCACCCAAACAAAACCAATTTAGATGATAAATTCATTCAACAATAATGAGAAAGATGATAAATTCATTCAACAATAATGAGAAAGATACAGTATCTAACATTCTAACTGCTTTTGGAAAAAAATTGAATAGAAAATGAAGTACCACCGACTACATACCAAGACTCTGAAAAGCGCTTCACAAAACAAATCATATAAATTGATATTTTGGAAATTGTTTCACCATAAATGGAGTCTCACTAAATAAGTAGATTTCAGGAACATCTCACCCGCAACTAGAAATTGCATCACCAGAGTTCAGAAAGGACAAATGAGGAGAAAAAGAATAATAAATTGACATACTGACAATCATAAGTTCAAATCACAAATGTACTCTGTTTAAATTGCAAAAAGATCTTAATATGCAAGTCCCACAGCATCCAGGAAAACCAATAAAATAAACCTAATAACTGTCAAAAAAATCCCCAAAAATATATAACGAAACACTTGAAGCAAACAAAACAGTGAATAGGTGGAAGTTATATGATAAATATAAAATGTCCTCTACTCTTGATAGAGATACATTCAATATAAAGTAATACCTCGTGCAATAAATTTGATTATGAGGACGCAGAAAACTTGGAACTTTTACAAAAGCCTCAAATGGAGTTGGTGCAAGAGGTGCATCGTTTGGCCCTGCATAGAACAAACACACAATAAGATACACTCAGAAAAAAGAAGAAACAACTACATAAGATAAAAATGAAAGTACTGGCTGGAGAACGCTGAGACAAATTTTGAATTGATGGAGTCGTCTAAGAATATGCAAGTGAATTGAAGAAGCAAGTCTTACAATTATCGGAGACATAAAACAAAATCAATAATCAACGAAGCAAAATCGTGATTGACTATTATATAAATACTGAAATATAGATACAGATTGTGCTGCATTTTCTCCTGGTACATGAGAACTTTATATCGTCAACACCAAGATTTCCTCATATGCACTGTCAAGTTTAATCTAAACACGTACTTTGCCAACCAAGAAGATTTAGTGACACGTAAAACAATAAGTCCCAAGGATGCTTCAGCAAATGTTTACCATTCTACATCTCATTGTAAGGTTTCATTTGTTAAAAATTGTAAAATATGGTTTTCCAATATAATAAATAAAAGATTGAAGATAAATTTAGCAGAAAGAATCTGCAGTCATATCCTCAGCAAAACTATTATTCATAAAGTAATTTAGGAAAACCAAAGATGGGAAAGTTTAGCAGAAATAAACTGCAGCCATTTCCCTGGCAAAACTATTCTTTGATTGAACAACAATAATAATGAATGAAAGAAAACCTGGATGATACCATTTTCAAAGATGGAAAAATTTAGAAGAAAGAAAGAAACTGCAGTCATATCCCCATCAAAACTATTCTTTGATCAAATAACAGTAATTATGAATGGACGATACCCGTTTCAGCAATCCGATCAATTAATATTTAAGAATAAAATTACAACCAGCTGTTACAACCATGTGAAATATTTTCGATCATTCCAAAATGTTAATATGCCAAACAAAACAAAGGCATTACCAGTATGAGAAACAACTTAAATGACATTAAAATGAATAAACTATCATCAATTATATGTATAAGACAAGACAGTCGAAGTTAAATTAGAATAATTTATTATATAGATAAACGTACCACAATAGTATGTAGTTAAAATACGAGCATCTGGAGCATAAGCATGAATGTCACTGGCCATGTTGCGAACAGAATCATATTGCTCCAAATTTAGTGGCTGGACAAAATTAGAAAGAAAATTAGCTCATCAGGATCATAATGAACTGGACCAGGTTCAAAGTTATGGCAATGTATCCTCTCATGTGAAAAATGCATGCTAACCTATTTCTTATATATAAATGTTCATAAATATTGATAAGACCCACTTATTTAGTGTTTGGGAAGAGAGAGATAGACAAAATTCTGACATGATTTGTCATGCAATTAATCAATAATTACTACAAAAGTCGCTTGGCTGATTGTTTTTTTAGCAGCAATATTCAATCCAAAGTTAGGATAAAGGTGGATAACTTAACTATGACATCATCCTAGGGTAGATTTATTAGTAATTCTAGCCCACGTGTTTGTACCTCATCCCACAAGTAAAAGTAAGCTTTTCTCCAGTGGTTCTTGGTTCTCAATATCTCAACTTGTTTCTGCAAGTAATCCTTCGCCGCATCATTACTGTGGCACATCAACAGGTGGGTTGAATTTCATCAGTTCTCATTCCAAATATACCTGACAGAAGCGAACGGGGACAACTGACTGTATACCCGGAGACTACTTGTTTATATGGTACAGCATATGCTGCCAACCGTGGGTCTGAAAAATATTCATCTGATTTTGGGTGATCCGCTACAATGACAAGAGGGAAATATTCAGCAATGCTATTATTTCTTGAGGTAGCAACTCTGTCAAACCTATTGCCTCAAAAATATACCTGGCCATGGACACGTGTATGTCAATACACGCATACCATCAGCCCATTTGCAAAAATAGGGGCTGATTCTATATTGAAGAAGCCATTTGAAATGTTGATCCAATGCCTCATACCACTCAGCTGTCCCATGTTTAACTCCAAAGCGATCCTCAATCACAGTATCGGATATCTAGTGAAGAATAAAGGAAACAACGAAACGGGCAAACAAATAAACCGTATTTCGCAAAGATATAGACCAAAAGTGCACGGTGAATGAAAAATGCAAAATAAGCATTGATAAGTAAACAAGTGACAATCTCATATCAGTCATCCCCAGAGTTTGTTTGTATTGCAAACTGACTGCATTCGGGATGCACCAATTAAAATTGGTTTGTCACACCATAAGTTACCGTCATTAGATTGGTAAAAGAATTCATCAAGATGAAACTCTTATTACCGATATAATGGTTTGAATGTATGGTATCATGCACCATTTAAGAATAAATGCACATTCAATGTCACTTGTATATTAACTAGTAAGCAGAGATATGTAGCATCTAATAACCAAACTGAGATAGTATAAATACCAGTAATATTTTTTCAAGAGTTACAAAAAATAAATAAAACAAAATAAAGTAAAATGAGTTTGTTTATGTGACATTTTATATGGGTCAAGGATACGCCAAATACAGCAGGAAGGGAAGGAGTTTCGGGAAGTACAAATTCCCAGACAGTGAGATTTAACTTCAGTCGTAGAGAGAGATTTGAAATGGCATCCTCTTCCATTACATCTGCTGACCCATTTTCTGAAGAGAATTCAGAAAATGATGGCGACAAAAGAATCCTTCTTAAGGACATAGTTGTAGATTTCACCCTTTCAACCTAAAAATTAGATGATTGGATGAAAAAACCATAATAAACCCAAAATTAAAAATAGTACCAGAATGACACACAATGACTGAAAATAAAACCTACCACTTCATCTAATGGTTTTCCATCGATTGGATCAACAATGTCAAGGCACTCCTTAAGCTCCTTATACAATTGACGTTTCTCAACCTTGCTTGAACTTTGAACAGAAGATCTGTATAATGGTTGAAGTTGACAAAGAAAGGTTATGAACTAAAATTTGTAACACAAAATCGGAAACAAAAAAGTTGTTAAAAGAAAAAGGCTCACTCTGCATCTGTTTTTGTAGCAGTAATAAGAATTTCTCCTTCATATTGTCCTGGAGGTTGATCACTTGGAACATCAACAGAAATCCAAAGAGCGGTAGTCTCCCTAAATAATATCAATGGAGTGAAAAATAATTAATCATCAAGCATCTTGTGCAGACGGCACAAGAAGAAAAACTAATATAAATACTAATCAAACAATCAGACGTGTACCCTGGAAATAGGTTTATTTGACCAACTGGAAGATCAAGAGGAACAAGCGCGTCAGGTACACCTAAAATGGGCACCACCCGCCGCAACAGTAGAGACTTCCCAACAATCAGTCTGCCAACATTGGGGTCAGCAACTCGGTCTAAATCAAGATAAATCAAACATCTCTTTTGTACTATAAAGAAAACGCCAACCTGTCTCCTGAAGAAGAGGATAGGTCGCTGCACTGAACCTGCACAGTCCCAGCAACACTAGAACTACCCCATGAAACTTTTGGTCGAATAGCTACTTGCACACTCTCCCTCTCATTTCTAGCTGCCAGCAGATTTATCTACAACATAAAGCAAAAACTCTGGTGTCAAGCGAAAAAACTACATATTTTACTTTCACAATGCATAATAATATAGTATCCTGGTTTAATTTTGTAACCACGATTAAAAAAATTGTCACCAAAAAATAGTTTAATTTTGATTGTCGTTCAATATAAAAAGTTTTATAACCAAGTAATTGGGCTCACGTGTAATTTTGTGAATATGGTCAAAATCAATTAACAAGTAATTAATTATCACAAAAGGTAAATTGTATAGAAATAATATTTCAACCAACACCCATGCAGTCTGTATTTATAAATAACAAACATTGCTAACACCATGCTTACAGAAAACATGAAATTACGTATATATTATATGGTATAAATATCAAATCATAAGAGCATCTTTAAATTAGTAGAAAAAAAGAATATAAGATAAAAATACTAACAGGCTCCAAATGTCTAGGCATTTCTTGAGCTCCAATGTTCGCTGTGCTTGGCATGCACCATACATGCACTAAATCCCTAGTTGGGATTTCTGTAGGGTCAATTGGTCCTTTGAGGTGAATCAAATCATGTGTTCCACCATCATTCCACCCGTATGATGTACCGCCACCAGCAACACCTTCAACTGGTGGCACAACCACTTCTTGTGGTGGATTTCCTGGATGACGCAGATAAATTTAAGAAACACCTTAGTAAAGAGTCATTTCAAGATCAATTTATTATACGACATTTTCCCAAAAAAATAACTGTCTCCTACATTCCAATAAATCAAAATTCCTCAAAACAAAATAAAAAAGATACTACAAACTTAAATACTACAATTTTAAATATGACTTACTTATACACTTCACTTCTATAATTACCTCATTTAACTAGAAGGAGCACAACAATTAGTCAATTGACATGACCCAGGCTATGTTGGATAAGCACTTATGTTTAAGCTATTTCAATGACAAGAGATCAATTGATCTCTTTACTACAAGCTATAAGCTACTTTCATAAGATATCTTGGAGAGCTTTATGAAGATAAGCTTAAACCAGCTTATAAACGAGTCATAAGCTGTTTTCATAAATTCTTCGCTATAGTCTAATGAGTGCTTGGTGCTTGTGGCAATAGATAAGCTCAAATATCAAAGACATTAAACCCTCAATCACATAAATTTTAAGTTTAAGTTTCTTTCATCACACAGCGGTTTAAATATAACTAACTCAACACTAAAATTTATCGTGGATCACATGGATTTTCATACATAAACCCTTACAATTCAGAAACATCATTATATACAACATTAAAATTCATTCAATAACCGTCATAGATCGTTAAGGCCTCTAAGGCCATAAAATAATAAGAAATGAAAGCAAAAAACGCGGAATCTGTATGATTACTACGAAATTGAAGTTAGAGAAACGAAAATTCAAAAGAGGTGAAACCAGCTAACATTTCTTTGTTAGATTGAAATTTGAAAACTAATAAGAGACCGTAAATTGCGAAAACGGAAGAGAATAATTGAAGAAATGGCACGATGGATGTGAGGGTGAGAGTAGAAGGAGAACTGACCGGAGTTGTCCATATCGGAGACGGAGAAATTACAGGTGATCGCGTTTTAGTTTGGGAGTATGTTGGAAATTCTAATATAGTAAGAAGGAAGGTGAAGGAACAAGAGCGAAGTGAAGTTACAATCCTTATATAGCAACAGCTCATGCTTTAAGGCTCAAGCTGTCTTTCCCCTTTATCAATTTGGACAATTTGTTACTCACTTTTCAATTAATTACTTTTTTCTAATAGTACCATTAATTATTATTATTCACACAAGTACTTTAATTTATAATAATGACAAATGCACCAATAGCTAACGAGGCTATTTTAGTAAAAGTATCATATTTTTGGACAACATTATTTCATTCCTTAATCTGTGTACAATTGGCTAAAGCGACACTCATTTTGAAACTGAGAGAATATATTTTTTTGGGTTAATTAAGTTTTTGGTCCATATAAATATCTGTAGTTTTGTTTTTAATCCCTATAAAAATAAATCACACTTTTTAGTCCCTATAAAAATTTTCGTTAGTGTTTTTAGTCCTTGTTAAATTAAAATTTGTTTAATTATGCTTAAAATTTTAAATTTTTTAATGATTTTTTACATACTTGTTTAAAACATTAAAACGTTCTGCCGCAATAAGTTAGCTCAAAATTTTATTTTTAAGTCCAAATTTTCGTTACTTTTATCTTGAATTTTTGGCGTTTTAAAAAAATTATATTTAATTCATTACATGTTAAAAAATTCTAATTTTTTATAAAAGAAATTATTATAATGTTCTTAACATGTCTGTTAAAAATCATTTAAGAACATAAAAGTTTAAGTACAATTAAACAAATTTTAATTTAACAGGGACCAACACATATTTTTAGTCCTTGTAAAATTAAAATTTGCTTAATTGTGCTTAAACTTTTAAATTTTTAACATATTTATTTAGAATATTATACAAAGTTCCTCCGCAAAAAAGTAACTCAAAATTTTATTATAAGGTTCAAATTTTCATTAATATAATTTTGAAATTTTGGCTTTTAGAAAAATTCATATTTAATTCATTACATGTTAAAAAAACTAAAAGATTTTATAAAAGAGTGTCTTACGATGTTATGAACATGTCTGTAAAAAATCTTTCAAAAATTTAGAAGTTTAAGCATAATTAAACAAAATTTAATTTAACAGGGACTAAAAAGTGTGATTTGTTTTTATAGGGACTAAAAACAAAATTGCATATATTTATAGGGACCAACAACTTAATTAACCCTATTTTTTATTTTTTTTAATTAAGTAAATGGTCCCTATAAATATTCAGAATTTCATTGTTAGTCCCTACAAAATAAAATCGCACTTTTTATTCCCTGTAAAAAATTTCGTCAGCATTTTTAGTCCCTGTAAAATTTTCCATCAACATTTTCAGTCATTGTAAAAATTTTACGTCAACATTTCCAGTCCCTAAAATGCTAAAGGAAAATATCACATGGACTAAAAAGTGTGATTTTTTCGTCAGCATTTTTAGTCCCTGTAAAATTTTCCATCAACATTTTCAGTCATTGTAAAAATTTTACGTCAACATTTCCAGTCCCTAAAATGCTAAAGGAAAATATCACATGGACTAAAAAGTGTGATTTTATTTTGTAGAGACTAAAAACAAAATTATGAATATTTATAGGGATCATTTACTTAATTAACCCTTTTTTTTATAGATTGCAATTTTCTTTATTACTCTCTCGGTCCTAAATGAAGTGAGTTATTTACTTGTTTCACACGTAACAAGAAGAATGCATAAGTAAAAGAGAGATAAAGAGGTTTTAAGTGTTTTTGTTAAATATCAATGCATTTTCCATTGTCATAAATGTAAAGTGAAATATATTGAGCTGGGGTGATGAAAGTAGTATTAATTAGAGTTGAATGAGTCGGCAATTTTAGAACAACATTTTTTTTACAAAGACTCGCTTTTTATAGGACGGGGAAGTATATTATAAAATGGATTTTTTTTCAAAGATTTTAAACATTGAAGCTATAATTGTTTTTTAAGAGGAATGATATTTTCCTTTAAAAAGGGGAATGGTATTTATACAACCATTCTTTAAGCAACTTTTGAGACAATCATTTTTTCCTTTTCTTTTAGGACAAAAGCAATAGAAAGAAAAGATGGAATCAGATGATGAGAATCCAGTGCAACTATAAGATGACACATGTTTCTTATAATTTAACCAATATTTTGAATTCGAACATCATCATCAAAACTCTTAAGCAATTTGCCACCAATTTGAGTTGCACAAAGCTCAAATGATTAATCTCTACCGCTGCGCATGGAAGATACTACAAACAATAGTTAAAATAACGTTGTGATGCGACTCTGGCTATTTATTTATTTTTACCTTTTTATTCCCACAAAGTGTTGAAACAAAAGTTTTGTATCGTTTTTTTTTGTGGTAGTCGGGGTTTTTGTGGTAGCCGAAGTTTGAACCCCAAACCTTACATATATTATGCATTGTTCTACTTAATGATAAAAGTTTTGTATAGTTCTAAGTTTTGTGTAGTTTTGTGGTGGCCGAAGTTTGAACCTCAAACCTTTAATTATATTAATTACTTTCTCTATTTTGAAATGTATGTCGTTTGTCTTACATATTAAGATTTATATTGTATATTAATTAAAAAAATAAGGTTAAAATAAGGTATGTATTGTAAAATTGTGGCGTGTATTTCAGAACGGATTGAATATTAATTATGACTATGTTTTTTATTTTTTTGGTAGAATTATAAGGATTATGTTTAATCATAGTGTTTTGTTAAAAAAAAATGTTATAGTGTTGACGTAAACGACTTATTTAATTCAAAATGTTTATTTTTGTTTTTTGTGTTGGTCAGTTGGTGGATGTGTACTGAAGCTGTAAAGCATATCCATAAACAGCCATCGCATCCTTTCCTTTATACTAGTAGTATACGTGTTTTTCCTGTTTTTTGGTACAAAGTATTATGTGTTTTTATATCGTTGGTTTCAGACTCTCGATCGGATTACCTTCATTCCAACTTTCAGCCAAGTGTTGGATTCAATTTTGCATGCATGTTATTGTGGACAGCATTCATAACACGTGACATAAATTATTAATATAGTTGGTAGTAAATTTTAAAAACAATGTATGACTCTCTGGTTAGGCGTGCATGATATTCAACTCTGTCAATTGTCACCATTTTTTTACATCATACACGAACAATACAATGCCAATACAATGCCAAGTGATATTTACTTTAAATGACTGAATAAGTGTGACCGTTACAAAAATTCATTAACTTTTTTTTTTTCAAGTAGCCTAGTGGTTAGAGCTCACATAATTTAATTGTGAATTTAATTGTGGAAAAGTGGAGTGTCCGGGGTTCGAACCCCGGCCCCTGCATATAAAATGTAATATCCCAACCAACCGAGTCAAGCTCACGGGGATACAAAAATTCATTAACTAATGATCGAATTATACAATTCGAGTAACTCACATGTCATCTTAGGTCTTTACAAATAAATTAAGAAAAGATTTTAACTAAATAAAATAATGCAATTATTCTATGAAGATTATGATCTCTTTATTGAAAATTTAAGGCTAGTAGTGTTGCAAATTGACTTAATGCAATTTGTAGTTGATCGCAATCATGTATGTAAATCTATTTCTGGGTTAGCCTCTGTAGCTGTTCAATTGCTTGCTGCGGTTTTGGCTGTCTGGTGTATTTTTTGGTTCCTGCTGTCCGAAGTGCTCTTGTTGTTTTTGCTGTTTTGCTGGTTCGGTTCAACAGGTCTTGGGTGCTGGTGGGGCGTTAACTCGGCGGAAGGGTGTGAGGCAGGGGTATGCGTGCAATCTTGTAGCATGTATAGGTCGGCATCATCATTCTTGTCCGTCTTTGGTGGGGTTTTTTAGGGAGTTTTCGTTTTGGTGTTCCATATATTTGCGGCGCCTCCTTGTATTTTTTCCTCACTTTCCGCGAGTGATTTAGTGTTCCTTGCGCTAGCTCGTCGAGAATAATATTTGTCATTTCACAAAATAATAAAAAAAATAACACTAAATATTTTTGAACATAGAGAATTAGTTTGTCATAAAATACGAAGACTACTTGACGCAAGATAAAAGATGGGTGGGTAATTTTCCCTAATAAATAATCCACTCTTTTTGTATTGAAAATTTTGAGATCATTATTGTTGCTGCATTACTCTGGTATCCACAAAGGGAACTGGCCAACAAAACCCAAACGCACGGAAAGACTAGCAAATGCTGATCTCTCTTATAAGCAGAAATCTTTGGTTTAAACATATGAATACCATCATTTCACATCATACATCAAACTCTTTCCCCTGTCTTAATTGACTTCTTCGTTAACTTAAATGCTTCGAATATAGATTCATTTTGCTGAACTCCGGCATTCTTGACACAACGCTTTGTATGATTTGAGGACCTGCTTAATATCTCCATCAGTGATACATTTGACTCTTGAGATTTAGAAGTTGAAGTGGCATATTTGTTCTGTGTATTTCTTTGGAATTTGGCAGAAACAACTTTGGGTGCTTGACTCTCCCTTATAATCTGAGATACAACCGAACAGAGAAACCAGGAGTGAGTATGACAGTAGAATATAAATGACGTAAACAACATTGAATATTTAAATAGCATTTAAAAAAGGAGAGGTCGATTTGAATAAGCATGCTTGTTACCATCACAGTTCTAGTAGTATTATCCACAGATTCCACTAAATCATGCATGCTAAACATAAATTTAGTTGGATCCATATGAATTTCAACTGATGAAAGAGTGTTGAAAAAGTGTGTCAGAGTGTTTTGCTAGCATAATTCATAGAAAAATGGTATAGCATTACAGTTATTAATGACATGCTAGTTTTTCGAATTTCTGATAGTCATTACCGTATCTGAAGAATCCTCTGACATCAACACTGAAGGTCTGCTGTTGCTGTCATCTCTCCCAAATATATATGATGATCGGACCTTGCTTGATCCATGCTTTTGAGAAGAAGGCATAAATTGATTTGAAGCTCGACCGATAAAAGATGACTGAAATATTTAAAACAAAATAACTCAGAAATAATCACATTAAACACAGTTCTGTATTGCTGATAAAAACAGTTTTGTGGTTCAAGTATATACTGAAGTTGTCAGAAAAACATCTACATATATAGACCCCCTACAATTTTATTTAACAAATTTGCTGGGATAAAGGAGCACTTCATCAGGTAAAATAGCTATGTTCTAGCAGTTCAAAGTAACCTACCTTTGATGATTTAGTTATGTTTTGGCCAATGTGTGGCATATCAAATATGGCTGCAGCATACAATAATGGAACAAACCGTTAGCATGGTCATAATCTTGAAGCCTGATTGGTGTACATTGCATAGGTTTTGCCAATTTCGTGAAATACTAAAATTAATAGATCTTACATGGAGTTCTTCCTTTTATCTTGGTATCAGGAACGACATTTAATTTCTTTATGAGATTGAAAACTCCCCTGCTGCTTTCATCTTCAGCCGGTGAAAAGAATTGAGCGTTCTTCTCCTGTTACACATTACAATTTTGATATGAAAACAAAAATAATCATCATTTCATCACATGAGTACCTTAGTGCATGCAAAGATGGAAATGCAATAAACTTCTGCCAAAATCAAAGTGACAGCAATACATTTACTATAGTAGCTGAGAAGCAAGAACTCACAACTCTATAAGAGAGGGACTGTTTGGCTAGCCTCTCCTCAGTTTCCTCATCAGATGATACATATGCATCATCTTTATCCGTAAACATCTGCGGGATCATCTGCTTCGCCTTCTTCAGATTGATCTTCACAGCATCAGATGGAGCAGTGAAGTCTTCAACTTCATCGTCAGATTCATTTTCAGTTTCTTTGCTTTCCTCGTCTTCCTCTTCAACTTCATCGTCAGATTCTTTCAATCTTGAACCGCAATTAAGTTTCTGGAGTAGATTATCCATCCCAGTTGTATCCTGCTGCTCAAGCCATTGCTGATGGAGTTGGTCACGCTTTTCTCTATCAATTGGCGCTTCTTCATATCCAGTTGCTATCATATCATTAAGCTCCTCGATATCATCATCATCATCACCTTCTTCATTATCTTGGAAGCGTTGTAGGTCATTGTCACTGTCATCTTCCTCTTCGGCTTCTTCATCGACAAAAGACTTGACAGGGTCACCGCTTGCAGGTAAAGACAAGTCAGCTGATCCATGTGAGTGTGGCACTGTGTTCTCCTTGTCATTGTCCTCGTCATCGGAAGACCTGGAAAAAAGGATTGGTTGTCATTTTTAATTTCCAGAACAATGGAAAGCAAATTGAAGAGTCCTACACTATGGAAGAATTAAAAGGCCAAGGTTTGTTAAAGGAAAAAGATAAACAGGTCATCATTATTTGTCCATCATTTACTTTCTCATCATAACAGCACCAGAATTTTCCAACGTAAAAATCCAAATTAACAACCATATAGCTAAGCTCATCCCAAAGTAAGGATTATAGTTTATAGTAGAATCAGCAACGATGAAACAAATGGTGACAATAAATAGACAATGAAACTTTATGTGGACAGCCAGTGAGTGACTAAATCTGAAGATAACAAAGGAAGAAACATCTAAAAACTTACACATCATCATCAACAGGAGCAGAATCAAGTTTCAAGTTCATTGAAAGCATAGATGGGGCAAACACTTCTTCGGAAAGCTTATTCAACTTCCCATTGAGGGCCTCTTCTTTAATATCATTTATTTCAGAATCAGAAAAGAGATCCTAGAAATCAAAGACAAATAAAGCACTTGGTGAACAAAATCTACATTTTTAAGAAAGCATCTGAATAAATGGGTGACATAATACCTGGGTATCATCAACAGGAGCTCGAAATGCATGTATAGTTTCTGAAACCACATCCTGAAACTCAGCGTAAGCAATGATTTAGATAGCAATATTAACATGATGAAAACCAACATCTCCCATTTAATAAACTAACACAAAGATTTCAAGGGCAAAAATAAATCAATTATATTTGATTCTATACTTTGTAACTTATGGATTTCAAATTTCTCAATTTATAGTTTATTTATTATCACATTTCTTAATACCATCAAAATATAGTGAGAGCAGATACAATTATACAAATATCAGTTCAGTCCCCAGTTAGATATTCAAAATCAATGCATTAGAATAACATAATCTACTACTTTGAGACGAAGAAATGCCAAATTGTATTGTATAACTAGCTGGAATATTGACTAACCATAGGAGAAGGAATGTTTTCACGGCTCGAATGATTTGCAGCATCGTTGGAACCACCAATATGCGGTGTGCTTAAATCATTCTCTGCAGGGCATGTAGCTGGTGTTTCTTCGGATTCGGCATTTTCAATCTTATTAGTTATCTCTTCACTAGGATGGCGAGGCTCAGAATCAATATCCACATGGAAACCATCATTGTCATGAAAAGAAACATTAGATCTGAAACCCAACCCAGGTATCCATTAGTGTTTATCTAAAGTAAAAATATCCCAATTAAGTGCATGCTGAAACAAAATATTGATGTAAATCCACTTACTTCTTTAAAAATTCTAATTTCCTCTTTCGAATTTTATCCAGTATAGACGAAATCGGCTTCTGAACCAGAGGAACAGGTTTAAACGCAGCATCTCTTGTTTCTAAACAAAACACGGTAAACTAACTGAATAATTGGAAACTCAGAAACAAAACAATAGAAAAGATAAAATCCAAAAAAAATCAATACCGCGAAGAAGTCTCTGAGACTCGGCTCGAAGTTGTTTGAGATTTTCTCGTCTTTCCTATAAAATCAATGAATCAACAAATTAATAAAATCAATAACAAATTGTATAAAAATAATTCACTGGAAAACGCATACAAACCTTTTCGGCTTTTCTTTTATTGGAGATAGATTCTTTAAGCTTCTTCTCACTGCCGTTACTGTCGTCACTGCTCTTCTTCTTCGACTTCTTATTCTTGTTCCCTTTCTTCTCTGAAACTTCTTCTTTCTTCTCTGAAACTTCTTCTACACTAGGTTGCTTAATTTCTAATTCGACTGTATTCTTATCCCCAGATTCTTCTATTGTCTTCTCTGGAACCCTGGCGTCAAGTTCATCGTCCATAGATTCAAACTCCAAAACCCTCTTCGCACCCAAATCGTTTTCCTCGACTGTGTCAGTAACATTTTCACCACCCAAGCTTTCAATTTCAGGGACAGATCCTCCAATTGACTCCTCCAAGCCAGAATTCTGTTCGGATTCAGAGAATTTGATTGGGGACGAAGAGGGGAGAGGATTTTCTGAAACCCTAGATGCCTTCTTCAAACGCTTAAGCTTTCGTTCGATGATGGGAGAAGAAGGTAAGGCTTCGAAATCATCGTCGCTATCCATGGTTGATTCTGAGATCTGAACGACACTTTTTGGTTTTTGGAAACAGGAGCTTTAACCTTATCGAATTGAAATGGATCGCGCGAAATAGTTCTAATCTAAACCTAACCTAACCTAAATAAATGGCGGTAAATTTGTTTCAAAATTCTATAAAAACGCGCCAAACAAATTGCTTTTATTATAACGCCTTTTTTTTCTTTTTTTTTTAATTTAATTTTGCACATGTTAATTTTGCTAGGTATATGGGTCTCTATTTACACTTTTTTGGGTGAGACTGCAATGACCTGCAAACTTAATAAAATTGATCGTTACACCCCTTGATTTGCTCACAGACATCTACAATTTCCAAAATTGTCCCTTCGAATCATAACTCCTGGTCACTAGTTCGGGATTTACACCCTGCGATTTATGCCCAGATACCTTGTCAATACATACAAAAACATAAACCGTCATTCTTCCTTCAAACTTATTTCCTTACATTTTACCTCGCCACTCCAACAAATCAAACCCCATCAAAATTTATCAAAGTCAAGCAACAAATCAAACTCAAACATCAAGTACATGTTCAAAATCTATAAGCCTACACGTTCATTCGCATTTTGTATGTTAGGGTTTTAGAAAGTGGTTAATATGATTGTGAGTTAGAAATATCCTTAGTTATTTGGATAATTATTGATCAATTAGAAAATTGTTTTTACTATGAACGTAGTTTAAATTAAGTATTAATGGAATGTGGTAGTCTAAAAATTGAAATAACACAATGGAGATTATATCTTTATTTTATGCTCTAGTTGTTTCAGGAAATGCTTCGAAGAATGTATAATTGATACGTTTTCATGGTTGTTGTAAGTACGGCAGACAACATTGGTGTGTTGAGACTCGATAGACCAGCCCAACACAACTTCGTGCATTGAGAGTGCGTTGCAGCTAATCATCCTTCTAAATTGTGTCGTCAATGGATTACGAGCGACACTGATGCCACCATTTCACAGGCTGCATAGTCTTCACAAGCTCGAGAGGCATCAATACTGCATAATAGTATGAGCGCGAGCAACTTGATGAGTTGCCACATGTGCCAACACCACCACCATGGTAGCTATCGTCAACACCGCCACCATGCTTTTGGACTGTGGTGGAGGCATTCAATCTTCAACCGCTTTCCCATACCACATATACCCATATTAATCTAAGTTGATGTATGGAGTTGACACAACGATGGCGTAAAGAGACCAACAACTTTCACTTTTACACTGGTGAAATGATTGTCATACTGGATTATGTGTCATGTCTTTTTGCACTTGCCTATCTATGGTAAGTTGGTAAAGCATCAAGTGCAAATGTCCAAAGAAAACGGCGGTGCTTTGCTTAATGAGTTGTTTGGTGTGGAAATTGAAGTTGCTTATGATAAGTGCGAGAAATTAAAGGATACTCACATCTCATAAGATTGGCCGAAGGCAGTGGAATTTTTTTTCTTTTGTTATTTTAATAAACATCCAAAAAACAAACAAAAAGGTCTGATTGTTAGGATTCTAACCCAGGACACACATGCAAACCAACATCAAGTATATCCCACGTGAGATTTGAGTACGTGATCATGTCACCTCTATCGCAATTAATAACCACTGCAACTTTTAAAATTTATTTTATATTGGAAGGGAGGAGATTAGAGGGACAAGGAGAGAGAGATCTTCTATCTTTTTTTAGAGATGAGGTTTGTAGATAATGATAATTGAAGGATTATATTTATATATTTTTATTTTAATAATACCATAATATACCCCGAGTTTAGAGAATTTATTATCTAAACCCTCTAAAATATCCTTCCAATATATTTTTTAAGTTTCCCCAAATTAAAGGAATTGAACCTCCAAAGTCTCTTCCCTTCATGTTCTCTACTCTATTCCTTTCGGTGCCTCGGCCGTTCTTCCCAAGCTCTCCCCTCCCCTCCAATCTCCCAAATAAACCTAAAACATTTCATTATTTATCTTTTGCTTTACTAGTGCATGTACTGAAAATCCACGATAGTCCCACAATCTACTCAAGATATTGTTAAGAATTAATTGCTTCAGCAATCAACCATATCCTTGCAACTTTTTGTCACATAATTTTTCTTCAATGGTGAACTGAGGACACACTTTTTGAACTCAAGACTCTCCAAGACTTTTGTTGATGATGCTCTACATGCAAATAAGATCATTTGAGAATCCTAATTCCAAAATAAATTAAGTGGAAAAATTGAAAGTAGAAAATATCATAGACAACTCTAATACAAATATGTAAGCAAATATTGTCTTATTACATGATCCAATATTTATATTAAAAAATCATCCAAACGACATGATTTCTGTTTTTTAATAAAAATAAGGCTTAATTAATGATTTGGTCCCTTAAGTTATTTGTTGGTTACATTTTGGTCCCATAAGTTATTAACGTTACAATTTGGTCCCTTAAGTTATTTGTTGGTTACATCTTGGTCCCATAAGTTATTAACGTTACAATTTGGTCCCTTAACTTATTTTTGGTTTCGTTTTGGTACCTTAACTCTTCCTCCGTCAACCACTCTGGTCCTTTATGTTATTAGAGTTAAGGTACAAAAAACGAAACCAAAAAATAAGTTAAGGGACCAAAACGAAACCAAAAATTAAGTTAAGGGACCAAATTGTAACGTTAATAACTTATGGGACCAAAATGTAACCAACAAATAACTTAAGGGACCAAATTGTAACGTTAATAACTTATGGGACCAAAATGTAACCAACAAATAACTTAAGGGACCAAAATAGTAATTAAGCCTAAAAATAATTTCCAAATAAAAACATCAAGAAACAATCCAATATACTAACCCATTACCCATACAATTCTACATCGCACACGCAAGATATCAAAAGGAAAAGACAAACAAAACATGCTAAGATTCATTGTAATCTAATTTTCTACATCCTTAGTTTGAACATTTGTTTGAAGATTTTTTACTGACTTAGGATTCCAAACGAACATTTGTTGCCAAATCTCCATGAAAGCTCGCACAATTACTCCATGATAATCTCTAGAATTTAGAGCCAAAAAACACTGCAATAGTTGCTCCAAGTCCTTGGCCTCGGACATCTCCATCTCTTCTATCATCTCTAACATTGATTTCTTGAAGTCTTCGTAAGGATCCTTTGACTTTTTCACCAAAGCAAAGCTTTCTTTTACCTTCTCCTCCATTCTACTTGACATAACCTTCGTTTCGGTTCCTCTTCGATTCTCTTCCATTTTACTTGACATAACCTTCGTTTCTTTTCCTCTTTGATTCTCCGTAATACTTTGAAACCTCACTCTCTCAACCTTCTTCACACGACTTATCGTCCTTCTATTCGAGCTAGTTAAATCTTTATTCTCCTTTTTATCACTATAATTTGAGATAGGCCTAACTTTAGTACTATCCATAGTACTAGAAGAATGGACCTTCTCGGCTTCCGAGAATCTTGCTAAGCAAGAAATCAATGATTCACTTTCCTCTTCATTGATTTTATCAATTAGAAACTCACTTCTTCTTGAGGGAACGTCGGAAGTGCTTTTGCGGCCTTTGGATTTCACTTTCTTAATCTTTGATGACACATTGCATTGGTGTTCCGGCGACGAAGCAGGAAGGTTTGGATACCCTATGTCATATGCTTTGGAGTTCACCGGAGAAAGACGGTATATGGCAGGGCCTGGATTCCCGGGGAAAGAGGAAAGGTCATTGGAGCGACACATTTGAAAAGAAGGGATTGTAAATTTCATCTTAAAGCGTTTAGACATAGCGTGGCTGTGAAACTATAAGAAAGAAAATTGATGTTGTGCAATTTAATTAAAAGTTAATGTGGTGTTATTTATAATGGGAAATGCAATGTAAGAAATTAATTTAAGGCCGGCAAGGAAAGAATAAGGACAAAAGAAAGTAGGACCAAGGTGATATATAGAATGACTGAATCCGAGTGAGTGAACGTGTGATTCGTATCTGAAGGCGTCATTCATGAGACTCTTCGAAATGGCTGTGAATTTGGTGGACCAGTTACATATTTTACATATTGAATAGGACACGCACATAATTGCAAGAATTCCACGTTTACATTTATACAGAACTAAGCAGGGATAAGTTTTCTAAACTTTCTCAAAGACAAGGCAAATTCTATGGTACACCCAAAAATTTGGGTGTATTGGTACACCAAATCAATAAATTAATAGTTAAATGAGTTATTTTTTGAAGAGAAAATTGTTTTCTATCACCTATAATTATAATAATTAAATCTTATTTACCAAAAACGTCGAAGAAATAAAATTTAATTTTTCTGAAATTTTTGTAGTCATAATAGAGAATTTTGATTATTTTTTACAATAAAATATAAAAAAAATTAGTATGATTTTTATAAACAATAAAATGATGTTTTTTCTTATAAAATGACATTTTCTAAAATATAAATATCAACAAATAGCTCTTTATTCCATAAAAATAATAATTACGGGTGTACCGTAGAAGTTCCCCAAAGATAATTGAATATTTTGCAAAATGTGATTGAACATTAGATCAGTAAAAATCCAGCAACTTGTTTGACAAGTTCAACACACAACATATCCCCCAACCGCAAAAGAATGAATCCGTCTCTATCCAGATCCCGTTACAACAATTATTTTTAATAAATCATTACACTTTGATGCAATGGGGATGTATAGCTTTATTTATTTTTTGCATCACACATTGCATATGAGCTTATCATATGCATGATTTTTGATAAAAATAAAATAAAAATCTTTCTACTCACCGTAATTAGGATATTTGTCTTTCAACAAGCATCCTAAAGTATCCTTAAGACTTCCTTTTAGACCGACGAATTACCTAACTAAAATTAATTTGGTTACTTAGAAAATCTTACTATAGTTCATATACTTTTGAAGAAATAACAAATACTGACGTTAACTTGGTTATGAAGAAAATTCTGACTATAATTTATCTTATTAGAAGAAAGACTTGACTATTGACCCGATGTTTAATTTTTTTTTTCTTCTTTTGAAAACTCGGTATCCGGTCCAACAACCGACTAATCCAAGGGGATCAATCCCACCGCCCACTTGTGGGGCCCCATTCAAAGCCAAAGCAAAGCTTTGTATAGACTTGCCCGTCGAAATTGGCAGTAGAGGGAATTTAATTGATGATAATAACAATATAAATATAACTAAATGGGTGACTCTAAGAATTGAACTGGAATTCTTTTCATGAGGAGAGTCATGTTGCCAACTTTTTCAACACCGTTGATTATTTTTTATTTTTTTGTGTTTCAACATTGTTGGTTCAAATATTGTTCTTAAAGAGATTTTGTTTTTACAGAATATGTAAAAAAAAAAAACTTTTTAAATAAATAAGTTAATTTAAACACATGACATTTTGTTGTTATCTACTCCCTCCGTTTCAAAATGAGTGTCGCTTTAGCAAAAAAAAATTGTTTCAAAATGAATGTCACTTTCGGTTTTCAATGTAATAATAACTTTTTCTTTTCAATTGTACCCTTCAATTAATACTATGTTACACTACTTCCAATCCAAACCGATCCAAAATAAAACCGCAAACCGATCCAAAAAAACCGAAAACCGCAAAAAACCGAATATATTTGGATGCGTTTGGATGTTGTTTTGTAAAAACCGCTAAGATCGGATCGGATTTCGGATCACTTTTTCAAAACCGAACCAAACCGAACCGAACCGCAAAAATAAATATTAATACTTATTTATTCTTTTATTAGTATTATAGATTGCATTATTATGTTGTTTGTTAAATTTTAATCTTATACATTGCACTAATTTAATCTATATTATTATTACTTCATATGTTTCATAAATAATCGATAATTTTCATACTATAATTTTATTTTTTTTAATATATTTTGCATCAAACCTATTATTTTACCGTGTTTGTGTAATATTAATATTAATAAAAAAAATTATATTCTTCAAAAAAGAGTAAATAAAAAAATATATTTTGCATTTTGGACATCCAAAAACCGATCCAAATTAAACCGCATATATTTGGATCGGTTCGGTTCGGATTTTTTTAGAATACTCATCCAAACCGAACCGAACCGCATGTGATTTTTATTTTGGATCGGTTGACATTTTGCCTCAAAACCGATCCAAACCGCACCGCGAACACCCCTACTTCCAAAGTATTATTTTTTCTTTAATGAAAAACAAACCAATAGTTGATTAGGATAATTTGGTAAAATTGTTATGACATTTGACTACTTTATTCCATTCCTTAATGTATGTGCAATTGGCTAAAGCGACACTCATTTTGAAACGGAGGGAGTAGTATCCAAGAGTATAGTAGTAAAACTCGCATTCTCCAAGTGCTAAGAAATGAAGAATTGCAAGTTTGAACATGGACTTATCGAATCCACACTCCATCATTTCATACGCTTTACAATATTTTATGATCTCAATAATATTATTAAATAAACTTGGAAAATAAGTCAAATGTATGTCTAATTAATTGATTTCAGAAAGACATTTTTGTAGTTTTAAAAAAATAACAAGGTGAGACCTAGCCTGCCTTTGAAGATTGGTGGGCAATTTACCCTAACCAATAAAAAACAGCCATGTGTCCTACATTATAAAAATAACATTTATTATTTATTTTACAATTTTAGCATGTATTTTATTTTTATTTTACAATTTTAGCATGTATTTTATTATTTGCATATTCACCCCATTTTAAATTAATGATATTTTACAATCTAAACCATCAAATTAATTAGATTTTCCTTTCAATCCAATCACTATCCAACTCCCTTTTTTTTTTCAAATCTGGGTTATGACAAGTCGACATGCATCCAATTTTACAAAAATCATTAAAAATAAAATATATCACCGCTGGAAATCTGGGAATCGAACCAGGGAAAAAACTGTTGATCATGCAACTTGACCAATATCTTTTACATGAAACGGATCGGAATGCAAAATATATATTATTAGTGAGCAATATTTTTTACAACGTCTTATTATCCAAGCTTTAGTAAAAAAAATAAAATTATATGTATATATAAATTCTTTTTTGAGGGAATATGTGTGTGTGTGTGTGTATATCTGAAATAATAAATATTTCTACAATAAAACAATATGAATTCATTCATTTGTTTTTTTTTTTATATTTTAAATATTATTCTTTTATATAAATTCATACTATTTATCTAGATTCGATGAACTACAATAATGTTTTATTTGTGATAAACTGAATTGTGATTTATTTTAGGTCCAACATTTCTTTTGAATCAGATGAACTATTTAAAGGTATTAAATGAAAATTGTCAAGATAAATGTAACGTTTCTATTAAATATTTTTGTCTTTTATATTTAAAAAAATTTGTTAAATGTTTGCGCTCGATGAGAATTTTATATGCTAATATATGCCGATTTAAATTTTTATGTATTCATGTGAGAAAGTTAATATGTCAAAATTTTGAAAACTAATAACTATTTTTAAAATATCAACATTAATGTAGTGTTTTTATTAGATATTTTTTATTTTATTTGCAAAACATTGTTAAATAATTGCACTACACTCGTCGCAAAATTGACGTGCTTATATTGCGGAAGCATATTTTTATGCACCTATATGAGAAAGTCAATGTGATAAAATTTTCAAAACTCATGATTATTTTTCTTGTTGAGATACGGACGTATTTAGTAACAAATAAATTTGAATTCAATGAAATCATATCTTCTACCAAGACATTCACCGAGAAAGCGGGAGCCCTTCTGAAGGAAGTTATTCAGAAGCAAATGAAACTGTTTTTACTTTCGAAACAAGTAGCAAAAAATTGATTAATAGTTTCATATCATTATTATTTTCACTAACGGAAAAATGCGCACCACCGGTCCCGTCCGCTCTTTTTGAGTCATTGGAAGTTGAATGTAATTTTGAAAGGATCAAAAGTCAGCTCAAAAGAGACTATTTTCTAATCCATACTATTTGGACCATTAAAAATGGACAAATCTCAAGGACCCAAATAGTATGGACTATTTTCTAATCCATACTTCATCCGTTATCTTTTTTAAATGATAAGGAAAAAAAATTGGACATATACAATTCATTGTATTTTCGTTTTAATATTAAATTTACTCTTAGAAGTAGAAAAATCAAAAAGTTAAGGGTAATTTTTAAAGTAGAAAAATCAAAAAGCCAGCTCAAAAGAGGCAAAATAGGTTATTTTCTTTATATGTTGTATATAATAGAAGTATAGATACTTAGTCTCTTTTAATATTTTTGTTTAAATGTTTGAAATTGAAATATTTATATATATATATATATATATGTGTATATATATATATATATATATATATATATATATATATATATATACACTATATTTTATGCTACATATAAAGAAAATAACATTTTTTTGGAATATAATCATTCGGACTGTTGAACATGACTTTATTGGAATAAAAACGAAGCAGGAACTCGAATTTTGGAAATTGGAATCTTCGTTGTAAGTCGATGTGATAAACTGTCCCGTTAGAAACCTAGTCAACATGGAAGGACATTGATTCGATAATCAAAACGGACCCAACCGACTAACGGATCAAATATAATCAATCGTACCGTTGAATATGACCTTATTGGAATAAGAACGAAGCATCAACTGGAATTTTGGAAATCAAAATCTTTGGTGTAAGTCGATCTAACGAACTATCCCATTAGAAACCTAGTCAACATGGAAGGACATTGCTCCGACGATGAAAACGGACCCAACCGACTAACGATATCAAATACTCCCTCCGTTTCAAAATGAGTGTCACTTTAGCCAAAAAAATTTGTTTCAAAATGAGTGTCGCTTTCAGTTTCCAATGCAATAATAACTTTTTCTTTTCAATTGTACCCTCCAATTAATACTCTACACACTACTTCCAAAGTATTACTTTTAAAACTAACCAATAGTTAATAAGGATAATTTGGCAAAATAACCATTCTCTTTCTCTTAATCATTGCATTTCTTAATATGTGTGTAAACACCTAAAACGACACTCATTTTGAAACGGAAGGAGTATAATCAATCGTACCGTTTAATATGACTTTATTGGAATACGATCGAAGCAGGAGTTGGAATTTTGAAAATCGGAATCTTCGGTTTAAGTTGATCTAACAAACTATCCCATTAGAAACCTAGTCAACAGGGAAGAACATTGCTCTGACGATCAAAACTGACCCAACCGACTAACAATATCAAATATAATCAATCGAACAGTTGAATATGACCTTATTGGAATAAGAACAAAACCTGAACTGGAATTTCAAAAATCATAATCTTCGGTGTAAGTCAATCTGACAAACTATCCCATTATAAACCTAGTAAACATGGAAGGACATTGCTCCGACGATCAAACAGGTTATACCGGGGAATCCCCTAAGGATACGATGGTATCCTTGACGTGACTTGCACATTCACACCAAGCGTATCGACAATGGTAGTTTACAGAATAAAGTTCTGTCAATTTCTCTCGTGCACTAGAGAAAAGAAAGAATGATTTAGTATAATTTTCGGCAGAATTTAGACTCACATAATTATGATTTTCTATGTCTATTTCTGAATTTTTTTCGTGTCTCTAAAGTGTCTCTATTTATAGAGAAACTTATGTCATATGGTGAAGAGAAACAACTCATTCGAAGAGTTTGTTCATGAATGGTTACATTGCTTCAATTGTCAAGCATTACATCTTTTATCTAAAAGGTCTCTCTTCAACCATTGCAACTTTCCAAATATATTTTGAAAATTTCTCTCACAATCAATAATAAAAGGGATTTTTTTTTGAAGAAGCTAAATTATAGGTCGTGTAAATTGGCATCAAGAAGAATCGAACCTGAGACCTTAATGAATAATAAACGGAAATAAAATAATAAATGTTATTTTTATAATGGAGGACATGTGGCTGTTTTTTATTGGTTTGGGTAAATTGCCCACCAATTTTCAAAGGCAATTTAGAAAAAACCAAATAACAAAGTTATAACAATTTCTTCCTGCAGGACCCGATAAACATTTCCAAACAAGCACTAAATCCAGATGAACAAGGCAATCCTTGGCTTTTGCACTACAAGTTCTTATCTATCGGGGTTCTTTATCTGATGTTGATTGCCCAACCCTACCATGCCTTTGCTATGATACACAAGGTAGACCCACACACACTTAATTTTTTGTTAGTAACATATATGTACTCAGTTTTTTTTTTGTCCTTCCTTTTATTTATTGTTAATCAATCAGGGTTGACACAATAATGCACCTAATCTAGATAAGGACCATATGGTTTTGCCTACGTGAGGTAAACAGATAAATCAAAGATTTTTTTAAAACTCTATTTTACTCCTGAATCAATTTGTCTAAATTAGATTGTTTCATCAATGCATGTTTAAAAAAAGTCACACGTTTTTCACTTTAGAAATAAAATCAATAGTTTCAACAACTTTTTTCACAAGCAGTTTCAATCATATTTCACCACCAAAAAAAAGTTTCAATCATATTTTTTTAAAAAGAATATATAAAAACTGAGGATTTTACTTCCTTTTATTTGAAATAGAATAGAGGTAGTTTACGTATTATTTAAAGATATATTCATGATACAAAAAAAAAGAAGAGTAAATTAGAAAGAGGGATGGAAGACATATCACCCTTTCTAATTTCTAAATGCATGCATGCTTATAATTTCCCTATAAAAAAAAGAGAAGAAAAAGCCATTTAATAGTAATATATTAATAATAATGCAGCTAAAGGAAACTCATACCTACACCTACGGGCAAGGAACGCCTAGAAAAGAAAACTTAAGGGTTGGTCATGTGTATGTTTTGCTTCCCCTCTCATCACTAGGGGACATAATAATTTTACAAACATAAAAACATTTGATTCTCTAAGAACAAACTTATCATCCCCAAGCCAGTTGAGGCAAAGGGGTATCTAGAAAGAGAGAGGGAGGGAGGAGACTCTTTATAAAGAGATTTTTTTTCCTTCTCTCTTTCTTGTTTTGTTATCAATCGATTTAATTGTCATTTTCTTCTATCATCACTTGGGGATATAATAATTCTACGACCATAAAAACGTTTGATTCCCAGATAACAAACATATCATCCCCAAGTCCGTTGAGGCAAGGGGGATACGCAGAAAGAGACGAGGAAAGAGACTCTCTTTATCATAAAAGAAGATTTTTTTTCCTTATCTCTTTCTTGATATTATTTTTTTCCTTTTGATTTCTTTTCATTTTTATGTTAGTGTCTCCAACTAATATTTAAGTACGTGAAAAAGATAATCTGGCTTCATATATGTTACTTCCAAGACAAGCCATGAGAAAGTTGTGTCCTAATTTTGACAAGGCAGATGGGTTGGATACGGTTCTGGAGGTTCCTATTCCAGAGGAAATGTTGACCAATATGGGCACCACTGGTTTCAATCGTTGGCAGAATTTGAAAACTCTAATGAATAATGCTCAAGTTGCTGATAAGTCATCTGGTCTATCTGCACCTTCAAATAATGAATTCACCGCATTGCTTAAGCTTGTGGGTGCTCCTCTTATTCCTCTTCAGGTTCAATCTGATCATACTTTGACTCGGCCCATTAGAGATTGTTCCGTCGTAAGCATTCACTATTCATCTACATTTTATTCTTCTCTTTAATGGAGAATATAAATACTTCAAATGTTAAACGTATAATATGTATATAATGTAAATGATGTATATGGTGCCTATTTGTATGACATATATAGTTCTATTTTATTTTTTTATAAGAAAATGCTAGTGGATAATTTATAGGAAGAGCGGAAAATGTTAATGATATAGAGTTTTCATTGAAATGTTTGGGCAGAGAGATTCAATTGGGAAATACATAGTACAACAATATGTGGCAGCAACCGGTGGACAAGGTGCATTGAATTCATTGCAAAACATGTATGCAATGGGAGAAGTTAGAATACATGGTTCAGAGATGCGTCATGGGGCCGATGATAACAGCGTCCATTCAAGAGGCAAAGCTGAAGTAGGAGGTTTCGTGCTATGGCAAAACAATCCAGATTTATGGTGCTTGGAATTGGTAGTCTCTGGTTTCAAAATTACTGCTGGTAGTAATGGCAAAGTATCCTGGAACCAATCCTCTTCTCAACCTTTTCATTCTAACAGAGGCCCTCCTAGACCCCTTCGTCGCTTCTTCCAGGTAACAGGACTATAATATATATTGTGTTGTGTCTATGAGTTAGGATTTTGCTTGAGGTTAATATAGAGTAAAATGTTGCTAGTAAATTCAGTTGTTTGTGATTTGTTTTAACTGTTGGCTTGTTAACTATTATCAGGGGTTGGATCCAAGGTGTATAGCTAACTTGTTCCTAGATGCTGAATGCGTAGGGGAGAACGAAATTAACAATGATTTGTGTTTCATACTAAAATTACAAACAGAACAACACATCCTCCAAGCACAAAGTACCTCCAACACTGAAATTGTAATGCACACAATATTGGGCTACTTTAGCCAACGCACAGGACTACTTGTTAAATTTGAGGACACTAAGTTGGTGAGAATGAAGACAGTTAAAGGAAAAGACTCCGTAATTTGGGAAACAAACATTGAGTCTACTATTGATGATTATAGATGTGTTGGTGGCATTAACATAGCTCATGGTGGGAAGACAATTTCCACGCTTTATAGGTACGGCGCGGCACATAATCACAAACAAATGATTGAGGAAATATGGAGTATTGAAGAAGTTGATTTTAACATTTTTGGATTGTCTATGGATTGTTTCCTTCCTCCCTCAGATCATGAGAGAGAACTACATGATGTTGCAGAGCATACAGTGTCAATGAGTTAGGATTTTGCTTCACCTTCTCTCAACTCCTCAATCTGTAGGAAATGTACATACAATATAGACAAGTATAGGTGAATCAAAAGTTTTTGTACATTGTCCTATACTTGGAAGGTCAAAAATTATCTTCTTGAAGAAGAATTTTTACTTGACATAAAGTACTTTTTTTTTTACTGAAAACAAAAACCATGACTCCGTGTCTTGGGAGAATAAGGATGGATAGAAAATAAGAAAACTGAGAGATATGTAATGGACGAGTAAAGAACAAGATATACAAAAAGTGCAAGAAAAGCGTAAAAAAAATATTAATAATGGAATAAACTAAAGCTCACAAATTTAAATTATTAAATAATCACAATACTTACTTAATGATTTTCCTTTTTTTTTTTTTTTTTTTTTATCTTGATCTTTTTTACTAGAGTGCATTGCATCAATGTTGCAAGCCAACTTCATTGGACACGAAACATAGGTAAAATATCACATTTATTTTGATTATATAAGCTCAATAACAACTCATATAAGCTAGTAAAAAATTTACCTATGTTTGATTAAATTTTTTACTATATTTGACCGCTAATCCAAACGAACCCTTATTTTGACCACATAAGCTTATATGCTATAACTTACTTCTTATGTTATAAACTCAAATATCAACCTTGGCAAAGAAAGCTTTCATGTCTCGCATGCGAGTTCCCCCTGACACTTGCGAGAAAACAACTATACCCATCTCACATTTTTAAGAAACCTTAAAAATTGTATGTTAGGATGGAACAAATCTATGTTTTTGTGAGGAAGCACGCATTAGGACGGAGTAAAAACTGGCTTTGTTTTTTGTGCTACTACAATCAAAGTGATTTTGGGTGGGATAAGTTCCTACCCACTTGAGAGTTGAGATGCTATGTGCCAACCCCATTAGGCCTAACCACTTTTGCCACTATGACTTAAATACTACTTTGGGGTGAGTGTTTGAGAGAGAGAGACATGTTGATGATATTACTATTTCAACTGTGGGGATACACCTAAACCTCACAGGTCACAAATACTGATTCGTTTTCATGCATTGTTCCTGTGAAAGCCCCTTCCAAAGTACATAGAGAGCAACTATGCATGCACGTGCTGCTGGCAAGAGGCACTACAAGTTATGTGCCTTGGCTGCAATTGTCCTTATAGCTCTTTGGTTTATGTTCACAGGCTCTATCACCCTCAAATTGTCCATAAACAACCTCAATCCATTCTCTGATGACTTGGATTCTATGATTCTGGATGATCTAGATGTGTTGGTACCAATAATACATAATTTAACGTTGTTCATTCATAAGCAGTGGTCTTCATGAATCATTATAAGCTAACAGTGTGCTTTGTTTATGTTTTGATCTTTCAATTGAGAAATAGGAAGTGGAGGAGAGGGAGAAGGTGGTGAGGCACATGTGGGATGTGTACACTCGCAGTCATAGCAACTCCATTGGATTGCCTCAGTTTTGGTTGGAAGCTTTTGAAGCTGCTTATGAGCACTTGGTCAGTGATGTTCCAGCAGTTCGAGACGCCGCTGTTTCAGAAATCGCCAAGATGTCACTAGCACTGCGCTCACACATTTTACACCAACTTCCTCTTCAACTTCAATCACCACCGGTAAACTAAGATCACATAGTTCTCTGTTTCATTATTATATAAGAAAAATAAATAAAATTATCGTAGTTGCACAGTTATTGAATAAGAGAAAATTTATGTTTTTACTTTCCATGGTTGAAATGTGCAGAGCAGCAGGAGATCAAGAAAACTTAAGCAAGCTAAGGGTCAGAGCGAATTGGATCATTATGAAGACCATGCATTTCAAAATAATCCCATCCCTTCCTTATAATGTTACCTCCCAAATAAATGTTTCTATACGACTATATAGGTTTCTAAATTTGAATTAAAGTAGCTAGTTCCCTCAAAAAAAAAAAAAATTAAAGTAGCTACTTGAGTAAATCTTATCAATGTAGAAGAACTGCTACTCATTGTGGTAAAAACAAAATTTGCTGATCATTGCTTATTTATGTTTGCAATGTCATAAATTCACCAAAGCAATTTCTTATCAAGGTAGTTGCAAATTCGCTTGTAGAACAAGCATGACAGAAGAGATGAATACTGCATTCAAAATAATGGATGACCAGGAGATTTGCAAGGGATATGACAAATTATTATCTACTCGTCAATAACATCCTTTTCTTCCTTGGCATGCGTTGGATACCTTGCTTTATCTAATTATAAACAGATAATCAATAGCAAAACTGAAACCTTGCTAGTAAACTCAATTCTCACGATATTATCTTATCCGTTTTCTTAAATTTTATCAAAACAAGTAAAAAGCAATGGAACTGATTTGCTTTAAAGTATTCTCCTATGCAATCCAGTCTTTTTTTTTTATCCCATAGTAGCTCTAATAAATCACTTCAGGGGTGAGGCTTGATTCGCTCGTGAAAACTCATTTTTGGAAATAACTTTTTCAAAGAAATAAATATTTGAGGTTGAGCTTGTTCAATCATAGTTATAAATAACCTTTTCAGGGAAACAATGACGAGAATGGTACTTCTGAAAGAATAAAGTTTTTGGCATGGAGTTTTAACTCCCCTAAAGGAAGCTAAAAGGCTTGCCAAAAGGAAGCTAAAAGAATATGAAACATAAGCAAATTAGTAGAATTAAATTAAGGCTGGCTTTAGATTACAATGACAAAATTGCTTGAGCAGATCCAATTGGTGCTGCTATTTTTGCTGTATTACAAAAATCCTAAAACAGAAAATTCATGTACAAAGTATGGACAAAACATATTTACATGTTCCGCAACAACAGCCTGTGTTAATGTTAGGCATTAGTCTTCTACTGTCTGGATCTCACCCATCATAATCCGGTTACTAACGACATTGAATCCTAAAACTGCGGCACTAACCTTTTTCCCTTTCTTACCCTTCTTTCCACCTTTTGAGAAGGATCCATCTGTCTGTCCCAGATCCTGTAAATTTATATTTCCAGATATCATGCCTCCACCGACTCTCCGATCATTCTGAGTCTGAAAAGCTATTTCCAGAACTTCAGATGGCAGTAACTCCATGTAATTGAGAAATTTATCGATGAATTCATGATCTGGGTCATATGATCCAAGATTTTCTATCAGAAATATCTCTGCTTCGGATCTTGATTGCTTCAAGCAAAATTCTAGGAAACTTGTATCTGCCACCCCAAGAAATATAGTAAAATTGACATTAAATATGAGATTCAAGTACAGATAATCTGACCATCAAATGCCTAACCATATCCAGTTAATTCATTTAGGTTACGTTTGGGAGGTGGCTTTTGGATAGCTAAGTCTATATCTTGATATGTATTTGAAATTTTAAAAAAATAAAATAAAAATTGAAGGAACAACGTGATAAATTATCATATGATATTACGATCACTTTTTTAATCGATGTTAGAAACATTTTATAATTTCTATAATGTAGAAATGAAAAATAAGGCTACCCCTCTAAAACCCAACTCTTAGCATTTGGAAAAACATGTGTCAGATACTCTTCAGTGAACCTAAATCTGGATTTATCTATCAAAATACAAAATTAAAACCAAGATAAAATGGTAGGTACCTTTTGTCCCAATAAGCCTCACACATTCATTCTCACACCAAACTTTGAAGTCCATGGCTTCTGAAAATTTCAAACAGAAAAATAGCTCAATATCTTTCGGCAATCATCATACCAAGCAACGAACACACATAAAGAGCACTAAATTAGACAGAACTGGACAGCGAGGGAAGTTAGAGTTAAAATAAATACGAGCAATCTTTACCAGAGTTCCTAGTCATAGCATCTTTTTTTAATTTCAGCAATGATTGAGAAGAGACAGGTGATGATGACAGCAATCGCTCTGTTGGTTTGCTACTACCTGATTTTTGTCGGCTTAATGATCCAGGTGAATTACCTTTGGGAGCATTTTTTGAACCCCAACTCCCCTGGCTTGCAAGTTGATGGAAATTTGGCCTGCATATACAAAAACAACAAAATTAATATCGAATCAACTTATCATCAAAAGTAGATTTTCACACACCCCACCTAAAGTTGCATGTGTTAGTGTCGCTTCTAAATACACAAATGCTCTCATATATAAAGACCAAGTCCAAAGGCAGTATAGAAGTAATAATAAATTTTATTAGATGTTTCACCCAAGCTTTAACGTCCTATCATAGTTTTATCAGAACTGTTAGTTGCAAAGAGCTTCCTTTCTAAGAAAAAAAGACCTCTTATTATGATTGGTTATGTTACAGAACAAAATTTTAGAACCGTAATATACATGTATAATTAACGGATACCAAAATACTAAACTATTTCAGTACAGTAGCAGCATAGAAAATAAGTCTGATCAAGCATAAATATTGAAGAATTGCAAACATAGTGTAAAATGAATATACAACAAACACTAATATCGCTACAAAGAGATAGAAGTCTTACTGCTTAGTTTCTAGCTTAGATTGCTCAATTGGACCCCAAAACATGTCATCACCCCCTTTGTATTTTGAATGAGAAGCTTGGGAGTTTATGTGGCTAGAAGATGCAACTTTTGATGGAGTTAAAATTGTCCGTGAAGGACCACTACTCTGAGCGGCTTGTGCAGGTTGTAATTTCTGAGGGGTAGTAAATTGGTTTGGGGGAACTGCAAAGGAAGACTTTTTCTCTTGTTCCTTTAGAATGTCCCTTAATGACAGTGGTTTAGGAACCTTACCAGAATCAATTGTCCAAGCTGGAGAAGGAGATGAGCTTGTTGGTTCTCCCCTCCAAAGAACAAAATCTCCCAGAGAGGGTCCTGAAGGTATAGTAGGCAGTTGTTCTTTCTCCAGCTGCACAGAGCGGGAGCTTTTTCCCTTTTCAATGGGACTTGAACTTAGTGGTGTTTCACTAGCAGCAACTGGCTTTGAAATCTTAGACCCTGAACCCTTTGATTTTGTAGATTTTTTCCGGCTCCTTTTAGCATCTTTAGCTTCAATGAAGTCTCCGTCATCAGTTGGTTCTAAATGGGGAGCTAAATATTGTGAGAATGATATATTGCATGGACCTGTGTCATCTCTTCCATTAAAAATCTCCACGTCTTCTGCCAATAGATCATGTAATGGACTTTTCTTGCTCTCGTTATTTTGAGAAGTTTTGCTTCTGACCAGATTTTCGGTATTACCTGCTTCTTTATGATTTTGACTAGACACCTTTGTAGAGTCTGGATTGGCCACAACTCCAACCCAGGGAGTGGTCACACTGTGGAAATTGACAGTAGTAGCAACCTCAATTACAGGCATCTCTGTCTGTGCCTTTTTCTGTTCTTCCTGTTGAATTTCTATTAAAGACTTTGCCTTGAAACCAGGAGCAGGTTTCCAAGCTTTCCCTGAAGGCAATTCAGTATTCTGTGAGACAAAAGGACTAAATGACTTTGAGTCATTCTCAACAACAGTTTCAGTGATGCTTTTTGGAATGTTAGCAGGGAGGTCACTAACTTCTTGATGAACAACTGCCTTTGTGATGGCAGTTCTGGATAGACTGTCCTCACCGCTTATTTGTTTATGTGTTTCATAATCTTCTTCATCCCTATTGACTTCCTTCAAATTGATTTCAATATAGTTTGGCTTTTCAGATTCTGAATTCTTTGACTGTTGCAAAGTCGCATTTTTTAGCAATCCCTTTGTTTGACCAGAAGATTGGGATTTTGAAGATTTTTGCTTCTTTGATTTCTTCTCAGTGGCCTTTTTGGGTTCATGCACTTCAATTTCTCTTGCATCCACCACAGATGGCTCAACATTTGATACGACTCTTCCACCTAACTGCCCTCCAACACTGTCTGGTTTAAGCTCCACATCCGTACCCAGTTGACCAACCAGTGGTAACTCAATCTTACAAGATGCCGAAGACACTGCCATAACAGGTTCAACACACAGAGCAGGTATGGAATGCTCACCAGACTCAGAAATTGCATTCACAAGAGTACCATCAGCCCTACCACTGTCACCTGACATCTGCTCCACGTATTTAACAGTACAGTCAGAAGCAGAAACTGATTTCTCTGGAATATTAGGTTCTTCTGTGGTTCTATTCTGCTCATGCACTTGGAAACTTCCACCAGAAACAGATGCAGGCAATGTTACCTTCTGGTACTTTTCATTAATTTGCTCGGGAAGAGTAGTGCCCCAACTATTTTGATGACTAATATTCCCAAACAATTGATGAGGCAACTGCAGAGAAGATTCAATGCTTTTATTATAGCTAGTACCTTGGCTTTCTTGCAGAGCTAAATTCAAAGACTTGGTACTAAGCTCATCATGCACACTGGGAACTGGTGTCTGAGAACTCGTAGGAAACATCTCATGAGGTGGTTGACGTTGAGAAGGTTCCACATGCAAATTCTCCATTCGTATTCCACCACCCTGCAACTGTCCATAAGATAAATCACCAAAGTGCTGGTGAGATTGCTGCCCCTGCAGCACTTGAGAAAGTAGTTGCTGTTGTTGGCGCATCAACAGTTGTTGCTCCTCCTGCTGCTTCAAAAATAGGATTTTATCTAATAAAGGCATCTGCTGTGCAGGAAAGGTGGCCTGAGAATGCAACTGCAGCAAGTATTGCTGTTGCAACATGTTCACTATATGGGGATCCTGAGACAAAATAATAGGTGGGTTATCTGCAGTTTGAGCTATTAAGTTGTTTAAAGACAATTGGTTCGGCGCTTGATACATTTGTTGTTGCATTCCAAATGGTATAAAATTTTGATCATGACGCAAGTCAATGTTATGCTGAAGGGGATTCAGTCCACCTTGTAAGGGATAATTTGACCAACCGGAAACACCATTATTTAAGCCTGTAGACGCCCCGTCAGACAATCCTTGGATACCAGAGATCAACTCAGAATTTTGGGATTGATGTTGTCGAGAACTGTCGCTCAAAGAAGACATGAGTTTTGAATGTGGTGATGCATCTGGAACAATGTCTGATTTTGGAGGAAGGGATGCTGCATCAATCCCTGGCCAATATGGATAAGGATTTGATAAGGACCTCTGTCGTTCAAGAGCCATCCTCTGGGCCAGCAAGTATGGGTTGTTTCCACCATCAACTCCTGATGGGCCCAAATTAGCCGAATTGTTTCCAATAAATCCTTGTATTCCTAAAAAATACGCAGCAGTTAGGATAAAATATGATCGTCTAAAACATAAATGAATTTCACAATATATATAGAAAATATTTAAGTAGCAGTATTAACCTTCAGATAATGTCAGGTTTTCAAGTGGGGGACTGTTCTTGCTACCAGACATGAGTGACTCCAAAAACTTATTTTCAGCTTCAGTAGCAGAACCCAATCTATGCATGGAATTATTTCTCAACGTCTCAACCTCACTCGGCCCAGTATGAATATTCCTAGAGGTACTAGAACTTTGCCGAACAGGTGCCTCAGTAGTGTCAAGTTTTGTTGTAGGGAACCCAGGTGGTGGTCGGGCTTTAGCTCGTAAATGGGGCATTACATCGCCAAGTTGCAACCAGGGTGAGTCAGCTGCTGCACTTTCCAGACGAACTAGTAAATCAATACCAAAATATCCAGCCTCGAACCATTCAATAATATCAATTCCTTTGAATGGACCTTGAACTTGACCCCGGGGATCTTTATAGACAAGAGATAACTCCTCTGGAGGAGTCTGTGGACGTCTCCTGGTTTCCAGTTCAGCATCCATAAAGCCAGTTAGTTGTCTTTTAACAGTTAAATCTTCGCTAGATTGCCACTTAGCTCCATCTCTGGTATCGGATAAATAGTCCAAATTATTTTCCCACTGAGTACGAAAATCTTTTGGCGGGTGTGACCATTTCATATCTGAGTTTCTTGACCTGGCATCACCAGGCACGTCTTTGCTATCATGCACGAGATTGTCTGGTTGTTCACACAGCGATGTGGCACGCCATCCAGTACCAGGATGAACAGAAGTATTTTCTTCAAGGGCTGATTCTCTGTGAATATGCACCTCGTCAGCTACTTTATAAGATCCTCCATCTTCACCTCTATCTGCATGAAAAGTGAAAATTATTTCTGTGGGGAAGAAAGCCCTTTAAGCTACATGAAATTCTAACTTCATACATGCCAGATACAGCAAGGTATAGTCCATTAAAGTGGGGAAGAAAATTATTTTTGTCTCAAGCATGAGAGTGAAAACAATAAGACAGGATAAATAAAATAGTAAATCATAACAGAAGCATATAAAAGGGGGAGCAAGAACCATTAATAACATACAAAAAAGTTCAACCATACAAGGGTGAAGATACTGTTGGAAATAAGATTATTAATTTACCTTGGAGAGGTGCATTTCCAAACTTCATTTGTCTTGAATGTGTAAATTCTGTTGAGTTCCGTCCATCTTTTGGCCCCTGAGGTGCACCGCTGCTAGTTATTTCCCCTTTGTCAATACCCATTAAGACGGTCTGTTTCAAACAGAAAACCAATCTAATAAACCACTAAAAATGGTTGTATCATCCAGAAACAATAAAGAGTAACATCAATTACCAGTTCCTCAGAAGTTGGTGCACAGAGAGCTAGAGGCTCCAATGGTTCATCTTGTGTAAAAGGAGGAACCTGCACAAAATCATCCACTAGTTTTATAGCTGTATGCACGTCAGTCACTTTGTACACGTCAAGGATATTAGTCCTGCTATATCTAAATGGATGAGCTTCTCCACTCTCACTTTCAACTTTATCTAATACAGTTTGAGGGTATTGAGAATGCATATACGAGCTATTTATAGGGCTCCCACCAGAACCAAACCGGCCACGTCCGAGATTAGGAACTGGATCCTCTCCATGGCCCCGCCCAGAAGAAAACATAGGCACTTGTTTGCTGGGTGTCACATTCTGGTGATGGGGAGGCTCTATTCTACCACTTCCACGTCTTTGTAAGGAGCTGGGTCTCCATGGCGAAACACGATCCCCTTCCTTTTCATCCTTGCCAGGAATGGAATTGTGAGACAAAACCTTGTCCTGGTGCAGATCCCCATTTTTACCAGAGTTGTTCCGTTTTTCAGGCAGAACTTCAGGCTCCTCATCAGGACCCCAGCGAGAGGTCCACCTACTATCACGCCGCTGATCCAAATTCATTTCTCTATTACCTGAATCATTCCATCTATCAGAAGTACTACGACGTGTTTCTCCAAAGTTTCTTGCTGATGGGTTATCCACCCATCGGTCTAATCTCCGAGCATCACCTATGACCTTGTCACCATCCCTCCATCGATCATTACGTAGGGAGGACTTGGTATCTCGTTCTTCATCACGCCAACGGTCATGACGTCCACTTTCAGAGTCAAGCACAGATGGCCTAAAGACGTCCTTCCTCTTATGGTCATCATGCCCATCCTTTCCATTTCCAGATGTCTCAACAGTCTCTGAGAGATTGCCAAATGATGGAGTCGAGATCACATGGCTTTCCTTAGAAGGAAAAAAAAAAAACTAACCTTTTAGCAATTATATAATAAATATATCTGAAGTAAAATGTGCACAAAACATTACAAAAGTACACAGAAAAAATTCAAACACAGCGAGTAGTAATAATTGTTACACACCACAGTTCCTGCTCCAGGTTTTCCCTCCCCTGGCTTTGGCTGAAGCCACTGAGGTGAGAGTGGAATAGGATTGTCAGAGGCTTGGAAATCTGCACATATGTGATAAAAGCTTCAATTAATTATTAATAGTGAATGAATTGAATTTTTTAACCAATTTCAAATATTTTCCCTACCAAACCAGAATCTAGAGAAGTTAAACTAAGGGCCTGTTTGGATTGATTTATCTTAGCCTATCTATTCACATAAGTTTTGTGAGACTGTTTGAAAACAGCTTATGCCATTTTTCTTGAGCTTTTTTTTAGGTTATTTTCATAAGTGGTCTAAAATAGCTTATAAATACAGTTTATAGCATATACAAAACAATTTTATTTTATCTTTTACTAATGACATATAGAAATAGCTTATATAAGCTTATACGGAATAGCTTATCATGATAAGTGCTTCTGCTATAAGCTGCAAATATGTCGTTTATCAAACAGGCCCATGTACAAAATGGCAAATAAACAAGAGTGAATCTAACATCAGAGTCGCAGATTAAGCTAACTATACTAAAAACGCGGTAATAAATATATAAATTCAGTAAAAAAAATAACAGGAAACAGAAGACATAACATTTGATATAAAGCTAAAAATTACAATTTTTGAACACAGTGTGAAGATGTAAGTTTGTAGTGTTGAAGTTGAGAAAGAAATAATCTAAATAGGGATAGAATTAAGCGAAAAAATAGGTATTGAATTAAATTAAAAATGGATGCACTGTGGCGGCAGAAGAGAAAAGGGGGGAAAAGTGAGATGAAAGGAAACCTTTGGAGATCTGAAAGGGAGGAGCGGTGGAGATGTGGAGGGCAGTGGCGGAAGTAGGGTTAGACATGGTTAATCGGTGATGAAGAGATTCTTTCTGATTGCGGTTGAATTCAAGAGTGCAGTGCAGTGCAGTGCAGTGCGTGCAAGTGAGGTAAACTCAAAGACAATTGGGTTGAGTTGAGTGAATATTAATAACTTCAGTTAAGTTATTAATGTCTTCAACGCAAATGGATGACGATGAATTTTATCAATTTTAGGTCCACGTTCACGTTTGTCGTGTCACTCACGCGTTGCACTTTTCACCATGCTTGCTTCCTTCCTTTATTAAGAAAATGAAAATGAATCTTCATCTCATGTTTTTTTATCTAAAGTAAAGAAGAAATTGAAAACAAATTCAACTTTAGATGTAACCATTTTGTTGTGGTGTTATTTCTAATGTTACAGCTAGTGCATTTTTAAGCTTTGAGGGGGGTATCATGAATGACCATGCTCAGCTACCTGATGATGACATATAGTACAGTAATTAATTACTATCAATCTCAATCCCACTTGAGTTTTAGGGAGTCTATTGGATTGAGATTTTAAAAGACTATTTTGGCAAACAAAATTCTGAAGATATTAAAAGATTTTGTGAGATTATATTGATTGTGTTGGATTTTAAAAAACTTTTTTCAAAGGACTTTTTATAATCAGGATTTTGAGCAATTGATTTTAATGGATTTATAATACAAATTTTTAGGAAGTTATACCTTATACCCCTACATTTAATCCTTTACCCCTACAAATAAATTAAAATGTCAATTTTACCCTTGTCATTTGACTTCACCCCCACACAAAATTCCACCTGCAAAACTCTTCTAAACTTGAATACTCCAATTTCAATTTCCCAATTTCACGAATACTCATATCAAAGTTCTCCCGGTGAATTAATTTGTAAATCAGAAAAGTCGAGATTGAAGTGAACATGTAAAATGATGAAATTGAAATTTGAAGAGAGAAGAAATGGATTTCTTGCGTGTAAAAACTAATTGCAGTCATCGAAGATTATGATACCAAAACCCATAATATTCTTCTTCTAATTCATTTTCTTCATATTTGAAAACTCATCAAAACTTTAATTTTTTGTTTTACGTTTTTCACGAAGGAAGGAAAGTTCATGTTTTGTTTTTAATTCTTAATATTTTTCTGGGTTTGTCTTTTCATCGGATCAAAAAAAAATTCCTTTCTAATTCCTTTCCAATATGAAAGGCTCAATGAAAATGAGGACTACAAGATGATGAAGAGGAATGGATTGTTTATTGTTGTTGGTGAAGAAAAATGAATCTAAAAACCATCCCTATTTTTTTTGAAAAATTTGATGGGGTGAAATCAAATAATAAAAAGGGTAAAATTGGTACTTTCTATGATTTGTAGGGGTAAAAGATTAAGTGTAAGGGTATATGGTATAAAGATTTCAACGGACTTTATGAGATTTTCAGATTTGAAATTATTGTATCAATTTTTAAGAAAAATTCAAAATGACCCGTACATTAAAAAATATTATAAATCCATAATATCAAATTGAATAAAAATGTCTTGTCCCGTAAGTGTAGCTCAGTTGGTAGCTACGAGAGATAATTTCTGCAGAGGTCAGGGTTTGAACCCCGGATTTCCCACTTCTCCACACATAATGTGTGTGAATCTAGCCACTATTACTTGACAAAAAAATAATAATAAAATGCCTTAAAAAATAGTGGTCACTTAACAGTAATAGGCATATAACAACAACAAAACAATCTGCTAAAAAAATAAATAATAATGAGAATAAGTTAGTAGAAAAAAAAAATGACTTGAACAAAACTTCAGTAAAAAAGAAAATAACGAGAAGCAACTAAAAAAAATCTCAAGGCTGTGTGTGGGAGACAAAAAAGTCTCAAGGCTAGGTGTGAGATTGTTGGTAAGTACATTTTACACTAAAAAGTCTTACAAAATCCATTACTCACAACAATCCATTAAAATCCTTAGAATTTTGAATACCAATAGACAATTTTTAAGTTGCGTAAAATCTCAATTGAATACCACTGGATTTTATTGAACTCATTAAAAAATCCTGAAAATCCTAGTTGAATACCACAAGAATGTTTTACATTTCTTAAAAGTCTTGATTGAATACCTAAAGACTTTTTTAAAACAAAAAAGTCTTTTAAAATCCTTTGAAATCTCAATTGAATACACCCCCCTTAGTTGAGTTGGAGATTTTACCCTCAACAAACAAAGTGTTAAGGTGACTAATTCGAGTTGATAAACTAGAGGCTCTTTCATTTGAAGTGTATACAAGGGTTAAAAATTGATGTTCACACATATGAGAAGACTGAAAAACACGAGCAAAAGACGTAAATGCTCCCGCGGCAGTTAACTGTCAAGGGATTAAAAACACGACTGCAGTTAACTGCCGAGGAAAACTTCGGCAGTTAACTGCCGAGGAAACCTGAAATTACCATTATTAATATTTATTGATTTTGATTGTTTCAATCATTATTTTGGTAGAGTAGATTTCAAACAATTACAGTATTATATTTATGCATATATACCTTAATAAGAATAACATTTAAATCTTGACCAAAAAAAATAACGAGCATTTAAATCCTCTAACAAAACATTTCAATGAGTGTAAAAATTAAACATTTAAATATTATTTTGCACACTATTTAAATAAAAAATTAATAAAAGTCTTTGTAATTCTTATGCGTAATGTCCCTAGTAACTATCAACTAAGCTACGTTTACGGGACGACTACTTGACAAAATAGAAAGCCATAATTTATGCGTATAATTTATAATTTTTTCACGAGGTTTATTTTTTATTTAGTTACTGATGATATGCAAATTTCTCCAAAAGCAAATGATCGATTTTTTATAAGTTTCAATAAAATTGAGTAATGACGTAGCAAATGACCGTTTATTTCTTAAAAAATGTTACTTTTTGAAGGATATTTTTTTTTGAAGGATTCTTAGAAAATGTTATTAAAATCCACATTAAGTATTAATAAAACACTAATTAATACAAGATTGATGAATTTCAAATTAACATTAGTTTTTTTTTTTTGAAGGAAAGAAACTTATATCATTTCATTACTTAAAATGTGTTCAATACAATCTGGTATTTCTACCAAAATTTGGAAACTAGCTGAGGATGTGGCCGCCTTAGCTAATCTATGGGCTGCCTCATTTGCTTGTCTCCTCACAAACTCAACACTAGAGTTGACATAGTACTGTTCAAAGATAGTTTTACAATTGTGAATAATCATCCCAAATTCTGTAACATCCTGATGTGCAGATGAAAAACTATCCACCACTTTTTTAGCATCAAGCTCAAAATCGATAGGTCCTAATTGTAAGTGATGAACCCATTCTAAAGCTGATAATAGTCCAAGAGCTTCGCCGACGTGTACCTCACAGACTGGAGTAAACCATTCAGTTTTTGCCAAAACAAAAGTGCCTGTATCATCCCTTATACAAACTCCTATTCCCACTCTATTAGAAAGTTGGGAGAAAGAAGCATCAATATTGCACTTAAATCTTCCTTCAGCTGGTTTGATCCATTTCACAGTTCCTTCTTGTCGTAGATGTGAACAAGATGTATTACAAATCCTACGTGCATCTTGCCAATCATGAAGCATAACTTTTGCTCTCTCAACAACATAAACTGGAGCATCAATTACCTCATTCCACACTCTATTGTTCCTTTGTTTCCATATACTCCACAACACACAACAAAATAAATCTGCATCATCCTTAGATAAATCCTGTAATGCTTTGAAGATAATATTCTTGCTATCCAGATCTTGTTGTAGCAAAATAGAAATAGCTGAAAAGAAAGGAAGCATACTCCAAACATGTGTAAAGCTAAATCAACGTCTTTAACATTAGTTAGCAAAGCAAAAGTGATCAACGTCTTTAAAGCTAAATCATCTCATTATTTTCGGTAATTAAATCAATTAAAAAATGTCCAATTTCAGATTTATGCGGCAGTTAACTGCTGAAGTTTTCCTCGGCAGTTAACTGCAGCCGGTTAATTTTCGCGGCAGTTAACTGCCGAAGATGTATTTTGGTATTTTACGGGTGTGTTTCAGCCCTATTAGATGTGTATACAACAATTTTCATAAGGGTTTGGCGTGGTGGTGATTGGGGAAAGGATTGGAGTAAGTAATTTACGATTTTACGTGTCCGTCAATGTCTCAAACTCCCTTTGCTGAAACTGAAACAATATTTGCTGAAACTGAAACAATATTTTATTTTACTATACAAGTGTCTGGCGGGCACTTACTAAGGATACACAAATAAAAAATAATTGATAAATTATAAATAGAAAAAATCACGTTTAAAAGTTTTAATGTATTGAATGCATTATTTTTAAGTTAAAATTTCTTTTTTAGACTTCTTAAATTGGTGCATCAATCTTTGTAGTTCACAAATTTCCTTCAAAAAGTTTACAAATTTAATAGCGTTATTTTTTTTTTGACACAAATTTAATAGCGTTATGAATAATAATGTTGGTGGATGTCCATTCTTGATCTTTCAAATTCTTATAACTCTCGTTAGTGAATGAATTGTTAGTGGTCTTTGATTGCTCGTGATCATTCACATGTTTATTTGTATCCTATAAATATGACTCATGTTTTAACGTAAATATAGACATTTTGAAGAGAGTAATATACAAAGCATGTGTTTGGAATCCCGGCTAGTTGCGAATTCTCGCGTTACGAGGCATTTTCACCGTGAAAAATGAGAAGCTACAAAAAGTAGCATCACTGCAAAAGCGCTTTTTTCTCATCCCCACCGCTTCAACAAACACTAAAAGTTTACACCTTCTTCATTTTTTATCCTGTCTTTTTATTTTATGGGTCTTGCTAACAAGTGCCCTAAGGACATTGTTTAAGGAACCCACAAAAAGAAACTATGTATTGAAAATACAAGTCCAACACATGTTAAAGTCATAACCATACAATTTCCAATGCAAAAGTTGATACTTTTAGATGCTTAAACAATGCCCTTAGGGCACTTGTTAGCATTTTCCTTATTTTATTTCATAACACTTGTTTGGTTCAACATCTTAAAATTAATTCTCATCATCAAAAGCAATTATGGTTGTGAGAGAAAGAGGAGAAAACCATGAAATAGGTCGAGTTTTGTTGTGGTTTGGAAAAGGACCTAGCCACTCATTTATAGCGTGAGAAACAACGACCGTAAAAAAATTGATGGTTAAATTGCAAGATCGTTGGGACACGAACATCTTGGTTGAGCTTCATTCAGCCGATCATTTGAGCAAAACAATGTGCAATTATTTTATAAATAAGTTATACTCTATATCTCTCTAAATGGATGAAATTGAGAGAATACCAAATGGAGAGGATCTTAACTTTGCGACAATGATACCATTTGTCTATGTCACTACGAAATCTCTTAATCTTCTTATTCAATTGATTTTCAATTTATGTTAACGCCTTAAACATGTAAAATGCTTCACTTTTATTTCTTACGAGATAAAAGTGAAGAAAAAAAAAATACATTTTTCCATTTATTGTCAAAGTGTCATCAAGTTGACATATATAAGAATGTTTTAACTCCACAACTTCATATTCTCTAATTAGCAGTTTATGTTAACTTTAGGGTATTTTTTTTTCTCTGAAATCACCAATGCATCTTTTTTTATCTTTAATAATCTATTTTAAAAAATTATAAAAATTTAATATTTTGAAAATATTCGTCGAGACGAATCCAACAACATCTTACATGATATATTATTTATCTTTGTATACTAGTATAAAATACGATCAAAGCATGCCAAAAGTGTATAGTGTCAAACATGTTATCTAATAAAGACGGAGGGAGTATTTTGTTTTTTATAAGAAGGAAAACTTGATCGAATGAGCCAATTACGAACAATTAATCCAAATTAAAATCGTAACAAACATGACAATGATAATGATAATGAAAATGGAAAAGAGAAAGAGGACTAGGAGGAGGATACGGCCCCAACCCCGAAGAATTAAAAGGCGAGAGGACGCGAAACCCGGGAAAAGACACGAGTGGGCAGACTGAGTCTGACAGAGTAGTACATTACACCAAACCTCTGCCTTGGCCTCACTATTCTATCTATCGCTTCTCTTCTCTACCCCACGTTACGTTTAACCTTTCCTCCCATAACCATGGTATTGGTATGGTTACTTACTGCTGCTTCCTTCCATTCTCTGTCTGCTTCACATCGTAACGCACTATTACATTTTTAACCGCGCTAGGAGAGGTAAAAAAAAATTAATTTTTTTTTTTAAGAAAGGTAAAAAAAAAATTAATTAAAAAATATATAGATATATATTGGTATAGGCCATCAGTTTACTTCTTATATTTTGTTTTACTTGGTTTTAAGTTTTAACTCTGTTGTATATATAAACAGTACTTATATTATTATTTGGACATTCAATTCTCGACATTTTGATATTGTATATTTTGGTGTCCACTAAAATGCCACTTGATTCGCTTTTTGAATTGTTTATTTTTTTCTTAGTCGACTGAAAAACCGTAATTATTTTTGGTGACATTTAGAATACACAAATGAAACTTTTTGTGTACCATACCCAAATACAATTCTAGCCATTGATTTATAATCTAAAACTTCAATGATAGTGATTTTAGAAGAATAACTCTAGTGAGAAGTAGAAGACTGTCTTGCCTGACAAAAACCGTACGTGACATTAGCCTATGGACCTACCATTTCGGTGCTTCTTCTCTGTGAGGACAGATCATGGTTCGGTGGTTCCTGTTGTTACCAGAGAGTGCTTTTTAAGCTAATTTTTTTTGGTCTGAAATACTTATCATGCTTGATAACTAACATAAACAAAATCATAAATTAAATATGTTTTTGGGTTAACATAACACACTTTTTTTCCTTCAATTTTACTGGCAAATAATTTCACTCAAGATCTATCCATGGAATGAAAATATTGTCTCATGGAAAAATTAATTGCAACTGATTTTTTTCGATTTTTTTGGCAATTTCATCTTACTCTTAATCTACCCCACGAAAAAGCTTGAGTCTTTCTATTTACTTTTTGATTTTTTATTTCTCTAAGGGTAAATACAGACTTTGGTCCCTTAACTTATTTTTGCGTTTCATTTTGGTCCCTTAACTTTAAACTGTCTCAATTTGGTCCCATAAGTATCTCTCCGTTTACCAAAGTGGTCCCTTCCGTTAATTTTTTCAAAAAACGTTAACCGCTTCATCTTTGTTTTCAAATTGGAAGATATTAGCGTCGGCCTAGCCGAGGCTACACATTGAAAAACCCAGAAAATCAAAACAAATAAAATTAAACCCACTCTTTAATCACTATATCACCAACATCATCTTCATCAATCATCATAAACCCCGTCCTTATACCCCATCATCATAAAAGCTCAAATCCATTACTTCCAAAACAAACATACCCAAAATCATATTTGTCAAAACAAAACTCCTTCTCATTTCCAAAGTTCTAGTCCATTATTTCTCAATGCCTTAACTCCACAATCCACACCCTTTCTTTCTTTCTCCACGTGTTGGTTGTATAATACTCAATCTCCAATTATACAAACACTTGTCCCTCTCCTCTCTTCTTTACCTCACGTGTCCCTTGCCTTCTTCACCATTCATCCATTAATTGCCAAATCTTGCCAATTGCAACATACAAGCACAAATTCATGATCATTGGGACTTTGGGAATGTATGTCAGCTTAACTTTTCTTCCTCCTTCTTAACTGGCCGAACCCTCTTCCTCTTGTTACTCCTTTCGTACTTTGTGAATGCAAGTATGAGTAAAGTATGCAATGAGTTTAAGCTTTTATGAAATTGTTAGGGCTGAATTGGGTGTTTGATTTTTGAGCTGAAGCTGTTTGAAATTAAGTTTGCATAAGCTGTTATGTTATTGCAGAAATCACTTATGGTAAGTTCCTCATAATTAGAGCCCACCTTGGGATATTTTTGATTATTTGTGTGTATAATTGGACCTTGATTATGTTTGGTTGCTGCTGTAGAGTTGGATTGAAAATTGGGTTGTTATGGATTATTTGAAATTAAAGAAAGGGGTTTATGGGATAAACACTTGTCTATTTTAATTTATCAAAGGTGGTGGTTGTGGTTGAATTTGGATATGGAAGGTGGTGGTTGTGGTTGAGAAAGTGCAGAATTGCAGGTCTTCCAATGTGTAGCTTCGGCTAGGCCGACGCTAATATCTTCCAATGTGCCACTTGGAAGTTTACCTTGCCAAAGTTAACGTTTTTTGAAAAAAAACTAACGGAAGGGACCACTTTGGTAAACGGAGAGATACTTATGGGACCAAATTGAGACAGTTTAAAATTAAGGGACCAAAATGAAACGCAAAAATAATTTAAGGAACCAAAGTCTGTATTTACCCTTTCTCTAATTATAACTTTTCAACCCAATACCTAAATTAACAAATAATACTAGAGATGTTATTAACTTACACCACGATGTTCTCTTTCTCTATTATTGTTGTCGTTGGTTTTGCAAGAAGCAACTCATTGGATAGAAGTTCAACCATCTTCATAAGATGCAGGAAGTGGATAATATAAAAGGAAAATACCAGTAGAGAAGAAGGGATAATTTTCTGGAGATAAGTGTATTTGAAGGAGGAATATGACAAAGAAGGAGGGAGAGAGGAGAGGGGTGATGTGGGTAGACCGATGGGTCCCACACCTTTTAGTGCAAAAGAATCTCCTACTTCTCCAAACAAATTACTCTTCTAAATCATTACCATTGAAATCCAAAATTATAAATCAATGGCTTATATTGAATTTTGGGTATGATACACAAAAAGTTGCATTTGTGTATTTTAAATGCCACCATCACGTTATTTTCAGAGAAATGATATTTGAACAACCAATTTTTGACAACTTTTGTAACAACTTTTTCTCTCAAACTCACATTCTCTTTTTACTTTTTCTCTCTATTGCTTTGGTTTTTGTGCCATTACCTAAATTTCTTTGTAAATTTTAGTTGTCAAATAAGTTGTCCCAAAAAAGAGTTGTTCAAATAACATTTCTCTGTTTTTATTAAAGTATACAGTACTAGTTGAAAAGGGTGTTTGGTTTTATAACTTCCATTCTTCCAACCTGGATTCTGGTCAAAGATATTGTTCTATTGCTTTTAATATATATTGAGGGGAGAGAGAGAGAGAGAGAGAGAGAAAAGAGGGTTTTGCTGCATTAGAAAGAAGTTTTTCTACTCTTGTGCTTGTGATTCAACAGAGAGCAGATGTAGAAAATAATAGAAGTATTTATTTATTTATGGGGAAAAAGCGACAGAAAACGAAGGAACTTTCATCAGTAGCGCTAGCTGAAGCTGCTGCTGCTGCATCAACAGAAGGAGGTGAACCACAACCTCCTCCTCGGAAGAGAGGAAGACCTCGTAAGGTTGTTGTTGTTACCGAAACTAAGGAACTAAAAGAGGAAGAGGATATACTAAACTCAGCAAAAAATGATGAACAACATGAGAAGCAACAAGAGGAATCAACATGCACAAAGGAAGAGGAGAGAGAAGAGGATATTCAACTTCCAAAAGTAGAGGAGCCATCTAGAAGAAGGGCTAGGAGGAAAAGCAAACCCAGAAAAAGCACTTAAATTCTAAATTATTATCTTTATCTCCTCGTTTTATGAATTTTTTTCTTTTTTTTTTTTAACATCTCCAGAACATAGAAGCTGAAAAATTAATTTGTTTGGGGGTGTCCTCGATCGGTTTGCCATCATTTTAAGGATTCACATCACGTTACATGCAGTAGAATCTTAGTTTAACTAACCCTTGTGCTAATCATTTGTGTTTTTTTTTTTGTTTGACTAATTATTTGTGTTATATAACCGCTTATCTTTCCTTCTCCTATAGGTAGTACTCCGTATATCGTGAATGATATATGTTGATATACTGTTAAGATAAATAGACTTTGTAGATTTCGCTTTATTCCTTCACTGGTTAAACCAAGTGTGCATTGTGAATGATATATGTTGATTAGGATTTTGGTTGGGTATTTATCTGATAATCTTCTAGATCTCACTTTTATTTTATTATATTCCACGACATGCATGTGATGAGTTTGATGATGAACAATAAATAGTATTTCTATATTTTTACCAGTCTCCTACTGTCCGTATGTAGCGTACCTCCACTCCAGAATCTTTGTTTTTTGTTTAATTAAAGCATTGCACATTATGTTTGTAATACTAATGTGGATTGAAATGGGGTAATGCTTGCTACCCCAAAGGACCCTTGCAAAGAAAGAAGGGTAGTAGAGTAGTACACAAAAGCTCTGATTTTGGTTATGGGACATTTCAATTTGCTTTCAACCATTCAAAAAAATGTTTGCTTTCAATGGAGTCTGTGTAGTTTAAAAGAACAAAATAATTTGAGTTGTGGGGATGTAAAACAAACAATAAAATAAGTTGAGAGGGCACGTGAGAGGCACGCATGCACCAGTGAAGAATGAAGAAAGGAGCCTAGCCGCCTCACAGAACCAAAGAAAATGGAGTGAGGGTGACGTGGGTGGATGGGGACTACTCCATATTGTCCAGTTCAATCCCACTTTCAATTTCAAAATGAAAGAACGTCACGTCTTGCAACTTGTAACTGCAATGCTGCTGTGCCTCTTGTCATTTTAGACTCGAGAACTTTTTTATTTTTTATCATCCATTGGCTAAAAGGAACATGAGAAATGTACAAGTTTTTTGTCATTAAACCATTTAAAATATTTTAACAAACACTAAAAATGTATTTTTGCTATGCTATTAACCACTTATTTAACATATATCTCATTAACAATTAAAATCTAAGCCATTAATCCCTTCTTTAACATGTTATAAAAAGCGTACAAATATCTCACAACCACTAAAAATTCTTCATTTAAGTGGTCAAGGAACTAGAGCAACTCCAACACATGTTGCTTAGTGCCTTGGTGATGGTTCTGTTACTGCATCCACGAGAGACATTCATTTTTGGGTTCTTAAATTTCACATGTACACATAACTCATTTATAATTTTTTAATAGTAATACATAATAAGTACTCAATCACTCCAACCCAGATCTCACACAAATTTCTTAAATAGGACCCACTAATCAACTATCAATAACTTTATATCATTATATTTCAATTTTTTAATATTAAAAGAGTGTGGGTCCCGCTTAAAAGTGAGGGTCTTAAATAAGACCCTGAAAAAGATTCTCCCCATTGAGGATGTCTAATAGGTACCAGATCTTAAATAATTAAGACCCTCCCAATGGTGACCGTCTTACTTAACCTTTGCAGCATTGGAGGAAGTATAGGTGGAGATATTGCTTAAATGTTTGTGCAAGTTCTTTGCAAAAGCAATGCAAAAAAATGTGTTGCTTATGATTTAAAAAACAACAAACTGAAATTTCAACTAAAATTCATACTCCCTCCGGTCACATATATAAGCAAAAAATAACTTTTTAGATTCATTGAATGACTAATGTATATGGTCTATAAATGTGACTAGATGCAATAATTATTCAATGAACCTAAAAAGTTGATTTTTGCTTATAAATGTGACCGGAGGGAGTAGATGAGGAGAGAAAGAAAGAAATCAACATAAAATGGAAAAATCTAAAAAGTTAATTTCAATAGAAAAACAAAGAGAGAAACAGTAACATTAAAATGTTCCTTAAAAAAAACATTAAAATGTCTCAAATACAAACTTTTTCCAGAAATATATCTATCTCGTTTTTTTTACAAGAAATAAATTCTCGTTATATATTTTTGCATCATTTTTTTTGTCAGTATTTAGAGTATGCAATATCTCAGTGATTAAAAGACATTTTCATTTTTTTATTTAATATTTGTGTATATGAGTTTGATTTTGAAAACGTTGTCTAAAATAATTTGAATGGTTTTCATAATAGGACATTCAATAATAACTGTTTTTTCCACTATATTTTTTTTATGGATAGAAAAAAAAATGATAATTAACCATTAAAACTCACACACATAATTGGAGGGTCGAAGTTCGAACTCTGATCACGGCGTCTAACCAGGTACGGATCCACTAACATGAGATTGTGGGCAATTGACCCCACTAATGCTTATGTTATATTTGTTGAAGTATTTGATATTTTAAGTATTACCCCTCTTTCTTTCAAAAAAAAAGTATTACCCCTCTTAAAATAATAGATTGCCCACATGAACTAAAAATTTATACTATAAGAAGAGTTTTTTTTAATGAATTTTACATAATCAAATGTGTAAATGCATTTGAGATGAAATTTTGAATTATTTTTTCAAATACATAGAAAGATATATTTTTGATAGGGTTGAATATGAGCAAAATTTTACAATCCTTTTTTTTAAATATAAAGACACGTAAAAAATAATTTTAATTTGTAGATGTTAAAGAATCTTTAATTTTTCTAAATAGAATAGTGTAGTGTTTATAATCTCAAGTATTTTTTTCAATGATAATGCTGTTATTATTTTATCACTTACATTGTTAAAATAACTTGTATAAATATTTATTATATAAAATCTTGCCCCCACAAATAAAAATTTATGAATCCATCATTGTATTCGACCTTACAATTTTGACATTTTTTGTCGGTTGAGCTGGAACTTTCAACCATATTTAATAAAACAATTTTCTAAATGTATAATTTCGCTGTCCAGTTCAAGCGAAAAGAAAATGCTCAAACCTCATGTAAATATTTATATATATTTTTTTTTTATAAGCAAAGATGTAAGTATTTATAGTTAACAGTTATGAATGCCATCCAACTTTGTTTCATGTTATATATATTCAATACATCCTACGTTGTAACTTGTAAGACATCAGCACATCTTTGAACCCCACCCTTTTCATGCTAGGTGAAATTGCTCTTTTTAAATTAAACCAAGTCTTGAATTCCTTATTATACTCAACTCCTAAACTCTTCCACCAAAACACAAGTCACTTTATATCTTTGAAGTTGCTCTATTAAGATTTTTTTTCTTTCCTTTTTTGAAAGTTTATTCATACTTGCATACAAACAATTGAAAGACAAACACACTCACAAATTTCGAAGGTAAGTTTATGCAAATCAACTTATTACTTATGGTAGAACACTAACATAAACACCCATCCAATACACGCTCACTAAACAAGTGCTTGACTAAGCCGTGACTAAAGATAAATAAACAATTTTCTTGCTGGACTTGTACAAAACAAATACACAACAATTCTCTTCAGGATATCACGTATCAATAGTATTTACACACGCATTTAGTAAGACTTTAGAACAAGATGAAACATAATATCTGTTCTGTTATATATTTTGTGCATTTCAAAATAGAACAGAACTAGATTTGAAATAAAAAATGTGATGTGTTTTAGTTTCATAAAAAGGCGTATGATCAAAGATAATAGAACAGAAGTTGAACACATTCTGTTTTGCTCTATGCACCAAACTAGCAAGCATAGTGTTCTTTTCTGCATATTAACATAATGCCATATAGGGAAACTTTTGCAACAAACTATATACCGTTTTGTTCTTCAACAGAAACCTATGTTACTCTGTTATTCTTTTAATGGATTAATTATTGATTCCTGAGTGACTCACTTTCCGATATTTGATCAATGGTGGTAGGTGAACCCGTTGCAGAAGTAGCTGTAGAAATCGAATTAGTTGGTGTGTGTCCTTGAACTGCTAAATTAGAAGGCTGCAACAGATTTGCATCAGGAGCCTTCTCCTTAGAAGCATTCATGTTAACTTTTATCCTGCATTAGTCATGACTTGATCGATTTAATATGCTTGCTTCATACTACAAACTAACGAAGATCAATTCTGCCAAACTACACTAAACTGAATACCAAGATGAGAAACTTTGTCGCCATACAACAAAGTGGTCTAATTAAACTGGGGGACTTCACAAGACAATTTAGAGAGTGGTTTTAAACTTACTTGTTATGGATATTAACATATTCATCAGTTTCATCAAGTATCTCCTCCTGAAATGCACACAAATTTGATGACGAATTAGCATATAAGACACTGGGAGCACACATGAAACAACAGCACATATGACAGGAACATTGGAGAAGTTATGAACAATTGCAGCAATAACAAATGGCAAATAAAGAGACAAAAAAATGCAGTTTTCAACATTGTATCAGTGACAGACAGTATCAGAGTCGCATCATCAGTAGACAGTATTGAAAAGAAGTACATCAAAATCAAAACATACATGCATAACTATAGTGGATTAAAGCATCTAACCTGAAGAAGCTCTTCGATTACATCCTCCATTGAAATAACACCAACAACCACTTCGTTGGGTGGAAACACGGGCAAGGGAGCATTATCAAGGTCCAGGATGCAATATGAACAACCTCTATGCCGCTTTTTAAAAGCAGGCGTTGCTGGTGGACTTTTTTTCACTTGTGGACCGCCGTCAATCTTACTACCAGCAGTCACAGTATCGTGTGACTCCAACACTGTACCTACATATGTACCAACAGTCACCTCAGAGAGATAATCATCAAAAGTTTAACCGAGTAGATCAACCACAAACTTTCATAAGACCCTATTAAGGATACAGACAAAACCACAGATGATATTTCAAAAACATAATGTCAACACGAGGTCTATTCTACTTATATTTAAATCTCTACCTTTATCCAAGGGAGAACTTTTTCCCTTGTTCCTACAGCTGTCCTTGAACTCTAGTTGTTCCTCATCCTTAATTTTTTTGGATATTTCTTTTTTATCATTTAGATCTCTATATACAACTGCAATATGACTGTGACCCTTCTGAAATTCATTCAGTATATCATACAGAGGCATATTCTCTGAAACACTGCAGAATGATGAGGAAATCATGATTACTGGGTGACCATAAAATCATATCAACAACTTATCCAATTTTCATTTCATGCATATGAAAAAGAATTTACCGAGGAATTTTTCTGATGATCATTTTTCTTAGAGGAACTGCAGCCTTTGAATCAACCATAAAGAGATTTTTAACCTGGATGTATATAAGTGAAAAAGCCATTAAATTACAATGAATTGGTGACATAATAGTGAATAAGAAATGCTTGAGTTCCATTCTTATGATGTACCATGCAGAAAATCCATTTTCTTCCAGTCACTCGATACAAATTTTCTATTACACCACACAGGTAAACCCTTCCCAAAATATCAAAACCATAATTTCGAAGTCGCAGTACAAGGAATATCATAAACAATAATGATAGTCAGGAAATGATACAAGATTCCGAGCTTAACATGAATCCCATAAACCTTTTCCTCGGCCAGGCCTAGTACTTTTTTGCAAGGATCGTACGTATGTATTTTATATTTTATGCATTTCAGCTGAACAATTATTATAACAACAGTAGATCAAAACACCAATCCTAGCATTAAACCTCACAAACATTATTCACTATATATCACGGCAACATTTGATAAATTGAAACATCGTATTCTAAAACTGTGTATCTCAAACTGTTGTATAAGTCGTCGAAGTAAAAATTTATGTCGTGAACAAATGAGATAATTTATAACAAGAGGGAAGAAACTTGACAACATGATTTTCACTCAACTCGAATATCAATTCATATCCAACATGATTACAAGAATAGTGAAAAATTCAAAGTAGATTGCAAGATTTATGATAGAAGACTAATAATGGACATTATTATTAATCGGTAGTAGTCATCCATCATCTACTCAAAATCTCAAAAGAAAGAAGACTTACCAGAACAAGTCCCATAATGTTTGTTCGCTCTCCTGCATAAACTGGGACTCTACTATGACCCATTGTCATTATTGAATTCAGGGTCTCCCTTCAGTGCAGAAACAAAGAATACCTGTTAACAATAAACGACGATAGAAACATAGTGGCGAGAATGATAAAGATTGCACAAACCCACAAATTTAGAGTTGCATCCAAATCAAGGGAAAATGCCTTTGATATGGGAGTCATGGCATCTTTTGCAGTCTTTTCAGTCAATTCAAGGGCACCGGCTATGATGGTTGTCTCATCACGCGTTAAATCTCCTCCTTTCCCAGCCTACGCAGAAAAACAAAATTAAGTTTAGCCATGCTAAGTGAGAGCAGAAAGCAGCACCGAAACAAAAGAACTTGATCACAGGTGACATAATTCAGTATACCAATTCCTCTTGAACTATGCATTTCAAATTATATATACCTCATTGCCATGAAAATCCACAAAAGTCTTGAGCTCTGCCCTCTTTAACAGAGCAGCTTTTCCTTTACCCAACATCCGATCAAGCACCTGAAAATATCACAATCTTCATATTTTCACAGGATCATACTATAGTAATATGCAGGATGTCTGTTTAGATTGACTTATTTGAGTTGATCTACTAACATAAGCACTTGCAAGACTGTTTGTAAGAGCTTATTGAAATAATTTATGACATGTCCATAAGCTGTTTTCAACTTATTTCCACATAAGCTGTCCAAGATAGCTTATCAAAACAACTTGACCTTATTTTATCTTTTATCATAGAAATAGCTTATACATAAGTACTTGTATACTAAACACTTATGCTATAAGCACTTAATTAAGTTATTTATACAAACAAGACTATAATGGCACTGTATAATATATCCACACACAGACACACACATAATTGGAAGCACACCTTACCTTGCTTATGGGATAAGCTATGGGATAGAATACTAAAAGAAGAACACGAACAAGCGGCGCTAGCGTAGCTCCAACCATCAATCCGTATCGTGTACAAACAGCTTGAGGCAATATCTGAAAAAATGAATTCAGTGAACAAGGTATTAATTAATTAACCTTACAAAACAAGAAAGTATAGCACAGTAAATTTAGTTCCTAAAATCACATAGATAAATAACATGAACCTCTCCAAAGATGAGAATTAGGGTAACCGAAATCAAGACAGCAGCATAAGGTGGCACAATAGCATCAAGAAAAATAGGAAGAGTCTGCAACAAAACAAGATTATTCAAAATAAAAATTAAAAAATAATAATAATGATAAAGAATTAACTAACGATAGTGATTAACAGAGTAATTGTTACCTCCATAGCTAAGGAATTTCCGATCAAAAGAGTACAAAGTAAAAGATGCTGATTCTTAACAACTGGGAATATTTTGGCGGCATGGATGCGATGTTGAGGACGACCAGATTTGATGAGAACTTCGAGGTCGACGAGACCTAAAGACATGAGTCCAAGAGTGAGACCAGCCATGAGACCAGCGAAGCATACCAAACCTATGATTATCAATATGTACAACCAGAATTTAGTTCCACAACATCCTACATCTGCAGCCATCTCTTACTCTGTGAGAGGAGAAGAATGGTTAGGAAATAAGGTTTTTCATAGGTGTTTTGATTTTACCGCTTTTCTTCCCCACATATACTCATTAATAGCAATGCCCGGAGCATAAACATAATCATTTTCGGTGAAAGCAACCTTTTCGTTTTTTTCCCCCTTTTTTGAGGGACGTTTTTTTAATTCCTAGAACTTCAATCTTTTTTTTTGTTTAGAAATAATATCTGAACATCCATTTTGTGATAACTTTCTATCATATTCACGTTACTTTTTACTTATCTCTCTGTTGTTTTGGTTTTCGTGCAAATACCTACTTTTTCTTTGTAAATTATGGTTGTCATATAAGTTATCAACTAAATAGATATTCAAATAACACTCCTCCTTTTTTTTAACTTCTCATTTGTATCATTTCAATTTTTGAATTTTTACGAGTCATGTTTAACATGTTACTCCCTCTGTCCTCTAAGCAACTTTTTACTAAAAATTTGATTAAATATAATTTTTTTTTCAAATTATCAAATGCATTTATTATTTTTTTCCTAAACATACACTTACTTAATACTACTAATTTATCTTGAAATATGATAAGTCAAATTTAATAGACATACAAACAAAAAACAATTTGGTAATATTAACACATAAAATAAACACATTAATTGCACTAACAACTTTTTATAATAAATGTAAAAAATGCAAAGGGTGCTTACATACGAGGACGAAGGGAGTATAAAATTCTCTTTTGCAAAAGTTTGAATTTTTTCAATAAATAACGAAATGAATATGCACCATTATCCTCTTTTCATCAAACTTAGTTAAAAAGTGCTTATATGGATATTTATTGTCGAGATGGTATGTCTAGATTCACCGCTCTTAAAATTGTGGTTCATATGTGTATTATTTAGTTTTTGTTTGAAACAAAATTGATCGATTACATGATTTATAATGTTGTTGATGAAAAATTTATCTATAAAAATATAATTGAATTGGGAAACAATTAAAAGAAAATGTATCTAATTAATCATGTAGTGTCATAAACACTTATTGGAACTTCCACATCGATGTTAAACGATCGGTCAAATACCTCTTTTAGTCCTTTTAGTTTGGCTGAATTCCTAAGTTAATCTTTAAGTTTCAAAATTTTCAAATAGGTCCTTTTAGTTGATAAACTACTTCAATGTTACTTCTGCTGCTAGTATTTGTTTAACTGATGTTGAAGTGGCCTTTAAGTTGCTGACTTGGATCAAAACAATGCATTTCAAAGGCTTCAGGTAGTCAAAACACTGCGTTTGATGGTCACAAAAGATCATTTATAGGATTAAAAAGGTAGTTATTTACAACAAGAAATGTCTTTCTAGCACTATAAATGATTATTTGTGACCATTAAACATAGCATTTTGATCCAAGTCAAAAACTTAACGGCTAAATCAACATCAGTTAAACGAAGACTGACAACAGGGTAACAGTGAAATAGTTTATCAACTAAAAGGAACTATTTGAAACTTTTGAAACTTAAAGGACTAACTTAAGAATTTTGTCAAACTAAAAGGACGAAAAATGACATTTGGCCTAGATGATCATTTAATCACTTTTTAATAAAGTTCGATGGAACATGGGATCAATATGCGACAAAAATATATTAAAGGATTAACCTCCTTTCAAAAAAATATATTAAAAGACTGACTTATTCACTTTTACTGATATAAAGTACGAATTTAAAACTGAAATGATCAATCAAATATAAACATTAAACTTGATTGTTATTTAAATCCATAATATGTTATTATTTTAGTTTCTACTTAAATGTATACATTTTTTTTTGACATGGAATTTTTTTTCAATATAAGGTGTCTGACAATAAATCAAACATCAAGACAACATCAATACAATTGGGAGCATCTTCAATCCACACATTCTCATGATGGGATGATGCGTATTTTGCTAAATAATGCGCAGCTTGATTGGCTTCACGCCTAATGTACGCAAATTGTAAATTTTGAAAATGACAAGCTAGAAGTCTACAATCATCAACAATGGTATCCATGTATAGAAGAGGTGATTGGGCATCCGTGATAGCAGATATCACATTTTGTGAATGAGATTCAACAATCAAGTTCAAAAATAACATATCCTTTGCGAATTCCACACCTTTTTTCATCGTCATTGCTTCAGCCATATCTGAATTCGGCAAAATCAGTGTTTTCCAACATGCTGCAGCAACAACAACACCCTCAGAGTCCTTAACAATCGTCGACAATCTCCATGTTCCATCTTCATTCTGTCTAGCTGCATCGGTGTTGAGTTTATACCAGCCAGGTGGAGGGAAAGTTCATCGCACATTTGAAGTAGGTATGGGACAACCTTGACCCTGCATTTGCATTAGTATCTCATTAGAATTATTGTACTACTGGACCGCTTGCATTGAATGTCTCAAGCTCACAACCAGATCTGGCACATTAATTCCTTCAAAACATCTTTTATTTATCTGTATCCAATACGAATGCTGTGTTTTTTTACAAGCACCTAATATTCACATTTATATTGTACATAAAAACATAGTAGCAATTTATTGTAGCTCAATAGCTCATTATAAAAATGTCATATTTTTATGAAAAATGCTTTGGACGCTCATACACCTGATCTATTCGGAGATAAAAGAAATCAAGCGTGGTGTAATAGACGTGATCGAAAGAGAGAAATATAGAAAAATAAGGTGTTAAATGATTGTTGAAAAATTAAAAATTGTTCAAATATAAGAGCATTTTTGTACAAAAGCACATAATTTTTTTTTTTTTTAGGACAACTACATCATGTTATTTCTTGGAATCAAATGGATGCGTTGGATATACTATTTTAATTTATTCGAGGATACGAATTTCTCAGCTTATGCGCCATCTTGCTAACATTAAATATTTGGAATTATATGGAAGGCCGATTCTGCACATCTGCCATTAATCATTTGTGTATTACTAATCATAAAGAAGTTCAAAATGCAATTCTGTTTCTGAGCACTAATCTTTGTTTTTTTTATTATCTTAAAATGAGACACTATCCCTACAGCTTAAATTTTTTACATAAAAAGGTTAAAAATGATTATTGTTTTTCTTTTGTATGGGAAGATCATACAATCCACTTAATTTGTGCATGTGAGTGACGAATATTGACGAGAAAAACTTTATTTCGGATAAATAATGATTAAATACTAGCTCTTATACCTCTTAAAAAAATATTACTGGCTTTTATAGGAACACTATGTCTTATTCAAAGATGATTGATTAAAAATACATTGACACAATATTTTTTTTCTTGGAAAATGCTATAGAGTGTGTTTGGGACATTGTTTACGAAAGCAAATATAGAAAATAAACTAAATTGCACATTTGATCTTCTAGATAATTTTCAAGTTTTGTTTTGGTCCTTAAACAACAAGTTTATATGATTACTCCTCCGGTTTTCACTTTTTAGGTTCATTCAATAAATATTGTATGTGGTCTATATAATATAGACCACATACATAATTGATTGAATGTACCTAAAAAGTGAAAATTGCTTAGATTTGAGACTCGAGTGAGTATTTGCCCAATAATTATATAAGTTGTTGTTATACAAGCGAAGGTAGTCAAGGTGCCCACATCTAGCAAAAAGTAATTTGTAATGGGAACCACAGAATGTCACTTTTTTTGTACTTGAAAAAAAGGACAGGCAAGACATGGAAAGAACAGAAACATGTACTTGTGGTAGTCGTGGACTACATTGTTACCTAGCCTTTCATTAAGGCCAATAAGCTGGATACGATTTAAGTATCTCTCAAGCGTTGGTTGTGTGTGGTTCTCTTTCCTTATCCCAACCCCAAACCTCTTTAAGCTCCTCTATATATAAATAACATGCATTATCCTCTTCACAAACCTCTTAATCCCTTATTTTGTGTAACACACAATCATGTCTGATCAAGTAAATGGCTTGCAAGACAACCAAGCATGGCCAGAGCTAAACCTTCCAGACTTGTTACATACTGACCCTGTTCGACAGGTCCACGCAACAATTGAAAAGGAATGGGATTTCCTTCAAAGGTCAGCTTGCCAAACGGCTGCAGGAAGGGCTATGTGGAAGCATGTGATCCATGATCCACTTGCTGCTTTGCTGGCAGGGGAGACTTATTTGAGAAATCTTCATGAAAAGATGAGAAAAGACTATCTCAACAATGCTCGTGAAACTTCTGGAGTGATCCTTGCAGTTAGAACGCTTTGGTTTGATTCTAGACTGGAAGATGTTCTCAGTTCCCCAAATGGCAGAGAAGCACAGGTTGTTCTCCTAGGTGCAGGTTTGTAGACACTTAGCTAATCACGTTCTTAACTTTCTTTAAATAAACAACTTTTATATAGTAAATATCAATATTGCTAAATGATCAGCTAGCTGAGCAAAGTAGCATTATCTGCATAGTTATCAGAAGCTAACGCGGATGGATTCTGTTCTCCCAAAAACAGCAGTAGACCAGAAAATTGAAGACTTTTGGGGGTGAATTATACCTTCAAAAACACACAAGAAACTAATGTAACACCGTATTTAAAACCTTTTAAGACAAGATATCTTTTATACTGTCTTTTTTTATTCTATTCCTAGTTAATTTGGGATGCAAATATTTGGCAAAATGGCCTTTTAGACACGACTAAATTGTAACAGCACATTTTAGACAGGAGCACCTAAGTTCCCAAACAATCATTAGACAGGACAATTTTGGAACCTTTTGGATTACAGCCAGTCTGACCAGCAGCTAATCATAATCACTGACAATGAAACAATGACGATCTGCACTTGAAAGATTATAATCATCTCAGCTAGCTAATATATATACATGTATTCTTGCAAAATTTGATGCAGGAATGGATACAAGAGCATATCGTTTGAGTTGCTTAAAGGACAGCGATGTCTTTGAGGTTGACTTTGCAGAAGTCTTAGAGGTAAAAAGCACTATTCTGCAAGCAGCTAAGGAATCAACATACGAGTCACAACATATTATGTCCAAAGCCAAATCCTTAACCAGAGTGGCAGCTGACATAAGAGAAAATGATTGGATGGAAAAGCTTCAAATTGCAGGTTTCTTACCACAGAAGAGCACGGTCTGGATTCTAGAAGGTATCCTATACTACCTCGCCCAATCCAACGCCATGCAACTGCTGAGAATTTTAGCTAACAATTGTGTCTTAACTCACACGGTCATCCTAGCAGACTTCATGAATAAGTCATCAACCACGCTATCCAATTCAGTATTCCAATTTTACAGTGATTGGCCAGACCAACTTTTACCATCTATTGGCTTCACACATGTAAAACTTTCACAGATTGGAGACCCAGATGCCCATTTCGGCCTCTTGAATGATCCATTAAATCTCTTCAACAAGCTCCGCAACTTGCCTAGGTCATTACAAACCAATCCAGATGACGGAACACCATGCTGTCGCTTGTACTTGGTGGAAGCTTCTGGTTCACCCGATCAAAGTTCTGCGCATAATAAGGAGTCGGTCATTCGGTCCTGATTCGTAGAATAGAACATGGAGATTACATACTACATTTTTAATTAATTCTTATTGCTGGTCCATGTGTTGTCACCTGTACAATTGCTACACTATTGGCAAAAAATGCTAGACGGGGCAAAATAGTCTTTTTCAATACAAGAGGGGCCAAAAAGCTAGAAATAGCCTTTGACCTAAGTTATTCGAACCTTATTTTCGCCTTCTTGATGAAATAATTTTTCTCTTCAATTATATGATGAAGAATAATGGAGATAAATAAATAGTACGATATACAAAATATCACATTTCAATTGTCATTTTTTTTCATCCCTAAAAAATGTAACTTTCTTCAGTTTTCAAATCGATGTTACAATTTATATCCACCCAAACCAGTTCAAAAACACGTCTACTCTGATAGAAAACCAAATCAAACTCAGTTTAATCAAATCAGTAAAGAACTTAAAGAATGCGGTTGGAGAATTTTTTAGAAGAATTTGAAATGAGTTTTATGCAAGGGCTAAGCCCCAACAAAGAACAAATTAGAAATTCCTAGGAAAGAAATACAAGAAATGCAAAGAGCATGCATTTCCTGTAGAAACTATTCTGAGAATTAAATGCATAGAAGACATAGGAGACAAGTATAGAGAAGAGTACTGATTTTAGATTGAGAGAACTAGCAAGTAGATAACTTAACCAGGGCAAAAGCATATTTTGATATTCTCAGCAGTCAGCATATTGACGACAAAAATTGCGCTCTCACCAGAGGATTATCCAGATGAAGAAGTATTAATACACGCTTACAAATAATGCCAATCGTCAGTTCGGTAAGTGAGGTGGCTCAATTCAGGGTAAGAATGATATTCAGCTAAGTGACGTGGCTTAAATCAAATTGTATTCTAATGATGTTTGATATCATGTTTTGTTATGAAAGTTTTAGACTATAGATACAGCCAAGTGCCAACCTTCCACGTTAGGGCAGTATTGCCAAAGAGAATTTTAAAAATTAGAAAGGAAAAAAAAGTTAGAGATAAGAAATCAGGAAAGTATATATATAATAAAACGCGTACTTAATTGACAAAGCCAGAAGCACGTACTTAAATGACATTTTCAAAATCAACCTTCCACTTCAAAAAGTTGAACAGGTTATTTACAGTCAGATTTCGAGGCAATCCCTAATTCCTTGCTCAAATTTGTCGAGAGATAATATTGTATCCGATACAGCATCTGCTATTTTGCTCCTGAAAATAAAAAAAATTGATTGCAGAGGCAAGTCATTCATTTGATAATCTCGGTTAGAGGTACCAGAAATGATAATCATAAATAACAAGCAAAAAAAACTTTGAAGATGAATAAAGGGAGACGCAAAAAGGACAACAATACAGGTTTAGTTTTTATCCAAATGATAGCATAAAGAAAATTATTTCAAATTATCACCTAGTATACCCCAATTATCCTGGACACTATTATTGAGGAGATATACCTATCCGATGCAAGTTCAATGTTGGTTTCATTTGCCAGCCCACTGATAGAGGCGAATGATCTGCACATGAGAAATATGGGAAACAGGCATTTACCGTCATATGTCACGAAATTTGGTAATTAGCATGCATTTTGGCATCAAAGGATATTAAAAAGAGGGAAAAGGCAAAAGAGAGTGCAGATAATGCTTTAGGTATCATAATACACGAAGTTAGCACATAGGAAATTTAAAGGGAAGTAAACAAAAAAAAAAGGTAGCAGCCAATGTTTAATCTATAGAATAGAAACTATGTCGTTTACTGTCAACTGTCAAGATCTAACTCTTTGATCTTTTGAGAAGCCAGCGAATTATCACAACCATGAAGGGTTCAATTTAAGTACGATTAACATAAGAGTGGAAATTGATTTAATTGGACATAGTTCTTGTATTTTGAGATGGACTATTAACTATAATAGGATAGTTCACCTTCAAAAGAAATTCCGGTCTCACTAATTATCATTGTGGAAGGCCCACTGTTACCACATGCTCTAATCAGTTTTATCTAAGAGAACAGGGACAAAACACTTGGCCACTTGTCGTAGAGGCTCTCCCTTCTAAATTTTTCTCCTTATATATAGCCACTCCTTACCATTTCATTTCTCACTCGTTTCATTTTCTCTCTTCTTCTCTTGGAGACATTGCTCTTCTTTTGTGACTTCCTCCTTCTACTGGAGAAGGATAACCCACGTGTTGTATCTTGTGTTAACATACGTGAACAAAACTAAAATATAACTATATTTGACCTAGCTTTGTCCTACATCATATTGGTAAAGAGAACGAAGTTGGGAATAGAATAAACAGCCATCAAGAGTTTTTGACATTAAAAGAAACAAAAGTTAATATGCTCGGCATGAGTTTCTGCTCACCTGAAGAACTAGATGCTGGAAACTGAATGTGTCAAATATATATATATATATATATATATATATATATATATATATATATATATATAATGCACTTTAAATTGTTTATTCAATAGAAAGAAATGTGATGCTCATAGAGCAGCATATATACATAGGATAATTCACCTTCAAAAGAAATTTCGGTCTCACTAATTATCATTGTGGAAGGCCCACTGTTACCACGTGCTCTAATCAGTTTTATCTAAGAGAACAGGGACAAAACACTTGGCCACTTGTCGCAGAGGCCCTCCCTTCTAAATTTTTCTCCTTATATATAGCCACTCCTTACCATTTCATTTCTCACTCGTTTCATTTTCTCTCTTCTTCTCTTGGAGACATTGCTCTTCTTTTGTGACTTCCTCCTTCTACTGGAGAAGGATAACCCACGTGTTGTATCTTGTGTTAACATACGTGAACAAAACTAAAATATAACTATATTTGACCTACCTTTGTCCTACATCATATTGATAAAGAGAATGAAGTTGGGAATAGAATAAATAGCCATCAAGAGTTTTTGACATTAAAAGAAACCAAAGTTAATATGCTCGGCATGAGTTTCTGCTCACCTGAAGAACTAGATGCTGGAAACTAAATGTGTCAAATATATATATAATGCACTTTACATTGTTCATTCAATAGAAAGAAATGTGATGCTCATAGAGCAGCATATATACATAGACTTGACAAAAAAAATACAATAATATAGAAAAGTGGAACCAAAAACAATTCTATTGATATAATCTTGCTTCTTTAGCTGTAAAGTAAAATTAATCTATCCAGTTCAATCATTTGCTTTGCATTATTCTCAAATAGTGAAGATACTTGGAACCACAGGGACTAAAAATAATGAAATATTCAGTGTAAAGAAAGGATTTGATGGACACTAATTAATGCAGTAGGCAGGCTACAACACATAGATGCTGGAAAGTGGATACCTTATAAGATTATCTAGCAAAGCTTCGGCTTCTAACTTCACAGGATCCTTCTTTCCAAGCAAGGAGGCTGCATTCTTCACAATCAACCGAAATGTGCACACCTGTGCATAAAAAAAAAAAAATATTGAACGTGAATTACTTCTTCAGTTGAAATATTTCTTTGCACTTGAGCTAACATTCTTTTGGGAAAAGGGGATAAAGAACCCCATTAAGTCTAATAGATAACAATGATGTTACAAGACATGTTGTGTGTTTAACATGAAACTTTATCAGTCCCCACTCAATTCAGGGTAGGGATTATCTACCTTTCAATTGTTTGGTATGGTTACTATCTCTCTTAACCAAACCTTCTCAGCTTCTCTCGTCTAATCTTATTTTAATCACCATTCACTCTCCTAAAAAAATAAATAATGATAACAATAATCCATATAACGAATCACTCATCAGTATTATGAGCTTGCAAGCATTTGATAATTGATGAACAATGACAGACATAATTTTCTACTATCCAATTATCCTATTATGTCATCCAAACCCTAATTAGCAAGACATTGATTGATTCAAATTATCAATGAGAGTAGTAGATGATGACAAAGACAAACCTCAACTCCGGTGTTAGCTTGGAAAGCTACGAAAGAATTCCTATCCTCTGGGACACAATCCCTGGCAGCAGATCTGAATAGCTGCTGAAATTTCTGCAAATCTTCATCTGTATAAGTAGCACCAGTTTCCGCTGGGAAAAGGAACCGAAACAAACAGACCCTAATAAGATATGAAACAATGTGTAGAGAGAAGAGAAGAGAAGAGAAGAGAAAATAAAAATTCGTACTGAGAAAAAGATAAACAGAGCGAAGGCTTTCACGAGAGGCATCGACAGGAGCAAGTAGAAACTTGGAAGATTTCTTCTTTTGTTCTTTTAGCCAATCCTTTGGTCCTGCTGAAAAACGGTAACAAAAGTTAGGGTTATGATTCAAAATACAGTAACAGGAAGTGATGAATTGAAGAAGAGTGTGCTTACAGATGCCAATGTCAATGGCGGAGGCAGGTGCAGAGAGTGAAAAGAATGAGAGTAACGCTATGTCTCTGCGAGAGAAAATGTGAGAAGAGGAAAGGGGAAGGTTACGTTTTGGAGGGAGGGAAAATTGCGCGGTGGCGGTGGATGAGAAAGAGTTGAGAGCAGAAACTGTAGCTGCTGGTAACGGCATTGTTGGTTAGTTAATTATTCTTTCGCGGTGTGTTTCTCTTTCGGGTCGGATTATTTCTTCTTTCGTCCTAAGTCCTAACTCCTGCTATGCCTTTGCTTCCATTTACATTTTTTTTAATAAAATAAAGTGTAAAATATGTTTTTATCCCTATAAATATACTAACTTTTCATTTTAATTCATTTAAATTTTTTCTTCAAGTTTTAGTCCTATAAAAATTTCAATCACCATTTTTAGTCTCTATTTTTTAAGTTAATTCATGTGTAACATTTATATTTTTCAACGAAATTGTGTAGTATATTGTAAAAATTTCTCCAAAAAAAATTAGGATTTCTCAACAAAACATTAATTAAATATGAATTTCTAACCCCTGAAGGTATAAAGATGCAAATGTTTTGTAAGAAATTTTTTTTTTTTAGAGATTCCTGTAATATTATAAACTTTTATGCAAAATTTTATTCAACAATATGAATTCTGCATATGAGTTTACTTAAAAAGAGAGATCAAAAGTGAAGATTAAATTTTTTTACGACTAATAATCGAAGAAAGTTTTTAGAAGATTAAAACAAAAAGTTGGTATACTTGTAAGGATCAAAAACGTTTTGACCATAAAATAAACCATCAATTTAATCTATAAACTCTCTCTTTCATTTAATCACTCGCCTATATAGATATAATAAATAATTTTAAATGATTTAAAATTTGTTTATTAAGTTTCTAAATCACATGAAAACTCCTCAATTTAATTTTTAACATCTTAATAAAAATTATTAGTTATATTTGTATAGTTTAATATTAAATTGACGCAAGTGAAATAACTTAGAAAATAAATTGATGGTTATTTAATTTTATTAAATAAACAAATCCATTTTCAATTTTCATGTGTAGGAACTAGAAATATCAAAGATACAAGTTAAAATTATGAAAGAAACGTCTATATTTATTGTCAATGGATATTTTACACATGAACGCGTGAGTTACTTTGATTTAAAATAAATAAAGAGGTGGGAACTAATATTTTATTGTTTTTTGAGCAAAACTAATATTTTATTGTTATTCCCCTCAAAAAAATATTTTATTATTTTTATTATTAAAATTAAATTAAAACCCATCACTTTCAAACCACAAACCCAATCCATCTCCTCATTCAACTACAAACTCAATTCCATCATTTTCAAACACATATCACCTTCAACTATTGAAGATTTCGATTATACTTACAAATATATGAGTTTGTTATTCCGTTTTTTTTTTTTTTTTGGGATTTATCAAATTTGGGTTTGTTGTTGGAGATGAGTATTATTATGTTTGATTTGGATTCAGGTCTCGGAATTTATGGATTCAAGATGAGTTTTGAGTTTATGGAGAGAGTTGAAAATAAATTTCTAGACGAAAAAGATGAATTATTGTTTTTAGATGTAACTCATAACTAATATAACCGTATGTATAAATGATATAATTCTAAGGATAAATTTCACAGAGGACGAAAACCCCCACAAATATTAAAAAACCGCCAACCATTTCAATTACCAAATTTGTAACACCCAGATAACCAAACGAAGAAAACTCATACCCAAAAAAAATCTATATTCAAAACCAACCCTATATTCAAACAAAATCCAGAAAACCAATTATCTTAAGCAAAACAAAAATAAATACCACAAACCATTAAATGTTTGATGATAACGGTGAATAAACGAGAGAATGCAAAAGGAAGGTGAATAAGTGATAATTTCTTTTGATTTTTTTCTTCTTAAAGCATTATCAACCATACTTACCACATGTTTAAGGACTTTGTTTAAACAAATAAATTATTAAAAGTATTTCAATTTTCAATACATCGATACACTTATTTTCATAAAATTTCAGCTTATTAAACACAACTCTTAACTTACTCCTTAGTATTTTTCAAAGAGTGAATAAGAAGGGATTGACCGAAGCTTCAGACACATGAAGGGGAAGTTATAGCTCAAGGATTTGTATGATTCAATCATAGCTCAAGAGTTTGTTTGATTTTACCAAAAAGAGGGGAGGAGAGTGAATATATTTTAAAATGATTTGTGTTTGGTTCAAAGATTACAAAAATAATATTTTAATTGATGAAAAGTATAAAATTATATTTTACGCTTATAATATTTTAGTCATATCAAATTTAAGGTTATTTAAGTCCAAATCATAAAATCAGGCCTAATAAATTATTCTCTTACCTACAAATCGTGCAATTTTCGAGGAGAGCTAAAATTAAATTGGAAGAGATTTGGCTTTCTTTCCCTCCACTAAAAAAAAAAAAAGATAAAATAGTCTGAAACAGTGCTAAATTCATTTTATTAATAAGACTATTTTTTCCTTTTCTTTATAAGACCTTTTACAAAATTTCAAATGGATTAGTAATTTCTTTACCAAAACGTCTTTGTTTAATTTGTCATTAATATATACACAAAAAATGACATATGATTGAAAGACAAACCGACAATAAACTATGTTACTAATAAACTATGTCACTAGATCTTTTTGAATGATAAAACTAATAATTGTAAACATAACATTCATATATATAAGATATTGACAATTATAAGTATAAATTGCAAACTCACACACATTTTAATATCCATAATTTTTGTTAGAGGTTTTTGTAATAAAAGACAAAATGATTACGGTTTTACGAAAAGTCTTACCGTAAAAAAATCATTTTTTCAACAAATAATAGGTGCATCTATTTTTTATTTAAAAATAAATAAATTTTGTGTTAGAAAAAGGGGAATTAGTCATTTTAGTCCTTGAATGGGAACCGATTCGTCAATTTAGTCCCTGAATGCATAGAAATTGCAAAACAGTCCCTGAATGTAAACTCTGTTAGTCAATTTAGTCCCTGAATTCAGACTCCGTTAGTCAATTTAGTCCCTGAATGTAGACTTCCTTAGTCACTTTAGTCCCTGAAATTGATCAACAGATCTACATTCAGGGACTGTTTTGGAATTTCTCTGCATTCAGGGACTAAAGTGACTAATCCTTCCCTATTCAGGGACTAAAGTGACTAATTCCCCGTTAGAAAAATGTAGAGATTTTTAAAAAAAGCCTGAAACTACTTGTGTCTATTTACCATCAAAAAATGGCAAAAGTTATTATGCATAAGGAGATCCTTATGCACCGTGCATAATTACTTTCTACACCCAACATAATTGCTTTCTACACCCCAAGTGAAAAGAATTATTTGGGTCCACTATAAAATCTATTTATTTGTGGGCCTAATAAAGCCCCATATTATAATTTTTTTCTTAACAATTTATTTATGCAAAATAGCTTATTCGAAATAGTTTATTTATGCAAAACAACTTATTAGAATGATTTTTTAAAAACCGCTTATTCAAAACAACTTATTTATGCAAAACAGCTTATTCCGATTAATTTTAAAAACCAACTTATTCAAAATAGCTTATTTATGCAAAACAGCTTATTCGAAACAACTTATCAGGATCACTTTTTTAAAACCGCTTATTCAAAATAGCTTATTTATGCAAAACAGCTTATTTGTTCAAAACAGCTTATTCAAAACAGCTTATTCATACAAAACAGCTTATTCTGATTTCATTTTAAAAAACAACTTATTCAAAACAACTTATTTATGCAAAACAACATATTTATGCAAAACAACTTATTCAAAACAGCTTATTTATGCAAAACAGCTTATTCGAAACAACTTATTTATACAAAAGAGCTTATTTGTGCAAAACAACTTATTCAAAACAACTTATTTATACAAAATAGCTTATTTGTGCAAAACAGCTTATTCAAAACAGCTTATTTATACAAAACAACTTATTCCGATTTCATTTTAAAAAACAACTTATTCAAAACAACTTATTTATGCAAAACAACATATTTATGCAAAACAACTTATTCAAAACAGCTTATTTATGCAAAACAGCTTATTTGAAACAACTTATTTATACAAAAGAGCTTATTTGTGCAAAACAGCTTATTCAAAACAACTTATTTATACAAAACAGCTTATTTGTGCAAAACAGCTTATTCAAAACAACTTATTTATACAAAACAGCTTATTTGTGCAAAACAGCTTATTCAAAACAACTTATTTATACAAAACAGCTTATTCCGATTAATTTTAAAAACCAACTTATTCAAAATAGCTTATTTATGCAAAACAGCTTATTCGAAACAACATATTAGGATCACTTTTTTTAAAACCGCTTATTCAAAACAACTTATTTATGCAAAACATCTTATTTGTTCAAAACAACTTATTCAAAACAGCTTATTCCGATTTCATTTTAAAAAACAACTTATTCAAAACAACTTATTTATGCAAAACAACATATTTATGCAAAAACAACTTATTCAAAACAGCTTATTTATGCAAAACAGCTTATTCGAAACAACTTATTTATACAAAATAGCTTATTTGTGCAAAACAACTTATTCAAAAGAACTTATTTATACAAAATAGCTTATTTGTGCAAAACAGCTTATTCATAACAGCTTATTTATACAAAACAACTTATTCCGATTTCATTTTAAAAAACAACTTATTCAAAACAACTTATTTATGCAAAACAACATATTTATGCAAAACAACTTATTCAAAACAGCTTATTTATGCAAAACAGCTTATTTGAAACAACTTATTTATACAAAAGAGCTTATTTGTGCTAAACAGCTTATTCAAAACAACTTATTTATACAAAACAGCTTATTTGTGCAAAATAGCTTATTCAAAACAACTTATTTATCCAAAACAGCTTATTCCGATTAATTTTAAAAACCAACTTATTCAAAATAGCTTATTTATGCAAAACAGCTTATTCGAAACAATTTATGAGGATCACTTTTTTTAAAACCGCTTATTCAAAACAGCTTATTTATGCAAAACAGCTTATTCAAAACAGCTTATTTATACAAAACAGCTTATTCCGATTTCATTTTAAAAAACAACTTATTCAAAACAACTTATTTATGCAAAACAACATATTTATGCGAAACAACTTATTCAAAACAGCTTATTTATGCAAAACAGCTTATTCGAAACAACTTATTTATACAAAAGAGCTTATTTGTGCAAAACAGCTTATTCAAAACAACTTATTTATACAAAATAGCTTATTTGTGCAAAACAGCTTATTCAAAACAGCTTATTTATACAAAACAACTTATTCCAATTTCATTTTAAAAACAACTTATTCAAAACAACTTATTTATGCAAAACAACATATTTATGCAAAACAACTTATTCAAAACAGTTTATTTATGCAAAACAGCTTATTTGAAACAACTTATTTATACAAAACAGCGTATTTGTGCAAAACAGCTTATTTATACAAAACTGCTTATTCGAAACAACTTATTTCTACAAAATAGCTTATTTGTGCAAAACAGCTTATTCAAAACAACTTATTTATACAAAACAGCTTATTTGTGCAAAACAGCTATTTTGCACAAAATAAGCTATTTTGCACAAACAGCTTATTCGATTCCTAGGTCGCCGATCCCAAACGGAATTGCAGATCATCCCTATTCTTCCGAGGTATGTGTGTATTGTAATTCGTGACAAGTTTGCGTGATTGTGAATTTGTAGAGATTTCAATTTTGAATTGCGGAACGCTATGCGTGAAATCGTGTAGATTTATAATTATGAAGATGTGGTTACTGATTGCAAATCTCACAAGGTTGTTGTTAAAGGAGAAAAAGCGGATCCATTGAAGGTTCTTGAAAGAGTTCAGAGGAAGAGTCGTAGACAAGTTGAGCTTCTTTCTCCGATCCCAAAACCACCTTCAGAACAAGAGAAAAAAATTGAAGAGAAAGAGAAACCTAAGCCAGAGGAAGAAAAGAAAGCTGAAGAGGTTAATTAATTATTTTTTTTCTTTTTAAATTTATCTGAATCTGTGATGGATCATTTTTATCTTTTTTATTTTATTATATGGTGCAGCCTAAGGTTATGATAGTGATTCTGAAAGTTCACATGTATTGTGAAGCTTGTTCACAAGAAATCAAGAGACGCATTGAGAAAATCAAAGGTATGTTACTGTGTTATGTTTTGATTGAAATTCATATTTTCTTCACTTTTATTTCATTAACTTGTTTTGGTTCAATTCTCAGGTCCCATCCTTTCAGGAATTTGTCAACTGTTACTACCGATGATTTTGTGTTTGAATTCGAATCTTGCTATGATTTTCAATTTTGGTTACATATAGATGATGGGTTTGATTGGTTTGGTGATGAAGTTTGCTGGAGATTTTCAAGTTCCTTTGCATTCTTGATTTTTGGAAGAAAAAGGACGACGTTGATTGTGAAAGGACGACGTTGAAGAGGAGGAGAATTGGGAGTAATGAGTTGGAGGGATTAGGGATTGATTTGAATTTGGGAAAATTGATGATGGACTTGGTTTGAGAAATTGTCGAAATCAAATTGGGAATTTTTCTGAGAATTGTGATTCTGTTGCTAAGAATTCAAAGTTGGTGCCTGAATCTGATGGTTTTGAAAATGTTCTGCTATGGTTAGAAAATTCCATATGTTTTTTATTTTTGATTGTGATATGCACCATGTTGGATCAAAGAAAACCATTAAGTACATCTAATGGTTTTGGAGTACAACTCACATAAACCATTTCCACAGCAAAATGGTTTTGGAGTACAACTCACAGAAACCATACCCAAAGCAAAACCATTAAACAATTAGTTTGGTTTCGGGTAGAACACTATCAAAACCATTAAACCACACTTATGGTTTCAGTAATAGTTTTTATTTAAAATCATTTGTCAATAATAATTTTCACTATTCTTTTATTTTATTTAGCATTTGACAATTATTATACAAGTCTATTAAAACCATTAAAGCGCGATTATATTTAGACAAAGTCAGAAATTCGTTTTACAACGTAAGAAATAAAAGAGAGATGACGAGGCTTTACAAAAAAGTGGTTACTTATTGATTAATTCACATTAGGTTATAAGTGTGTACTATTAAGTGGTTACTTAATAATGATTTAAATGTTTATCACAATTTTTTTATTACAAAACCATTTTCACTGGAATTGGGAAATGATTCGATGTGAAATCTGTTGGTATAAGCTGGAATTCGGATTTGATGAATTATTGAGAATGTTGTGATGAATTGTGTTGTTTATGATCAATCCGGTTCGGATCTGGTGTTAGCATTACTCACGGAAACCATTTTCACTGCAAAATGGTTTTGGAGTCTAACTCACGGAAACCATTTCCACTGCAAAATGGTTTTGGAGTACAACTCACGGAAACCATTTCCACTGCAAAATGGTTTTGGAGTACAACTCACGGAAACCATTTCCACAGCAAAACCATTAGACAATTATTTTGGTTTCTCATAGAAGACTATCAAAACCATTAAACCATAATTATGGTTTCAGTAATAATTTCAGTGTATAACATCTTAATCATTATTCAAAACCATCTAACAATAATAATTTCATTAAAAATCATTACACATTTATCTTGGTTTCACATACATGATTATCAAAACCATTAAACCATAATTATGGTTTCAGTAATAATTTCAGTGTATAACATGTTAAACAACGTTCCAGTAAAGAAACTCATAATCCATACTCATTTCTCTCTCTAACTCATAAAAAGCTTATTCAAAACAGCTTATTTTGTGCAAAATAGCTGTTTTGCACAAACAAGCTGTTTTGTATAAATAAGTTGTTTTGAATAGGCTGTTTTGCACAAATAAGCTATTTTATATAAATAAGTTGTTTCGAATAAGCTGTTTTGTATAAATAAGTTGTTTTGCACAAATAAGATGTTTTGTATAAATAAGTTGTTTTGAATAAGCTGTTTTGCCCAAATAAGCTATTTTGTATAAATAAGTTGTTTCGAATAAGCTGTTTTGCATAAATAACCTGTTTTGAATAAGTTGTTTTGCATATATAAGTTGTTTTGAATAAGTTGTTTTTTAAAATGAAATCGGAATAAGCTGTTTTGTATAAATAAGCTGTTTTGCACAAATAAGCTGTTTTGTATAAATAAGTTGTTTTGAATAAGTTGTTTTGCACAAATAAGCTATTTTGTATAAATAAGTTGTTTCGAATAAGCTGTTTTGCATAAATAAGTTGTTTTGCGTAAATATGTTGTTTTGCATATATAAGTTGTTTTTTAAAATGAAATCGGAATAAGCTGTTTTGAATAAATAAGCTATTTTGCACAAATAAGTTGTTTTGTATAAATAAGTTGTTTTGATTAAGCTGTTTTGCACAAATAAGCTATTTTGTATAAATAAGTTGTTTCGAATAAGCTGTTTTGCATAAATAAGCTGTTTTGAATAAGTTGTTTTTGCATAAATATGTTGTTTTGCATAAATAAGTTGTTTTGAATAAGTTATTTTTTAAAATGAAATCGGAATAAGTTGTTTTGTATAAATAAGTTGTTTTGAATAAGCTGTTTTGCACAAATAAGCTATTTTGTATAAATAAGTTGTTTCAAATAAGTTGTTTTGCATAAATAAGCTGTTTTGAATAAGTTGTTTTGCATAAATATGTTGTTTTGCATATATAAGTTGTTTTGAATAAGTTGTTTTTTAAAATGAAATCGGAATAAGTTGTTTTGTATAAATAAGCTGTTTTGTATAAATAAGTTGTTTTGAATAAGCTGTTTTGCACAAATAAGCTATTTTGTATAAATAAGTTGTTTCGAATAAGCTGTTTTGCATAAATAAGTTGTTTTGAATAAGTTGTTTTGCATAAATATGTTGTTTAGCATAAATAAGTTGTTTTGAATAAGTTGTTTTTAAAATGAAATTGGAATAAGTTGTTTTGTATAAATAAGCTGTTTTGAATAAGCTGTTTTGCACAAATAAGCTATTTTGTATAAATAAGTTGTTTTGAATAAGTTGTTTTGCACAAATAAGCTATTTTGTATAAATAAGTTGTTTCGAATAAGCTGTTTTGCATAAATAAGTTGTTTTGCGTAAATATGTTGTTTTGCATATATAAGTTGTTTTGAATAAGTTGTTTTTTAAAATGAAATCGGAATAAGCTGTTTTGAATAAATAAGCTATTTTGCACAAATAAGTTGTTTTGTATAAATAAGTTGTTTTGATTAAGCTGTTTTGCACAAATAAACTATTTTGTATAAATAAGTTGTTTCGAATAAGCTGTTTTGAATAAGCTGTTTTTGCATAAATATGTTGTTTTGCATAAATAAGTTGTTTTGAATAAGTTATTTTTTAAAATGAAATCGGAATAAGTTGTTTTGTATAAATAAGTTGTTTTGAATAAGCTGTTTTGCACAAATAAGCTATTTTGTATAAATAAGTTGTTTCAAATAAGTTGTTTTGCATAAATAAGCTGTTTTGAATAAGTTGTTTTGCATAAATATGTTGTTTTGCATATATAAGTTGTTTTGAATAAGTTGTTTTTTAAAATGAAATCGGAATAAGCTGTTTTGTATAAATAAGCTGTTTTGTATAAATAAGTTGTTTTGAATAAGCTGTTTTGCACAAATAAGCTATTTTGTATAAATAAGTTGTTTCGAATAAGCTGTTTTGCATAAATAAGTTGTTTTGAATAAGTTGTTTTGCATAAATATGTTGTTTAGCATAAATAAGTTGTTTTGAATAAGTTGTTTTTTAAAATGAAATCGGAATAAGCTGTTTTGTATAAATAAGCTGTTTTGCACAAATAAGCTGTTTTGTATAAATAAGTTGTTTTGAATAAGTTGTTTTGCACAAATAAGCTATTTTGTATAAATAAGTTGTTTCGAATAAGCTGTTTTGCATAAATAAGTTGTTTTGCGTAAATATGTTGTTTTGCATATATAAGTTGTTTTGAATAAGTTGTTTTTTAAAATGAAATCGGAATAAGCTGTTTTGAATAAATAAGCTATTTTGCACAAATAAGTTGTTTTGTATAAATAAGTTGTTTTGATTAAGCTGTTTTGCACAAATAAGCTATTTTGTATAAATAAGTTGTTTCGAATAAGCTGTTTTGCATAAATAAGCTGTTTTGAATAAGTTGTTTTTGCATAAATATGTTGTTTTGCATAAATAAGTTGTTTTGAATAAGTTATTTTTTAAAATGAAATCGGAATAAGTTGTTTTGTATAAATAAGTTGTTTTGAATAAGCTGTTTTGCACAAATAAGTTGTTTTGTATAAATAAGTTGTTTTGAATAAGCTGTTTTGCACAAATAAGCTATTTTGTATAAATAAGTTGTTTCAAATAAGTTGTTTTGCATAAATAAGCTGTTTTGAATAAGTTGTTTTGCATAAATATGTTGTTTTGCATATATAAGTTGTTTTGAATAAGTTGTTTTTTAAAATGAAATCGGAATAAGCTGTTTTGTATAAATAAGTTGTTTTGAATAAGCTGTTTTGCACAAATAAGCTATTTTGTATAAATAAGTTGTTTCGAATAAGCTGTTTTGCATAAATAAGTTGTTTTGAATAAGTTGTTTTGCATAAATATGTTGTTTAGCATAAATAAGTTGTTTTGAATAAGTTGTTTTTTAAAATGAAATCGGAATAAGTTGTTTTGTATAAATAAGTTGTTTTGAATAAGCTGTTTCGCACAAATAAGTTGTTTTGTATAAATAAGCTGTTTTGAATAAGCTGTTTTGCACAAATAAGCTATTTTGTGTAAATAAGTTGTTTCGAATAAGTTGTTTTGCATAAATAAGCTGTTTTGAATAAGTTGTTTTGCATAAATAAGTTGTTTTTAAAATGAAATCAGAATAAGCTGTTTTGTATAAATAAGCTATTTTGAATAAGCTGTTTTGAACAAATAAGCTGTTTTGCATAAATAAGCTGTTTTGAATAAGCGGTTTTAAAAAAAGTGATCCTAATAAGTTGTTTCGAATAAGTTGTTTTGCATAAATAAGCTGTTTTGAATAAGTTGCTTTTTAAAATGAGATCGGAATAAGCTGTTTTGCATAAATAAGTTGTTTTGAATAAGCGGTTTGTAAAAAATCATTCTAATAAGTTGTTTTGCATAAATAAACTATTTCGAATAAACTATTTTGCATAAATAAATTGTTAAGAAAAAAATTATAATATGGGGCTTTAATTTAGTGGGCTTGGTGGGAGCTTTTTTAAGTGGGCTTTGAAATTTGGGGCTCTATTGACACCTCTACTTATTAGAATTAAGCTTTCACTTGAGGTGTAGAAAGCAATTATGTTGAGTGTAGAAAACAATTATGCACGGTGCATAAGGATCTCCTTATGCACCATAACCACACCCTCAAAAAATTACTTTATAAAAAACAAGTGTATTTGAAAAAAAAAGATTTTAGAAAAAAATAATTCTAATAGTTTTTCATTCCATTTTAGAGTCAGAGAGATTTTTTTAATAAAATAATTTTTATAAAAATCTTAAACAAACACTAAAAAACAACAAAAATGATTTTTATATTTTATTTTACAAAAAAATCCAAAACAAAAGCATCCAATTTCTTAAATGGAATCATTAAATATAACTCCCTTAAGGGAAAACACTCCTTATCACGACCCAAATAATTATAGTTTAGTCTACATCACAAACAGCTAACAACACATGCGATAAATGCTTGTAAACTGTAATGATAAACAGATTTAAGAAAAACAAATAAAAGAAAAAAAGAGAGGTCGAGAAAAAAAGGGTTGGCATATCATATGATCTGCGTATTGACCAAAAAATTGTAGCCGGGCACTACTTATCCAAGCCACAACCAGAAAGAAAGAAAACAGCACAAGAATGCAAAAAAGTTCGATCATCAATTCCACGCGTCACACCATCACAAATTTCATTTCACAGAAACCACCATCACACACACCTTATATCAGTAATTTACTTTTCCACATTTCCACCAACAACCTCTGGCATTGCAATTTGTAAAGTACTACTAACCTCACCTCTATTCATTCCTAATTCCAAACCCTTATATCAGTATGTTTAATACCATTTCTTACGAAAATGAATAATAGAGAATATTAGGTGAAAAGATGGGAACAAATTAGTGCTCTACATCTACTACATACTATACTAAGATAAAAAAAAAAAAAAAAAAAAGAGGGGAATTAATTCCTTCCCCAACATGAATTGATTATTATTAGATACAAAATCCAATTCCAGTATAGGAAATAGGAATAATCCTCTTTTGTTCCAAACGATGCCACCACGTTTCAGTTCGAATTAGGCAAAATTAGTTTAATGCTGCTTATGCCAGTTGTGATTGTGAAGTTGCATTTCACACTCTGTTAGAATCAGATTCATCAGCAGCAGCATGTCTAAGCCTATTTAATCACTAATCTGTTACTGCACGATGCGAATTCCTAAGAGGCTATTCACATTTTCTCTCTCTAACTTCTCTCCTCAACTCGTATCACCTCTTTTATCTTCTCGGATTTCCTTTGCATTTGGAATTTCCGCTAAATCTTCTCGTCCCTTCGCCAACATCGCATCACCAGGTTCGTTTTCGTTGCTAAACCTGATGATTTCTTGTGCTCTAAGTTTTTTGAACCATTTCTTTATTTGTTTGTTTGGTTTGACTTATTTGAATTTACTGTGAAATTGTTTTAGAGAGTTCCTAAGTTTGACTGTTTATAGTTTACATGAAAAAAGTTCGAAGAAAAAAGTTTGACTGTAATTCATCTTTTGTTATAGAAACAACTTATTCATAAGTACTTATATGATAAGTGGTTATGCTATAAGCACTTAGTTAAGCCATTTATACAAATGATGCCTTATAGGAGCTTTTATGTTCTTCACCAGTGGAAAAGTCCTTTTGAGTTCATAGACATACCGTTGTATCAACATGTAGGTAGCTGCTTTTTTTTTGTCGGTTGACGGAACACCTCTATAAACGCTTACACATAAAGTGGAAGGTCTAGGGTTCACACCCAGGACACCGCTGAAGATATCCAGCCTAACAATGTCAGTACCGGTTGTGCTAGGCCTTACGGATCATGTAGCTAGCTGTTTAAAAGACTCGTAGATAATATAAGATTCGATAGCATTTTGTTTTCTAGAATTACTTGGGGAGAAGTTTTTCAAAACTGGTTCCTTCATAGTGTGAGATTCGTGATGTGAATTGGTGGGAAATTTTTGAAATACTAGGAACTTAGAGGATTACTCTTCTTAATAAAGAAATTGCATTATGTGTTATAATTCTTTCACAACCGAGGTATGATGCCAAAGTTCACTGCAAAGAAAGGGGTTAGAGCTATCCTCTCTCTTTTTCATTCTAGTTTTCAAGTTCTATTGTTTTTTAAGTCCTTTTTCCTAAAATTTATATGCTGTGGATTGTATAGTGAGTGTAAGAGTAATTAAATTTTTAAGGTTGGATGCCTCGTTAAATCTGTGCTGATCATCAAATCTCTCATCACTTTACTGGTCAGACAGATTGAACTGGTCTCAGTTATCTGTATGAGTGTTTTTGTTTGCAGGATTCACATGTAGCAGTTTTATTGCAATGAAAGTCCTAATTGTTGCCTTTTTGGTCTGAATATTAATATTTTAATAGATTACTATATGTTGTGAATGGCCAATGTTGAGGAAACCAGGAAGTGAATGCATTCCTTTATCAAGATTTTGGACTCATGTTGTATTATCCCGCCTATTTTTGGGGGTACCATTTCAAAATTAGTGGAACTTGATAAATTTTTACTTAAAATAGTCATCGTGTTGAGATCATTGTTACATGTTGTGGTCATTACATATGCTGAAGTGATTCCTAATTATTACTCTTGTATAACTCTTTGCCGTTGATTAAATCTATCAGGAGCTAGCCAATTGCATTCTCAATCTTCAATGGATGAGAATCATGATGGTGGTATACATGACTCAAGATCAGTGGACTTGCCCGACGGTGATAGTGGAAAACGGCCACGTGTATGGTCGTCTTCTCCTGAACATGGATCTAAAACCGATAGAGGCAAACAGATATTTTGTAACCGGTCACTGAATATGAAGAACATTGTTGCTGTGGGATTTGACATGGACTATACTCTGGCACAATACAAGCCTGAAACTTTTGAATCCCTTGCTTATCAAGGCACAATTAAAAAGCTGGTTTACGATTTAGGATATCCTAGCGAGGTTTGTCTTATCAGTCTTACAGCACTTTTACCATGTTTTTCCTTTTTCTTGCAGTAATTATGATAGGGATGGTAGTGTGATATGCATTTTTTGTTATAGTTTTACCAACTCCCTCTTGGTTCACTATGTTAAAGGATTTTACTTATTTGCAAATTCTTTGCAGCTATCTTACATCCTGTTATATTTTGGCTAAAAATCTTTTTCTCTTATGCAGTTACTAAGTTGGTCTTTTAACTGGAAGTACATGGTCAGGGGCTTGGTTCTTGACAAAAAACGAGGAAATATCTTGAAGGTTAAGACTGCCTAATTGTTTTCTTTCCATTTCTTTCAGCACTGGGAAAACATAATAGATTGGATGGTAAACTTTTTGTCTCACTTTCTCTGTTTGACTGTTGAATTGCTGCTGTATGTATTTAGATGGATCGCCACAAGTATGTGAAAGTAGCCTATCACGGATTTAGAGAGTTGTCAAAAGAAGATAAAGTTGGGACCTATGGAAATACTTTAGTACGCGATTCATTTGACGAGCCAGACTATGCTCTAATTGATACACTTTTTTCTCTTGCGGAAGCCTACTTGTTTGCTCAACTGGTTGATTTTAAGGATAGTAATCCTGAAAAGATTCGAGAAGGCGTTGAGTAAGATTTATTCTTGCTCTCGTGAATTTTCATTTTTTATGCTTTTATTACAACTAAATGATTCCAGGACTAGGCGATCATTGTTTTTTTTTTTTCTTTTTTTTTTCTTTTGAAGGGCTGGCTTCTTCACTAGTTTATTGAAAAGAATTTAGCATTAATTGATATATATTAGAATATTACCTTCCGGGAAGACTTGGCTTCTTTATGGGTATGAACATAGAACACTGTCATAAATGTTGGCTTCAGCTGCTTGCTAATAGGGCTTTAGAAGGTCGACATACCTTGGAGCTTAATGCTAATCCTGATTGTAAACTGCTACAACATGAATAGTAGGCAGGTGAAATTAATGGATAGCTCTATAATAAATATTAGGCCATTAATTTTTAATTCAAAAATTTGGAAACCCATTGTTAGTTGTAAATGAAAAAGGACTGGAAATTCTTTATATTTTCATAGAAATGATCAAACAGGTGGTAAATAGCTTCATTAATTCATTATACATACGAGTTGAGATACACACAAGCCTTTACCGTTGCATCATTTATCCCATGTAGTTAACTCCACCTTGTAGGAAATGCTTTGGTGGTTGTTGTTTATGCATTTAATTCTGTACAAATTGTTCTTCTAGTTATTCTCGCATGTATAAAGATGTTCGAGCTGCTGTTGATTTGTGCCACCGTGATGGGACGTTGAAGCAAATGGTTGCTAAAGATCCAGGAAGGTATGAATATAATCACCACCCTATCAAAGTGAGAAGTGAACAAATAATTATCATGCAAGCAACGGGTATAAGAATCCCAATGTCATAATTTTTTCTTTGTGAAAATCATGTTCTTAAATTTCATATATCATATATGAATTCTTTATAGAACTATTCTAAATTCCTCAGATTTTTGTTTAAATTTTATCTATCAGGTATATCAATGAAGACAACCTGATAGTGCCTATGCTTGAAATGCTCAGAGAATCTGGACGTGCAACATTTTTAGTGACAAATAGGTAGGCAGTAGTCAACATCATTTAATTTTTTTGGTATAATTAAAAAATTAATTGCATTTTCTAAATTACTCTTTCTTTTCATTAAACTTTGTATGGGACCTTGTTCCATTAAAGGGTATTTTGAGAATAATAGCATATATAATATCGAGAAATTAATTAAGTTTTGCTTATATATTGGACCTACAAAAATTGTTTCTTTTTTGCTTACATGAGACTGGAGTAGTATCTATGTAAGCACAAGAATAAAAGTTTTCGGTAAGTAGGCAAAATATCTTGGTGTTATTAATGACTGATGAGACATTCAAATGTGTATCTTTAAAAGATATTTTAACACTTTCCTTTTTAAAAGATTAGATATGTAGTGCTTAGCTGGTGTAACGTGGCTCATACATAATGTTCAAAATTAGTAGAGTAAAATGAGTTTCTATGCATTGCAGATTTACAAGAATTGAAAAGTATTTAAATTTGTAGGGAATTGATTTAAGAGAGAATATTGTAATGGGTTATCTCAAAAAGCATTAGCTGGTATCCTTGTCTACGGGTATTTTAACTAGGATTTTTCATTCTTTCCTATTCCATTTGCAGTTTATGGGACTATACAAATACTGTCATGAATTTCCTCTGTGGATCCAGAATGGTAGGTGGCAGCAACAATTTTGAATGGCTTCAATACTTTGATGTGGTTATCACTGGCAGGTCATGTTCTTCTCTTGGCAGCGTTGCCCAGTTATATTTGTTTTCTTTGGCTTCATTATTCTGCCCAATGTGAATTTTACCCTTCTGGCCCTTGGATTCCTATGATGCACAAATTACGTTACAAACAATAAATGGGCGCTTTCCAACTGTTCACTGTAGTCCTTATGAAGTTCAGTGAATTGCATTTGCAAGTTTTTTTGTCAGATCACAATACACATTTTCCTCCATTTGATGACATGACATGGCACTTACTAATAAACATGATAACTTACTTCATCCATCCCTAAATATATATGACTCTTTTTGAGATTTGTTTTTTCTTTTTTATACGACACATTTCAAATTGTTCATTGCATTAATTATTTCTTTACAGAAATAACTATTAATTTTACACATGGAAAAAAAAATCTCTCGTGAGGACTGGTGGAAAGAGTGCAAAGAGTAAGATAGTGAAATTATGAGGCTAAAATTTAATTGTGAAATTTTGGGCAATTAGTACACATTATTGACAAATTTATTTCTATTAACAATATTAACCAAATCAACCACTTTTCTTAATATCCGTGAATGGGTTGAAGGAGTCTTATATTAAAGGGAGTAAGAAACATCCAGGCAGCGTGTTTTTTATCTTGAGCATTAACTGTTGGGTTTCTGATAGCATGCCATAATGTTTTAGTTGTGGATTTGGTTGCTAACCTGTTCACATCCACTACTATCCTACAGTGCAAAGCCAGGTTTTTTTCACGAGGAAAATCGTGCCAACCTATTTGAGGTTGTGCCTGAGACTGGAATGCTACTCAATACAGATAATGGCTCTCCTATGCCTCAGGTTTGCACAATAGCACATCATTTCATTCAATCCTTTATATCTCGTATAAAGATTTGTGTCATATTTTTTTTTAATATTGAAAGGTGGGGAACATCTCAGCAAGGATATTCACAGAAGCAACGAATCACGCTTGCCAAGTTTTCCAGGTACAATCATCATCCTCTGTAAAATGAAAATAATTTTGTTTAGGACACACAAATCTATTTGAAGTTAATGTTATCTTAATCCTCAGTCTGTATCCGTAAATGTTTGATAGCTCAGGATCTCAATATTTACCTTTCATTTTGTCAAGATCTCAGTATTTACCCAGTGATTGCGAACATCTGTTGTAGGGAGGCAATGTAGCTCATCTGCATAAACTGCTTTCCATCGAATCAAGTTCACAGGTAGTTGTTGATTAAGAGTACTTAAGGATTGTTGTTATTACTGAAGCTTCCTGTAAAAATCTGGATGCGTTATGTGTAGGTTCTGTATGTTGGGGATCACATTTACGGAGACATATTACGTAGCAAAAAGGTTCTTGGTATATCATATTAATCCTTACAACTACACTATGCAATGTATTTTGCACTCTTAAGTTTATCTACCAGTAAATTTTGATTAACCTATGGTACCTTTGATGAGTAGAAACTCAAATATAAACTCCTTCAAAATTTAGCATATGTGTGGATTCTGATGTAAGTAAATTAAATTGATTGTGATTCAATGTGCTCAACGAGCAGGATGGAGGACAATGCTTGTAATTCCAGAGCTGGAGAAGGAGGTTAAACTCCTCTGGGAATCAAGGGACACCCGGAAGGTGCTTATTAGTTTTATTTCCTCGAATTAGAACTATTTTTTTTGTCAAGCCTTGGCTTTATAAAAAATAAAATTTGAAAAAACAAATGACTGGTTTATTCGGGCTTCTGATATTTTGTTGATTAGGTGTGCTTTTACATTCTTCTTATTCTCCTTCTCAATAAAGACCTGACAAGCTAATTCACATTCAGGAAGATTTTTACTTGAATATTCTCACGCAGGAGCTTCAATTCTTGAGGAGTGAGCGTGATCGCATCGAGGATGAAGTACATCATTTGAAGTGGTCTCTTAAGTTAGTATAACTTTGGAACTCTCAAACAAGTCCTTCCTTATTATCTGTTTGCATTATTATAAAGTACTGCACTACTTTTCAGATTTAAGAATCCAGATGCTAATGCCAAACAGAAGCTATCTTCAGCACTTGATAAATTGGAGGTTTGTCCTTTAGGTCCGTTTCCATGTGATACCTGGAAGTCCAATTTCATACATTTGACAAGGGCCTGTTTTTTTTTTTTTTGGCAGCTTGAAAGAGAGAAAATGCGATTAATCCATCAAGAAGCTCAAAGAAAATTACATCAAAGGGTATAAAGTTCAATTGTCAGCCGTTTTCATTTTCTTTAGTTCTCATTTTACTAGTCATATACAGTTACAATATATCGGACGGGCATTGTATGACACGATGACTGATCACTGATGTTGATTTTTTAAAATAATTATCGCAGTTTCACGAACCATGGGGACAGCTTATGAAAACTGGTTATCAGAATTCTCGCTTTGCTCATCAGGTAAAATGCGACTGCTTTGGTAGTTTAGTAGTAGATGCCCCATTTCCAAACCAGTGTACAACAGGAAAATGCATATATAGTTATATCTTTCGAATTATTATTAGAGCGGCTGCTAGGAAGAATGTACTCGATATATAATTTATTGAAGAAAAAAAACATGGATGCATAGAATCAAACAAAAAAAAGGCGCGATTGTCTAGGAAAACCTACACATCTTATTTTAGCACTTTCAAGAAGAAACTGGTAAACCTTATATATGCCAGCTTTTCTTCCTTACTCCCAAGTCATAATATCAATTTGACCCCACTAAATGATAATTAATTCAATCAACTCTCCTGATGCAGGTTGAGAGGTTTGCCTGTCTTTATACTAGCCAAGTATCTAACCTGGCCTTGCACTCTCCAGACAAGTATTACAGACCCAGTGAAGATTTTATGCAGCATGAATTTGGAATTCTAGCTTCTGAGCCACGGGAAATGTAAGTTTCAGAATTTGGGGCAGCATTCCTTTGCGTTTGGAAAATTGGATTCTGATGTGTCATGAGTTTCTGGTTCCCACCCCCGTTCTCTTGCTCGTTTTAGTAATTCAAAGCGTCATATGATATTTTTTGCTACAAGGGGAAAAAAGATGCTAGATTTTATCGTCAAATGTTCTACAGTTTCGTCCACAACTAACGTGGGGGTGCTAGTGTGCAGTGGCAATTAAAGAAATTCAGCGTCTTCATTTAATATACTTGCAGATGATTAGTTACTTCACAAAGTGTAAATGAATTTTCATTGATATATTCACTATTTTTTGACACATCATTATTTATTATTGTATTCTTCTGTAATTAAAAGGATAATAACTAATATGTTATGGTACTTATGGTCTTTGGAGGAAAAGGGTGAATTGCATAGAAAAATAACTAAGCCAGAGGAGGAAAGCCATGTCAACAAAGAGATGGGAGGCAAAGTTGGTAAAAGGAAATGAACAAGAGCAGGATCCTGAGTTTGGGGGCATAAGAAGCTGACATATGAAGGCTTCCAACTCTAAAATGGAAGGGAAATGAGAATGACACATAATAAAATGTAGGGGGGTGGATGAATGTGGAGTGTAGTGTATTTCGATCTCTGTTTTGTTCCTGTTCTGCTACTGAGTGTACTTTTCTCTCTGCATATTCTTATTACATAATTGTTTCTCTGTACATGGGAGTTGCCATTAATTTAGCATCCTAACAACAACTCCTCTTATCTACTAAATAAAGCAAGGATGTTATATTTAGTTTATCTGAGTGTTTAATTCCTTGCTGCATATTTCCATTGATATGCCAATGCCATGTTTTCATTGATGTGCTTTTATTCAAACTTCAATATAAATAAAATAAGGATTAAAATGAATAGAGGTGTTAAATGCACTATTTTTAAGATAAAGTTTCTTTTTTAGATTTCTTATCAAGTGCCCTTAGGGCATTTGTTAGCCATTGTTAGCATTTTCCAAATGAATATTATAGAGACCAATTTTAATATGAACAAATTTTGCAAGAACCAAAACAAAACACCAAGGAATAAAAACAAGTATAACTGTTTACAAATTTGCTTTCGATTGATTTGGCCTTCAGATCTTGCTATGGTTGAAGTCAACTACCCCTCTATTCCAAAAGGACTCTTCCAACTCCTTAATAATTTATCTTATTCAAATGATAATTACAAAAACAAAAAAAAAACTAATCAATTTTTACAAGAAAGGCCATACACTTAAAGTCTAAAATTCACTTTCAAATAACATTGGCGACATAAATGGCTATATATACATATCACAAAACTTTACTAGTAGACATTTTCAATTCTTTTGAGAGAGAAGTGAATGGCATCTCTCATTCTCTACCTAGTTTTATTCATCTGCTTAAACTTTTCTTTTAGTCCCCCTTTCTTTGAATATTCCTTTATGTCCAAACCAAATGTACAAGTTCCACGTAATCTGAAGGAACAAAAACGAAGGCCGTCATGCCATGCTATTGCTTGTCATTAGAAAGGAATATAAAATAAAAATGGCGTGCTAGAATGATAAAATTTATCTCATCTTAAGGAATTGAATCTCTCATGCAATTTTCTATTGTCAAATTGTCAGGTCAAACTCGAATGCAACAGCCTGGCAGAATTTGACCCCATTTGGCTGATAATGATATCTGTTGTGTATTATAACAACCACTTTTTAGCAAAAAATAAGAAGAAAACAGAAGTAACAAAGCTTCTTTGCTTTACCAAAATTAAACAAAAGGCAATAAAGTATATATTCTATTCTAACGACAATCTACCACCCTTAATTACTCAATGAAATTCGTATTTTCCATGAAATTCCTACCACCACGAAAATCACGAGGTATAAAGATAAGAATGAAAGTTTGGTGAAAAAGACCTATTTAATAATTACTGACTCATCAAAAACCGCGATTGTGAATGGAGAAGGTTGTCCCGTGAGCGTAGGCAGGGACATGCATTATTATATGCAGGGGTTGGGTTTGAACCCCGGACACCTCATTTATTCATCTTGAAAAAGGTGAATTATAGCCACTAAGCTACTTGACAAAAAAAAAAAACCGCGATTGTGAAATTTTAACCCTCCTCCACTTTCTTTGAGTGACTATGATTCCGAGATAGTCTTGTTTGGGCACATGTTTTGGACACATCATTTAAACACACACATATTAAAATGTATTTTACTGTAATTCTTTAAAAATAAATATCCTTATTTATTAATTTTGTTACGTCTGCAGTAACTTAACCTAATTTTTTCCCGCTCATTTGCTTTATTACATTTGCAATTATTTAACCTAACAAATTCCATCTAAAAAAATGCATTGCACACCAATTTCATTCCTATCCGTTTGCCTTTTTTTTTTAAGAAAATATTTTCTACCATATCAATGATCTTACGGGTTAAAGATTATTTATTGGTCTCAATTATAGTCGAGAAAACTCATGCAACGCACGGGTCAAAAGTCTAGTTATTTAATTATTTTCACTTCTCACTTTTTCTCATTATTATACGTGCGCTTAAAATTGATATATTGGTTATGTGTTCAAGTAAGCATTTTTCCTATGGTCCTTTATGGTTTTCTCATTTATGGTTTAGTAATTAGTACCTCCCTCCAAATTTCCCCCAAATTATATATTAAGGTGACATAGTTTATTAAGGTGTCACTTTTAAATCGATTTGGATCTCATTAAAAGTTAGCTAAAAAAATCTCCGTCTCAAATTAATTGTTGTTTTTGGGTTGTACACTCTTCTAAAACAAATGATTGGTTGAGTTAATTCCAATGATAAAATTAGTATTATTTACTAAAACATCCTTAGTAGAGTGAACTTCAATAAATAAAGGTATATTAATGTGAAAAATAATAAATGTTGTATCAGTATTGTAAAGTGACAATTGTTTTCAAACAGAAAAAAATGCAAAAGTAATAATTATTATGAGACGGAGGGAAATTTTTTAAACATGTTGACCATATTAAGGTTTTCGTGAGGATGAATATTGAAGTTGTCGAAGTTTCGCATTAGTGGAGTAGTTAAGTAGAGTGAACTTCAATAAATAAAGCTATTCATTCAAAATATTTTTTAAAACATTTTCTCGTCACTATTTTTTTAAACACGTCAACCATGTTTGACAAAGTGTTTTATCTTTGATATGACAGGCCCGGACGACTCATAATGATTTGGTGTAGAAAGATGTTTGCGTCTCGTCTTGGAGCATTGGAAGACATCCATTAAGTAATTAACATCAATGGAATACGATAAAGACTATTCTGTTCTTGAAGGATACGTTATGACACTAATGGAAAGCATAGTTTTCAGACTCGGCTCGGACCGGCCGGTCGGACCGGTCGGACCGTGAACCGGTGGGTAAGCCGGTTCGAGCCAACATTTGGATCGGCCATGCAGTTAACTCGGTCAAACTCGGTCAAAACCGGTCAAAACCGGTAAAAACCGGTGACTCGGCCGAGTCATGGGTCAGACCGGTTTTCTGCTTCTTTTTTTTTTTTGCTTTTTTTTTTTTGCTTAACTGAAAGTCTGAAACGACGTCGTTTTGCTCAATCAATCTTGACTCCTTGGAATTAAATGTTATTGATGATAATACTTGTGTTGGAATTATGATTTTTTGGGATCTTTTTGGATTTTTATAACTGGGGCAATCTCTGCTTACTTGAATTTATGTTGGAATTGGAATCATACTTTTTTGGGATCTATTTGGATTTTTACTACCAAGATGTATTTTGAGTTATGACTATGTTTTGAATTTGAGCAATTAGCCTATGAAATTATTATTGTTGGATAGTTTTTATCTTATTTTACAAGGGTCATTATTTTAGTTTTTAAAGTGACCGAGTCACCGATTCAATCCGAGTTAATCCGGTTAAATAACTATATAAATTTAATCTAAGGACCGAGTTATCTAACCGAGTCATCCGAGTGGTTCCGGTTCAGTCATGCGGTTCGACCAACGACCCAGTGGTTCGACCATTGACCCAGTGACCCAGTACCCCCGCCGAGTCGATGACCGAGCCGAGTCTGAAAACTATGATGGAAAGCATTCGTTTACATTTGCAAATCATCATCCTACATACAAGGAGCTTCCAAATTTAATGTTATAGTTTCATCTATTATTTTTATATTACCTTTACACTATAACTTTGAGGTGAAGTTTATTTGTCGATAAGCGAACAAGGTTGCTTATCCTCTTGCTAGGGTGTCCTATTCATGATCTAGTCACCATGTTTTTTGAGATTTATCCTTCTAATACTGAAACTTTTTTAATTAATAATATAGCTAAGTTGTTTTCGGTATAAAAAAACAAGTTAATTACCGGACTTGCTTTTAAGTTTGCTTGGCTTAAAATATTTATAAAAAAAAAAGCAAAATGAATATAAATTAACAAACTACGCACATACCATACAAGAAGTGTCAAGACTAGACAAAAAATACAAAAAGTATTTTCCTAAAGTCAATAAGATCAAAATTTCAAACCCAACTATGAATCCTTAAAAAAAAAAAAAAACCCAACTATGAATAAAAGTAGATCAAAACCTCGAACAGTTTTTTGTTTGGGTACAAAAACCTCAAACATTTAATGGCACCCAAACATAATAGAGGATTTGGTAGGCTTAAAACATATTATTCCAGTTATTTTGTGTGTGTGTTTTTTTAGGGAATTTTTGTGTGTGTTAATTCTTCAATTTTAAGTTAATTTATGATTTTTGTGCGTTAATTCTTCAATTTTAATAGAAAATGACTTATAATATGGAGTTTGGCAATATTTTGCAACACTTTAAGTATTCATATTAAAATTGAAGAATTAACACATACAAAAAATTGTAAATTAACATAAATATAACTAAATTTGACGGGCTGATCGGTTGAGGTTGAGAAAATTAACGGGTTGACACAGTAATTTTTTTCTTTTGGATTTTATGATCAACAATAATATTTTTCCAACACCCATTCAACACTCTCATTTTCTCTTTATCTATTTTTTGCTACCGGGGCACGATCTATCATATCTATCTTATCACTCTCTATTTTTCCCCTCTTAAAGTATTTGTGTGTTCATAAAACATTTTCCTTTAACAATTGATGGTTTCTATTGTTGATCCATATTCTTCCAAAAACTTTGCGAATGCAGAAAGTAGTGATTGGAACTTGTATGGAGTAGAAGTGTGGGCATGTACATATCTAACATCTATCTATATAAATTTAGAGACCATGGCTATAAGGCATCCAGAAATAGAATAAATTTGTTCAAAAGAAGGGACCTCACCTCACTAATTAAGAACAATATTGGGATAGAACAACTTATCAGTACCCCGGTGATTGGTTATATATTCACGATGGAAAGTAAACATAGATGATAAAGATTCTAAATTTGTACAACATGATATTATATCCTCATATGTATATAGAAATGTCAAACATGAATTCAATATAGCAGACAATTAAGGGTCTCTTGTAAGAGATTTGAAAAGCACTACTTGTAAAACAATTCTTAATTATTATGCTAGTTTGATTATTAAATTAATTATCATTTTTTCTCCGTTTTTTTGCTGGATTTACACTGGTGAGTCCCTTTGACAATTGCTTTCAAAGCATATAGGTCCTGGAATATTTTTTTTATAGTAGTAGGTTCTGGAATCTCAACATGGACAAGGAGACCAATCCGAATGAACAAATTATGGCCCCAATACCAACTTGAATTGGCAGCGGAGTGAACATAAATCTTTTGAAATAGAACGAAATTTAGGCTCAAGTTTAGCATCACTATCCCTTGACATGGATCAAATCAATAAAAGTTACTCCCTCCGTCCCAATTTAATTGACCTACTTTGGTTTTTCACACAGATTAAGAAAAGTGTATAAATAAAGGAAAAAGTAGAATATATTGTATTGGGAATGATAAAAGTAGTATTATTTAGTGATATATTGTATTGGGAATGATGAAAGTTGTATTGAAAATTGAAATGGGTCAGTTATTTTGGGACACTTTTTTTTAGAAAATTGGTCAGTTATTCCGGGACGGAGGGAGTATATATTATCAACACTTCATATTAAAGACGTGTCTTAGTCCCCACATGTCTTATATGATTACATTCAAACACTTCTATTTTTTAAAATTATTATAAGTGTCAGCATATCAGTTGTTAGTGTCATATTCAATTGATAGTGTCATATTCATTGTCCCGGTAGAAATGTATCATGGGGGTTGGAGAGTTTTTTTTTTCCACCCTGTTTTGTTATTTTGAACAATGTAAGCTGTTTTAGAAAGGAAAAAACAAGGTTTATTGAAAAAAAATCCTAAGATACACATTAATTAGATAAATAGTGTCTAATAAAAGTTTATAAACTCTGAACACCTCCTCTAGTCTTGCAAGACTAACTTAGGACAAAAAATTTAAGTTTGGTGGCTGTACTCATAGTAACCTACACAAGAATGATTTCTCAACACACTTTTCAAACACAATCACCCGTAACACATACGATGCGGATATGGTTCGTCCTCTGTATTGTGTTAGCAAACCTGTATCATAATTAAGACATTAATTAAGTACATCGGTTCTTTTTATTTTTCTATCAAATATGAAACTTGCTACTCACCGTTATAACACACCATTAGTCATGATGCCAATATGTTTGAGCATGGTTATCCATCCTTGTCAAAGAAGTGAGAAAGTAGATACAAATATTCTATTTCAAGCTACATAACTTTTTGTTACGGTCTCTTTTCACCAAAATTGTAAGAATTCTGCTCTTTACCCAAACGGTTCTGCTCATTCCCAAAGTAAAAGTCTAAAATGCTCCTACGCAACTTAAGTTGCGCTAGTGTATTCTGAGCTTATGTTAAGTTGTGGTGATACACTAGCGCAACTTAACATGAGCTCAGAATACACTAGCGCAACTTAACTTGAGCTCAGAATACACTAGCGCAACTTAACATGCGCTAGTGTATTTCTGTTTTATTGCTCATAATACACTAGCGCAACTTAAGTTGCGTAGGGGCATTTTGGACTTTTACTTTGGGAATGAGCAGAACCGTTTGGGTAAAAAGCAGAATTCAAATTGTAAACCATTTGCAATGGAGGGCCCTTTCGGTTTCCCACCTTGAAAGTTGTAATTGCATTGTATATAAATGTAAATTTACTCGTAAAACAGATGGATAGCTCTGTATGTCAAATCTCTAATATTCAATTTACAATGCCTATCCCGTTATAGCCTTCATTATTTGTAATTTTTTATGCTAGGACAAGATTAATTAACTTTAAGATGACAACATCATACAACTAGCTTTTGTTTTTTTAAAACTTGGTATCTAATCCAAGAACCGACTAATCTAATTCCACCGTCCAACATAAAGAAAATAGCTTTTGTGTTAACTTTCACATTGGGAAATATAAAACTAGCTTTTGTTTATAAAGAAAATAGCCACGAATATTACCTTTCATATTGAAAAACGAGTTTCCAATTGAGATATCTTGCATTCATATGTAAGTCACTACATCGGTGATTGTTAGATTACAATCGGACGTTTCATAAAACACATAAAGCCTTAATTATTGATTAACTAGTGAGGAAGGCAACAATGCACATAAAGCCTTAATTATTGATTTTAAAAGAATTTTTTGTTGTTGTATTAACATTGCTGATATATCAGGAATTGTATAAATAAAAACCATTAGATCCCCTAAAAAAAAAAAATTAGATATGCCCAATACGGGCCAACAAATATCCACCATAAAGTAGCTTAAAATTTGATTGAATTACTAATTAAATAATTATCCACTTTATCCCGTGCTTTAACCACAAGGGAATGCTAGTAGGAAGATCTATAGCGTTTTCACACACTCGAGTCTCTACTTGACTACTTCAGTGTACCACACAAATATGAATATTTTTTATTGTTGGATTAGGAGATCCGTTTTTTAATGTCCACCTCAGCTCAACTTGCAAAGGGTGGGGGTGAAGAAGGAACTTATTATCATTGAGATTCCACGAGGACATTCCGCATTTTCTATAAAGCTGGTCTCCTTCTTTTGAATTCTTTAACCCAAATGCCACTAAAATTAGGATATAAACATGCACGTGATGTGACACGGAATTCACAACTTACATACATGAAGCAATAACTTTTTCGGTTAATTAAGGGAAAGTCGGCATTGAGTTTGCTTGCATTACTTATGTCTTAATCAAGCCTTAAACCAATATAAAAAGGGGGAATTAGTCACTTTAGTCCCTGAATCGGAAGAGATTCGTCACTTTAGTCCCTGAATGCAGATAAATTGCAAAATAATCCCTGAATGTAGACTTTGTTAGTCAATTTAGTCCCTGAATGCAAACTTCGTTAGTCAATTTAGTCCATGAATGTAGACTCCGTTAGTCACTTTAGTCCCTGAAATTGACCATGCAGGGACTGTTTTGCAATTTCTCTTCATTCAAGGACTAAAATGACGAATCCTCTCCCATTCAGGGACTAAAGTGACTAATTCCCCATATAAAAAGTGATGTAATCCTGAATTCACTCCCTTTCTACCTTAATTAGGAACGAGATGCTCTATAACACTAACATCGAATAGGTGTTCGGTATTCGATATGTGTCAGTGTTTAACAAGACACCAACACATACGATACATTCTTATGTAGTTTTCTCTAATTATTATCGAAGTCTGCGTGTGATGACATATCATAGTCCATATGAGTTATTCATATATGGGCCAACTCCTCCACTGCTATATAAAGGGTAGCTAGCAATGACACTATCCTTCATTAAACATCATACGTAGTATTGTTGTTGGTTGCTACTACAATTAATGGCTTCAAGTTCGAATTGGACCGCAAAGCAGAACAAAAGATTTGAGAATGCGTTGGCAATGTTGGACAAGGACACTCCTGATCGTTGGCAGAAGGTGGCTAGAGCTGTGGGAGGGAAGACTGTTGAAGAAGTGAAAAGACATTATGAGAACCTTGTTGAAGATATTAGGCAGATCGAGGAAGGCCATGTTCCCCTGCCTAATTACACAAATAATGTTGGTTACAATTACATAATGGATCAAGATAAAAGGTTCTTACTTCTTACTTATATTAAACCAATTTCAATTTATATATATTATATATATCAAAAATTCATAGTCTTGATTTGTTGTAGATTAATATGGCCTTAAACCAATCAAACTAGCAAATGCACAAACATAGCAAAAACAACACCAAACCAAAAAACTTGAATAAAACCAAAAACAATTAAAACAGCAATGCAGTAATTAAAACAAAAATAAGAGAAGTAGATGAATAAAAAATATTTATATGTTTATAAGTAGGAAACATCTCTCACCTTCAAGCTAGTTATGTAAAGTTGAGTGATTCCAATCTTAACTTTAAGAATATCTATCCAAAATGTTTGTTACACATGAATAACCTGATTATTATTCATACATGCAGGCGAAAATATATACTCACCAATTATATTATTTATTTGATCTCTGGTCACAGTCTGATTGTATTTATCATGCATGATGCAGGATGAAGGCTCTAAGTCTCCACTAAAGGGTGATTATGCAAGAATGATTAAATAAAGTATATTATTATGTGCCTTTTTATTACTCTCTGTCCCTCTCTATGAAGTATCCGGGCATTGTATTTTCTATACAATTGTCAAAAAAATAAAAATACATTTCCTATATAGTATACATGTGGAGATTACGTTATTCGAACTAGCGGAAAGACGAGCACTATCGTGCCCGTCTGTCCGCTCTTTCTACTGCGCTAACGTATGTGATTATTTTATTATGTTTGTTTGTATAATTTTGATTAAAAATTTTAAATTTTTAAATGTTATGGAAATTATTGATATATTGATTTATAAACAAAATATTGTCAAGGCATATAACAAAATTATTTTTGAACTCAACATATTTTAGTTTGCCTGCATATAAAATTAAGGTAAAATAATGATCATTTATTGTTTATTCTAATAGTAATTAGTAACATCATAACATAAATGTATAAATAACATATGTAAAATAAACATTGTTATGACTACGATAAAAGAATATCTTTAGAAACTACATATTTCGTAAAGTCTCTATCTTCTCCTTCTATTTTGCCTTCTTTAATGAGAACTTTTGTTGAATTTTGAGAAACTCCTTTTGATAAAGCTACATATAATTGACCATATAGCAGAAAACATGTCGTGGAAGATAGATTCCGGCATTGGGAATGGTCTGCTCTTGTGACATATTTATGGTAATAGCAAAACTTAGTCTAACGGGAAACTGTTTTCTACTAAGCACAAAGGGAAGTCCTGAACTCACATTTATTTTTAATTTAACTTTGGGCAAGAATGCTCTTTTTCCAGCATTGCTTCTTGTTGGGGTTTTCATATCCATCATATTCTTAAATAAACCACGACATAACAATCGTGTCCCATTACACAGGTCATATATAGGGTCTATGTTTCACAACAACATCAAAGGTGTACGTTTTTTTTACCTTTAAAATATGTGGTGAGATACTTCCTTAAGCAATTGAGTTTAGGAATTCCCGTTGATATGGTAGTTAGCCATTTGTTTCTTTCTATCCTATTTATCTATCTTTAATCCACCGGTTCTATTTCCACTTCTATTTGATTTTTTTTCTTTTATATTGTAATTACGAATTATGATATTACTCCTTGCCTATGAATCACATACAATCCTCATATTATATGTGTCAGAACACGTGTTGCATCCGCATCCTTAAATATAATTACCCTAAATTATGTAATTTTCTCAAATTATCAACATTATTGGCGTGTCAGTATCCGTGTTGTATCTGGTTGTCGATGTTCGTATCCATACTTCTTAGCGGTCCTCTCTTTTAATGGCCTATCAGATGGTGGTTTGAATGTAACCAAAAACAAAAGATGGTGGTTTGAAGCTTTCTAGTGTTTCTATTTTTAGTTGTTAGTAATGAGTGTGATTATGGTTTAACAATTTTGAATTGTTTAAATGGTTTTAACACTTTGATTTCACTGTATTTTGTTGGATATTGGATGGGGCCATGGGAGCAGTTTATCAATTGTATACATGCAAAAAGTTTGGAATCACAAAAAAAAAAGCGATGATTTTATTCCTTTAAACGGCAGTGGAATGAGCTTAACGGCAGAGAATGTTATTGCTTATTTTCCCTTTATTTAATAATAATTAAAAAAAAACCACGGTTCTCTTTATATAAAAAAAAAGCCACGCTATCATAGTTTGTATAAGCAAATTATAAACCAACAAAGTCAAATAATCCTTAATATTAATCGTAAACAATTTGAATCATAATCACTTGTAAACCTGCAAAGTGAAATATAATCCATAAAATTAATAGACTTTGATTAGTTGTAACATGAAAGAAAAATAAAAAAAAACTTATAGATTAATTTTGAATTCTGATGCAAAGGGCTGAGAGAGGTTGAAAAAAACTAAACAATTCGGGAACGAACTATTAACTATGAGAACCCTACTTATTAATATTTAATATACTGCAAACAAATCTTTTTCTAAAATATTTTGAGTCCTAATCTTTTTTAGAGGATTTAAAGTACAATCTTTAACATTATTTTTTGCTAACGTTTGTTACTAATCTTTTTTTTAGAGGATTTAAAGTCCAATCTTCAACATTATATTTTGCTCACGTTTGTTACTAATCTTTTTTTCAGAAGATTTAAAGTTCAATATTTAACATTATTTTTTTACTTACGTTTGTTACTAATCCTTTTTTTTAGAGTATTTAAAGTCCAATCTTTAACATTATTATTTTTTGCTCACGTTTGTTACTAATCATTTTTTTAGAGGATTTAAAATCCAATCTTTAACATGATTTTTTGCTCACGTTTGTTACTAATCTTTTTTTAGAGGATTTAAAGTCCAATCTTTAACAATTTTGTTTGCTCACGTTTGTTACTAATATTTTTTTGGGTAATGTTAACCAGTGCCCCCGAGGCACCGGTTAAGGAAGTAAATATAGTAACATTACATTGGAACTTATGCAGTCAACTCATTAAAAGTCTAAAAAGTATTTCTTTTAATTTAATACTTTCTTTTTTAGGTTTCCTTAACCAGTGCCCGGGGGCACCAGTTAACATAACCCTATTTTTTTAGAGGATTTAAAGTCCAATCTTTAACATTATTTTTTGGTCACATTTGTTACTAATTTTTTTTAGAGGATTTAAAGTCCAATCTTTACCATTATTTTTTGCTCACGTTTGTTACAATTGATCAAAGGCTAAGGAAGAGTAACTTAATAAAATAATAAAATAATATTGAAATACTGTTTTTTGAGAAAGTAATAAAATAATATGGAAATACTGCTTTTTGTGGAAGGGATATGAAAATACTTGGGAATCTTTGTCGGTTGTATTGAGGGGAACAACACAGATGTACAACATAAAATCGGCTGATAAAAAAGTAACATGAGTTTTTGTTTTGTGCTAGTTTTTTGTGAGTTTGATCTATGGTTAACGAAGGTAAAAGAGGGTTAACGGGGACGATTATTTACATGGATTAGTAATCCACATGTTATTTTATAATTGGCTAACAGTAAGAACAGTTCATAAGGAATTGTGTGTAAGTTTTCTCATTTAATTAAATTTATTCTTATCTATTTGTTACATGTGTTATTTGTATTTAAAATTAAAATTAAAAATTAAGGGTATTTTTGGAAAGAAAAGTCCAACCCAAAAGTGTGCTGAAAGGGATAGTTTTCTTTATATATAGTATAGATAAAATAATATGGAATACTATTTTTTGTGGAAGGGATATGAAAATACTTGACAATCTTTGTCGGTTGTATTGAGGGGAACAACTCAGATGTACAACATAAAAGCGACTGATAAAAAAGTAGCATGAGTTGTTGTTTTGTGCTAGTTTTTTTGAGTTTAATCTTTGGTTAACAGAGGTAAAAGAGGGTTAACAGTGACGATTAGTGACATGGATTACTAATCCACGTATTATTTTATAATTGGCTATTTGTATTTAAAATTAAGGGTATTTTTGGAAAGAAAAGTCCAACCCAAAGGTGTGCTTATAGATAAAAAAAAGCACACTATCATAGTTTGTATAAGCAATTATAAACCAGCAAAGTCAAATAATTCTTAAAATTAATCGTAAATAATTTGAATCATAATCACTTATAAACCAGCAAAGTCAAATAATCCATAAAATTAATCAACTTTGATTAGTTGTACCATGAAAGAAAAAAAAAACTTACAGGTTAATTCTGAATTCTGATGTAGAGGGCGGAGAGAGAGGTTGAGAAAAACTAAACAATACTGGAACGAACTATGAACTGTGAGAACCCTACTTATTAATATTTTTAATATAGTGCTAACAAATCTTTTTCTAAAATATTTTTAATCATAGTATTTTGCTCACGTTTATTACTAATATTTTTATCAGAGTCCAATTTTTAACATTATTTTTTTTCTCATGTTTGTTACTAATCTTTTTTTCTTTTTGCTCACGTTTGTTACTAATCTTTTATTAGAGGATTTAAAGTCTAATATTTAACACTATTTCTTGCTCATGTTTGTTACTAATATTTTTTTAGAGGATTTAAAGTCCAATCTTTAACAATATTTTTTGCTCAGGTTTGTTACTAATCTTTTTTTAGAGGATTTATAGTCCATTTAATATAGTGCTAACAAATCTTTTTCTAAAAGATTTTGAATCATAATATTTTGCTCACGTTTGTTAATAATATTTTTATATGTGATCTGCTAGATCTAGGCTATCAAGGCTCTCAATTTACCTGGGCTAATAACCAACCAAATAAACATCATATAAAGGAAAGGCTCGATAGATTTTGTGCAAACACTAACTGGATTTCCTTTTTTCCTAGATATATTAACAAACATCTGCTCAGATACACTTCGGATCATAATCCCATCCTTTTAGAGTTTGATGAAATCAGCAACATCAGAAACCCTTATATCAGAACCAAAATACAAAGATTTGAGCACATTTGGACTCAAGATAAGGAGAGCAATTCAGTTATCAAGGACGCTTGGGGGGATTGCAGAGGAAATAGTATTATGAAGCTCAAACACTCCCTAGATCAAGTTACTATATGGGGGAAAAGTAAATATGGAGAAATTCCCCTAAAAATTAAGTCTCAGCAGGAAGGCCTGGCTACATTAAAAAATAGGATCCCTACACAAGACTGTATCCTCAAAATAAAGGAGATGGAACACAAACTTGATGAGCTACTCAAACAAGAAGAAACATGGTGGGCTCAGAGGGCAAAAGTACATTGGCTACAACAGGGTGATTTAAACACTAAGTATTTTCACCACAAGGCCAGCCAAAGAAAGAGAAAAAATCATATCTACAGTATTCAAGACCCTAGAGGCATCGTTTGGAAGGATAGTCATCACATTCACTCAGTCTTTTTAGATTATTTCAATAATATCTTTTCTAGCAACAACCCAAATATCAGACCTGATTCTTTTGATATGGTCAAAAACAGGGTCTCCACCCAAGACTATGAATTTTTAAACCAAATTTTTACAGCTACAGAGGTATATGATACCATCAAGGCTCTCAAGAGCAATTCTGCTCCTGGTCCTGATGGTATCACAGCCTTATTTTACCAGCATTACTGGGAAATTATTGGGTCTGATATTGTGGATTTTGCTCTGAACATCCTTAATAACAAAGGTGCTGTCAATGACATAAACCATACTCTAATTTGTTTGATTCCTAAGAAAAATGCTCCAAATTTACCTTCTGAATTCAGACCCATTAGTTTATGCAATGTCATTCTTAAAATTGTTACTAAAACCCTGGCCAATAGAATCAAGAAAATTCTGCCTAATATCATAAATGAGTTCCAAAGTGCCTTTCTTCCTGGGAGGTTGATAACTGATAACTCTCTGATTGCTTTTGAAATGTTTCATTATATTAGAAAACTCAGGAAGAAAAATAATGGTCATGTTGGTATAAAACTTGATATAGCTAAGGCTTATGATAGCCTTGAATGGGACTTCATAGAGCTTACTCTTAGAGCCATGGGTTTTCCTAACAATATTATCTCCACAATTATGGACTGTATTAGATCTGTTTCCTTCTCCATCCTTATCAATGGCCAACCTTCTGAGGCTTTCTCACCTACCAGAGGCCTTAGACAAGGGGACCCCTTGTCCCCTTATTTGTACATCATTTGTGCAGAGGTATTATCTGGGATGTTAGATAAAGCTCAGAAAGATGGCAAGATTAAAGGCATATCCATTGCAACTAATGCCCCAGCCATTTCACATCTACTCTATGCTGATGATAGTATATTATTTTGTAGAGCCAGAATTGATGAAGCTAAGACTATTATGGAGATTCTTCACACATATCAGCAAATGTCTGGCCAAAAAATCAACTTAGATAAATCTGAGATGGTTTTTAGCCCCAACATATCTCAGGATTTCAAGGAGGAATTCCAAAAGCACCTCCCGGTCAATATCAGTGATGGTATTCACAAGTACTTAGGCATGCCCATTCAGTTTGGCAGATCAAAGGAGCAAGACTTCCATTTTATTATGGAGAGAATATGGAAAAAGGTAAAAGGATGGAAGGAAAGGTGCCTATCTTTTGAAGGGAGAGGGGTTCTGATCAGGGCTGTAGCTCAAGCTATACCTACATATTATATGAGCTGTTTTATGCTTCCTAAAGGCTTATGTTCTAAAATAGAAAAAGCCATTTGCTCCTTCTGGTGGGGTTCTACAGACATAAATAAAAAGATGCATTGGGTGTCCAAGAAGAAGCTGTTCAGATCTAAGCATTCAGGAGGTTTGGGCTTCAAAACTCTAAGGGATTTTAATCTAGCTATGCTGGCTAAACAAGTGTGGCGTCTTCATACTAATCCTAACTCTCTTATTGCAAAATGTTTTAAAGCTAAATATTTTCCACACACTGACATACTACAAGCCAGTGTAGGAAACAACCCTAGTTATATATGGAGAAGTATCCAGAATGCTATCTGGGTTATCTCTAAAGGAAGCTGCTGGAGGATTGGTGATGGAGGTTCAGTCAACATTTGGGAAGACAACTGGGTGCCTTCTTATCAGGGTTTCAAAGTCATGACAACTAAAGGGCCTAATCATTCTGTTAATAAAGTTAAGGACCTAATCAACTGTCAGGATTCTTCGTGGAACAAAGAGCTCCTCGAAGACCAGTTTTTATGCATTGACAAAGATCAAATCTCTCAAATCCCTCTTGTCAACAATACCAATCTTGACTCTCTCATGTGGATGCATGAACCAACTGGGATTTACTCTGTCAAGAGTGGTTATAATGCTATAAGATCCTGGCAGAACCAACATATTAACTACACATCATCTAGTAGTGATGAGACACATACATGGAAAAAGATTTGGTCTCTGCACACTATACCCAGACACAAGGTGTTACTTTGGAGAATTTTAAACGACTCCCTTCCTGTTAGAAATGCACTAAGTAAAAGGGGAATTCAGTGTGACCCTCTCTGCCCTAGATGCCACTCCAAAATTGAAACCATCACTCATTTATTCATGACTTGCCCTCTATCTAAAAGAGTCTGGTTTGGTTCTAACCTTTGCATTAATTTCGACAACTATCCTAATCCTAATTTCATAAATTGGCTTTATGATGCTATTCTTCACAAGGATGAAAGTATCATCATCCAAATAGCAGCAATCATCTACAATTTATGGCATGCTAGGAATTTAAAGGTTTTTGAAGATCAAATGATACCTGAGATGGACATCATACAGCGAGCTTCAAAATGCATTTCTGATTATCATCAAGCAAATACCCAGGCTCCTCAAACCCTGTCTCGTACGGGTATTAATTCCGGTTCGCAGCATTCTCCAGCTAAGAATCCCAAATGGAAGCGTCCAACTCCAGGAATGGTGAAGGTTAACACTGATGCGAACTTGCAAATTCATGGTAAATGGGGTTTAGGCATCATCATTAGAGATGAAGCTGGTCTGGTTATGGCGGCAAGCACTTGGGAAACAAATGAAAATGATAAAGCTTTGGAGGCCGAAGCTTATGCTATGCTCACAGGGATGCACTTCGCTAAGGATTGTGGGTTTAGAACGGTCGTTTTTGAAGGTGATAATGAGAAGCTAATGAAGATGGTGAGAGAAGACTATATTCAAAATAGATCTTATCTTGGGTTAATGTTACAGGAAATCCACAGAGCCAAATCTAGCTTCGACACTTGTCAATTTCAGTTTACTTTTAGATCAGGAAACAAAGTTGCTAATAGATTGGCCCAACTAGCCCATTCTGAACCTAATAAGGTTTGGATGGAGGAGGTGCCACTAGCAATCTCTTCTTTGTATTTTCAGGATAATTTGATTTAATAAAATCGTTTCTTATTCAAAAAAAAAAATAATAATATTTTTATCAGAGGATTTAAAGTCCAATTTTTAACTGTACTTGCAGAAAAGTACGGTAAGGAATACTAGGATTCTAGGGTTTAGACTGATTATTGGATGCCTTGAGAATGCTCTCAAGAGTAGTATTTATAGCCTGTCATGGGCTTGGGTTTCGGTTGCTTGGTTCCCAAGCAACAGGGGTATTTATGTATTTTAGGCGGTTTCTAGAGGTTTCTAGAAGCCTAGAAGGGCGGTGCCTCAAGGCGAGCGCGCCAGAGTCTCAGGAGCCCTTCTGGAGGGCGCCTGAGCCGTTCTGGAGGTCTTAGAGCCTTTCTGGAGGGCTTCTAAGCCTTTAGGACTATTATGACGGTTCACAGCCCCCCAAGCACGAGTCTTGGGACAAGGCGAAGTGATGACAACATGGGACTGGATCTCCTAGAGATCATTAAGTCTTTAGAAAGGTTTTGGTGGTTCACAACCCCCCAAGCACGAGTCTTGGGACAAGGCGAAGTGTTTGAATTTCTTAATGCTTTTTCCTTTGGGCGTTGTCGTCCGAACTTGGAGAAACCCCCTAGGGTGATTTTATGTTTTCTTTATAGACCTCCATGGAGTATCTATTCGAATTGTTTTTATAGGTTGATCACTCACAGCCCCCCAAGCACGAGTCTTGGAACAAGGCGAAGTGGTTTGTATCGTTGTGACGAGTTTACTTTTTTTTTGGCGTCTCCTCATTAAATTTGCGTCGGTTTTGTTTGCTGAATTCGTTTTTGGAGATTTACATAAACGATTTTATTACTTTTGATGCTTCGGCGATTTGCAACAATTTGAATTTTGTCGTGCTTATTTTCTCGTATGCTCCGGTGACTGTGTGAGCTCAGATTCTCAACATTTGGCGTGATGTCCTGGCGACTTTTGTCGGTTGATCTTCATTTGTTTGGTGTTTGTGACTTTGAATATTTATTCAAGCTATGTTTGATGCGGTATCCCTTTCTTCTGTGGCTTGATTTTCCACGAACGTTAAGTAATTTTATGATTTTATACGTTGCTTTGATTTCATTCTGCATGTTGGTGCTTTTTGGTTGATTGTTGATGGGATGCGGGAGTCGTTTCTTTAAAAGTGAGCGTTTCAGCGACTACGTCTCTTTTGTAGATCCGATTAAATCTTTATCAATCAACTGGTACCTTTCGGCGTCCTAAAATGTTGACATAAGCACTTCGGCGATCATGTCGAGACGCCTGGCGTTTATTCTTTCGGCGTTTACGAGACGCCTGGCGTTTATTCTTTCGGCGTTTATTTTTGTTTTCAAGAGAAACCCTGATGGCGGGCTGTCCGATTTATTAGTTTACACTTCCAACTCTGATGGAAGGCGCTTCCCACTCTGAGGGAAGACTTTTGCTTCCCACTCTGAGGGAAGACTTTTTATTTTACACTTCCAACTCTGATGGAAGGCGCCTCCTACTCTGAAGGAGGACTTTTGCTTCCCGCTCTGAGGGAAGACTTTTTATTTTACACTTCCAACTCTGATGGAAGGCGCCTCCTACTCTGAAGGAGGACTTTTGCTTCCCACTCTGAGGGAAGACTTTTTATTTTACACTTCCAACTCTGATGGAAGGCGCCTCCTACTCTGAAGGAGGACTTTTGCTTCCCACTCTGAGGGAAGACTTTTTATTTTACACTTCCAACTCTGATGGAAGGCGCCTCCTACTCTGAAGGAGGACTTTTGCTTCCCACTCTGAGGGAAGACTTTTTATTTTACACTTCCAACTCTGATGGAAGGCGCCTCCTACTCTGAAGGAGGACTTTTGCTTCCCACTCTGAGGGAAGACTTTTTATTTTACACTTCCAACTCTGATGGAAGGCGCCTCCTACTCTGAAGGAGGACTTTTGCTTCCCACTCTGAGGGAAGACTTTTTATTTTACACTTCCAACTCTGATGGAAGACGCCTCCTACTCTGAAGGAGGACTTTTGCTTCCCACTTTGAGGGAAGACTTTTATTTTACACTTCCAACTCTGATGGAAGGTGCTTCCCACTCTGAGGGAAGGCTTCACTCTGAGAAGGCTTTTATCCTCGTTAAAAACCTGCAAAACAAATCTCAAAGTTTGATAAAGGTTAGGATAACTTAGAGTTTCATATTCCTGTTATTAATGGCGGGACAATCGCTTCCATATGCATTATGGCGTGCTGTTTGGCGAGTACTCTCCTTTCGTTAATCTTGCCTTTGGCGGGCTTGTTTTGCCTCCCAAGCCTTATTTATCTGAAATATAACAATTCTTCCATACTTTCAAGAAATCAATATCATAAATAAAGGAGCCTTTAATCATATGCAATCATACTTAATGAGAACTAACTATTTAACTCGCCCATATGCAATCATATTTAATGAGAACTAACTATTCTTCTCTTATTAACTCGCCCACATTTCTTACTCCTCTTCCTATTCTTTTTCGCTTTTCTCACTCCACAACTTTCTTAATTATCTTGTGATATTTTTCTTTCTTTTTGGAATTAATTCTTCAATTCAACTTTTGTCGCTTCTCTTAAATCGAAACTCACTCATTCCTTTCTAAATCTGACGTAACTCGCCACTTCATCCTTCTTCTTTTATACTTCTCCTCTTAAATTGGACTTGGCTCGATTGATATCTTATCTTCTACTCTTCTTTATGATCCTATTATATTTGAATTAACTCGGCTCATATTTTAATTTTTACACACTCTCCTTATTAAATCGAAACTAATTCTTTTATTCAACTTTATCCCCGTACTTCTTGCTCGCCCGAACTTGGGACTAATTCTTCGTTAAAGTCCTTTTATTCTTTCCCCTAACTCGCCCAATATGTATATCATACTCCCCTAACTTGAAATGAATCCTCCATCTTCTACTAAATTGAAACTAACTACCCTTCTTGTTATCTTATTCTTTTGCTCCTCATACACTCACTTGTCCACCAGAATAAATATTTTTGCTAAAACAATGTGTTAGTGAAGGATAACAGCATGTCAGTTGACAGTCCACATATCATGTATATGCACCAAAAAATAATTACAAAATAAACAAAAATCGATAAGAGCCTTCAAAATATATTTTCTCAAAATATATTGGGCAAGACACTTTCTTCAAAAACAAAAAGTGGAAATATAGTCTCCAAATATAAAAATTTTCTTCAAATCAAAAAGTTTAGATATATTTTCTCGAAGTATGTCGAGCATAAAATTTTCTTCAAAGCAAAAAGCGTAGATGTATTTTCTCAAAAGATATTGGAAACATAGAACCTGGTATTTTTTCGAAAAAGAATTCTTTCGAAAGAGAATTGCTTCCGGGTGGGAGAATCACTTCGAGAAAGTACGTGTGGGAGAATCACTTCGAGAAAGTACGTCGTCGCCAAGATTTTGAGACTTGAATTTGGCTTGGTCTTCGCCGGCCATCATCTCCTCGTCTTTGAGGTCGCCGCTAGGTCCAAGGGCGTCATGTGCAGCTCCAAATTCTTTGATGTCACATGCAACACTATAACTTGCAAACTTCGTTGTGAAGCTCGCGCTGATATTCGCCTCATCTTTCTCGGTCTTCCTTCCGTATGCACTCCCCAACATAGAATTGGTGCAATAACTCAACAAACACAAAAAGAATAGTTATCTTTAATGATGAAGTATAGCCACCGATTAATTTGACAAAAGACTAGCCATCAATTAAGCTTTAATAATATATTCACATGAACAAAGTAGTCATTGAAAACCCAATAGCATAAAAATAAATAGATATTATTGGGCGTTTAGGCAAGCAAGGCATTATCGATGAAAATAAACTATAAGGTATAGCATCGGTTATTCACAAATAATTAAAGTCATCCATGAAAAAGTAAAAAGGATAGGAAATTGAAGCCGCCGATGACAAATTCATTCATATAGTTGGTTTCGATAGAAAAAACAAAGTCATCATCGCTGAATAATTGGTTGTAAATATATTAAGCATTGATGAAAACATAAGTAACATAGCAGTTGTCGAAAATTGTATATGATCTGTCACAAAAGAAAATAACATGGTTTGAATAACCTGATATGATCTCCGGTGACGAGTTGTCCGTGATGATTGGCCTTAGGATTCTTTTGAGATCGCCGGTATATTTTTAGGTCTTCTATTTCTTGGTCTCCGTCTTCTGTTAATTTGATGGATACTTTAAAGTAACCGGCAGCTTGTCGTTAATGATGCCGCTTCGGTCCTTGCTGCTTTGAGAATTTATCCGGGTTCATTCCTCGTGACATGATTGTATATGATATCCGCTTGTTCATAAGGATGACTATGATGGTGACCACTGTCGGTCAGATCTTATTCACCGAAAACCTGGTTGATGAGAAATTGAGTTCGTTTGTTGAATCTTGAGGCCCTGAAAATTACTTAGAAAATACAACACCCTCGCTGTAGTATTAATAAAGTCAGGGATGAAGGTCCAACCTATTGTCTCAAGAATATCAATTATCATACTAGATCATTGCTAAGAGAAAAAAAACTATAAGCCAATTGCAGCACAAGGCATATATATATCCACCGAAAAACCAATGCAAATATGATAACTTGTAATAGATTAAATATTGGGCATTGTATATCACGTAAACAATAATCTTGCTTTAGTTGAGTGAGTTAAAAATTAGTAGCGTTCATCTCCTGATAAGTTAAACTTTATGACACATGTAGCAGTTAAAACCAAGCATGCGATGACTAATATACATCTTTTATATTGTCTATACGATAGTGATTGCACATAATAAAGTCAAATAGATGACAGATAATACTATGTTTGTCAACTAAGAAATTTACTCTAACAAAGGGATAAGAAAGTCTATTATGATATGGATACCGCAAAATCCATATGTTGGGATATATTTTAACAAATAGAGGTTAAAAACAAGTAATAGTATGGTTCCTACTGTTATGGATTTTAACAAGAATTAAATAACTGGACACAAAACTCCAACCATGATAACACAAGCTGACGTGCTGATACCATGTTTGACGGCTATGGTGCGTATGAATATATCAAACCGAATCGCCTTACAGAAAACAATATTACGTCGGTTTGCTTTAGTTTGCCAAAACTGAATTCAATCGAACATATGATAAAATTGAAAACACATATATCGAAGCTAGCTGAATTATATACATGTCGTACAAACGACGGATAGAAAGTATAGTAATAGCATAAACTAGATTCCAATTCGGTTAATTTCACCAAGAGATACGCGACTCAAATTATATAGGTCAGAAGCCATTTTAAGGATTTCGACAAAAGGATCAATGGAGAATAATAGAGTTAGAAAGGTACAACCTGATAAAATATTACGATCTTTAGGCGGCTTGGCGACAAGGGCAGCCTTTCTTATCTACCTCGGCGGCGTCGACGGAGCAGGAAGGCCATGAAGCAGGAATGGTCTCATGATGGTAAACTTGAAAGGAGGCGTGTTGAAACTTATGGCGATGAAGGAACAAAAACTTCATCGGAGAGATGGCGATGTTGGGATCCTAAATCATGATGAGAGATGCGATTTAGGGGTCTGTAGTCGGAGGCTACGATTAGAGTTTTAGGTTTAGGGTTTTCCAAATCACGATTTTGCGATTTAGAAACGTGGTCAAGGTCAGTTTTACCTTTTCCCACAGACGGCGCCAACTGTACTTGCAGAAAAGTACGGTAAGGAATACTAGGATTCTAGGGTTTAGACTGATTATTGGATGCCTTGAGAATGCTCTCAAGAGTAGTATTTATAGCCTGTCATGGGCTTGGGTTTCGGTTGCTTGGTTCCCAAGCAACAGGGGTATTTATGTATTTTAGGCGGTTTCTAGAGGTTTCTAGAAGCCTAGAAGGGCGGTGCCTCAAGGCGAGCGCGCCAGAGTCTCAGGAGCCCTTCTGGAGGGCGCCTGAGCCGTTCTGGAGGTCTTAGAGCCTTTCTGGAGGGCTTCTAAGCCTTTAGGAATATTATGACGGTTCATTAACATTATTTTTTGCTTAGTTTGTTACTAATCTTTTTTTTGCTCACGTTTGTTACTAATATTTTATTAGAGGATTTAAAGTTTTATCTTTAACATTATTTTTTGCACGTGTTTGTTACTAATTTGTTTTTTAGAGGATTTAAAGTCCAATCTTTAACAATATTTTTTGCTCAAGTTTGTTACTAATTTTTTTTAGAGGATTTATAGTCCAATCCTCAACGGCTATTATTTTTGTTTAAAAAAAATTAAAAAAACTCATAGACTCGTGAGAAATAAAGCAGGAAAAAACATAAACTTTGGATTATTTTTTTTCATAAGTGATTATTGTTCAACTTTGATTTTCTCAAATTCTGATTCATTCATTCTTCTAACAAAAAAAAGTAAAAACAAAGCTTGAATTGTAATGTTGGCGGAAAGTAAATTGCTCGAAGGATAAAACAGAAAGATATTCAATTCATGAAGTGGACCTTAAAGATATTCCATTCAATGGTGCTTCAGAAGTATTAATCAAGTTCGTGAGCCTTGGAACTTTCTAATTTTTTAGAGGTGATGAGATGTGATCAAAGGGTACTATGATGAATTCTGGATTGATTTGAATTCATGAGAAGAGACATAAAGAATGCAAATATAATTTTTAAACTTTTTGTGAGTTTGATCTGTTGTTAACGGTGGTAAAAGAAAGTTAATGGTGACGATTGGTGACATTGATTATTAATCCACGTGTTATTTTATAATTGGCTATTTGTATTTAAAATTAAGGGTATTTTTGGAAAGAAAATTCTAACCCAAAAGTGTGCTGAAAGGGGTAGTTTTCTTTATATATAGTATAGATAATATGTCAATTGATAAATGATAAAAACATATTGGCATATATAGCCGTTAGTTCTGTCAAATAAAATTTTAATCTCAGGATAACTTTATGTGTAACCAGATTTAATTAAATAATTTTATGAATCTTTAATGCAAATAGTTTTGATATATATGAGCTTCTATGAAGCAAAAACAAATAAAATTAAACACTTGATTTTTTCTCTCAATATTATTTCTAGAGTATGAGTTTGTATATTATATTGACTTCTAAATTGTTCAGTCGGCCTTGTTTTCTCACACTTTGATAATGAGTTACGCATAAAATGGTGAGACCCGTATAAGTTTTACCTAATAAGAAAGTGAATGTTAAAAAGAGTGTTCATAAGATTCGATACACATAAGAGTTTATAAAAGTGCATATTGGTCTAAATTTTATCTCTACACTTGCTGAGCTTGGTAACTTGTAATTCTAAAACATAACAAAACTCTGTAAAAAAAGATTATATTCTCTCAAACCTTATGATCTCTTTGATTCAATCGATGAGATTGAAGAAATTCTATGTACATGTTTAATTTGATAAGGGGAGGTAATAGATTTTAATAGATAAGCGTAGATTTTTTTTAAAATATTTAATGCTATGTTAAACAAAATGATATTTAATTAAAATTTTGAAGGGTTAATTATATTTTTGGTCCCTACAAAATTGCGACCTTGTAAGTTTAGTCCTTACTTAATTTTAATAGCATTTTTAATCCCTACAAAAAAAAATTTACTTATAATTTTAGTCCCTGCTAAAATAAATTTTGTTTAATTATCCTTAAACTCTTAAATTTTTTAACGATTCTTTTTATACAAGTTTAGAACACTATGAATGGTTCATTTACTAAAATATATAATTTTTTAACATGAAATAAATTAAATATGAATTTTTTAAAACGACAAAAGTTTAAGATATAAGTAACAAAAATATGGACGTAGAAATCAAATTTTTGCGATATTTTTTTCGGAGGACCTTTTAATAACGTTCTTAACACGCCTGCAAAAAAATTGTTGAAAAACTTAAGAGTTTAAGCATAAATTAAACAAATTTGGATTGAGTAAGGACTAATATTGAGTGCAGAAATTTTTTGTAGGGATTAAAAATGCTATTAAAATTAAGTAAGGACTAAACTTACAAGGTCGCAATTTTGTAGGGACCAAAAACATAATCAACCCAATTTTGAATAAACACCATCTGCTCGTATGTCTCCCCAAATTTATAGAAGTGATATGATACCGATTTATGTCAAATTGCCAAAAATAGAAAAAGGAATAGAGTTCTTGAAAATTCTCTCCTACAAAATAAAAATGATAGAAGTATGTCTGAATTTTAATCAAGCATAACGATAAATAGTTGTGGAATAATCAATCTTGCTGCTAAAAAGATGAAGTTTATAGTCATAAAATGTTTTAACAACAATACTTATAGAATAGAACTATGTGTACTGACATATTTCGGATTACATTTTCCAAACTGGTTGAGATTATATTTACGGAACTGGTTCGGATTATATTTATCGTGTAAAGGGTAATCTCAGATTAAAAAAGGGTGCATGAGAAACGCATAGGTGAAAAAAGTAATAGCGAACTTGTCTTGTGTTTGGGCTTCTCATATTTGGCCCAACGATACATTAGTCCACGTGCGTAACACGAAGTGGCGTAATAATACGAACAAAAGAGGAGAAGAAAATCAACAAAGATCGACCAAAGACAAAGATCAAGAAGAAGGAAGATGAAGAAAATCCGTACACCCAGTTTTGTTTAAAGTACCACAGTGAGTCTCATCTTGCTTTAATCGTTTCATTCCTCTACAATCACATTATTCTTCCCATCCCCTCACTAATTTGATTGATACTGATATAAATTCAATTATTATTATTATTATTATTATTAGATAATACTCTTTCTCCTCCTAACCCTATCGGTAACCGGTGAAATTAATCTTGAATTCAATCCCTCACATATGGGCGAAGACGCACAACAACAACCTCAGCCACAACCACAAGGGGTTTCTTCCGACAACACAATCTCCGCCACCACCGCTGTCGACTCCGTCGAAACTATTATCCCCGTAGAATCCGAACTGAGCAATGTTCCATCACGCACCAACGCCCCCGCCACAAAAATGCCCCTCCGTCCTCGTAAGATCCGAAAGGTCTCACCCGACCCAACAACCTCCGAATCTCAATCGGAAACCCTAAAGCCAACCAATTCCACCACCGCCGGAAAATCCAACGGACGGAACAACAAAACGGTTCAACCACCACAACAACGAACCTCAATTGTTCCGAAAATTGTAGCTAGGTCACTTTCGTGCGAAGGTGAAGTTGAGATGGCAATTCGTTACCTTCGTACCGCAGACCCACTCTTATCACCTCTCATCGACATTCATCAACCACCTACGTTTGATAATTTCCAGACTCCATTCCTTGCCCTAACCCGTAGTATCTTGTACCAACAACTCGCTTTTAAAGCCGGTACTTCCATCTATACCCGGTTTATTGCTCTATGCGGCGGTGAAGCTGGTGTTGTTCCTGATAATGTTCTTGCCCTAACTGCTCAACAGCTTCGTCAAATTGGGGTTTCTGGTAGAAAAGCTAGTTATCTTCATGATTTGGCTAGGAAGTATCAGAATGGGATACTTTCTGATTCCGCTATTGTAAATATGGATGATAAATCGCTTTTCACTATGCTTACTATGGTTAATGGGATTGGTTCTTGGTCTGTTCATATGTTTATGATTTTCTCGCTGCATAGACCTGATGTTCTTCCGATTAATGATCTTGGTGTTCGGAAAGGGGTTCAGATTCTTTATAATCTAGATGACTTGCCTCGGCCATCTCAGATGGATCAATTATGTGAGAAGTGGAAGCCTTATCGTTCGGTTGCTTCATGGTATATGTGGAGGTTTGTTGAAGCGAAGGGAAGTCCTTCAACTGCTGCTGCTGTTGCCACTGGCAATGGCTTGCAGCAGCATGAGCTGGACCACCATCAACAGCAGCAGCAGCAGCAGCATTCACAACAACCAATTATGGATCCTATGAATAACATGTTTAATATGGGGTAAGATGTCTCTGTGTGTGTGCGTGCGTGTTTAATTGAAATAGATTGTTCTGAAAATGTGTCGAAGTTGTTTGCTTAAGATTGCATATGTTGGTGATAATGATGGCTATCTACAACAGCGATCAAGTATTTGTCATGTGCTTAAGAGCTTTCATGTGTTAGTCTTCCATTTAGGCATAGTAGTCAATAGCATGGTATAGCGGCATAGTGTACTGTAAAAGTTTTAGGTTATTCATGTAGAAAATGTGAAATATATCCTGTTTTCAGGTGCTCATAATCCTTTTAGGTAATTCAAGGCATTGCATAGAAAATGTAGTAACAGAATTTGGAAAAATGTCATGATCTCGAAACAAGTGAATGTAGTTTTGGCTAATTTTCTTTTACAACTTTTTAATTCTCTCTAGGTGTGCTTCTTTGAACTAAATGAAGAGAAACTTCCTTTGTTATCTTTATTTCACTTCTTGTTTAGTCACTCTCCTCAAGATATGAACTTTCATCTTACGGGTCATGCCGTATTCTTTCTTTTCTTTCCTTTGACGAAGTAAGCTTTCACGAATCACACCTAATGGCTGTCATTCATGATTTTCATGTTCCTATTATTGTTCAATTTCTGTTCACAGTTTTCATATATCTTTTGATCTTGTGATTAATTGAATAGCAATATCAGTATTAGAAATAATGTCATGGCTTTTGAAATGGGGGATCAACCAGGGACATCTCTTGAGTCATGAGTATATATTGCATATTCTAGGCGAAACATCACATGCTCTGTCATCCTGTTGCATTACTAGTGTGTAGATTTAATGAAGTGAGGAAGCCAAGATTCATATAGAAAAGCATGATATTAACATATAAGATAGGAAGTGAAAGTGCAATGAATCATAACTTATGGCATACAATCGAGGCTTGATTCCTTGAATAAAATTTGATTGACTAAATATGGAGCTGTGAATACATGGCTTATAACTTGGGCACTGAAAAAAAGTGCTGTGAATTTGTATTTTTTTCAATAAAAAAATATGTGAGTGGTTCATTCTTACCATATTCATCTTGTTAGGGATGAGTTGACACTCACCTTTGCACACAATTATTACATGATTATGAACAGTATATTCTTGCCAGAAAGATTCTAGGCTGTAATGTACATTATGTTTCCCTGAGGAATGAAGATGTGAGAATTTTTATTCATCATTTTAATGTTTTTGATTAGGCTTCAAATTGAGTTTCAGTTGAGACTTGTTCTAATGAATGCCTAAATCAGACTAAATTTTTTTAATAGAGAAGGCTGTGAAAGAAAAAAATTTGTGGTTGCAAGTTAAAAGGATTTGGCGCACAACACAAGATGCATAAACTCCCTTGTTTATTTGTTTTTACATTACAAGTCTAGTGGTTTAGTGTTGAACCTATTTGTTAATTGTGCAAGTTACGCTCTAGGATGGCCTGAGTTAACTTTTTGTCCCTTTAAATTTTTCAAGGCATCTCAGATGATCTGTAATTGTTGAGACGAACTAAGCTGGTCATTTTTAGATATATCGTCTTTGTTTTGCTTTATTCGGTCAATGTTGCCTTTTCAGTAGTCTATTTGTTCATTAATGAATTTGATTTTTTAATTAATCTGATTTGATCATTGACCTTGGTATTGGGTACATCTTTTCACTAATTAGTTGTTCTGTTGTTGCGTGACCTTTGTTTTTTGGGATTTCACATCAATTATTTACCATATTTTGGAAATCGACTATTCAGTCTCTTAAGTTATAGTTTGGCGGTCTAGTAATTGGACTCATCCTGCGCGTATTTCTATATGCACCGACACTTCAGATTGAAGGCATGTCTAGTGTTGTTTCATATGTGTGTTTCATAGATGTATTTAGTTGAGAGAAACCGTTTCTCTAATGTAGCCCAGTTTGTGAAGCTAAGCATGAAAACCCGTATTAGAGATTATTTTGTCAGTAGCATGGCATATACCTTAAGAATTGTTGTCCTAACTTTATTAAGACAAAAAAGAGTTAAATGACGTGAAGTTCTTTCTTCTGTTGGTTGTTTTGGTATAGTCTCCTATATATGTTGTACTTCTATAGTCTCTCTCTCAGCTGTCTGTTTGCTTTGGATTATGGTTTATGCCATAGTATGTGGTTCAATGGTGTCAACTGCAATAAAAAAAAATTATTGTTTCATTTGTCCGGGTTTTATAATTATATATGCAAAGTTTAGTTACTTAGAAGGAGGAGGGGTTTGTGAATTCATTGGTATAAAAAGACTTGTTTTCACTTTTGTTCCTTTGTTTCTGTTCTCGATCTTCTTGGAGGTTTGTAATTAAGTATATAATTCAACTTAATAATTTAATTATCATGCATATCTCTCATCATTGTGTCTCATTCTGATGCTTGTAGGGCTGCCTGTGCTTGGGGACAGTGATAGCTGACAAATTTGAGAAAGTTGTCATCAAGCTTCGCAATCAGACACTCATACTTGACGTTGCAAAGCCATGCCGTTATGCATACTTAAGGATAGATGTTAGCACTGAAACATGAACATTGCATTGAAAGATTAGTGTATGATTACCTTGTGTTTAGTAAAACCTGTGCAAGATTAATAAAGGCTAGTCCTTAGTTTTGCTTTTTTTATTTGCCAATTGTAATGGTCGGAGGCCAATTTCAAGTTGTCATGTCCATCTTTTACCGCTTGGTACTGTGGTTTGGAATTGGGACCTTATATCTAATGTGAGTCCTTGTTTCACGTCGTGTTAGCGAATGGGACCCTTTGCATAGATAGAATTTGGATGTCAATATAAATGCTGGATGATTCGTATTCTTATTTTATAGGTTTCAATTTGAATGAATTTGAGTAATTGTTTTTTTTATTTCAAGGTTATGGTTATTTTAGTATGAAGTATGTTTGATCCTTTGTTATTAAAAGGTAATTCTTGTATGTTGAAGTGGAACCATTGAACACGCAGAGTTGAAGCAAGTTCTAGTAGTGATATGTTCTGATAGGACAACTTACGAAAGTGTTCTGCACAAAACAACGTAAGACGGCAAATATTAAGGTGACAGGTAAAGTATCTTCAATATAAAAAATTGATTTGTGGCGGGAAGAGATAGAACACTCTAAATAGAACAACAACAAAGCGACGGTTTATGTAATCATGACTCAATGCCCAGTGGGATATTCTCATGGAATGTTCCTTTATGCCTTTTTCTAGTCTTTGTAATCTTCACTTAGTCTTTATCTACATCTAATTAATTGAACTATAAGTAGCTAGTGTTAAGCCACTGCTTTTTGCAAAGCAACAACAATAGAAAAAGAACAAAAAATAAACATGCAATACGAGTACGAGAATTATGATCCGTCTTTTCCTGACCAACCAGTGGTTGACCAATACCTCCCAGTCTGGGCCAGGTTACCAGCCTTCAAGTCCAAACCAGCCTTCATTTGGGCTGAAGACAACTTAAACACCATTTCGACTACCCACCTCACCTATGAACAACTCAATACCTCCGTAGATATAATCTCTACTCAACTCCTCTTTCCACTTCAAAGAGGCGACACAGTCCTTATTCTTTGCTCTCCAGGACTTGATCTTGTTAAGGTCATTTTTGGTTGTCAAAGAGCTGGTCTTTTAACCGTCCCTATTGTCCCTCCTCACCCTTCTTTTACCAATGAAAAAAACTACTATCACCTTGTAAGAGTAATTTCACAGACTAAACCAAAAGCTGCCATAGCTCACCCCAATTACATTTCAAACATTCAACACTACATCTCTTCCTCTCACAAAAACAACAATAAACTAGCTCACATGCTACAAACTCTCCAATGGATTTCCACAGAAGATATAAAAAACAATAACATAAATTCAAATTCTTCTACATTTTCATACAAAGGTCGAAAACCGGACGAGGTATATTTGGTTCAATACACATCAGGTGCAACTGCTATACCAAAACCGGTTCTTGTAACAACAGGTTCAGCTGCTCATAATGTTAGAACAGCAAGAAAAGCTTATGATCTTCATCCAAACAGTACAATTGTTTCATGGCTACCTCAATACCATGATTGTGGTCTCATGTTTTTGTTGCTCACAATTGTATCAGGTGCCACATGTGTTCTCACTTCTCCAACATCGTTCATCAAACGACCAAGACTCTGGCTTGAGTTAATGTCGAAATTCAATGCTACTTGCACTCCCGTTCCTTCTTTTACACTACCACTTGTAGTAAAACGTGGAGGAATTCACAAAGGAACTTTACCTATTAATCTTTCAAATCTTAATAACCTTATACTCATCAATGAACCTATTTACAGAGACTCAGTGGTTGAATTTGTTCACACTTTTTCGCCATTCGGGTTAAAAAGTTCTTCTATCTCACCATCTTATGGATTAGCAGAGAATTGTACCTTTGTTTCAACTGCATGGAGATATAACGAAGACACTTTTCCAACATATAAAAAGCTTTTGCCAGTTGCAAGGCTTGAGCAACAAGAAGACATGGAAATCATGGTTGTTAATGAAGAAACACTTGAACCTGTTGAAGATGGTGTTGAAGGAGAAATTTGGGTTTCATCACCAAGTAATGCCTCTGGTTACCTTGGTCACCCTTCTTTAACAAGAGAAGTTTTTCATGCAAGAATCAGAAACACAGTTCGCAGGTGTTTTCTTCGAACGGGTGACAAAGGAATCGTAAAAGGAGAAAACAGGTATCTCTTTGTTACTGGTAGAATTCAAGATACTATACAGATTCAAAATGGTGAAAAGATTCAACCACATTACATAGAGACTGTGGTTTTTAACAGTTTCCCAAAGTTACTACGAGGAGGTTGCATTGCAGCTTTCAAAGTTTTAGCAACGGTTGTAATTGTTGCAGAGATGCAAAGGATGGAAAAAGATGTGAATGAAGGGATTCTGAGGAGTGTTAGTGAAGGAATTAAAGAAAGTGTTTTGAAGAAAGAGGGTGTAGAAGTTGGATGGGTTGTTTTGGTTAAGAGTGAATGTGTTCCGAAAACTACTTCTGGGAAATTGCAAAGATGGGCTGCTAAAGAGAAGCTTCTTGATGGAAAAATGAAAATTTTGATGGAAATGAGGTTTGGAAAAGATGTTATGAGGATAAAACATGAGGTAGTAAGAAAAGTGGAGTTGGAAAAGAATGGTAATCATATAAATGGTTCAGTTTTAGGTGCAGCAACTCGAAGCTCATTGATCTCACATCTATGAGAACAGAGTGTAATGCCTGATTCTATCAGTATATTTATGTTTTTCATGTGTAATAAATGTTAATAATATTGGACCTTCTAATATATTGTTTGCCATTCATGAAGCAAACAATATATTTAAAGAGATTATTAAGTGATATACATCGTTTATGTCACAAAATACAAGTCATATACATTGTTAATGTAAATTAATTTTAAACTCGAATTCATTATTATGTAGTAAGTTAGCATATTACAAATTAGAATGGTAGGTTCTAATTGAACTTGGGTATAAAGTATATCTATGTTAACACAAGCAAGAAAATGGGGATTAGGATTCCTACATTTAGTTCAAATTGAGTAGGAAAGAGAAATGGTTAAGATATCTTAGGAGATGAATATACTAAAAAGTGCCCTTATACATGGACCACCTTAGGTGGTATATACCTACACACAATTGTGACACGCGACAAAAATATTGAAATAAGAGATGAGAGGGGGTGATGATCTAATTGTAGATTACTAAAATACCTCTGACACATCGGATGTACATGAGAGGTGTATAAAAAAGGGTGTCTACCTATCTTTTTCCTACCAAAAACACCTAGATGTAGGTCAAAGGTAGGGAGTGGCAAAGTTAGAGTAAATGTCAGGAGGAGGTCAAATATAAAGATTTTTTTAAAAATGTTTATATAATAAACTTGAGAGTTGAATATATCGATCAAGGGATAATTTTCTAACTTTTTAGTTGTTCTTACTTTGGTAAATAGATTTGTTTGATGTAACTAAAAATATATTATCTCAATAGCTTAAAATAAAATGTACTCAAATCAGATAAATAATTTTTGGGAAATATTAACAAGTGCTCCGGGGGCACTTGTTAAGGAATTATAAAAGGAAATATTCTATTGGAAATTGTGTATTATACTTTTTGAAAGTTGAAAAAATGTTGGTTTTAATGCAAAATTTGACTTTTCTTTCTACTTTTAGTTTGTTAACTAGTGTTCCGGGAGCACCGGTTAACAATACCCATGCTTTTTTTTGGGTAGCCAAAGCTACACATCCTCACAAGAGGTTCTGCCCCTAAAGGTAGGGAAATGCTAGAATAATATTCCACAATTTGGTGTCACTTCTGTCCATTGGAGGATTTTAGTTAGCTACAACATTAATTATATGACAACCTTAGATTTGAATTGTACCTCACACAATTAGCCATATTAATTGTCAATATTGAACGATCTTAGATTTCAATCGAAAGGCCATTGATGTGGCTGATAGTGACCACATACAAACTGATAAATCCTTCATCTAAAAAATATTTGACGGGGCATTGTATTCAAAGTTCCATAGCTTTGACCACTTGCTTTTTCTTTAATGATCCAATAGTAATAATAAACTTAGTACAAACAAGTGTATAACTTATTTTCCCACAGGCAGATGTTAGGGATCAACAAATAGGCACATTTTGTTACGGGGAAAATTGATCGGTGTTACATACTCAACCCGGTTTAAAATTTCAATGGAAACTTAATTGTTTATGTTAATAATTAACATTGAATTAAGAATGTGATGATGTTACAATTCTATACTTCAATCATCATCTGTAGATGCCCCTTTAGGTGCCCCTGATGGTGCACGTGAAGGTGCAACCATTTCATCATCGTCGTCATCATCATCTGTTAGATCCCCTTGAGGTGCTCCGGTTGGCGACACAATTGGAGCACTTCCAGGTGCTTTAGAACTACCGTCTACATTCGCGCCATTGCCTTTTGGTGCCTCTGCAGGTGCGTTGGTAGATGCTACTGTGGGTGCATTTGCTGGTGCATTTGTGGGTGCAGATTCAGGTGTTTTGCTTGGTTCGTTTGATGTTGGTGCTTGTTGTGGTGATTTATTGGCTGAACCATCTGCTGCTGGTGCTGGTGCTCCTCCTTCTGGTGTGTCTGCAGGCAAATCTTCTGCAGCACCAATTGGTGAATCTGCTGGTTTTGGAGGTGAACTTCCTGTGCCATTGCTTGTAGCGCTGTTTGTAACAAATAGTTGGTTAGTGTAAATTAAGGTATGAAAATCTTGTTTTTTTGCACATTTCTTCCTATTCCACTTTTTTAAGTGTAGGTACTTCTCATGATGTTGTTGTTAGCTCATATGAATAGAGCATTATTGTTAATTAAGGTAAGTTTTCACAAAGTTTCAATGTTGAACTATATATTTAAAATTCTATGTGAGCCCGTGACATATGACTGACTAAACAAGGATATGGGAATTTTATCATTGAATCTTAGAATTGGGACCAAAAGTTAGTCCCAAAAGTTATGAAACACAAAAAAAAAAAAAAAACCACTTAAATTGAAAGTTGCCAGTCAATTTAGCCCCTCAATAAAGAAAAATGTCATTTCCAACTCAATTGGTGGTGGTATCTTCTTAATTATTGTTTGCACTAAATTTTAAGAGGACTAAATTGGCCACGAGTTTTAAATTTTACTGTAATAAATTAAGCTATGCTTTTGCAATTCCGTAAATTTAAAGATTTAATGATCAAAAGGATAATTCATTTATAATACCACTATATCTTATACTCCCTCTGGTCACTATTATAAGCAAATTTCTACTTTTTAGGTTCGTTCAATAAATGATGTATGTGGTCTTATACTTAATTGTAATTGTAGCATACTAGCATGTAGGCTGAGATGATTTATTCTTTGACTACTAGAGATTCATCGTTTAGAAACCAATTTAGAGTAGAAGAAAATTTGGAAGGAGAAAAATAATGGTTATAATCTTACTTGTCTGTGGAATCTAACCAACCAGCCAACGATGCGTCAGCAGGATTGGCGGTTTGGCCTTCTTCACCACCAGCATAATCATCAAGAGCGGCTTGGCCACCGGCCTCACCAGAAGCAGCACCAAGAGCCTTCTTAGCCTCATCAATAGTGCTAGCCAAATCTTGCCCTCCAAAAAGATCCTTCAAACCATCCTGTCCCAAAACTGTGCGGAATGGCATAGCAAGCACAATCGAAAATACCAAAACAAATATTATCTTCGCCATTTTCTCCTAAATTAATTTCCCTCCAACACAAACACCTTCGCAAATCACAATTTTATTTGTAAAAACAACAAAAGGTGGCAATGTAGTGCAACTTTCGTTTGATTAGAATTTTGTGTTTTTTATATGTAATGTAACAACCGTTTAGGTAATGTATAAGGTTTGGACAAAATTGAGATCTTACCTTAATATTAGGTTTATACAGATGTGTTAATTAAATACCCGCCTCTCACGCTCTAATTTGTTATCTATCTTTGGAATATTGTCTCCGTTTTATTTTCTAATTACTTTCTAATAATAGTAAGATTTTAGTTTCACGACAAATAAGCTTCTACGCTAGTCCTATTGCTAAATTCTTAACCAGTTGTATATTTAGTCATTAGTTGGGTTTTATTTTTTGGTAGAATATAGTCATTAGTTGGTGATGCTTTGTTCTCTGTTTTATTTATACCATCAATATTATTTTCAGTCTAAAATAATAAGCTACACAAAATTTCTAATAGAGCACAACTAACAGTGTTACATTACATGATACAACATTTGTTACAAGTTACATTATGGTGAATATAACGGGAAATTACTCCAAAATAAAATAAATACAAATCACATTAACATAAATTAATTGAAAAACAAGTAGGTCCAGAGCTCTAATAGTCCTTGCTTCAATGGATATTAAGATTCCTCATTCGCCTGAAAATGGGATAAGACACAATAATAAGAATTAATATGGCGAATTCAGCCTTTTAAGAAACCTGAGAGTTAATATATATAATTAAGTGGACATGTGCATGTGCCAAAAAACTTAATTAGACCCAAAATTGCAGCTGAGGTTGATTTAAAAATAGGACCCTGGGAGACAATACATATGTCTATGCATGATCCAATGATTATCAACGTTTTCTGATCAACGAGTTGATGATAATTAATTATATATATGCATTACGGTGGTCATTATCCATAGTAATAGATCATGTGCACCTGTACCAAAAAAAAAAAAGATCATGTGCACCAGATAAGTTTGATGATGGATTGATTTTCACGTGGACCATAAAACGTTCCATTTTAATCACGACGACATCTAAAACCACACATATTATAAATTGCGATTTGTTGACCACAAATATTTTATACCATCAATAGAATATATTCTACAAGTTATTAATATTTTCACAATTCATGATCACGTTGCAATTTACTTGTCACGGCTACATTTCAACTAACCACTTTAACTAAAATCTTATAATTGAAATGTAAGTAATCTAATGTGCGGGCAAAAATCAACGTGTTAAATCCGAGTCTCTTGAAAAATATCAATACACTTTAACTAAAATCTTATAATTGAAATGTAAGTAATCTAATGTGCGAGCAAAAATCAACGGGTTAAATCCGAGTCTCTTGAAAAATATCAAAAGACATTTGCAAATATTTTTCTTTCTTAATCCTTTGGTTAAAAGTCTAATAATTTGGAGTCCAGTCAAAAAATAAGTAAAGTTACTCAGAATTTGAGTTCAACTTAAATGAAATCCATTAATAAGTTGAACTCAATCATTTAGTTAAATCTTATAAATGGAAAAATAATAATTTGAAAGAAATCGAAACTCGAAAGGTCAAGAGTAGCATGATAAACTTCGCAATGTAGAAGACTTTCCAAAAATAGAAGGTATTCTATTATTCTTTTGAAAGCACCTATAAGGGGCCTTTGTACTTGTTTAAAATGTTCTTTGCTTAGTTTAATTTTTTGAAGCAATGGAGAGACGTAAAAATTCATCTCGGTTCATTTTTTACTCCTCCAATACTTAAGCTGTTAGCTAGGGACAGAGAACAGGTGACTTAAATGTTAAATCTTGCATAAATTATTATACGATCAACTCATGTTATAAAATTCATGTAATACAACTGATATGAAAAGATGAACTAAATTCATAGATGTAGCGCAACTATAAAATATTAGCACTTGTCATGAAAACTTAACCAACATTATGTACTGCATGGATTTTTAAGATGATAGCTTTAGAGTGAAATTGATTGCATAATTACCTTTGCTCATTGCCAAATTGCCTTCCATTGTTGATATTGATACCAGCACCTCCCCTGTAAGTTGGCAGTGGGATTTGATCATGCTCAATTCGAATGAGATCTTCCTTTAGGATCTCGTAATGCATTTTCACCTCTTGTATGGATTTTCCACCAACAGCATTAGCCACATGTTGCCACCGATTTGGATCTTCTGGACCATATACTGCAAGTGCATCCTCAAAACGTCTGTTCTCTTCTCTTGTCCAACCCATGCTGCTAATTTGTCTCAATATAATAAAATGGTAAACTCAAAAACAAAAGAAGAAGAAGAAGAAGGGAAACAATTGTGTTGGTAGTAGAAAACACAAAATAGTAAGAGAGTTGTTTACTATGAGAAAAGATGGTGACTTGAACTAGCTCAATCTCTTAATGTTAGAGACTTTGGGGGTTAAGGAGAAATTGTGGTACTGGTTCCTTAAATAAGGGAGTGTCAAGTGGGGGTGCTTGCAAGTTGGCGATTACTTTTTACAAGATATTATTCCCTTACTTCACCATGCCTCAACTCTAAATCCAGGGGATATTGCTTATTGGAGTGGATCTAGTACCACACTAAATTTGCACTGTACTATTAGTCTATGTATTTATTATGTGAGGTATCATTTCAATTTCATGTTGCGTAGTGTATAAAACATTAAATTAAAAATAATCACTAATCAACAACATTCATTATGTGAGGTATCGTTTCCTCTAGATTTATGTTTGTGTTGTTGCTTGTTTCTTGGTGAGGATGTTTTGGCGGCGTAGTGATGCAGTGACGGTGGTGGTGATGCACGATGGTGATGCAGTGGCGGTGGAGGTTATTCAATAGTGGTGGGGGTGGTGATGTGTGGTGGGGGTGATGTTGGGGTGTTAAGTGAGGAGGTGGGTGCTTGTTGAGGTGATTTCCTTCAGGAGCAACCTCTGTTACACTGGTCCATGTTCGTCGTCACTAGCTTTTGTTTGTGCTTTTTGGGTGGTTTTAGGTGTTTACGGAGTTTCGAGGGTGAGTGTCACGTTGTGTTGAGTCTTTTTCGTTTGATTTGTCTGCTGTTTAAACTTCGCATGTCATGTCTTTCGTCTTACATTTTGTGTGCTGGTTTTCGGTGGGCCGGTTCATTTGGCTTCGAGATCGGGAGTCGGGGTCTAGCTGCATATTTTGTTTGGCTTGATTTGGTTTTTCTCTGGAGTACCGGGGGCGAGGGGTGCCCTGCTTTTTTGGTACTATAGTCTGGTGGGCCGATCACTTTTGATTCGAGATCGGGAGTCAGTTCTTTTTGTCAAGTTGGTTTTTGGGCTTTGTGTTGTGCTTTTTCGGTGGTTTCGGAGGTCGCGAGGTTTATGTTAGCTACATGATCCTTCGGTTAGGTGCTCTTCAATACGTGGCTTAACTTGGGTATTCGGGTCTGGAAGTTTTATTTAGTTGGTGTTCTTTGTGGGTGAGTAGTGACGATGGGCGGTGGTGGATACAGTGTTTACAGTGTTTTTTTTTTTTTTGGAGTCTGTTTTAGGTGGTGATGTGTTTTGGTGTTTTGGTTGGGTTATCTTCAGGGGTGTTTTTAGGTGGTTATGGTGTACCGTCTATATGCGGCACCATTTGTATATTGTTTCGTCCATACCTTGCGTCTTGCGGGGATGACGTTTAATAATATTTGCCGATTCAAAAAAAAACAACATTCATAGATAGTTGAAATTCTTAAGAATTTTTTTACAGCGCGCCTTGTGGCGGTGGGGATTAGATACCAATTCCCATTTCATTTCCAACTGTTATAGTCATATATTCGGTAACAACATGAACAAAGAAAGATATTATGCGTCCTTTCTTTCTAGCTAGATAGCGAGATAACTATAGAATCATTATCTCGTCACTTATTTTTGCAACTTGGGGTAATATACCACTACTCTTTTTCTCGATGACATCATTCGTTTAATTCGAATATCAAACCGAGAATATTGGCCATATGTACGTGAAGTGTGAATTGATATCACAAATTAGTGTAGTACAATTCTAGATTGTATGTATGATATCAGAAAAAGTTTAGTACCATTCAAAAAAGCGACTGGAATGTGGCTTTTTTAATTTAATAGGGTCAAAATCACAATGAGTGCAAAGTTGGTCAAAAGTGTGTTTAAGCCTACAAAATACTATAGTATGAGTATATTACTATAATAATTTTTAATTGATAAAAAAAAAATTACTATAATTTTTTTTTATTACTTATTGCTATAATTTTTGTTGACAAGTCGTTGCTAATTGCTATAAATTTTAAGTGTGTGTCTATATATATATATATATTTTATAAATTTTAAGTATGTAATTTGTTCTTCCGAATAACTAGGGGTGTTCGCGCTTCGGTTTGGATCGGTTTTGAGGTAAAAAATCAACCGATCCAAAATAAAAATCACGTGCGGTTCGGTTCGGTTTGGATGATTACATTAAAAAAATCCGAACCGATCCGATCCAAATATATGCGGTTTTATTTGGATCGGTTTTTGGATATCCAAAGTGCAACATGTAATTTTTTTATTAATATTAATATTACTCATACACCGTAAAATAATAGGTTTGATACAAAATATGACACAAATTTATTAAAGGCTTAATTGATCTGCCGGTCCCTTAACTTATTTCTTTTATTCAATTTGGTCCCATAAGTCTTAACTTTGTCAAACACGTCCCTTAACTTATTTCTTTTATTCAATTTGGTCCAATTTTGATAATTTTAATCCCTAAAAAAAAGAGACCGTTGGATTACGGAGGTCTATCAGATTTTATAGTGTATCACCAACACCTAATTTATTTACCTTCTTCTTCTTCTTCCATCATCTTCATCTTCATTTATCCTTCAATCATCTTCATAAAATAAAATTAAAAAACCCAGATTCAATTCCAACACCTAAAAACCCAGACTCAAAACTCAAAATCATAATCAAAATTAAAAATCAAAATCAAACCCAAAAACACAATTATGGCATTCTATATTCTTGACCCCCAGTCTCTAATTCATTCTTCACATGTACAAGGTTCATCACTAACCTTCTCCTTGATTTCCTCAATAAGCACGTTAGCATCATCAACCTACGAAACACCAAAACTTCCATTCACAACCTTCTTCATCGTAGTAATATTCAAAACCCAACCTTTCCAGATGCAATCCTTCGCAATCTCCAAAGCCGAATCAACCCTAAAACCCCTTTTCTTCATATCAGCAAACAACCCCTTCGCCTCTTCTAGATTCCCTTCCCTTCCAATCGATGAAGGTCAGAATCATGCCCAACCCGAAAAGGAAGAACCTTTGAGGGAGTAGCAGAGATTGCGGATTTGTCAATTTTAATTGAGGTTGTGGGTGTTGCAGCTCCTGAAGCTGAGACAAACAGTGATGGCGGTGGTTTGAGATGAAAGGAACAATAGAAGAGAATTAGGTTAGAAGATTTGTCAATTTTAAAAGATTGTTTTCTGTAATTGTTGATTCTTGTATACTCCACTGTATATAACGAAATGATGATGATTTGATTTTTTGTGTTTGATTTAGAATAGAGATTGATGAAGAGGTGGTTTTGTTTTTTATTATTTCTGGGTTTTTTATTTATGACATTGATGAATATGTAAGTGATTAGCGATTGATTAATGAAGTTTATACTGTTAAGGCTATTGTTGTTACGGCTCCTGTAGAAGATGTTGCTGTTGTTGTTGAAATTGATGAAGAAATATGACAATCAATTTGGATGAATGAGCATGTTGAACAATAAGAATGAGTAGCCATCAGGATGTAGTATGAATAACCCCTTGTGTTGCTTTCAAATGAAAAATTGTGCGTTGTAGCCATGTTGTTCATGGAAAAAATATTAGAATAAGACCTAGAAGGAGTTGTTGTTGATGAACAAATTGTTGTTGTTGTTGCTGACAGTGATGATAAAAACAGAGAGGATTTACTTAAAGATTTTGAATATGTTGTTGGATGATGAATTTTAGTTGTTTTGGTTTGAGTTTTGGGTATAAATTTTTTGTTGTTGCTGGGTTTTGTGTTGATGATGATAGATGAAGATGACAATGATGGTGGTGTAGTGAATAAATAGCAGGTTTAATTTTTTTCCTGGGTTTTATTGATGAATATTGATGAAGGATGGATGTAGATGAAGATGAGGGAAGAAGGAGAAGAAAGTAAATAAATTAGGTGTTGGTGATACACTATAAAATCTGATAGACCTCCATAATCCAACGGTCTCTTTTTTTAGGGGATTAAAATTATCAAAATTGGACCAAATTGAATAAAAGAAATAAGTTAAGGGACGTGTTTGAGAAAGTTAAGACTTATGGGACCAAATTGAATAAAAGAAATAAGTTAAGGGACCGGCAGATCAATTAAGCCTTTATTAAAAAAGTTAACATTACACAATGAAAATGATTGATTATATTTGAAATAGATGAAGTAGTAATAATATAGATTAAATTAATGCAATATATAAGATTAAATACCAATAAGAAATATATTAATGCAATATATAATACTAATAAAATAATAAATAAGTATAAAAATTTGTTTTTGCGGTTCGGTTTGGTTCGGTTCGGTTTTGAAAAGGCAATCCGAAATCCGATCCGATCATAGCGGTTTTTCCAAAACAACATCCAAAGACATCCAAAAATATTCACTTTTTTGCGGTTTTCGGTTTTTTTGGATCGGTTTGCGGTTTTATTTTGGATCGGTTTGGATTTGAACACCCCTACCAATAACTATATAAAAAGGGCAAATTACACTCACCTCCCCTGAGCTTTCTTTAAACAACACATATACCCCCTCTAGTTTTAAAAAAAACACACACCTCCCCTCTAAACTAGCTCTGTTAGTCTAAAATGTTTGATTGTTTCTTTCTTTAACAACTCTGATTTATTTCATAGAGAAAAACTCCACTACAATGTAATCTTTATACACTGTAGTTATTTTACCGCTCCATCGCCAAGATACCTACATCCCACCGCTAGAGGATATGTTTCTCCGTGGTCAACCCCGAATAAATTTCACAATCATCCTTTTATGTTTCTCCGTGATTCAATTGAACATGAGATTGGAAATGGCAAGAGATTAGGGTGAGTTGTGAATAGTTTGCGAGTTTCAATGGAGAAAGGATTAGGATCTGGTGAATCAATTTCCAGTGCACACATAATTTTGTTTTACATTTTCCATTATAATTCCTTTGTTTTGTTTGTTTTTAAGTTTTTTTTTCTTGTTTGTAGAAATTGTAGTTTTGTTTTTGCGTTCCCAGGGAGATTAATTTTGCTATAATCATCTGTGTTGAATCATATATTTCATTCATTAGATTGTTTTTTCTATTTCTCTACCCTGATGAATCCCAAGATTTAGTTTGTAGTGTATGTTAACTGATGAATTGTTTATGAATTATTTGTGAGTTTTGTGGCATTAATTTATTTATGGATAATCAAACTGTTCTTCCCCATTGTGTGTTTTTTTTTTTCTTTTCAATTTGCCACTGAGATGAGGTGCCAATTTCCTGTGCAACGAGTTGCCATGGCGAAAGACATCTTAGCTGACAAAAGCTTATGCTGCAACCAAGAAGTTAACAGACTACTAACAGTGTTAACATAGAAGGGAGGTATATGTTAATTAGAGAAACAAATAAGGGAGGTTAATGTCCATTTTTAAACTAGAGGGGGTCTATGTGTTGTTTAAAGAAATCTCAGGGGAGGTGACTGCAATTTGCCCATATAAAAATGTTTTATGAATAGCATTCAAGATTCATAGTGATGGTGACAGATTGGGGTGAAGGTGGTTATTTGATGCAAAATGTACGAGAGAGTTTAACATTACTTTTCCTCAAATAACTGAGTTTTTGTCAATCATGGATTTTTACATCTGCAATTTAGAAATATTCTCGTGTATGGCTGCAATTCTTAGTGATTTTGGTCTCGTTCTTAGTGAAATGAATGTGAATTAGTATACAATGGCATATTCTATTTTGGTACATGAATTTCACAACATCAAATCTGTACATATGGATGGTTGAATCGGCCTTTTGCAAGCCTAATAGTATTCTCCTCTGATGTAATCACCGAGTCGCTTCAATTCTCCACTTTGTTGCTCTGTCACTGCTCGCACCACATCTACAATTGAAATCATACCGACTATTTTCCCATCTATAACTGGAACATGACGGATTCGATTCTCTGCAATACAAGTAAAGGGTCACACACATGTTTCTTCAATATTTGGTCACATAAATTTTATGGCAAAATATTTATGTGCAACAGACAGTTACCTAACATTAGTCTCATTGCTCTTAGGATGTTTGTGTCAGAGGTCACAGTTACCAGGTCATTCTGTTATAGGTAATCATATGAGTTAAAAAGTCATAAAATGTAAATGCTAGATTGCATTAAATAGAATGAAAATGAGAGAGCATATAAAATAACCTCATTAGTCATTATTTGTCCAACTTGTGTGTATAAAGGTGATCTTCCTTGTGCAACTATTTTCTTCAAGCAGTCTGTAGAATCATGCATGGAGCCAACAGAGATTTTAGCTTGTTTTGTTCATAAAGCTATTATTATCTTACGATTCATGTGAGCCATATATTGATACAAATTATAATGTATATCTATTTTGCACATGAATCTCATTTTGAATTCTGATTCATTATGATTTAGTCTGACAAACAACTATCTAGACTTAAAGCAGTCGATCACTTTTTCTTGTTGAAATTTGTAGGACAATATAACCAACTACTTTTCTTTTGTCATTTGTTTATCTCAGCAACTTATTGGGGTAATGTATCTTACGATTCACAATTCGAAAAATAGTTCTTACCTATTGACTATTAGAATTTTGATTTGATAACCATGGCCGTGTCCACATAATAAATTCTATCGTGAAAACTAGTACACTTAATTATTTTTTTAAGTGACATACATATTTTAAGCAACGCATAATATGAGATGGAGAAAGTATCCGAAGGAACCGCCTACCCCTTTCTGTGACAATGCCTGCTATTTGCTGGCCTTCTGGCTTCAGTACCACCAATGATCCGATATCATTTTCAGCCATCTAAAACATTATATATTTTTTGAGTTTGTTTAGAAACATTTTCGAAGTTATAATAGTAACAATGAAAGCTTTAAAACAAATTGAAGAACTATCTTACATTCTTCATTGCATTAAAAACAGCATCATCGACTCTACACCAAAGCCAGGAACCCACCTTTTCTTCCCCCTTTGTCATTAGTACCTCTGATACTGTAACATTCTCCAAACCCTTCTGCAGCATGGGTGGAGAGGATGTGCCACATCCAAAGCCTGAAGATAACTTGTTCAGGCCAAACATTCCATTACCGTGGAATTGTTGAAATATTGCAGCCCTTAAAGGGTTACGGCGAGGTTGCAGTATCCGGTAGATTCCTTGCATTTTTTGTTGTTCACTTTTTCTAGTTCTGTTCAATCAAAATTTAAATTAGTGATGGTTATGTATTAATATTTTCCAAAGCTTCACCAGAAAAATAAAAGAAAGAACCGAGGGTATATGGAACTAGTACTTCCTTGCAATTTGTATTTCATAGTGTTACAGAATGAATAGCTTGTATCCATCGTTTACTTGGACATATCTTGTTCTGAATTCCTTTCTTTAAGGAGAATATAAAGAAAGGAACTTGCTTTATGGTTGCTTACACATGGAATTGCCAAACCTTTTGGATGATGAATGTTCTGGCATTCATTCATTTCCACAACGTTTCACTCATGTTGCTAATCATAATTATTATTTATTGTCTGGTTCAATGAAATCAATTCCCAACACGTGGGATGAAATTAATGACTAAAATCACAAACTTTTTAAGGTAAGCTTCAAAGAGGCCAAGTATATGCTGGGAATTTCTTTCGTGACAAGTAAAAGAAATTAAAGAAATTTCTTTCCTCTACAACAAGATATATAAGAATGTTTAGCAATTCAGATTTCAGCAAACGTATGACTAACACAAATAAATATAAGGAAAGCACAAAAAGGAAGATGAATTGATTAGTTAACCCAAAAACCATTGGATAAGTCCTATTATACATGCAAGGTATATATTCCTAGTTCTGATTCTGAATATAAAGAGAACATTTGCAAATGCAATCAGTTCAGCCAGAATGTTTAGTATTTCCTGTTAAAAAACAAATAATCCAACCTATTTTGTTGTGATAGAAGATAAATTATTAACCAACCATTATCCATGTCAGAGCAAAAAAAGAAGCAATTTCGTTTTAGAATCCCATGGATAGCAGGTTCTTCCATTGGATTTCAGTCTCATCGAAAACAAAGATCAAAGTTTCCTTCACAATTGGCCTATTCCCCACCACAGCCTCCTCCTACCCCAATTTCTGAACCTCAAACAACTCTGGAGAGAAACATGATGTTTGCCATTGCCACATCAAACCCTAGTGAAAAAAACATCAAATTAGTTGCAGATCCAGATATCATGAATGTATCAAAGTCCCCCATGCAAAATAGTACTATGAAGGATGATGCAACAAATTTTGCTAATAAAGTAGCCACGGTGAACCCAACAACGGCAACACAGTTTCCGACAGATGACAAAACAGTCAGTGTGGTAACTCTGGCGGGTGACAACAGAGGAGCATCAATGCATGTGGCAGGTTCCCATTCCCAATCAACATGGAAAAAAGGGTCAATCCACAACATACATCGAACCAAAGACGAAGAAGAGAAAGATGAAGCGGGAAAGGCATATGTGAACAGCAACATACAGAGTATGAATAATTCATTGATGGTGCAAGGTTCAATAAATGGAAGAGACCCTGGTGTTCGTGTCATTCTTCCCGAAAAGCCTGAGCCTCAAGTTAAACAAGGCTTAGAAAACCGCGAGGCTGAGGTGAAAACGGTTAGCAGGGTAGAAAGGTTAACTTACCAACCAATGGTTCGAAGACGATGCCTGAGAGGACTTCTGGTGGAACCAAGTGATTCTGATCCTGACAATCCTGATAAACCTCGTCGTCATGGCTGCAAAGTCAGCTGCGGAGATATTAGAAAGGATAATGGGATTCTGTAACAAAATTGTAAACACGAAATACTGTATATTCTTATAATCCACTTGGGACATCATACTAGGATTTTGATTTGTCAGGTTGACAACATCCATACTCTCTATTGTTAAGTCGATTTATAATCTATTCAACGAGGCAAAGTACATATAAAAGTACAATATTTTTATAATAATATGACACTTACTTTGCTACCATGCTGAAAGATCACAAGTTATTGGACGCATATATGCAATGGTTACTATAAGAATTTGTTATCTTCTACCATTAAAAATACTTATATCCAAAATCATCTTTAATCAGGTCCCTTACACATTGTCAAAAAAAAAGGTCTCTTAGACGGTTTACCTACAGTTCTGTTGTTCAATAATTAAAAGCCAAAGACTGATGAATTAGTAGTGAAATTCCTCTCTTCTAATGTTATTCAGTAGTCAAATCCATATCATAATCTATCAAGATTTTGAAAGTTCTTTGCAACTTGTACAAAATCATAAAAAAATTGAAACAAGATTATTTACAGATCAAATTCTTTACTTTAGCATCGTTAACCCCATAGTTGATATTTTCCTACTCACGATAAAATAATACTGAGTAACAAGATAAAAATATTCACTGAATAACAAACAAAATTTAGAGAAAGGAACTTTGTACAAGTATTTTTTTATTTTCTTGAAAGCGGACCTTTTTATAAGTTAGTCATTCAAAAATCAAACATTTTACATTTCACCCTTAGAGAAAAGGGTTTACATCTAATAGGATGACTTGTAAGCTAAGTTACACTTCTGACAATGAAATCCTATTTTTTTGAAAGAGGACCTTTTTATAAGTTAGTCATTTAAGATTGGATGAAAAATAAAGAAAACCTATACATATACGTAAAGATTTGTTTGATTGAATGTGCGTAAGTAATCTTTACAAAGGGTATCTTGTAAAAGGATAGTGTTTAATCCAGCGAAAGTAAGCATCATGAAAACATCCCTAGCGATAATTTCACATACGTTTTTTATAGTTTGACATATTTCAACCCCTTACCTACCATGATTTTCAGCCAGTTCAGAGATGTCATTGGTTCCCTAAATTTTCTTGAATCTCTCGGGACACGTCTCTCGCTACAAATAACAATGTCTTTTTATAAAATTAGAATAGCTAGATAAAATAACTAATGTAGATAAAATAACCAAGTTGTATATAAAATAAGAATAAATGGGAGGTTTAATTACAGTTTTGACCCCCTAAGTATCAGAAAATTGCGACTTTAGCCCCCTAACAAAAACAATAACAACCGAGCTCCATATGTTAAGGCTCTTTTGTAGCTTTGGCCCCCTAGGTCAATTTTGACCCATTCAACTCACACGTGGACACCACGTGTGTAATTTTTAATTTAAAAACAAATAATAATGCCACGTGTAATGCTTTAATTAAAAAAAAGTTAAAAATATTTTTTTATTATTTTTGTTTTTTTATAAATTTTTTTGTTTTTTTAATTACTTTTCAAATTTATTTTTTAATCATTATTTTTTTAATTTAAAAATAAATATTTTATTTATTTTTAAATTAAAAAATATTTTGTTTTTTATTATTTTTTTTAATTAAAGCATTACACGTGGCATGTTTATTTATTTTAAAATTAAAAATTACACATGTGCGTTGAATGGGTCAAAATTGTCATGGGAATCAAAACTGCAACAGGGGCTTAACATAGGGGGCTCGGTTGTTATTGTTTTTGTCAGGGGGCAAAATTGTAACTTTTTAATATTTAGAGGGCAAAACTTGTAATTAAACCTAAATAGGAATGGCTAAAATAATAAAATAATCTAAAATACACAAAATAGTGCATAAAACAACTATTTTTCAACCCCAATACAAATATTTTATCTAGGCCTTACAAAGGGTAAATCATGAGAAAATTAGAATAACTAATGTAGATAAAATAACCAGGTTGAACTACTATTTTTTTAAGGAGAATGTTAACAAGTCCCCTAGGACATTGGTTAAGTAGTTAAAAGAGGTAAAATTTTGTTAAAAAGTGGTGTAATAATTAGTTAGTTAAAAGTAACAGTTTATATTTCCAAGATAATTTTTCTACTTTTGGATTCCTTAACCAGTGTCCGAGGGCACTAGTTAACAAGACATTTTTTAAAGTGCAATCTAAGCTTTACCCATTAGGTGTGTTTGTTTCAAGTTATATTTGTAGATTTCTGAGAATAAAATCATAAAAATGCATATGCCTATGTTTGTTACAAATTTACTAAATTTTATTCCCGGGTATAAAATGTTCCTGGGAATAGAAAAGTTTTCCCAAAGAAAATGGTGGGAACAAAGTTCCCATGGAAATGGGAAGAAAATTATGTATAATTACCTATTATATTTCCTATTTTTAAGGTTTCTTGAAATATTATAATGTTAACCAAACATCTTTTTTCTAAATACCTTGAAATAAAATTCCTATCTTTATATTCTAAGGAATGTTATTCCTATAAATAAATTTGACACACTTGAAACAAACACACTTGTATTTTATTATTATAGGCTATAATTTATAGCCAACCCCGAATCAAATTAATAAGGAAAATGCTAACAAGTATCTTGAAGACACTTGTCAACAAATTTAAATAAGGGAAATGATGCATTCAATACATTGAAATTCTAAAAAGTACTTTAACTTTTTCTAAAAAAAAAATTACAAATTATTTCTATTTTTAAATCTTTAATAAGTGCTCTTGGAACACTTGTTAGCCTGACTCAATTAATAATTAATTTTGAAATGCAAAAAGAAGAAATTGTTGGCAGTTATTAGAAGACGATAAGCATCCACAATGGAGACATCCATTTTTGGGTACTTAAATGGGTCCCACACGTACACATCACTCTTTTATCATTTTTTAATAGTAGTACCTAATAAGCACTCAATCCCTCCAACCCAGATCTCACACAAAGTTCTTAAATGGGACCCACTAATCAACTATCAATAATTTTATATCACTACATTTCAATTTTTTAATATTAAAAGCGTGCGGGTCCCATTTAAAGTTGGAGGTCTTAAATAAGACCCCGGGTCTTAAGAGACCCCAAAAATAAAATTCCCCAATGAGGGTACCTATTAGGTACGGTGTCTTAATTGGTAAAGACACCACCATTGGGGATGGTCTAAGAGGTTTTAGAAACCGCTGGGAATTCGTCCCATTGTTTTCAAAGTCTGTGGATTTGTCTTTTTATTCATTCATATCCAAAGTCCAAATATTAAGCAGGATCTTAGCCGTTATCGTATAATCATCCTTATCAACAATACATGTATACCTCGGCAGCAGAAACATATCTGAATATGACACTTTGTAATAAAACATTGGCAAGAGATAAGAGCAAAGTAAAGAAGCCACTACACAAGCACGTTACGTTAGTATATATATTGATCTTATTACTTGGTTATCTTCATATTAAGACACAAGTCAACAATATACAAAAAAAGACATTGGAATTAAGAGTGTGATTTGGTTATTAAATTTGTTATCACAAACAAAGCAATTCAGCAGCAATCAATCAATGGGTTCTCTAATGGCAGGATGGGACTCTCACACAACTGATCCTAAATCAGGTACTTAATTAATATACTCATTAATTATTAGTATAATTGTCTTTATGCTCTGTGTTTGGCTTCACGGTTTAGTTTTTTAATATTTCAGAATCACTTGAAAGGAATCGGTCACTCACCAAAGAAGAAATTGATGCTTTCTGGAGATCAAAGAAGGAGACAGAGGATGAACACGTCAAAGTTATTTCCAATTTATCAAGGACTATTCAGGTTTCACTTTGTGATTCACATCTTTACAAACTGTTTTGTTTCTGTGCTAATGATTTTTTTTTTTTTTTAAATGTCAATGTCAATGTTAAATATGTTAGTATGTTAATAATTCATTTCGATATTTAATTGGACAGCCCGGCAAATACGACGATACCGTGCCCTTGGCCCGCCCCATGAAGAAATCATTTGGCATGGATGTTGACAAAAATATGGAGCAGCTTAAAAATATGAAGAAAAATGGCTGGTAAATTTTCTCATGGCCAATTGTTAGTCGTTAGAAAACTATCTTTTAAGAAATCAATGTTCCAATTCAACTACTTGCAGACTTAGGCCAATTGTCATGAATACTTTTAATTTCGTTATATAGACTTTATATTGAATTTGAATATGGTTGCATTGGGTGAGTGCAGGTGGACCAAGAGCAACTGGGCGTTTCTGAATGAACCTCCAGTGATGGAAGCTCCTACCAACAAGTATGCATCGCAGTATCACGTAGCCAACTTGGGATCATCAAAATTAAACACAGGACATGGAATTAGTGCTTGTTCCGAATGGTCTATCTAAATCTAATTCCACCCTTTACAATATATAAATGTAACATATCCACGAATGTAATTTTTGTTTGTTTTTGTTTTGAGATGACACGAATGTAATTGTTTTGAGATGACACTTATAATTCTGCATTGAAAAATGTTAATTTATCCATAAGGTTTTGGTATTTATTTTTCTATATAAGCAGGGCTTAACACATATAAGGGAAATGTCAATATTGGAATTTGAGTATTAAATTTAATTAACATAACAAACAATTGCTTTTTCCTTTTTCTAAACGTATTTTCTGGGTTTTTCTAGTCATGTGCTGCGTTTTGGGCTTTTCGAGCACTTCGCTTTGTTGTGAGTTGTTTTTGTTCATAGCTTCCACCACGTCACTGTTGAGGGTAACCAAATCGTTTGCTCAAGTTTTAGCCAATTCGGGCAACATTACTACTTCGCAGCTACCTAAACCTCGTTTTAAAGGTGAGCAAATCTCCATCAAAATATCTGAAGATGAATGGCACGTGTCCTAGACAGTCAAAATATCCTTCCCAGGAGGTTCACTCTCCCAAAGGGTTCCTCCTATGCTAGACTTAAAAGAAAGAATCTTAAGTTTTGGAAGACTAACAGCCCATGGTTTCATTACATAAAGGTTACTTTGAATTTTTTCATCCTTGGATGATCGAAGTGCAGTTTGATCTATTGGTTCTTGGAATCTCTCACTAGGCTTCCTTCGAACCTTTGTTTGGACTGTTGACTTCAATCCTCACATTGTGCAACAAACCATTCCTCAAACATGGGTACTCTTTTGGCCCTTTTGATGATTTTGCCAGAGTTCTAATAAGGTTGATTTAACTTCATATATGTGTGAAAGAATCCTCGTTGAAAGGAACAATTTTAATTTTTACATGGTTGTTGAGTATGACCGATTTTATGTTACTCGTCTTAGATTATTGGACATTCTTTTAAGAAGTGCAAGTATCGTATTCCTTCTGAAGCACAACATGTTGTTAAGCCTATTGTCTCACGTGTTTAGTCCTTCAAATTAAGCTTTGGAAAACTAACGTCCCATGGTCCATGATTTCATTGGGTAAAGGTTATTTTTTTCTTCCTTGAATGATCTAAGTGTATTTTGATCTATTGGGTCTTGCGATCTCTCATCGGGCTTCCTTTGAATCTTTCCTTGGATTGGTGACTTCATTCCTCACATGGTGCAGCAAACCACTACTTAAACATGGATACTCTTTTAGCTCTTGATGAGGCAACTAGGATGAGAACTTTTTTTTTTGTCAGAGTTCTAATAAAGGTTGATTTAACTTCAAATATGCATGAAAGAATCCAAGTTGAAAAGAACAATTGATTTTTATTTGTAACTCGTGTTAGATTATTGGACATTCTTTTATGAACTCCAAGTATTAGATTTCTCCCAGAGCGCAACATGTTGTTAAGCCTAATGTTTAAGTGTCTAGTCCTTCATATATTGCTATGTCCTCCCAACAACTACATGAACCCCGTGCTAGATAATGAATTTACCAAAAACTAAATGTGGCACCCGAGGTGGAACCAAAGTAAAGTTGCCAAATCCGGGTGATTTGATTTAGCACCTCTTTGAATTTGTTGATAGTGGTGCACCGAAATCGAAATATGTCTAAAACACTGCGAATGAATACACCCTCCGGTCACTAATATAAGCAAAAATCTACATTTTAGATTCATTCATTTAATGATGCACGTAGTCTTTATTATAGACCACATACATCATTAAATGAATGAACCTAAAATATAGATTTTTGTTTATATTAGTGACCGGAGGGTGTATATTGGAGTTTTACAAATAGCCTGATCTAGAATGAGGGTGAAGATAAAATGAATGATATTGAAGACCATAGGATATGTAGGACTTTGATATCATTCTTTCTTTGTACCCCTTATTTTATTCGCATGTTGTAGTATAATGTGTGCACGAGGGAGTATAATTGGGATATAGCGAAGAAAGACGAAGATGAACTGCTAAAGAGGCTCAATAGTCTTAAGGGTGTGAAACAAAATATTAAGGATATGAACTCCGAGAATGAGGACAAATCTATTGTAGAGATGACCGGCAGAAATTTAGAGAAGCTTTTAGAAATCAGAGGTGGAGAGAAAGTCAGAGAAAAAAAGCTGAGAAGGCCATATAATACTCCAATGTCAAAATTGAAATATTAAAATTGCAAGTTAAAGGCCTTGAATTTTGGGATGGAAGAGTTGAAATATTACGGTTCGTCCTCACATAATGTAATCAATGGCTCAAAGAATGATAATTACGTCAGGAAGAAAGCCACTCATGAGCCGAAAGTGATGTCAACTGTGGACTTTACTGCAGGTTTTGCATAGGCGGTGACTCAAATTCAGGTTATGCTTTTTTATAGTGGAACAAGTTCTCATGAAGTGTATTTTAAAGAAGGGTCTTTCTAACCATTGCCCTAAGGGAAATAGTCAAGGAATCCATTAATAGAAACTTTGTCTTGGAAATATACTCCTTCTGTCTCAAATTATAAGTCGCTCTGAAAGAAAAAATTGTCACAAATTATAAGTCGTTTTACAATACTCATGAAACATTAATGTCACTTATCTTATTATACCATTAACTATTTATTACGCCGTTCTTTTAATTCTTGAATTTATCTTTTCCATATTATTTATTAAGGGCAATTTTGTAAAGCAGCTCATAATATCTCTTTTCCATATAAAATCAATTGCATTTCTTAATACGTTTGAAATGACCAAAACGACTTATAATTTGGAACAGGGGGAGTAAGTTTTTACTTTTATCTTAGCAATAATTACAATACTTTTTTATGCAAACTTATTAATTTTAATAATCTAACCAATACTCCAAAAACACTCATTATCGTTCTCCTTTAAATAATACAATTAATCGGCCTATCACTTTGAAAAATTAAAATAAATTTAACTAATCATTTTGTTCAAAATTATAATTTTTTTGCAACAAAACGAATCCAAGCTATAAGTTTACCATTCATAACTTTTTTTTTTCATTTATATTAATTTATCTTTATCATATTATTGAGGAAAGATAATTTACTAATAAATAATAACTCTTTTAATTTTCCTTTTTCCATACAAAATTAATCATATTTTACAGTAATTTATCTGAAATTATCAAAGTAGTTTAAAATTTGAGACAAAAGTACTTTTCTTAAATAGTTTTTTAGGTGAACATGGTTTTATTTATAAGACTTTCTAACTATTAAAAGAAAATAGTTGCTCAAAAATATCCTAGGAGAGAGAAATTTCTAAACTGTCCAGGTACGTTTTTTATTGGCCATAAAACTGTCTAGGTACGTTGAACGAGCAAATAATGTTCCTTATAAATCTTCTGAAAATAGATCTAACTATTTGAGTTTAATTTACTGAAAAAAAAATTTAAAAAAAAATCATGTTAGGGGAAATGGTGAAATCAACTTTTTAATAATATTAAAAAATTTCGTAAAACAGAAAACCGTTTTTTGAAATGTAATTATTTCCGACAAAGTAATTGAGTTTAAGCGGTTAATAAGTTTTACGAATAACAAATTGTTCGAAATAAACTGAGTTCTATTTCAAAGTGAAAGAATTCTTGGTAAAACTGTCTTTTCCTCCCAGTCAAACTCTAAATTACGATAACTCTTTTGCTCTAAGAATCGAAGAGTTAACATAAAAAAATATATAATTATTCCTTTATGTAAATAAATCCATAAAAAATTGTGCATTTTATATTAAATATATAAAAAAAAATTGTGGTGACTGAGGTTTGAACCCCGGACCTTACATATATCATGAATTGTCCTATCAACTAAACTAAACTCGCGAAAACTATATAATTATTTAAAATAGTTAAAGAATGTCCAAATACATTGAACCTGCCGATCATTTCATTTACAACGTTCTAGAATGTTGCTAATATTATATATATATAGTTAAAGAATGTTCAACTATAAATTTACAATCCTCTAAAACAAACTATAAATTTAAAAAAAAAAGTTATGACATCGAAACTAAAGTAATAGAGAGAAAATAAAAATATAATATAAATACAAAAAAAATTGTTACAAAATTGTTTTAAAAATATAATTTTTTAGTAAATATATTTATAACTGAGTGTAGAGGATGAAGAGGAAAAAATTCTCTAAGTTTGTAAGCTTTTGCAATAATTTTAAAATAAAAATATAAATAAAACTTAGATGCATTTTTTCTAACATGTTGTTGTGTTATTATTTACTTAAAATATTTATAACTAACTTATGATTTCCTCAAATTATTTTTTCATTAAAATTCAAAAATAATATCAAAAACACTTGAGAAAACACACCTAAATCTAGTCCTAAAAATAATTAAAGAAAATGTTAAACATGAATTTTGACTAAAGTCTGAAATTATCTAGAGCCTTGTATCGGAGAAAATATTATGACAATCCCTTTTTAAATAGGAAAATGCTAACAAGTGTCCTAAGGGCATTGTTTAAGCATCTAAAAGTACCCGGGGCACTCTTTAAGCACTTTAAATAGTAAGTTTTTTATGAAAAGTTGGGTAATCAATGCATTGGAAATTGTACTGATTGACTTTTTAAAGGAATAATTGTTAAATTGAGGATGCTTAAAGAGTGCCCGGGGGCACTCGTTAACAAAACCCTTTTAAATATTATCCAAAATGTTAAAAGGCCAAGATGTGCTGTAGGTACGGGTCGAACCATCAAAGAAAGCACTTCACCAACCCCACGTTAGATAGAAAGGAGACAACAAGAGTGCTAAAGTAAAGCCACCAACTCCTTTGCTTTGAAATCAAGATTCCATATGATTATTAAGTAACCAATGGAATTAAGACTCATCATCATTATGTATAGTACCACTTTATCATTTATCTATGTCCAGTCTAACCCAAACAGATAAATGATTGTGACCTGGTTCTCTACGGTCAAAATTTCTTGCATTGGGCATATTAAGACGAGAATATCAGTGGATCAAAATGCGAACGAAGGATTTAAGTTTTGTATTTTAGTTTTTCAAAAAAAAAATTGTGTATTTTAAATTATACAATTAAAAAAAAATCTACATTTTCTAGACGGTCTAATTAAGATTAGACGATCATCGTTATTTCAAATGCGTGAATGTCAGATCTCTTAATTCAAAAAACCTCAAGTAATCATGTATAAGCTCCTTTAATACAATTCATTTGATTTCTTCAAAACGAATAATCTATAAGCTCTGTTTTTTGCTACAACAAACGTTAATAAACATTTTATCCCTCAGTAACGAAGTATAAAGAAAAATGGGTATACATTACTTTTTTTTTAATATTATTTTCTTTAATCCATTTTTACTTACAATTCGTTAGCAAAGAGTGTGTATTTAAAAAGTATAATATATTAAATTTGGAATATATATATATATATATATATATATATATATATATATATATATATATATATATATATGAGGCTTGCTAACTTACACCCTATATATAAGTTACCTCCAATTAAAAATTAAGTATATGATATTTTTTTCTTTATGGAAAAAGTATATGATAGTTATTTCTAAAAAGCAATTTAAAGTGACAATGTGTGTGGTTTTTTGAGAAATTTTCACCGAATGAACCATAAAACTAATTTAAAATGAAAGCATACTCTCTATTTTTTTTTTCAAGAAACAATGAAATGAAAGCGGGAGCAATTCTTCCATGGACACAAACCCAAATCAAATTTATTTAGGCGCACACACAAATGTAAAAAATTAAAACACAAATGTAAAAAATTAAAACACAAATTATTTAGTCACATTATTTAATTCTTTTATCTTTTAATTTTTTATTTATTTGTGAGTGTGTGCCCAAATAAAATTGATTTGGGGTTGTGTCCATGTCAGAATTTCTCTGAAAGCAGTGTCTGTCATTTTTTTTAAATGTCAAATGCATTTAAAAAAAACTATAAAAGAAAATGGTAAGATAAGTTTCTCTCTCTCAATATTCTTTTTAAGATTATCACGATATTGGTATGAAATTGTCACCACTATTTAACAGTGACTAATCATTGTCGAAAAACTTATGGGGTATGTAAGATGAGTTCTTCCATCCCAACCAAAAAAATTTCTATATGCATGAGGAGAAATTGAACCCTGACCAAATACTTAAGGGTCCAATCTCTTACCACCAGACCAATTCATCAATGGTTTCTCACATATATTATTTATTATTTTTGGTACAAGGTTTCTCACATATATTTTATTTTATTTTTGGTACAAGGTTTCTCACATAGTAGTATATTTATTAAAGTGAAAATAAAAATAAAAGTCCGAAAAATGCATTTATGTCTAAATGTGTACTCCATTTGTAACAAAAAAATAAAAATAATAATGTGTACTCCATTGTTAACAAAGAGTAAAAATTTGTTAAAGAAAAATGATGTTTTTTTAAACAAAGAAATATGATGTACTTAGTCATAAAACAGGAGAAAATACATCAGCTTTTTTGAAGGGACATCAGTTTTTTTATATCTATGTTTATATTTTAGGGTTAAATATGTTTTTGGTCCCTATAAATATACCAACTTTTCGTTTTAGTCCTCAAAAAATTTTCCATCTTCACTTTTGGCCCCTCTTTTAAAGTAAACTCATATGTATAATTCATATTTTTGAATAAAATTTTGCAGAAAAATTCATAATATTATAAGAATCTCTCCAAAAAAAATTTAATTTTTTTTAACAAAACATGAATTTAATATGAATTTTTATATTTTTTTATGGTTAAAAATTCATATTAAATTTATGTTTTGTTAAAAAATTCTAATTTTTTTTTGGGAAATATTTTTATAATATTCTACACATTTCTGCACAATTTCATTAAAAAATACTAAAATTAACTTAAAAATAGGGACCAAAATAGTAATTGAAAATTTTATATAGACTAAAAGTTGAAGGAAAATTTTAGAGGGACAAAAACGAAAAGTTGGTATATTTATAGGGACCAAAAACATATTTAACCCTATATTTTATATGGTTGAAGGAAGTTAAATAAGGGCATAATTGTAATTGAATTGGGATAATTTTGCCTATAATTAAGAGGGCTGGTAAGAAAGCAAAACAGAAAAAACTCTAAAGCAGTTTGGAAAGAGTGAATTGATCGAAAGTAATTAAGGAACAGGTAACACACGCGTTGCATCCATATGGCTGAGAAAAGCAAGATTTTGTTCATCGGAGGAACAGGTTACATCGGAAAACATATAGTAGAAGCAAGTGCAAAAGCTGGACATCCCACTTTTGCATTGGTCCGTGAATCCACCCTCGCTGATCCTGCCAAGGCTAATCTCCTCAATAATTTCAAAACTTTAGGCGTCAATTTGGTCCCTGTACGTAATATATTCCTCCTTCCACTTTTTTAATGAATTTGATTTCAGATCATGTAACATGTTTATACTATAATATATGATATGAATATGTAACAGAGAGTGATCCTTTAGCTGGAAATATTAACTCGTATATATCGTGTTTGTATATCATTGGTTAATAATATTAAGTTTGAAATGGTAATTAAATTATTGCAGGGGGATCTGTATGATCATCAGAACTTGGTGAAAGTAATCAAGCAGGTAGATGTGGTCATATCTACGGTAGGCCACGCTCTGATTGAGGATCAAGTGAAGATTATCGCTGCAATTAAGGAGGCTGGTAACGTTAAGGTTGTCATTTTTATTCTCTATAATATAATATAATATAATTCTGGACACTTTCTTTCAATGTTTTAGTGCCTTTTACCCTTTTTTCTGGTTTGGCTTCTAATCTAGAAATATGCGAGAGAAGCAGATCCCATTTAGTCATAATCCAAATGATAAATATTTATTTATGCGCATACAAATAAAAAATTAAAAAGATAAATAATGTAATCACATCATTTTTTGTGATTTAATTATTTTATCTTTTACTCCCTCCGTCCCTATATGTATACCCCTTTGTCTTTTTCACATTTTTTAAGAAAAGTTGTTAGGGTAATTAATGTGTCTATTTTGTGTGTTAATATTATCAAATTGTTCTTTGTTTGTATGTGTATTAAATTTGACTTTACATATTTCAAGACAAGTTGGTAGTATCAATTAGGGGCATGTTTAGGAAAAAAATAATAAATGCATCTAGTAATTTAATAAGGAGTTTACATTTAGGGACAAATATAAAATCAAATGGATTTTCATTTATGTCTATTTAAATATTTTTTATTTGAGGTTGTGATGAATAAAGACTTGCTCATGTACACCACACAAAAGTGGACAGTCACAATCATGGTGGGAGTGGGATCCGGCAATTTGGACTTTGACACATGACCTTGCAAACATTTTCATATACTCAATGAATAGTTTTATTTTTTTTAAGGAATTGTCAAAAAATAGTTTTATTTTTTTTTGAGGGGTGTCAAAAAATAGTTAGTACTACTACGGAGCACCAACTAATATTCTGATTATATTTTTCAATAAAGGCAAACAATATGTAATAATTAATTGTTAAATTAATGTTTTTTTTTTTTTTTTTCACATACTCAATCTCCTTTAACTTTGTGTTCAAACGAATTGAGTTGCCGAACCCTAAAAAACTCTCAAATTAAACTCTTGCTGGTAGGAATTTTAACATTGGAATAATATATGTTGTCCGCAGAGATTTTTTCCTTCGGAATTTGGGAATGACGTTGATCGTGTCCATGCGGTAGATCCAGCAAAATCTGCATTTGAAGGGAAAGCCAAAATTCGACGTGCTATTGAAGCGGAAGGCATACCCTACACATATGTGTCTAGCAACTACTTTGCTGGGTATTTTCTCCCCACATTAGCTCAGCCAGGACAATTCGCCCCACCTCCTCCAAAAGACAAAGTCGTCATATATGGCGATGGAAATCCCAAAGGTAACAAACTAACATGTTGGCACCGGTAATGATTTAAGAAAATGAGTTAATTGAATATAATCATATGTATCAATGTTCAAAGCAATTCAAAATAAATAGACTAGTAGAAGCAATGTTACTATAATTCGTTGTATTTATGTTGTAATTTAATTTGCATATTTCTTGTATATGTACAGCGGTGTTCAACAAGGAAGATGACATTGGAACATTCACCATTAGAGCTGTGGATGATCCAAGGACATTGAATAAGATTCTCTACATAAAGCCCCCAAAGAACATTTATTCATTCAACGAGCTTGTAGCCTTGTGGGAGAAGAAGATTGGGAAGACCGTCGAAAAAACTTTTCTTCCAGAGGATAAACTTCTCAAGGATATTCAAGGTTTGTATTATTACTCTTAGTGTGCGTGTTCTTGATTTGTGAAGTTAATTGATTCAAAACAATGATATATATTCCCTTTTATTGCAGAGGCTCCTATTCCAATCAACGTGGTATTATCGATCCACCACTCGGTGTTTGTGAAAGGTGATCACACAAACTTTGTGATTGAGCCATCTTTTGGGGTTGAGGCTTATGAGTTGTACCCAGATGTCAAGTACACAACTGTGGAGGAATACCTTGATCAGTTCGTTTGAAGTATTAAGAATATCTATGCATCAATAATTATAATATGAGTTGTTTGTTACTTTGGAGTTTGACGCGGAAGTGTTCTGCCTCTCCTACTTGTTGCTTCTTATTTCATTTGCTATGTAAACTTGGTAATGCTTAGTACCCAAATAATATTCAAAAAAGGTTGTGTATTTTGTCAAAATGTTGCCTTCTTGGTGTCATCTGAGTTTGTCACGTTGTAGAATATGTTACTTTTGACTGAGAAAAATAATGAATGCTTGCGATGTTCTTTGATCTTTCTCTGCTTTGACGCCGTGCTTAGTCAAACTATGAGCAGGGGAAACATTGAACAAATGGAATTTAGGGGCTGATTAAATCATAAAAATGATATATGTACACACGTACATGATCCATTAAATTTAATTTGCCGGGCCAATAATAACATGTACTATAACTATTTAGAGTAAATTACATCATCCTCCCAAGTTTTATAAAATCGACATTCACCTCCCCTCTATTATTTGTAAAAGCACTAACCTCCCTTGAACTTAACACTCTGAAACGCCGTTTGAAAAAGGGATTACCATGCTTGACAAATAATCAGTTTGTTTCTTAAACTTCTTCTCCCTTCATTGTGTAGTGTAGGTCACATAGTGCCAAACTCATTTGTTAAAATCACACTGCAATAAATTAAATTATTTCAGCCTTTTGTTCAATTTTCTTACGATAGATACATTGACTCGGAGGTGGTTCCATGACCCAGCGTATGGGAAAAATAGCAATTAAAGAGTTGAAATAAGAAGGGAAGTTGTGTGAAGCTTACAATTTTAAAGCAAATCTAGGAATCAGAAAAATAGAAACAATAAATATAGAGAAACAAAAGGGAATGGAAGGGCAGGGAATCTATATGGTGGAAGAAAAAAAAAGATTAAGTGGAAAATGGAAATAGCTTTGAAAATAGGGAAGTAACTGTTGAAGCATAGAAAGATCGTGCACAATCTTTGAACGGATGGTCTTTTTTGACCTTTTCCATTGAAGATGGCTGTGATATACTTTAACAGATATTAAACGGTGTTATTTAGAGGGGAGGTATTTGTTAGATAGAAAATTAAATAAAGGAGGTTAATGTTTGATTAAAAAATAGAGAGGGTGTGAGTGATATTTCAACAAAATTTAAGGGAGGTCAATGTAATTTGCCCTAATATTTATATATAAAAAAATGTATCAATGCATGCGTGAAAAATTGATGACATTATTGTTGTTATAAATTATATGCATAGGAGTAAATGTAATTTTTCCCTTTCCAATTGTCAAAAAAAGACATGGAAACCCTTCTAAATTTCTAACCATAACCCCGTGAAAATCGTTGAGCAGCATCTTTAGCTAGTTTCCACTTATTTATCGATATGTTTGAGTGTATCCAACATTTTATTGCTAGTGATGTGAGATAGTTCTTTCTTCTAAAAAACACATGAAAACAGTTTTTTATTTATTATAATAAAATGGTATTATAGTAATTTCAAGTGTACAAATTCTAATAATTTCCTTAAAAAAAACTTTCTAATAATTGAAAGAAAGAGAAAAAATAAAAGTTCCATCTACAATGGAAATACTCAAATAGGTTAATGACTGATGACACCCATCTATCACTTATGTATGACTAATGATGTTTGTACAACTATTATGTGACAACTTTAGTCACAACCTTTTTTTTCTCTTTTTTATTGGTAAAAAATAATAGAGATAAAAATGAAGAGAGAAAGTAAGATCATAATGTGAGTACAATAGAGAAAGTTGTTCAAAAATTATTATGAAATGGTCGCAGAAATATCATTTCTTCTTACACACCTATCTATTTAGTATTTTTGTTTTTTCTTGTTGGATAAGAAAGAAATGTGTATGGATATGAAATGAGTGTGTACAAATTAACTAGTGTATAGTTATCAATTCACCAATAAATAAACAAATGATATTTGAACACTTTAATTTTTGATATATTTTTTTAACCTCATATTTTATTTTTATCTCTTTTTTCTTTCATAGCACCTACATATTACATTTATTTACCCCATTGCTCGAATACTTGAGTGAGAAGAAGTGTGCAGTGGTCACGTGAAATGGCGGAGAAGAGCAAGATACTGATAATAGGAGGGACTGGCTACATTGGTAAACATATCTATAGTAGAAGCAAGCGTAAAGGCTGGACATCACACTTTTGCTTTGGTTAGGGAATCAACCAAGGCTAAGCTCCTCCACAATTTCACGACTATGGGTGTTAATTTGGTCCATGTAAGATTTCAAACACCCACTCTTAATTTACCTTATATTATAGTATATCACGAATGAACATCCAGGCATATTATTACTATATTAGAGTTTGAAATGAGAATGGCATTGGCAGGGGGATCTCTACGATAATGAGAGCTTGGTGAAAGCAATGAAGCAAGTAGACGTGGTCATATCTGCACTCAGTCACACACATGCTGCTGATCAGGTGAAAATCATCGCTGCCATTAAAGAGACTGGTAATGTTAAGGTTATCCTTGTCCTCTTCTTCTTTTGCATATTTTTGTTTTTATTTTTTACTCTATATTCTTAATTTACATACTTTAAATATGTCCTCTCTCAAACAAAAACAAAAAAAACTTTGATTTTGGCTTGTTCTAGGGTGTGCTTTTCCAAAGACATTGTTTAAATTGTTTAAAGAATCTAAAAAACTTTGAATATCTACTCTCTCTAGAGATTTTTCCCTTCAGAATTTGGGAACGACGTGGATCGTGTCCATGCCGTTGAGCCAGCAAAATCTGTATTCGCCGTGAAAGTACAAATTCGACATATGATTGAAGCTGAAGGCATACCCTATACCTATGTATCTACCAACTCCTTTGCTGGTTATTTTGTACCAACATTTGTCCAACCTGGAGCTACAGGTCCACCAAGAGACAAAGTCATTATCTTGGGTGATGGCAATAAAAAAGGTAACATTAACCACTACTTCTACGCTTGGTGGTTTAGTTCATGCATTTTGGTCTAGTAGCTGCACAATCCAATATTTGCATACCTCACTGTATTTTAATTTGCATTTTTGTGTTGAATATTTGCAGCTGTCTTCAATAAGGAAGAAGACATTGGAACCTACACTATTAAAGCTGTGGATGATCCAAGGACATTGAACAAAATTCTTTACCTCAGACCTCCCAAGAACATTTACTCATTCAACGATGTTATCGCCTTGTGGGAGAAGAAGATTGGGAAGACCCTTGAAAAATTTTATGTAATAGAGGATAAACTTCTCAGGGATATTGAAGGTTGGTATATATTATTATCTTACACTAGTGTTGAATCTTATTACAATTTGAAGAGAAATTTATAAAAAGGGAGTATAAAATTTATGAAGAGGGTCTAATGTTTATATTTAAATATGGAAGTGTTAATAAGTGATTTGTTACTTGTTATTGCAGAGACACCTTTTCCAGACAATGTAGGATTAGCAATCTGTCACTCAGTGTTTGTGAAAGGTGACCACACCAACTTTGAGATTGAGCCTTCTTTTGGGGTTGAGGCTTCTGCTTTATACCCGGATGTCAACTACACCACTCTGGAGGAATGCCTTGATCATTTCATTTGAGAATTACAATTAAAAAATTGAACTGCTAATAATAGAATAGTTTAATAATCTGATCGATTTTGTAGTTTAAGAGTTTGACGCCACAACTGATCCACCTCTGTCGCTTATTGCTTCTTATTTGCTATGTAAATCTATTAATGTCTCAGCGCACCAAGTTTCTTTTTTTTTAAGATTGTCTTACGAATAATGACAATTGCTCGGAATATTGTGTAATATGGCTTCCTCAGTATGTTACCACCGACTATTTGAAAATGATATGATGCTTGAGTTTTGGTAGTTTCCAATTTCTGCTACTGCTTTTGTTCTGTTTTACCTTCTTGCCCAAGGCAAATTAAAGAAGTGGAAAATAATGACTCATCATGCTATTATTATTATGGTAAACAGTTATTTATCCATAGCTATATACATACACAAAATTTCAACAACTACTAATTTGCAATGAGATTACATTGCCAAGAAATTATTCCCTGATTTTCTCTCTTTTAATTTTACTTTAACAATGGAAGATACTATATGTTTGCTAAACAATTCACGCCAATCGGTCCATATCAATTCAGACTCATGGTATGGACAAATATGACATAATTACTAGTATTTGTGAACTGATACTATATATTCTTACCGTTTGATTTTGTTGTTGTTTCACTAAACTCAAGTACTCATGTATCTTGTTTGACTTGGACTTGTACTTTGGAAGCATCATCGGTGGTATTGTGATTGCTGCTTATAAGATCAGTGTGATTATGATGCGATTGTGATGGAGTTGGCAATGGTAATAATGATACGGTTGCAGCTGGTGCTGGGGCAAGTTCCTGCTCTACAACCACTGACTTGGCAGGTGGCGGTGCTGTTCTTATGATGTTACTCTGTGTGTGCCCGATCATTCTTCTTACCTTCATTGTCTCTGTTATATTTCCTGCAAAGTAGGACACAGAGATTAATTGGACACAAGCCTAATTAAAGAGAAAATTAATTGTATCAATTTTGGTGAACAAGGAGTGTTAGTAACTTAGTAGTTTACAAGATTCTTTACTATTTGATGCAAGGTCGGCTTTTGAATTCTCGGACAAGAGAATTAGTGTTGGTGTGATTATTGTAAGGAAAGCCCAGAACACAAATGTTGGAATTAGAGTTCTTTCTCTCATCATCATCTCACAGGAATTTAAAGTATAACAATTAATATCATGCTATGCACCTCCTAAGTAAAGGTTATAGTAGTAGTGACACATGACATGACTTTTTGGGGGCGAGGCATAGGCAGACCCAGAGAAGAGGAAAGGCGTGGAATATGATGTTTTTTGGTTTCAATTCAAGAGATTAGTTGGCCATGTTTAAACACAACTACTATCAAAAATCAAGATATATAGAATAATAGCAACTGCTACTCAATTTGGGTGTTTTTTATTATAATATAAACTAGAGTCAAGTTTTGACAACCAAACTTGTGATTTGGTTTATCGGTTGTTGGATGGTTGTTATATATAGCCATTCATGTTTGTTTGATCTGGCTAGCTTGCTGTATATATATATATATATATATATATATACTAGAAGTCAGATTATGTGGTGGCAATATAGGCTGACATGAAACACTACACATAAACATTGATAATTTGAGTAAAAAAAAGATAAGTAATGATAATAATTGATAATAATTTAAGGAAATAAAAGTGATTGAATGTCAAACACCAAACATGTTTTTAGTTTGAAGTGTGAGACATTGAGACTTATTCAATTTATTCTACTTATGATTATCTGTGACAATACTCACACCCTTTCTTATTGATGTTTACTTTCCAACACCTAAACCATGCTGCACTATTTTTATAATCACCAAATTTCTCATTCTTTCAAAAACAAAAACAAAAACTTAGTTCTCATGACCGTTAATTAGAAGGTTCCTATAAGTCATAAACAAAGCATTTAATTAGGTCAAAAGGGCTAAAATAAATATCAGCAACTGAGTTATCAAAAACGAAAATCAGCAATTGTATGAATAATAAAATTGATATGGTTAAGAAATCACATTCCACTGAGCTATTGAATAACCTTATGCATAGCGCTCGCTTATAGAAAAAGGAAAAAAGATATATCATAGCGCTTAAAGAAAAAGGACAAAAGAGTATATCAAAAGAATCTTAAAATATGAAGATGCATGTTTCACCCTACTGCTGAGTATTATTCCTTGATTTAAAAAAAACTGTATGAAAGAAATCTTTTCTTTTTTGTTGGTTAAGATATGAATGTGAATTTTCTTATGTATGTAAGTGTAAAATTGATTTTGACATCACTCTTAAACATAATGATTTAGATTGATTATGATTGAAGAAAAAATTTGAGCTGTTGATTTTAGAATTTATTTTACATTAATGTAACAAACATAAATAATTTTATCTTCATATCACTTTTAACAAGAATAACTTCACCTTCATATCACTTTTAACAAGAACCAATTAAGTTAAGATCAATTTTTATCAATTAAGTCAAAATCAATTTTTATAAGCAGTAGAGGCTTCCTCATACGCTTTTGTGGTTTCTAGGGCGCAATCTTGGGTGCTACATGATCATGTTTTGAGAGACAATGGAATATGTGGAATGAACTCGAATTTCGATAATGCTTTGGATGGTCTCCGTGGTACAATTTCAGATTTTGACATTAGCAGTTTTACTTGCAAGGATACCGTCCTTCCTAAAGTACATGTTCTGGCGAGTGTTATTTTTAGTAAAAGTGTTCAAAATATGAAAGTTAAGTTTGACATGAACATTAGACAAAAGACAATTTTAGGGTGTTTGCAAGCAGCACATGCTCATGATTTTCTTCTAGCTATCCCGATTGATGAGTTAGGTCAGCATATGTCACCAGTGAAGTATTGTACTAGCCTTAGATATCGCCTTGTGATTCCACTATTTCCTATTGATGAGGTGTGTCATATTTGTCGTAAGGTGTGCCTGAATACTTTTGGGGAGCATGTCGTTCATTGTAAGGAGCTTCTTGACTTTAAGTATATGCATGACTTTGTTAAGGATGTCCTTTTTGATATATTCAAGCGGTCGGGAGTATCAGTGAAGAAGGAAGCGCCTGTGAACTTTTTGACTGACGCACTGGATAGAAGAATGACACTTAGGCCTGCGAATTTATGGTGTCCGGATGAGTAGGAGAAAAACATGCATGTGTGGACTTGACTGGGGTGTCACCACTTGTGAGATTAGGGGGCAAGGCTTTTATGATAGGACAAGCATCCCTAAAAAATGCGTAAATCAAAGTGGCCAAACATGAGAAAATGTGTTCTGACAATCAACATGCTTTTATTCTATTTTCTTTTGACATTTTCAGCTTCCTACCATCAGAGTTCGTTAACCTTCTACATAGAGTTCAAAGAGTCACGCATAACAATGTCATGTCTCCTAGGTCCATGAATGTTGTTTTACGGATTGGTTTTGCCATCCAAAAGGTCTAGCAGCGCAGTTTATTGTCCGCTTGCCTTCTATTCATGTGTAAGTAATCATTGATATATATATATATATATATATATATATATATATATATATATATATATATATATATATATATATAACACTTCAATGTTTTGTCACCTTAAAAGGGGTGCTGTTAGCAGGCCAACCCGATTAATTGGACCGGCCCAATTTGAAAGTTGTTTGAGAATATATATTTTTCTGGAATCCCGAAATTACCCTCCTCTGAATGAAAGGGGCAATTCATTTCCACGTCTACCTCGACCTCTCAGTCTCTGATGCTCAAGACTGAAACAAACCTGAAAAAGTGTTGGCATTAGCAATTAGGAATTGATTGAAGAAGAAATGGGAACCCTCGGAAGAGCAATATACAGCGTTGGACAGTTGATTCGGAAAACTGGTCAAGCCGTTGATCGCCTCGGTTCTCATCTCCAAGGTGGCTACATCGAAGAACAGCTCTCTAGGCATCGAACTATCTTGAACATATTTGACAAGGCTCCTGTTATTGATAAGGATGTCTTTGTTGCACCAAGTGCAGCTGTCATTGGTGATGTTCAGATTGGAAAAGGGTCATCAATTTGGTATGGATCTGTATTGAGAGGTAAGGGAACTCATTTCATCAATTAGATATGAATTTCTAAATATTTGGTTTCAACGATGTAATGCTTTTGCAATCAAATAATTGGTATGTTTGGATTTGTTTATTTGAGTTTATATACTGACAGAAGAATTTGTAAGTGCTTATAGAAACAACTTATGACATGTTTATAAGCTGTTTTCACCTTATTTCTATATGCTCTCTAGGACACCTTATGAAAATACACTTATACTTACTTTGTCCCTAATTATAAGACTCCTTTCAAATTATCATGTGTTTATTACCCTTTTTTTTAAATTTGGTAATAGTGACACACAAAACATATACATTAATTATACTACACACTTTTTTAATGTGCGTAAAATGTGTCGCAGGGTCTTATAAATAAGGACGGAATTTATATGAAAATATGTGTTATAGGATCTTATAATTAGGGACGGAGGAAATAATTTATATGAAAATAGTTTCATTTTATTCTATCTTTTGTTATAGGAACAGCTTATACATAAGTACTCATAGTTATAAACACTTAATTAAGTTGTTTAACTAAATAAAATCAATTTTCATATGAGATACACTTATTGTAAAACAAAAACAACTATTTTGTGCAACTTCATTTAAGTGTCTTTCTTTTATATTTTGAAACAATGTTTTCATGGGAAGTTGCATTTTTCTGAACTTGTAAAGTAGATTAAATGTGAAATCTTTGTGAGTCTCTATCTCTATACTTAATAATTACATGCGGCAAACCGGCAATCATATTTGAACTTGACATTATGGATAGGTGATGTTAACAGCATTAGAATTGGAAGTGGAACTAACCTACAGGATAACTCCCTGGTGCATGTTGCAAAGTCAAATTTAAGTGGGAAGGTGTTGCCTACTATTATTGGGGATAATGTTACCGTAGGTGAGTGACCTTTTTGCCACGATCAACAATTTGCTACATTCTACACTTAAATTGAAATTTCAAATTTAAAGTGTATAAAATTTCACTGAGCAGGTCATAGTGCTGTTTTACATGGTTGCACTGTTGAGGATGAGGCTTTTGTTGGTATGGGTGCAATTCTGCTTGATGGCGTCGTCGTTGAGAAAAATGCTATGGTTGCTGCTGGAGCCCTTGTGAGGCAGAATACAAAGATTCCATCTGGCGAGGTATGTCTAATTTGGCTGTAAACTGTCTGGTACCACTTAATGAGATTTAGGATTGTGTACGGTATAGTAGAGGCAGAGTTAGCCTTAGGTCGCTGGTTTGAATCCGGCAGGTCGGCCCAAATTGGTAGAGCCGGAGTTATCAAAGAATAGAAGTAAAAGAAAGAAAGCAGATAGAGATGGAGAAGGATTTTTTTTTTTTTTTTTTTTTGATACGAGATAGAGAATGATGATGGGAATAGAATTCTGTTAATTTTTTTTACAAAGAGAATTTTCCTTTCACAACTGTCAAACAGTTTTACAAATGAATATCAATGAATACACATCTCATTTTCCTCTATGAACCTCCCTCGTAAGAATAAGCTTGCAAAATAGGAGGCTTAGACTGTACAGTTGTCTTCCTAACACTGTACATGTTAGTCTAGCTGTTTTTTGTAAATAATATTCATTATTGAGTGAACATACTACACTGTCAGTCTAGGACTAGGGGATTCAATTATATTCTGTTTTGTATAGTTTATGGATTTTTTCATAGAATTGTTTTAGTGATATACTTTAGTTACTTAGATAGTTTTAGGATAAATATTGTAGCATTGAAGTCGTTTAGTTACTTAAGATAATTTTAGGATAAATAGTATGCATATTCTTTGAGTTACTTTTCATTAGTATTTTATTGTGTTATTTTAAATTTTACCCGACAATCTTCTTATATTTTTGTATCCAAGAATTTTCTGCAACATAAAGCATTAAAGCCGTTGTTTTTTTTCTTAAAATTTGAAACTCGCCTATTCTGTCTTATAGTTGCTATTTTGTTATCTCTCTGTGTCAACACTAGCACTATGGCTTCCATCACCATGACAGCATGACACCTACAGCCACAACAAATTTTGTTTACTGTGAGAGTATGACTGTGGCTCTAAAGTAAACCCCTAGAAAATACAGATATGACAGAAGACACATGATATGACACCAACTTAGAGATATGATAAATTTTAGACTTAATTGCACTTTTGGGCCCCCAAGTTTCACAATTGTGCGATTTGGCCCCAATTTTAAAATGAGAGATTTTGATCCCTCAACTTTATCCTCCTTTGCATTTACTAGTCCTCCATGCGCATTTTGACCAAATAACGCTGACGTGGCTAATTTTATTGATGTGTCATCTCCACGTGTTTGCCAACATGGAAATTAACATTTAAAATAAAATTAAAAATAAAGAAAACATTCCTTTTCACTCTCACTCTCCTATTTCTACTCTCACACTCCCTTCTTACCCTTCTAATTTTACCCAATGGAATGAGCGAGTGAACTTGACTACGTTGGCAAACGCTTCTTTGACTAAGTTGCAAACAGACTCCCACATTCTAGTGTTATTTTTCTGTCAACATACTCATTGGCGATGGGCGGCAGTTTGAAAATTCTTCATTGACTTTTTTTTTGTGATTAGTTCTTCATTGAATTTATAAAGCTCTACTATATCTCCTTAAATTTACACCGTGTGCAAGTTTTCACTTGTTTTATTTTTTTTTCTGCAAAAGTGACATGCACTGTTCCCACTTATTTTCAAAGTTTCTAGTAATATTTTGTTAGAGGAACACCACTGTCTGTCATCTCCTTAAATTTACACCGTGTGCAAGTTTTCACTTGTTTTATTTTTTTTTTCTGCAAAAGTGACATGCACTGTTCCCACTTATTTTCAAAGTTTCTAGTAATATTTTGTTAGAGGAACACCACTGTCTGTCATCGCTTACAACACGGCAAGAGGTGCTAATCGCAGCATCTATAAAAGACCAATTCATTTGAATTTGCATCGGTGTTCTTCCTCAATTTTTCTTTTTATGCTAACTAAATCGCTATTGACTTGGGATTTGAATCTCTCCAGAACCATCGAGGGCTTGATGGTGGGTGAAATTAGAAGGGTAAGAAGGGAGTGTGAGAGTGAGAAAGAATGGAGGTTTGATGTGGAGGTTGAAAGAGGAAGGAAAAGGAGGATTTTTATTTATTTATTTTTTAAATGTTAATTTTCACGTTGGCCATGGAGATGCACATCATTAAATTAGCCACGCGAGTGTTTTTTGGTCAAAATGTGCATGGGGATTAGTAAATGCAAAAGGGGTAATGTTGAGGGGTCAAAACCGCTCATTTTAAACTTGGTGGCCAAAATCGCACAATTCTAAAACTTGGGGGGCAAAAGAAAATCGCACAAATGTTAAACTTGGGGGGTCAAAAGTGCAATTAAGCCTAAATTTATTATTATAGGACATGCCATGGCTTTAATATAATATATAAAATTAGCATAAAATAACATTAAAAGAATCTTAAATTAGAAAAGATACTGAATGTTTTAAAAGTGAGCAAGTCATTGTAGACATAAGTGAAGTGCTATTATTTTATAATGGTTGTTGGGGTATTCTCATCTATTTAGGTATAAAAATTCAAATGATAAAGGTAAAATATGGTGAAATGCAGCCAGGAGCATCCAAAGTGTATGGCATGGATACATGTTGAGTTGTCCCACATGAGCACAACTACCGTTTTGAATTTTCTATGCTTCCTTGTTAAATCTTCACCTTTCTTAAATAGATCCAAATCCAGGTCCCTAAATCTTCACTCTTGAGTTGCATGGTTTTTTTATACCTGTTTTTGCGTCTTTTCACAAGATTTCTATGTTTTTTCTGTTGGAAAAGATCTAATAAATATGGCCAATTCTTGAGCTGCATGGATGATGATCTTTATCAAGGATTCCCTTCCTTGTTGTTTCTGTTGTTTGCTCTGTACTCTTTTTCCCTTGAAAGATTTTATCCCTTTGGGTTTTTTTCTGACAAGGTTTTTAATGAGGCAGATGCCAAGTTTCCTTGGTTATTCTGGCTTGGGTTTTGGTCTAGTCCCCTCAAGTGCCTTTGTATCTTTCTTTTTATTTTAATGATATCTCTTGAGTGTTGCAGTTTATAGATGACAACTAAGGGGTACCAACATAGTTGGGATGTCTTGGTTTCTTGCCTCTGCACTCTTTTATGTTTAGGCTTAAATGCAATTTTGATTCCCCCTATTTTCAATTTTGTTAACTTTTGATACCCATATTTCTAAAACCAACTTTTTGGTCCCTCTATTTAAAAAGTCAAAGAAATTTTTTTGGTCCCCCTCCTCTTTGGATGATGTGGCGCACTCATTAATGATATGAATCCTACGTGGCCTTGCTAATATGGTACCATCATTTGACACCTCGTTTCCATGCCATTAATTTAAAAATATCTATTAAACAATTTAATAATTAGAATTTATAAAAAAAAATTGAAAATAAAATGTCTACACAAATGAAGAACCCTAACTTGGCAAAATCCCCAAATTGATGACGTGGTAATGAGGTGTCTAGTGAGGATGCCATGTAAGCAATGTCACATAGGACCCACATCATTAATGAGCACGCCACCTCATCCAAAGTGAAGGGGTACCAAAAATTTCCGCTGACTTTTTAAATAGGGGACCAAAATGTTGGTTCTAGAAATAGGGGTATCAAAATTTAACAAAATTAAAAATAGGGGGATCAAAATTGCATTTAAACCTTATGTTTAAAACAAAAAGTCAGATAAGTCTTGCACCATGCACAAACTTGTTTCCACCATTGGATCAATAAGTCATACCTGGATCAATTGCGATTTGATGTGACTTGTTGATTCAACGGTAGAAAACAAACTTGTGCATGGTGCTAGACTTATTGACAGTATTGAATTTAAAACATCAAGAAACATATATAGTTTAACCTTCTATAACAGTACAACAACAACAACAACCAAACCTTATCCCACTAAGTGGGGTCGGCTACATGGATCAAATGATGCCATAGTGTTCTTTCAAAAACCATATTTGGATCCAACTCATTGACCTCTAAATCTTTTCTAATGGTTTCTCTAATGGTTTTCTTAGGTCTTCCTCTACCTCTTTTAACCTGACTCTCCTCCATTTGATCTACTCTTCTTACAACGGCATCTACGGGTCTTCTCTCTACATGTCCAAACCATCTAAGCCTATTTTCTACCAACTTTTCTACTATAGGTGCTACCCCCACTCTCTCTTTAATGGTGTCATTCCTAATCCTATCCTGTCTAGTCTTACCACTCATCCAACGCAACATCCGCATCTCCGCTACGCTTACTTTACTCTCGTGTTGGCTCTTAACTGCCCAACACTCCGTACCATACAACATTGCCGGTCTGACTGCTGTCCGATAGAACTTTCCTTTCAGCTTAAGTGGTACTTTCTTATCGCACAAAACACCTGAGGCTCTTCTCCATTTCAACCACCCAGCTTGAATACGATGATGTACATCAGCTTCTATTTCTCCGTCATTTTGTACTATGGCTCTTAACCTTCTATAACAGTATTGGATTTAAAACATTATCTGAGAATTACGATTTTATTGTCAATTATGAGGAGCGCCTTTGAATGTTGTCATGGAATTTATCACATGGTTGGCCCAATTGCTAGACTAAAGCTATATTATGTACTATTGGCTCTTGAATATCTATCATCTGATGAAAAACATTCCTTAATTTTTTTTTTTTTTTTTGTTGGTCTAGGTATCCAGCCAGATAGTAAAGTTCTAATGTTTGTTTGGCTGCTTTTCTTGAGTACTTGCTACGGTTATCATTCATGATCTGTAAACTTGCATATTTTGCAGGTTTGGGCTGGCAATCCAGCGAAGTTTCTAAGAAAGCTCACCGATGAAGAGATAGCTTTTATCTCCCAGTCAGCCACCAATTATACTAACCTTGCACAGGTCCATGCAGCTGAAAATTCAAAGTCCTATGAAGAAATTGAGTTTGAGAAGGTGCTGCGTAAGAAGTATGCAACTAAAGATGAGGAGTATGACTCTATGTTGGGTGTTGTTCGGGAGATTCCACCAGAGCTTATTCTTCCTGATAATGTCTTACCTGATAAAGCAAAAAAAGCTCTTAAAATATGAGTTCTTAAGAGGCAGTGTCTTCAATTCCAATCTTGAAAACATCAAGGGGTATTTTTTTTTTCTTTCAAATTCATGGAAGAGGGGTTTATTTTGGTTTTCAATAACACCAAACGTTTTCTAGGCTAGAGTTATGGCTCCTTTCAAGTTCCAGGAAGCGATTGCTCATAATATTTCAAACTGTGTTCTCCACTTTGGGTTAGGGGGAAAGTGTGTGGTAGGATCGTGTATGTCAATCTTTAGTGTTTGATGTATTATATGCAAGTGATTTCACTTTTTTCTTCATTGATCTTTTCTTTCAAGACATTATTGACGTTCATAAGTTCTTGATGAGATTATTATTAAAACGGGGACATTTGAACCGTGTTTTTGTTGAGTGTGGATATGTACCCCGGTGGCATTTAGGGTGGGTGAGGGAAAGAGTTTCCTATCATGGGAAAGTTTTTTTAAACCATTAGATTAGAAAGGCGCACTGATTTTATCAAGCTCTGCCTGCACTTTATTTTTTTCCATTCTCTTTCAACGTTTTCTTCGACCTCCAGCAGACTGCATCTAAACTTCAAACTCCATAAGTATCGATTTCTCTAGATATGAAATTTTACTATATTTTCCATCCTCCCCGTCGTCCTTTCAACGCCCTCACTACTTCTGACCTCCGCATCCGCCGTCGTCGACTCTTCCTCTCTCCCCCTCCCTCCGACGAATCCACCCTCTCCGATAAAAAACGACGTTGCTGCCAACTACAACGACAACACATCCGTGCCATGTTGGATTAATTATTTAATTAATCAATTATGGATTGACAATAATCAATTATTATAAGTTGATGTCATAATATAAATTATGGTCTATTGTGTTAAGCACTAATTATATGATGAATTTGAGTGATTGGGCTTTTGTTACTAAATGGACCGTGATGGGTTGGACCATTTAGATAAGCCCAATGAGAGGTCCCTGCCCTCAGCCGTTTAGCTATTTAAACGTCATCCCATTAGACGATTAATTATTCTGAAGATTGGTGAGAAAACCTAGAGCTAGACGGAATGTGGGTAGTTATCCCTCTCATAGTTGTCGGCGTTGTCTACGGTTATTCTTCATCAACCTAATTCAAAGGTACACAATCTCTTGTTCTTTTTTTGTTATTGATGATATGCTATAATTTGTATCTAGTGATTCATGGTTAAACACTAAAACTTTCATCAATTGGTATCAGAGCCAACTAGATACAATTTATGGCTATTGTTTGTTTGAATGGCATGAACCCTAGAGTATGACATTTTTGTTTTATTCGTATGATGATGTCAGAATTGATGTTTGGGGTTTCATTGTTTTTTCCTATTTAGTCCAAATATTGTGTTAATCCTTGATTCTGGATACTGCTTTTCCCTTACACGTATTTGGAATATCACGTTTGCCATTCTCAAAATTGTTTTAGGTCTAATCTTAGATGATTCATCGCGATCACATATCCCTTTTTTCTTTAATTGTTGCGATGAATAACCCTTATTTTATTCTTTCGTTCTTCCGGGTTTCGGTTAGCAGCTCATTTTCGGTCTATAATAATTCTTGTCTCAAATATCTTATGTGAAAATATTCTTTTAAAGTGTTATGATTGTGAAAATTCTTAGACTCAATTTTGTATATTTTTGCATCAAATATTCTATATAAATTAATATATTTTGAGAATTGTTGATATTGTATTTTTGATGCATGAATTTCAAAAAATTTGTCAAATCTTAAAAGGATCGTTGAGAATAATTTTTCTTCAAATCATATATTCTCAATATTTGAGCTTAAACTGTTTTTTTGAAAATTCTCTCTTATATTTACTATTGTGAATTTATAGAAGGCTCAATTTTGTTAATTTTAATGTCAAGTATAATTAATTTATATTTTACGATTTTAAATATTCTTGGCATTATAAATATTCTAATGTAAGATATTCTTGAATTTATATTGTCTTAGCATAAAGATCCAAAGTTTACTAATTGATCATTTTTTGGCGACATATTTAAACTAAGACACTTGTCTTTGATTTTTGTCACAAATTGTTTTGATGGGTCCTCATAATATTTTGTTTTCAAAATGAGTATAGTGAGTTGTATATATATGTCATTTATATTAATTGAATATAATATTGACATATTTCTCTTTAATATACATTATGCTTTTTGCTATACTCTCTAAATTTTGTGATAAATACTATTAGTGTGTCTTGTCGTAATTAAATATTTGGATCACAATTATGTTAAACTATGTATTTTTGTATATAGTAAATAATGCATTATTGCATTTTTTATGCTAAAATTATAATGATGAATTAAAATTTGTAAGCCTCTTTGTTGTTTATCTGTTAACTATTATCAAAACAACTTATTAAGAATGGAGGCAATTTTTGAAATATGTATCATCCTTACATCTGAATTCTTATATAAATCATATTGATTTATAATTAGAGTCTCACATATGCTTATTTATAATTGCTTATTCTCTATTGATGAATATTTTTGAGATGACTATATTATAAGATATTCTCGTTAAGTCATCAAAATTCAGTGGCTCTAAGTATAAGGGTGAATGTCACACTCTGCGAGGTAAGTTGTTATTTAATTATTTTATCCTCTTGTGACTTATTGCTTATTATTGCACATATGAAGAAATTTAGTTCTTCTTCTCTTTTGTTGTGCAATTATGATATCCTATATAGAAGTGAAATTCTTTTTCAGAATATTCTAAACAGAACTCTGTTGTTATATACTATTTTCTTACTATAATGCTCCATTTTGTATTTGTGTTTTTTCTAATTTATAGTGGGAGTATTGAAAATTTTTATTCTAAGAGTTCTTTTCTGGATAAATTAGAAAACTATTTGACACACTTCTATTCCAAATAACAACTTTTGTTATTATACTACTTCATATAAAAGAAATTCTAAAGTCATATTTATGATGTGCTAATTTAAAATATTGTTAAGCACATTTTTCTATCATTTGAATATGACCGAAGTTAAGTAAATTTAAGTATAATTGTTTATGCATGATATTATTGTATCATATTCTCTTAAGCATAAACATTATTTATTTGTATAATTGTAATCTCACCTATCGTGGGTACAATTATGCAAATTTTGTTAAATAGATTAGCATTATATTGGTAATAGTCATACCCTATCGGTGTGTTGTTATTAATATAATTGTTATTATTCAATGTACCTAAAATGTTTATACTTATGTCAATTATAATACTCTATCGATTTTTAAATTTTGAGACATAAGAATTGTACATTGTGATGATATAGTTCTTACTTATTATCGTTAAGATCCTTGAATGAGATTAATATAAGTAAGTTACTTTGTTAAAAGACATGTAGAAAATTGTATAAATTTTGCAATCCAATATTATTACATTTTTGAATTAAATTTCTACCTAAATGTGATTTTTATATATATAAATATATTGGATTGCTACTATCCCTTTGTTATGTGAGTGACGGACATACCCCATCGGCGTGACGTTACTTAACATATCATTTTGTGATAGAGAAATAGTTGAATATTTTATTTAAAATATTTTCAAACTTTTAATTCAACTATCATGATTAGTTCTCTATCAAGTGGGAGAATCATTGCTATGTATTGTGTAACGTGATGGACATACCCTATTGGTATGACATTACTTAACATAATCATCCTTTTGTGGGTAAGATAGTTTAACTATCATTCTCCATCAAGTGGAGAAAATATCATTCTTCAACAAGTGAGAAAAATTCTACATGTCAACTAACTATATCTCATAAACAAATATATTTATTTGTTTTCATATTTTAGATATGAAATAGAGACTTATATTGAGGATATTAATTATGTTATTGCTATTCTTTAATACTTATGGAAGCTTATGACTATTTTCTCTTATATCCTCAATAATAATAAAATATAAGTCTTGTGTATTTCCGCTGCTTGTAACCTAATTGTTTCTCAAATTTGTGTAAGTATAATTGTAGCGTTTGAGTTTTGAGTGAGTTATTAAAATTGTGAACAGAGTCTTATATCCTATTTTTAGAGACTCATCTCACTCATATGATGACAAATTTTTTATATAATCATCATACTCTGTCATATAACGGTTACTATGTTTATAAAATTCTGTGGAATTTTAATTGTGAAAAGGAGATCTTGTGTTATAAAATTCTTAAATGAAAATTTACGTTCTCCTTAATTGTAAATGCAGAATATGTGGTTAACTACGAAACCCAATTCTTGATAATATCTGCCATTGATAAAATATGTATTTATGGGGTTTCATATTATCTTTGAGTTACCACTTGTGTTAATAATTCTGCTATGCTCATGTGCAAAATATGTGGTTGAGTTCATGAAACTCTATTGGCTAAAATTATATAACCACTTATGTTGATGATCTTGCACTAGTAATTGAGTATCCCACTGTTGAATATTACATTATTATAATATTTTGTATCAGTGATCACTAATGAGAATTCCACTTACTCTTGTTTATATGTGGGATCAGTGGGAGTGTGTACACAATATTATATATTATGAGCTCAAATGAGAAACCTCACTCTTGTTTATATATATATGTGAGATCAAGAGAAATGTGTACACAATATTATTGTCGTTATCGCCATATACTCTTGTGCACACTATAAAATATGGCATAGCTTAAGAGACTTTAAACTTTAGTCTCATTCTATTATATTGAGATATATGTTAAAATTCTATCGATCTCAATGAGCATCATAATTGGATGCTTAAGTCAATTTTGTTGGAATATCCACAATAACTTCTTGGCATGCAAATATACATTGTGCTTCTGTTTTACCAACATTCCACATTTTTGAAGTCATAAATAGTAAGTACAATGTATAATATCAATACTCCTATCGAGTATGATATTGTGTTCTTGTGGTACTTATAATTTGAGATAATCATAAATGTTCTTTTGTTATTGACATTCTAGTGGCCACATTAATCCACATCTTTTTTCTTTAAACTAAGTGTCTATGTTAATCCAATTTTGGGATTATTGAATTTCCTATTTTGCTTTTATGGATTTTCATAGTCACATTTTTATAAAACTTGGATTAATTGAATGTCGTAGAACATTTATTGATTTTGACTATATGTAATTACTCTCTTAATAGGCTATCCCTATAAGTAATTACTATTCGTGTACCTATGTGGATATATGACTTCTATAATATTGAAAACTCATTGGCAGAACCACTAACCACAGATTTATATATATGAGTATTGTAACTCGTAATGATTTGATTAAGTCTATGTTATTTTGGGTTAGTGGGAGTTTGTTATAGCATTTTTAAAATGCTTGGGCTATTCTTTAGTGACATATTCTTTTTAATTCAAACGTGTCACTATAGATTCATCATTTGTTAGAAAAGTGAGTCTTTGATCTGTATGATTTGTTTTCCCTATCGGATTCAATTTCTGCAGCATTAAAACTTACTTCTCTTTTGAATGATTAGTGCTTTGACCATACATGTAATTTTAAATTTTTAAATTCTTTATGACAAGTGAATTTTTTTATTTTTTCAGTAATTGAGTATTGTCATCCAAGTGGGAGATTGTTGGATTAATTATTTAATTAATCAATTATGGATTGACAATAATCAATTATTATAAGTTGATGTCATAATATAAATTATGGTCTATTGTGTTAAGCACTAATTATATGATGAATTTGAGTGATTGGGCTTTTGTTACTAAATGAACCGTGATGGGTTGGACCATTTAGATAAGCCCAATGAGAGGTCCCTGCCCTCAGCCGTTTAGCTATTTAAACGTCATCCCATTAGACGATTAATTATTCTGAAGATTGGTGAGAAAACCTAGAGCTAGACGGAATGTGGGTAGTTATCCCTCTCATAGTTGTCGGCGTTGTCTACGGTTATTCTTCATCAACCTAATTCAAAGGTACACAATCTCTTGTTCTTTTTTTGTTATTGATGATATGCTATAATTTGTATCTAGTGATTCATGGTTAAACACTAAAACTTTCATCATGCCAAACTCCACCGGAACCTTCGTCGGGAAAGTCGTCGTCGACGGACACGTCTCAATCTTGTCAAATCTCCATGAGTACCACCACCGGTTTCTTAAAATAAAAGTTCACAATGGACAAGCTTGTCATCTTCTACCTTCATTGGTGTTGTTCAAAGCTGTTTAATTATACTCCAAAAAAATTTAAAAATTATAAAGCTTATTCATGATGGTTAATTATAAAGCTCATCCATAAAATTATGACATTGATTTTCTTCTTAGATCTGGAATGTTCACCCATTTTTTTGGCTTTGTGGATTTCTTTCACATAGTATGTTAACATTGCTTTTTAGAGGATAATTGGAAAGTTGATTTCAGCCAACAATAATTTTGCATTCGAAATCAACAATTATCGGATGGAATTGAAAGAATTGGGTGTGATGTTGAATGAGATGAGAGTGGTGTGTGAATTGTTTGAGTTTGGATTTCTATGGGAAAGACGTATCCAGCTTTCATTCCAATCTTTCTAGAACAGTGACATAAACCCATTGATACAGTCTTCTAAAAAAATAAATTCCTACATGTTTTTCCTCTTTCTCTCCCATAGATTCCAAATGACGGTGGTGAAAGTGGTTGTGGATGATGTTGTTGGTGGCATGTGGCATGGAGGAGAGAGAAGGGTGGGTGGTTGAGTGAGGTTAAAGACAAAACGATAAAAGATATGATGTGGACAAACTATAATATGATCAGTGTTCTTGTTTGATCTAATGGTCTAAAAAAACTTTCCCATAGTGGGAAACTCTTTCTCTCACCCACCCTAAATGCCACCTATGTACCCCTATTCCATTTTGAATCTTTTCTAGTCAATTTTAAAGTTACCATTAGGAGAATGATTCTTTCAAAAGGATGAAAGGGTTGAATGACGCAATTCACATTAAGACGTGGGGGTGTGTAATTTATTTAAAGAAAATAATTTAATGAAACAGATCGACAAAAAATAATTTGGTAGTGGTAAGAAAGTAGAATAACAACTTTTAAGTTCACCGAATAACTCCTTAAAAAAAAAAAAATTCACCGAATAACTGATGTATTTAGTTTATATATAAGTTAGAGAAAGATATTTGTACAACCATTATTTAATAACTTTTGTGATAATGTTTTTTTTTTTTTTTCATATCACATTATATTTTTACTTTCTCTCTCTATGTGGTTTTGATTTTTGTGTCAATATTTCATTTTCTTTGTAAATCAAAGGTTGTAATATAAGTTATCATTGAAATAGTTGTTCAAATAACACAACTCATAAGTTAGATATATTAGTTATTTAATGAAATAGTTAGATATATTAGTTATCATTGAAATAGTTGTTCAAATAACACAACTCATAAGTTAGATATATTAGTTATTTAATGAATCTAAAAAGTTTTTTTCCTTCTTATTAATGTGATTGAAAGGAATACGAAATAGTTAATTGGACTCATGTATTTAAGAACGGATGAAGTAATAGTAAGTCTCATGTCTATATGAGAAATAGACCTTAACAATCTTAAGTTTGACAGAGATTTAAGTAAAGTTTTGTTTTAATCTAAAAATAAATGTTGATTGTTTAGAATAATTCGTTTTAGAGAGCTTATTAATCAGATTTTTTTTGACAAAATAAAAGATATTCATTCATTCAAATTGAAAGAGTACATCGATATAATGCAAATTCGTTAAAAACAAAAAGGATGAATCTGTGAACAAGCTCACAACATCCATGTTAATAGCATAAAACGGCAAAGTACAAATGCCTACACATATGACTATATTTAAATCTCCGGAATAACCATGTTTCCGGATCTGCAATGTGGATGACGCCAAAGTCATTGATTGGATCTGCACTGGATCGAAGTTGATCTGACAATCTGAAGCGATCAAATACCTGAGAGAAACAAGAAAAACAAACAACGTCGCACAAAGACGACGAATAACCAATGTCGCACGAAGATGACGAAATCACAAAATAAAACGAAATAGATGTGAAAATCATTTATTTCAATAAAAGGGAAATAGAAAAACGAGTTAGAGGGGTGATTTTGGGTCAAAAATTGACCCTAAATCACCCCTTTGGTGGATGATGGAGAAGAAACTAGGGTTTTTGTTACGGCTCACAAGAGAGAAAGGAAAAAGATAGAGAGCTTATTAATCATTGATGTTTAATCACTTACTAGACTTTTGACCCGTGCGTCGCACGGGTTTTCTCGACTATAATAGAGACCAATAAATAATCTTTAACCCGTAAGATCATTGATATGGTAGAAAATATTTTCTTCAAAAAAAAAAGGCAAGCGGATAGGAATGAAATTGATGTGCAATGCATTTTTTTAGATGGAATTTGTCAGGTTAAATAATTGCAAACCTAATAAAGCAAATGAGCGGGAAAAAATTAGGTTAAGTTGCTGAAGACGTAACAAAATTAATAAATAAGGATGTCAAACAAAAGGCATGAAATTAAAAAAAAATCCAAAAAAAAAATGTGTAAAATTCTTGACAAAAAAAAAAGTATAAAATAGAAGGATCATACGTGATCATTGATATGGTAGAAAATATTTTCTTCAAAAAAAAGGCAAGCGGATAGGAATGAAATTGGCGTGCAATGCATTTTTTAGATGAAATTTGTTAGGTTAAATAATTGCAAACCTAATAAAGCAAATGAGCGGAAAAAAATTAGGTTAAGTTGTTGCAGACGTAATAAAATTAATAAATAATAAGGATAAGGATAAGGATTATTAATATTATTTTGTATCCAATCACTTGGTCTTTAGCGTAGAATGTTTTATATTAGGAGCATATTCTAATCAATAGTATATATATAAAGTAAGGTTTTTTATGCCACATGTCACTTCCACATTCATTCTCAATATTTTTATTATTTTTTCTATTTTTATTTAACATAAATATCTCAACAAACTTTTGATCTTATGCACTCAGTATTTTTTATCTCAACAAACTACACATCAATCAATCAATCAATCAATAGTATATATATAAAGTAAGGTTTTTTATGCCACATGTCACTTCCACATTCATTCTCAATATTTTTATTATTTTTTCTATTTTTATTTAACATAAATATCTCAACAAACTTTTGATCTTATGCACTCAGTATTTTTTATCTCAACAAACTACACATCAATCAATCAATCAATAGTATATATATAAAGTAAGGTTTTTTATGCCACATGTCACTTCCACATTCATTCTCAATATTTTTATTATTTTTTCTATTTTTATTTAACATAAATATCTCAACAAACTTTTGATCTTATGCACTCAGTATTTTTTATCTCAACAAACTACACATCAATCAATCAATCAATAGTATATATATAAAGTAAGGTTTTTTATGCCACATGTCACTTCCACATTCATTCTCAATATTTTTATTATTTTTTCTATTTTTAAAAACCAATATTTTATTTAACAAAAATCGGGTTTTCGGGCTACTTGATCGGATTGCTCCGAAACATCCCCAGAAAATCAGAAAAAATTCAAGGACCATGACTCCCATAGAAGGGACTTCTTACGGGGCTCCGCCCCTCAAAATCCAAAATTCCATCGTTTAGACCCATTTTTCATTTTTATTAATTTTTCATATTCTCATAAAAATCCAAAAAAATTTCGATTAGTTTTATTTGATTTTTAGAATTTTCCGGTACTATTTTTATATTTTTATGATTTTATTTGACAGGTTTTTAGCATTTTTTTACTTAGTTTTTTTGTTGTTTTTAAAAGGGAAACTCAAAACTGTTGAAATGTGAGAGAGTCTGATGACTGATTATACATAAGAATTGTCCGGATTAAAGGCAATAGGGTGGGAAAGTAATAGTCCATGTTTAAAGGACCCAAAACTATTACCACTTGGACTAATTCATTATTGATTTTGTTACACTTTTTATTCTTGCATTAGACATTCATCTCATCATTTATATTTATTTTTAATTTTTTTTGAAATATTTATATTTATTTTTATGATATTATTATAATTGTAAATTTAAATAAATTCAATCTAATATACTGACACGTGTATTCGTGTACACAAACTTATAAAACTTATTTAATATCTAACCCGGGCAACGCCGGGTCTCTAAACTAGTATTTTATATTATTATTATTTTGTTGAGAAACAATATTTGTAAAATCATTTTACGAAAACTTTCTTTATACTCCTACTATGTTTTACTTTATCTTTATATTTATATTGTTTTGGTTATCGCATCAACATCTACAATATTTTATTTTCTTTATAAATTTACTGTCGTTAAAATAACACATGTATTTTGTGTAAAGTGATTTTCATAATTCTATGATTTTCTATCTGTGTCATCAAATTTATTTATTTATGTATGTATTTGCGTGTCATTTCATGTGTGTAGTGTAGGGTAGGGACACAGTTAAAGAAGACAGGAAAAGGTGATTCGCGAATCTATTCCGTTTTGGATGGAGGGTAAAGGAGAAAAAACAAGGGTTCAATTCAAGGGTGGCGCCTTTTAGAATAAAGAATGTGAAAAATGTTGCGGCGCGTTCACCTTATCAATATCGTAATCATGCAGTAGATTGAGTATAGATCAATCAATCCAGAGAGAAAAGATCCATCTTCTTCTGCTTCGGTTCAAACCTAATCTTAATCTCAGTAGTTGTAGTTAACAATGGTTGCCGAAGCTTTTTGTCTGAACCAAAACGGTGAAGAAGTGGAAGCTCCTCCTTTCATCTTGGGTCTTCAACCATCTGCACTTGTTGACAACGTGGCTCACGTTGATTGGTCCTTGCTTGATCGAATCCCCGGCGAACCCGGCGGCTCCATTCCCGTCTGTATTCATTCTACTATTCATTCTTTCTATTATTCAAATATTATTATAATAATAATAATAATTTAGTAATATTACTTATATTTTTATGTTCTTTCTTAGGTTGCAATTGAAGAGCTTGAAAATATACTGAAGGAAGTTAAATCCAAATCTAATTCGGCTGATTCTTCGGTGATGAAAACTCTGGCTGGTGGCAGTGTTGCTAATACAATTCGCGGTCTTAGTAGCGGTTTTGGAATTTCCAGTGGAATTATTGGGGCTTGTGGTGATGATGAACAAGGTCAATTATTTGTTAATAACATGGCCTCTAATGGTGTTGATCTTTCCAGACTTCGTAAGAAGAAAGGACACACTGCACAGGTAGTAGGTTGCTTCACTCACTCCCTTACTTTTTATGTTATGGCCCTCTTTGGATAAACAAGAGAGAATTAAGTCTGATTGTTTTCGTAAGCGAAAAATAGCAAATAAGTTGTTTTCATAAGCTCATACAAACAATCTTCCAAGTACTTACGTCGGTAGATAAGCTCAAATATGTCAATTCATAAACTACCTTGACAAGCTTATGAATAATACATAAAATCTTATTTATTTGCATAAGCTTAAAAAAAAGCCAATCCAAACAGTCATTGTGACTAATAACTTCTACAAATACCAAATACTTTTTTTATTTTAACATTAACTTGGCTTTCTGCCAGTGTGTTTGCTTGGTAGATGAGTTGGGTAACAGAACAATGCGGCCCTGTCTCTCAAATGCTGTCAAAGTTCAGGTATTGTTTCATCTCAAGTTCCCTTTGTGTTTAGGTTAAGATTTAATTTTTATCAAGTTTCCTTTTTTTCATTTAGAATCTCTTTTCTTTGTTTGATAGGCTCAAGAATTGATGACAGAGGATTTTAAAGGCTCTAAGGTTCACTTCTTCATCAATTAAAATATTGTAGAACTTGTTAATTGTCCTGTCTTATATATTTCAATGAATTTATATTTTTTAAAGAAAAACTCCATTATATATTTAAATTATGTTGCTTTCATATCAGGGATTTAAATGATTGGATTCAAGCATCCTTTATTATTATTACTATTTTGAACATTTATTCCACTACAATGTACTGTAAAATGAAAATGATGGTGCGTTGGCCTTATATCTTGTCTTTGCAAACATACTAAAAAGTTTCTCTTCGGTATGTCCATCCATATAGGTCTACCGCTACTAATAATATATCATCTAAGGGTTCTCTGTGAACTTAGTTGTTGATTGATATATTTATTAATTTCAGTGGTTGGTGTTGAGATATGCAATACTCAATTTAGAAGTTATTCAAGCAGCAATTGCTTTAGCCAAGCAGGAAGGCCTCCTTGTTTCCTTGGACTTGGCCAGTTTTGAGGTATTTTATTTACGCTGCTACTCTGAATCCCTCCTCCCCAAATTTTTTTTTAAAAGATTGGGTACACAGGTTTGATTAATAGAAAACTGGGTTAAATATGTTTAGTCCCTACAAAATCATGAGTTTTCAAGTTTAGTCCCTATAAAATTTTAATGGTAATTTTAGTCCTCATAATATTGTGGTATGTAAGAATAGTCCCTGTTTTGAAAACTTTTTATTAAGCATGGATACTTTTAGTCCTCCAATATAGTCCCTATAAAATGCAAATAGGGACTAAAAGTAAATAAATTCTTTGTAGGATTAAAGTTGAAAACTTATAATTTTGTAGGGATTAAAAACATATTTAACCCTAGAAAATTCAACTCCTTTCTAGTAGTTTTTTCTCCCACTTGAGCTTGGGAAGTTTGTAAAGCAAGTTTTGATTTATAACTTTTTAACTCAAAAAGGAAAAGGATTTTGATACATAACTACTAAATCAGTATAATCACTAGTCATGTAGTCCACACAAACAATTACTGAACATGCTTGATTTATTGTTGCCATTTTCCCAACGAGATCATATTGTTCTGTAGAAAATCTCGCATGAATATATGATAGTGCACTAGGGGCCTATCCTAACAGTATAAATATTTAATACAAAGATGCAAATTTAATTTTTAACAAGTCCTTTGCATAATTTATAAAACATTTCATTTCTCACTCACGACGATCTCTTTATTTTGGCAAGATGGTCAGGAACTTTAAACAACCACTTCTAAAGTTGCTGGAATCTGGAAATATAGACCTCTGCTTTGCCAATGAGGATGAGGCAACTGAACTTTTAAGGTGACTGTCGTCAATATTAGTCACTACCAATCCTGATTTTTATCAAGATATCATTTGAAGATAGAATTTATTCAGTTTCCAAGTTATTGACTGCCTTAATTTCATTGTGTATTTTTTATTTTAATTCTAAATAATTAATATTAAGATATTTTATGATGAATTTTAGGGGCGAACAGAATTCTGATCCTATAGCTGCTGTAGAGTTTCTTGCCAAATACTGTCAATGGGCTGTGGTAACATTGGGCTCTAATGGATGCATTGCTAGACATGGGAAGGAGGTTTGTTATTTTTTTGCTGTCCTGTTTTATATGTTATACCCGGTTCCTTCTATCATTATTTTCCCCTCTTTGGGAATGCGTGCAGTTAGTTTATTGACTGCAAGACACAATGGTTAACTCAACACTAGACATGGTTTAGCTAATTTCACCCATTAGGAAATTAGGAGTTTGGTTTGAAGTCATGCCTCCCTTTATAAAATAAGATCTCTGAATGCTGAAGATTTCCTACTAGCTTAATGTTCCGTCTATAATGTTAGTATAACAAACACAAAATTTGCATTCTCCCCATGGATCCAACTCAAATATACCAAAGTTCTATGAGGAATGAGGGAAGGAGGTAGAAGGGTGTACTCGGCAGCATTCTGCAGAATCTGCATTATGTCTGATCTTTCATTCATCATTATTATCAGTAAAGATTGGTCAACATTAGCATCATGGGACTCTTTTGTAAAGAAATTGTTTGCCGTTGACATGATAGATGTAGTTTAAGCACACTGTAGTCCAACATTGGGGAAAAGTTCAGTAGTCTTACTTTCTTATCATGCCATAATGTCAAACTCACATTTTAGCATAGATGCTGAAAGAATTGACTGATCACTTGTAACAATTGCAAACCAATCGTTTTACTTGTCAGATGATACGTGTCTCAGCTATAGGGGAATCAAAGGCAACTGATGCTACAGGAGCTGGAGACCTTTTTGCAAGTGGATTTTTGTACGGAGTGGTTAAGGGTTTGTCACTAGAAGAATGCTGCAAAGTAGGCACATGCAGTGGTGGGTCTGTCATCCGCTGTCTTGGGGGTGAGGTGACGTCTGAGAATTGGCAATGGATGTACAAGCAGATGCAAGTAAAGGATCTTCCCACACCTGATGGCATATGCAAATGATTATTGCCAACATTGTTTCCTTCTTCCTATTTGCCCTGTTGTTTGTTTTTTCCTTTCTAATTATAGTTTTATTATTCATATCTTACTATCAATTGGAACAACCACCATAATAACAATACAATTTGTGGCTGGTTTGACTATTGTACTTCAGCTGAAGGCGATTATGCACCGACATCCCTCGGCTAATATTAACCACAGAATGAGCTTCACTTCAATTTTTTCTCTGCATTTTACTCTTGATGAGCTGTCAAAAGTTTCACAATTGAAGCTGCCTGCTCAAATGTTTTTTCCTCGTTATTGATCTACACTTTCATACGAGGTTTAGTTCGTCAAGGGTGAACTGCAACTGAGAACACTGGCAAAATAAAACAGCCAACAAGTACATAGTATATAAGGGTGGATCATGTTGCCACGTTCATGCCTTCTTACTTGGTGCTTCTCTGCCATGTGTTTTCGAACTCGATTTAAAAAAAAAAAAATATTTATCTATCATTTTTCAATTTTTAGGGTCATAGTAACAAATCTACAATTTACTAACATTTGCCTTCCAAAAAATGAAATAAATCACCCATATTTCATCGTGTACAAACTTTTAATAACTTAATTTTGAGCAACATTCTTTTGGGTTGACAAAACTTTAATTTTGACATTTAAATATAAATGTTTTACAAAAAACTATAATTTATCTTTAACATGTTTTCCAGTTACAAATATCTTATTTCATATAGGGTTAAATATGTTTTTGGTCCCTATAAATATGTCAACTTTTCGTTTTAGTCCCTCTAAAATTTTCTTTCAACTTTTAGTCCCTATAAAATTTTCAGTCTTCACTTTTGGTCCCTCTTTTAAAGTAAACTCATATGTAGAATTCATATTATTTAATAAAATTTTCCAGAAAAATTCAAAATATTATAAGAATCACTCCAAAAAAAATTCAGAATTTTTTAACAAAACATGAATTTAATATGAATTTTTATATGTTTTAAGGTTAAAAATTCATATTTAATTTGTGTTTTGTTAAAAAATTCTAATTTTTTTTAGGAAATTTTTTTAGAATATTTTATACATTTCTGCACAATTTCATTAAAAAATACAAAAATTAAATTAAAAATAAAGACCAAAAGTAGTGATTGAAAATTTTATAGAGACTAAAAGTTGAAGGAAAATTTTAGAGGGACTAAAACGAAAAGTTGACATATTTATAGGGACCAAAAACATATTTAACCCTTTCATATATGCTATCTCTTCACATTCTAGATAATTTTAAAATAATCTCATCGATATATTGTATAAACATCTTACTCAGTTACTTTCAAATATCAAGAATATCTCAAATCAATATGCAAAACATTTTTTTTTTTTAGAACAATACGCAAAACCTTAATAGACTATATGAATAAGACTGAAAAGTGTCTTCCTCTGATCTAATTTTCTATTTTGGAAAATTGGTACTTCTCTTGAAATTTCAATTTGAGATGAGTCATATGCCCCAAATCAAAAAATGACAGTGTGATTGATAGCTTAAAATTGGAAAACTGGGTTTTATACTAGCATTTTCAAAAGATTCAGCTGCCCTTCAGTGGCTAGTATAATACAAAATCAACTCAAATTTCAACTTTATATGCTCCCGAAGCCTAAAACCAACTATTACAAGTGAACACTAGCCTAAAGTCGGAAACAATTTATTGCAAGTGTACACAGACATTTCACAGACCAATATATCATCTAACCGGCTACTTGCCAAGTACATGGAGCATTATAGCATTTTGTGCATGCATTCGGTTCTCAGCTTGAGGGAATACTATTGAATATGGAGCTTCAACAACTTCCTCAGTCACTTCCACCCCTCGCTCCGCTGGTAAGCAGTGCATGAAAAATGCCTTTGAACCAGCCGCATCCATAAGACTTTGATCCACCTGCATTGGGCATATGGTTTCATGTGTACATCAATTAAATAATTCAAACATCATGTCACGTAATCACAACATTTAATGCCACAAAATCAAAATAATGGCAGAAAAATAAAGAGTCGGATGAAGGGGAAGGGAGAGTTTGACATCCATTTTGGCACTGTCTTGAACAATCTAACTTGATCCTAAGTTCCTAACTATTTATGGAACAATGCAGTGGGAACTTACCTGGGAAATAAAAGTTGCTGTTCATTCCGAAATCTAAGTGTGAACAAGTCAATAGTTATAATTCCTAAATACTAGTCTATTCACATAGTCTATGAACTTCTAAGTTTTACTACACAATATAAGTATTTCATATTCATCAACTTGGAACAAGATATTTCCTATTTCTTTGTTACAAATGGAGGTTTGACCGTTCAAGCTCTTGCTTATTGGAGGAAAGGAGGACTGGCAGAGGATCAAACCTCTTATAAATGGCAGCCCGGTGCACTAAAGATCCCACATACGCAGGGTCCGAGAAGGGGTTCCACTATTTGGTGTATTGTACGCAACCTTACCCTGTTTTTTACACAAGAGGCTGCTTCCAGGGACTTGAACCCGTGACCTTTCAGCCACGCGACAAACATAACACAAGCTACTGCCTACTTTGCTCGTAAGTCCATACAAAAGATAAATCATTTCAAATACAATAGAAAGTTTCAAACATAACACAATCGCAATCCCACAATAACACTTTGTTTTAACTGTACCTATAATTGATGCACCAATCCCACCCCCACCCAACCTGAACTGTCTAAGCTAAATTCCAGATAGCTACAGTAAAAGAATGTCACATCTTACAAGCTTATTATAATATATCTTGTTTTTACCCAAAAACACTATATTTTGTGACCACAATATTATATTAAGTACCTGAAATCCTTTGAACACTTGGCGACGGTATGCAGCTTCTTCCTTTTGCCCCATGCTGGCCCAGACATCTGAATACACAACATCAGCTCCTTTAACAGCTTCTATTGGATCATTACTTATCTCAATCTTGCTGATTCCAGCCTTCCTTGCCTTCTCAACTGTTTTTGCATCAGGTTCAAAACCTTTTGGACAAGCACAAACAAAGTGAAAAGGAATTACAGCTGCCATCAACAACCATGAGTGGACAATATTATTTCCATCTCCAACGTAAACAACCTGACATGCATATCATAGAATATGGTCAGGCAACAATTCTCTTAGCAATACCACCAAGAATTAGAAAGAAGCCTACTTTTCAAGACAAACAACAAAAACTGACCTTTGTTCCTTCAAACCGACCAATATGCTCAATCATAGTAAGGGCATCTGCCATGATCTGGCAGGGATGGTTGTAATCTGTCAATCCATTGATGATTGGGACAGTTGCATACTTTGCAAGATCAAGTATGTCCTGCAAATAATTAAAATGAAAAGGGGATAAACCGAAAGTGCACGTTTATTGATGTAAAGATTAATCACGTTTCTGAAGCAAATTACAAGTCCCAATCAGATAGCAAGTCTTGTAATTACAAAGTAGCTAATTTTATTTTGATACTAAGCCCACTAAAATTTTAAGAGGCCACTAATATCAAAATATTTCAGATAGATGCTGCCAATGCCAAGTCCTCGGAAGGTCCCATGTTTGCATTACATAAATCCAACATTGCACACACAATCTATACTACATGACAAAAATAATAAAGCCACGTATTGTTCTTCAGTTAACTGTATATGTATCATAGTTGCATATTCAGTTATTTACTCTTTCAATTTACGCATGGTAGATCAACAAATTCTTATTATCTACAAGCAATTATCCTGGCAGGTTTTTACAATCAAACTTGGTGAATGCTTCTTTGCAATTCTGTGCATGCGCAACAATCGCAAGAGGATATAAAGGATTAGTGACATCTTAAGACCACTGTCTCAATTACTGTCCCCAAAGTCGGCATTAGAGCCCTCTGTAAAACATGCATCCGGTGGCATCAAGCTACAAATTATAGTTTCTACATAATTTTTCTTTCCCACCTCTTAAAAGCAAATCCTTAATTCAAGAATTAAACTTACTAGCCCCTATGAAAGTTGTTCATTGAACCCATGAGGCATGTATTGAACCCTATCCCGAAGTGAAGCCGGTTGCTCCTTTCACACAACTTTGCGCAGATTCAATTGAAATTTGAAAAAGGAAATATAAGCACAAGAATGGTATATGAATTCCAAAACAATATCAAATATAACTAAACTAAGTGACAGAGCAACTCTAAATGACCACCAATGAGCAACATACCTGATGAGAAAAAACCCGAGCCATGATAATGTCATTATAACGAGACAAAACTCGAGCAACATCACGAGTCTCCTCTCGCTTACCCATTTGAATGTCATCAGGTCCTAAGTAAATAGCATGGCCACCCAACAATGAAAAGCCAGTCTCAAATGAAACCCTTGTTCTCATGGACGGCTTAGCAAATATCATGGACATTGTCTTCCCTTCAAAAGGTCGAAATGTCCTGTCCCCTGATTTCAGCAATGTCTTGACCTCAATAGCTCGATCTAATATCTTCAAAATAGTGTCCTTATCAAAATCATCTATGTGAAGAAAATCTTTCAACCCATTTCCAACTTTTTCTGTTTGAGTATACAAAACAAAAGAAACAAAGTCAAAACTACAAAAATTCACTGAATAGTCAATACCCAGTTGTTCAAAACTCAAAACAAGTTATTTAAATCAAGATTGGTACTTAACTAAATAAATATCAAGAGAATATAAAACCCTAATAATTAGATTAAAAATGAAATCTTAAACTAGAATCGGATGAGTGGGGTTACCGGTGAGAGGAGATTCGGCGGAGAGAGCAGAAGTTGCATGGCATGATATTGTTCTGAGTGGAAATGGCGAAGAAGAAACGGAGGAAATGGGATGTGAATGGCGGAGATTGGGAGGAGAAAGAGAGAGGTAGGGTTTGTGTGATCCAACGGCGCAGTAAGAGTAACAGTGGCCACTCATCACACCCATTTTCACTTTACTCAGCACAAACTATGAACCAACGACACTTGCTGTTTTTCCTTTGTTCCTCACTTGTTATTATACTCCAAACGAGAATAATGTTTTGTCTTTATCTCTCTATGGCAATTTTTCATTCATAGTCACTTACTTTTTGTATATTTTTTAAAATAATATCTTAAATCTTAAATTACTAACAATTGGACTCAACTTTTGTAGAAAAATTGGACTCACCTGATTAATAAGTTCCCCCGAAAACCATAATCGACAAAAAAATATATATTTGTGTTTAGTTTTTACATAAGACATATTAATTTCAACAATAAGGTGACTAAAAAAGAAATTATCATCTAAACTTTACCTCAAGGTTAGAAAATAAAGACAAACTAGTTTTAATACTAACAATAACTAAACTAAATTTATAAACAACCAAATAAAAATAAATAGCGAAAGTAAAGCAAAGCATTTGTCTCTTGTTCAATTGTTGACATCTTTGCAAACTTCCAAATCGTTTGGACAAGAATAAACCCACATTCACTATTTCTAATCCAACATCCCGATGAGGTAATGGGCCCGTTTGTTACATATTAAAATAAAAGTGATTTTCACATAAAATAATTTAGAGATTATATTTTAGAGATTTTGTGAAAAATCAGAATCTATTTTATGTTTGTTTGCCGTAAAAAAAATCACTTTTTTTAAACGAATAATCTAGTTTGTTTGGATACAACTATATAAAAGGGATTTTTTGTTACAAAATTAGTTCAATCTTTTAAATCGTATTTTCTCTCTCCTCTAAAAAAAATCTACTATTTTTTTAAAAGCTGCTCATAACAGCTTCTCATTTGAAGCTGTTTTTAGATTTTTTTTTAGATTCTGATTTTTTTAAAAATCTGTGACAAACGGATGCAAAACTCTTAAAAGTGATTATTTGTTTAAAAAAATGATTTTTTTTTTAAAAAAGCTATAACAAACGGGCTCAATATCTGCTCCAATCAGAATCCACTTTATACTTAAGATGTTCCTTGCTGGGTCTCTCACACCTCGTTCTAGAAAGAAGGCAATGAGCAATATTACTAGTACTCTGCTGGATAACTAGTACTCTGCTGGATATTATGAACATCGAGCCAAGCATGCCAGGTTGCCACAAATTTAAAGTTTGCTTACCAACCTGATTTGGGGGTTGCCTTAAAGCCTTAAAGTTTGCTTACCAACCTGATTTGGGGGTTGCCTATTTTTTTAAAAAGCTATAACAAACGGGCTCAATATCTGCTCCAATCAGAATCCACTTTATACTTAAGATGTTCCTTGCTGGGTCTCTCACACCTCGTTCTAGAAAGAAGGCAATGAGCAATATTACTAGTACTCTGCTGGATAACTAGTACTCTGCTGGATATTATGAACATCGAGCCAAGCATGCCAGGTTGCCACAAATTTAAAGTTTGCTTACCAACCTGATTTGGGGGTTGCCTTAAAGCCTTAAAGTTTGCTTACCAACCTGATTTGGGGGTTGCCTATTAATTGTTATTCCAAATGCACCACATTAAGAGCATAGTCTTAGAAATCGTGGTTGGGCCTAACACAACCCCACAAAACCGGCTTGTGAGATGAGGATTGCCCCCACTTATAAACAAATTGTCAGGCCAACTCCTAACCGATGTGGGACTCTTAACACACGCTCTCACGCTCAGGCTGGATATTATGAACATCGAGCCAAACATGCCAGGTTGCCACAAATTTAAAGTTTGCTTACCAACCTGATTTGGGGGTTGCCTTAAAACCTTAAACTTAAAGCCTTAAAGTTTGCTTACCAACCTGATTTGGGGGTTTCCTATTAATTGTTATTCCAAATGCACCACATTAAGAGCATAGTCTTAGAAATCGTGGTTGGGCCTAACACAACCCCACAAAACCGGCTTGTGAGATGAGGATTGCCCCCACTTATAAACAAATTGTCAGGCCAACTCCTAACCGATGTGGGACTCTTAACACACGCTCTCACGCTCAGGTCAGGCCAACTCCTAACCGATGTGGGACTCTTAACACACGCTCTCACGCTCAGGGCTCTCACGCTCAGGATTAGACATCTGAACACACGCTCTCACGCTCATCTGAACACACGCTCTCACGCGACCAACTCCTAACCGATGTGGGACTCTTAACACACGCTCTCACGCTCAGGAATAGATGATGGACCATTGATCTTCTCACGCTCAGGATTAGACATCTGAACACACGCTCTCACGCTCATCTGAACACACGCTCTCACGCGACATCTGAAGCGTGAACATAAATGACGGGTGGCCCGATAGCAGGTGGCCCAAATCACGGCCCGATAGCAGGTGGCCCAAATGACGGGTGGCCCGATAGCAGGTGGCCCAATGGATCTTGGAGAGCTGAACACACGCTCTCACGCGACATCTGAAGCGTGAACATAAATGACGGGTGGCCCGATAGCAGGTGGCCCAATGACGGGTGGCCCGATAGCAGGTGGCCCAAATCACGGCCCGATAGCAGGTGGCCCAAATGACGGGTGGCCCGATAGCAGGTGGCCCAATGGATCTTGGAGAGGCTCTGATACCATCTTAGAAATCGTGGTTGGGCCTAACACAACCCCACAAAACCGACTTGTGAGGTGAGGATTGCCCCCACTTATAAACAAATTGTCAGGCCAACTTCTAACCGATGTGGGACTCTTAACACATAGCAACCCACCCAGCTATGATACAATACTCATGCTTCCAAATATCAAACAACTAAGCCAATGTGTTGCAAAACATTGGCCAAACATGACTCCCTCCAACTGTCACGGCTCTGCTCAGAATTGGAAGAAAAAAAAATATGAAACTCATCATTGGATTCTCCTTCACACAAATGGTAGAATTACAGGGAATATGCCGATGTAACAAACGAAGACGTGCTGGAATGCAAGTATGCAACCTCAACACACTCCGCAACATATGATTAGCTTTAGGAGCAGCACTTATGCGCCAAACTTCGGACCACTAACCCTCCACATGAAACTTATCTCACTTGACAATATTTTCCTTGTGATTAAATTATCGTTTAGGAGTTTTAACATTAATTAAATTACTAGTATTTTAGTTTTTTTTTTTTTAACCAAACAAGTGTTGGTATTTTAAATTGAATTATCGACTTTCTCATAGTGCTCTTTAACTCCCCTTGATCTTTTTCATCAATTTTTGGTCAAACTTTATTTACTTTATACCCAAACTTTGAATTATGAAACTCATTTTTCATGAAAACTTAAGGGTTAACACCAAAAAAGACCAGCTTTTTTTTTCACTACATGGTGTTTGGACAAACATAGCAGATAATAATTTTAAGTTTAACCACCATAGCATTTCCCATGGTTCATACTGCATAACTGCATATCTCATGACAGTAATAAATAAAGGGATACATATTGGTGACCCCGCGTGTGCTTTTACCCATATTGACAGTGACTCGTGAATGTGAGGTTGTAGTTCTACTTCAACGCTTGCTTGCTAGCTAGTTAGGAGTTACTATATACACCACCATGCTAGGCATAACCCCTCCTTTTCTTATTTCAACCACCAACCAAGCCGGCAACCCATTAACTTTTCATATGAAGTTTTTTCTATCAATCATATTAATATAAACTTATTTTCCTAAAAATACCATCTACAAATAAACACGGAGAGAATCTTCATTTGCTTCAACATAAGGAAGGGAAAAACAAAAGAGCATAGAGACAAAACAGAATAATAATAATAATGAAGCATATGTTCTTTCTATTTTTCTTAGTTCTCTATGTGATCTCACTACTCAACGTAGAAGCAGATGATGAGTTTGTGAAAACAAGAGGAGTGCAGCTGATGCTGAACGGGAGCCCTTATTATGCCAATGGTTATAATGCATATTGGTTAATGTATTTTGCTTCTGATCCATCTCAAAGGAACAAAGTCTCATCAACTTTTCAAGAGGCTTCAAATCATGGACTTAACATAGCAAGAACTTGGGCTTTCAGTGATGGTGGATATAAACCCCTTCAATACTCTCCTGGATCCTACAATGAGGAAATGTTCCAGGTTTACTATTTAATTTACTGTTATCTTCACCATTTCCATTTTCTCAATCATAAATTTATATATGCACTAAAAATTTGATATAATTGTTTATATTTGTGCTTTTATATATAGCAGTTATTAATTTCTCTGTCTTGTTGGATATTAAAAATAAAAGGGGTTGGACTTTGTACTAGCTGAAGCCAGAAAATATGGGATCAAGGTGATTTTGAGTTTGGTGAACAACTATGAGGATTTTGGTGGGAAGAAACAATATGTGGAGTGGGCAAGGAGTCAAGGGCAGTCCATAAACTCTGAAGATGATTTCTTCACTAATCCTGTTGTGAAGGGATACTACAAAAATCACATTAAGGTAAATTTTATTTTGTTTTTCCTATTGCCATTATTAATATATACAATGCTTCTTTTTTCACCATTACTTTTTCTTTAAATTTAAATTCTCAAATTCAAAAACATTAAAATAGAGAGTATCTAATTTTTCCCTCTCAACAAGTCTTTCATTTCAATTTTCAAGTGTGAGACGTAATGTATGAACACAAGAATATTGTTCATCTTTAGTTGTGAACAAATGCAAGTAAAGGATAACATTACAGCATGTGCAAAACTTAAGGCTCGTGAGGCAAATGAAATGTAATATAAATGAGCAAATCCAGAAAAATAAAACTTAAATGACCAACGTGAAAAGAAGAAAAAAAGGTTAAACTTAAGGATTGGATGCTTAAATTTTCCTACAAAACACTCACTCCTAAATATATAGCTCTTGCATTTTTTCTTGTCACTTTTTATAAGATTTTTTTTTCACATTTTTAATTGCAGACCCCTAATGTTAATTGTTTTGTCAATTTCAAAGACATATGAACACTGGTTTGGAGTTCAAACTCGGACGATGCCGTTTGATAATGTGTGTGGTGTTTATTTGCCATTTCTACCAACTAAGTTGACAAAAAATTGCACTTTATTACTATGGTGAAGTCATAAACCGATTCTTTCATTTAAAGAATAAATCAGTAAAACAATATCAATTGTGGACAAATTTAATAATACTAATAACATTTTTTTAACTCTCGTGTTTTTTTATTTTAGTATCTAATTGCGTTCCATTGAAATTGTTTTTACTAATGTAAGAAGAGTGAGCAATGAACCACAAAAAAAAATATGGAAGGAAAATTCCTCACTAATAAATGATAAATTTCTGACGCAAATATTATGGTTATGAATTATGATCTCTCCATGGTTGGTCAAATATTTCATGGACCTCACAACTACTTACATGTGGTTAAAATTACTCTGCAATGAGTTTCAATGTTCGCCTTCAAGAGCGTGATGGTGATGTTTCCACGAAATTTCCCAACCAAAATCTGTGTTCCCCACCTAATAGGTTGTCAATGTCATGAACGATTCATGTAGTTTGTCATAAAAATAAACAATGAATGATACATTTAGTTTTTTTCCCCTTGGATAGTTTCAAGAAAAAGAGAGTAAAAAACAGATATAATAGCAAATATTGGAGTTTTTATGTATTATTTATTACTATGTATGTATAGACAGTGCTTACAAGACGCAACAGCCTGAGTGGAGTTGCTTACAAAGACGACCCTACAATAATGGCTTGGGAGCTTATGAATGAGATTAGATGCCCTTCAGATCACTCAGGAAATTCGGTTCAGGTTAAATCATATTTCACTCATTATTATTCTGTGCATGAGACATAAAATCTTAATATTGACTTTTGTTATTGTAATTTTCATCAGCACATATATATTTATTGTCTTGTTGGTCAAATAAAAATGAGAAGGTAAATATGATTTAGTCCCCTATGTTACAATGTAGCCAGATAAGAGACGGTAGTGAAGTGATAATTGCATTTAATATAATATTTTTCCCTTTTTATTTTTTTACAGAGTTGGATTAGTGAGATGGCATCTTACTTGAAATCCATTGATGGAAAGCACTTGGTTGAAGCTGGTTTGGAGGGTTTCTATGGGCAGTTAAAGACACAGTCTAATCCTAACTTCCATGTTGGAACCGATTTCATTGCAAACAACCAAATCCCCACCATCGATTTTGCTACACTACACTCCTACCCGGATCAATGGTTTGAATTCTTTTTTATTTCAATACTTCTTTTATTTCTTTTTTACAAAACAGAATGATGGGATTTAATTCAGCTAAATGGTTCAGAAAGAAGAAGAAGAAGAAGAAGAAAAACACAGTTAGATGGGTAGGGTGCACTTGATAATGTAAAACATAAACAATATATTTACAAACAAATTAAATAAATAAAATTCATAATTTGTTGGTTATGTACTATATTGTTTCACAATGCCCTCGTATATTGTTTTAACATATAATTCTAAAAAGAATTTTTTTAAAAAAAAAGGATTATACGATAGTGACATTTTTTAATGAATGATTACAATCTTTAGTCACTCTCAAGATAGTAGTACTTTTCTACAAAAAAACAAAAGATAGTAGTACTTTAATATATATTGAAATGGAACAACTGTGATTTGGTTGATGAAATGAGAGCGGATTCTGATTTGGTTTTGTTTGACTTCCCATGAGCAGGCTATCTAATTCAGGCTATGAAGACCAAATATCTTTCTTGCGTGCCTGGCTCAATGAGCATATCCAAGATGCACAGAACATCCTTCACAAACCACTTCTATTTGCAGAGTTTGGCATTTCATCTAAAAACTTGGGCAGCCGCAATAACTCAACAAAGAGGGATCAGTTTTTCATTACTGTATATTCAGCAATATATTCATCAGCAAGTGGTGGCGGGACTGCTGTTGGTGGCTTATTTTGGCAACTTCTTGCTGAAGGAATGGACTCTTTCCGAGACAATTACGAGGTGATACTAGCCGAGAGCCCCTCAACAGCTACCTTGATTGCTCAAGAGTCTCAAAAGCTCAAGCGAATTCGCAAGATGTATGCCAGACTCAAAAACATTGACAAGTGGAACAAGACATAGCTATATCAGTGATATTTATATTCAGAAACTGATGATAAATTTTTATTTGGAAAACTAGCAAGATGTGATTTCACACGGATTGCGTAGACTACTACGCATGTTTTTGAACATTTATTTTCTTAAATTAGATAACTTGAGGTATTTCAACTACTTAAGTAATCTGCAAGTTAACTATATTGGACTCAAGATTTATGTCTAAACTCTATAGAGGTCGACCAGATAATTTGAAGTGCTTCATATAACTGTTCCATCTTGAATTGTTGCATTCTTCAGTATAACGGTGATGCCCGACCTAATGTAAAATCCTTCCTTAGTTTTGTCAGCTTCTTCAACACCCTGAAAGGTAAAGATGATTAGATCATTAGAAAAGTCTAGAAAATGAAATAGACTGTTGGTCAAAATCCTTAGCTGCAGTTTCAGTTTTTGAAAGATAAATTATGAAACAGCACTTACATCTGCATTTGTAATGATTGCATTTCTTCCAATTCTTGCGTTCTTGTCAATTATACAATTCCTTAAAAAACGATCAAGAATGAAATTATCAGAAATAAGAAAAGGAGGGCGCTGTGCCATCTAATGTTGATGACATGACATGCACATTGGAAAGCATAGCTCGTCATGGATTGTTACTTGATCTTCTAATCTAGAGTCCAGATATAGGGAATTCTGTATGAATCGAAATAGTTTTCTGTGACATGATCGTACCTGATTTTGGTATTTTCTCCAACACCAACGGGCACCTTTCCTTCTGCCAGCAGAGATGCAATTTCAGACTCAGTTTGATAGTAATCAGCACCCATCATCATGGTATCCTAAATTGCAGAATCCATTAAGAATGCATATACCAAATAGAAGATGAAAAGGAATCAAAACAATTAGCTAAAAAAAATTACGGTGCCGTTTTTAGTCATCGGTCAGTAGAAGAGCACAAACTACGGGTCATCATGTAATGCTTCTCCCAAATACAACAAAGAGAAAAGTGACAAGTGCCGAAAAGTAAAAATGTATACCTGAAGCTCCACACCAGACTCTAAACGTGATCGTATTCCAACAATAGAATGTTGAACACTACACTCCCTCAAGAAGCAACCGTGAGAAATAATTGCATCCACAATCTATTGAAACCAATTTATCATTCTTACAATAACATCAACAATCAGAAACCAATGAAGCACTCATATTCAGCACAAATTCCCTTGTAAAAGCTGGGTGCAATACCTTGCATTTTTCTACTTTAGTAGGTGGTAGGAATCTCGGGGAAGTGAAGAAAGGTGTCTTTGGATCATAGAATTGAAATTTTGGAGCCTGCAAGTAATGGCACAAGTAATCAGTAAATTTAGTACATTTTTCCTTTTGAAGAAAAACTTACTCTAGTAAAATCACTTATGCTTTTCTCTGACATTAAATGACAATCAGTAAAAACATGGGTACTAACACTATACAATTAAGGCTTATAAATTTTGAAAGTTTCTCCAGGTCTGCAGAAATTTGCATACTTTTCCTCATGCTGAATATTTCCATCTGTTTTTAAATTGAAATATGATCAACTTTTATTTCATGAGTTTTATAATTTTCCTACGACTTGCTTGTAGTTGAACTTCTAACCATGCAAAACAGTTTGAATTGGCTGAATACCATTATAGTCACAGAGCATGACCTTGAGAAATATGAACCTAAATACAAATAAGTTACAGGATAGTTTAAACATACAGGTTCTGTTAGGGCCAAATTTGCATCAAAGAAGGACTCTATGGTTCCAATATCTTCCCAGTAGTCATTGAACAAAAATGCCTGAGAATGCAAATAGAAACAGAAACATGAAGTTAGTTACCAGTAAACCTAAAGAGAATTGGAACTTCAAAAATAATAGCAGTAAGGATATTCCTTTTCACCTGGACATTGTGCCCACTGACAGCAGATGGGATGATTTCAGATCCAAAGTCATTGCATGTAGAACCATTCAATTTTAATAGTTCCAGTAGGGTCTCAGTTCGAAACACGTAAACACCCATGGACGCAATATATGGATGTTTCTTTGCTTCTTCTTGAGATAACCCAAGAACTGTGGTATCAACATGCTGCAGTTATTAGGGATGCATTAGCTAGGCAACACCTAGATTAAACTTACTAGCAATTATTCAGGCAAAAATGGATGTAAGAAATATCAGGCTTGAGATACTATTAATGCACCATTGCTTTCAAATCTGATCCCTTGGGCTTTTCTGCAAACTGTATAATGCGGCCTTTTTCGTCAATTTTCATCAACCCATAATCTGATGCTCGACTACAAGACACATAAAGTGATATTATTGTTTGTACAAGTTCTGCCTCTAGCAAATAAAGTGGGATGCCTTCAATGTAAAGATAGAATGAAAGCATGCAGGCAGATATTTCATGTAGATAGACATACCTGTCATCCATGGGAAGACACGAAACTGTGATATCAGCATTTGTGTCGATATGTTTCTGCAATGATATCCCCAAGTCAATATCACCATTAGTTTTAGAAAACGAATAACAGGGTACAAATCCATTAGTTGTAATCATAGATTATAAATTATATCAAATTTCACCTGCACAAAATCCATATAGTTCATTCGGTAAAGATGATCACCAGAAAGTATCAATATATGCTCAACATTCTTGTTCTTAGCATCCTGTGAGACAATCCTGACACATTAGCTATTCTCAAGAGAAACTAGCTAAGTATTTTCAGCAATAGAAGTGATAAATATTAAAGTTTTTCTTCACGAATTGTAAAAATGAAAAATGTGTATTTGTTCACCGATAAGCAAAGCAGAAATCACACTTGATAAGTTTATTTTAAAAGAGCCAATCACATTTATTCTTGTTTTTGTGTCGCATTGTTTTGTACTAATATTTATCATTATCCTTTCAACAAATATGCAACATTACAATATTTTACCTCAAAAACCCATATAAATTGCCTCACAGCATCAGCTGTTCCTTGGAACCATTTCTTCCCAGCTTCTCCAGATGTTTGAGTTGCAGCCAATACCTATGTGTATGCAATTATCAATAACAATTCAACATTACAATAACCATCACCTTTTATTCTTGCTACATTTCTATGAAGACAATAATTGTGAAAATCGTACGCTGCGTTTTAAACAGTTCATAAGTAACTCACCTCCACAAAACCCTCCCCAAAAGTGGAGACATTTCCAAAATTGTAGGCGCGAGACAAGTGACGGTTGAGAGAGAAAGAATTGTACTGTGTTAAAATGAATATTTTTCTAATGCCACTGTTGATGCAATTGCTCATAGGGATATCTATGAGTCTGTAACACCCTCCAATTGGAACCTGCAAAATTTCACCAAAATAGTAACAAACTATGTACAATGTAATTGCAATTGCAATCACTAGTAGTAACCAACATTGTAACAATTCAGAGAAAAAGACATGACCCTGCATGGATAAACTTATTTGAGGCTATCTACTAGCATAAGCACTTGTGAAAATTGTTTAGGAGAGCTTGTGAGAATAGCTTATGACATGTTATTTTCATAAGTTCTTAAAGATAAATTATGAAAATAGCTTATAGCTTATTATTTGTAAACAATTTGATTTTATATTTTAACCCACTTGGGTTGGCCTGGTGGTATTGGCTTGGGTCTTGGGAGTGTGCTCCTCCGCAAGGTCTCAGGTTCGATTCTCTCTGGTGCCAATTTGGGTGGGCTATTTAGCTTCTTCAAAAAATTTGCCAATTTGGGTGGGCTATTTAGCTTCTTCAAAAAATTTGATTTTATATTTTGTTATAAAAGTAACCTATACATAATAAGCCATTCTTAATTAAGCTGATAGTACAATCAGTTCCAATTGGAACCTACAAAATAAAATTTCACCTAAATAGCAACAAACTATGCATAATTGATATGCCTAATGCAATTGCAACCACTACTACTAAGCATTAAACAACATTGAAAAAACTTTACAGAAAGAAAGAAAAAAAAAAGTAATATTTTTACCGCAGGTTTGGCTCTTTTGCTAGTAAGAGGAAAAAGGCGAGTTCCAGCACCACCACCCAAAATGATTGAAGCTACACTTTTTGGGTCTGCTTTTGGAGTCTCAAAATAGGGTCCCTCTTGAAATGTCTGTAATCAAAAAAGCAAAAAAAAAAAAAAAATCAATAAAAAAGTGATTTTTTCCCCTCTTTTGATGATATTAGAATTGAGTACCGTGGAATCTTGATAATCATTGATCCCTGAAGTGAGAACGTTGTGTTCAGCTCCATTTTTGGGAATGAATGATTTGGGTGATTGAATGGTAAGGAATCTTGTTGTGCTTAAACTTCCCTTGGTAGTTTCACCTAAGAACACACTGTTTCTGGTTCTTCTTCCAACTCCTTCAGTACTGATTTTGCTTAGATTGGTACTGAAGGATGATGCATAAGTTGAAGATATTGCTGAATCCATATTTGATTTGGAGAGTTTATTGAATTGAAGAGAAATGGAAGGAGGAGAATGTTGTAGTGACAGACAGACAGACAGACAGAGAAGAAGAATGATTGATTAGTTGAAACTAAGTGCGAGATAGAGAAATGGTGACTCACGAGAAGCTTGTTAAGACACTCTACGTTATTTCTCTCTCTCTCTGTCTCTCACTAGTCAGAACTGCCTCTACAAATTTCTATGAGTGAGTGACTTTCATGTCATTTTCTTTTTATTGCTGCTGGTAACTCTTTTAACTCTTCATTTGGTAAAAAAACAAACTCTTTAAACCGTTTGATCTCGATTTAACGATCATGGTTGCCGTGGAGTGTGAATACGTCAATAATTACTATATAAAATCGAATATGGTAAACATGACATTTTTAAGAGGTATGAGTCTCTTATCATTTTTATCACACATGTATTGGTTAAAAGTGATTCATCACAATTACATCTTGATTTTGTCGAAAACAAAAAATATATCTTTTAAAAAAATAACATCATCTTACCGTGATTTTGTCCAATTTACTGCGATATTAAACAAGCACTAAGTTATGAACATTGTAAAAAAAATGTTATGAATGTAGTTGTTTTTTTTTTAGTGAGAGATATTATGAAGGTAGTTAGTTGATTAATTCATCCATGTAACTTGTAAGTAAATAAACATGATATTGACTGTATTGTTGACTTACTTTTTATGGTTTGGCTGCAGAGCACATTGCTCTCGTTATCTTTTTCAATAACTTCATCATTATTCTTTCATTTACATACGTTTTATTGTGCTAGTAAATAGTATGATTTTGTTTTTTATTTTGTATTAACATTGATTATTTTTTTTTGAAGAAAACATTGATTTTTTTTTTTATACTTTGGTTTGAGGTGTATAAAGTAATAAAATATTTTTGTACCTCTTGTAAGTGGACAACATTAACAAAGAACAATAGTAGTTTGTCAAAAAAAAAAAACAATAGTTATTAGTTATGGTGATTTAATGTGTAAGTTATATAAAAAGTAATAATATTACTTTATTAATTTAATATTACATTCTGTCAAAAAAAAATAGTATTATATAATTACACTAAAAGAATATTAATATTATATAATAACATGTAAATTAGAGTGGATGGAGTATGTTAGAGTGAGTGAAGGGTGAGGTGAAAGTATTGTAACACTAATGCAAGGATCTAGATTTTCAATACCAATATGAAACATAAACAAACCAAAAATGTATGATTTAAGTATATATTGTAATTTTGTACTTGGTAATGTGTTCAATCTCGGACTGATATGTATAAAACGGTAATAATTGAGAGATGTCCGTGCGTGAATATCTATACCTCAAATGGTTTGTCTCTAATTTTCGCTGAATATCTTGGTTGGACACCCAATTTTATATTTAAATAAAAAGGAGACGCATTATGTTCGGGTAGAATTGCAGAAATAAACACGGGGAGAGACGGTATCTGCTGTTTTGTTTTTGAGTGTGTGCTATGTTGTCGCGTAACTACACGGTGGAAGATCTCTAAGTTTAAGGAGATAAGATAATGGTCTTGTCTAGTATAATTCAGCTTCTTCTTCTTCTAGTTTTGATTGCGATAAATGATAATGATACACTGCACATGGGGTACACAGAGCTTTCAAGGCCAATAACAACAAACCGGTTGGTTTTGGCTTCTTTTCAAGGTTTTGAAAGTGAAATGAATAAAAAAGTCAATAGCATAACATAGCATGGCATGTGCACTATGGAAGAAACAATGGCATGAGTTTAGCATGATTACTTCGTCTATTAATCTCTCCCATTTTTAATATAACAATAAAACTCTCAAATATTAAATCCTCTGCCCATAATATTTTTTTGTTAGCAAGCTAAAGACAAAATAAAGAAAAACAAAAAGAAAGGAGAGACTAAGCTCTCACAAACCAAGTTCTAAGAGTCTAAAAAAAAAGAGTCTAAAAAAAAAGAAGTGATGAAACTGGTATAAATTAGATGGTAGAATTGAAAAAAATAAGTAATTACAGTAATGGTGATTATGCTGAGGACTTGATTTGTAGACTCATATTGATACAAAAATATGATAAGTATATAAATTGGTTAGGGTAAAGGATATTTTTTTTTATCTTCATATTTTAATTTTATGTTTTGAAACATTTTTATGTAAACTGTTTTCGTCACTACATTCTTTCTTTTTCTTTACTAAATAGATATGGAGGGGGCTAAAAAGAAATCCTTCCTAGAGATTGATGTCACGGGCTTTGAAAAATGCAACCCAGTCCAAATTTCCAACCCAAAAAGCCCAAAATCAATGACCCGTTAAAAAAAAACACGTAATAATCGAAAAACCCCAATTGCAATTGCATAAACCCTAAAAAAGAGACAGTAGTAGCTGAAGAAGAAGGAGCAAAGTAAAACGAAAAAATGAGACCTTTGGACGAGACAGAAACGAGCGTGGTATTCGAAAAGCTCTTCAAATTCGTAGGAAACAATCTCAAAAACCTCGTTGAAAATCCCTCACACGAAGGTCCCGATTCAAATCCTGGTCGCTACTGTTTCCGTCTCAACAAGAACAAAATCTACTACTGCAGTGAATCCCTCGTTAAGCGTGCCACCAACATCGCTAGACCTAACCTCGTTTCCCTCGGAACGTGTATCGGAAAATACACACACGGTGGAAATTTTCATCTCACCGTTCAGGCGTTGAATTTACTTGCTGCGAATGCCAAGCATAAGGTATGGCTTAAACCACAATCTGAGATGTCTTTTTTGTATGGGAATCATGTGTTGAAGAGTGCGTTGGGTCGCATTACGGAGAATATTGTTGCTGGTGATGGGGTTGTTGTTTTTTCTATGTCGGATGTGCCTTTGGGTTTTGGGGTGGCTGCTAAGTCTACACAGGATTGTAGGAAGTTGGATCCTAATGGTATTGTTGTGCTTCATCAGGGTGATATTGGAGAGTATTTGAGGATTGAGGATGAGCTTTGAATCGTTTTAAATTTTGGGTTTTTATGAAATTTGAGTTGTGGGTTATCCTTGTATTGGTTTATCTTTCTCTTTATGTAACCGGGTCTTTTATCTTTAACATGGATCACTGTAAAATTTATTCTCAGTTATTTTGGAATGTTATGAAATTTTGTTTCAAGTATTATTATATTGATATGGTTACATTTTCACCCAGTCAATAACATTTTGTTTGGATTGAATTGTTTGAGTTTGTGTAAGCACTTGTGACACTATATGGAAATGTTGATATGCTGTTTTCAACTTAGTCCCATATCATCTCCATGATAGTTTATGATAAGTGAAAGTAGTTTGCTTATTTGAAAACTGTTTGACTCTATTTCATCTTTTGTTATAGAAATTGCTTATACATAAGTACCTGTATGATAAACGCTTGATTATGCTTTTTATCCAAACAGTGTTTTGATATATTTAGCACCTACTCTTTTTGCTTGGGCTTCTGCCCCTGCCTTTGACAAAAGCAAAAAACTTACTCTTTTGCTTCCTTAGTCCTTTTGAGATTGGTTTGATGATCAAGTTCCTCCTTTTTGTCTGGAAGGCTAAAGTTTAGCTTTGTATTTGCTGGTTGCTATTTAACCTCAGATTCATCCATGTGTTTGCCACAAGTCTTCTGTTTAAGCAAAAAAGTGACGCTTTATTCTCATTTCTGGTATGATTTATTGTAGTATTTACTACATATGTTTTTCCTGCTTAGATTTTACATGTTAACTTTAACTGTTGTTTGTGTTCTTTTTCTGTCATGATTGAAGCTGGGGGCATAATCAAATGTTGACTTGGCGAGCTTAGTTTTTGGTTATGGTATAATCCAAATGGTTTGAGGTGTCAGACTAAATCAGTGAACTTCTTGATGCTCATTACATGTTATTTGAACATTGTTAACTCAAACTATGGTTGTCTTCTTTTTCTGTCATGATTAAAGTTGGGGGCATAATCAAAATGGTGACTTGATGAGCTTAGTTTTTACATATATGGTATAATCAAAATGGTGGCTCAACCTGACTAAATCATTAAACTCCTTGATGCTTACTACATGTTATTTGTACATTGTTAACTTAAAATATTGCTGTATTACTTTTCTGTCATGATTATCAGAGGGCTCTCTTTTGCCACAAAGTTTTAACAATTGAGGTACTTAAATGCAGCTTTGTATTTGTTGGTTTGCCAAGTCAACCTTAGATTCATTCAGGCGTTAGCCACTAGTCTTCTGTTTAAGGAAGAAAATGATGTTTTATTCTCTATTTCTGGTATGATATGTTGTAGTATTCACTACTGATGTTTTTCCTGCCTTAGTCAGAAAGAAAGAATATATGCATTTCTCGCTGCTTAGATTTTACAGGTTAAATTGAACTATTGACATGTTTTTTTTTGTCATTAAATTGAACTATTGACGTGTTCTTTTTCTGCCATGAATGAAGTTTGGGGAATAGTGGAATGGTGACTTGTGAGCTTAGTTTTTGGTTATGGTATAATCGAAATGGTCGGACTAAATGAATGATCATTACTCTGTGAACTGTTGTAAGCAATAAGCATCCAATAAGATGATGGGTGGGTAATATCTGGTTAGTTTAATCACTCTTAAGCTACATAGCATTGACCACTAAGCCGTCCTCATTGGTGCTGGAAGAAAAAAAGCTGATTGGTGCGCTCAGTGATATATAGTGAGATGAATTTGTTACAGAATTATCTTTTACCTAAAAGATGACATCCTCCCCAAGACTTATAGCATAAGTGTTAATTCAAACACAAATCTCAAAACCTAGAAGTTTGACTAATTGGTCTTGATTGGGGATGTGATGCACTCGGACAACGTAGAAGTCCGATTCCATATTTATCAAGACTACCACACAATAACATAGGTGTTCTTGTAACCTTGTGGGAGCATGTAGCTCAGTTAATAGAGAATTAGGGGTTGAATCCAAAGTATCTCTGCAGTAGTATTAGGCATAGTTCAATCATCAACTTTTTGATGGACATGGCCTTCAAAGCCAGTTTTTGAATCACCAAGAGAGGATATTTGGTCTAAACAGATGCAGGAACCAGGCATCAGGCTGAGGAACTGAAAGACTTTGTTTACATTATAGGAGATTTGTGGCTCGGTTAAGTTGGTATACGCATTCATAACAGTTAAGGTATTTGTGACTGTCCAATTGAGATTGGACGGTCCACATTTCAACCAGATTTTATTATTTTTTTTAAAAACCAAAATTACCGAGTTTGAGATCTGGAAATCTTGATCAGACGGTCAAAGATCCTTGGCTGTGTGAATTCATGCAATCACTGACTGCCCTGGTTCATAAAGTTGAGGGTCAGGACTCAAAGCACATTGGCACCAAAATTTGCCAAGCTAATAGTTGATGACAATTTACCATAGAAGTGCCTCCGGTCTCTTCCATGTGGGGTCTATAAACTATAAAGCATATACCAAATATTTTTTACTATGTAACTAAGGACAAGAGCCCCATTGGACAATGGCTTAACCTCAACCGTAAAAAATGATCAAGAAATCCCACGTTTTTTCAACAAAAAAAACCTGCTAATTTTGCATTATGTGCTTGGATTAGATTCTTTTTGACGTAGCCTTGCATCTAATGGCCATTTTGCCGTGAAAACAAGAAGCTAGGATTTGCTACTTCTAAAAAATGTGCGTCTAGGGGCTTGTTGACGCCGAATCAAACACATGCTAAGTGTGCTGATAAGATCAATAATGAGAGATGCCAAGGAAAAGATCATGGATTGTTGGAGTGAATCATAACTGTAGTAAGGTTAAGCTTTTCAAGCACATGTTCTTGCTGACTTGTTTAAGGTCAGTTGTTAGAGCCCCCAAATTCTGAAAAGTATTACATGGTTCAAACGAGGGTATCATCTCTTCAACAACATTGATATTGAACCAAAACTCATGTTGAGCCATGCCATACTAATACCCCAACTCCAAGCTAAGGATATCCCATGAATGAACCTATACTCGAGATGTGTCAACATCGGTCTTGATTCATGAGTCAACCCTACCTAGTTTGACTCAGTGATGGATTGAGTTTGAGAACGCTGACCGATTTTCTCAAGTTATTTTGACCCTGCTCAGTTAGGCACTGTTTACTTGGAAAAAATGTTAAGAAGGAAATAAGACTTGAAATAAGACTTTTTAAGGTCAGCCACTGTGATGGATAGAAAGAAAATAATAAAAATAACTCTTTTGCCATTTTCATTGTTTATGAAAATACAAGACAATTGTTCACTTCATGAGTCTCTTTTCTCCGTTAATAATTAAAACTAGCACAATTTTTTTTTAAAAAATATCACAATAAAAATGACATTATTATTATTATTATTAAAGTTATCCAACTCAGTAAATTGTGAAGAACTAAATTGAATCGTGAGTAAAATGATTTAATTTTGTGTCGCTAGAAAAAATATTGAATTGGGTTGCAAGAAAACATGACATAATCACAAAAAAAAAAGGACAAAATCACAAATTATTATTGACTACTTAATTTTGTGGTTTTAATTTTTATACCTTTATATTTATCGATTTTTATATATAGGACCAATTTAAAAAGAAAACAAACAGGAACACAAACATGATACAGTTTATGATATGGTGGTTTGCTATTAGAATAACAAATTAATATTACATCGTTGGGTTATTTTAGATTCTTTATTAGTCAAGCATACAACAAATTAAAGAAGAGAAATGATATGATTTGCTTATTTACCACCCAAATATATATTCTGTTGTATTTTCTGTCCCCGTGAAACACCTTCAACATTTTGAGTCAGGTGGCATTTAGGGTCATGCTATACTAATCCCCATGCTCCTTAAGACCCCATGAAACTATAGTAAAAATTTGCCAATATGGGTTTTGACTCAAGAGTTCACGCATATACACTACTTAGCTCACTTAAATTGTTGTGCAGTAAGTTGGGTTTGAAACGGGTTGGCTCACTTAACATTTTTGCTAACATTTTTATAACATTTTTTCTTCATAAAGTGTAATATTTTAACTTCTTTTTGATATTTTAGTGGTCCAACCATGAAAAGAAAATTCACTTAAAATGTAAACAAGGAATGGTTGGGAAACTTTTTGATCAACCTATGGTGAGGTAACCTTGGTTAGCTGAATTTATTCACTTTAATACCTAGTTTGATGTCAATTGTCATATTTTTTTAATCAATATTTAAGTTGAGAACGGATCAAATTGCATGGTATTGTGTAACACTAGTGTGATATTACACCGTCAATAACGTTTTATTAGATACATACATCCTCCGGTCACTATTATAAGCAAAAAACTACATTTTAAATTCATTCATTAAATGATGTATGTGGTTCATAATAAAGACCACATACATCATTTAATGAATGAATCTAAAATGTAGTTTTTTGCTTATAATAATGACCGGAGGGTGTATTTTACAAAACTAACCGTTAAATTAAAAGTTTAAATGATATAGATCATTTCTATAAATTTTTATTTAAATTTAAAATCATTTGATGTGCATAAAAATATGTCAAAATGAACGTTCTATATTCAAAGCTTAAGCTTTTAAGATGTTATCTTGAAGCACCTAAATCATTTTAAATTCAGCTAAAAATTTATAGAGATACCTATGTCATATAAATTTCAATCCAAACAAACAAATATGTTTCAAATAAAACTTATTGAACAATGTAACATTAAGTGTTACACGGTGTAACACTTAATTTGATTCCTCCTCATTTACATTTTTTAAATTTCGCATAAATATGCAAATTTTCCAATCAACAATTCCTTCAAAAAAAACACTAATTATTGAATATTTAATTGTGGTTTTTAAAAAAGTAAAACCTTCAATTTTATGTATTTTCATATATTTTTTTGGTACAATATGTATTTCCACATTTAACTATCATATTGTTAAAACAATTCATTGATTTGCTATTTTATTTTTTTACGGGCTTCTAACTGATGTCCCTCAAGCACCAGTTAACAAAACAGAACAAAAGTATTTGTATTGAAAATAGTATTTTCGACACTTTTTAGATTACAAAAGTTTCAAAATACTATTCCTTTAAAAAAATTTAAAATATTTTTACAATGTTTATTTCTTATCGTAGAAGTATTTGTTATCATTTTTTTTTATTTCACAAGAAAAAACTTATACTAATTCATGGATGCTTTATTACATAGACATGTTAAATGAGTAAATTCACCCAACTCCGAATTACTACTCCTATGTCAGTATGTCCTCTTCTCCTAGAACTGGCACCAAAAAATTTACCCAACTGCAAATCAATTGTGCTTTTTTAGTTTGTTTGTTTTAAAAAAGCCCTAGCCAAAAAGAAGTCCATGTGTCACGTAGTGTATATGTACACATGTAGTGTATATGTACACATGCAATGCATTTCTCTTCTCTACATTAATTTCACGAGCCAAATTTTCATGGGTTTCATGGATATGTTTCCGTTATTCCGTGAGTGGTTAGTTGTAAGACGCAACTCTATGTGAGGTCCTCCAATGACCAATCCATCAACTTTCTCATTTTGTTCTTTCCGACTTCCTCGTTCTGCTTCTTTTTGTGAATTCATTGCTAACCTGACATGATAATTTGGATAATTTCACATTCCTAGTGACTGAATATGAGCTTTTACTTTTAGCTTTTTGGAGTTCTCCTTTTCATGACTCCAATAATTGATTACTCCTTTTCTCCACTGCTGAATTGCATTTAGTTGAGTTTCTTCTCTTTTTGCTTTTTCATCAATTTAACTTGTTCATCATAAACGAGGTTTCTTAAAACAAAAGGTATGTATGCTTACCCTTGTGGAGAACAAAAAAAAAAAAGGCAAGAAAGGGTAAGAATATCTCCTATACATACATATAAGAATCAACGAAATGATTGATACACATGATATATCAATTAGAAATTCTAAAAAAAAATAAAAATTAGATGTGATAACTCATGGTAATTACTATAATACTCCCTCCGTCCCAAATTATATGACGTTTTGGGTATTTCACATATATTAAGAAATGCAATTAATATTGTGTGAAAAAAAGATATTATGAGTTGTTTTACAAAATTGTCCTTAATAAATAATATGAGAAAGATAAATGAAAGAATTGAAATAAGAGAGAGTAATAAATAGTTAAGGTTATAATAGGAAAAGTAATATTAATGTTGCATTGGTATTGTAAAGTGACATATAATTTGGGACAATTTTTTCCCTTAAAGCGACATACAATTTGGGTCAGAGGGAGTAGGGGTTGAGATCTCTCTATTTTTTTTTGTTGGAAAAGATCCTCTCTATTTGAACAAATAGAGAAAATAATAAATGGAGATGAAGATAACTCTTATTTTTTGTAGTGGTCTGAGTTTGAACCTCGGACCTTGTATATTTTATGTATTGTCCTTGTCAACTGAGTTATGCTCACGAGGATGAAGTTAACTTTTATTACTAACAAGTAAATAAAAAAACTATTAATAACAAGACATTAATTGCATTTTTTTTGGGAAGACATTAATTGCATTTAACAACAATCATTCAATTTACATAATTTATGCGTCTTCCATGTTAACAATTTATTTGTAAATTATCATCTTCCTTTGACATGAACAAATAAACCACAATTAAAAAAACAACTTTTTTTAAGGAAGGAAATCATTGCATTTCATTAGCTAAAATATGCCAAATACATGTAGGTACATCATCAATAACTTGGAGGCTAGGATTAGACAGGGCTGCCCGAGCTAACTCGTGAGCTACCCTATTTGCTTGCCTCCTGCTGAACTCAACATGAGAGTTCTGAAATCTATCGACTAACAACTATTTACAAGCAGTGATAATACATCCAAACTCGCTACTATCATCTAAACTAGAATTGACACAATCAACAACCCTTTTACAATCAAGAACAAAATCTACATTATCAAACTGTTGATTACAGAGCCAATCCAAATCTGTGTGCAGTCCAACAGCCTCCCCCACATCTATATTACAAAGAGGGGCAAACCATTCTGTTTTTGCAAGAACAAAAGCACCATCATCATCCCTAAGACACATGCCCAAACCAACCCTCTTAAGAGAAGTGGAAAAGGATGCATCAATATTGCATTTGTACCTGCCAGGTGTCGGTTTCTTCCAAACATCTTCCTCTTGTCTCGAAGGCTGAACCTGTGGAGTTATGGTTTGAGTGTTGCTGTCGAATCTAATTCTTTGGGTTGTTCGTCATTCTTCAAGTACATGAGTTGCACGTTGAAACACCTGCGAGTCGGTCTCAATTTGTTGCTGCCAAAGTTTCATGTTTCTACATTTCCAAAGGCTCCACATAATTGTTGCCGTCAGCTCACATTGCCCTGAAGATAAATTCTGTAAAAGAGTGAAAATGAGAGCACTAATATTATAATCTTGATGGATCACCCTGTCAATTATGCCTCATAAATTCGCATTCCGCCAAACTTGTACAACTTTAGGACACTCAATAAGGATATGGATGCTATCTTCATAATTATGATTACAATGAACACAATCAAGTGGGCAAAGAGACTCCTCTACTATTTAAGCGAGCACGTGTTGGAAAACAACCACGACAAACACGCCAAAGAAAATTCTTGATTTTAGGAGGCACTTTTAGCTTCCAAATGAGGTTCCATCGACCATTAACATGCATATGAGAGTTGTCTGCAATTTCAGTAACACAAAGTCTATCAGCATTCTTCACAGAATACTTACCACTCCTTTCCCCTTTCCAAATCATTTTGTCCTTCAATACAAGTGGCTGCAATGGCGTGTTAAGGATGAGAGACGCCTTCCACATTTATAAATCTTGATCAATAAAATCACATAATTTCACCTACATCAAAGGCTTAAAAATAGGATTAGTAGTGGATAAAGACAAGCCATCAGCCAAGGGTCTCCTAAGAAAGGTATATTGACCCCTGTACCAATCCGTCATCGTGCACCCTGCTTTACCACTATTTTTGCGCTAAAAATGCTTCGCCAAACATAGCTTGGGTTATGCCCAATTTTGGACCCAATAAAATCAGAATTAGGAAAATATTTAGCTTTAAATAATCGACAAACAAGACTGCTAGAATCAGTTTGGAACCTCCATCCCTACTTCCCTAACATAGCCACATTAAAAGAGGTCAAATCCTTAAAGCCCATACCTCCAAAAAAATTATGAACAGACAACCTTTCCCATGACATCCAATGTAATCCACGACGCATATTACCGCCGTGGCCCCACCAAAAAGCATTAATCATTTTTTCTATTGCATCAACAAGCTTATTTGGAAGTAAAAAGATGCTCATGATATAAGATGGGATAGATTGTAATACCGATTTAATCATTACCTCTCGACCAGCCTTTGACAAACATTTGCTGCTCCAACTATTAATTTTGTGCCAAATACGGTCCTTTATAAAACCAAATGTCGCCTCTTTGCTTCTGCCCACCATAGACGGAAGGCCGAGATATTTTCCTGTGCCCATCACCGCTCTGACACCTAAAATATTTGTAATAGTTTCCTTCAAAGGCGATGGAACAACCCTGCTGAAGAAAACCTCAGACTTTGGAAGGCTAATGGCCTACCCCGAAGCTAGTTCATAAGTATGAAGAATATTCTTCATCACTTGCGCCTCACTATCATCAACCCTGAAAAACAAAAAGCAATCATCTACAAACAAGAGGTGAGAAATAGTAGGTGCATTAGTACAAATAGACACGCCATGGAGGTCTCCACTTCGTTCTGCTCTCCTTATAAGGGCGGATAAGCCTTCAGCACACAAAATAAATAAATAAGGCGACAACGGGTCACCTTCTCTCAAACCTCTACCCGGTATAATCGAACCTACCAACTCATTGTTAACGATGACAGAGTAATCAACAGTTTCAACACACATCATAATCCATTGCAACCATTTACTGTCAAAACCCGTTTTAAGCATCACTTCCTTGAGGTAAAGCCAATCAATTCTATCACACGCATTGCTAATATCTAAAATCAAAAATTGATGTAAATCATTTGATATTTGATCTGCTTGGTAGTGATCGGATATAGGCAACGGTCGTGTGCAGTGTTCCGGAACGGTAGCGGTGTAGTCTTTACGGCAAAGCAAGCGGAATGTGCATGCGAGCACGTTAGCACTCCAATGCCCAAGTCAATATAAGAAATGATGTTGAATGAATTATACTAAATGACAAATCGTTCATAGACTCAAGTTTAATAAAATGATTGAGCTTTAGTGGTTAATGAACTTCACCCAAGTTCAATTTTCAGGTAAAACAATTTTTTACTATACTATATGTACTCCATGGTCGAACTCTGGATACCAAATCCCCCTTTTCTTGATATCGGAAGGTTCGCATAAAAAAAAAACAAATAATTTTCTCTTTCTTTATAACTGTAATCGTTCTATTTTTTTTAATGAAAATATCTGTAATCGTTCTATTTTTTTTAATGAAAATAATGAATAATATTTCCTTTTTTTTTGGTAGTGGCCAGGGTTCGAACCCCCGGACCTTGTATATATTATGCATTGCCCATAGCAACTGAGCTAAGCTCACGAGGACGAATAATACTTCCTACTTCTAAATGTAATCATCATAAAATAAAATCGAATATATGAATAAAAACTCTCTTTATAAATGTAATTATAAATGTAATTATCATAAATTGTGATTAAACATTTGGTCGTTAATAGAAAGAAAATATATGAGTGTAAATGTAATCATCATAAAAAAAAAAATTGAATAAAAGAATATATGTATAAAAACTTTCTCTTTATAAATGTAATTATCGTAAATTGGTGATTAAACATTTGGTCGTTAATAGAAAGAAAATATATGAGCAAACCAAAAAATGAGCAAACCAAAAAAGAAAGCAAATATATGAATAATTTATTTTTGAAGGCATATACGAGTAATTTAATATTGTGTTTTTATATTCTTTCTAAAAGTATTTGCGAATATTTCGCGCGGACCAGACCTACTGCATATTCTGCCTATAAATACAAACTTGTCAAACCATTTTCGTTTGCCACAGAAAGCCACCAACAAACACCATGAAAAGGTTTTACAATAACCGTCGTAACCTTGAATACATTTTCCACTTGTTCAACCTTTTTGCCACTCTCTTGCTTTTTTGGCACTTCTCTTTTTTCACCATCGCTCTCAAATCCTTTTCTCATCTCTACGCTCTTTCCAAATCCCTCTTCAGCGACTCTTTCTATGTTTTTCTACTTCTCCATGTTATCATTCTCTCCATATATAAACTCTCCAACCAAAACGACGACGTTTCCACCATTGTCTACAACCAATGTCTTAAAATAACCTCTTCATCGGAGTTAGTTACTGCCGACACCGATTACCAATGTTTTAAAATAACCGCAGAGGATCCGGTAGAGTCTTTGCCTGAGAAACAACAACAAGATCCTGCAGTGTCTTCGTTGGAGAAACAACAAGATCCTGTTACCGATCGCGTAGAGTCTTGGTTGGAGGCACAACAAAATTTTTGCAATTCGGAAGTTGGAGATTCGTCTCTGATTTTTGAGGAAACTGTCGCGGAGGAACCTGAACCTGTCATGGCAGTTACTGAGACCGCGGTTACTGAGACCACAACAACAACGTGTTGCACGACCGTGACAACTACTGGAGATAATAACTTTTCGGAGGAAAAGTGTTACAGGAGAGTTCAATCGGAGTGTTATGAACGGAGTCTGGTGGCGAATAACCCGAAAGAGTTGAGGAGATTCAACACATGTTTGAAGAAGAAGGAACCGCAGAGGAGTTTGTGTTATGTTGAAGAATTGAGTAAAGAGGAGTTCAAGCGCACGGTAGATGATTTCATTGCTAAACATAAGAAGATGATGCAATGGGAGGAACAAGCACGGTCTCAGAAAACAGAGTACTTGGCCCTGACTCCATATTAGGAAATTAATTTTAATAAAATAAATAAATTTTAGAGATTAGGTGATTTGATGAGGATTCTTAGTCTATTTTATTTTACTCTTTGAATACGTAATTCTAATATTTGATTCCATTCAATGAATATATATTCCACTCCTGTTACTTTGGTTTGATAATGTGTTTTTTTTTTTTTTTTTTTGTTATGTTTTTTCATAAATCCAAGGCTTCATATGATTTTGTTATTTAATAGCAGGTATATTGTTATTTTACTCTTTGAATACGTAATTCTAATATTTGATTCCATTCAATGAATATATATTCCACTCCTGTTACTTTGGTTTGATAATGTGTTTTTTTTTTTTTTTTGTTATGTTTTTTCATAAATCCAAGGCTTCATATGATTTTGTTATTTAATAGCAGGTATATTGTGATTTGGTCATTTAGTAGCCGGTCTAGTTATTGGTGTGATTTCACCTTCTTACGATTTCGTTATTTAGTAGCCGATCTATTCGCATGCTTTAGGTTAACATAAGTTTTGGTCTATTTAGTAATAAATTTATAGGTATTGCTAGACCTTAGTGTAAAATAAGCTTTTAAATATGATTTCAGACTAAATCAGATCAAACTTTAAAATGAGCCTATGACGGATAATAGGTCAGACTCAGACCTATAATTTATAAGACTTAAGCCTTTTAAAATCCGGCGTAGCCCATTTCCATCCGTAAACAATAGCTAAAGGAAAATATACTCATTAACGATAGCAATATTTTTCTTTAAAAAAAAAAAGAAGCAATATTTCATCGTAAAAAATAGCAATGTTTCCTTAAAAAAAGCAATTAGCTATATTATGGAGAAGAAACTCCTTTTTTTTTTTTTTATGATTGATGCGCAGCAGAATTATTGGGATATTCTGAGTGATTTTTTTAATAATATATTCTGAGTGATTTTCGATTGCCCAATTAATATCAGGATCCTAAATAATTAATTACCTTTTCCATTTATTCACAACATTAGAATCCCAATTCCTATTTGAATCAAAAAAAAGAATTCCAAATTCCAATTCCTATTAAAATAGGAAAGATTTCGGTTTATTGGTGGAAACAAGTGACGAATTTGCTTTGGTATGTTTATTGCCTTTTTCTAAAGAGCAATGCTATATCTCTAGAAAAAAAACATCAAGAATTCTTCAAGAATAAAAAGCAACCAATCACAATGCACTATTTGCCACAATTCAATGAGGTGTGACTGAAAAATAGGAAGTGGACAAATAAATTATGCAATTAAAATTTGCCACATGTGTCTTGAAAAATTCTTGATGCTATTTTTCTAGATAAATAACATTTTCCTTTTCTAAAATCAATTAACATATATCACATTCCTTTAAAAAAAAAAAATCACATAAAATCATAACATAGGGATGTAATTTTTTGAGTTTTTAACCCACTTGGTTTGGTGGCCTAGTGAGTGGTGACTGGTGATGTCTGTTACTCTGTTTGGGACTTGAAGTGTGCCTCAAAGATCCATATATGATTTTATCGGGTGTCAATCTAGATGTGGTAGTTTAACTTCTTAACAAAAACAATTTTGAGAGAATACAATCAATTTTGCAAATTTTTTACTCGGTATTTTCTCACTCGGTTAACAAACTAAATTAGTAAATTACAAGAAATAAATAAATGGAAAACAATTCTGAGTTATGAGAGAATAAAATCAATTTTGCTAATTGTTTTACTAGGTATTTTCTCACTCGGTAAACAATTACTTGGTATTTTCTCACTCGGTAAACAAACTAAATTATAAGAAATAAATAAATGGACATAACTTGTGTGTTTTTCATAAGGTTCTTAACTAAAAATATATTTTTAATATATATATATATATATATAATATTCTTTTTTGTTATAATAAACGTTGAGAAAATTATAGATGTGAAAAAATCCTGAATAATTTAGTTAAATAGCACCTACAAAGATGAACCTAAGTTTTTTTCCTAAATAAATTGTTAACGATGGTAGGTCAAAATAAAAAAAATTGGCACGTCTCCCACACACACATTCCCGTAACACCGATGAGGGTTTGATAGGTGGAAAAGACATTATTTTTTAGCTTTTAAAGTGGGGATTTCTAAGTAAAAAATACTTGGCTTTGTGACTAAAGGCTGTCATGTACACTCTTCTGTCACTATTATAAACAAAAATCAACATTTTAGATTCATTTATTGAATGATGTATGTGGTCTAAAATAATGACCATATACATCATTAATTGAATGAATGTAAAATGTAGATTTTTGTTTATAATAGCGACAGGAGGATGTAGTTTCAAATAAAAGCATGTACACGGAATTAAAATGTCTTATTGTTATTCTTATTTTGACGTGTTTTTTTTTTAAAAAAAATGAAGTTTTGGTCCTCAATTTTAAATATCGATTTTTGGATTTAACCCTACTTTTAACATTTTTTTCTTCCAAAAAAAACATTTTTTTGGATTTTTTTTTTGACCAAAACATTTTTTTGGATTTTGGTTCCTTCTTATTTTGTGTCATTTTTTATAATGTGGTATATATATTTGTTCCATCACACTGAATTTTCATGTCAGCAAAAATATGCCTTATAAGCCTTTGCCCTATCATAAATGAATAAATCACACTATAAAAAATGATCCAAAAGAGATGAATGACGAAAATTTAGAAGAAAAAAAATAGTTAAATAGGAGACTAAAAAACTGATTTTTAAAATAGGAAGACCAAAACTTCATTTTCTTTTTAAATAGAAAGACCAAAAATGCATTTAAGAATTACTTTTTTTACATTTTTTCTTTTCTTTTTTGTGCTTAAATAGTGGGGCTAAATCTTGTGATGGGAATTTATCGTTTTCCTTCCAGTTTTGATACTTGCCCTATGCTTCCAGGAACCCGTTTGTTTTTTTATATAAAAAAAAAACAGAAGAAAAATAATATAATTCAAAATAATATAATACAATCATTTTACCTGGAGACAAACGGATTACTTGGATAAAAAAAACACGATCACAAACAGGTATAGTTTATGCGATGGTGGTTGGAATTCGAACAACAAAATAATTATGCATCCCTCTAAAAAAAACTATGAACAAAATAATATTGCATCCCTCTAAAAAAAAAATAAATTGCATCGTTAGGTTAATTTAGATTCTTTATAGGATTTTTTAAAGGAAAATTTGCAGGTACCCTCGAGTTTTGATCAAAATGATAGGATGTTGGGTTTTACACTCAACGAATTTTATAACTTATAAGAAAGTAACACACAGTAAAGAGCAAGGAACATCAAATAAAAAACCTAGCTCTCGCATCTCTCTAACAAACAGCCACCGCTTACACCTTCTTTCACCCCAATCCAAACCCTCAATTTGCAAGATGTAGCCGTTCAGGGTGGTGGTGCGACGAGTGACACCGGTCCTCCGCACCACCTCTAAACGTCGGATTTGTCGGCGCCGGCATTAAGTTTGTTGTTCTCCGATGGTCTTGTGTGTTTTGGTTGTTTTTGTTCCTCTTCGAAATGGCGGCGACTTTTTTTCGTTTTGACCTGTTGCGTGTTTTATTTTCTGTTGGTGTGTTGTGGTGGAGTAGGGCATGGTTTTGGCGATGATAGAAGGTGAAGGTAGTGATGACGTGGTGGTTTTGCAGTGGTGTCGACGATGCTGTTTTGGTGGATCGGTGGAGAGAAGAGTCTGACTTGTGGTGGTGGATCTGCGGTGTGGTGGTGGATTTATGTGGTGGTGGTGATGAAGTGGTGATAGAGAGCATCGAAAACGTCTTAGCTGTTTTCGTTGTTGTTTTCGTGTTGGTTGTGTGGCGGATAGGGGTGTGTGGTGGTGGCTGATGAGAGGGTCAGTGGGGTCTATTGGTTTTCGTGGTATCTGATGCTGATGGTTTTTTGGTGGTTAATGGTAGTTTTGGTGGTGGTGCATGTGGTGGCTGGTGGTTATGCTTTTTGTGGGTTTTCTTCTACGAGTTTCGTTGTTGATGAGGTTTTCAAATACACAGATGTTAGCTGGTGTGGTTTGTTTAAGGTGCGGTTACATGGGTTTTTGGTAGGTTTGCTGGTTAATTTGGAGAGGTTTTTTAACGGTTTGGAGGGTGTTTTTGGTTTGCTTCTAAAAGTTTATATTTGATACATGGGTGCTTGTTTGAGTGTTCCGCATATATACGGACACTTTTCCTTTGTATGTTGCTATTTAAGTCTTCTAGCTTAGCATTCCTTGTGCTTGCTAAGATTCTTTGTGTTTTAAATAAATTTCATTTTAGCTTCTTCAAAAAACTTATAAGAAAGTAGCTAGTTATTATGCGGAGGCATATATAGCCAAGCATAAAACAAAAGAAGAGAAATAATATTATATGGTCTTGTTTATTCACAACCCAACATATCTTCTCTTATATTTTATGTCCCCATGGAACCAACCTTGTATGTTTCTAAAACTGCACTTACCATAATCATTAACCTTGTATTTTGATTGGCACCCCCTTCCAACCATACCATACTTTAATTAACACATGACCCTAATACTTTGGATTTGGATTAATACCAAAATTTACTTTAATCGGCACATCTTAGTGTTGGATTAAGATAAGATGGTTTTTATTCATCAGATGTTAGAATGAATTTATAACGACCAGCAAAATAATAACATAACAGTCTCAAATGAACTAATACTTTTGTTTTCAAAGAATTTATTTAAAGAATATAGCAGACGGGCTTTCTTGTATTACAAGTTATGTTTATAATTTTTTATTTATTTTAAAATTTCAGATGAAGTAGAACCTTTGTCACGGGTAGCACTTTGATGCCATTAATGACACCGTGCCATTAAATCTGGGCCACACAAACACATTGTCATTGCATCTGGGCCACACAATACATCTATCTTGGTGCTATTAATGGCACGGTGCCATTAATGGCACCAAAGTGCTACCCCTTTGTCACGTGGCTCTCATCTCATCCAATTGCTTTCTATTATTAATCACAATTATGAATTATATATTTATTTAAAAAAAGGAACTTTTACATCATATAATATATTATTTGTGGAAAAAGTGAACTTAAACTAATTCAAAAAGGAACCTTAATCCAAAAACATCTATTTCCCTCCTCCCATTTTAGTTCACTTTCAAGCCAGAGTATATTATTTTGTTTGTCTCTATACTCTATTAAATAACCACCACTCCTGTCCACAGCCTAGTGGTTTTGTCTTCTTATCAACCTTTGCTACTTGGGGGTTGCACTTTTTACACTCTCCAAATGCGTAAATTGTTTGGGAGATAACTTTCAAACAACATTTTTTATGTTTATAAAAAATTTAGAAGATAAATATCGAATGTTATTTTTTACGATAAATAGCAAATATAGAAATCCATAGAGCACCCATCTATTGCTCCGGGTTTATTTTCTTGCTTTGTATTTTCTACGTGGCCCTGCATGCAGCCAATTTTAGTGGGTAGAAATACCACTGCAACTCTTCTATGTACCAATCCATGCGCAACTGCTCCACTAATGCATCACTGTTCTTCAAAATGATCTGCTTCATATATAAATATACAAGGGATACTTGAGTCTTCTTGACACTTCACCAACTTGCTACTACTATTTCTATTGTTTCTCAAAATTTTCTTTCTTTCCCCCCCAATATATGAGAACACCATTACTAAGAATTGATTTAGATTTTGATTTAGTACTAGGCAGCTTAAAGAGCTATAATAAGGCCACATCCTAATTCCTAACCTATAGTATGAATTATTAAGAAATTTATAATTAATATCCAAACTGCAACAAATTTATGAAACAAATAATGTTTGTCCCCACAAAGTTTTTCTAAAATGTATACAACTGCCGACAATAAATGTTTTATGTTTTTTAAGTATCCATTTGCTCATAAGATTTATGTTGTCTTTTTCTAATGTTGTTTTTTTGGATTAAACAATCTTTAACTTTTTTGGTAAGGTGCTAGAAGTGAAGTGGGTCGATGGTAGCTTCATTAGAGAGTTTTCTTTGATGATTTTAGCATATCTAAAGAAAGTGGCTCACTTTTCTAATGAAAAAAAAGATGGAAAGAAAGTATGGTCTATGGTATATTCTTCAATATATATTTTTCTGTTAACACATTTGTTAGTTGTTAAAAATTTCTGTCAATTTTTGACATCCAATTATTTGTACAACAATTATACAAAGTAACACTCAATTATTAGTTATACCAAAAAAACAAAAGTAGTAGTAGTAATATACATGTGACAATAGGTATCACATATTCACATATTAACGAGGAATTGTTAAGGCCAGTTTCATATATTTAGCCTATGTTTGAAAATATAATAGTGGACAACTTATAAGTTAATTGATTCGTAATGTTTGACAAAATTTATGGTTGAATTAGCTGATGGATATGAAATGACATATAAAAGTATATTTTTATTTAATATTAAATTATTTTTGAAAAGATATCAAGGGTAAAATCGAAAAAAAAAGATAAGTTATAAGTTACTTGAAATAGCATAAAAAATGTCATATAAATTACTAGTAAAGTAATCTATAGGGTATGTTTGATAAGCATATCCAATTGACATTTTCCATTATCCTATTCCTCCATTTTACCATCTCCAATTTTCAATATCCAATTTACAAAATCTTTGATTTCAAATGAACTTTGACTTGTATTGTCACCACCCAATCACTTGTTTTTGTAAGCCTCAAAACCCTGCAACTTTTCCAAAGAAGGGTAGAATTGATAGTTTCACTCATGAAATCATGCCTGGAATCTTTCCTAATATATCTCATGTAAAATTGCTCATCCTGAGCCAAACCATGTTTAATAATTGTAGACGACCTAGTTGAACTTTGTCATAGTTCAATCCATCAACCATGAACTTATGGTCATAGGAAAAGACACCTTGACATTGTAGGTGAGGTATAAATTTAAATTCTTTCAAAGAATTCCCATTCAAGATTAAAAGCTTCTTCAGCCGTGGGTAAGGTATAGAGTTAAAAGTTGAATCTAAGGAAGTTTTAAAACTTTACCTTAAATCATGTTTCGATTTTCAGTGTGGTAAGGGAAAGAATTTGGGGGCGAGTGATGGTGGAGGGTGTTGTTTTGGGGTTGCACTTGGGTGCCTTTGACTTTGGTGCCTTTGTTTTTATCTATCTTTTAACCATTCATTCTCTCATCTAAATAATTTATTTTAATCATTCATCCATCATTATTTCTCATCTAAAATGAACTAAAGACATCCAAATACACCAAAGCCAAAGACACCCAAGTGTTTTCCGTTGTTTTGCAGCATCATTTGGGGATTTTTGGTGGTTATGCTTCCAGGATTCGGGTATTATTGTTTGAGATTGTAACATGTCTTTGGAGCATGCGTTATCATTTACTCTTTTTTATACTTAGAGGATGGTAAAATTACCTAAATATGTCAAGTTTATAATGTATACTAAGAGTTTTTTTGTTTTTGTTTTAACAAGTACAATAAGTATGTTTAGATGTAAGATTTTTGAGAATTTTGGAGGAGAGTTTTGAATAATAAGTCTACGTTTACATATGTATTTAGATTTTGAAAAGGTGAAAGAATAACATAATAAATAAAAAAGGTGAAAGAATAACATAATAAATAAATGATGCTTAAATTATATTTGAAAATGTTTTATTACATCCTTAGTTTAGAAAATATAAATAAGTTTACCCTCTTCACTTGGCCAAAAACTTCTATCCAAACATATCATAAGAGAAGAGGTGAAAATAAGGGTCGGAAGATGCTCATGAAAATGGACCCTCTGCGGCTCAATATTTGTTACTCTAAATTTAAATGGTCAACCCTGAATCTTGAAGTAAGGTCTTAAAAATCCTCACATTGTTTTTTTGTTAAAATCCTCCTTTACATATATCAAGCGTACCGGATAGCCACTCTTAAGTTTTGTAAAAAGTGCTGATTTCTGAATACTTGAGTCAGAATCAATTACCTTCCACCTGAATAGTGAGTAAATACAATACATACATAAATTACATTATTACAACCATTTTTTTGGTGCAAAAGTATGTATGTCACTAAAATGAAATTAATGTGGTCAATGATAGTAAGTACCCACTTGAAACTAGTGATGAGACGATGGAGAAACACCAACATCATTGCTTCAGCCATGTTCTTCCCAAGGCACATTCTTCCTCCAATCCCAAAAGCTAAGAAGCTGTTTGGTTTTGACTCGCTCTGTAAATTTATTGTAACAGTTTATATAACTTTTGATTTTTCAACATTAAAATTAAAATATCAAAATAACTAATATGTTCAATTAAACAAGAGGAGACAGAGACTCACAGGAAATCTTGAAGGGTTGAACAAATCCGGGTCATTGTGAATTGTTGGATCATGATGTATTGATCTAGCATCAATATTAATGTTCCATCCTTTCTTGATATTAAATCCTATATAAATAGTCATCAAGTAATTATACTACTGAGTTTTTTTCCTTCTATTCTATGTTAAATTTGTAAACAGTTATATATATATATATATATATATATATATATATATATATATATATATATATATATATATATCTATGTAAACCTTCAATTTCACAGTCTTCAAGTGCTACTCTGGGCAACCATTGCACTACAGATGCCATCCTTAACGCCTCTTTTACGACCTTTTCACGGGAATTTAAGAGAAACAAGTCATCTAAGCAAGTAAATTTGATGAAGCGCAACCAACACTTTCATCGCATAGAAGTACTATTAATACACACACCTTGGAAGCATATTGCATCTCAGAAAGAGCCTCTAATGTAAGATACACATTACCACTGCCTTTTTTCTCAATCTGAAGTTGCTCCTTCTATTTAATCAGCAAATCACAACATTTTAGTATATACCAAGAATCTATGTTGAAAGAACGAGCCAGGTAAACACAAAACTTAGTACTATAAAAATTTCATTGACCTTAAGCTCATTAAGAACCTCCTGATTCTCATCCACAAATTTGATCATCCATGTCATTGCAATTGCTATTGTGTCCTGTCCTGTAATTTCAGTTTTATTACTGCAAACTCGTGCGTAAATCATATTTGAGGGTTTCAATTCAACAATACTAATACTCCTTACCAGCAATAATCATAGTTAAGATATTATCTTTGATCTCTTTATCTGTTAGCCTTGTTACTTCATCCTTTTCTAATTTATTTTCATCATCTGCTAAAAGTCGCTGAAGAAAATCTACACGGCTGGTTGCAGTTTCGCCTCTTCTTTTGCTGATAACTTTTTCCAATATGTCCATAACTCTTTTTCTAGCCTGCATTAACACTTCTAAGTTCCGATCACCAATTAACAGTGAAACATAAAATATTGTAACAACTTATTTGTATTATTATTATTAAAAAACCTTCATCAACAAGTCACCCTTCCTTTCTAAGCAAAAGACTCCAAATTATGTATTGAAAATTACTTGGATGATTTGTATAATCACCTGAAGGCCCTTGTAGAATCTGGTCCATGGTAACCTCAAAGGGAACGCAAGCATTGCTTCAGACACACGAGCAACATCCTTGTGCATCACTGCTAGTTCATGGCTACTCTCAATGCTTATTAGCATCTTGCACATCGCTTTGCAAGCTAGCTGCATTACAAAAAATTGTTTTGGTTCATAGTACTTCCTTCCTCACATTTATAAAAATAAAATTGTCCTAAATAAAAGCGTCACTTTCCATTACCAATTTAGTTTTAATTGAACTTTTTCACTTGTACCACCTAATCAATAGTATGTGCATTAATGATAATGAAAATAGATCAATGTGTGAAATGGTCGATCAAGATAGTTATTGTGGACGAAGGGAGTATAACACACGTACCTTGAGTGCTTCATCTTGTATGATGACAAGGGATCCACATGTCCAGGTACTTGTAGCTTCAATTACAAGTTCATCAAACAGTTGAACAAAGGAAGACAAAGAATGAGGAGAGAACAAACTCAAGAGACGGCTTCGAATGAGTTTGTGATGATGCTCAGCTGCACACAGCAAGCTATCAGGACCCAAGAGCTCGGAGATTGACTTTATGTACTTCTTCGAGAATTTCCCTCCCTCGTTTCTTAGAATCACCTTTGCCGACTCCTTGCTTGAAATAAAAACATGGGTTTCCCCAAACAACTTGGTCTTGAAGCAATTTCCATATCTGCAGTGCATACACACCTAAGTCCTATTTGTTACTATTATTTGCAATATAACTAGAAATTGTCATCAAGAACCCGCATGCCTTAAAATTTCGGTGAAGATGTAATATCCAATTTCATTTATGTGATTGCTCAAAGATTAATATGATGATTCCCATACCCCCTTCAAGAAAACATGATTTTGTTTATATATATTTATTTATCGAAACAAGTTAATGTCAATTTAGTTTAGTTTCTACAATATGGTGATGAGGTCACGTCACATGCTCACTGCTCACTGCACAGTGTCTAAGTGCAAGTGTTGGTTTATATGAGTGATACTTATGTTTAGTTCGATAGAATATTTTTTGGTTTTTTGTTTTTACTTTAAATTACAAATGTGTCTCCTATTTTAACTTTGTTTTCTGTTGTCAACTATTTGTGTGGAAAACGACTTCATTGTTTTGTTTTTAATATAGTGAAAAATATTTGTGAGGACTCGCATGAGATTTAATTAGAGCGAACTTTACTTGAGAAATTTGAGATTGTAACTACTAAAAAGTGAGTGTTTTCTGAAATCAAACTTTGCAAGAACTGAGAAGTGTCTTGCGTTTTGTTTTGAAGATGCAATTGTGACTAGAAGTGTTAAGGGACATAAGTTCCAAGGACAAAACCAGCATGTGAGTCAGAATCAAAAGTAAATAAAGTGAAATAACGGATTTGGTTACCGGAGGCGGCGAAGTCGGACAAATTCATAGACACCTTTGGTACTGTTGATGGCAGCCATGAAGTGCAGGGTCTCTCCTACGAAGGGCAATCCTCGATTTCCCGGAGGAATGCCAACACCACTACTGCACTTGTTGTTTTTGCACCAAAGTGCACACACTTTTAAACATGATAAAAACACCAATAGGAAACCAACAAAGTAACACATGTAAGGATGTTCTTTTACTAATTGGGAAAACATTTTGATTCATCTACTTCTTTGAAACCACAAAAGTGCTATATATATGCATTAAAATAGTTTTGCATCCTCACAATATTCACGTGAGAGGAATAATTTAATATCATCATATGGTATAGAAAGTCATGAATGATATGGCCGACCAGCACTAAATAAAAATTTGAAACATGAAGTTCCACTTTGAAATAGAAGTGGGAGAATGCGTAAGCCCTTGTCAAGATATTTGATAACTTGTCCAATCATGCTTGATAATCATAATTCATACATTGTTAACGATCAAATTAACATTAGATAGTCATGGTCATTAGTGACGCCATGCCATTGTTGACGCCGGAAAATACTTGGGTGACATAATGTCACCGTGACATTAAATCCGGGCCACACAAAGGTGTTGTGTTGTGTGGCCCAGATGTGTTGTATGTGTTGTGTGGCCCAGATTTAATGTCACGGTGACATTATGTCACCCAAGTGCTTCCGTTGACGCCCTATTAGCAACTGTTCTAGAACTGTTATTCTTAGTGGACATTTACACCATCACTTTACCTTTTTTATTTATACTAGTATAAGTTAACGGTGTTAGTTTATGATCTTTAATACTTTCGGTTCTCATGTCATCATGGTGGGTGCCTCATTTTAGAGGTATAATGACCCCCCAAGTAGGTGTCTATTGTATAGTTTTAGGTGTGAAATCCAAGTCCAGTATATGGGAAAATCTTATTTTATGACTCCCCACGGTTTATTTATATCTTACTTTAAGTTTAACATTCTTAATTTAGTGGGATGAGAAAACAATTAAGATGGTAACATCTGTAGTACAATTACTAATAGTAAGAACTTGAACTAATAAACCTTTTAAATTCATATTTCAAGACTAGTTAGATTAGATTAGATTCATATTTCCATTAACAGGGATAACACTCACATTCTCATCAACTGTCTAAAAAATACTGCAAATATCCAACACACAGCACTTTCATATTTGTGATTGCTTATGATGTACGCAAATGCAATATTGCAAAAGTTGATTTTTGAATGATTTTTTTGGGCATTAACATTGCTTGAAGAGGATAGTTCCATCAGCTATTAGTAGCGGAAGATAATTTTGATCTTCACATTTGTGCTCTCCTTTGATTTTGAAGATTCAAAATTTCATCCACCATGGGTTTCTTCTTTTGGACACATGTTTATAGGATGGCTAACCAAGTAAATGATTATTTGACAAATTTTCATTTATCTCTTAAAGCATCTCCAATGGATCTCCTTTCCTCTAATTTGAGTGAGTGTTTAAGTCTCATGGCTATACATCACTTTTTTTAATGGTAATACTAATACTTAATGGACACTAATTTTTTTTTTAATTTTATCAATTAAGAAAGTAGTAGAATATTTTTTTAAATGTAAATTAAGTGTTTTTATTTTATCAATTAAGAAAGTAATTTTTTTAATTAAGTGTACCTTACAAAAAAATTATAAAACAAATCACACAAATAATTTTATATCACCACATTATGTGAGTTTCGAAAGAAAAAAAAAATAAGAGTGATGATATTCTATTTGTGTAAATTAAAGAGAGATGTAATTGAAAAATTACTTAGAGGATTATTTGTGTATATGTTTGATATTTTAAAAAGTTGAAGGAATAATGTGATAAATGATAGTAACATTTCAATCACACTTAATTTACATTTAAAAAAATATTCTACTACTTTCTTAATTGATAAAATAAAAATAAGTTCTCCCTTTTACTCTTCTAAAAATTCTCCATTCAAAATATACCCTATTGGAACGAAAAATGAATTTTTTTTTGTTGGTGGCCGGGGTTTGAACTCCGGAGCTTACATATTTTTATGCATTGTTCATACCAACTGAGCTAAGCTCACGGGACGAAAGATGAAATTAACATAATAAAAATGAAAAATAAGAGTAAATAAATTATATTAAAAAAAAAAAAAAAAAACTAGTATTTGCAATTGCTTCCGGAAGGTCCAGGACCAGGAGGAAAAAGTCACTGGGACTGGGAGTGATTTGAATCGAGTTGCATTTTGATTGGGAGTGATTTGAAATTAACAAACGATTTGAACGAAAACATTTAAGAGTTTGTGGACCATTTTCCATCACATTATCACAATCACTGGAACTGGGAATTCGAATTCGAAGATTCTATTTCAGTTCTAGGTTTTGTTTTTCTTCAATTGATTTCGAGTGTCTTTTTAAGTGTTCGATGAAATGCTTCAACGATCATCATTCACATTTTCAGGTAAAATTTGTTGAATGGAGGTTACTTTAAGGGAGAAGGAAGCAGATGATTGGGTTTATAGAGGCGAAGGAGCTGCTAATCTTGTTCTCGCTTACATTGGATCATGCCCTACATTTGTGCGTTCTTCAATACTCTTTCTCAATCTCTTAATTCACCGCATGCATTGTTTCTTTCGAAGCTGAATTGTGTGTCTCTGTTGTTTTTACAGTTTAGGAAAGTGATGCGAATCCGTAAGGCTCCGAGGAATGATTCAGTGACAGAGATTAGGACCAGCCCTTCTGCTTTGACTGCTCACGAACGCCTTCTATGGAAAGATGTCGATGAACTCATTGCATCTTCTGACCATGAAGTTTCTAGCCAATTATTTGTTCTTCATGTTATGAAGCCATTGCTTGGTTCCAAATATGTTGATGCTGGGGTATCAATCTCCTTTCAACCACCCATTACCATGTTCATGCTTATTTCTCTTAGAATTTGGGTTGGCCCTAACTTAACCTTACGAAACCAGCTTGTAAGGTGGGGGGTTTATAAACTATAATCAGACCTTATCTTTTATTAACAACGGGCTTGATTTATCCCAATACACCCCCTCACTCCCACCACTATTGGGTTCTGTGCATTGATATAAATGGCGGGTGTCCCGGAACAATAGACTTCGATTCCATCTTAGAATTTGGGTTGGACCTAACTCAACCTTACAAAATTTTCAAACTATGTTCTAATAACTATCCAATCTAGAATTTATATATTGTGTTTTTGTTGGCATTTTGATTAATTTAGGCCTTGTGGAATGGTTGTTGATTTTTCTGTTTTAGCTTACTATCTTTGTGTATTTATAGTAATTTAATCCTTCACGAATTGTTCAATCATCAATGCACAGGCTTTTACTATATGTTGTATCTGACTCCCACCTACCCTTAAATACTTTGTTAGATGCATGTCAAAGTCTCAAGGGGATTTCTTGAATCGGTTGAAAAGAATGTTATTTGTCAACGTCCTGCTGGGAGAGTTGATACTGCCCAGGTCGACATGCATTGTGATTATGTGCTTCTCATGTCAGATCATTCACTATTTACCCATGGTATTGAGATGTCTTTCTCTGGACTTGCATCTATATTCATGAATTTCATGCAGACTGGGTTTTAAATGTTGATTCTCTGAAACTCTGCATTTGTTGAAACTTGAAAGAGCTGCCGAACCTTTAAATGGGTTTCTGTTTCAGTAAAAATGTTTTTATCCCCCAATGTGCCTATATAATTGTGGAATGTTGGGTTGCTATACTCCTTATTTTACTTTCTCTTAATTGACATATATTTGAGCACATACCTTGGAGATGTGAGAGAAGGTAGTTTTTGATCTTACTTATAGGACACAATGGATGATTGGATTATTTTAATCTCATTGAGTTGGAAACCAAACATGCACCTTAGATAGTTTTTTACAATGTTTTTGTGAGAACGAAGCAATGTAGTAAGAAAGTTACTTTACATTGGAATGCAACATGATATTAATCGTATGAGCATTCTATCAAGCTTTTTAATCTGACTCTAGCAAGAAAGCCGTAATTTATGCCCCCATCCCATCTTTCATTTTTAATGTTGTTCCTTCTATTATCTAGTAAACTGCATAATATATTTGCAAAATATTTGAAAGTTCTGTTCCAAGCTCCCTGTTTCGTTTCAGGAAATCTTGAATCCAGCCCCTGCATATCTGTTGAGATAAAGGTATGTTCTCCATAATGTCATACATTAATACTCTTTGCAACCATATGGTTTTAATCCGACATTGACCTGGTTTAAACTAATTATTAAACTTGTTTCCGCTTACCCTCTTTGCTTGTTTATAACATCTTATGTATTATTTTGAACAAGCAGCCCAAATGCGGATTTCTTCCTGTTTCAAGATTCGTATCTGAAGAAACTGCTATAAAAAAGAGGGTAACTCGCTTTGAAATGCACCAAGCCCTGAAATTACATCAAGGAGAGGTATTTAACTTGATGTTGGTTCATTTGATGTATTGTGCATACTTCTTCCTGTTGTCATATCATGTAGTCTCATAATCCAATCCTTTGTTCTAAGCATGCATGTTATTACAATTTTATTTTAGTACACTCCCTTTTAACCCTTGATTTTGAGGAACATATTTTTCCAATATCTTTGCAGATATCACTGCTAAGTGAATACAATCCACTTGATCTGTTCTCTGGTTCCAAGGAAAAAATTCATAAAGCTATCAACGATCTATTTACTACGCCTCAAAACAATTTCCGTGTATTTATGAATGGGTCACTCATATTTGGTGGGCTTGGAGGTGGCGCAGAAGATACAAATCTTTGTATTGCGAAGGCATTTGAAGGCGCACTTATGTCTATCATTCAAGCTGATGATGGTTTATGTACAGAGAACTTCCTCACTCTTGTTGCCGAGGCCGCACATAAATCAGGAGTCCTTGATCGGCTCTTGGAGGTTCAAAAGCTTGATGATGTTGACATAGAGGGAGCCATCCATGCTTATTATGATATTACTCGTCAGCAGTGCATGGTGTGTACGGAGTTGAATGAAGAACAAATGAAAGTGTATAACCCTTTGCATTCAGTGTCGTTGGATGAAAGCTTAAGAGTTGTAAAGGACTACCTGATAGCAGCAACTGTGAAAGACTGCAGTCTGATGATATGTTTTAGACCAAGGAAAGAGGGGGATTTGGGATCCGTATGCAATAATATATATCTTGAGTCAACCAAGCAAACATTTGATTTCAAGGTAGGCAGTGATTTACATTTTAAATTTTTTGTTTAATTTTTTTGCAAAGGTAGGTTGTGCATAGGATAATAAATTTGGTTCAGCTTCTGCGGGTAGATTTAGACTGTACTGCATTTGCCAAAATCAATGTTCATTTGCAAAAGCCACTGTCCTTCAGGTGCTGTTGAAAAACGACTGTTGAAGGTCATTCAAAATTTTGTTTGATGGGAATGGTAAAATCTTGTGATCTTTCAATATAAAAGGTCTTCAATATAGATTGTTGCAAAAAGCATATATCACAAATTCTTATAGATTACAGGTATTAAGTGCCTAAAAAACAGAATTAGAGATTACAGGAAGCTGATAGCTGAGAAAACAAAGAAGGGAAAAGAGAAAGAACATGTTTTTTTTTTTTTGGAGAGAAAGAACATGTTTGTAATGCTATACTTAATCACTAACTTAGATTAAATGAGATAATCCTCATGCCAAGTGTTAGGATACAGAATAAAGAAGGTTAGTTAGGCAAGTTAGTTGAATAGACAGAGAGTGCATTATCGTGCATAAATGGGATAGTATAAGGATAGAGAAGATTCATTAGGCATTGTAAACTTTTAGTGAATAGAGAAGTGTTGTTAAGGGCAAGTTTGTGTAGAAAAAATATTCAACTAAAACTAGTTAGTTTTGGAGTTACATTCAACTATGGTATAGATTTGAATAAAATTGAAAAAGAATTGGGCTGTTAAGGGTAATTCTGTCCAGAAAAAAAGGTCTGACCAAAATTAGTAGTTAGTTGGTAGTTAACTTTGAATTTCCCTTTATATAATGGTATAGATATTATGATTATTACTATTATTGTTGTTGTTGTTGAGGGGTAACCTTGGCACAACTGGTAAAGTTGTTGTCATGTGACCGTAAGGTCACGGGTTCAAGTCCTGGAAACAGCCTCTTGTGTAAAAACAGGGTAAGACTGCGTACAATACACCAAATGGTGGGACCCCTTCCCGGACCCTGCATATGCGGGAGCTTCAGTGCACCGGGTTGCCCTTTTACTATTATTGTTGTTGTTGTTGTTAGGGTTACGCAAATTATCCGATTGTAAGCCTAAGACCAGAACCATATCCATAAGCGGTTTTAAAAAACCGGGTATTTGTGATAAAAACATGACCGGCCAATTTCAAATATTGATGGGTTATCTATTTTTATGTCCGGTTAATTATTTGGATGTCCATGCCCATTTTAAAATCCACCAAACACGATTCAAGACTCCCTCTCTCAGCCTCTCTTTACGCTCTCTGCCTTGCATATTCTCACACTCAGACTCTCTTGCAGCTTTGCTACTCTTGTTTTTCCAATTTTGAAAGGGGAACCATAATATATCGGTGAAGCAAAAGCGCTTGAATTGGAGTCGTATAAGTTAGAAATTGGAAGGAGTATCATAATTTTTTTATTTTATTTTGATGTATCAGTTTATTTTTTTGTTTCTGCATAGTTTCAACAGTTTATTGTCAGCTCCTCCTCTTTTGGTTTACAATTCTATCTCTTATTCTGATCGTTCTCAGATGTATTAGAGCCATGATTTTTTTTCCCCTTCACTTATACGATTTCATGGTTCTCCGAGCCATACATCTGTGCTGGAGGATTGTGTATACTGCTCTGGAAAGTGTGATTCCTCCATTCCATTCTCTGCAAGTCAAAATATCTAGGGTATGTTGCTGTTATGAACATCTCGGTGGCGGCCTGAGACTGCGAGGATTGTTCGGTTTTTATCAAATTCAGATTTTGGCAAAATCTGGTTTCGAAACCAGTTAGAAATCCACTTTTGGGACAGAAATTTGGTTTTGGTTTTTTATCCAATCCATGCACAACCCTAATTTTTATTATTATTATTTACTAAAAACGCTCTTGTGATTTCTGCTTTCAAGAAGCAATGAAACCAAAAGCCATAGCATTTCCAAATTGACCCACAATCTGTACGAAGACCGCCCCTTCCCTTTTCCTTTCATGTGTTTCAGGTTGTCAACATGTTTTTTTATTGCTCAGAGTCTTGATTTAATTGATATCCCAATTTAAGTAAGTCTGATTTATTACCTCCTGTAGCTCTGAATATGAAAGTACCTGATTGCCTTTCTTAATGACCATGTTTTCTTTATCTATAAAACAAAATGACAGCCGCAATGCTCATTACATTTTGTATCTTATTTTAACTGCAATTTAATTTGTATTAGGTGTATTTTATCGACTTGGATATGAAGCGAATGAGTAAAATGGAAGAATATTATGAATTAGATAAGAAGATAGTGAGCTGCTACAGTGAAATGATCAAAATGGATCAAGGAAGAAATGAAGTCAAAAACCAATAAAAATCTTAATTGCATATTGAGGTCTAATTAGATGGCATTGGAGGAAGATGTGTCTGTAAGTATCAGAAATTTGATCAATAGTTTTACTTTTCCTTTTACTGTTTCCTCCCTAAACATATGACAGTTGTTGCATTAGTTTGTAGAAGTTTATGTATGTTATTACTTGATAAATCTTCGCACCATTATCATTTCTTAAATCTATATAGCTGTGTGGCGTACTGCAACCTGGCTTTGTTTGAATCTTCGTGAAATACGTACAACTAGTCAATGACACTGAATTTATAAATGCAACTTGCACATACTTTGATTACAATATGGTCATGTGCAGGTTGCAGTTCTGATCCATTTAGAATTCAAGTGCTTTTAGATGTTAGTTTTTCATGTTTTTAAATTCTTTCAATTTTCACGTCTAAGAAAGGTAGCTAAATTATTAATGATAGCAGTTACCTGCTCTGTTGAGTTAGTTCAACTAAATTAACTGACAATAGGACTCAAAAGATATGATTTACCTTTCCAGCTGTGTAGTCATAATTGTCTGCTAACTTCCCAGTGTAATGCAGTAAGAAGTACTGAGAAATTGGCAGAGCAAAGCCTATTTTTGACCGTGACTTCAGCTCAGATCTGGGTTTTCCTTTGGTCAGCCTAGTTTGGCTGTGGCGTGACTGATGATCTGTCTGTGCCGCACAATGAACTCTCAATCTGTTACGAGGTTTTTCCTTTCTCTCTCTCTTCCCCCAAGGGATACACTAGGATTTTTTTTTACTATCATGAATTCTAGTACAAAATGGACTTGTGGGGTTGGATTTGCAGAAGTAGGCCATGTTTGCACAATTATGCTGGCACATTTCAATCAAAACTGCTGTCACGATTAGAGTGACGTTTCATACCCTGTTTTGATCAGGATAATTAATTCTCTATTTCGAACCTTCTTTTGCAATCTGTACAGATTACAAATTTCCAGAGCAATCCTTTATGGGTGGCTATTTATTCCTCATTTGAGGTTAGCTTATATTCAAAATACAGCAGTCAGCACTGCAAACCTTGCTGGTAGCCTGATATCAGATACTCCCTCCGTCCCGTTTTATCTGAGCCAGTTTGGTTTTTCACACAGATTAAGAAAAATATATAAATAAAGGGGAAAGTGGAATATATTGTATTGGGAATGATGAAAGTAGTATTAATTAGAGTTATATTGTATTGGGAATGATGAAAGTTGTATTGAAAATTGAAATGACTCAGTTATTTTGGGACACTTTTTTTTAGAAAATGGGTCAGATATTCCGGGGCGGAGGGAGTATCTCTTTCACTTAGAGAAATGATATTTGTACAAGTACAACCATTTTATAACAATTTTTGTGACAACTTTCTCTCTCATACTCACATTATATTTTTAGTTTCTCCCTCCATTGCTTTGGTTTTCGTGCCAATACATACTTTTCTTTGTAAAAATATGGTTGTCCATTAGGTTGTCAAACAAATAGATGTTCAAATAACACAACTCTTTCACTTAATATAGAACTACAAAGATGCTAGAGCACACAAATAGTTTTATGGTACTCCTTTCCAGAATTAGTTGGCCTGCTCTTCAGTATCTCACCCACCTCATTACAATCTAAATTAATGTATTTTGTTTTTATTTGTGTGGGTGGTATGTATTTTGGTAATTTTCTGGTGAATATTGGGTGCATGTAGCATTGATCTGATTATCAAATATAGAGGTTGTAATGGTGAATAGATGTTGGGCATTATCTGACATTTTGACTTGCATTGTCTAATTGCCTACTATCTCTTTTGCTACATTTAGTTTTCAGCCAAACATCTATTTGGAACATGGTGAACAGGGTAGTATAGATGGATCTTAAAGACAATAATTTATCGTAGGAATTCTTTATTTTCTGCTGGTGCTTGTTTTCTGGCATTATAAATTTTTATTCCAAATCGTCGTTTTTATATATTCTGGGTTCGTGCACTACTTGTTTACTTCCACTTTATAGCAGTCTTCTATGATGTGAGAAATATTATGATTTCACTTCTAAATTCTTTCTTTCCTTACACTGACATGCTTCTGTACTATTTGTTGTTTGTTTATTTTGACTCTCAGCTTTTGGCTGGGAAGTATTTGCATAACTGATGCACTCTTGTATTGCAGAGACTCCGACGTCAGCAAAACTGCGCTGTTCAAGATGCGGGCAAAAGGCGATGAAGTTAATATCGATTTGTAAAAGGTACTGCTTAAGGTGACAGTGATTGGTGAAACTGACATGATGAGGGTCATCAATGTGTGAATATTTCAAATAATCGGCAAGAATTGGTTGACTAGAGGGACTCCTAAGGAAAAGTTGAGAGGTGAGAAAAAGGAAGACACTCTTCATAATCCATGTTAAAGATATGATCTTATGATATGCCATTGCTGATTATGTTTGTTCCATTATGTTATTAACTCGGTCCTTGTGCCATTTTGTACCATTATCCATCTGTCAAGCAAAATAATGTATATGTTATGTGATAGTATTTTTGTGTTATTTAGTTGAACGATTTCATTGATCCATTGCCAAGTTAAAACAGCATGGATGTAATACAATTCAATACCCAAACACATTCAAATGAAGAAGTTTGTATTGGAAACAGACATACAAAATCAATATTTACTCTAATTTCTATTATATTATACACGTCGATTTATTCTCCACACACACGCCCAGTGCAAAGAGAGAGAGAGAGAGAGAGAGAGAGAGAGAGCCACCAAACAACTCCGTCATGTACACTGTCTCTTTACCAGCAGCATTGCTTTACAGACAGAATGAACACATTTTATAAAAATTCCCATGACAGATGGTAAGTACTAAGTAGCATTTGATTTATATAAACTAGACAAGACGCCTTAACTTTTGACTTACCTTGAATTTGCTTTTTTCCCGACTGTCTATGTATGCCAAAAGTTCTTCTTGTCTCATTAAAGCCTCGTACAAAGCCTGTTTAGGAAATTGAACATGCTAGATTATCATAACAATTTTTTGAACAATCTTGCGTACATCATGTACACACCTAAAGTTAAAGAAGTTCTTAACAATGACGTGGCAACAAAATCTACATGATATATAATTTGATTTGAAATGAAATACAGTTACCTTCTTTGTAGCAATGAGCTCTGCTTCCAATGCATCCACACGATAAACTGCAGCATTCAGCAGCTCCTCTTTCTCACTTGGCATGGCATTAAGTTTTGACTGTAGTATGTCAACATTTTTTTCAAGCTCACTGAGGCGTTTCAAGGTAGAAGATGAGGAGGGGTTTGGCTTTGTGAATCTGGTAGCAAGTTCCTCCCTTTTTACTCCCTTTGTCACACGAAATGCTATTGTTCGAACAAAGGCAAAAAGGGCAAACACGATGCCCACTGTAACAGTCCTGGTTACCAAAAGCAGATTTTCTGCATCCATGCCATAAAGATTCTTTAATGACTGCTACTAAGTATCAACGAGATGTTTGACATCCAATATAAATGGAACCTAAATATCCTAATCTGTAGTATAAACCTATTCTCACCTTTTGAGCCAAATGAGTTTCGTGGTGCTGCTTGCTTCTCCTTTGGTCCAACATCAATAATCTTGTCAACCATGGGAACATATTCATCATACTCAGGAAAACCACCGGTATGACCAACCTTATCAACAAATCTTGCCTAGACGAGTATAAAAACAGTTATATTTATTTGTTATTCGTTGCAACGTTTTTGTTTTGTGTAACCTTGTAATTAATGTACTATCACTTGCCTCTTCTTGGACATGAGTCAGTATAGGGTTCATAGAATTCCCACATGCTTTGGGAGAGGTGATATCTTCAACTTCAGATACTGATTCTCCAGTAGATGTATAGCCACTTTTTGCCTGTACTCAGTAACCAAAATTCAAAGGATTATAGCAAGTGATAATTATTACATCACATCATGCAGCGTCTAAGATAGAAATGAAAAACTGTACCTTTGGAAAAGATGTTTTATCACATTCAATCACCCCCCCGTCGTTGGAAATTGTTACGATTTGTTTAGAACATTGCACTTTACCACTAAGAACCATCTGCATGCAGACAACTATTCTAATTGAGTCACAGAAAATGCAAAGTAGAACCAAAAACCAGGTTAAGATGTAGTATGAATCCTATGATTAATAATAAGTGGAAAACCTTTAAAATGTTTTGGTCTTGCCATGGCCCTTTATCGGATGTCATACAGCCATCATGATCTACACAGGTGCAACTACCGCCTAGAAATTCTGGTAGCTCACTGAGAACTTATAGCTGGTCAGAATTTTCAAATAACAATATAAGTTGATTGAGAAATTATGCCAATAACAGAACCAAATGTTGAGTTACCTCGCATCGATAATCTCAAGTAATTTACTGTGGAACTTGTTTCCAAGAACCTAATGGAACATTCAATTTCAATTCATCATTATTTCAGGAAAATACATAAGGGTTCTTACCTCAATGGAATCTTATAAAAATCTGACACAAAAAACAATAACTCAAGTAATGAACACATACATGAATCTTTGAAGTAGTTTTGGGATCAAGAAATGTTTTCACTGTGTTCCATAGAAGCTTAAAACCAGGACCAGCATTGATGATAAACATTTGATGAAGTGTCTGCACAATGTCAGTTACATATCTTAAATGAGGAACACTACAAATAATTAGAAAAATGAACTTCTAAAAATTTAACGATTTAGACATAGTTCCTTGTTTAGGTGAGCTTCTCAATTGAAAAAAGTTTATAGAGAAGTTAAATGAAAACATTGAGATATAGAAACTAATTTCAGTTTATATGAGAAGCTATTGTTTAACATGCTCAGAGTTATTACAATATTCTTTTAAAAAAAAATCTTGAGTTCTTATCGACATGTTTATGTAAACTATCTTATTCTACATACTTCAGGATAGTAATCACTATCAATCTTCTGCAGCTGAATGATGAGTTCTCGAGCAGACTTGGTGAAGTTTTTGAAACCCTATAAAGCAAAGGGAAGAAGAATAGTCAATACAAGCTCAAGTCCTAATTAATTTAAAATTAATATGGTGTTTGATTCGAATAACTTTCAATAGCCATTTAGTGCATGACTTTGGACTAATGGTGAATTTAGCGGAATTGCAGTGTGCTATTTTAAAGCTTCAATTAAATCATGGTGCCGCCCATAGTAGTCAATAGCGGCGCTATAGCGGCGAATAGCGGCCGCACGGTGCGGTGCGGTCCCGGACCGCTATGCAATAAGCCATAGCGTAGCGTTATGAGATAGCGGCGCAATAGCGGCCGCAACACTGCATAGCGGTTTTGCAGTCTAGTACCGCTATTTCATTTTACCTGAAAATACAAGTTTGTCCTTGGTTTTTAAAAAAAAACAAGGGTATTTTTGTCATTTTCGTCAAACCCTAATAACTTCAATTTCTCTCTTCATTCTTTCATTCTTTACAGCCGCATCTTCTCATCTCAAAAACGCATCTCATCTTCTCACTGTTCATCTTCTCAAAACCGCATCAAACGGCAGATCTGTTCATCTTCTCCTTACAGCCGCCGTTCCTCAGGATTGCTCTCTTCTATAAATCTTCCTTTCTGTTTTGTTCATAAACATATCACAATATGTTTTGTTCTTCCTCTCTGTTTTGTTCTTCCTCTGTTTTGTTCATAAACGTATCACAATCTGTTCATAAACATATCCTCTGTTTTGTTCTTCCTCTCTGTTTTCTCATGAATGATTGAAAAAAACACAAATGACTTCGGTTATCTGTGAGATCTCTATGATAAACTCTACTCTCAGACGCAGGACACATTTAGTTCAATCTTTCTCTGTTGTTTTCCTCTACTGTTTTGTTCATCCTCTATTCTGCTCTCTGTTTCCTTATTTTTGTTGTTTTTGTGGACAACACAGTCATGGCAGCATCAGGTTCTGGTGTTCAATCAAACTCTATGTCTGTTGACTCATGTGCTCAAAGACATAAGCGGACCAGTGATAATCTCGACATTGCTTGGCAATTTAATCACTGGAAGGATTTGAATGATAAGAAAAAGATTTACTGTGATTTATGAATGTGTCATGAGATTTGAATGTTATATTTAATTTTATATTAGATATATGTTTGTTTATAATTTATAGTATTATTTATATAATTTGTCCACAAAAGTGATGAAATAGCGGTCATAGCGCTAGGCGCTATCCCGCTATAGCATTTTTGGGGTCGGCCGCTACGCGCCGCTATCCGCTATTAACTACTATGGTGCCGCCATGATTAAGCCATACATACTCACTGTCAATCTAAACATGCATTTAGACAGACAACTTACCACGCCTTGAACATCCAAAATTGTTGTGCTGGAACCTATGTGTCTCTTAGCAGCTATAGAGCAAGCTGGAAACTTCACACAGAATGTTTTCTCAAAACCCTGCACATGGTATCTCAAATATCTTTCCATGGTAGTTACTTGCATAAGCCTATTGGGATCAACTTTTCCTAGCCTCTCAATATAAACAGGTCTTCCCTCCTTGTCCACACCATGATAACCATGTGGATAGTACTTCTGGACTTCTTGCAACTCCTTGAAATCAAAATCCTATAGAGAAAAAACCATAGTATAGTATGAACACCAAATATGAAAAAAAAAGAGAGTCAATGTTTAGATTATCAAATGAAACATGATTAGTGAGTGAATCAGATTGCTCACCTCTATAATTGTATCTGTACCATAGTCTTTCCTCCATTGGATCATGTTGGCCCACATAAGCTTTGCTTTCTCAATATCAAACTTCCTTGCTTTCAAGAATCTACAACGTAACATCAAACCATGTCCACATTCCACCAGTCAATATGCAATATCATACTATGAATATGCAAAGAGATCTAGGTTGCATATGAATAGCTTATGAAAACTTATCTACTGGAATAAGCACTTGACAAAGTGTTTGAAAGAACTTGCCAAAACAATTTTTCAATTAATTTTCATGGACATGCTTGAACATACATAGCAAGTAAAGCATAATGGTGTGTAACCTCAATAACATATGATAGTCATCATGTATTGAAGGAAGCAAGTTGTCTAGTAGAAGTGTTTGTCGAAATGCATCGACTGCATTTAGCTCCTCAACTTGTCGAACATCCTCAATGGACAGGGAATTGCTCCTACTGCCACTACTTTTGCTGCTTCTTTTCTTCTTAAGAGAATGCCTTAATTTGCATGATGCATTTATTGCTTTCTTTTTAAGACTTCCAATTCTTTTCCACTTATCATCCTCTGAACTCTCTCTTCTTTCATCGTTGCCTACTATAATCAGTAGTGTTTCAAAAGTGTCATAATTCATTCATTCATTCAACTAAACTAAACTCAGCTCAATCAAAGAATGATGACAAAAATAAACACCTAAATTCATGAAAAAGAATAAAAAGTAACAAAGGAGGTACTACTACTCACAAAGAAGTTCTGACATGTCAAGAATGATAAACGAAAATTCAAGTGGTCAATGAAACTTGAGGAAGTAGAGTCAGAAACAAATTTAAATATTTTTAAGCTTTATTGATATTTTGGGTAAAGGAAAGTACATAGGTTGGGTCAATCATCAACTACATGTAGGTTGTAGCAGACAAGAAAGGGTGTCGGCAAAAGACAAAATTAATGCAAGGATTAGCCATGTTGTCAAAGGCAATATATAATGTAAAATTGATAGTATGAATGTTCTATATCATATATTCATTCATATATGGATATGGATGCTTCACCTCACATCATACTTCAAAAATCAAAAATAAAATAAAAAATCTAATTGAGTTTTGATTCTGGACCACTTTGTCACTTGCCACCTTGTGCTTGTGTGGTCCCACTATTTATTAGCCGACGTAAACCTTGTTTTGGTCAATGGTTATATTATTCATATCATCAAGATAATTAAAAAATATCATATATATTATATAGATATTAAACTATCGACATAAGTTTGAGCATTTCTTTTGTAAGCATTTTTTATATAAATAAATAAAAATAATAATAAAATAATAATATTTGACATATTTTACTGTAAAATATTCGAAAGGTGACCTAGTTAAAAAAGGATTAGAAAATTATTTAATTAAATAATCAATTAAATTTTAATGTTTTTTTAAGAATAAATTTTAAATTTTAATGTTTATATTGTTTTATGAATATTGAAACTCATAATACGTGGAAGATTTTAAAAAGACACGTCGCTTTGTGAAGAAAAAAAAAAATGAAGGATTACGTGATCAATCAATATGCGATCCAAAAAAATAAGAACTGAACTAAAATTATTCTTTTACGTAATTTTTTTTTTTTTGGCACAAAGTTTTACATAATTATATCTCTAAAAAATAATATTCAAATCAATTTTTGTACCAAAATAATAATACTCAAATCAAATTTTCCTTCAAAACAAAAAAAATACTCAAATCAAATTTAAGCCTTTGAGATAATTTAGAAACCATCAAAATGTATTAAGATACAAATCCCGCCATGTTCTTTTCTGTTTGGTCATGCGTTACAAACGTTTGTTGGCTTTCAGTGTACTTTGGATTAATTAACAAATTATTTGTTAAAACTTAAAATATTTGATGGTATATAAGTTAGATAACAGCATAAACTGTTGTAATTTCAAATGCTAAATTGTTGAGAACTAATACTATACCGTAAAACTAAAAAAAATAGACTGTAGTTGTAACCTTAAAAAAAAAAAAAAAGTAGGCAATCTTAAGTTTTTTTTTTTTTGGTGGTCGAGATTCGAACCCCAGATCTTGCATATTTTATGCATTGTCCATACCAACTGAACTAAGCTCACGAGGACCAATCTTAAGTTTTTAAGAAAACGCGGGTAATTTTAGAACGAACAAAATAAACAAATTTAATACATTACCTTAATTATTTTATTGTGTAAAATTATCCAAAGAGGTTTATAGTTCTCACAAATAGCCCTTTACCCCAATATTCATTTTTATAACATCCACTTCCTCCCACTAAAAGATTCCCTCTTCGGGTCCACTAAATGATTTGACTTTTTTTTTTTTTTTTGAGCAACTAAATGATTTGACTTAGAAGCAAGAGAAACTCAACTAGAAGAAAGGTGACTCTAAATTTTATCTTTATCTAAAATGGATATTGAATGGTCTATGGTCTCAAGCCATAGTTCTGACGTATACAATAGATGTTAGTGACCTCACAGATGAGTTATGACAGAATCCTTCCGAAGCAGACCAATGTTGTAGGTGATTTTTTTGTTTTTTTGGTGTTACGTAGGTTGTTTTAAGTACTCTATATTAATCATAATTCAGGGCTAAAAATTAACTAACTCGAAAATATTATTCTGACATCATTTAAATTGTTCATTCCTGTTTCTGTTTGTCATTTCATTTTTTGTTTTATGTTTAATCACAACAGAATATAAACATGCAAGAGTTTGTTTATTTAGTTCCTGTAATTCTTACAGCACAACCAATCAGCAATATGCTGCTTCCAATGGATGAACCATTATACACATTAACAGTGGAAAAGTATAATTAAGTTCTCATTATACATTAGTCTTAATGTCTATATATACATACACACAAATATTCACAAACATATTAAGACTTATGAGTATACACAAGGGGAGAAGCGAACGGTATGACAGCTATCTGCTCTTCAAATTCCCATCGACATTCCAATGCTGGATTTATTTACACATTTTAGAGTGTCCACGATCTGAAACGGAACCAAAATTTGCTATCTTATATAATGTTGTCAACGTAAAAAATAAGAAAAAGAAAAGAGACCAGAAGAAGGTTGAGTTGGAGTAAATGAATCAGTATGAAACTTCTTATGACAGAGCATCAAACATTGTCAACTTGTCATATGAAGTAAACTCACCTGTTATTCGCTTTCTTTTCTGCCCTAAATTGATTAAGTTGGTCCCTCCACAGAGCTAGAGTTGCATCAGAAACATGAGACGTAAGAATAGTAACTTTAGAAGTACGATGTATATTTCAATCCACAAGAAATGTAATCTTGTGAAAATCAATAATGATTAGCAGGCACTAATACATCAATCGTCAAAAGAACTTTTGTCAAACATCATTCATCATGCATAAAGAAAAAGAATACCTCCAAGAGTAAACACACAGGTAAGGTAAAGAAATAAAAAGAAACAAAACTATTACCAGCGTCTTGGTAGCGCTCTTCTACAACAGCTGTCAACATGTTGTGCAAAAGATTGAACTCCTTGGTTTCAACACAAGGCTTACCATTTGGTCTGCAAATAAGTCATTTTTATTTTTAGTTAATACTTGTCTTTCAAAATGTAAAAAGTGCTAGCAATTTACCAATGAGACAGATTCGAAGATATCTTTCGAGGAAAAAATAAAAGTGAAAGTATGTCCAGAACAGAGATTATGAATACTACACTACACAAAATCATACTGCCTTGAAATGTATCTTCCAAAACCTACCGATCCAGTTCAGTAAATAATGGGCCATCTGAACCAGGGGACTGAGTTGACAGTTTGCCTGATTCAATTACTCTCATTCCATCACTGTAAGCCAAATACTTGTTGACTTGTATAGGCACCTACAACGTTGGTGGACCAGTTAAATCTTTGATAAACAAGTTTCGTTTAACTAATAATTTTTTAATAATTAGAATTTGATCCAAAACTTCTAGGTTCCATTTAGGCAACATTTGCCAAAACTTTGTACCAGTGAATCCAAGGAATGTGAAACTTGGCTGAACAACTTTTTTTCCACATGCAACTTACACAGGTGATCATGTATTCATATCATTGAATTCACATAAATGAATTACCTTGCATCTGACGGCAATGTTGATAGCATCTGAAGGTCGAAGGTCAAAGCTCATACATTCTGACTCATTTCCAACCTATACCAAAAACAAGTAATACTGTCAGACAAATCTGGTTTCTTTTTGTGTGGTTTGGTGAGGGGGAAGGAAAGTATGAACTTTACCTTGGAAAGATATAGCTGAGCAAAATATGCCTCCTGAACTCTCTTAGTAACTCTTACAGCTCTGACCTGCACACGAAAGATATATTGTCAATTGATTATTGATATAAACTATGAGAGTATGAAGAAAGACTACAATACAATTAAGATTAGGAATATGCAACAGCAAAGGGATAAAAATAGTCATACTTCATAACCCATCTTGTCAATCATCTCCTTCACTACTTGATATAAAGTAGGTCTAGCCTGTTACATCAACCATATAGTTAGTTGTTTGGTTCATGAGAATATGTTACAGAAAAACGGAATCATTTTGGATCCAACATTTTACTACTAATGCAATGGAATACAATTGAAAATAGAAGACATACTATTTGAACATTGCGAACCGCTGCCATTAACAAGACACTTGGCATCTCCACTACAAATAAAGATGAACCACAAAATTACATTGGAAGAGATATATCATCACCAAAATAATATATAGGATAGGATCCAAAAAGTAAACTTGTATGATACAATGCAATTCCATAGAGATTCATGATGCAACATAGAAAGGGAGTAAAAGACATACAAACGATTATGGGGAGAAGTAAACCAGTTCCATCCTCCATCTTCAACACAATTGCAGGATGTGGTGCATAATCCGGAAGAAGTCCTCCATGAGGGCTGTTATGGACGCATCTCAAGTGTCTACCATCCCTCATTTTGACTATGAACCCATCTCCTCCACTCTTCACCTCAACTACACATAAAAACCACACAACAAATTTATTTTCACAAGCCATGAGAGTAAAATAAAATTTCCAAGGCTTCTAGTCTTATAAAAAACAAGACACTATACAGTTACTTTAAAAAAAAATGGAGAATCAATAAAACAACGGTGATACTACTGATCATTTTACAATAGCCCCCAGGTGGAATTTGAACTATATCACTTGAGGTTACAAAATCAAGTTATCGCCCAGGGGCGGACCTGGCCTCACAAAATCAGTGAGGCACAATTTTTTGCAGGTCGGAGCCAATTTCTTTAGTGTATAGATATTATTTCTCTCAATAATTACTCATAAAAAAAGTTGTAGGTATAGTGGTACATACTATTGGATTTTACGTCAGGTACTCCGGGCGCACCATTACCACTGGAGTACACCATACACATGTGATTAATTTACAAAGATTGATTTATATAATATAACATTTAGCTAAAAATAAAATAAAATAAATAATTGGGTCTGTACTGGTGTGGCACTTGCCACACCAGTACGGGCCTAGTCTAGGTCCGCCCCTATTCTCGCCACTAAGCTGACCCCTCTTGCCCACACACTACAGTTAGTTCGATCACACCGATTGCTAACTTTGGCAGCATAATCATAATCAATAAAACACAAACTTTAGTAGAAACTCTATTTTGACAGTCATGAAAATAAAATAGTTTTATGGGCTTGTCAAAAAGCAATACATTATACAGTTACATTGATCACACACACTAATTACTAACTCATGCGGCATAATCATAAATTCATAGCCAATAAAAAAACAATTTTTCATCAACTAAACTAAGCATATATGATATATGTAATATACCTGCTTCAAGAATAGTAGAATTAACATAATCTTCATCATTTTCATTAAAATTTTCAGCCATACTTCCACTACCATTTGAAGATGAGTTGAAACTGCAATTCATCACAGTTCTGCACTTTCTCATATTTACATGGCAAGAAAGGGAATTAGGCTTGATTTTGTTACTAGCACTGAATCCCCACAATTCAATTCTACTACAACCAGCGTTGATTGGTCCAATCATAGGCATAGCAACACTGCACATAGCTGATCCTTTCACACAAACCATTTTATCCATTCAAACCTACACAACCAAAATTAACCTAATTTCAAATTAGTTATTAAATCATAAAAATTGAATTAATTAGGAATTAAAATCGCACCTTGTAAGATGAATCACCGATCTCGTTTTAATTTAATTTAATTTAATTTAACTATTGGTACATAATAATAAGAATGGATCGTGTTGAAATTGAAATAGAGAAAATTAAGATCTGGAAATGAAATGAAGAGAAGAAAGAAGAGGATAAGAGATTCCTTCTTGTTTGTGTAATGTAAAGGTAAATAAATAGAAGTGTTATCAAAGATATTTTTTAAGTTTAGGAAAGTATCAACCGTTCTTCCACCGCAAGCATCATCTTCAATTAGATAGACCATAAAATGAAATCACTCTTTTACCCCTATGTTTTCTAGATGACATCGACCTCTTAGTTATTATTCTTTTATTTATTTTTAAACTAATCACTCTTTGTTTTTTTGACAACAACAAAAAATACTGTTTTTTTTAGGGAAACTCTCTGACAAAATTACAATGCTTATATAATTTTTGATTTATTCCAGACAAATTGCACTTATTATATAGGAGACTTTAGCTCAAAAATCATTTTAAGTGTTTTCCTTTAACAATAAAATATTGATATGTTAATTGTTATTTTAGTATTTTCTAAATTGTTAGGATTTGATTCCTAGAAACTGAACTTTTGTAATCTCTTAAAACAATTTGAAGAATACATCTGCTTTTCTTAAAACATTAATTGACATGATGTTTTAAAAAATATAGTTATATTCGTCAAATTGAGATTCACTATTTTTCTTAAAGGTTGCAGCAATATATATATATATATATATATATATATATATATATATATATATATATATATATATATATATGATGAAATCATTCATCTATGTCTCTTAAGTCTTAACCCTCAATCTATTTAGATTGGCCTTTTCGTGTTAGGTTGAGACCCTAAATTATACTTCTTTTAAGGCCTCAATTTGCTACGGAGAAGAATGGAATATGAAAAAAATAATTGTTGTTCTTTTTAACTAATGAAAAAAATTCAAATGACAAGGAACAAAAAATTGATTAGACGTTAATTTTTTTGATGTAATACAAAAATAAATTATTATTTTTTACATTAAAAATTGATTTGACAAGGAACAATTATTTTTTACATTAATATAATTGTGCTTCTTTTTTTAAGTGGGAGAAACTTCATTTTCTCTCTAAATTCTCTTTCTCTTTCATTCATCAAGGGTATTTTGTTTTAGGTCATTTTTTGACCTAGAATCACCCATGCATCTTTTGACCTAAAACGCATCTTTTTTTTTTCTTTCTATTTCTTTCAATCTAAATAATTGATTTCCACATATATCAAGTTTTTTTTTGTTGTGATTTTGTCGTTTGAGTGCGGTGTTCTGTTGTTCGTCGTCTTTTGCGGCATTGTTTGATTTCGCGTCTTGTTAGGTTGTTCGTTTGGTTCCTATTGAAAGAACAACTTCAATCAATCACAGATTCAATTAATAGTTTGAACGCCAACATTGCAGGTTCGGAAGCATGACTCTTCTGGTGATTTAGATTTTATCATATTATTTTAGATATTTTGTCATTGTGTGCTATTAACTTGAATGACGTGAGTTTTTCGCAACCCTTTACATTTTTAGGGATATATTGATAATGTTAATTTATATGATGTATTTTATCAATTAGAATGAATATTATTTCTCTTTTGTCAGAAGAGAAAAAAATATCTCATCCCCCATATGCTAAAGAAAACCCAACCAGGAGAATCCTTCAAAAAGAAAAAACCCAACCAGGAGAACATAATTTTGTCATTGAAGGTTTTGACTAAACCAATTGGAAAGTATAAACCCAACCAGTAAATTTTTTTTTTTGGAAAATTATGTTCCATTCGAAAATTTGAGTGTACAGAACAGTAAATTTTTAAAGGATCTTGTTAACCAGTGTCTGGGTTCTAGTTAAGCAATCTTTAAATGGAAATTTTGTCTTAGAAATGTAACTTTTTACTTGTAATGAAGTAATTAGGTACCGTTTGGCCAGACTTTTTTACGGTCTAAAAGCTCCTTTAAAACAAAGTTAAAATAAAGCTTTTCAAGAAAAAAGCTAAAACTGTTTGGTTTCATTATTTTTTTTTGTTTTAAAGTTATTTTTAAGTTAAAAGTTGTTTGACAAAATATTGTAGAAAACTTACTTCTCGACAATTTATTTCACAAGCATCTCTCTACAAATCATGCTGGGAACCTTTTTTTTTTTAATATTTATATTTAAATATGTTTTTTTCTTTCATTTAATTTTTTTTTGAACCGGTCCATTTTTTTTTACGGAGCGTCCATTTAATTTTATTATCTATTTTTGAAGGAATTTATTATCTTTTTATCACTTATATATTGAATTTCAATATCGTTTAATTATCACAACCTAGCAAATATTTTTATTCACGTTGTCATTGAAGACACCAAATATTTTTATTCCGTTTCTTCAACCTCGAAAATATATACACACATATTAGCGATTAGAGTAATACTTTATGTCCGTCTGTTTGTTTTTTTGTTACGCTAATGCATATAATTTTTCTTTAGTGTTGTGTAATACATATAATTATTTTATAAAATTTTGATTTTGATTAAAAGTACAAGTATAGATGCCTAAAAAAGTTATACTTATATATATTTTGCACATTTATATTGTAACAAACTATGCATATCTTTTTCTTATTAAAAAAAACTAAACATATATTTTTCAATGACACCAACAAAGTAACAAATATATTATCATATAATATGAATTCTTATCTTTTTTAATGACACCAAAAATATGGTATTCTTATAACAAAAATTGTTATAGAGTATAATTGGAAAAGAAAAAACCAACTATTCTCTTTATATATACACACACCATATACATATTACAGATATATTCTTCAGCTCCACAATTCTTTCACTGAGGCAGACAAACATATTATGCAACACTAAAAAAATTATACGCATTAGCGTAACAAAAAAATAGACAGACGAACATAAAGTATTATTTTAAACTCTAATGTGTGTGTATATTTGCGAGGTTGAAGAAAGTGAATAAAAATATTTGGTGTCATTCAATGACAGCGTGAATAAAAATATTAGCGAAGTTGTGATAATTAAACGATATTGAAATTAAATATATAAGTGATAAAAAGATAATATAATTCCTTAAAAAAAAGATAATAAAATTAAATGCACCCTCCTTCAAAAAAATAATTAAATGGACCGGTTCAAAAAAAAACTAAATGGAAGAAAAAAGCATATTGAAATATAAATATTAAAAAATAAAAAAAAGTTTTCCAGCGTGAGTTGAAGATAGGTGCTTGTGAAATAAATTTTCGGGAAGTAGTTTTTTGAAGTAGCATTCAACAACTTTTGGCTAAAGCTCATTCCATTCAATTTTATGCATTCTAAAAAAAGTACTTTTTTAATAAGTAACTTAATTGATATTGTGTTTGGCCTAGCTTCTCTAGCCGGGCCAAACGGTACCTTAATACACTAAATTTTTTGTAAAAGCTTACCTATTTTGGTTGCTTAACCAATGCCCCGGGGCACTAACATTCTCCATTATTAAATTAATAGTAAATGAGTTGTTTTTTCTAGATAGACGAAATGACAAAGCTATCATAAATTCACACACAAAGTGGAGGTGTCGGGGTTCGAACCCCGATCATGACATCCGACCTACCAATTTCGACATTTTTATTAGTTGATTTAGGACTTATGAGACAAAAAAAATATTTTCTATCATGTATAATTATAAAACTAAATATTATAACTAAATATTATCCACCAAAAATATCGATAAAATAAAATTTTCTAAATTTTTATTATTTAAAATATAAAAATATTAAAAAAAATTTACGATAAAATGTAAAAAATTTAGTATGATTCTTAAAAACAATAAAGTGGTATTTTTCGGATGAAATGATATTTTTTAAAATATAAAATTCAATAAATAACACTTTATTCCCCCTAAAAAAGTAACACTTTATTTCATAAAATATCATTAATTTATAAATTTAGAAAACAAAAGTACCAATACATCTTGATTTATGAGTATACTGTAAATGTTTTCTTATTTTCGACCATAAGGTTCATCATTGACTGTCATTCAAATGCTTTAATTTGATTTGAATTAATTAAGATATTATGGGAACTTTCTTTTTCCACCAAGGCTTATTGATTGCCATTCAAATGCTTTAATTTGGTTTGAACTAATTAAGATATTATGGTTAATTATTTATTATTATTTATGTTAAAGAATTCTTTTGAACAAATGTTAATTATTTATTTGACTATGAACTTAGACCATTATTCCTCTTCGGTCAAATAATTCACAATAATCTCTTAATTAAAACAAAAGATTTGATTTTAGAAAAAAATTATTTTAATATAAAAAAAACACCAAAGAATTTATTAACAAAACTTAATGAATTTCATTGAGGAAGAATCGTTCAAGAGAACACGGGTTCGATTCTTACATAAAACTATTTTTGATCGATTATCCTTACCTCACGACATAGAAAACTGGGTTATCATTACCTATTTCCTCGAGGGTTAATGCAAAAAATAAAATATTAATAAATAAATTTGATCGATTATCCTTACCTCACGACATCTGGGTTATAAGTATCTATTTCCTCGAGGGTTGGAACGCAAAAAATAAAATATTAATAATCAAAGCAACAACAAGAGCATAGTTTCCCGCAAAGTTTTTTTCAGAGGAACAAGATCGTAGTACTACTACGGAAAACAATATCCTTTTATAGAAGCCGATTTAAAAAATATCCTTTTAATATGTTATTTTTTAATTGATCCAAAAAGTCATTTTCAACTCATTCGATTGAATTCAAGTGGAGAATTCGTGTTCTATTTTAGGTGGAACAATTTTTAGATAGATTATATTTACTTCAAGTTCGAACTTCAAATTATTAGAATCCTTTCACGGCTACGACTTCTCCAGAGAATCAAAAGTAAACAAAAAAAATCCATTTCTTAAATTGAGTACTTTTGTGTAACCGATTTAAAACAATTACTATTTTTTACGAGATTATTTTTATGTCCATTTTAATTATTATTTTATTTAATTCCAAGATCCGATGCGTTTTTTCTACCGGAAACAAATCTTCAATATTAACTTTTTTCCCAAGGGAGGAAATCTTCGATATTAATTGATATTGATGTTAAGAAATTTCCCCATGATCATATTTATATAAGCAAACATTCTTTTTTCAGATACATTGAATAACTGATGTATCAAGACTAAATTATAATATAGATATATGAGTTATTCAATGTATATAAAAAAAGTGATATTTTTTTATAAATATGATCGGAATGAGTAATTGGTATTGATATTTGGAAATAAATCTTTAATTTCAAAATCAAAGCCTGATATCAGCAGTCAGCACTCAGCACACGCTTTTCCCAACTATAAATAACTCCCCATAATTCCATTTCATTTCATATCTCTTTGTGAAGTTAACATAGTAGTGCTCTAATACACAATGCAGATGAAAAATGTTGCTTTTGTTGTTGTCCTCTTAGCTACCATATGCACCGTTCTGGCACATGATCATCACCACCACCACCATCATCATCATCATCATCATCATCATCATGATGTTCAAGCCCCAGCCCCAACTCCAGGATCAAGTCACCATTTTCAAGGCCCATCCCCGGTTCCAGGACCAAGTTATCACCATTTTCATGGCCCAGCTCCAGCTCCAGGACCAAGTAGTGATGCTGTTTCTCTTGGTTCAATTATTGGTGCATCTCTCTTCTCCTTTGTTGCATACTATTTATCTATTCATGCATAAAACACACGTCTTTTGTTTGCGAAGAAGGGGGAAGTTGTGAAGAGACGAGGACTTAAGTTTATTGTTCAACTTTATTTCGGATAGTATTTTTCAATTACAATTGTAGCAGCAAAATAAAGTTCTGTATTTCGTTATTACATGTGTGTGTGTGTGTGTTTTTTTTTTTTTTTTGTAGTTATATATCATCCGGTTTTGAATAAGATATTTGTAATCAATTTTTCTAAACCCATATCCAAGGTCAAATCAGTGAAACCTCCTGCACATGTTTTTTTTTTTTTTTTTATGGTCGGATTCGAACCCGAACCGTTCAACCAAATCAAAAACAAACAATAATCAATAAAATTGGTTCAATTCCGGCTCATCAATTTGATTATAATGTAATCGGCATATATAACCAAAATCGATGATTTGAACAATTTTTTGTTCGATTTATTGAATTTAATTATCGGTATGTTCCATCCAAATTGTGAAAGATTTGTAGCAGCTACAAATGTTTTCGATAAATTTGTGAAGTAATAACTTCTTTTGACCAATCCCGTGAGCTTAGGTTAATTGGCCGAGACATGCATTATTAAATGCAGGGTCCTGGGTTCGAATCCCGGACACCCCATTTATTCACCTTGAAAAAGGTGAATATTCACTTTGAAAAAGGTGAATTCTGAATCGTTGATCGAATCGAGTGAAGTCAATATTTCAATATGAATCAAACGAACACGACAACATCACTCCAGGCGACGGATTACCAGAAAAAATTGAGATATGTGCAAAAATCACTTATTTAAATTAAAATATGAAAATTGTGATTTCGGGTCAAAAATTGAATATGAATCAAACGAACACGACAACATCACTCCAGGCGACGGATTACCAGAAAAAATTGAGATATGTGCAAAAATCACTTATTTAAATTAAAATATGAAAATTGTGATTTCGGGTCAAAAATTGACCACAAACGAGAAAACTAGAACCCACTTATTGCATAGAAGAATAAGTTCGGTTTGTGAAGTAAATAAAACCAAATTTTATAAAAATTGAGATATGTGCAAAAGTCACTTATTTAAATTAAAACCAAATTTTATATTTATACACCCTTAATTATGATAAAAAAAAAAAAAACTGAAGAGAAATAGATAGCAAAGTGGAAAGCACAAATATACCAAAAATATCGCTTAGTCAGTTGAAAGATACAAAGCACCATCAAAAAAAAATAAATTGAAAGATACAAATTATGCTTTCAGAAAGCAAATCAAATATGAGTTATTACTCTTATATCTATTTTTTTAATGAAATCTATTTTTACGTTGCAATGAAAACATTGTTTACGTTCATCCAATTTTACTGACATTGCTTCATGCCTTCATCACATTACTCAAAGCTAGCTAATCAACAATGCAAAACACAAGGGCATTTGTTTACAGCTAAAAAAAATACATTATTATGTTAGCCAAAATCAATAAATAAGTGATTTAAAGACATACAAGTTTCCCTCGGTCGATAGTAGATTAGGCGGGCTACTACCGTCAAACAAGGGTTAGTCGATTCATTGTCAAGTCTATTGAGGAATATGTGGGTTTTGAGGACATCAAACTTGTCAAAGCTTAGTGGAAGTAGATAATAAGGTAACTAACTCAAGCTAATTTTTGTAGCGTCACTAACTATAAGGAGTGATGGGCACTAACACACATTTAGAGGGAGGATGCACACATTGGACTCTATCAATAGATCTTGTCGCGAAATGGAGAGCTACCAGACAAACGTGAGGCCTCACTTACCCCTTTCTTACGGGAGAAAACTTGCGCACTACTTGCACAAATAGTCGAGCAACGCTAAACATTGTAGACCATGTCATTTATGCGGTAAGAAATAAAAAGGTTTGCCTATAAATACTCATCTCATACAATTTCACAAGACACACGATCAATCAAACTCAATTTCTTTGTGCAATTTTGTTCTTTTAAAATTTTGTCTTTATCTTTATGCATTGTTTAGTTCAGTAGCTAAAAACCACGAAAACATTGTACTTAATACTCTATTGAACTAGTTAACGAACCAATAGTTGGGGACATAGCTACTTCCTCCGTGGAATCACTTGAAGAAATTAAATCAGAGTTGAGGACTATCAAGACCATTTTATAAAGGTTTATATTAGACGCACCCTTAATTAAATGAGACTAAAATTGTCTTTAAAATAATAAATACACATTATAAATTATATTATTTTTATAAACAGGATCATAATTAATTTCCAAAAATTTCTTTGATAATAAGAACCAGAGCTATTAATAAACAATGGGTGACAAAACGTACTTGTAATTTAATTAAAGGTACAAGATGTTTAATTTAATGGATCAAACTTGGCCATCATTGACTCTTACGAAGGAAGATCAAGTTTGCCCCATTAAACATGGATACAATTGGATTTGTTTTTATAACTCCTAACTTCCATTTGAAAGATCATTTGGTTTTAACTCAAATAAGATAAGATATTACTAGTACGACAAATATTTAGGCTGGTCCACCAAAGTTTGGGCGTTGTTGCCACACCTCAGTGCTGCCATCACCGGCTATGTATGACATGCATGACAATGGCACGAGACAGAGGCCTCGACTTCTCAGATCTTGTTTTGGTTCTCCCTTTGTGTCACCTTTGGCTGAACCCTAACATTATGAATATGAAGCAATTAACATTCAATCTCAATGACCAACACATGTTCACTTACAGAAAATACATCTTTAACTCAAATTAGTTGAGTTATCCAACCCCATATTATATGAAATACTATGTATGTATTGTGGATTCATATTCTTGGATTTGATGTATAATAATAATATATAGCAATAGAATCATTACCCCTTGCATCACTCTATTGTTTTGGTTCTGCGACGACTTCATATAGGGAACACTCAGTGTCTGCATGATGAAGAGTTAATGTAAGAATTAAGTAGTTCGAACAAAGTCATTTTGCAATGCAAATGACATAAAATATGAAGTAGGACATGGATTTGGAGAGTTCAGAAGAGTTTTGACCAAATTTTTTGATCTCATTTTCTCTTTCTATAATATACCATCGAAAATAATTATATGTATATATTTTCAGTGAACGTGTAAGTTGTAACAAAGAGTCAATCCAAAAATTATCTTACTATTCAAATAAGATGATAAATTATGTTTACTTTTCCTTTCTCCCTCCTCCCATAACACGCAATGAAAGCATGAGCAAAAGTACGGGACCTAATAATTAAGCCCTTCAACAGCTTGCCAAAAATTTAAGCAAAAATCTGTTTAACAACTTTAAGCAAAAATTTATTTCAAAATAGGAGTAACCGAAGTACCTCGACTTGACCTTGAAGGAATTTAATGTATCCAATCGCTTCCATAAGTACTGATGCTGTGTCAGTCTGCAACACCCAATTCATCATATGATTTTCAAATTATTGTAACACGTATATAGTCCAACGTTAATGGAATAATGGCCATTGACTCTGAATGGTCATTATCTTAGAAAAAAATAGATGAATATATAAATGAAAGAAAATAGAATAGTAATTTTATCAGATTAATTTTTTTCGGGGAATATACAGAGTAATTAACATAAATAAAATTGTAAAAATAAGAATTTCATGCTGTCTGTATTTATTATCTCAACACAACTTTGGAGTATATTATTCATATATGTACCTTGAAATTAAGTACTAATGTTGCAACATGCTATATGATTGAAGAAGTGTTTACTTAATATTGTACCTTTCCAAAAGGAGCCACCAACTGCTGTAGAGCCGCAATCCTATCTCCTAACTTTTCTTTCCTAACCTGAAGTATTAATTTTCAGAAGAAAAAAAAAACATTAATGAAACAATGATTAAGTTGTGTCTAAAAGGACCAAGTTTATGTCAACATAATTGGGATGTCAATTTCAAAATAAAAATAAAAAATTGGAATGTCGATGTGTTACCATGATGCAATCTTCACTAATTTTGCCAAATAATATAAATATAAGTTTCCCTGATTAAACCATTAAACAAAGTTTTCATGATTAAAAAAGACATGATTGGTAAAAAAAATAAAAAAAATCTACCATTAGCTTATAACTCATTATAGCAGCTTATGACTTATTTTTCATGCTATTTCAATTAGCATTTCCCCAATTATAACTTACAGCTTATCATTTTTTGTGTTGTTTTCACCCTCGTAATTTTAAATAAAACTCTTTTTTTTACCCTTTATAATTTATTATGATTTAAAATAAAATAAACGCTTAATTACAGTTTTGATCCCCTTGTTTTACCAATTTCTAAATTTTGGTTAAATCAACAATTTTGGTCCCCCTTATGCTTAAATCAACAATTTTAGTTCCTTAGTTTTGTCAATTTTGGAAATTAAACACTTATTTCTTCCCTTACGTTGATGTGACACACTTTAATATTGATAGTTGATAATTTAATTAAAGTATATACTCTTCTTTATGAATTATTTTATTTTTCGATTCTAGGCACATCTTATGCTTGAATGACTTATTAATTTATATATATTTTATTTGGTTTCTTAAAAAAAAATCATCGAGTATACTAATTTGTTTCTCCTTTAAAAAAAAACTAATTAGTTCTTAAAATGAGTTTAATTTTAAAATTTAAAGTATCCTTATTAGCAAGTATAATACAATAAATAAGAATACTTGAATGAGAAAAAATAACTAAAATGACAAATAATGTTACAAACATTTTTTTTTTGAGGAAATGTTACAAACATGACACTTAATATTTAAAATTTTGGATATACCCCCATAAAAAAAAAGAATTTTGGATATATAATAATTCTGATTAATTGCACGATATTATATCAGATATTATTTCTTCTTAAAATACCTTAAAGGGTGGGCATGAAGGGCGTGATTCTGATGAAGATCGTGATTTCTTCAACGCCGTTTGAGATTGAGAAACCTTTGACTCCATCAAGGTGCACCCTCTCTTTGTTTCTGCCGCGCCATTGCTGAATAGTGATGGCTTCTTTAATTTTGCAACAAAAAATAGTAAAGATTATTAGTCCAATATAATTAAAGTGATCCAGTCTTTTTCAAACAAAGAAAAAACAAAAGGAAGAAAGAAACCAAAAGGAAAGTGAAAAAGACGATAAAATTCTGATTAAAGATATGTGTATCATGTCAAAAAGAGAAAACTGTTTCTCATTGCCACAAGTTAATTAACAAACAAATTATTGCAAAAGGGTAACTTTTTTTCATCAAAAGATAACTTATCCACTTGCTCTACTAGCTAGTCAACTTCATTATAATTGAAGATCATTCTTAATAGTGTTTTATATAGTTTTGTAAAATAAGGTAGTATAAAAAAATTGAATATCACCCTGCTTATTTACATGCACGCATACGTATGGCGTAGAGAAAAATACTTTTAGAATTGGAACCTATTCATGATATATAGACGCACATTTAATTTGCAAGGAAAAATTCAAAAAAAAAAAAAATGAAAAAAAGAAAGGAAAAAAAATACTCACATGAATAGAGTTAGTAGAAGAGGACATGTTCGTGGGGTGGTGGTGCTGCATAGGATGAAGACGAAAAGAAAGGTTGTCATGATCATGAGTAGTAAATCTACTATGATGATGGTCTTGTAAAGCACTAAATGATGTTGGTGAGTTAGTTAATAGATCTAATGACTGCATGTTCATATCCAAGGATGTCGTAGCAGACGACGATGACGAGTAATGATTCAAGTTTGATATATTGATACTCGGGTGAATCTGGCTGCTAATATTGTTGCCTCCAAAGTTAGGATAATTTTTAGCGTTATAAAAGTCTCCTCCTGTAAAAAGGGTCTTGAGCATGAGAGCATTCATATCCTTGTGCTCATCAATATTATTATTCTTCATCTCTGTTGAATTTGTTGTGGAAGGATCAAGTATTCGATAGCATTCCATGCTGGAACTAGGAGGAGTGTAATTAAGCATTTCAGTGAATTTGGGGAAATTAGCAAATGAGATCTCTTCCTTTACAGTACTATTCTTGGAAAACTCTGAATCTAAGTTGTTGTTATGATTGAACTGTTTGCTGTTTAAGCAGCTCTCTGCGGCAGCAGCATCACTTGTCCATTGATGACTATGATAACCTAAATCTTGATTCATATAATTGTTCTTGTGTGTTAAAGATGATGATCTTGATCTGGTATTAGCTTCTTGGAGATTATTTGAGTTGATGTTGCCTGCATTATTCCTATAGATAGATGTAGTTAATATATATCAGAGTCAAAAACATAAATGTAGTTAATATATATATAAACAGGGTTAGAAAAAAGAAATTAAGAGAAAATAGGACACCATGTAGTATATATCCACTTTATCTTGAGCAAGACAAATCAAACCCTAGTCTAGTCAAAATATATAAGTATAGTATATGTCTCAAACACACAAAATAAATATAGAATTATTACAACAATAAATTATCATCTCATTAGTTCTACATGATAGAGAGACAGATGTGATCCACTTCATTAATGATAACATGAGATTTAAAAATAAAAAGAGATTGAGAAGAAGTGAAAAAATTATACATATATATATATATATAGGAAATAAATTAAAACTAAGAAGTGACTTACAAAGTGATGATTGGGGTCCAAGAGTGGGTGGTGGTAATTCCTCCAACTGTATAGGATGAGGTACTGGATAAAGAAGAAACAGGAGGAGGTGGATGTTGGTCTTGGTCTTGGAGATGATGGAGATTTGTAGATTCCATAATGATAAATTTATAATTGCATATAAGTTGTTAATTAAAGGGAAAAATTGAGAGGATCAAGCTAAAGGAGTTAGTTGAAAATCCCAAGATGAGTAGTAGCTAGCAATAAGGTTTAGAAGTGAAGTGAATGGAATCTCTAGTACAGTATTGAAAGGAACACAGTTCCAGGTGACACCCACATACCTCGGTTCTTTGCCCCCACTTTTTTCTTGGGTTTCCTCTTTACTCTTTCAAGTTTTCATCTTTTTAAAGTATCCTTGAAAAGGAAGTAAGAGAATGATGAGTATATCTGTATTTCATACTCTTTCATATATTTCAATCCATATACCCATACACCATACCATACCTTTCTCTCTCTAACTTTTAATTATTTAATTTCCTTTCAGGCCTACCACACTTTATTCATCCCTTTTACTCTCTTGCAGCTTTGAGTCTATAAATAAATATATATGCACAAAAACAATTAAATAATTTTGTCCTTTATCGAACCCACTTTTTTTTCTTTCAATTTTTGCTGGATCATCACTCTCTCCAACTATGTGCCTCTGATCAGCCAATTACAGGAAAACTATTAGAGTCTCCCTACGCTATGATTAAAAATATCGCATGTCCCTTAGATCCCAAGGCTTCAACAAAGCTCTGCTGTTTGAAATCATAGCAGCCACGCTCTTGCTAGCTACACCCTCTGGTCACTATTATAAGCAAAACTTTGCATTTTAGATTCATTCAATAAATGATGTATGTTGTCTATAATAAAGACTATATACATCATTAATTGAATGAATGTGAAATGCAAAGTTTTGCTTATAATAGTGACCGGAGGGTGTATATTGTTTTCTTTCTTTATTTACACCCCACGTGTCCAAAACCAAGGGTTTCCCATTGTCCCATTACATATATGTGGTTCTTGGTGAATTTGTGACGTCCCTTGTCTTAGATTACCGACTCAACAGTGTCAAATTTTTAGAAAACTTATGCATGCAAAGAGAGATTCTGGATTCGAAGGTAACAATGAAGAACGTCAAACCTAACAATCTCAATATTGATAGTTGAATTCCGACATAATAATGTCAATTTAATTAACGTTATGCATGATTGTACTTACGGTGAGTACAATATCTAGAACTAGGATTTATAAATGTTTAGGTAATGCCTTGATAGTGCTCTCAGGAGGGTTATCTATAGCCCTTCGTGGGCTTGTTTTCTCATGACTTAAGCCCGAAGCAACCTGGACCTTAAGTCATTTTACATTGCTCTAGATGCTTCTAGAAGCCTGTTGAGGCGGGGGGCCCTGTAGACAACGCGTCTAGGCTTTAGGAGCCCTTTTGGAGGGCGCCTAAGCCTTTATGGAGGGCATTTGTGCCCTTAGGAATAGATTGACGGTCCACAGCCCCCAAGCACGAGTCTTGGGACGAGGCAAAGTGATGAGTCTATAAGGTTGATGGTTCGTATAAATTATTGTACAATGCTCTAGATGCTTCTAGAAGTCTGTTGAGGCGGTGCACCTGTAGGGAACGCGCCTAGGCCTCATGAGCCCTTCTGGAAGGCGTCTAACCCTTTCTAGATGGCATTTGTGCACTTAGGAATAGATTGACGGTCCAATGACGTTCCTCTTTATATAAAAAATATATTAATGAATTGGGTGCATTATTTGCAACACTTACTTCCAACAAAACTCTTCCTTAACGTATAAAAAAATACACAAACCTTATAATTGGAAAGGGTAAATATTCATGGACACCCTTTTAATCCATACACCCCTTACACCACTCCACTGTGGCATTTTTTTTGTCTTATTCAAACAAAATAATATAAAATATAACCTAAATATCATTAAAAAAAATTAAAAAGAAAAAAGAAAAAACTAGTTTATGTCTCTTCATCCTTCGACTCTCCCAGCTCTATCACTTCTTCTTTTTCTTTCTTTCAATGAAGCCTACCTCCGCCGTTGCCGGCGTCGGCCTCCTTGCCTTGCATCGTCGACCGCCATCCCTCTCTTTGTCCATCTTAGATCTATCAAATTATCTTCTCTGTTTTTTTCCTTAAGATCTGTGTGCTTCTTGCTATTTTAAGAGGTTGTCTTTTCTGTTTTTTCTGGGTTCTGGTGGTGGTCGGTGGCGGAGGAGAACGGTGGTGGTAGTCGGTGATGATGGACGATGGTGATGAAAGGAAAGTAAACGTCAAAGGGGAAAGGTGCAGAAAGAAAGAGGAAGAAAGAAAACATAAAAAAAAAAGTTGCAGAGGAGAGAGTGAACGACGGTGATAGGCAGCGCAAGCGGCAGTGAGAGGTGGTGTGTGGTGGTGAGAGAAGAGAGAGAGTGATGGGTGGTGGACTGGTTTTGTTGAAAAATTACCGAGGATAGAGAAGAGAGGAAGAGGGTGATAAGATGTTGTATGACAAATTCATCCCTTTGTTTTTGTTAATGGACAAAATTGTCCCTGCCACATGGGGGTGTATGGAATGGTGGTATGCCACATAAGGTGGTTTGTCTATCACTACTCAATTGGAAATAATGTGTCATGCATAACGTTATGCATAATTTAACGGTGGAATTTCTATCCTTCAAAAAAAAAAAACAGTGGAATTTCTTGATTCAATTGTGGAAACAATCTTATGCATAATGTAAGATTTATCCTTTCTTGTGCATCATAGACTTGGTCTCCTTTGTAATCTTATGATCATTGACCTAGATCATTATAACAAAATTTCAACATCCAATTATTTTGGTTATGATAATAATATAAATTTTTTTTTAAGGAATGCTAATAATTAATATCAATATGAAGAAGAAGAAGAAGAAGAAGAAGAAGAAATTAAATTGTTTCTGTTAATTTATCAAAAATAGTTTATGTTAAGATGATAAACCCACTTAACGTTGAATGATGTGGTAATTCATTACAGATTAGATCGTGTCATCATCCAATTGTTGTTGTGCCCTTGACCTTTTTTGACTACATTTTAAAAAAAAAAAAAAAAAAAAGGTATGACTACAAATAATATGTTTATCTTTTTGTCGATGGAAACAAATAATTTGTCAATAGAACTTGGACTATAATATGATTTGTTTAAAAAAAAGTGATCAAAAAAATGGAAAAGGTTAAAAGAATATTAAAATATGTGCAAAGCCTTATTAACGGACCTCAGCTTCTTCTTTTTTTTTTTTTTGTTGGCTTTCCGATGCTCAATTCGGAGTCAGGATCCTTATAAATTGGGTTGGGTGCTCCCCACACACCCTTATGTGTGCATTTGTTTCAGCTTTAAAAAAAATAGATTTTGAGTTAAAAGAATTTAGAGATTTTTTTTTTAGAGATTTTTAAAAAAATCTAAAGCTATTTCTGTTTGTTTACTATCATAAAAATCATTTTTTAAAGATTTGAATCTCTTACAATTGAGTTTCTTATGTTTAGAAAAAAAATAGATTTTGGAAAAGCTACTTGAAATAGATTTTCATTTTGAGGCTAAAAATGATTTTTTTTTTAACAAAATGGATTTTTTTAAAATCTAAAACAAACACTACAAAAATAAAAAAGTGATTTTTTTAGATCAAAAAATAGATTTTTTTTAAAAAAATCCAAAACAAACGCACCATATACCCCTGTCCGCAAATTGCTTATTAGATGTGGGATATGATTGTCATTTCCAAAGGTAACTGATTCGAGGTGATGAGAATCTCCTATTATCTACGAGACATTTAGATGTACGGAGGATGATAGTGTGATTAAAATTGGAGAAGTATATAATCGATCAATAAATGATATTAGATAATTAGTTAACGAAACTTAACCCTAACAATATTATTTATGGATTCTTGTTTTCCTTTTTAAATGCTTTAGATAAATTCATGTACAAACATCCACATTTCCATACTTTAAACTATATTAATCGTAGAAAGGTTTTAGTTCACACGAGTCAAAGTGGATACGATAACTCTAAATACTTACTTTTGATTTGTAAGTCTACAATTATGAGTAAGGGAAAAGGGAAGGACATCTAGTGAAAAAAAAAACTTAATCTATAAAGAGTTGAGAGCTTTACAACTCCTAGGTGTTGGTTGAAATTGGAACATCTTGGAAAGTGTTTCACATTAATAGTCTTGTAATGGAAGAGTAGCACTAAGACTATATATTGACTCTAGTTATTCGTTATAACAAGCATCAATTGGGTACATTTTAAATTTATATTCGGCTAAAGGGATTAATTTTTTACCTGTTATTTGTTACACAGATTCCCTTCATTGTGTTCATATCCTCCAGAGTCATCTTCCAAATTCCATAAGTATGCTACGTTGATATAAGACATCAATGATCTCCTCGACTTCGATTGGCTAGCTTCAGTTGCTCACATATCCTGTGAAGGCAACAACTGTGCTGACTTTCTGACTAAGCTCGATGCTTCCTCTACCTTGGATCTCTTGATTCACACCTCTCATTCGCCAGACTTATCAAACGTCGTTCTTGCAAAATTTGTGTAAACTGATTCCGTACATTATGGTCTTTTTTTTTTGTTCCGCTTTCTTTTTCTTTTTGCCGTTTAGCTTTGTAAAAAAAATGGATTGTACTTAGTTCGGTCCATAATTGGAACGAAGTGAATTGATTATCCAAACTGATCTTAAACAAATTAAGTGATTTGGATTATCAATTTCATTTGATAAAATGTGATCAGATTAACATCTCTGTTTTTTTCAATGATTAACACGTATGTTTTTGTACTTGTATATTCAAGAGAAAATAAAATATATAGAGGAAATAAAGATTGAATATCCAATTTAGTCTACGACGATATTTTTGCGGTTTGATTTGGTTTTGACAACAAATAATGACAATATAGTCTCATACATTTACAAATGGTGAGGACTAATATATTCTCTTTATAAAAAATGTTATCGATTAATTTAAATATTTTTTATATAAGAGACTATATATACACACACACGCACACACAATGACATATCATCTTATGTTATTTTCAGCATATTTTTTAGTTATTTTTTTAGGTTTTGATCCAATTTAGAGAAGTTTTAGAACAATTGCCTATGGTTTTTGGGAGATTTTGTAATGTTTTCATTTTGACTCATGTAATTATGCAAAATCATGCAAACCGGCAAAACAAAGCATCTCAAGAGGATTTTGAAAGACCATGAATGAAGATTCAAGAGGTCTCTGAAGACATTCATTACAAAGAGGAGAAATTATATTTCAAGTCCCAATGTAAGTTTCATCGAAGAAAACACTAAAAAAGAAGAAGAAAAAGGCTAAAATGCATTGTCGAACTGTGGGGACGCGTCCCGGTTGTGCAGAAAATGCATGGGCGTGTCCGCAGTGCCAATCCATGCGCGAGGCACATGCGCATCAGGGAGAAAACAACTTTTTTTGCAGTTTTTCTCATGTGGGTTTGCGGAAAAAACCCACTTGGAAATCAGCCTATAAATACAACTCCTCTCTCATTCACAAATTCTCATTGAGAATGAAGCGGTTCAAAAGGAAGACAAATGCTAGAATCTTCAAGGGCGGAGTCTCTCTCTTCAACCTTAGTCTCTAAGTTATGTTTTATTTCTTTTGTAATTAGTTTTTAGTTACCATGAGTAGCTAAGCCCTAATTAAATAGGGTTCTAAGATGAACCTCTATTTTATTTTGTTGGATTAATTTTAATTAAGTCTTTTATTCAATTATTTTATCTGTCCTATTTAATTTTATTATGCAAAAGTCTTAGTGTTTTCATTAGACCAAGGGAGGTGACATACCTAGGAAGATGTCTGAACTTAGAAATAGGATGAAACCCTATTCCGAACGTTGCATAATAATTTTACTCTTTTCACCTTGGTAAGTTAGACATCATAGGGTTGTCCATTTGTATGAACTACTAAGGTAAGATAGGGTATGTTTATGTACTTCTAAGATTAATAGATACGGGAGAGCCTTTATATGACAATTTAAGAATTCTTCTTCTCTGTTTTTATTTTCCGTCTAAGTGCGGTGTTTATATATTGATTCAAATTGAATGATTAGCTTTGATCAAGTGCAGATTCAATCAATGATTTTGGTGTCGTCAACGTTGCAGATTTGGAGACATGAGTATTCCAAATATTTGAACATAGTCATAGTTTTATGCATAGGTGCTCTCTTGTTTTATGTTATTAGTATGTATGTCGTGAGTTTATCCACAGATTCATCCTTTTTATTTTTAGCGATTTTAAATTGGTATTATATTGATATATTCTATCAATTTAAATGAAGAACACCTTCTATTTTTGTAAAATAAAAATACAAGACTTAATTTTTTTTTGGTTACTAAATACAAGACTTAATTGAATTGCAGAAAATCGTAAGAGATGAAGCTGAACATAATAAAAAGTAGTTTCAACGCGAGAATAGGAACTGACACTTTAATTTGGTCAATATGGCCTTTACTACTTTTCGTGCATGTTTAATCAATGAATAAAGAGATTCAGTCATATGCAGATTTGTTTTTCCAGATCAAAATACTAACACACATCAAAACACATTTTGATTCGGCACATCACATCATCCTAGAGTGCATGAAACTTTAGTTCAAACCAATTTTTCAGACCACGTTACCCCATATAGCTAAATTTGGCTTAATACACCCCCAGGTCCCTTAACTTATTTTTTCTTCTCACTTCAGTCCCTTAACTATTAAATGTGTCAATTTGGTCCTTAAAAAAACGAAAATTCATCGATTTGGTCCAATTTTATAAATTTTAAATCCCTAAAAAAGAAGACCGTTGGATCAAGCAAGTTCATCATATCTTACCGTGTACCACCAACACCTAAGTATCTGAAATTTAATTTTTAAAAATAATATAAATCCATTTATATTAATTTAGAAATAAAAAAATCTAAAAAATTTGAAAAAATTGGAAAATGAATTTTCAAAAATAAAAAAATTCTAAAAAATCTAAAAAATTGGAAAATTAATTTTCAAAAATAAAAAAATTTCTAAAAAATTAGAAAAAATCAGGATTTTTTTTTTAAAATCTGGAAATGTTTTTATTTATTATTTGTATTAATTTTCTATATTTTAAACTAATTAAAATATAAAGGGAGGAGAATTGAAATTAGAGAAATTAGAGTTCTTGTTACTTTCACTTTCATCTTCTTCCTCATACCATTCAAACGAAAGCGCTTCTATTTTAGGGACAAATAAAACCCAACAAGCACAACAACAATCCCAACAGGCACAACAATAATTAAACTGAAGCTAATTGCTTCAATTTTCAACAGCCAATTTCAATATCTCAAAACTTTCCATTTAACACTATAAAGTTTCATCTGAAACGAAATCCATTCATGTGTTCAACAAGAACGAGCTCGGCCTTCATTCAAGCAAGAGCAGCAGGGACTTTTGAACCAAAGAATCAAAGAAAGGAAGAAGAAGGATCTGAACCAGCCAAGCATCAAGAACGAAATCCAGCAATACAAGTACAAACGCATAAGTCTCGGATCTGAACCAGAACAGCAAGAAATCGATCAAAATCGCGAAGAACAAGAAAATTTCTTTTTCTCTTGAGTTTTAAATTTTAGATCTAGCATGATATGAATCTGTTTTCGAGTTTATGAGTTCGGATTTAGAACGAGAATGAAAAAGGATTTCGAATGACGTAATTTGTTTTGAAAATGGTGAAGTTTTGAAACTCCGGCGCGGTGGTGCCACCACCGGCCACCGTGCTGGAAAATGTTTTTTCGTCGGAAGTGATGAAGTTTGGTGGCGGCTCTGTTTTCTGAAAATGTAGAGAGAGGAGAGATGGAATCGGTTTAGAGAGAAGGATAAGGTTTTGAAATGTTTTTTTTCCTCTCTAAAAATTAATATAAATTAATAAAATTGGTAGATTTATATTATTTTTAAAAATTAAATTTCAGATACTTAGGTGTTGGTGGTACACGGTAAGATATGATGAACTTGCTTGATCCAACGGTCTTCTTTTTTAGGGATTTAAAATTTATAAAATTGGACCAAATCGATGAATTTTCGTTTTTTTAAGGACCAAATTGACACATTTAATAGTTAAGGGACTGAAGTGAGAAGAAAAAATAAGTTAAGGGACCTGGGGTTGTATTAAGCCGCTAAATTTCTTTGATTAATTGACCAGATCATAGCATTGTTTTAAACCCTAGTTATTTTCTCACTGAAATTCAATCCCCACAGTGTGCTCATCACATCAGCAACTCAGACAATTAATTTTCCTCATTTATTTATGTAGTATTAGTTTTATGTAGTATTAGTATATTGTATACTTATACCTATTATTATAATTTTAAACCTAAAGAAGTGAAGTATTTTAGATTTGAACTCAAACGTCTACGTATTAATTTTCCTACAAACTGAATAGTGTGTGCGAGACCTAATTATTAGTATTATAATTAAATTAGAGTTATTGTACTCAAATGAATATATTATTTTTGTTTGAAATGAATATATAATGTTTCTGCATATATATCATATACTAATATTTCGGCAAAGGGAGTGATATAAATATTTAGTCAGCATCACAATAGTTCACATCAGACGAAAAGATGATGGAGGAAAATATGAAATCAGAGCATGGGCAGCTTGGCTTTGCTTTTAGCACTTTTCTACCTTTAAACTCTGCAATGGCCATGCCACTCATCTAATATAATTGTCGATGTCTCTATTTATATTTTATATTATACAAAAAAGAACAACCATTATATTCTTCCTATACTACCAAACCTTTTTAAATTAAACTTTTCTTCTTAATTTATATTCATATCTTTGTACCCCCACGTAGCCAGAAAAGAATATAATTCCTTTACATGTTTCTTCCCTTGTTACCTTTCTCTGAATCACATCTTTCGCTTTACAATTACTAGACTAGATAAAATCGCTTCACTTCTGGAATTTTGTTTTTTTTAATTGTTTCTGGCTATGTATCCCAAGTTTCGAAATTAATTGGAGCCTTTTCAAAATCATCAGAAGACAGCGGTACCCCAAGAAATAGTGATAGTGAGTTCACTAGTATAATATATCTGATCAATCTTTCTATTATTTCATGTTTTATTAGTAAAAAAAATTAAGATAATAAGCATGGTCTTGTTGGATTAATTATTTAATTAATAAATTATGGATTGACAATAATCAATTATTATAAGTTGATGTCATAATATAAATTATGGTCTATTGTGTTAAGCACTAATTATATGATGAATTTGAGTGATTGGACTTTTGTTACTAAATGGACCGTGATGGGTTGGACCATTTAGATAAGCCCAATGAGAGGTCCCTGCCCTCAACCGTTTAGCTATTTAAACGTCATCCCATTAGACGGTTAATTATTCTGAAGATTGGTGAGAAAACCTAGAGCTAGACGGAATGAGGGTAGTTACCCCTCTCATAGTTGTCGGCGTTCTTTACAGTTGTCCTTCATCAACCTAATTCAAAGGTACACAATTTCTTGTTCTTTCTTTGTTATTGATGATATGCTATAATTTGTATCTATTGATCTATGGCTAAACACTAAAACTTTCATCAATTGGTATCAGAGCCTAATAGATACTTTTTATGGCTATTATTAACTGTTAATTGTGTATTGCTATTAACCATTAATCGATCGTAGTCTACCAAAATTGTAGATCGATGCATTGCACATGGCAAATATAATCGCGTTGTCTTTTCCCATAAAGGGTTTTCTGATTTTTTGCGATTATAACCTTTGTTAGATTGGCAGGATTCATCAATTAATCCTTTTATGAATCTGTATTATATTATACAAACCAACATCATGCGATTATAAATTTAATTAAGGGTTATGTTTGTGATCGTTATCCTATGCCTTATCTATTCCTTTTCCCAATTTTGTGCATAATCGTAAACTTATTTCTTACTGTGTGTTTAAAAACTATCCTAAATTTCATTATGCTTGTTGGTTGAATAAATGTCAACGATTCTCAAAATTATAAAAGGGTTTCCTCATCAAATTTATGGCTGGGTATTGTAAAATTATAACTTTGGCACATTATTTTGAAATTTTTGACACATTTAAATATTTTATATGTTATTATTTGGGGATAGTTAAATTATATTCTCACATTTTTTGTGTGAAAATTATATGAATATTCCTTACTCTTGTTTGACATTTTTGAGAAATCTTACTCTCTTAGACTTGAGATTGATGTGTCAATGAGGAATTTTACATCGCTAATTAACTAGTAAATATTATTATTTTGGGATATAAATATAATTTATCTTGTAACCAAAATATTCGGAAGATTTGATTTATTTTATACCCTTAAAATTTGAGATTTAAACTACTTTTGAGATCTCTAAATATTTGATGTATACTAATATGAGAATCTTATGTTCTTTTAAATCATGCATTCTTTAGATTTGAGTCTACAATATAACACTTATGTAAATTATTCTTTTAAAGTGTTAGTATTGTGAAGAATCTTTAGACTCAGTCTTATATTCTTGTCTCAAATATCTTGTATAAACTAATATATTTTTGAGAATTGTTGATATTGTATTTTTTGATGCATGGATTTCAAAATTTTGTCAAATCTTGAAAAGATCATATATCAATTAAATTGAGAATAATTTATTTCAAATCATGTATTCTCAATATTTGAGCTTAAACTGTTTTTTGAAAATTCTCTCTTATATTTACTATTGTGAATTTATAGAAGGCTCAATTTTGTTAATTTTAATGCCAAGTATAATTAATTTATATTTTACGATTTTAAATATTCTTGGCATTATAAATATTCTAATGTAAGATATTCTTGAATTCATATTGTCTTAGCATAAAGATCCAAAGTTCACTAATTGATCATTCTTTTGGCAACATATTTAAACTAAGACATTTGTCTTTGATTCTTGTCACAAATTGTTTTGAAGGGTCCTCATAATATTTTGTTTTCAAAATGAGTATAGTGAGTTGTATATATATGTCATTTATATTAATTGAATATAATATTGACATATTTATCTTTAATATACATTATGCTTTCTGCTATACTCTCTAATCTAGACCCGTAATTTATTACTCTAAATTTTGTGATAAATACTATTAGTGTGTCTTTTCGCAATTAAATATTTGGATCACAATTATGTTAAACTATGTATTTTTGTATATAGTAAATAATGCATTATTGCATTTTTTATGCTAAAATTATAATGATGAATTAAAATTTGTAAGCCTCTTTGTTGTTTATCTGTTAACTATTATCAAAACAACTTATGAAGAATGGAGGCAATTTTTGAAATATGTATCATCCTTACATCTGAATTCTTATATAAATCATATTGATTTATAATTAGAGTCTCACATATGCTTATTTATAATTGCTTATTCTCTATTGATGAATATTTTTGAGATGACTATATTATAAGATATTCTCGTTAAGTCATCAAAATTCAGTGGCTCTAAGTATAAGGATGAATGTCACACTCTGCGAGGTAAGTTGTTATTTAATTATTTTATCCTCTTGTGACTTATTGCTTATTATTGCACATATGAAGAAATTTAGTTCTTCTTCTCTTTTGTTGTGCAATTATGATATCCTATATAGAAGTGAAATTCTTTTTCAGAATATTCTAAACAGAACTCTGTTGTTATATACTATTTTCTTACTATAATGCTCCATTTTGTATTTGTGTTTTTTTCTAATTTATAGTGGGAGTATTGAAAAATTTTATTCTAAGAGTTCTTTTCTGGATAAATTAGAAAACTATTTGACACACTTCTATTCCAAATAACAATTTTTGTTATTATACTACTTCATATAAAAGAAAATTATAAAGTCATATTTATGATGTGCTAATTTAAAATTTTGTTAAGCACATTTTTCTATCGTTTGAATATGACCGAAGTTGAGTAAATTAAGTACAATTGTTTATGCATGATATTATTATATCATATTCTCTTAAGCATAAAAATTATTTATTTGTATAATTGTAATCTCACCTATCGTGGGTACAATTATGCGAATTTTGTTAAATAGATTAGCATTATATTGGTAACAGTCATACCCTATCGGTGTGTTGTTATTAATATAATTGTTATTATTCAATGTACCTAAAATGTTTATACTTATGTCAATTATAATTAAAATACTCTATCAATGTTTAAATTTTGTAAGACATAAGAATGATACATTGTGATGATATAGTTCTTACTTATTATCGTTAAGATCCTTGAATGAGATTAATATAAGTAAGTTACTTTGTTAAAAGACATGTAGAAAATTGTATAAACTTTGCAATCCAATATTATTACATTTTGAATTAAATTTCTACCTAAATGTGATTTTTATATATATAAATATTTTGGATCGCTACTATCCCTTTGTTATGTGAGTGACGGACATACCCTATCGGTGTGACGTTACTTAACATATCATTTTGTGATAGAGAAATAGTTGAATATTTTAAATAAAATATCTTTCAAACCTTTTTAATTCAACTATCATTGTCTATTCTCTATCAAGTGGGAGAATCATTGCTATGTATTTTGTAACGTGATGGACATACCCTATCGGTATGACATTACTTAACATAATCATCCTTTTGTGGGTAAGATAGTTTAACTATCATTCTTCAACAAGTGAGAAAAATTCTACATGCCAACTAACTATATCTCATAAACAAATATATTTATTTGTTTTCATATTTTAGATATGAAATAGAGACTTATATTGAGGATATTAATTATGTTATTGCTATTCTTTAATACTTATGGAAGCTTATGACTATTTTCTCTTATATCCTCAATAATAATAAAATATAAGTCTTGTGTATTTCCGCTGCTTGTAACCTAATTGTTTCTCAAATTTGTGTAAGTATAATTATAACATTTGAGTTTTGAGTGAGTTATTAAAATTGTGAATAGAGTCTCATATCCTATTTTATAATAATAGAGACTTATCTCACTCATATGATGATAAACCTTTTATATAATCATCATATTTTGTCGTATAGAGGTTACTATATTTATAAAATTCTTTGGAATTTTAATTGTGAAAAAGGAGTTTTTATGTTATAAATTTCTTAAATGAAAATTTACATTCTCCTTAATTCTAAATGCAGAATATGTGGTTAACTACGAAACCCAATTCTTGATAATATCTGCCATTGATAAAATATGTATTTATGGGGTTTCATATTATCTTTGAGTTACCACTTGTGTTAATAATTCTGCTATGCTCATGTGCAAAAATGTGGTTGAGTTCATGAAACTCTATTGGCTGAAATTATATAACCACTTATGTTGATAATCTTGCACTAGTAATTGAGTATCCCACTGTTGAATATTACATTATTATTATAATATTTTGTATCAGTGATCACTAATGAGAATCCCACTTACTCTTGTTTATATATATGTGGGATCAGTGGGAGTGTGTACACAATATTGTATATTATGAGCTCAAATGAGAAATCTCACTCTTGTTTATATATATATATATGTGAGATCAAGAGAAATGTGTACACAATATTATTGTTGTTATCGCCATATACTCTTGTGCATACTATAAAATATGGCATAGCTTAAGAGACTTTAAACTTTAGTCTCATTCTATTATATTGAGATATATGTTAAAATTCTATCAATCTCAATGAGCATCATAATTGGATGCTTAAGTCAATTTTGTTGGAATATGCACAATAACCTCGCAGCATGCAAATATTTATTGTGCTTCTGTTTTACCAACATTCCACATTTTATGAGGTCATAAATAGTAAGTACAATGTATAATATCAATACTCCTATCGAGTATGATATTGTGTTGTTGTGGTACTTATAATTTGAGATAATCATACATGTTCTTTTGTTATTGACATTCTAGTGGCCACATTAATCCACATTTTTTTTCTTTAAACTAAGTGTCTATGTTAATCCAATTTGGGGATTATTGAATTTCCTATTTTGCTTTTATGGATTTTCATAGTCACGTTTTTTATAAAAACTTGGATTAATTGAATGTCGTAGAACATTTATTGATTTTGACTATATGTAATTACACTCTTAATAGGCTATCCCTATAAGTAATTACTATTCGTGTACCTATGTGGATATAGGACTTCTGTAATATTGAAAACTCATTGGCAGAACCACTAACCACAGACTTATGTATATGAGTATTGTAACTCATAATGATTTGATCAAGTCTATGTTATTTTAGGTTAGTGGGAGTTTGTTATAGCATTTTTAAAAATGCTTGGGCTATTCTTTAGTGACATATTCTTTTTAATTCAAACGTGTCACTATAGATTCATCATTTGTTAGAAAAGTGAGTCTTTGATCTGTATGATTTGTTTTCCCTATCGGATTCAATTTCTGCAGCATTAAAGCTTACTTCTCTTTTGAATGATTAGTGCTTTGACCATACATGTAATTTTAAATTTTTAAATTCTTTATGACAAGTGAATTTTTTTTTATTTTTCAGTAATTGAGTATTGTCATCCAAGTGGGAGATTGTTGGATTAATTATTTAATTAATAAATTATGGATTGACAATAATCAATTATTATAAGTTGATGTCATAATATAAATTATGGTCTATTGTGTTAAGCACTAATTATATGATGAATTTGAGTGATTGGACTTTTGTTACTAAATGGACCGTGATGGGTTGGACCATTTAGATAAGCCCAATGAGAGGTCCCTGCCCTCAACCGTTTAGCTATTTAAACGTCATCCCATTAGACGGTTAATTATTCTGAAGATTGGTGAGAAAACCTAGAGCTAGACGGAATGAGGGTAGTTACCCCTCTCATAGTTGTCGGCGTTCTTTACAGTTGTCCTTCATCAACCTAATTCAAAGGTACACAATTTCTTGTTCTTTCTTTGTTATTGATGATATGCTATAATTTGTATCTATTGATCTATGGCTAAACACTAAAACTTTCATCAGGTCTTTGCAATATATAATTGAAGTCCGCATAAAGCTGCAGCTAAATTCTTCCTCCCTCTTGCATTCCCTCGACTCTCCCCTGATTTCAGATGACGGTATGGGGAATGTCTTAGTTAAGAATTGCATACATGGGAGTTAATTTTTAATCAACAGTTTGATGATTGTTGTCAAAATCGTAAATTTTGCTCACTCAATCCAAATCGATGATAGAATCGAAAAACATGCAAAATTGTGGTAAGATCGCAGCAAAATCGCATTAAATTTTGAAATCACTGCAAAATCGCAAGTTTTTACACGATTTTGAAGGATTTTGAGCATTTTTTGATACGGGTCAATTTTGAGCTCAATTTTAGCTGTTTCCATTTTGTTATCATCGTCATCTGTCATCATCTTCGTCAAGCTCTTATTTTGTATAGTAGTGATGGATTTGGTGATGATGATGAGGGAGGAAATAATGAGATTGATGAAGATGAAGGTGTTTTGATATGATTGGGGATGATCCGTAGAATTGGTGTGTGATTTGATGTAGCATCTAAGCTCTTATTTTGTATAGTAGTGATGGATTTGGTGATGATGATGAGGGAGGAAATAATGAGATTGATGAAGATGAAGGTGTTTTGATATGATTGGGGATGATCCGTAGAATTGGTGTGTGATTTGATGTAGCATCTAGGCTCTATCTTTAATTTATTTTGGTAGAATTCTTCGATTTCGATTGCGATTTTACGATTTTCAATTTTGCTACCTCGTATCGATTCAACAAAAGTTGAATAAATTCATCGATTTCGATTGAGATTTTTACAATTTTCAATTTTGTTATCCGCTTTATCCAAAACAAAATTCTTATTTTGACACCCTTGAGATGAATTGGCCATGGTGTTGCTCTCCACAAACAAACCAACACAAAAATGCATATTTTTATCATATAAATAAATTGAATATCTTTCGTGTGCAAGTACAAGATTAATGAGTTTGACTTTATCCGAATTTTCGTAAATTCATTATGATTTTTTTACTAAAATTTGAATTTACGAGTCAGCCCAAAATTGATATATAAACATGTGGATTTATACGATTTCACAATTTAACTTGCAAATTTGACAAAGTATATCATTAAGATTAATTTATGCATTTTTTTAGGTGTATATACCACTTATGCCTCAAAAAAGATATATTATGGTTTTAAACATACTAGTATTTTCTTTTCGTTCAAAAAAAAATACTAATAATTTCTATGTTTAAAATTATGATATTTTTTAGTCTTTCCTTTCCACGAAGTTTCGGTGTTTCACCGCCTTTGGTCTACATAATGCATGTAAAGTCACTTGACTATTTCACACAAACTATTGCAAACCAACATAGTTGTGCATTTTGGTTGAGCGATGTGATTAGTAAAATATCAGTGAACCACCGCGATTTTTGTAAAAACTACACTTTCTAACTTCATATAATTTTGGTGGTTCACTGTTATTTTTCAATTCACTGTTCAACCAAAAATGCACTATTGATACATGTTCCTGCAATTTTGGCTTTCTCGATTCATTGTTTCTTACTTATGGTGGCTCGAAAAGAGCAGGGCCGTCTTAACAAATCCGTAGGCCCGGTTTTAGTTTTTAAAGGATGTAAAAAAAATTAAATTTTAGGCTCAAAAAAAAACATTAAAGAAAATTATTACAAAAAATACTCAAGCAAGACTTGAACCCATAACCACCCCCACTGAATCATGAATCAAAAGGCAGCCATGCCACTGATGCACTGCAATCCATTTGATAATATCACACATTAATTAGTATATAACCAATATTTTCGTGCCTTGGAAACAAAAAAAATAATATTTTGGGCCCCAAAAAAATTGAGGCCCGGTGTCATAGCCCAGCCTCGACGGGCTATGGGCCGGCCCTGGAAAAGAGAGATTCTGTATGAACTTGCCTCTTTTATGGATCCAAGTAAGAACTTGATAATGGTTTCTATGGTGTTCATCGGTATATGTTAACCTTTTCCTCTTTTAATGTTGTCGTCTTTTATAATACAGTATAAAGGATTTATCCCTTTTTATCCCAAAAAAAAAAAAAAAAAAAAGAGGAGTTCTCCCTTTAAACAATTTTAATCATACTATAGGACAGATAATAATTGCCACATTCATAGCAGTACTTGTGATAAATATATGAGATATGCTACTCTAGGCTCTAGCTCTAAATATGAACATAATTTGATGGTGAATTTAGAGTCTTCCATGTTTGAATTTAACATGAAAAAAATTTTGTTCATCATCTCACCAGAATATCAGCTCATCTTTTTCAACGCTTACTTATTAAGAATATTAGTTTATCTCGTTTAGTTTATTAATATTTTTAGTCACTTAATGTATTTTGGGTAAAGTATTTGTCATTTCCGTAATTACGTATAAATTGTTTTTTTTATAAAAATAAACCTTAATTAGTTGGCTACAGTAAAATAAAAAAAAACAAACCTTGATTGGTGGTTGTCCTCTATATTAATGAGTACTCTTTGAAATAAATAAGTAAAAATTACTCATTAAACGTGCGTTTATTCATTGTTGATTATTTAATCACGGAGTGGCTGTGGCATAGAGGTTATTAGAATTTGCAACTTGATTTTTAAGTAAGTGTTGATGAATTAGGCAGAACCCTCAAAAGACGGCCTAAAAGCAGCTGGACTAAAAAGCATGTAGAGAAGAAGACAAGGCATTTCTTAAACTTATAGGGTCATGAAACTAAGTCTGGGGGTGCTTCTATTTGTTTCCAAGCCCACTAAACTGATTTAATAATTAAATAAATATTTACGGTACGTATTCCATACGATCTCAATTATAACCAAAACTAATTTTTTTTTTACTGTTAGACATCTTTTGGATCGGTGTAGGATGGATATCAACACTCCTTCTTCTTCCTTTGAATGTGGAGAATTTTTGTTCGATCAAAGCGGTGATTCTCGTCAAAGGTGAACCTAATTCAAGTGGATTTAAAGGGAAGCATATTATGATGCCATATTAATCCAAACATGGTGGTTTTCCCGCAAATTGAAAAGTTGCTTAACAATTTTTTAGTAAGAAAAACTAAGGCAAGCAAAATTATAAATTATAAAGATGCAACATCTTTGCGGTATGAATGTTTTGATGAATGGAAAACACGATCAGAAATGCAGCATAAATTAAAATATTGATTTCATTTCCATGAATCATTATGAATGATCACATCAAAGCAATGTAGCAGCGCCTCTACGCATCCACTCATAGAGAACTAGGGCTTGGTTTGCAGTTTAGGGTTTCTATAAAGTGCTACACGAATTTTGCACTAGTGAGTTCTATTTATAGACCTACTTGTGCGCAGCGTAACCTATGGTGTACGCATTCCGCTTAAAACGTGTTGTACGTTACAGAATACTTCGTTTTATAATTTAATTAATAAATCATATTTATTGACAGTTAACTATTGTTCCTTAGTGAACAGTAGTTACCTCTAGTTCCAGACCTATCATATACGGGAGTCCAAAACACATTTATGTTTGGACCGGTAGTTTGGAATCCCTTTTCCTTTTAAAGTATTGTCATCGATGCGTTTAAAATATGAAAAATGCTAACATGTGTCCTTTGGTTATTGTTTAAGCATCAAAAAGTAGAAACTTTTATATAGAAAATTATATAATTATGACTTTTAAATATGTTTGACTTGTATTTTGAAGAAAAAATTTGTTTACGTGGGTTCCTCAAACAATGTCCTTTGACACTTGTGAGCAAAACTCTTAAAATAATATGCATCATTAACATATATAAACACACTTGTTTATATAAATACCAAACAAAGTATTGCTACTTATCACATACCCACTACTACTTTGATAACGTATTAAAAACAAGAAAAAACACATACATAAACATCTGCTTTGGTTAGAAAAACACCTGGCCATGTTAACAAACCAAAGCTTATCTTAATATATAAATGTTAGACAGTCTCCAATCAACCCTGTCTAACCTTAGTCCCGCTCTTTTTGACGGGTCTAAATAACTATTTCTGAAGAAAAAAAAGGAATGTTGGGAATCGAACCACCTACCCATATAAATACCAAACAAAGTATTGCTACTTATCACATACCCACTACTACTTTGATAACGTATTAAAAACAAGAAAAAACACATACATAAACATCTGCTTTGGTTAGAAAAAGAGTAGCACTTTGGTGCCATAGCTTTGGTGCCATTGGTGCCATAGCTTGTATCTCCACCACACACACATATCGCACACACATCCCCACACACATCCACACACATCAATGGTCAGGATTTCCCCAATGGCACCAAAACTATGTCATGGAAGTATTTCCCTTAGAAAAACACCTGGTCATGTTAACAAACCAAAGCTTATCTTAATATATAAATGTTAGACAGTCTCCAATCAACCTTGTCTAACCTTAGTCTCGCTCTTTTTGGCGGGTCTAAATAACTATTTCTGAAGAAAAAAAAAGGAATGTTGGGAATCGAACCACCTACCCATAACAAACAATACTTTGGAGCTTTTACCACTATACACTAACATTTTTATTAAAATATTGTTGCTTCTAAAATGGATACGTAATACTAAATGCCTTTTTTTAAGCCACTAACACTCATTTTTATTGTGTTTATTTCCATGTTTGATTACTTTCACATAATTTAATTTATGACTTTGATTCCATATTAATTTTTGTTGATGCAAACTAATGTTTTTAATTCGCTTTTTTGAGATTTTGCATGTCGATCACTCTCAATCATCACTTACTTTGATTGTTTCTATGACATTAAATATAGCTCTGAAATTAATAATATAGCCATTTTAATACTTACATATGAAACTCAACAAAACCCGTACATCATACAGGTTAGAGGAGTCTAGTTACAGCTAATAATCCTGAAACCAAGGAAGAGCTTATTGAGAATTACCAACCAGGTATTCTTCTTGATTTCTTTTTCTGATTGTTGATAAGTGCTAAAAAGTGTTAATTTCGTGTTATATTTTAAGCACTTTTTGTTACTTGTTTTGCAAGTTATTGAAGGAAAAGCCGAGAAATTAGCGTTAAATGCCTTATTACGCTTTATATATCTTACTCTATCCTTTTATGCAGAAATTTACCCCAAGACACTGAGCAAAGACCAAAAATCATGAAAAAGTGCAAATTAGCAAAAGCTGGTTTTGAAGAATTCGCTATTAGCGTGTTCCACGCTATTAGCGAAATTGGTCCAGAGAGGTACGCCATTAGCGTACCTGGAGCGAAGCAGAAGCTGGGTTTGAAGAAATACGCTATTCGCGTATATTACGCTATTAGCGTAAAAGCTCCAGAAAATCACGCTATTAGCGTGATTTGGGCGAAGCAGGGCAAAAGGAGCAACGTGGCAGAATCTCATTGGCCACCATTTAGGCCGACCAACCACGCTAATAGCGTATATTTCGCTATTAGCGTAGGTGTAAAAAACTCAGCCCTTTAAAATAGAAGTTTAGCCTCACTCAAGTGGCCCACTTGCTATTTATGTAAGATATTTATGTAAGATATTATTAGATATTATGTTAGATATTATTTTTAGATATTTTTGGGGGCTTGCTTTATTATATATATTAGTAGTTCATTAGGGGAAATTATTAGATAGTCTTAGAACTTAGTTAGTTTTTCATAAGTTTTTCTCTAGCTTTTCACTTGTAATATCTAAGAGAGAAATAAGGCTAGATCATATAGAGTGAGAGTGATTTTGGAAGTTGGATTCTTATTCCTTTGTTGAGACATCACAAGTGTAATGGTTCCTTCCTTTTCAATCCATCCTTGCAAGGCTTCCATGATGATGTGTAGCTAAATACTCTTTGTTGGGATGAGAGGTACTTGATCCTTGCTAAACATGTAATCTTTTGATCTTGCAAAATATGATTCTAGCAATTTATATTCAATATTGTTGTTATTCTTGTGTTAATGCTTTCAATGAGATTCAAGATGATTTGGACACAAACTCTTGAATCTTGAGCTAGAGTAGCAATATATCTTAGGTTAACTTACTTGACATCTTTGTTAATCTTGTGATAATCACCATAATCAAGAGTTAAATGCTTTCGGATACTTAATCAGGCTGGACACGGTCGATTAGGTTATTCGATCGACTTTGTTATCGTTTAAGGGATTTGGACACGAATGTTTAAACGATACCTTAGAGCTAATTATATCGCTTTGGACACGAAGGATAGTTTAGAATTGATTGTGATAATGTTGTTTATAAAGCTAGAATTCGTATGGATCATTAGTTTACGTGTGACGCTTGGTTAAGGAACGCTACTCCTAACAAGTTTCAATCCTTATTAATCTCATCTTTTACTTTTTGCATTTAGTTAACATAGTTGTAAATTCAAACAAACAATCACCCTTTTTACTTAGAATGATATTTGATGTTGAAATATCCGTGATGTCGCACTAATCCCTGTGGAGACGATACAAATACTTATCTTGTTTTTGATGCAAAACTACATTCATCAAAATGGCGCCGTTGCCGGGGATTGGTGTTTAGATATCATAGATAGAACGATTGATTTATTGTTTTAAGTATTCGTACATATTCCGTAAATATTTTTCTTTACTTAATAGTTGTTACCACTAACCCCTCTTTGATAAACAAAGAAAAGTTTCTTGTTAGTTGTTTCCATTTCAGATCATCACCTAGACAAAATCATGGCTGATCATGGTTATAACAACTTCTACACTCCACCCGAGTATGAACCATATCAACAGCATCAGCAATATCCTTTTGAAGATGAACGAATGACCAATGTGGAAAATACTTTGAATATCTTCATGCAACAATCCATGATAAACATGCAAAATACCAACCAAAGATTGAGGAATTTATCAATTCAGTTGGAGATGATTCAAGCTAAAATCATGGATAATCAAGTCAACATTCAATCCACTCATGACGGAGAGATTGTTGGAGAAGGTGTTGTTGAACTTGAGGAAGATGCAATAGTAGAGGAATGTGGTCCACCACATGAAATCGAACTTCCTCAAGAAAGGTCATTTACTAAAGAGGACAAAACTGTTGATAGCGGAGAAGTGATAGAGGTGGTAGAGAGTAAGGAACGGTTACTTAGCAAGGAAGAAACATTTGAACAAAAGAGGAAGAAAGTGAGCAAGGCTGAAATTGACCGGGTCATTGATGAAATTTTCGCCTTGTTCAAATCAAAGTTAAGGAGGACATGGACTCCACATCATCTGTATCTTAAGTTCATGGAATTCCTCCCGAAAAGAAGGAATACAAAGGATGATGTATTGTCCGTCTCATTTTGGCCACCCTAACGAAAAAGGCGTCGAGCTAACGACGTTAAACAAGCGCTTGTTGGGAGGCAACCCAACTTGGTAAGTTCTCTTACTGTTAAAATAATGTGTTAGCACTTTTGGTTAATTTAGTACTTCATATTATTGTGGAAGTCTTTTGTATCACTCTTGCTTAATTTCAAATCTCAGATGATTGGTAATGATTCATAGTTGTGATCAAAAGCGCAAAGCCAAGGTACAAGTTTCCAGTTTTTCTAGGTTTTTACTCGAATATGGAACGGGTACTTTGTGTAAATTTCATGTCATTTAGTTCTTCGCAATAATGTGTTTGTTTGTGAACCACTTAGTTCTAGCCTAAAAGTGAGGAAACCTCAAGTGTTTGTACATATGCAAGGAGACCGGATTCATTGTTTAACTCGATTGTGTTATTTTAAATCCAATAATTGTTTTGAATTGTGTGAAGGCATGGAAGTGATCAAGGCACATTTTTTGTTAATGAGTGAAACATACTTGACCACAAATAGCCTACTTTGTGAGAAGAGCGAGTATTTGCTAACCCACTTGAGCCAAATGAATCGGAGTCCTCAATTACGAACTGTCAATTCATAAGCACAATGCTTGATGAATTTGCCTTTAAAACTTTTCAATATCCAGTTCATTTTTGACACACTTTAAGACTCTGATATGTTTTTAATTATTGAACCCTAAACCTTCAATGTTTATTTGTCTCTTTTGCCTTAGAGTAAGGGAACATTCAAATAGGGTGTATTTTGATTCAAGTTGGGGAGAGAAGGTAGATGTAAATCTTTTGTCAAGTATAATGGTGTAATTTTATCTTTGATCAAGACAACATGTTGTTGTAAATATAAAAAGAAAAGAAAAACAATGTGTACATGAAAAGAAAAAGAAAAAGAGAAAAAGAAAGAAAAATCCAAAAAGAAAATAAGTTGTCAAGATCAAAGTTTGTCATGTTTAAGCACCAAGGGTTTGTGATGATTGGTAGGAAAGATTGTGGATTTTAATGGTTGATACAAGAAATGTTTCTCTTTGATAGGCTTTTTGATTTCAATTGCCCCACATATGACATTTCTTTTGTAGCCAAGCCAAGTTATAACCCTCAAAGACCTTTTGATCCATGTTTTCATGCCTTTTGAAATGATATTTGGATGGACACATAACTTGATTGGAATGTTAACTTGATTGCCGGATGTGTGTTCATAACCCTCATTTTTATGTTTTCAATTGTTTATCTACTTTCAAAGAAGTGTGTTAGGTGTGGTTCGTGAATAATTATATTATTGTCTTGAAATATTTGATACGAACTTTGTACTTAGGACTCATCTCATGTTGGTAGTAGAATTTTAGATTAGTTGGAAACTTAGACTTGCCCGCGCATTCACTTTTAAATCATTCGTCTGAGAAAGTTTTCAAAACCTTTTGTACTTGTGTCTTGTCATTTACTTGTTTGATCTTTTGTTTGAGGACAAACAAAGAGTTAAGTTGGGGAGAGTTTGATAAGTGCTAAAAAGTGTTAATTTCGTGTTATATTTTAAGCACTTTTTGTTACTTGTTTTGCAAGTTATTGAAGGAAAAGCCGAGAAATTAGCGTTAAATGCCTTATTATGCTTTATATATCTTACTCTATCCTTTTATGCAGAAATTTACCCCAAGACACTGAGCAAAGACCAAAAATCATGAAAAAGTGCAAATTAGCAAAAGCTGGTTTTGAAGAATTCGCTATTAGCGTGTTCCACGCTATTAGCGAAATTGGTCCAGAGAGGTACGCCATTAGCGTACCTGGAGCGAAGCAGAAGCTGGGTTTGAAGAAATACGCTATTCGCGTATATTACGCTATTAGCGTAAAAGCTCCAGAAAATCACGCTATTAGCGTGATTTGGGCGAAGCAGGGCAAAAGGAGCAACGTGGCAGAATCTCATTGGCCACCATTTAGGCCGACCAACCACGCTAATAGCGTATATTTCGCTATTAGCGTAGGTGTAAAAAACTCAGCCCTTTAAAATAGAAGTTTAGCCTCACTCAAGTGGCCCACTTGCTATTTATGTAAGATATTTATGTAAGATATTATTAGATATTATGTTAGATATTATTTTTAGATATTTTTGGGGGCTTGCTTTATTATATATATTAGTAGTTCATTAGGGGAAATTATTAGATAGTCTTAGAACTTAGTTAGTTTTTCATAAGTTTTTCTCTAGCTTTTCACTTGTAATATCTAAGAGAGAAATAAGGCTAGATCATATAGAGTGAGAGTGATTTTGGAAGTTGGATTCTTATTCCTTTGTTGAGACATCACAAGTGTAATGGTTCCTTCCTTTTCAATCCATCCTTGCAAGGCTTCCATGATGATGTGTAGCTAAATACTCTTTGTTGGGATGAGAGGTACTTGATCCTTGCTAAACATGTAATCTTTTGATCTTGCAAAATATGATTCTAGCAATTTATATTCAATATTGTTGTTATTCTTGTGTTAATGCTTTCAATGAGATTCAAGATGATTTGGACACAAACTCTTGAATCTTGAGCTAGAGTAGCAATATATCTTAGGTTAACTTACTTGACATCTTTGTTAATCTTGTGATAATCACCATAATCAAGAGTTAAATGCTTTCGGATACTTAATCAGGCTGGACACGGTCGATTAGGTTATTCGATCGACTTTGTTATCGTTTAAGGGATTTGGACACGAATGTTTAAACGATACCTTAGAGCTAATTATATCGCTTTGGACACGAAGGATAGTTTAGAATTGATTGTGATAATGTTGTTTATAAAGCTAAAATTCGTATGGATCATTAGTTTACGTGTGACGCTTGGTTAAGGAACGCTACTCCTAACAAGTTTCAATCCTTATTAATCTCATCTTTTACTTTTTGCATTTAGTTAACATAGTTGTAAATTCAAACAAACAATCACCCTTTTTACTTAGAATGATATTTGATGTTGAAATATCCGTGATGTCGCACTAATCCCTGTGGAGACGATACAAATACTTATCTTGTTTTTGATGCAAAATTACTACATCAATTGTGCAAAGGAAGTGGCTTGTGGCTTTTCGGTAGTCACTTGTCGCTTTGATTATATAAACTTGCTACATTAGACCATCTATTTACGGTACCACTGATTTATTTTTTTCATTTTAAATTTTCGTTTTTAGATTATTTTACACAGTAAAAAAATCAATAAATTTTATTATTTTTAATGAATTATTGTTTCCACTTGTTAAGAGTCTCACATCGGATAGGTGATGGCCTGACAATGTATTTATAAAGTGGGGGCATTCCCCACCTCACAAGCCGGTTTTGTGGGGTTGTGTTAGGCCAAACCACGATTTCTAAGATGGTATCAGAGTCTCTCCATGATCCATTGGGCCATCTGCTATCAGGTTTCCGTTATCATTGGGCCACCCACCATTTATGTCCACGAACCAAGCACAATAGCGCTGATCGTGAGGGGGTGTGTTAAGAGTCCCACATCGGATAGGTGATGGCCTGACAATGTGTTTATAAAGTGGGGGCAATCCTCACCTCACAAGCCGGTTTTGTGGGGTTGAGTTAGGTCTAACCACGATTTCTAAGACCACTAGTTATATATTACCGCATTTCACATACATAAATGAATAATGAACAACCGTTTTGGGTGTGACCGCATTTCACATACATAAATGAATAAGGAACAACTGTTTTGGGAGTGTTAAGAGTCCCACATCGGATAGGTGATGGCCTGACAATGTGTTTATAAAGTGGGGGCAATCCTCACCTCACAAGCCGGTTTTGTAGGGTTGAGTTAGGTCCAACCACGATTTCTAAGACCACTAGTTATATATTACCGCATTTTACATACAGAAATGAATAATGAACAACCGTTTTTGTTGTTCACATAGTATTTTGATACGGTTAGATAGTGTAAGTAGAATCTTTTAATCATTTTGTTTTACCTCTTAGAATGTGTGCCAACTTGAATTGTGTCTTGAGAGTTATACCGTGTGGATTAAGTTGTAGGTTTTGGGTTGTCAATATAACCCTACTCTTTCACATATTTGATATATGTCTCTCTGTGATAAATAATACTACTTTTAAAATGGCAAATTAAAAGGATCAAATGAACTTCTAGAAATGACACTTAAAAAAAGAGCAAAAGAAATAGTATGTACTATGAATAAAGGTAATTGCTCATCTACCATCTGTTTCTACTCATTCCTGTCAAATAACCGAACATGAGTTAATTCACATAGGTGTATTTTCAACATTTGTTAACTCAAGTAGGTGTATTTTTCAGCGTGAATTAACTTACGTAGGACGTAAATGAGCAAAAACAGATGGGAGAAAAGCGATTCTCATGAATAAATAGTTTGGGCTTAAGGAAATGGCCTTGTGGGCCTTACTTAGAGCGTGACCCTTTTCATGGAGCACGCTTGGAATTGGAAAAACTCATCCAATATATTAAAGTAAAAAAAAAAAAATTACGCATAAATTAAAAGTTAAAATCTAAAATTTGTAAAAGATAACAAGACTGTGAAAAAAAATCTAAATTCAATCCTTAGAGACACTAATATTTGGAAAACACTTTAATATGTATTAAGAAAAATGGATATTGTCTCCTGTGAGCTTAGCCCAGATGGTAGGGACAATGCATAATACGCAAGGTCTGGGGTTCAAACCTCGACCACCATAAAAATCTATCTATATATAAAAGTTGTCCCAAGCCAATTTTGAAGCCCTAATTTTTCCAAAACCCTAATGGCTACAATTACTATTTTACCCTAACTAAATCGTTAATTATGAAAACAAAAAAAAGGAAATCACATGATAAACATAAAACTCTAATAAAAGGAAATCATTTGAAGCCCTAATTTTTCCAAAACCATAATGGCTACAATTATTGTTTTACCCTAACTAAATCGTTAATTATGAAAACAAAAAAAAGGAAATCACAAGATAAACATAAAACCCTAATAAAAGGAAATCATCTATCTATATATAAAAGTTGTCCCAAGCCAATTTTGAAGCCCTAATTTTTCCAAAACCCTAATGGCTACAATTACTATTTTACCCTAACTAAATCGTTAATTATGAAAACAAAAAAAAAGGAAATCACAGGATAAACATAAAACCCTAATAAAAGGAAATCATCTATCTATATATAAAAGTTGTCCCAAGCCAATTTTGAAGCCCTAATTTTTCCAAAACCCTAATGGCTACAATTACTGTTTTACCCTAACTAAATCGTTAATTATGAAAACAAAAAAAAGGAAATCACAGGATAAACATAAAACCCTAATAAAAGGAAATCAAGGAAACAAATTGGACGGATAAACATCACCAAAAAAAAAAACGTGAATCACGGTTCTATATTGTTTCCTATTTTGTTTCCACACTAAACTATCTGCTTCTATAACAAATAAAGCCGCAAGTTAGAAATCCTTTCTCCAATTCTTGACCTATGGCTGGAAGAACCATGGAAACTCTCTTCTCCTATCACTGCCTAACTGGTAGACACTTCAACACATATTCCTAAATATTTAACTCTTATGGTCGCCGACCCATAGAAGTACTACCGTTTTCCCCTTTTTTCTTTTCTCCAATTCATTTTCTTTCTGATATGAAATTTAACTTACCATCTTTTCTCCTCTTTATGCAATCCTGGATGCGGCAGAGCAGAGATTGGTGCTGTATCCAAAGTTGATGGGTAGATACTTTTATCTTTCTCAATTTATTTTTTTATATTCGTTGCATTTCACCTTAAACTTCTTTTTCATTGTAAAACCAGCTCTGCCATTTTCGAGATGGGTAATACCAAAGTCATTGCTACTGTTTATGGCCCTAGAGAGGTACTTTACAATCAATCATTTTACTTGCTTATGCATCGTCATTCGTCTAAATTTATATATTTTATAATGGAATAATCAGCTTTGCTGCTTACAAAAGTTTTGAGCTTTAGATGATGTTGTCGTTTTTATAGTATCTTCTATATATTTCAGGTGCAAAATAGGAGCCAACAAATGAGCGACAAGGCTCTGGTATAGCTCAAATTTCATTTTATTTTGTTTATATCATTTTTTCATTTGATCTTGATTTGTATGTTTTGGGTTTGAAGGTCTTAATTTTGTGTCAGTGTTATTTGTAATCGAAATATGTGTTTTCAACATGCGCTTCTCTGTTCTATGGTAGATAGTAGAAGACTGAATTGTGAACATCATGGTGAGTTTTGTTTATTTTTTATTTTTCTGAAAGAGGTGAGTTTTGTTTAATTGTTGGTTAATAATCTTTATTCATTTGATTCTATGCTTATTTGGTATTGTATCCCTTATCTACCTCTATGGTTCGACATTTCTTGGTGGCTTTGAACTTGGTGGCTGATCCATAACTCAAAGTCACAGTGGCGACCCATTTCGGCGACGATTCATTTTCGACCGTCAAGGTAATGATTCCCATAAAATTGTAAAATATGACCCCTACTCTTTCTCTACAAGGTACCGCGTATACTCTATAGTTTTCCTATGATTTATTTATGATTTATATTTTAGATTATTGAGTTTTGATTTTTGATTCTTGATGTCTGATAATCAACATTTGAGTTTTGATTTTTTTCCTAAAAAAAACCATTTGAAGTTTTGATTTTGATTTTACATTATTCATCATTGTGTTTTGATTTCGGTTTTTACCTGCTATTTTGCAGATTTTATTGGTGATTTATGCTTATTATGATTATTTAAAATAACCGCACGAAAGTGAGAAATTCGGGTTTTTTAGCTCCAACACAGATTGCAGCAGGTAACAATATTACTTCTCATCGTTGTCGATTTGTGTTCACGGCTTCTCAAATTTAAATGTTTACTTATATATGTTAATATAAACACTCATGCTTCTCAAATTGTATTTTTTTGAATGTTTGCAGGTGAATTGGGAGCTAGGTGAGCAAATTTTGATGCCATTATTGTTTCAAGACCCATCGGTCAATATATGTATTGGAAGTCAATCTAATGACATTGTAAATGCATTATGTTATATTCTTGGTGTGAAAGGCATACATTTAGTATTACTAAGTGCCTTATTGAGATAATGTATTTCTAAGGTACCCTATTAAAAAATTGTGTATCCAATCCTATCGCGGAGTCAACGTAATCTTTCAAACTCACATTAACTCAATTGTATTGTTTTGTCAAAGAATTTGTGGGTATTTTATATCTATTCAAGTTATGTTTTAAACAAATTTTTTTACGCAAATGTCTGCAGGATGTACAGGAGGTTGAAGACTCATGCAGCAATACCTCTGTGATTGACACACCAACCAGCAAGACAAGTCTTAAGAGGTCCTCTGATAGCATTAACTCTGTGGTTGTTGAACCTGGTGAAGCTGGTCAGGCATCGGTTACAAAACCTAACAGGGCTGTTCGTGTCAAGATTGAGCCTACCGACACTAAAGCTGTTTAACTTGCTCGAATGCTGGAACTATCTGCTTTGTTATCGAATTTCTTCAATCTCAATGAATCAGACATTTATGATTCAATGTTTTTCCTTTCTGTAACAGGGTCGATGTCATGGAAATTGTTTAATATGGTACATTATAAACGTTTGTGGCAATTTATTTTATGAGTTGAATTATACTATTTTTTCGATTCAAGGTAAGTATTTACTTTCATATTTGCGCTATATTTGTTCTTTTGTATGACCCGTGCGTTAGCACGGGTCGATGGTCTAGTAAAAATAAAATGGATGTTCTAGGGTTGAATGGATGTTCTAGGGTTGATTTAAAAATATTTATGTTCTAGGGTTGATTTAAAAATATAAAATTACTCTAACTATTTATTGTGAGGACATGAGATGCGCGTGTTCTTCGGATTGGTCATCCCAAAGATTGTTGGAACACAATAAACGTGTGCGGTAAAATTGATCTGAGGCTACCATATTATGCAACTACAATTCCCAAATTATTTTTTTCAGGTTTTGCAGAATTAAGTGCTGATGGGAAATCAATTTTTGCTGGAACGATCTGGAGAATATGGCGATCGAGAAATTAAGTGCTGATGTTCTTTGGTTTTAAAAAAATGTTCAATGTTTCTTTTTAGGATCGAATTAACCTAAGTTAGATCATAGACTTCTGTTGACATATTCCATAACTTAGATCGCCACATTTTCCTCTCTCATTTTTATTCCTCATGTTAAAAACAAATTTTGACCGGCCAGCGTTACATAAAAACACAAAATTGAGTAAACAGTTGCTGGTGTCACTATCACTCTAATAACACGAGCAAGAAAAGGAAAGCATTCAAACGTGCTTGGTATATCAATTGAATCATCAATTTCTTATTTTATTTTTGTTTTATCGATCTATTGAGCACATCTTTATTGTTTTCTATTTTATATATCTTATTATTTGAAATTCTTGACTAGTTCCAACAAAATTCGATGTTCATCACACACTCAAGTCAGTAGGAATAAACGATATATAGTTCTTGTTCACTGAAATTGCATTACACATACATACTCACTCCTTGCCTCATGATATAAGTATAACATGCTAATTACAAAGACATAGCCAAAATAGCTTAAAAAATTAAACAAAAAACATATAGCAGTTTTAGAAAAATGGATTCTCATGCACATGATGATAGCCATACTTAGCATGATCCCCATTTTTTTCTATTTTCTTTTCCCAGCTTTCCTTCATATAATATTGAAAATTTTCAACCATACTCTCCGGCACAGAAACAACCACTCTCACAGCATTAACATCACCACCAATAACCGGTAAAAATAAGCAATAAACATCACTTGTTAAAGGACCCATATGTAACGCTTTTCCCTCTCCAAAATCCACTTCTTCTAACCCTAGTTTAGACCATTGTGATATAACCAAGCTAGTTGATACATCCGTTTTTACTGTTTTATCCTCCAACAAATCAACCGTTGATCTAATATATTCCTCATCATTAACCGTTGACTTAGCCTCTTGCACTAACTTCACACCATGATGCAAATTATTCTCTACCAAGTCCTTTATAGTACTTTCAGCACATCCTAATAGAAACCCATTTCCGTAATATCCTTTTGGTAGGTTCATTGTGGTACGAATGTTAATAGAGAAAAGTAGCTTCACAATTAGAGTGGAGGGTAATGATAAATTCATTGAACGAATCCAAGAGTGCCACGTGTGTGCTGCCACTACTTCAAAGGTAGTACACTTAAGTGAAGGGACACATTGTTTCTTTAAGTAGAGGACATGGGAGGGATTAAAGATAAATGATGTGGGTACTAAGGGTTGTGATTGTATTAACTTGAGGAGGTTTACTTGAGGTGTTGGTTGTGTTCTAGTGTATCCGGGATTGAGAAGGTTTACGGTGGGAGGGTATCGTGGTTTCAACACGTGGCGCCAGTGGAAGGGTGGGATGGTCAAATTGGTTTGAGGATTTTTGGTTAGTTGTGCCCATGCGTGTAGAAATTGAGATGTGCCGATACCATCGCATAGGCAGTGGTTGATTGCGGTGCATAGAATCATTCCTCCGCAACGGAGACTTGTTAACTACAAATGAAAAACACAAACCATGAGTTTCTTTGAACAACAAAATAATTTGAGGACTTGTTGGTACTAATTGTATATTCTCTTTTAACTAATTTACCTAATGTTGTACTTATTAAATGAAGATATTAATTTACTTTTAAAAGATGTACTCAATATTTAAAATATGTATATATGTACATAAGTATCGGTAAAAAAAAAAAAAAAACTTGCGTTTTTGGGACATTGATTTAGGAAATAAAACAAATCGTATTGAAAAATGCACTTTTTATATTTTTAATAGGTCGATTACATATATAACAAAAAAAAAATTGATTGCACAAGTTTTAAAATAAGAAAAGAAGTGATCAAAGTAAAAGATATTGTTTTTTTTTTGAAGAAAATATTTTTTTAAATTAAAGGGATCTTCTTCATTTTTTTTTCCTGCTCTTTCAAGTTTCACATGTCAACTTTTAACCATGTTTTTCTTCAAATTCCAAAACATTATTTTCTCATGCTTTTTCTAACATGAGAGGAGTTTATTTCGGGTGCATACATCTTGACTGAGAAAAGATCGAGAAAATGATGTTATATGTCGGTGATGTGATGTGATAGTAAGATAAAGATAAATTAATGATTAAATAATGTGTTAATTCAATGTTGAAATATTGGGTGTCCAAGTATCATTGTTCCTAATAATTAGGTTTTTGTTATAAAATATTGAATGGTGGATGTCCCACCCGCTTTCTTTCCCACCAAACCTTTCTTTCTTCAGCCGCCTACCACTATTTCCCTCTCCCACTTACCTTTTCTTTGCCTATAAAAGCATGCAATGTAACGGATTGAAATATACAAGAAAATCATCTTTCTCTCATTAATCTCTTCTCTTTCTATATTACTGTCTCAGTTTATTTAGTTTTATAACACGTTATCAGCACGATTGTTTCTACCGGAAACTTACACTACTGCTAGGTATGATACTTCTAATCATCACTTTAATATCATTTATTTTTATCATTTTAATACTATTATTATTTGCCCCGGTTATAGAGAACTGGCAACCTGTCAAGTGATTTATAACTAAGAGTGGCTATTACTGTTATTATTATTATGGAGGTTTAAAAACCCCATATAATCTAATTTTATTTTATGCTTTATGGAGGTTTAAAAACCCCATATAATCTAATTTTATTTTATGCTTTATGGAGGTTTAAAAACCCCATATAATCTAATTTTACTTTTATGCTTTATGGAGGTTTAAGAACCCCATATAATATAATTTTACTTTTATGCTTTATGGAGGTCTAAAAGAACCCCATTTACAATATTGATTCATTAGATAGATAAAAAATATTTAATGTGATTATCATATATATTTATTTATCATATATGTTGTCTTGTGTTTTTCTATACTGCTCATGTGTCCTAATTTAGATGATATTTAATACTTAAAATATTTTTCACATTTTACAACGTTAATGAACAGTGTTTTTAAAGGTCATGAACAGTAAAATCAACGGTCCTGAACAGTGATTTTAACGTTCATAAACAGTGATTTAAAAGGCTATGAACAGTGTTTTTAACGGTAACAATAACAGTCATTTTTACAAAATTCACCTTATAAATACCTCACCTTCATTCATAATTTTTCACATCTCAACATTTTTACACATACTTACAAAATGGCTAAAAACCTTTTCATATGCATTTCTCTATTTGTGATTATTGTGTTCATCTTCTTTTTCGCCCTTATTGAAGAAATAGGAGAAGATTTTGTAAGATTAGCTATAATTATCATTTTACCATTATTAGTCTTAGCTTGTGTAATTACTTTTTGTTTTCGTGGAGGATTAGATTAAAATATTATATTATCATGTTTTGTAATCATTGCTATTAAATAAAATGGTATTTTTATTTTCGTCATAATATATATATATATATATATATATATATATATATATATATATATATATATATGTGTGTGTGTGTGTATTTAATGATGATTATGCTCTTCTGTATTATAGATTGAATCATGTCGAACCTTGCAAAACTTGATTTTGAGGCTCTTAATATTTCTGGAAATAATTATCTGGCTTGGGCTCTAGATGCCAAAATTCATTTAAATGCCGAAGGGCATGGAGATACAATTAAAGAAGGAAACAAAACAACTGAACAACAAAAGGCTAAGGCCATGATATTCCTTCGTCACCACCTTCATAAGGATCTAAAAAATGAATACCTTACCATAGAAGATCCAAAAGATCTTTGGGACAATTTAAAAGAAAGGTTTGACCATCAGAAAACTGTCATCCTTCCTAATGCTCGTAATGAATGGTTATATTTGCGTTTACAGGACTTTAAGTCTGTAATCGAATATAACTCGGCTGTATTTAAGATTACTTCTCTATTAACACTGTGTGGAGAAAAGGTGACTGATACGCAGATGTTAGAAAAAACATTCTCCACTTTTCATGCATCTAATGTAATCCTGCAGCAACAATACCGTGAAAAGGGTTTTAAAAGGTATTGTGACTTAATATCATGCCTGCTTGTGGCAGAACAAAATAACGAGCTTTTGATGAAAAATCACTCGGCTCGTCCCACTGGTAGTGCTCCGTTCCCAGAAGTGAATGTAGCAACACATGATCACTATGGACAAAATCGTGGTCGTGGCCGTGGTCATGGTCGTGGACGTGGACGTGGACGTGGTCGTGGTTATGGAAGGGGACGTGGTTTTGGTTTTAATCGTAATCACAATGGAGATTACAAGAACACATACTCTCACCAAAACAAAAACACATTTTCTCACCAGAAGATGAAAAATGCTGTAAAGAATGATATTGGTCAAAGCAGCAAAAGTAATGAGAGTATTTGCTATCGTTGTGGAGGAAAAGGTCATTAGAGTCGTACCTGTCGTACGCCAAAACATCTTGTTGATCTTTACCAACAATCACTTCAAAATAAGGATAAAAGGGCTGAAACGCACTTTGCATGCGAAAATGATGAAGATGATTATAGTAATATGGAAAGTACCCACTTAGATGCTGCTGATTTCTTTGTTGATCCTGATGAAAAAATTGACCATCTCATTAGAGATGAAAATATCCAGGAATAGAACCCCACCTATAAAATGTTTAAGAGTACCTTTTATTTTCTTATAATAAAAGTGTTGTATGATATGTTTTTATCTAATGATAATAAAAGTTTTACAGTCTTATGTTGTATCTATTTGTTTTATGTTATGTTTTATCTGATAATAATAAATGTTTTTATAGTAATTCTTATATTCATACTTATCTCTTATTTGTTCATTTTTAGATATAATGAGTATTAACATTAACCCCAATAATGGAGATATGTGTCTCGCTGATAGTGGAACAACTCATACAATTTTCAAGGATAAAAAATATTTCTCTTCTTTTCTAAAGCAACAAACCGGTGTTAGTACCATATCTGGAAGTTCAAAAATAATTGAAGGCTCCGGAAGAGCTAATGTAATATTGTGTGGAGGAACAAATTTAAACATTGAGAATGCATTATATTCTCCCAAGTCTCATAGGAATTTATTAAGTTTCAAGGATATTCGTCTAAATGGATATCATATTGAAACAAGAAATGAAGGAAATATTGAATATCTTTATATAACGAGACATCATTTGGATAAAATAAGTGTAGTGGAAAAGTTACCTTCCTTTTCCTCTGGTTTGTACTACGCTTATATAAGTGCAATTGAAGCACATGTGATTGTAAACCAGAAGATTACAAATCATAATAAATTTGTTGCTTGGCATGACCGGTTGGGACATCCCGGGTATATAATGATGCGAAAAATAATTGATAATTCTTGTGGTCATCAATTGAAGAACCAGGAGATTCTTCAATCTAATAAATTCTCATGTACCTCTTGTTCACAAGGGAAATTGATAATCAGGCCATCACCAACAAAAGTTGGAAGTGAATCTCTAAATTTTTTAGAGCGAATACATGGTGATATTTGTGGGCCAATACACCCACCATGTGGACCATTTAGATACTTTATGGTTTTAATTGATGCATCAACTAGATGGTCACATGTTTGTTTATTATCAACTCGCAACCAGGCGTTTGCGAGATTGCTAGCTCAACTAATTCGAATAAGAGCTCATTTCCCTGATTATCCTGTCAAGAAAATACGACTTGATAATGCCGCTGAGTTCTCATCTCAATCATTTAATGAATATTGTATGTCCATTGGAATTGACATTGAACATCCTGTAGCACATGTTCATACACAAAATGGACTTGCGGAATCATTTATCAAGCGTATACAGTTAATTGCAAGACCACTTCTCATGAGATGCAAATTACCCATTTCCACTTGGGGACATGCAATTTTGCATGCTGCATCATTGATTCGCATCAGGCCAACAAGTTATCATAACTCCTCCCCTTTAGAAATGGTTCTTGGTCGAGAACCTAATATTTCCCATCTAAGAATTTTTGGATGTGCGGTGTATGTTCCAATTCCTTCACCACAACGCACTAAGATGGGTCCTCAACGAAGGTTGGGAATATATGTTGGATATGAATCTTCATCCATTATAAAGTATCTCGAACCAACAACAGGAGATTTATTTACAGCTCGATTTGCTGATTGTCATTTTGATGAATCAAATTTCCCAATATTAGGGGGAGAGAAAATGCAGCTAAAAAGGGAGATCAGTTGGAATGAATCTTCATTATCTCATCTTGATTCTCGAACTAAACAATGTGAACTCGAAGTTCAAAAGATAATTCATTTGCAAAGTTTATCAAATCAATTACCAAATGCATTCACTGATTCAAAAAGTGTGACTAAATCACATATACCAGCTGCTAATGCTCCAATAAAAATGGATGTCCCTGTTGGACAATCTAAAATTGCAAATGAGTCTGAACCACGCTTGAAGCGTGGTAGACCAATCGGTTCCAAAGATAAAAATCCTCGAGCAAGAAAAGGAGCAAAAAGGGAAGATGACCCAAAAGAGGATATAGAAACTCTAAAAGAGTCTTCTGACATAATCAATATTTCAGTTCCAGAAGAACCTAATCAGATATCTGAAATACCTGAAAATCAAGAGATCTCAATAAATTATGTCACCAATGGAATACAATGGAACCGAGATGAAGTCAACCTTGATGATGCTTTTGCATATCATATAGCGTTAAATGTGATAAATGATAATGATGATCAAGAACCAAGGTCTATTAAGGAATGTAGACAAGGCAAAAATTGGCCAAAATGGAAAGATGCAATTGAAGCAGAATTAAATTCTCTTAATAAGAGAAAAGTTTTTGGACCTGTTGTCCGAACACCTAAAGATGTGAAGCCAGTTGGATATAAATGGGTGTTTGTCCGAAAACGCAATGAGAATGGTGAAATTGCAAGATACAAAGCAAGACTTGTTGCTCAAGGGTTTTCCCAAAGACCCGAAATTGATTTTGATGAGACATACTCACCTGTAGTTGATGCAACTACTTTTAGATACTTAATGAGCCTTATAGCTCATGAAGGGCTCAATTTGCACATGTTGGATGTTATTACAGCCTACTTGTATGGCTCACTTGACAGTGACATTTACATGAAACTCCCTGAAGGATTTAATTTGCCTGAAGCAAATAATTCAGGATCTAGGGATGACTACTCCATAAAATTATATAAGTCTCTCTATGGGCTAAAACAATCAGGACGCATGTGGTACAATCGCCTCAGTGAATATTTGCTGAAGGAAGGATATAAAAATGATTCCATTTGTCCATGTATTTTTATGAAAAGATCTGGAAAAGAATTTGCTATAATTGCTGTCTATGTTGATGACATAAACATTATCGGAACTCCTGAAGAGCTTCCAAAAGCCATAGATTGCTTAAAGAAAGAATTCGAGATGAAAGACTTAGGAAAGACAAAGTTTTGTCTTGGATTACAAATTGAGTACCTAAATGGCGGGATTCTTGTGCATCAAGAAGCTTACACAACAAGAGTGTTAAAGCGATTTTACATGGAAAAATCTCATCCATTATCTACTCCAATGGTTGTTAGATCACTGGATGTAAAGAAAGATCCTTTCAGACCTCAAGAAGAAGATGAAGAAATACTTGGTCCTGAAGTACCATATCTCAGTGCAATAGGTGCATTGATGTATCTTGCTAATAATACACGTCCCGATATATCATTTTCTGTCAATCTATTAGCAAGATATAGTTCTTCACCTACACAAAGACATTGGAATGGGATTAAGCATGTACTTCGTTACCTTCGAGGTACAATGGATATGGGATTGTTTTATCCCAAAGTACCCAAACTAGAATTAATTGGTTATGCAGATGCAGGTTATTTGTCAGATCCTCATCATGGTAGATCACAAACAGGTTACTTGTTTACAAGTGGAGAAACAGTCATTTCATGGAGATCTGTAAAGCAAACCATAACAGCAACATCATCAAATAATGCAGAACTTTTAGCACTTCACGAGGCAAGTAGAGAATGTGTTTGGTTAAGGTCATTGATTCAACATATACAAAAGAATTGTGGTTTATCATCTGGAAAAATGGATGCAACAATAATTTATGAAGATAATACAACATGCATCGCTCAGTTGAAAGAAGGATATATTAAAGGAGACCGAACAAAACATATTTCTCCAAAATTCTTTTTCACTCATGATCTTCAGAAGAATGGTGATGTCAACATTCAACAGATTCGGTCATGTGATAATCTTGCAGATGTTTTTACAAAGTCACTCCCAAGTAAAGTTTTTGAGAAATTTGTACTAAAGATTGGTCTTCGTCGTCTAAAAGATATTTGTCTCCATGAGGGGGAGAAATAAATGTATACTGCACTCTTTTTCCCTTCACCTAGGTTTTATCCCATTGGGTTTTCCTAGTAAGGTTTTTAACGAGGCAGTTCACACTCAAAAGGATATTGTACTCTTTTTCCTTCACTATAATTTTTCCCACTGGGTTTTATTTTAGTAAGGTTTTAATGAGGCATATCATCGGTGGACATCCAAGGGGGAGTGTTATAAAATATTGAATGGTGGATGTCCCACCCGCTTTCTTTCCCACCAAACCTTTCTTTCTTCAGCCGCCTACCACTATTTCCCTCTCCCACTTACCTTTTCTTTGCCTATAAAAGCATGCAATGTAACGGATTGAAATATACAAGAAAATCATCTTTCTCTCATTAATCTCTTCTCTTTCTATATTACTGTCTCAGTTTATTTAGTTTTATAACAGTTTTTTTTTTAAAAGTACTAATACCTTTCTTTTTTTTTGAAAGATTAAAGTGCTAATACCTTATTAAATAGTCTTTGTTTTTTACTTGTTAGTTAAATAGTCTTACGTCTTGTCTAACTGAGATTTGTAGTCCAAAATAATTCATTAATGTATTGGATTAGGATTCTATGGGATTTTAAAAGACTTTTTAATTATGAAAAAGTCCTGTGGTATTCAATCAAAACTTTTTGCAACTTAAAAAAAGTCTTGTGGTATTCAATCAAGACTCTTTGTCATTTTTAAAAAGTCTTGAGGTATTCAATCAAGACTTTTCATCACTTAAAAAAAGTCTCATGGTATTCAAAATCATTCAAATTTCGAAGGATTGTTTAATAAATTGGATTTTGATGGATTTTGTGGGATTTTGTAGTGTAATTTTAACAAGAAAAAGTCTTTCATGAAAAGATGAGATTTCTTGGGATTGTTTTTCATTTAAAAGTTACTATCTCTTTCTTCTCCCTTCTCTCTCTCCCCTCCCCCCTCTCTCCTTTCGCTCTTCGTCTCTCTATCTCTCCACTCTCTCTCTCTCTCTCTCTCTCTCTCTCTCTCTCTCTCTCTCTCTCTCTCTCTCTCTCTCTCCTCTCTTCTCTCTCTCTCACCTCTCTTAGAAAAACTCAAACGACTTCTCTAATTTCAAACACAAAATGAGGGCTGACACCATATTTTTTTTTTTTAAAAGATTTGTAAGGGCTGTCATAATTTTAAATATGTACAATTGAATTTTGTGGGAATAACATTTTTAACAAATAAAAAATGTGTATGGAGAATAATGTGTTAAGAGTGTTTTTTAGTCCCTTAAAATCTTATAAAATCCATAAAATCCTTAAAATTTTAAAATCAATAGTAAAAGAATTTTTTATTGGTTTTATTTTTCTTTATTCAAACGCTAGAATTTATTTGTTCATTATTTTTATCATTCACACTTGTAAGTTTGTTCTTTTTTCCCCTAAAATTCATTGAATTCTTTAAAATTTTAAAATCCCATAAAATCCTTTGAAATCCTTAAAAGTCAGTGTGATAAATCCATTAAAATCTTGAGTGTATAAAGTCTTTTACATAAAAAGTCTTTTAAAATCTCACAGAATCAATACAATCTCACACAGTCTTTTAAAATCTTAAAGACTTTTTTTATTAAAATAGTCTTTTAAAATCCTAATCCAATACACCCCCCTAAATAATTTTTTTAAGATACAATTAAACATGTTTAGATTGATCAACCGCATAAATGAATCGAAATTATTAAATTAGTTTCTTTAATTACATGCGGGAATACCCTGTTAACACACAAAAAAAGTTAAACATATTGTTATCTAATTTTTATTTTAATTTTTTGTTAATCATAGGCCACTCGAGTAACCTAGTAGATGTACACCAAAAAAAAAAAAAGAGTAAATGAAATAGTAGCAATCAGAGTTGTAATCATAACATACTATCATCTCATCTGATCTTTGATTATGACTTCAAATTTTATTTGTAAATTTTAGACACTGACTGACTAACGAACTAATTCACAGATTGCCAGTGACTACATAAAACTCATAAAACAAATACTAGCTCTAACTATGTGCAATCATTGACCGCTGGACAAGGGAATTAAATAAATAAAAATGAACATTTTTTTGTTTATTTAATTTATAAGAAACCTTTTAGTTGAAGCATTATTATTTTTAAAGAACTTTAGGAAATGAATGAATGACATTACATATGATCAGGGGAAGAATTTTCGTAAGTTCATTGAATAGAAATAAGAGTTTGAAAAATGAAGAATTAGCATAAGAATCTAACCTGAACTATAAGAGGAGGAACATCGAAGAAACTTTGAGATTCCACCTTATACGTGAACTTCCTCCATGACTTGTTTGGCAACTTAGAAGGTTCAAGTAATTCTTCAGCAGTTATAGACATGAAAGCCTCAACAAACAAAGCACCTTCTCCATTGCAATCCACTTCAAGCTTCTTCTCATCATCCAAATTAGAGGAACAACTTCTCAACCTCCCAGCTAAAGGGTAATAATCCACTAAAACTCTTGATAGAGAACGCTTCAAATGATCCAAATTCACAGATTTCTTGAAAATGTACAAATACTTGATAGAAAATCTAAGGAACTTTTGGTCATCAAGATTAGAAAGATAGAGAGAATGTTTTGGCGTTGGAACACTTGGTGGAATACTAGTGATTGGTTGGCATGGATAGATACAATCAGGGAGTTCCATTGATTTTGACATATTAATCTGTATGATCTTGATGATGCATTAATTAATGATCTATAACAACTATTAAATCTGTAATGATAAAGAGAGTCAAAAACAGAAAAGGAATAATAAGTAGAAGGGAATAATTTATGAAAGAGGTGATTGCCAAAACTTGTATAAATAATCTTCGAGTCATGCTAACAAATGCGCTAATAAATGTTTTGAAGATATGGGTCTGTTTGGTAAACACCAAAAAAAAGCTTTTAGCTCTTAACTTCTAGCTTATAAGCTTATTTGACAAAAATAGCTCTGTTTGGTAACACTTTTTGACCATAAGCTTATAGCTTATTTCACGAGCTTATAAGCTATTTTTCAGAAGCTATTCCAAGTAGCGTTTGAGCTTATAGCTTATAGCTTCTCATAATTTCTTCCACTTTTACCCCTATTGTTTTATCTAAAATCCATTTTTACCCTTTTATTATAATTTAATTCAAACCTACAATTCCCTAATATACATCCCTGGTTTTTTTTTCCCTAATAAATATACATCCCTCGTTATTTTTTTTTTTTGACAAATACATCCCTCGTTATTATTTATCTCACTTGTCTTATGTTGCTGACAATATATATACCGCCATTTATCTTTTGTCTTATGTTGCTGACAATATATACCTCCATTTATCTTTTTTTTTTGACAAAATACCTCCATTTATCTCTCTTGCCTTATGTTGTTGACAAAAAATATATATACCTCCGTTGACAAAAAAGTATATATACCTCGTTATACTTAAATAAAATTTTTAGTGAATAAAATTTAATTTACAATATAAAAGATATATTAAATTTACAAATTTCAATTACTTTTTAAAAAACAAAATTGAATTAAGAATTCTTGAATATTTAAATATCAAGTTATATAAACTTTATATTTTGAATTAATAATACCCTTTTATGTCATTTTACATTTATCAGTTAGTTAAACCGCTAATTTTACCAAACACTTCAACTAGCTTATCAGTCATCAGTCATCAGCTAGCTTATCAGCTAAAAGTTATCAGCTACCTTATCAGCTATCCGCTATTTTTACCAAACAAAGTCATTGTTTAAAGAATCTATAAAAAGCAAATTTAATTTAAAAATATAAATCAAACACTTGCGAAAGTTTCTAATACACAATTTTTGATATAAAGTTATATCTTTTGATTTATTAAACAATGTAACACTTGTTAGTAGCATTTGCCGTAATCTTTAGACAGAGATGTGACAAGACATTAGACAATATTCGGAAATTTCTGGTTTTTGGTTTGGACGATAATAATATGAATTAGTGTACGATGAGATTCCTTTTAATAATGGAGGTTATAGCCTCGTCGTATATGTGCTCTTCTACGCTCACTAAACTATTTTTTTTTTAACACAAATTATAATTGATTTAAGTTGCAATGAAATTAAAAAATATTATTTTTGAGACAACAAAATAAAGCAGGAGGTTCTGCTGATAAGAGATTAGCCCCATTATTACAATTAAATACTTAAATTAATTAGACTGGCGCAAAGAATTCCCTCCTAGAAACCCTTGTTTTACGCCTGTTTGATTGAATTGGAACAGATTGAAGAGTAGTGGAAGCAAGACTTTATATTAGCAGCCTCGCTGAAAAGCTACTACCCTACTTATGTATGTGACTGTAAATGGTCACTTTCAGAATTTCAACTTTTTCTTTTGAAGGCATTTTCAGAAGAGTAGTGATATTTTGACATCCATTTGATGACAACTTTGTTGACAACGTTGTTTTTCTCACTTCTTATTGGTCAAAAACAATGGAGAGAGAAAAAGGAAGAGAGGGGATAACAATATCACTTGAGTATGAGAGATAAAGTTGTCCAAAAGTTGTTAAAAAGTGGTTGTCAAAATATCATTTCTCTTTTCAGAACTTCAACTATTCACGTGTTTTAACTTTGAGAAATGATATTTTGACAACCATTTTTTAACAATTTTTGGACAACTTTCTCTCTCATACTCACATGATTTTATTATCCTCTCTCTTCCTTTTTCTCTATCCATTGTTTTTGACCAATAAGAAATGAAAAAAACAAGGTTGTCAACAAAGTTGTCATCAAATGGATGTCAAAATATCTTTACTCTTTAACTTTTGCTGTGTCAACTAATGTACAGGGGGAATAATTTGTGATCTAAAAAATTTACGTTGGAAAAGTCAATTGGGCAACATTATAAATAAGTTGAGAGGAGTAGTATATCTAATATTTTAAGTTCCCTCAAAAAAAAAATTCTAATATTTTAAGTTTTTTTTCACGTTTAATATTTTAAGATTTTGAATGAAAAGGTAGTGTTAAAACTTATTTTTATAATTGTTCTTAATCCAATGTGATGATCACGTACCGAATAAAAATGTATAGTTCGTATATTTAATGTTTTAAGTTTTGTGTGTCCAAATAATTCATGACATTTAAAATATTTGGTGCTTTAATATTGTTGGATTAGTTAATTTAATTAATCAATTATATCTTTTCACCTTCGTGTGAAAATTATCCACATGGGATCAAATATTATCGATGTATAAGTGTACTTTAATTTAATTAGATTGATTTTATTATAGGGTTAATTATGTTTCTAGTCCCTATAAAATAGCGACCTTGTAAGTTTAGTCCTTACTTAATTTTAATAGCATTTTTAGTCCCTAATTTTGTTTTTTTGCCCTGAGTATTAGTCCCTACTCAATTCAAATTTGTTTAATTTATGTTTAAACTCTTAAATTTTTGAACAATTATTTGCCGACATGTTTAGAACATTACTAAAAGTTCCTCTGCAAAAAATTATCACAAAATTTGATTTCTATATCCAGATTTTATTACTTTTTATCTTTAACTTTTGTCGTTTTAAAAAATTCATATTTAATTCATTTCATGTCTGAAAATTCTAAATTTTAGTAAACGAACCTTTCATAGTGTTCTAATCTTGTCTCAAAAAAATCGTTCAAAAATTTAAGAGTTTAAGGATAATTAATCAAACTTTGTTTTAGCAGGGACTAAAATTATAAGAATTTTTTTTTATAGGGACTAAAAATGCTATTAAAATTAAGTAAGGACTAAACTTACAAGGTCGCTATTTTACAGGGACTAGAAACATAATTAACCCTTTATTATATGTACTCCTTCGATTTTAGTTATAAACAAAAATTCACTTTTTAAATTCATTCAATGAGTAATGTATTTGATCTATAATAGAAACTAAATATATTAATTATTGAATAAATCTTAAAAGTAAATTTTTGTTTATAATTGATACCGAAGAAATACCCGTTAGTGATAAATCGCAAATAAATGATGTGCATTCTTTAACAAAAAAAAATGATGAGCACAAATATGTAGGAGATCAAGCAAATAAGAGTTACTCCCTCCGTCCCTATATATAAGCACCCTTTTATTAGAGGCAAAGGGTGTTTATATACAGGGACGGAGGGAGCAGATGCTTATAGGCTTGCATAAATGCAAAAGGAAAAGAAGGACACGCGTTGTAATAAATAGAAGATAGATTGAATTGAATTTAACAAAACTAATGAAACTGAAATGATGATGTAGCCCAAGATATGGCTTATGTGCCCACTAACAAAGTGACTGCGACATCTATCATGGATCCTAAGTAGTAACCATTTTGGAGAAACCATATCTTTCATGTGGGTCTATAAAGCGACATGCTAGTTGGCTAGTGCTTTTAAGTGTCATTGGAATTAAGGGGGGAAATACACATCTTTTTGTTTGAGAGTTAAGGCCTAAGGGTCTCTCGGGAGGATAATGTTCTACAATATTTTTATTCAAAATTTTCACAACCGCGATATTTTTATTTAAAATCTTAAGACATTAGTTCATTCATAATCGATGTGAGCTTAAATCAATCATACTTGATTCTAATAATCCTACACTCAAATATGAATATTATACATCCCTAAACTTGATTCAAACTCTAAGATTTTACTCTCGCTTTTCAACTAAATCGAATCAGAATTATAACATCACTTATTTGGGAGTCCAGAGAAGCGTCAAGAGGAAGAACGAACAAATACTTCTAGACTACAGGAGAGAGAAACAACGTATCTTTTCCATAAAATCTTAAGACAACAAGTATATATGGATCACCTTTCTGATGAATCGGTTGTTAGTTAAACTGGATTTTAGATCATTGCAAATTTTTTTTCTTAGATTAGATCATCACAATGTAGAGGAAAGATTCTTTGTCAGAAAAAAAAAATGTAGAGGATAGATTCATGGAACAAAATAATATTTTGTTTTATTCTATAAATCTTTCTCTCTTCAAATAATGTGTTTATTAAATAGAAACAATTCATTTGAATAAAGTCTTATATATTAACTAAACCTCTCAATCTTCCCAAAAGAAAAAACACTCGTTTTTAATATCTTAGAAAGTGTTTTATCTGCCATAGATATTTACTGTAAAAACTCTCGGCAATCCTCTTATGTTAACGCTAAACCTTATTTATTACTATTTTTTTGAAGTACACCTTAAATATTTATTTGCCCTAAATATAATATCTCATGAGATGCAATGATGATAAGACATAGCATTACTGTAAAAGATTGCCGCATGCGCGTAAAGGATCAATAGGGTACCCGCGGTGACCGAGTCGAGTTAGTGACGTGCGATATGGCACTTGCGAACAATAAAATAAATTTTTAAATAAAAATTTGAAATAAATTAAATAATATACGTATTATTAGGTAATAGCAAAAAAAGAAACTATCTTAAGTCAATTAAAGAATTTAGAAGATAAAAAAAAAAAAAAAAAAAGATTAGAAAAAGTCGCTGTGTGCCGACTAAAGAAAGAATTTTACACCAAAAAAGACTAAAGATATAATTTTTTTTTTAAGAGACTAAAATGAAATATATATTACAAAATCAAAGTGTCTTTCCTAACACGAAGTGTATTAAGGAGAAGACAACAAAGTCGATACAATATTTAAAAAACATTTTAAAGATAGAATTTAAAAAATTAAACATTTTATTCTGTGTAAGGAAAATATGTATTTTTAATTTTTTTTGAGAAAATAAAATACGTAGTTTTTTTTCAGTGAAATAAAATATGTAGTTGAGTGCACGGTACAAATAAACAGAAAATTATAATCGTTATTTCCTTACTTTTTTTTTTATGTTAATCAATATTTTCTATCACATACTTTTGTATTAAATAAAAATTAGGTTTAGTTACAATTTTAGTCTACTATATTCACTCACGTTATTGATCCTCACATTGTAAAATCATTCAACTTTAGTCTTTCTATTGAAAATTTGGTTTTAAACACGGTGCTAAGACACATTTTAAATAAGTGGCCCTGGCAACTAGAGCCAACTAAAGGTTACATAAGTTTATCACTTGTTATATGTGGAGTCTAGCGGTCGCTCTGATGTTACACACTTTATATGGAGTAAAATTGTCTCTTTAAAAGTAACTATTTTTGCTTGATGGCTGCTTCGTAATAGAATTCCTACTGCATATAACTTGTTCATAAGAGGTATTATTCAGGATAATGTTCAAATGTGTGTCGGTGGTTGTGGTAGCAATGAAAATGTACATCATTTGTTTCTGTGTTGTGATTTCATTGGTAGAATTCAATTCTTGGTGTTGCAATGGTCAGGCATCGTTTTGATGAACACGTTGTGCTTATATGACCACCTAATTCAATTCAGTCATTTAGATCATTTTTCAAAACATGTTCCTTCGCCGTTACATCTTATTTGGCTATCGCATGTTTGGGTTATTTGGAAGGAAATAAATTCCTGCATCTTTCGGCACAAAGAAGAATCTCTGCAGTATCTTGCCAACAAAGTTAAGTTGTTGTCTTATTAGTGGTTGAAGGCGAATAATGATAAATTTGTTTTTTCTTTTTATTTTTTATGGCTTAATCCCCTCTTGTTTTTTATTTTTATTTTTATTTTTTATGACTTAACCAAAAGAATATTTGGACCTCCACGTTTTCTTCGCTATATGGCAACAAGGGGATTGAACTATTATATATGGACCTCCACATTTTTTTCACCGAAAAAAAAAAAATAGACGTCCACAAATTTAACACTCATTCAACATCTTATTTTATCTTTATCCATCTTCTTATCACATTATCAACCTATCACATATTTCACATATTTTTTTTCATAGGCTGTAGATTGAATTTGGGTACAAACCATTTTGCATGAAATTATTGTGCAATTGTACGGAAACATAATTATTTTCTAACAATAAAAATCTAAACATATTCAATATATAGGTAACTTTTCCCCCCAAAAAAATATAGGTAATTTTAAATATTTATATTATTTTTCTAAAGAAAGCTAAATAAATATTACATTTGAATGCTCAAAAATATAAAAATGAGATATATGATAATGATATTGGAGATAGAGACGATCAGCTATGACTTATGGAGATATTATGAAGCAATGCATGGGGTGGGGGGACTGGCACTTTGCAAAATGGAAAGATCACAATCACATCATTGCTTGATATCAAATTGTGCATTGGAATCATTTTTGGTACGAATTAGGAAAGAATTAGACAAAGGATGATTTTTTTTTTTTGAAACAGCAAATTTTATTAAACAACCAGATCCCTGCTCAAGCTGAACAGAGATCAGTGAAATTGATACTACAAACAAAAGGCGCCGTATATAGGCGGAACATCCGAAAATAAGAGAAATGATATTTTGACAACCACTTTTTGACAACTTTTGGACAACTTTCTCTCTCATACTTACATGATGTTGTTATCCTCTCTATTCCTTTTTCTCTCTCCATTGTTTTTGACCAATAAGAAGTGAGAAAAACAAGGTTGTCAACAAAGTTGTCATCAAATGGATGTCAAAATATCATTACTCCGAAAATAAACACCCTAAATAACACCCCTGAGAACAACATCCACCCAAATACACGTCACCACCTAAAACAGACTCCGTCACGAAACAACCACTGTAAAAGACGATATCCAACCACCCATCGTCACTACTCACCCCTTAGAAAAACACCCTTCAGAATAAAACTCTCAATCCTAAACACCAAAGCTGAGCCACCTCTGCAAAGCTCCTATCCGAAAGATCATCCAGCTTCCACCACCTCTCGACCTCCGATCTACCGAAAGAAACCATAAAAAGCCCAAAAACCTAACTTGAGCAGAAAAATTGGCTCCCGATCTCGAAACAAAAGTGATCGGCCCACCAGACTAAATGGCCAAATCAGAAGGGCATCCCTCACCCCCGGTACACCAGAGAAACACCAAATCACGCCAAAACAAGATTGCAGCTAGACACCGACTCTCGATCTTGAAGCTGAATTAACCGGCCCATCGGAAAACCAGCACACAAAAAGTATGACAAAAACATGGTAAGCGGTGGTGCAAACAACAAACAGATCAAAAGGAAAAAGGCTCAGCACAAAGGGACCCGCTTCCTCCAAACACCCTAAACACCTTAAGCCCCAAAAAACGCAAACAAGAGTTAGTGACGACGAACAAGGACCCGAGTAACAGAGGCAGTCTCGAAAAGAAATCACCACAACAAACACCCGCCTCCTCACCTAAACAACACTAGCCACCCCCTTATAAAGTTCTCGTCTGCAAATAGATAACGAACACACAGTGACCTCAGAGGGGGTCTGCCACCAAACAAGCAATATCTGAAGTACCACAGCCACCAGCGCGAACAGCCATCACCACCACGATCCTTACGAGGACAAACGATCCCGAAGTTCGTTGAAGGAGGATTAATCGTGAATAAAAGAGATGTCGCGACACCTACACTCGCTGGAAACAGACCACACATATCGGCACCACATATCCCCCTTCCACACCACACATCCGTCACCACTATCGACCTCCCTGTCACCACCTACGCTCCAACCGAACCACCCACCAACAGTCGACACACCTTCAGCCGTCGAAAAATGGACACAAAACGGCACCACACATCACCACCGCCGCGTCACCACTCAACACCACCGCAACCTCACCACCGGCGCAGCCACACCTGAGACGCACCCCCACAACGGACCAAAGTGATCGGACCCGAGAAGAAAACAAACCACCAAAAGGTGGTGCTGCTCCACCACCATAAACCACCACCGATTTGTTACAACAATACAGTGAGATGGCAGCACTCACCACCACCATGAACAACAAATCAGATCTAGAACCACCACAACTGTGAACAAAATAACAGATCAAAAACCACCAAACCAGACAGCAAAAAGATGAGCTCGGACCAAGGCGATGCAACAGCTCTATCCACCGTCGCCGGGAAGAACAAAGCCACCGTGAGCAAGCCAAAACAACCAACGCTGCCGGAAGATCTGGTGGTTCAGTGATGCGGATGGCCAACGCCGATCCTCGCATCACCACCAATGTTGCTACATCGTGATAAAAGAGAAGTTGGATTAAGGGAAGGAGGGTGGCGCGTGAGGATACTAGAGAGAAGTCAGAGGCGTTCTTTTTTTAGAGAGAGAAAAGATATGTTACATTTTCTCTTAGACAAAGGATGATTGAATTTTTTTTCCAGAATATACCATAGCCACTAACAACTACTCCTTCCGTCCAGGATTAACTGAGCCTTTTACTAAAAAAAAGTGTCCCAAAATAACTGAGCTATTTCAATTTTCAATACTACTTTCATCATTCCCAATTCTATATATTCTACTTTTTCCCCTTTATAACTCTAATTAATACTCCCTCCGGTCCTATTTATAAGAGACAATTTACTTTTTAGATACATTAAATAATTTATGTATTTGGTTTAGGTTCTTGTCTAGATACATACATTATTCAATGTATCTAAAAAGTCAACTTTCTCTTGTAAATAGGACCGGAGGGAGTACAACTTTTATCATTTCCAATTCAATATATTCCACTTTCCCCTTTATTTATACATTTTTCTTAATAAGTGTGAAATGAGCCAAGAGCTCAATTAATTCGGAACGGAGGGAGTATTTCTTTTTCCTTTTCACGACGGCCGGTCGAATAATAATTGAGAATAAGCGATAGCTGGCACGAGAATAGGACCCCCAACCATTAATTAGTTTTTCACTTTTTCTCATCTTATCTTGCAGAGTAATTTTATTAGATTTGTTCTGTTCTCAAATCTCAATCAGTTATATATAAATTTAATTCTTGTTCAACTACTAGAATATAAAAAAATACTTGTTTTTTTTAAAGAAATTAATTTCATAACCTATGAATGCACATTTTTCATTTTTGTATTAGAAAGTACTGCCTTGTTTAACTCTTTTTGAAATTCTTAACCTTCAGCATACATATTAGAAAACATTGGGACACTTTCCCTTTAATCACAGGGCTTGGATTACTCCACAGATTTAAAATTTCTTCTTGATCGATTTCTCTCATATTTTTTCAATCATGTTCTTAACATGTGTAAAAAATCATTCAAATATTTAGAAGTTTAAATATAATTCAACAAATTTTAATTTTATATGGATTAAAAGTGCATGCTGAAATTTTTTGTAAGGACCAAAACATGTCACTTTTTATATGTGAACTAAAAACAAAATTCGTTATATTTATAAAGATAAAAAATATATTCAACCCTTATTATTATAAGCTATCATTTTCAACTGCCTTCAATAGAGGTTGCTTATAAACTAGGGTGCTTATAAACTTGGGATATTGGTTGGTTTGAGGGCAGCTTTATATGATAAAAACATATTTGTAATTTAAAATTTACATTTTTTCTTCTTCAATTTATCAGGTTTTGTGGGAGAACGAGTGACTCAACTAAATAAAGCTAATAGTTAAAATAATTGGGGCAAACCGAATTTAAATCTTAGTGAAGCAAAAATAGATATTAATTTAATAATTAATTATTAATATTACTCGTGTTTAAAAAATATATATGTAAATTTTTGTTGAACTAAACATCATGCGTTTAGAACATCTATTGAACTGAACATCATGCGATAATTGACTACAGTTCTAGAAAAGATTAATTCCAGATTTCATGAATGTGATTCTGCAAGATTTGTATAAGATACGCATGTAAATGAAATCACTTATTGTTGACATTTTTTCACCCGATTGCCATGTATCATGTATGATTAGATATGTGATGCCTATTGTTATTAGTTAATCTAAACAAACAGGTACACAAACATTCGCTTTATGTGCCCCCAAAGGAACAGGCGAACAACTAGTCCAATCCCCCCTCTAAAAAAAAAAAACTAGTCCAAACTCTTATAAATTCTTAGAAAAATAGAACTCTAATTATCAGAACATTGGTTCTAAGGTAAGTAAAGTTAATGAACTATAGTCGTGAAATAAGTAAAGTCTAATTAAATGTTGTTCTACCTAAAAATTAAACTTAAATTCTCTCAAATGATTCATCTTTTGGAGTAGTTTATAGCCACTTCAACTCAATCACATCAATTAATTTTTCACAACGTTTGCTTCGAAAAGGTATTTTGTGTGAGATAACACTGTGCACCATCAATAAGATCAAGTATAGTATTTTCCTAAAAAAAAAGATCAAGTATAGTATTATTCCTTAGACTTTGTTTGCAAGTTTGGAGAAGATGCAATGATGACTTGGAAAATAAAAGAAGGAGCAAGTCAGAAATAAGCAACTTTATTTGTTCAAAAAAAGAAATAAACGACTTTAGGAGAAAAGGGATCTAGGACGTTCACTATTCTTCAAAATACAATATCCTCCAAGTTGGTTCACATGAATTTTTCAAAATCAATCTATGTTATTATTACGTTCTTAAAATTAAAAGTATATTAATCATAAACAATAATTTATCGTTCTCTACAAAATACTCATTTAAAAAATATGTTTATTATATTCTTAAAATTAAAAGTATATTAATCTATCTTGGGTAAAGATACCATCGCTGATATGCTAACTTTGATACGCAATGCTAACTTTGATACTCATTCAAAAAATATGAAAGGCTTCACAATTTTCCCCTAGGTTTCCCACCATCCAAAGCCTCTCCCTCCTCTCTCCTCCAAACTTCCAAACAAAACCTCATAATCTTCCGAATGCTTCTCACCCTATATTTGCTTGATAAATTAATAAAATCTCATGAAAATGACTAAATACAACTTTTTGCTTTACTCTCACTTCTTCCTTTCTGACTATAGGCTAGGATACATCCAATAAATGCAAGGCCAGGAGAAACAGAATCGGATTCTCCTTAGAATTTCAAGACTTTATGTGTCTTTTAATAAATTTTAGTAGTATTAAACAAATAAGACAAATTTGAATTTATATAATACTCATAGAAAAAGTTATAAACAGAAATTTTCAGATAATAAAATTAAAGTTAAATATGTTTTAAATCCCTGCAATTTTCCTGAATTTATTCAGCATACGTGAACAACCTTGAGTTGGAAAACAAGTATTTTCAGAAATTAGATTCTTGCAGATTACAACCGAGCAACATATGAGTTTGCCTGTGTTACATATCTAACCCATCGATACGGATTATGAGCTTTTGACTTCTTTGCTATTTGTAAGTACTTCACCTGCACCAACAAATGTTATGTTAGAACACACTACCAAAAAAAATGTTATGTTAGAACTATTTTAATTTAACATGAATGTACAAATAAACCAAAAAAAGAAAAACAATTTAAAATATAACAAAAGTTGAATCTATATCTCAATGGATGAACAGCTAGACAATAATTTTAGCCACTATTTCCTTCAAAAAAAAACATAAAAATTTAGGCTTCAAAAACACCAACAAAACTAAGGTTTAATATCTAGATGAACTGTATAATCATGGCACTATATCATCAAAAAGACCTAGCACATTTTACAATTAATTATCATAGAAGTCCAATACAGACCATATAGCTTTATTTGATAAATCTATCAGAAGCTGCTTCAAATAAAATCCTTGTCATTTTACCTGAAGCCTTGAAGAATTGTACATAGGTATAGTGAATGTCATACTAAGAGGCCCGGCTTCTTTCATAATATTTCCTGTATTCATTACAAACAAGTTAATTACCTTAGACATTCAGCAAAAAAAAAAAAAAAAAAAAAGAACTGTCAGATCATTGTATACCATGTAATTCCTGCGAAAATGTCAGCTTTGCACGTAAAGTATGTTCAGATCCACCAACAACCTGCAAAAGAATGGACCGTCCATCATTATCATTAAGTAATACTACTCGTAAATACCTAACATAAGGTTCTTTATGAACATCAAATTAATCAGTGTTTAAAATATGTTGATTATTAATGGGAAAAGAAAAGATGATCAAGGTTACCTTTTTTAGTCCCCATTCCAGTTTTTTATTTGCTTCCTTAAAATCAGTGGTGTGTCCAACCGCTCCAGGTTCTAACTCAAAATTAACACTGGAAAATTGAAAATAAATTAGCCAACGAGATCTAATATATAAGAACAAGAAATCAAATGGGACTTTAACCATGACAAAGAATTGGTCTTCAGTTCTGGTCTATCACAGTGAAGTTGGAGCCAGCTCCAGAAAACACTTTCTTTATTCCCCTTCCCTCTCTCTTTCTCACAGCCAAAAAACACTCTCCATATTCCCCCTCCTTCTCTCTATCTATCACACACAGTGGAGTTAGCACCAGTGCTACCAAGCACTCTCCTTTTCCCCCTCCATTTAGCGTGTTAAATGTTCTGAGTTCTGAGGTGTGATGCCAACATTCCGTATCAACAAATCAAAGGCAAGGCATTGACTACCATAGTAGAGTTAGCGCTAACTCAGACTAGCACTCTACTTTTTCTATGCCAACATTCAGCATCAACAAATCAAAGGGGGGTGTTGACTACCATACTAGAGTTAGCGCCAATGCAGACCAGCACACTAATTTTTCTAATCTACCCTACCCCCCTATTTTTCTCATGCTTGCCAAATCTCTAGTGAAGCATCGACTAGAACTGTGGGGTTGGTGCCAACGCTAGCAGACAATCTCCTTTTCCCACTCCCCCTCTTTCTCTCACAGCAAATCTGGTGAGGTATTGAATACCAGAGTGGAGTTAGCGAGCTAACAAGCACTCTCAATCTCCTTCCAATTAGCAGATTGAATGTTCTAAACACACGCCCTTGCCCACGCACAGAAAAACCACTGGTAGGGCGCACATGTGCGTGCACACACAAAATCATTGATGAGACATTGACTGCCGCAGTATAGTTGGTGCCAGTACTAGCTTGCACTCTTCTTTTCCCCCCACTATTCAGCAAGTTCAATGTTTTGAACACACACAAGAGGGAAAAACCAGGGGAGGTGAGGCACGCGCGCGCACACACACATACAGAAAATCGCTGATGAGGCATTAACTTCTGCAATAGAGTTAGAGGTAGTACTACTAACTAGGACTCTTATTTTTCCCCACCATTCAGCAAGCTGAATATTTTGAACACACATCACGGGTGAGGGGCGTACGCACACACATACAGAAAATTCAGGTGACTCATGAGCATCCACAATGGAGACCCTCAACTTTGAGGTCTTAAATGGGCCCCACATTGACACATCACTTTTTTATTATTTTTTAAGGAAAATGTTAACCAGTGCCCGGGCACTCGTTAAGGAAACCAAATGTAGTAATGTTACCTTGGAACTTGTGTATTCAAGGTCATAAAAGTATAAAAAGTGACATTTTTAATTTAAAATTTTCCCTTTTAACTTCCTTAACCAGTGCCCCGGGGGCACTGGTTAACATGACCCATTTTTTAATAATATTACCTAATAAGTACTCAACCACTTCAATGGAGACCCTCTAACAAAAGGTCTAAATGGGTCCCACCAATAACTATTTATTTAAGACACTATTATAGGGGTCCCACCAATAACTCCAATGACAACTTAAATAATGATTATTTTATTTAAAAGTGGTGTGGGGTCCACTTAAGAATGGAGGTCTTAAGTGAGACCCCAAAAAAAATTTCCCCATTGGGGGTACCTATTAGGTACTGGGTCTTAAATGGTAAAGACCCTACCAATGTGGATGGTTAGTCACTGACTGCCATAGTGTCAGTGCCAGCACTAGTAAGCACTCCTTTTTTTCTCCTTCCATTCAGCAAGTCAAATGTTTCCGGTTCTGATTTAAGCATACTCGTATTGACCATTAAATTTTAATATTGATGCTGAAGGTTGAGAATAGTGGGTGATGTAGAAGGGATGGCTTACTATAACCTGAAAAAGCATAGGTATTAGTAGCCAATGTGGTGAAATTGACTGCTGTGATGTTTATATGCCATACTTGAACTTGATTCTTAGTTCACGAATCTTTTCTTTTTGATAATCTCTCATGTTGTGTGATGTTCCCCATTTCTACCAAATTCATGCAACCATGTGTGACATGAAAGGTTCTTGTATCAACATAATAATGAGAATACAAAATCATTTGATTTGATGTCATTTGCCAGTAAATTTTTGAAAAATACGGTGATTTTCTTTCTATTTCTAGTTGTCGGATTTATCAAACAGATCGACTGGCCTGTTAGCAAGCTCAATTGACAATGACAATATACACTAATCGTTTCTATCAACTATGATTAAAATAATATGTACAATGATCAGAAAATTTAATACCGAGCTGTAAATGCAGGAAGTGGCATCTGTACAAGAACGGTGTTAGCATTGATGCTTGAGTTGAATTCAGCTCGCACTTTAATGGTCACTTCAGCCTATGGAAGTATAGCCGATTGTTAAATGGACTAAAGAAACAAGATTTAGGAAAATAGAGGGAGAAAAAAATCACCTTGAGTGGTCCTGTTTCTTCAATCAATGCATTGATACGAAAGGGGGGCTTAAATGCTTGAGTTATACGATAATTCATGACAGGAAATTCACCATCCGGTGGTACCTATCAAACAATTGCACAATAATTAGTCAAGGGTCTTGATAGTATAACATGCTGTTGTATTAAACTATTACTCTATATAGATAAGCTTGTGTAATATGCACTTACCAACGATAAAGTTCGGTCAGTATCAAAACTATCAAGGTGTACAGACTCATGGAAGTTACAATCATCTAAAATCACAGCACCAGAACCTCTATAATCTGTTAAAGATAATAGAATGAAATCAGGAAAGAAGGAAGGGTAAACAAGAAAACTGATATCAACTAGTCAACATAGATTGATTGACCTACCACTTGTTCCTATACTCAGGTCCTCATTGAGAGCAAGTCGAATCTCTGGATTACCAGTAAGATAACTCTTCATTTGAATGGTACCATCAATCTCACTGGTGAGTATAAATCCCTGTTTTAAACAATACAACTCATATCACAAAGCTTCAAAATTTTGCAGTAATAAGAAGGGAAGAAAGACAGTGTAGCAGATTGCATGACACAAACATATAAGAGATAAACATGCATACTTACACTGGAATTGAATGTGAGACTTATTTTTTCAATCACATCAACAAAAATCTCATCCCTCTTCCTACCACCAGGTTCATTAGCAACAACAGATTTTGTAATAGCGGTACCTGGCATTCGTTTGGTCCCTTGCTGCAAATACAAGAGTTTAACAAGTCAATACTGTATGCCTGCAGCAAGTAATTGTCCATTGAATCTACAAATAATTACCATAAAAATGGAAGCGGGGCCAAGGGGCATCTGTGCACTCTCAATCACAATTGGCTCATTGAAAACATACGACTTCAAAACCTCAGTAGATGTTGTTTGCACATAACCAAAATCCTGGAACAAATTGACTTCAGCACAAGTACACATGTCTATCAAACAGAAACAAAGTTATCATTCGCAGATTGCAGAAAATAGCAATATGTTCTAATTCCGCTACGCTATAGCAACTACTCGACAGACAGCATTTTATACTGAATAGTGTATCTTGCTGCACTAAATGGGTTATATTTGACATGCAAAGCATTAAAAAAAGAATTGAACCAAGTTAATAAGTACTTACAATGACTTCATCAAGAAGCTCATAGACAAGGACGAAATTCTTTCGAAAAGAGTCTTCATTAAGAACACCAAGGTAATCTTTGATGACACGTGCAGTTCTATGTAAAAGTTCCAAAACAAGAGAAGGAGAAACATTGATTCTAGTTGTAGCAACAAATAATAACCCAGCAACCCTCACGTGGAAGTAGTTCACACCATCTACATTCTATTCAAATTAATAAAAATTAAAACACTCAAAAATAAATTAAATATATTCAACTTTTTTGATAAAAATAAAAAAAAAATACCTACAAAAACAGGTGGAGCATCTCCATCAGCGTCTTCTTTCCAGAATTTAACTTTGCGGAAAAAAGTTTCAGCGCTTCCCTTTTGGACTTCACCACGATCTGCATTTATTTATTTGAATTTCATGTTATCGGAATTTATTATTATTATTTATAAAAAAGAAATTGGAATAATAATAATAATAATGATAAAATTAGAAACAAGACAGATACAATCGCGAAAGACGATGTTGTCGCCTCTTTGAGAAAGCACGAAGAACTGAGAGATCATGTTTGATTTGCTTTGCTTTGCTGTGTTTCCTTCTTCAACTCAACGCATTGTCTTCAACCTTTGTTACTGTTTTTTTACTTTTGTTCGTGGACCACGCTTCGCAACAAACGCAGTGTCGTTTTGCCACGTCATATCATCCGTGTCGTTTATGCTTGTTACTCTTTTATTTTGATCATGCTAACAAATTCCAAATTTAAAAAAAATATATATATTTTAATCTGTTGAATATACAATTTTTAAAATAATTTTTTTATTTAAATTTTTTTAATAAATATTTTTAATACACTTGTTAAACAAATGTTAACATAAGAGACTTAAACCTCTAAAATTCGGTTGGACGGATTTTAATTCTTTAATATCTTCTTATCTATATATATAATATAAATTTACGGCCTATTCCATAGTCCTTTATGGAAATGTTTTTTCTCCTCCTATTCTTATGACACGTGGCATTCTCATCCTATTCTTTTTACAAATACTCTCACCACATTCATCCTCACAAAATACTCTCACCACATTCATCCTCACAAATTTGTATTTAATGTTTATGTATAAAAGGAAGTTTTACAATTTCAAATTCTAATATTTGAAATTAAATTAGAAATCAAACATTTCGTATTCAAAAAATACAAACTTTAATAAAATATGCTTTTTTGAATAATCAAATAATTTAAACTAAAATATTTGAATTCAGATATTAAAATAAAACAAGTAATATCTAATTAAAATACGATTGATGGAATAATTATTTAAATATCAAAGAGATCAAATAATTGATATATGTCAAATAATAAAAATATGATTTGATTTGTCAAAAAAAAATATGATTTGATAAAAGTGTAGCTTTTTAAAATAATTTAATTAGATTTGGTAGTAACCATTAATTTTTTATATAATTTAAGTTTATATTCTTTTGATTCTATTTTCAAAATATATATTGTATAATTTAAGTTTATATTCTTTTGTTTCTATTTTAAAAATATATATTGTATAGTAACATAGTAAGAATAACGTATAATAGTGGTTATTAAAAAAAACCAAATAATGTTAGATAAATTATTTTTTTGACAAATGATGTGAAACAATTGATTTGGTTGTAATTATGTCAAAGATATTTTATTCAAAGTCTTATTAAAACAATTAAACACATTATGATTTGATTTTCCTTAATAATAAGGAAAAGCCACATGTAAGGGATGGTCAACCGGAAAAATAGTAAATCAATGAAATAAAATTGATTAAAAAGGGCAGACAAAAAATAGTAAAACTTATGTTAGGGAATATATGTAACCGAATATTAAAGTAATGGCATAAAAATGACCGCGTGTAATTAACTCTCATGCCAAATTAGATTCATTTAGTTTACAAATTATCCTACGAAAATTACTATAAATTAGACTTATGACTTCACAAATTTTCACATCACAACCTTGCCTCTCTTTCTGTTTGTTTAGCTTTTTCCTTTGCTTTTCTTTCTTTGTTTTTTTGTTGTTCTTCTTTTTATTTGTTTTATTATTTTTTATTCAACCGAATATGATATTCATTGAATTCATTTCCGATATCTCCCGTTCACATAAAGATATTTGAAGTATCAGTGGATGAATCATGTAGTTGGTTATTTTAGAAATATTTTTTCACTTAAATTTGTTGTATTTTATTATTTGTGCCTTAACATAATGTTTACATCGAGAAAAAATCTATTATATTTTGTCCTTTTAGATTATTTCAATTCCATCAACTTCATATTTATTATAATTGGTCTATTATCCTATTATATTTTATTATTCTCAGCTTAACTATTTTTTTTATATAAACTGTAATAGTTGCTTAAAAAAATTATAGACTGTAACAATATAAAATTTGATATAATCCCACAAAAATAGTGCAATTATTTAAATGCATTAATGAGAGATCGTTGCAAATAAGTAACAAGTAGTAATATAAACCGGTAAAAAAAAGTAATATAAATTGTTTCATTAAACAGAAGCCTACAAAAAAATCTTCTTAATTTATTATGGTCTAATAAAAAATAAAAAGCTTTAATGACATTGTTATTACCATATTAAAATTAGTATTATATTTTATATTAAAAAAAAACAATAGTGTTATCACGGTGGTAGTTATCTCTATTATAAACATTTGCCTTATTTTTTTTTGAAAAGTACACTTGGCATCTTCATGTTTCTCATATCATTTGATGTTTTCTTATCATCCAATCAAAATTGATTATGACACGTTTATTTTATATCAACCAATAAAAAAGGGATTATGACTCATTTGTTTTTCATGAGCCAATCAAAATGAATCATGACTCATTTGTAACTTAATACATGATTTTTTCCTATAAATAGACAATTTGGTTTTCATCATTTTCATCTTTCTCGCATAGAAAATGTATTGTGTATTTTTATTTCTTCCATAAAAAATGTATTGTGTATTTTTATTTTTATTTTCATGGTAATAGATTATGGGTTGATTTTGTTTTTTTATTTGTATCTTAGTTTCCATTGGAGAACATATACCTCCAAATTCTGAAAATTTGTTCAATTTCTCATATAAATATACTATATATTGTACATCTCCATGTATGTTGTCCAAATACGCAAGTTCATCATATGAAACTCAAGTTCTAACAAGTTATCACATAGATCTAATTATGTAACTTGAAGAAGGTTTATGTACCAAGAGAAAAATTAAGAATGTTTATTTGATAAGCCTCCTCTTTGCATATTTTTTTATGATTTTGCGATGTTTGTGCGTTTGATTCCCGTTTTCACTCATTCTATGAAAATTTTTACTTTTTGTGCTATTGTTTTGTATATATATAATTATTGAAGATTATATATTTTTTGGATTTCTTTATGAATTTTGGATTTTTTTAATACATTTTATTGTGTCGTTCATGTATTCATTAACCTGGATATGAAAATAGGATTTATTTTGTTATGAACTATTCTTAGGATTTTCATTTTGTAGCTTAGTAATACTATTGAATATTATTTTATTTATGAATCTCTAGACTAACACGTGAACTTTAGGTTTTTTTTTTTCTTCCAACAAAGGCATGTCAAATTCTATTTATGGGGCCAAGTTATTAACATAAATTACAATAAACTCTTATACATTTGGTAATACGATAAATGTGATTGATAACATATAATTAAAAACATTAATTGTCACTTATAAGTGTGCTTCTTCTCAATCTCATAAGTTCGATTCTCTCCGATGTTAATTCAGATGGACTAATTTAGAGTCTTAAAAAAAAGACTAATGCTTATTACCACGAAAACTAACCAACGAATCCTAAGAATTACACACCACCCACCCATGTTTTGCGTCAAACTCCTAGATATTATTTTTTTGTTATAAAATAAATAGAAACTGATACAGAACAATACTATAGTTCGTGGCTTTTGTGGAAATCCCTTCATGGGATATAGCGCTGCTCTAAAAAAATATAAAAAGTTAATTATAAAAAATCATTTCTAAAAAAAATGTAGGGAATTAATTCTCATTGATTAACGATGTTATTATTATAATTTCAAGCTCGCACCTTAGTTAGCAAGTTGATCATTTGGTAAGACGTTAAATGTGATTGATAATATAATTTTTTTTTGGTAGAATGTGATTGATAACGTATAAAAATGTTAATTGTCACCGATAACATATATAAAAAGTTAATTATCAAAAATCAATTCTCATTAATTGTTTTTTAAGATTGAGCCAAAATTAATTTTCAAAATATTACGCAATATTTAAATTCAACAGCATGATCATTGGATGATGAAATATTATGATCAGCGTGCCCACGATCATGCTTCAAAATAAAAAGTAATTAAAAATAAATAAATAAATAAAATGAATATTCAAATTCAAACACCAATTTTAATATAAAACACCATTTTTATTAATTAATATTTATATTTATCTATTATTATAAATGATTAGGAGTTTTCCTACAATCATTTAATGGCTAATGATTTTTTCTGTGATTCATTTTTAAGATCAATAAAATTTCATTTATTTTATAAAGGACAATAAGTTTTTTTTAGGGTTTATAAAGGACAATAAGTTAACAAATGATTATATTAATTAATTTGCAATTATACTGTCATTCATTATGGTTCGTCATTCTACACATAATCCTCTGATTAATTTCCATTGCTCCTTTTTTTTGCTAAGCAGGGTGAAAGACATACATCAGGAGGCCACACCGACATCCCAACTATGTTGGCACCTCGGGAAGCCTCCGTCCTATGCCCACCAAGCTCTAAAATTTTATACATGATATTACATTTCTTTTATTAACGATAATACCATTTTTATATGTGATTGTTTCTTAAATTTCTCAATTTATTCTTGCATGTCACGTTGTTTCTATTTTTCCTTTAATTTTCAAAATGTAATTATTAACAAAATATTAAGTAGAAAAAGAAACAACATTCTTATATATAAATATATTCGAGGAGATTTCAACATCATAACATATAACAAATAATTCGTATCAACTTGAGTTACTACACCATGTGCTAGCTAGCCTGTGGTTTTTCTATGTATGGTAATATGTCATTGATTACTCCTTTTTTTTTGGGTGAACGATTCACTCCTTTTCTACTATTAATACAAATGATAGCATCGGTTTTGTTTAAATTATAAGTGTAAAACTAGGATAGTAGCCTTTAAAAAGTCTTAATTTTTTATTCAAAAAATAAAAGCCTCAATTTTGACATTTGGTTTGTTAAAACCGATCAATTTGGTCTCTTAATTTATACAAGTTAATGGAACTTGCTCCCTTTACTTATGAACATATACTATCATATTCTTCTACTTGGTAAGAAAATTGCATTAATTAACTTACATAATGTAAGGGATCACGTTGCACTAATTTATATAAGTTAACAGACCAAATTGACTGTAATAAAATCAAGAGACCAAAATGAATCTATATAATATAAATTTACGGCCGATTCCATAGCCCTTCTCTTATTCTTATGACAAGTGGCATTCTCATTCTCTTCTTTTTACAAATGCTCTCACCACATTCATCCTCACAAAATACTCTCACCACATTCATCCTCACAAATTTGTATTTAATGTTTATGTATAAAAGGAAGTTTTACAATTTCAAATTCTAATATTTGAAATTAAATTAGAAATCAAACATTTCGTATTCAAAAAATACAAACTTTAATAAAATATGCTTTTTTTGAATAATCAGATAATTTAAATTAAAATATTTGAATTCGGATATTAAAATAAAACAAGTAATACGATTTAAATTAAAATATTTGAATTCAGATATTTAAATTAAAATATTTGAATTCAGATATTTAAATATCAAAGAGATCAAATAATTGATATATGTCAAATAATAAAAATATGATTTGATTTGTCAAAAAAAAATATGATTTGATAAAAGTGAAACTTTTTAAAATAATTTAATTAGATTTGGTAGTAACCATTAATTTTTTATATAATTTAAGTTTATATTCTTTTGATTCTATTTTCAAAATATATATTGTATAGTAACATAGTAAGAATTATTCAATCTTTATTTTGGGAAAGAAAAAAAATCGGATATTTTGTTTCAGGACAAAAAAAAAATCAGAATTGATTTCAGTTAATTGTATTTGATGGACTTGCTAAGATAAATGTTAAACCTTCCCTAAAAAAATAATCCTTAAACCAAAATAAAAAATAGGAATTGGATGTATTTAATTGGAGTTAAAAACGTATCATTGGTGATAAATGAATGAAATAATGTTCAATAATAAGTATAACTCCAAACATAACAAATCAACAAATTTCAGGATCAAAGGGAGGCAGGATATTTTTATAAGCAATTATAACAGATATTTTATAGTAAACCTACCTTATAAACGTTAAACCTTAAAAAAAAACGTTAAACCATTGGGCTGATTGAAAAGGTTAATTATATATGCTCCTTAACAAAAGAAAAATAAACCTTCCCTAAAAAAAACTTAAACCTTCCCTAAAAAAAAAACGTTAATTATGGGCTGATTGAAAAGGTTAATTATATATGCTCCTTAACAAAAAAAAATTATGTATTACTTAATGACTGAGATATAAATTTAAACATGTGCTAAAATAAACCTTAAACCATTGGCTGATTAAAAAAGTTGATTACGCTCCTTAAAAAAAATATTAAGACATTTAGTACATGCCGTAAAATAATTAGTCCTATTTAAGTCCTATTTACTTTTGCATTTAAAATAATAATTAAACAGATCAAATGCGGTAAAATTCATAGTCCTATTTAGTTTTTTTCATATGCAAATCGTGGAAAAAAAATTATATTTTACTTAATAGCTAAGATATGATTTGATTGGTTAAGTTACATGTTGTTGTTTTACGTAATTGTCCTCTAAAAGCTATTATAAATTAGACCCTTTGGCCAACACATTCTTCACACCACAACTTCTGTTTTGTAGTTGTCTTTCATATTCCTCTCTTTTTTCTTTGCGTAACTTTCGTATTAGTTTGTTAAGCTGAAATGGATCAACTTTCTTACTCCTTGGAAATGGTTCTAATGGACAATAAGGTAGTTTGATTCCATTTGTTTTTAGTTTTTGTCGTTCTTTTTTTTATCAATAATTTTTTGTTTTTTTTTGGTACAGTAAATTGATTCATTTTATTACTCAATTATTGTGATTAAAATTATTGATATATGTAGGCTTTAAAAAAATAAAAAATTTAGTGATTAAAATTAGTTATATAATTTACTCAATAGTTGAAAATTTATTGTGAAAAACAAATAATTTAATTTTTTAAACCAAACAAAAAATTGAATTGGTATATGATATAACCTTATCATCTCATATGATTCTTTTTAACGAATTCACATTTTAATTAATGAAAATGAACTAACTTATAATATTAAGTTCTTAAAAGAATAACAAATAGTGACTATCAAATTAATTTTTTATACTATTCAAAAAAATAAATTTTTTATAAAAGAATATTCCTTTAAAAAAAACTAAAAATAGTTACACATAACCTAATAAGTTTGTTCCTCTTTTCTTCACTTTGTAACATGTATATGGAAATCAAAATCTGCAATTATTATAAAGATTGTTGAATAAAAAACTTATGCTTCAAAAAAAGGAATTCATATCATTTCGAATAATTTCATTTAATTACTCATTATTAATTATTAATTTGCCAATAAAAAATGTATAATTCATACAATTATTGTATATATAAGGCACAATAAACTAGCCATTCCAAATTGCTCACATCTTTGTTCAAAAATTGTAGAGCTTTTTATACTTTTGTGCAAAACCTTCCTCCTTTTTTAATGTCATGCACCTCCTATAATCTTAGAGTTATATGGTTATATGGGTGGGAGGTATAAAGGCTATTAGGAGGGCATTCAACAATATTTTCATATTGCTGGTGGTGAAATTAATTTTGCTAGCATGGAATATCCTCACAAGTTGATGCAACTGGTGTGTTACATAATATAAATCAATTTCCTATATAGCACCTGATGCATTATTTGGGTTCAATTCTTTTTTCCTTTAAGTATATTGTTTATAATGACTACTATTTTTCTGTAGTCTTTATAAGGCAAATATCATATTGTAATATTATGTATAATCAAAGTATAAGTTGTGTTTTGTGTTATTCTTTATGTAGAATACATTTACATTTTGAAGGAAAAAAAATAGTCTATGACCCTGAAATGTGAAAACTTTTGTTGTGCCTTACTTTTACTGTTTTTGTTGTAGGAAATGTCTAATTATGAGAAAAAAAGTGAGAAGAGAGAGCACTGTGATAATTTTTTTTTTGTATAAAAATATATAGGGGGAGAGAGAGAAATCAAATAAAGTAAATTGAATCTATTATTTGCGTCAAATAAAGAGAGAGCACTGTGATAATTTCTTCTCTTGCTCGGTTAGATAGAAAGTGATAAAAGTGATTTTAAAAATAAAACCATTTGCGTCAAAGTTCTTTTATCGAATTTAAAAATAAAAAAATAAAAAAAAAACTTTCTTTTTTGGATTATAAGTGATCAAGTATACACATATTTTCTCTCAAAAAAGTACACACATGTTTTGAATAAGCAATCATCATGTACGATCTTTTTTTAATAATAAATTTCAATAAATTTTTTAAAAGAATAAAATAAATGTCAGTATATGCTAATAAATTATGTGCCTGTGATTTGTGAGATATTTTTTTATATCTTAATATATATTGTAGATAATTTGTTTTTTCGACTGTTATTTTTATTGTTAATTTTTGCCTCAGTCAATAATTGAATTCGTTCCTGATATCTCTCATTGGAAAGAAATTTAGAGTATCACCTATAATAACCTGATATTTCTCATTCGAAAGAAATTTAGAGTATCACCTATACTAAATATATACATTCTACGTTGTATTTTTTGAGGATTGTTCCACGTTGTATATTAATACGCCGTATCACCTATAATTGGTCTAAACATGAAAATATTAAATCCAATAAAATAAATATTTTATTGATCAACAAAATTATCTATATTTTATTTTAGTTAAGAACAACTAAACTAATTAAAATTATTTTATTTTAGCTAATTTTCTTTAATAGTGTACGTAGCAAAGTGAAACTGTGAGAGGAGAGAAGAAGTGTCTGCTTGCAAAATAAAAAGGAGTTCTAATTGAGAGTATAAGGGAATATCAATAAATTTTTATTGATGCAAATCATAGCCTTCAAGACGGAAATTAAAGGATCAATTAAGTCAACTAATGGAAATATATTTTGCATTTATTGACAGGAAAAAAGGAAACATGTGTGATAAATTATTAATTTTAAAAGGTTATATTTCTAAAATGTATCATTATCTATATAATAATACATCTTAGATTTTTTTTCATTAGCGTTTCAATAATTTTCATTAAAAAGGTTTATATTATATATCATATAAATCAGTTCATTCTATTATAACTATAATGTAACAATAATAATGAGCTTCAGTATATATAAAAATACATATGATACATGAAAATAGGTTGACGATGGAATTCACATTTTTTTTTATAAATCTATTCTAAATTAGTGCATGATGGTTCCAAAAAAATATTAATATGATAGAAACCGAAAACAGCTATAGCTATTCCAAATTGATCAAGAATATTATTGACATGATTTGGTCAAAGAATTATGCATTTAAACAACTTAAATATGATGTGGTATTTTTTATTCACAAAGAATATGATACATATTATTGATAAATGATTTAGTCATAATATATGGATCAAAACAATTTTAATAGAATTCACACATCTGTTAGGCGTATTCTCATATACAAGTATGCGAAAGAATTAAGTGAAGATCAAGTGTATTCTATTATTGTCAAAAAAAAAAAAGTGTATTCTATTAACAAATTTAGTGTTGCTTCTGATGCATGGTCATACAGGACAACAAGACAAGGTTAACTTTCAATACGGTGCCATAATTTTATAAAATAAATAAATTAATATATGAATCAACCAATATTTGACTAAGAGAATGAAAAATATCATTCTGAAATTGAATGAGCCATAAAAGAAAATGAGAAATTTTCCCTGAGAAAGTCATCATGGAATCAACACCATTTAAGCATTAAAATCATATTTTTGGTGATTTTGTTACAAATATACCGTTTTTAAACATATATTAAAAAGTTTTAGAAAAATACAGACACACACACACACACAGATATATATATATATATATATATATATATATATATATATATATTGAACATTATGGTTATGTATAATTTAAGAAAAAAAATGGCGATGTTTAAATTTTATCGCATCCATCTTTCCAATACATAGATTTTTTTTAGGGAATACACTTAGATTTTTAATTATTGTTTTAAATTAAATGAGTAAAATTGATTATTTTAATGAAATTTGGTATAAAAAAAAACATTGATATTTTCATGTTGATACAATCATTTGATTTTATACACAATATGCATGTCAATACAACTTAAATTATAGGACAAACATTTTGGATCAAAATTTAATTTGTTAGTTTACATGTAGAGATGAGTTTAATTATAATTTTAATTTGTTAGTTTACATGTAGAAACGAGTTTAATATAAATTTAATTAATTTGTGCTATACCTCAACGGCCAACGTAAAACTTTATTAAATATATATAACAAAAACCAAATATGTAATAATGTGAATGCTCGGTCGTTTCCTACAAGAAACATGATGTAGAGTTAAAGTACAACATTAAATAAGAAAGAGTCCTTATATCCCCACCTAGATGCAGTGAAAAATGAGCAAGGTTCCCACATATTCGTGCACGAGTGTGGATAAAGAAGTTACTACATGAGAGTATGATACTTTTTGGAACATGAAATATAGGCACTCTTATAGCAAGATGTATGGAATTAGTTGATATTATGATTAGAAGGAAGATTAATTTTGTGTGCATACAATAAATTAAGTGAGTGGATAAAAAGACAAAAGAATTAGATAGTTCATGATTTTTTTTTGGTTACAGATAGTTCATGATTTAAGCATTGATACACTGACAAAGTTAAATTGAAAAATGAGGTAGAGATTATTATCGATAAAGAATGAAAGAAGGATATTATGGATGTAAGTAGGACAAAAGATCATATCATAGCTCTAAGACTTATAGTGGAACAATACATCTTTATTATTGTAAGTTAGATCGAGAAATGGGGTAGGCAATATTGCAGATAAGGAATGAAAGAATGATATTATGGATGTAAAAATGATTGGAGATCAGATCATAATTCTAAAATTTGTAGTGGAGCAATACATATTTAATGTTATTAGTGATTACACACCATAAGTAGGGTTGTAAAAACACCTTAAAGTATGGTTTTGGGAGGGTAGGGTTGTAAAAACACCTTAAAGTATGGTTTTGGGAGGGTTTAGGATGCTTAATTCAAAATACAACACTAGGAGAAAATATTCATTAAGAGGGGATCTAAATGGGCATGTAGGTAGTGTTTTGAGAAGTTCTGAAGGTGTGCATGTGAGTATTGCCTCAGGGAAATAAATGTGGAGGGTAAATCCATCCTATATTTTATGAAATGACATGAGCATATTATCACATACAAGAGTGTGGTGCAATGTTCTCATATATATATATATATATTTCTTTCTTATTAAGGAATCTAACAAATATTTGTTTGAACTATAAAATATTACCTGGAGAGAATTTAACTACCCAACATATGTGATTGGTTATAAATTTAAGGGTTTCGAGGGAGTGAAGAGAAGAAGCCATAATTGGATTCCAAGAGTCAGGCGGTGGCATTTAAAGGGTGAAAATTAAATATTTACCAACATAAGATTTTATAGGGAGGTTTCACAAAACTGCATGAATTCCCAAATGATATGTGGGACAAGATGACACGTGAGGTTAGAAAAGTAGCAGAAGAATCATTAGGAGAATAAAGAGGTTTTGGATCTAGGTTAAAGAGTCTAGGTGGTGGAACTAAAATGTTCAAAGAAAAGTGAGAATCAAAATGAAATGTTTTAAAGAGCAGCCTATGTGTAAATGTGCCGAAATTTGGGAAAATTACAAGACCTAAGAAAGAGACCACGAATGCGTTGAACGAAGCAAGAACCCAAACTTTTGATGGATGATACCAATCCTTAGGCACCAAGGAGGGAGAAAAATCTATATATAGTCTTGCCAAGGGATGAGAAAGTAAGATAAGAGATTTCGATAAAGGATAATGGAAGAATTATTTCCATAATTGATTTAATGAAGTTATGGGATCTTACCAGACTCTAACATGCTAGACATTTGATAGGAGGATTGAAACTATGAGGTAAAAGAATATGAGGTAAAAGAAACGTTGAAAAACATGAGTAATGGCAAGAAAGTTAGGCCTCCAAACATACCGGTTAGATTGTGGGAAAGTTTTGGAAAAAGAGACAACGAGTGACTCGCCAAATTTTTTAAAATTATGAGGTAAGAGCGAATGTCAGATAAATGGGAAAAAACAATTTAATTATAATTATAAGAACAAGGAAGATATACAAAATTGCGCAAATTATAAAGGAATTAAAATTATTTGTCATGCCATAAAGTTATGGACAAGAGTGATTGAACGGAGACTAAGAAAATAGACTAGAGCTACTAATAATCAATTTAGTTTTGTGTTTAGGAGGTCGACTATGAAAGTGATCCACTTACCACGATGTGCGATGGAGCGATACCGGATGGATATAAAAAAAATTCACTAAAATTCGAGAATTGAGAAAAATATACAAATTTCTTACATGAGTTTAGCACGGCTATATGAATACATATAATTTGCTTATTTGGTGTTAAATTCATCATAATTATATGGAAATCCCATCTAAATATTAGTAGTAGAATATATATATATATATATATATATATATATATATATATATATATATAGAGAGAGAGAGAGAGAGAGAGAGAGAGAGAGGTTAGACAAAAAAGAGATCAGTGGAACCGGCTAAATAGCATAAAAGGACATAAGTTGTGCTAGAGGTATCTACTCTTTCGTCCAAGTTTTAACCCACGACATGACTCCAACTCCTTATCCTTTAACCAAAACCAGCCGAGATACCTAAAACCTCAACACCCCACTCCTCCAAACAAAAATTTATATATACTTTATACTTTTTTAATGACGAATGTTGGCAATTAGTTGTTAGATTAATATTTATGCATTCATCAAAGTTTGAACCCTGACCTTTCAACTCCTTATTCCTAAACTCAAACCAGCTAAGCTACCCAAACCCCATCCCCTGAAACAAAACTACTTATATACTTTATCTTAATACAACCATATAGTTTTTTTTACAAAAACTACTTTTAAATTTGTAATTTATGCTTTTCATCAAAAAAAACTTTATAATATACATTAAGTTTACTTTAAATTTATGTTGATTTATTTGTCAAATAACTTAAATATTCACTAACTTTGTGTGATTTTTTTTGTGTGTGAATTTTCAATTGAATTTAAAGTATTATTTATATTAAAATTTTGTTCAAAGATATGGGCTTATTGTAATGTGTTGAGACTTACTGTTAATATGAGATTGAGTGCATCTTCGGTACCTGCAGAGCAGGTAGAAATTGCTAATTTTAGCAAGTGGATACTCTCAATTGGAGACGACAACGACGCTTCAGACGAGAATGTTGAAATGAAGGTGGAAATTCCTGAAGATTTGCTCATATCGGACACAACAAATCCGTTGATGTCACTTATAGACTTTGTGTATCCCGATTTGAATGATAACCTCGGTGACCCGCTATTTTCCAAGAAAGAGGAATACTCGCACCAACGCTTGATTTAGTTGAGCATGTTAACAAATATATGATGTCACTAATTCCAGGTGAAGAGAAAGAGTATTTAAGCTCTGATTCTGTTTATCGATCGGGCGAAAATTCTGATGTCCAGAGCGAGTGGTTCACAACGGAATTTCTTACTGGTATGAAGAGCTCTGGAATTCCAAATCACCGGTTGAAACTAAGGGTTGGATGTCCAGTTATGCTGATGAGAAACATCGATCAGGCCAATGGACTGTGTAACGGTACGAGGCTGATAGTTACACAACTAGGGAAGAGCACGATAGTTGCTGCCATAATTACAGGAAAAAGGGCAGGTACCACGGTATTCATTCCCAGGATGAATCTTATTCCGAGTGATCCAGGACTACCCTTCAAATTCAGGCACATGCAATTTCCATTGACGCTTTGTTTTGCAATGACAATAAATAAAAGTCAGGGTCAATCTTTATCTCGAGTGGGAGTTTATCTTCCTAAGCCCGTGTTCACGCATGAACAACTCTATGTCGCTGTCTCTCGAGTTACTTCTAGAAAAGGGTTGAAGCTGCTCATCTTGGATGAAGATAATAATGTTTGCAAGGAGACAACAAATGTTGTGTATCATGAAGTTTTTCAAAAAGTATGATCATTGGTCATGTTTTAGAATTGTTGTTGCTATAATTTAGAAAACTAAAGTTGCGTATTGTTTGGAAGTCGGTTTTTTTTAATTTCTTTGTAAGGCGTACTGGTCATTACATAACATGCAATTTCTATATAAGCAGATCCTCCTGCCATTGACTTTTAATTGATGCACTTTTCAGGTATAACAATACGCGGAACTTTTTTTTACATCATTGTTACCCTAAAATACAATATTTACATTAGACCATTGGTTTTGTAAAAAATAAAAGCAAATAACAATCGGCGTTTCTGTAGCCCAAACTATATTTATACACACCCGTAAAAAAATTAACGTTTGCATTCACAAACTAGCTGTATACATCTGACACTGACTATTATATAAAAAAAATATAATTTTTTTAGTTTTTATGATTTATTTTTTTATTTCTTTTATAAGGCCAGAGCAAAGGACATAAAAGAAAAGAGTTTCTCCCAACTCTGTTGGTACCCAACTCTAATCTTTTGTCAGATGCTCATAAATATATTATTAAAAAAAAGGGAAAAAATACATAAAAAAAAATTGGGGGACATAAACTTAACCTGTTTATCCAGAAAATGTAGGTCTACCCAAACGGGTGATATGAAAATTAAAAACAACACAAATGGATATAACAGCCTCTTAAGTAGAGGTCTAAGACCGCGGTGAATGGACCAACCGTCAACACAGAGCAGATCCACGTACCATCCTCTCCCTGCAAAGCACAACAAGATAAAAGCTCTTTCGAGCCCCAAAGTATATATCAAATAAGACCTTCCTTCCGACACGGGGAGGAATACTGGAGCCTTTAGCCCAGAATTGCAACCACCATCCAGAAACACGTGGATCAACACAACAGTGCGTCCCTTATCAGACCTTGAAGAACGAAGACAACCTTAAGGATGACGACGACGGTAGGTTGGGAATCCGAATTGAATCTTGCCGCCGAAGAGGAAAATGTCTAATCTGCCACATATACTCAACAATTCTGAATTGAACAAACATCAGAGACAAGCATGAACATATCTTTTTTAGGGATGGTGTCTGAATCGACCGCCAACATGAACAAGATTCACGCACCAACAGCCCATGCGACAAATCACAGCAAGCATTTTCAGCCCTTTCGAGCCCAACGAAACCCGAACACCGCGAAACACACTAGCACAACCGCGACGGGTTTCTGAAGTAGAACCACGACCCCGGACGACAACGAAGGAAGCCACCGTGGGGTTTGAAGATTGCGAACCGGGACCATGACGAAACGCAACTGCGTAACAACTACCACCACGCAAACACCATCAAGAAGGATGAGGAAACCCATCCATCTTTACACCAGATCTACTACCAAATCCAAATCAGAAACGACAACGATCTCAAAAGCAACCACCGACCCTGTATAAGTTTTTAGACCAACACATGAGCGGTTTGGTGATGACGCAACCGCGAGGCTGATCGCATCACCGGCGGCCGCGATTACATGGTGGAAGAAGAAGGGAAGGAGGCTGAGAAGAGGGAGGTTGAAGGGGCTGCACGGTCAAATCAGGTTTTGCGAGTATGTTATCAGTTTTTATGATTAATAAAATACACTATGTCAACAAATAATAATATACAGTACGTCGGCATATTTTTGCAAAAATATTACATATGCCAAGCTTTACACTGAGTACAACTTATACTACAAATAATTAGTATAAGTATAAATCCAAATACTTTAATCGTTATCTGCAATGTTTAGATATTTCAAAATATATATAAAATTAAGATGATATTTTTTCCATGTCAAATTTAAATTATAACTACACTTATAACTTTAAGATAACATAATATAAAATCTATATATTTGATAAAAAAAGTTTTTTATTTCCCCGTGCTTGGCACGGGTCACTATACTAGTTTTAAAAATAAGTCACATGGTCAACTTGACTGGTTTAAAGATAAGGGTCCATATTGAACCTTTAAAATAAGTTAAGGGGTCAAAGTGATATTTAAGCCAAAGAAAAAAATTATTCAAGAACGTGAAAAACTCATATAAATTTTTTTAGTTTAATTTTTTTTAAACAAAAAAAAGTGCAAAGCACACTACCCAAATTCATTCAAAGAAAAGGAAAACATACATAAAAGAAAAGTGGGATATACCCCAAACCTTTTCATATAATTATAGAAATAGTAATAACAACAACATTTTGAAGGAGAAATAATTGACATTAACAGTAAATTAATATGTGCTTGCATGTTGTTTTTTTTTTTTTTTTAAGTATGGTAGCATATTTTTTCAAAAAAGTATGGTAGCATATCTTTGATTCATTCTTTTTGCTATTAATAGTAATAATAATATTGTTAAAGAAGGTTGACTCGGTTGGTAATTAATTGAATCATCCACAAGGTTGTGGATTCAATTTTCGTTGTCAGTGTGATAATTTCTTTTAATGGATGATCTATAAGACCATCCATAATGGTGAGTGCTTCACCTATTTAGCACCATATTAAATAACCCCCATTGTGGACTATAATATATGGGTGCCTATGGAGAAGAGTGGCTATGGAAGCATCCCGTCTCTCTCCATTTTTTGCGGGTCCTATTTAATAAATCTTAATAAAATAAAGAAAATTATTTGAAATGTAATGATATAAAATTATTTACGGGACCTATTTAATAATTTCTTTTGAAGTGCTAGGTTAGAGAAAATTGGTGCTTATTAAGTATTACCATAAATCGAGTGATGCGGACACAAGGAACCTATTTAAGCACCCAATTTAGGGTCCTCTGTTGTGGATGGTCTAAGTACATGTGTAAGCACTCTTTGAACCATGAAACATGTTCTAAATTTGATGAACTCTCAGAGCCTTTATTTTTTTATTCAAAATAAAAGCTTCAATGTCATATTTTAATAGAAAATTGATTGTCCAAAAACATAGGAAAATCATATCATTATAGAAACAGAAATAACGACAACATTTTGAAGGAGAATAGAATCATACCAAAAATTAAATTTTGGCTATTTATTCCATTGATTTTTTAAACTCTAATTTTACAAATTTTTTACAAAGTTTGTCTTAAAAAAATACTAATAAAGAATGTCATGTCTTTTAATACAAAAAAAATAAATAATACTATTTAATACATTTATTGCTAATTTTACAAAGAAATTTGTACACATGATAACTTCTTAATGATCATTGGACCATAATGATTCATCAGGTATGACATTAATGATGTTATTAAAAAAAATCATAAAGAATTTCTTTTTGGTCCTACAAAATTGAATTTATTTTTGGTAAAACAATTATGGTGAGGGCCACTAAAAAAAATATGGTGATGGAGTGATCATTTTGCAAAGATGTGGAGATAAAGAGCATTCACAAAGATATTTTAATTTACTCATCTTCAAGGATACTAGCAAGGATCTAAACATGTAATCTCTAGATCTAAAATATGTCTTTCTACTACTAGATCAAACACTTAGAGTTATAAAATCACAATGAACTAAAAAATGGGTTTCTATTTCAAATTAATCATGACAAATGACATTTTCTTTTGCTTTTTCTTTTTTTGAGGGGAAATGACATTTTCTTTATATCTAAACAACACTCATCTTGATTTTTTACCGAAAGAAGTTATTTCTTTAATTGTTCATGCTGATTGGTATTGCTCGGTCAAATACATTTTTTAAAAGTTGTTGGTAATTTTATGAGTTTGTTGAAATAGTTGAAAAATTTTGGATAACTAATTTACCAAAAAATTTGACTAAATTTAAAAAACCGCCACATCATTTAAATATCTCTAATAAACATGTATTTTTTCAACTCAGTATACACTTCAACATTTTCTATGGTTAAATCTCACCAGCCCAAAAATAAAGAAATTTGAAATAATATAGGTCGAATAAAACAAATGGTATGAAAGGGAAGAACATTGAAAAAACTTAAAATTAATGTAGAAACAATAAACGTAAAAAAAAAACTAAGAAAACAATATATAATAATGTTCAAACTCCAAGAAAGCCAACAATTTATTGAATCATATAAAATATTAGGCTAAGAGCAGCCACAAAATCGAGATTGACACTACATATTCAAAAAAAAATACTAAGAGATTAGGTGTATTGATTATTTCACTTATATGTTGTTTAACATCTAATTTTGCATCCAATTAATGTGTAACTTTAACTCATACTAGATGCATTAACATCTCTCTTTTATGTGTGAGACTCTATACGTCTGCGATATAAGGGCATAGCCAAATAAGGTCTGATAAAGGCACATCATACTAAAAAAGGTGGGTTGTTGGTGGTTTCATGCAAGAAATTTTTGATCCTTTCTTTCGTGAAAAGAGATAAATTAAATTAGAAAGAACAAAAAAAGGAAAAATATGAAAGAAAAAAATTGAACACGATAAAAATGATAAGGAAAAAAAAAGTAGTTTGTGGTTTGTCTATGAGAGTATAGAGAATAGAGTGACCACACGAGTGAAATTGATACCCCGTCTTCATTTAAAATTTGTAATAAACATATATTTTATTAACTCAACATAACGCATCTATATTTTCCCATTATCAGATCACACCAAACACCAAAATTGAAGGAATTTGAAATAACTGAGGTTGAATGAAAAATAGCATCAAATTGAATGACATCCAAAAACTCAAATTTAAGATAAAAGAATTAAGCAAGTGACATCAAAAAACTAAACAAGAAAAAGAAAGGTCATCGTATTGTTGGGATTTTTATGTGGGGAAGGGGGACTACAATGGGTTGGATAACTACATTAGGTTAAGAGCAACCACACAAGTGAGGTCGACACCTTATCTTCATTCCTTAAGGCATAGTGTATATGAGTCATCTCACTTATATGTGTCTCACTATCTACTCTTGCATCCAATGTGAAACCTTTAACATATTTCCATTAAGTGTGAGACTCTCTCCATCTATGATCTGGTAACATAGCCAAAAATTATATGGTAAAAAAGGTGGGTTGGTAGTGATTAAAATGAGGGAGGTTTCTTCTCTTTTATTACAACAGAAAAGAGAGAAAATAAATTCAAAAAATAAAGAAGATTAAAAAATAAATTTGAACATGAGAGAAATGATATGAAATAGAGTGAGTTGTTGGTAATTTTACAGGTTTGATGAAGGACGTGGAGCTTTTTGGATAAATGTTTTACCCAAAAATTAGACTAAATAAAAAACGTCACGCTATTTTAAAATTTCTAATAAACATGTATTTGTCAACTCAATAGAACACATATGCAGTGTGCTATTGTCAAATTCAACAAGAAGTGAAAGAATTTGAAATAATTAACGTTAAATAAAAAATATAGCATGAAAACGAATAAATCCAATAATTAAAATTTAAGATTAAAAAAAGTTAAACAAACGACATTAAAAAATTAACAGACAATTTATCTTAATTATGGAACTTCCGTACAATTGAGAGTGACACCACATCTTCACTCAAAACTAAACAAGTGAGACTGACAACACATTTTCACTCAAAACTCTAAGGTATTAGGTATATGGGTCATCTGACTTATATATTATTCAAAATCTATTCTTCCATCCAATGTTGAACATTCACTCACACTTGACACATTAATATCTCTTAATCAAATGTTTGATTATCCCCGATCTAATTAAAATACATAGTCAAATAAGGTTAAATGGAGACACAACATGTTCAAAAGGGTGGGTTATAATTAGTTTCAAGGATAAATGTTTATGCACTTTTCTTACTGGTAGAAAAGAGAAAGGAAATTAGAAAGAAAAAACCGAATACAAAAAAGGAATTTGAACATGAGAGAAATTGAAAAAGGAAAAAAAATATGTATAGTGCATGTTTTAAGAGTAAATGGAACATAGTAAATTGATGGTAATTATATAAGTTTGTTAAAGGAGTTGATGAATTTTGGGTAATTATTTTACCAAAAAATTAGACTTAATTTAAGAAAACTTCACTTCATTTTAAAATGTCAAATGAACATGTATTTTGTCAGCTTAGTATAACACATCTGCATTTTTTCATTGTTACATCTGACCAAATACCAAATGAGAAGGAATTCAAAATAATAGAACTTGAATAGAAAAATAGCATGAAAGAGAATAACATACAAAATCTAAATTTTAAGAAAAAAAAATTAAACAAATGACATCCAAACACTAAGAAAATAGTTCATCATAATGTTGGGACAATAGAGGGATCTCACATTGAGTTGGATCATCATATTATGCCAAGATTAATCACACAAATGAGATCGACGCCACATCTTAACTTAAAATTTACAATAAGCATGTATTTTGTCAACTCAACATAACACATCTACAATTTTTCATTGCCAGACCTCACCAAAGACAAAAAAAAAATGAAGTAATTTAACATGATAGACGTTGAATACAAAAAATAGCATCAAAGCGAATGATATACAAAATCTAGAATTTAAGATAAAAATATGATATATTATAAAACCAACAAAATAATTAATCACAATGTTGTGACATTCAGATGAGCATAAATTGGGTTGGATGATCACACATTAAGTTAAAATCAACCACAACAATGAGATTGATACCAGTTCTTCACTAAACCTTAAGGCACTAGATACACATGTCATCTTACATTTAACCTCAACATCTACTCTTGCATATGTGAATTTTAACTCACATATGACACAATAACATCTCTCATAAGTGTGAGACTGTTTGCATTTATAATACGGCGACATAGATAAATAAGGTCATACTCAGGCACAAAATGGTAAAAAAAGTGGGTTTGTAGTGGTTTTATGGAGGGGTGTTTATGTTCCTTTCCTTCATTAGAATAGAGAAAATAAATTTGAAAAAGGAAAAAGATGAAAAAGGAATTTTGACATGAGAGAAATGGCAAGGAAAAAAAAAAGTGTGTGCTTTAGCCGTGAGAGTTTGAAAAATAAAGTGAGTTGCTGGTAATTTTGTTGGTTTGGTGACGGCTTTAGAGATTTTAAGGTGATTATTTTACCAAAAATCAAGCTCAATTTATAAAAAAAAACGCTAAATCATTTTTAAATTACTTATAAGCATATATTTTGTCAACTAAGCACAACACGTCTACATTTTTCGTTGTCCGATTCCACCAAAAACTAAAGTTAAGGAATTTGAAATAATGAAGGTTGAATGGAAAAAATAGCATAAAAATGAATGACATTCAATACATAAAATTCAAGATAAACAAATGACATCCGAAAATTAAAATATTAGTTCACCGAAATGTTGGGACTTCCGGGGGATCCTACACCGAGTTTGATAGCCATATTAGACTAAAAGAAACCTTACAAATGAGATTGATATCACATCTTCACCCAAAACCGTAAGACATCATGTATATGGGTCATCTCACTTATTTATTGTTCAAAATCTACTCTTGCATCCAATATAGAACGTTAACACACACTTGACACATTAACATATCTTAAACAAATATGCAACTCTTTGTGTCCTTAATTATTAGACACAATCAAATAAGGTCAAACGAAGGCATATCATGTTCATATATGTTGGTTTGTGGTGATTTCATGGAGGTATGCTTATTTTCCTTTCATTCATGAGAGGAATGAAAGAAAATTAGAAAGAAAAAAAACGGATATGAAAAAGGAATTCGAACATGAAAGAAGATAAAGGAAGCAAAATAAGTACTGTGTGTTTTGTTGGCAAGAGTATATGGAACAATGTGAGTTACTGGTAATTTTATGGGTTTGTTGAACGAGTTTTCGATTTTTGGGTAATAATTTTACCAAAAATTTATATTTAATTAAGAAAATGCAACTTTCCATTGTCACTTGCCACCAAAGTCCAAAAGGGAACGAACGAGTTTCAAATAATAGACGTTGAATGAAAACAAATTCACATAAAAGATACTGATATCCTAAATTCACAAATGAGTTTGACCATACTTCTTCTCCACAAACCTTAACATTAGGTATATGTGTCGTATCAGCTATATATTTTTCAACATCTACTCTTGCAATCAATGTGAAACTTTTACTCACACTTGATACATTAACATCTCTACCTTAAGTATGAGACTCTCCGCATCCATGGTCTACCACTAGGAACCACTCCTGATTCCCCATAAAATCGAACCAAAATATGATATCATCGTTGGACCTTATGGGAAAGACAACATTGGTGTTGATCAACCCATTGGACATAAAGCAATCACACAAAGAAGAATGCATTCTAGCCCGTGCTTGGCACGAGTATCTGTAACACCCACGACGTGGCTTTCGATATCCCGCCAGTTGGATACGAAAGGTTCCCACCAGTTGGAACGTGCACTATCCGTAAGGATGACCCCACGTTAATAAGAGGAACCGAATCACATCGGAATGAGAGGGATCCGGAGGCCGTGTAGGTATGGGACTACATGGTTGAAGGAAGGCTTATAAGAATTGTTAGGTACTACCCATATCAACAAGATGCATCTTCTTTTCGGTAGCCTATTCCATAAGAACTCCACAGTTAAGCGTGCTTGGCTTGGAGTAGTACTAGGATGGGTGACCTACCGGGAAGTTTCCCGGTAAGCATGTGAGTGAGGACAAAGCATGCTGAAAAGACTCGTGTTGGTTTGTGGGGTTAGTCGGCAATCCTGAAAGCAGTCTGGGATGTTACAGTATCCATTAATGATACCCGATCTTCATCGAATATTTCATATATGATGGAATTCTGGCCCGTGCTTGGCACGGGTATCCATACTAGTATATAAAAGTTAACCCGGGTGATTATTTTAACCCTAATTTTAACATAAACTCTAATGATTGGATTTACTGTTTTAACCTTAACGTTTATTTTCAAATATAACCTTATCTGCTTCTTACTCTTTCTCCTTGATCTTAAACAACTTCTCTTCTTATATATAAAAGTTAACACGGGTGATTATTTTAGCCCTAATTTTAACATAAACCCTAATGCTTGGATTTACTGTTTTAACCCTAATGCTTATTTTCAAATATAACCTTATCTGCTTCTTACTCTTTTTCCTTGATCTTAAACAACTTCTTCCTACTCTTTCTCCTTGATCTTAAACAACTTCTTCCTCCTCTTTCTCTTAATCCTACTCACCAACACTCTATAATTGCTTGATGAATGTTTAGTAGTCCTATTAGTATTAACTGATACTAGTTTATATTTTTAATTTCTATTTTTAATTTCCGTTACAAACATTACAAGCAGATTATAAGACAAGAGTTTCACACATATATGCTGAAATGTCACTACAATTTGTTTAATTCTTTTATTTCCAATACTGTCAACAATAGTAATTTGTTTTCTACGGTATGTATATATGCTAATTCCCTTTCTTTTCTTTTTTTTTTAAACAAACTACTAACGTAACCAAACATGAGACTCCTTCACATCAGAATTACTTCCTCTCCTCTTACTTGCACTTATTCTTCACTGGTTTAAAGTATAAATCATTCTTTCAATCCCTTTCAATATTTTGTAGGTCCTCTGGTGAAAAACCCTGTTTCTGATCTGGACAAAGCAATCAACAAGCTGAGACTCAAATACAGATTATATATCGTTGAATATGACATTGATGTTGTATATGTTTGCTGCGAAATATACCTATTCTTAATTATTTGCATTCTATTTTATCAATGTTTGTACTGTTTCAATTTTATCAACATTTGTGATGTTTTTGTTTGTTATTTATCAAGTTTGAAGTATTGGTCGACAAAGTAAACTGAGCATTTTTCCTCGCAAAGGGATGGAAAGAAATTCGTGACATTTACGGAATCAGTCTTGGTGCCTGGATTACCTTGGTTTTTGTGGGTGACGGGCAATTTGATATACGATTGACTGATAGGTTTCACAAGAGTATCCCCTACCCCGTTTTTGATCCCCCTATGCATTTCCTTCTTGACAAGATGAATCTGCAAGCAACTTTCGATGACTATCTCCCCCCAATAACATATCTTCTCGCTTAGTGTGGATGGTGCTGCGTCAGACAATTCAAATGTTCAGATGGTAACTATTATCAATCTTTTGTGAGTGCGTAAAGTTTTAATCCGTAACACATTTGATGAAATTGTTTGTCGCAAATGTCTGTAGGATGTACCAAAGGTTGAGGACTCATGCAACAATACATGTGTGGTTGACACACCAACCACCAAAACAGGTGCTAAGAGGTCCTATAATAGCATTGACTCTGTGGCTGTTGATGATGGTGAAGCTGGCCAGGCGTCGGCCACAAAACCTACCAGATTTGTTCGTGTCAAAATTGAGCCTAAGGACGACAAAGATGTTTAGCTTGCTCGAATGCTGTAGCCGTTTGCTTTGTTATCGAATTCCTTCAATCTGCATAAATCAGACATTTAATAATCCGTGTTTGGTTCAGTCTTTGAAAAATGTTGGTGTCTACCTACTGTCTCTTATTTTTTCACATGGACAATTGTACGTCGCAATATCGAGGGTTACTTCAATGGATGGTTTAAAGATGTTGATCAATGATGAGGACAGCCAAGATACTGATGTGACATCAAATGTGGTCTACGCAGAAGTTTTCTGTAATGTGTAGCACTTTGTTTTGTAGTATTGTTGTTATTGCATATTGGTACTATTTTTATGTTGACAGACGTTGGATTTTCTTTTCTTCAATAAACTATGTCATTAAATTTATATGTTATGTTACCGCAACAGGGTCGATGTCGTGGAAATTGTTTAATATGGTACATTACAAAGGTTTCTGACAATTTATTTTATGAATTGAATTATACTATTTTTTCGATTCAAGTAAAATGTTTACTTTCATATTTGCGTAATATTTGTTCTTTCGTATGACCCGTGCGTTAGCACGGGTCGATGGTCTAGTAAATCTCTAAACTAGATAAAGGCCATGATATATGCAGTTTTGGCCAATAATATAAGGCTGAGTGAGATCAAGGATATCAGATTAGTCATTTGACGGGTCCTTCATCAATGCACTTTACTAGATGTCCCATCCCGTTTAAAGAATCGTTGATAAATGCTTTGTGTCTAGCATACAGTTTGTGTATAAATTCAGTTGGCTCTGATTGATTACGGTGGTCTTGACTCAATTGATTGCTTGTAGAAATACTTCATCATCAGTTTATGATTTTAATGCTAGCCTTTTATGCTGAACTAAGTCTATCGTTCATGGTACATGGTTGGATGTTCCTGACTTTTCTTGCCTTTGAATATGTTCTGTTATGGCTTGAAATATTGATTCTTCTTGAATTGTGTGTTTGTGCAATGTGCATGCTTCTTTTGTTTTCAAAGAAATAATTTTGCCTAAGAATTTTGATCTCTCGTATACTCCCTCCATTTCAAAATATAAGCAAAATTCACTTTTTAGGTTCATTCATTTAATTATATATGTGGTCCATATTATGAACCACATACATCATTAAATGAATGAACCTAAAAAGTGAATTTTGCTTATATTTTGAAACGGAGGAAGTACTAGTGCTCTATTGTGATTTGAAGGAACCTTGCCAATTTCTCCTCAATCGTCATCATCTCAAAAGCATGGGCAACTCAAAACATCTCTTTTTAATTTTATCAACCAATTGTATGTGTGTATGATTTTATTCTTGATTGTCCTTGTTTAGGACTAATCAACTTAAAGTGAATGTAAGTTTCCTTTATGTTGTAATGTTGAACAATTAATCTCTTTTATGCAATTGGTTGGATTTATCCTTATTTATTAATTTTGTTAAGTCTGCATCAACTTAACTAATTTTTTTCCTCCACTAATCCCTTATTACGTTTGCAACAACTCTATCCTAAAATTTTGGCTCTAAATTTGCATCATATATGTTTTTCATTTCTCTCTCTAATAACCTTGAATATTTTTCAAAGCAAAAATTTAATAGATATCTTAATCCTTATCCATATTATTTATTAATTTTATTAGGTCTGCAGTAACTTAACCTATTGTTTCTGTAGATTTTTTTTTAATTTAATAGATATCTTAATTCTTATCCTTATTATTTATTAATTTTATTAGGTCTGCAGCAACTTAACCTATTGTTTCTGTAGATTTTTTTTTTTGACAAGTTGTACACTTATTTAATACGTTTACAAACAGAATACCCTAATTTCCATGCAAAATCGGCTACCCTAAATAATTTGTTAGGAACCATGAACTGCATTAATTTTTTGTGTTTAACTATAAAAGTAATAAATAAAATTGATCCATGCAACAATATAATTTTGTATTCTTTTTATTTTTTTCTTTATAATTTTTTTATTATCATTTGATTGTAATATTGTATCTCTAATAATCTAATTTGTGTTTATTGATCGACCAATGATCTTAGGGTTAAAGATTATTTATTGGTCTCTATTATAGTCGAGAAGACCCGTGCGACGCACGGGTCAAAAGTCTAGTTTGTGTTAACATGCACCCCGTCTATCTGTTACGATTTAGATTTTTACTTCACAACCATGCAAAGATGCATCTTTTCCTTTTTTTTTCCTGTTTTTACGAAAGTGCAACCTACCTAGTGTTGATGCACATAAGTTTGTTATGTTTTGATTGGGATTGTTTTTGTTACAACCAACTCACCTGGTCAAAAAAAAAAATCGACGTTTTTTAAAAAACTTTCAGCCCTTTGGTTTCTTATTTGAGCAAAACAAACAAATAAGACCATCTACAATGGGGAGTCCTTCCCCTATTAAGCACCATTGTAAATAAGCACCCCCTTTGTGACACCAATGAATATGGTGCTTATGAAGGTGGGTGCTTGTATAGACACCCTCTCTCTCCTATTACTCATGGGCCTCACATGTACAATTAATTCTATTTTTTTTATATATTTAATTATTGTATTATTTTGATATTAAAAAATAATTATATAATATTGAATTTGATTCCCTAAAAATTAAAATAGTTGAATTTGAATTTGCTTGTAGCATAGCCGTTGGAAATTTTAGTTGACATTTCTTGTAGTCAATTACTCCTTAAAAAAAAAATCTGTACTTAATTACTTTATTTTTTCCTTCTTTGAATTTGTTTGTTTTTTTTAATAATTTTATAATTAAATTATTTCAATATTTTAAAATTATATAATTATGAATGAGTATAAAAATTATTGTTAAAATGTAATGATATAGAGTTATTGCTGGGACCCAATTGATAATTATTTTGAGGTGCTGGGTTAGAGAGATTGGGTGCTTATTACGTATTAATTATAAAACGAATGATGTGTACAGTCGGGACCCATTTAAGCACCCAAATGGGGTGCTGCATTATGGATGGTCTAATAGTTTCCAAGAAGCAAACTACAGAGAGTACAAAGGAAGAGCCTTCCTTAGTTAGATTCATACTCAAACTCAAACTAGTTTACCTTCTGTTTGAATGTGAGTTCCCGCGTCCTCTTACATATTGTTATTGCGGCTACTCACGGGTTAAATCTTCAACTTCGATTGTTAACATACATGATCAAGAAACCCAAACAAATTTTTCTGCATATGGTAACAAAGTCTATTAGGCGTTTAGAAATTAATGTTTTTGATTCAAGTTTCGCAAATTTAATTTTTGTGTTTATTTTAATTCTTTAATATCAATTTCTAAAAAAACAAGTGGGTGAAAGAGCGACATCGTTGACTTTCATGACTATATCAATAGGAGAATTATTTTGTGTTACCTCTTTTGTTGCATTCAAATTTTTTATAATTTTAGGTCATGGAGTCTATGATCTTGAATTGCATCGACAACATTCTTAAACATCAATGATCCTTTTGATGTTGCATCTCTTAAAGGAGCAACATTAATTGGAAGAAAAAAAAAACAAACTCTAAATATTTTTGACTTGTAATGGTACATGCCTAAAAAGTCCGACCTAATCATTCTTAGAGTTGTCGAATTAAAAAGCTCATGGCATTAAAAGCCGATAAGGTGATCATATCCAAGATCATCTAAGGTGACCACCTCGACTTACGACATGGTGCAACACAAGATCTTACCTTATGTACACCACAAAAGACGTCACGTCTTAAAACGACATGTGATACAATATAAATCCCATTTAAGAATGAAAGGAGTGCCGACGGGCTCCATCACCTTAAGTATCAACAAATTATTGGATATACATCGGGTAGTTCGTTCCACTTGCAAGGAGCTCATTTGATTCATTGAATAAGACCAAAAGTGGTTAACCATGAAAATTGAATTAGTTTCTTTTTCTTAGGTTGGGTTAAAAGCAAAAATGTATATGGGCCTTCATTATCTTCAAACAACGAATTTTATACTCTAACACCATAAATAGCATATGGTGCCCAATACACTTGTAACTCTCATCATATTCGAAATGAGTTGTAAAATGTAATTTACTCAGTAAAATATTTGATTACAGCGTCTCATTATTTATTAAGAATGTTTTTTTGGTAGTGACAGAGGTTTGAACCCCGGACCTTACATTACAACGTCTCATTATTTATTAAGAATGTTTTTTTGGTAGTGACCGAGGTTTGAACCCCGGACCTTACATATTTTATGCATTGTCCTAATCAACTGAGCTAAGCTTACGAGGACATTTCATTAAGAATGTTTGATTTACTATTATGTAGTATTCAATAATTTAAAAACATTTATCTTTCAATTTCTGTTATCCTTAACTTTTGTCCTTGTAGCGCATTAGCATCACTTTAAAAATTAATAATGTATGTTTTTATCAACATTTTTAGTTTTTTTGGTCAGTGTATTGCACATCTATGCTACGTTTTATTCTTGGCTGGAAAATATTCAATTCAATACTAGTGTAGTTTGCATGATTTGTTTTAGGCACTGGTGATTTGATTTGCGTGCAATCGGACATAAGAATTTGTCCCCACTGCCATGAACTCTCTGGCGATTTTCTTTGCGAAATTGCACTGTTCACTTGTCCCCTTCTAAAAACATTTCACTTCCATTAGGAACCACACTCAATCACCACCGCCATGTCTCAAGCCGCCACCAACACTTCACCACCGATACTTATACCTTGGCCTTGCCTCTATCAATCACCCCCAACTACAAATCTAAAGCCTGATGATCCAAAACCTGATCCAAAACCGACCAAATCTTTTGCACAGGCACTCTCTAATGTTTGTGATATTCCAAATTCTCAGCTTCCACAACCAGTCATCAAAGGAGATAGGGTCTCTATTACCATCCCAGAAGATGAATACGTGTATGGAATGGATGATTGCAAGCACAATCTGCACGCTAGAATCATCTACCCGAAAGGTTCAACACCCCTTACTGTGTTCTCTTTGCGCGCTAAGCTTGCTGCTCATTGGAAGAATCTGGGCCGTTGGGGTGTCCAAAATATTGGTAAGGGCTTCTTTGAATTTACCTTTGCTAGCTTAGAAGACCTTAAAAGGGTCAGATCTATTGGATCCTGGAATCTGAACCCAGGTTTTATTAAATTTTTTGCTTGGACTAGAGACTTTAGTGCTAGTTCACAGCAAAACACATCTGCTCAAGTATGGGTTAGATTTCATGGAGTTCCACAGGAATATTGGCGCAAAAGGATTTTGTTTGCTATTGCCAGTGCAGTTGGGACTCCAATCTGTACAGATGCTAATGCCTCCAGACCTAGGTGGGAAAGAACTTTTGGCCAATATGCAAGAATTTTAGTGGATATGGATGTTTCTCAGCCACTAAGAAGCAAAGTTCTTGTTGAAAGAAAAGGTTATGCTTTCTTTGTTGAAGTTTCATATGAAAACCTGCCAGATTTCTGTACTCACTGCAGGAAAATTGGCCACTATGTTGGAATATGTAACAATATCAGGAGAGAAGATAATGAAGAACAAATTAAGGCTCCTGCAAAGAAGAAGAAACCAACAAACACTGCAAAATATGTTCAAAAGGAGCAGAGGAAGATTCAGAATGAACCAATCTTGAATGAAGTAATGGAAGATGTGCCTTTGGAAAGAGACCAGAACAAAGGGAAGGCACCATTGGAAGCTGATATGGTGAGAAATGATGCAGATGCTGACCCTAGTGTAGGCATAGAAGATGAGGCTGTGGATTCAAATTCAGATGCTTCTGAATTTGTGGAGAATACACAGTTGGATGATAACAATAAAGAAATGTCATCAGATGAAGAAGCTAATTATGAGGATGCCACTAACCAAGAAATAGCCAACATGGAGTTTCTGAAGCAGTCATGGGCCAACATTGCTGAGAATGATGTAGCTGATGCTAGACTCTCGGCAGACATTGAAAGAAATCATGAGTCTGCAGATGATCCAGTAAATGCTGCAGACTTTGAGATGGTAATTAACAGGAAGAATAAGAAGAAGCAAAGATCAGCTCAAAACAAGATGCATGCAACCAGATCAAAGACTGGTAAATCTAAATCTTTGAAATGAAGAGCCTTTTTTGGAATGTGAGGGGTTTGGCTAATTCCCCATCAAGATTGGCCCTTAAAAGGTTTCTTTGTGTGAATAAACCTGACTTTTGTTTTATTAGTGAACCCTGGATGGAGTTTGAATCACTCCCTAGAGGTTGGCTGTCTAATTTAGGATATAAGCTCTTTGCTATGAACAATAGAGATACCCTCCAACCAAATCTTTGGTGTCTATGCACTTTTTCTCTAAACCCTACCATAGTTCAAACCACTGATCAATCTGTTGCTTTCACTTTTGATTTTAATAATGTGAAATGTGGAATGGTGGCAATATATGCTTCCACATGTTACATTAAAAGAAGACTTTTGTGGTCCTCTTTACAAACTATCCATCAATCTTTATCCATCCCCTGGAATTTCATAGGGGACTTCAATGCTATTTTGGGAGCATATGAAAGCAGGGGTTACTTTGCCCCATCTAGAATTCCTATGCAAGATTTTCAAAATTGGACAGACTCCAACCACTTTATTCACCTCCCCACCACTGGTGCTGAATTTACTTGGCAAAATGGAAGGAGTGGTAGAAGATTCACTGAAAGAAGACTGGATAGATGCATATGTAACCAATCATGGTTGGATATGTGTTCCTCTATATCAGTTTCCACCCTTTTAAGATCTGGTTCTGACCATCATCCTATCTTACTTGACTTTGAAGTAACTCAATCCAGATTTGTTTCTCAGTTCAAATTTCAGAAGATGTGGACTCTCCATGAAGATTGTAGGAATGTAGTAACCTCAATTTGGAACCAAAATGTTGTAGGTTGCCCTATGTATATTTTAAATAGGAAACTTCAGATGCTCAAAGTCAAGCTGAGATCCTGGAACAAGGATGTCTTTGGAAATATCCATCAGTTGGTCAAGGAAGCTGAAGCCAATTTACAAGACATACAAGTCCAACTTCAAACCTCTGGTTACAATGAAACCAACATCTCCTTAGAAAAACAAGCCCAAAAAAACCTTGAATTAGCCCTTAACAAAGAAGAGGTCTTCTGGCAGGAAAAATCCAAAGTGAAATGGCATTTAGAAGGTGACAGGAACACTGCATATTTCCATCGGATCACCAAAATCAAAAATACCACCAAATTGATTACTTCCATTAAAGATGGAGATAATACTCTCACTGACCAAAATCTCATAGCTAATCATGCAGTTAATTATTTTAAATCTTTATTTTGCACTAACATTGTTTTGCAGGATAGCTTGCTTGTGGATGAAGTAATCCCCAACATTGTTAAAGACAATACAAATCAAATGCTCACAATGCTCCCTACATCCGAAGAAATCCATAAAGCAGTTTTTTCCCTCAATAAGGAGGGTGCTCCAGGGCCAGATGGATTTGGTGCCATATTCTTCCAAACTTACTGGGATATTGTCAAGTCAGATGTTGAGAAAGCAGTTCTTCAGTTTTTCACTTCTGGTTGGATCATGCCTAATTTCAATTCCAACACAGTTGTTTTGATTCCTAAAGCTTCCAATGCAGATACTATGAATCAATTCAGACCCATTGCTCTGGCTAATTTTAAATTCAAAGTGCTTTCAAAGATTCTTGCAGATAGGTTATCTCAAATTATGCCAGCTTTAATCTCTAAACAACAAAGAGGTTTCATACAAGGTAGGAACATCAAAGACTGCATTTTTACTGCCTCAGAAGCCATTAATTTACTTGATTCTAAGTCTGTTGGAGGCAACATTGCTCTAAAAGTGGATATAGCAAAGGCTTTTGATACTCTTGAATGGACTTTTCTTCTTAAAGTTTTGAATAGCTTTGGTTTTAGTAATCTGTTCTATGATTGGATAAAAGCTATTCTTGGCTCTGCTCACCTATCAATATCTATTAATGGCTCTCAACATGGTTTTTTTCAATGTACTAGAGGAGTTAGACAAGGGGATCCTCTTTCCCCTCTTCTTTTTTGTCTTGCAGAAGAAGTCCTAAGCAGAGGGATTTCTAAATTGGTGGCAGATGGTGATATAGAACTCATGTCAGGCACCAGAAATTGCAGGGTTCCTTCTCATACCTTATATGCTGATGATATAATGATTTTCTGCAAAGGGAAGATTTCTTGCATCAACTCTTTGATTAAGCTTTTTTCTAGCTATGCTCAAGCTTCTGGCCAGATTGTTAGTCCCAGCAAATCAACTATTTATGCTGGTTCTATTCCTCAAGCTAGATTGAATGCCATTGTTGACCTCATTGGATTTCAGGTAGGATTCTTACCTTTTACTTATTTAGGTGTTCCCATTTTCAAGGGGAAACCCAAAGCTAGACACCTCCAGCCTATTGCAGACAAAGTTAAGGCAAAGATGTCAGCTTGGAAAGCATCTTTGCTATCCATAGCAGGGAGAGTTCAACTTGTCAAATCAATCATTCAGAGCATGTTAATTCACTCTATAACAGTCTATGACTGGCCTATGTCTCTGATTAAGGATTTAGAGAAAGCCATCAGAAACTTCATATGGAATGGTTGTATTGATAAAAGAAAACTTGTAGTTGTGGCATGGAAGAAAATTTGTAAACCAACTGATCAAGGAGGCTTGGGAATTAGATCCTTGAAAAGGTTAAACCAAGCTGCTAATCTAAAACTCTGCTGGGATTTATTTCACAAGAAAGAAGATTGGTCAGAATTGCTTATTAGTAGAGTCTTGAGAAGAAGAAGAGTCATTTCACATCATATTGCATCGTCAATCTGGTCTAGTATTAAATCTGAATTCAATATCATGTTGGAAAATTCAAATTGGCTCCTTGGAGATGGTAGTAAGATTTTTTTTTTGGACTGATAACTGGTGTGGAATTCCTCTTAATACTTATCTTTCTATGGATGAAATGGTTGATGACAACACTCTTGTTAGTGATTATATTCAAAACAATTGTTGGAATCTGCCTGATCACTTCTCAGTTGATTTCCCTGAGGTTTGGAATCTTGTTCATCAAGTTGCCATCTCTATTCAACATAAGGAGGATGAGCTGGTATGGTGTGCCTCTACCACTGGGAATCTATCTTTCAAGGATGCTTATAATTTTAAAGATGTCCCTTCGCAATCCATTCATTGGGCTAAATCTATCTGGTCTCCTAATGTGCCTCCTTCAAAGTCCCTCCTGGCATGGAGACTGATGAATGATAAGTTACCTGTTGATGATAATTTAAAGGTAAGAGGCTGTGCACTCCCATCTGTTTGTAATCTTTGTATGGCTGCTGAAGAGTCTTCTTTTCATCTATTTTTTGAATGCTCATTTGCAATTCATCTGTGGTGTTGGTTGGCTTCTGTTCTAAGTCAATCTCTTCACTTCTCAGCTCTAGATGAAATTTGGAGCCTGAGCGAAAGAGGTTGGTCACCTCAATGTAGATTAGCTATCCTTTCTGCTGTTATCAATATTTTATCTGCTATTTGGAATGCTAGAAATATGCATAGATTCAGAAACAAAAAGATAAATTGGAAGAGTGCCATATCTCAAATCATTGTTGATGTTTCTCTGTCTGCAAGTTACTCAAATCTGCCTGCTAGTTCTTCAATTCAAGAATTTTCAATTTTAAAGGCTTTTAATGTTTCTATTAATCCTCCAAAGGCGCTTCTTGTCAAGGAAGTCATCTGGAGTCCACCTATTTCTGGCTGGATCAAAGGCAACTGTGATGGAGCTTTTGCGGCAGGGAAGGCTGCTTGTGGAGCAATCTTTAGAAACTCCCACGGTCAATTTATGGGGTGCTTTGCAGAAGGTCTTCACAATGGGAACTCTCTTTTTGCTGAACTCATGGGTGCCATGAGATCCATTGTATTTGCTATTTCAAAAAATTGGCGAAACTTCTGGTTAGAAACTGATTCCATGTTAGTGGTTCAAGCTTTCAAATCTCAGGACATTGTCCCTTGGCAACTTAGAAACAGATGGAGCAATTGTCTTAACATTACATCATCCATGAATTTCATAGTTTCTCACATCTTTAGGGAGGACAACACTTGTGCAGATGCTCTTGCTAACATAGGTCTGACACTAGATAATTTTGTTTATTATTACTCTTTACCTATACAAGTAAGGAGTGATTATGTTAAAAATAGGCAAGGCTGGCCTAGTTTTAGATTTAATCACTCTTGAGAAGGTTTAGGCTTGGTCCCCCTTCTCTCTTTTTGTAACAATCTTTTTTTGGTTATATATATTAGGGGTAGTAGCTTCCTGCTACTTCCTTGTTTAAAAAAAAAAAAAAATTTGCGTGCAATTACGTTTAATGATTTTCTTTTATTTTAATAAGCTACAGTACTTTGTAAGATTTGAATGAAAGCGTGAGATCCGCATATATGAAATACTAGAATTTAACAAGATATACGAAATAATATAAAATATATATACTCTACCCAAAAAAAAAAAAAAAGATTTTATTAAAAAAAAAAAACATGTAGTTCAACGAACACTTTCTAATTATTGCTGCATTAACCCTTCAAAATATTTCAAATTATTAATTGATTTAAATATTGCACCAAAAAAAATAATTGATTAAAATAGCGTAGTAGTGAAGAAAAGATGGAGGAGTATGATCACAAAAAAAAAGAAGGATGATGCAAGATGAAAACAGAAAATAAATGAAAGTACACCCAATATTAAATATCAATAGAATAGAAAGAAAGTCTAGGTGCGGCTTATTGGAGGAAAATGCGGGTGTGTATGTGACTTGGTTTCTTTTTATTGTGTGTGTGTCTCTGAAACTGAAAGAAGAGAGAGAGAGAGAGAGAGAGAGAGAGAGAGAGAGAAATTGAAAAAAATCCAAATATCCGAACCCAAACTAAAGAATCTTTCTTTCATGATCAATTGCTGAGAAAACCTATGCTAATTGCTATGCATCCTCAAACATACTCAACTTCACTCTCAATTATTTTTCATCATTCTTCCACACCTTAACTCAATTCAATCAACGATAAGGTTTACATTTCTAATCTCTCTCTTTCCTTCCTTCCTTCTTAATTTGCTGCTTAATTAACAAAACAGTTTTTACTTTACCACTCTTCTCTCTTTTTAATCTAATCCTTCAATTCTAAATACAGTAACTTTCTCAATTTCCAACAGAACAGATCTCTCTACATAATCAATTTCATTTTAATTTGGATCTACTTTCTCAACTGCAAATGGTAGGTCCCTAGGTTAATTAAGGTTTCCACTCTCATTTATTAATTGAAGTTATTATAGTGACAGGAGGATTAAGGGGTGTGGTAGTTTTTTTTTTTGTAATAATGATTGATATTAAGTATTAACCACGCTGATTTTTTTTTTCTCACTCTGCACTGAACAGAGAAATTAAAACTTAATGAATTGTGCATGATTATTGTTGAATTTGATTTGTAGGGAATGGCGACTCCGGTTGAGCCTCCAAACGGGATAAGAATTGAAGGAAAGCATTATTTTTCCATGTGGCAAACCCTCTTTGAGATTGACACCAAATATGTGCCGATTAAGCCGATTGGTCGAGGAGCTTATGGGATTGTTTGTTCTTCTGTCAATAGAGAAACCAATGAGAAAGTTGCAATTAAGAAGATACAGAACGCGTTTGAGAATCGCGTTGATGCTCTTAGAACTTTGCGCGAACTGAAGCTTCTTCGACATCTTCACCATGAGAATGTTATTGCTTTGAAAGACATCATGATGCCTAATCATAGGAATAATTTTAAGGATGTTTATCTCGTTTATGAACTCATGGACACCGATTTGCATCAGATTATCAAGTCTTCCCAAGCACTTTCTAATGATCACTGCCAATATTTCCTCTTTCAGGTATGAATTATTGTTAGGGTAACCCAAAATTCTTGATGTCAAATATATCATTTTTTTCTATCATGAACATTTTGGTGTTATATTGTTATATGTGTACGCAATCTGTATATATTATTCTGGAGTTAACACAATAGGAAACAAACTTGTGTAACTCATTTGTTGGTTTGCGACTATCTTGGAGAAGGGCTTTGATTAAATCTTAATTCCTATTCAATATGGCAATATCTCATACTATATGCTTACAAATAATTGTGTTTTAGTTGCATATTGCATTTTACCCCATCTGAACCTATAGCACATCCAAAGAAAATCTGCCCTTTACATCATACTTGCAGTGGCAGCAGATTTGCAGTGCTTTGCTGAAGTTATAAACTATTATAATCATTTGCATTGCTCAAATGATTATTGGATTTACTAATAGAAATTTTTTTGGTCGTAGTTGCTTCGGGGATTGAAATATCTACACTCAGCTAACATCCTGCATCGTGACTTGAAACCTGGGAATCTTCTAATTAATGCAAATTGTGACCTGAAAATATGTGATTTTGGGTTAGCACGCACAAACTGCAGCAAGAACCAGTTCATGACGGAGTATGTTGTCACACGGTGGTATAGGGCACCAGAACTCCTACTTTGCTGTGACAACTATGGGACATCTATTGATGTATGGTCTGTGGGATGCATCTTTGCTGAGCTTCTTGGACGTAAACCTATTTTCCCTGGTTCAGAGTGTCTCAACCAACTAAAACTGATTATCAATATCCTTGGCAGTCAAAGGGAGGAGGATATTGAATTTATTGATAATCCAAAGGCAAAGAGATATATCAAATCACTTCCATATTCTCCCGGAACCCCCTTTTCCAGACTTTACCCCAATGCACATCCACTGGCAATAGATCTACTCGCAAAGATGCTTGTTTTTGATCCCACAAAAAGGATCAGTGTCACCGAAGCGCTTCAACATCCTTTCATGGCCTCTCTCTATGATCCTAATTCTGACCCTCCGGCCATCATTCCAATTGATCTTGACATTGATGAGGATCTAGGGGAAGATGTGATAAGGGAGTTGATGTGGAGTGAAATGCTTCATTACCATCCTGAATCTACTATGGGAAGTGCAGAGTTGTGCTCTTGATATTATTATCTTCAGGGTTCTTTTTTGTTATGTTCCCTTTTGTTGGTACCAATAGTGTCTAAGGTAATAGCTTGCTTTGAATAACTAGGAGGGCTCTTTCATAAGTGAGCTCAATATCTATTCAGTTTTCTCTTTGTTGAGAACAGAGAAAACTGCTAAAGTATGTCCATCTTGAAAAAACATGAAACTCTGTTTGCTGATGAGGCATGATAGTAGTTTTTAACCACCATGCTGAGACATTGATTTTGTCTTGAACTTTGTATTGTATTTGCCATGTATATAATGTGTCTTTTTTTATTATAATAAATAACGTGTCTTTCTTAAAACCATTCTGTAAATTAGGTCTCATGTTTAGCAGTATCACATTTGAAGTACAAACATCTATATTTTTTCTAAGTTGAGCTTATCATATATGATTATAAGCTAGATTCTCTTTATGCATCCGTGCATTAGCACACGCTCATTCTCTATGAACTCGGCAGTTTTTCATCAACTTGCTTAGAAATGCCAATGGTACTTGACTTTGGAGTTTGAAATCTTGCACTTATTTTTGAGAGATTCACATCTTGAAGGGGCCTTAGTTGCCAGCTACAGAAGGCTGCTCTTAGTTGCCTCGTAATCAACCTTTCACTGATTTAAATTCATCTCATCTTTGACAATATCTGTAAGGCTGTTAGTATCCGTGAAAAGACCCAAAATAAAATAAAATTACTTCTTCTAAAAGTAACCGTGCACAATTTTTTAATTATTATGATGGAAAATGAAATAAAAAAAACTCACATATATGAAATTAATCTTGTGATTAAAGTTGTAAGTTGTGATTTTAAATACTATTAAATTATTTCTATGCCGAAAAGTTATACTTCATCCATTCTAAATTATACGTCATTCTATAAATTTTACTCCCTCCGTTTCAAGATGAGTGTCGTTTTAGATGTTTACACATATATTAAGAAACACAATGATTAAAAGAAAGAGAATAATTATTTTACCAAATTATCCTTATTAACTATTGGTTAGTTTTAAAAGTAATACTTTGGAAGTAGTGTGCAGAGTATTAATTGGAGGGTACAATTGAAAAGAAAAAGTTATTATTGCATTGGAAACTGAAAGTGACATTCATTTTGAAACAATTTTTTTTGGCTAAAGCGACACTCATTTTGAAACGGAGGGAGTACATATATTAAGAAATGCGACACTCATTTTGAAACGGAGGGAGTACATATATTAAGAAATACAATTAATTTTGTATAGAAAAGAGTAATTATGAATTGTTTTACAAAAATATTCTTCATTAATGGTATGGAAAACATAAATTAAAAGAAATGGAAAAAGATAACGTAATAAATAGTAAGGGGCATAATGAGAAATAAACATCAATTATTCATTGTTATTGTAAAGTAACATATAGTTTTGATTTTTTGTTGCTAACATGACCTATAATTTGAAGCGGGGGAGTAATAAATAATATATGTTGACTCACTTTAATATAGAGCACAAGTGGTAGATATTTGGATCGTAATAACTTGGTTCAGAATTGATCCTTACCGATGCGTGTGAAAAAACATATCTTTACTCAAATCAAAAGAAATATTCCATTTGTCCTTTTTCATAAGAGCACTTTACAAAAATTATGAGTATTAAAAAAAATGGTTGAAGTAGTAAATTTGTCTGGAATGTGTGTGACTATTACCAAACTACCCCTGATGTATTAACATATTCAATGTTGATTTTTCATATTTCAAGACAAATTAGTACAATTAATTAGGGATATATTTTTAAAAAAGAGAGTAATAAATACATCAAGAAATTTATATAAGGTCTTATATTTAATGACAATTTTTTTTGAGGAATGTTATTTGAACAACTCTTTCTTGAGACAACTTCTTGGACAACTAAAATTTACAAAAAAATTTAGATAGTGGCACAAAAACCAAAGCAATAGAGATAGAAATTAAAAAGAGAAGAGTAATGATATTTTGACATTCATTTGATGACAACTTTGTTGACAACCTTGTTTTTCTCACTTTTTATTGGTCAAAAACAATGGAGAGAGAAAAAGGAAGACATAGGATAACAACATCATGTGAGTATGAGAGAGAAAGTTGTGCAAAAGTTGTCAAAATATCATTTCTCAAAAATGTGAGTTTGAGAGAGAAAGTTGACACAAAAGTTGTCAAAAATTAGTTGTTTAAATATCATTTCTCATTTTTTTTAAACAGTTTTCACATTTATGCTTTTTAGTAATAAAATATTGTTTTAAAATAATTGATTTATTTCACTTTTCAATGCAATATTAATTACTTTCCTAAGAAAAATGCAATATTAATACTTTTTTTTTCTCAATTAAACACTATACTCCCTCCGTCTTACAATAATTGTCACTTTAGCATTTTTTCTTTTTCTCAAAATAATTGTCACTTTACAATATCGATGCAACATTTATTACTTTTTTCCTCTATTATACCCTTATTTATTGAATTTCATCCAACTTAACTACTCTACTAACTACAATTAATAAGAATATTTTAGTAAATGCCACTAATTTTACCATTGAAATCAACACAATTAATCATTTCATTAATAATCGTGCACAAACCTTAAACGACTAATATTGTGAGACGGAGAGAGTAATTAATAGTACTCAACATTATCCGCTTTACATTTAAATGGTGAATGCACCAATATTTAACAAGGAAATTCAAAATCATTTTTTTCCTCTTTCACTTGCACACTCTTCTTTTTCTTAATATGTGTGTAATATGGAAAAAAAAAATGCTCTTATTATTTTACGGAGGGAGTAAAATTCTAGGAGTAAAACTAGGAGGAGATTCTGATGCTTTTTTGCTTTTGCCCCCATTTTACTGTTGGTTTTTATGTTCTTCTGTGTGTCTGTCACACTCACCATCATTCTCTTCTATATATTCACTCCTAGTTATTCATCCAACTTCCCCTTCCTCTATTCCTTTTCACCCACCTTCACCATTTTCATCTCCCCTTCACCTTGATCCTCTCACCCTTTTCTTTTCACAAATCTTCAGTGGTGGGTAAGGTAACTTTTTGATTTATTTATTTTTTCTTTCAAATTCTCTTTTGTAACTAACCCTACTTAATTAATTTCTCTGCAGGAATCTCTACTATGCCAAGTGTTTAACATTCGTGTCTCCAGTTCTCAATGAAATCATTCTTTCTGGGTTTATCATAAATTCATCCTTCAGACGTCAATGTCTCAACTCACAAAAGACAACGGTGAAATTCTGAATAGTGTAAATATCACAACACAACAGTACTATTTGAATGTTGAGGCAGAAAATTCAATATTGGTGAGCTTAGTCAAAGGTTTCAATCACTGAATAGTATAATTGGACTCATCAACACAAATGATGGCAATGGGTCCTCTTACTCGAGGGATTGTTATGAACAAAACATGATGTATCATAATCATTACCAGCCAATTACAACTTCTGCAAATGTTTTTCAGTGTTGAATGAGTAATGATAAGAAAATAAAATAAGAAAGGGTGGAATCATTCATGGTTTGAATCAATGAAAGAGTAAGAAATAATTATATTAGTAGTGTACTTAGGGGGTAGACAATGCTTTGGTGAGATAAATGAATGTTATGAGAACCAGTGAAGTACACTACTCAATTAAAATGTTGGTCGGTCCTATATTATCACCACTCACTGCTAGAGTGCTAGTACTAGCACTACCAAATTAGGGGTTTCTTTTATTTCCGTTTTTATTAAGTTGTGTGGTATTCTGTAAACAAACAAAAAAAAAAAAGTATTGTATTTTTGCTTAGTGTAAAAATATCACATCTTTCTACCCAAAATAAAATCACTTCTTTTTTTTGTTTCACATCATATCTATAAACCACTAAAAAGCATAAATGTGAAAACTGTTTGTCTAAATAGTTCACACAAAAAAATCAAGGGGAAATTACACTAACCTCCCCTAAGGTTTACGTAAATATACTTTACCTCCCCTCTATTTTCTCAAAAAGCAGTAACATCCCCTGCTGTCACACCCAATCCACCTTCCGTTAACATCAAAAAACATGAGAATGCTTCTTCTCTTTTTGACTATTTTTTTTTTCTTGTAACAACAATAATGGACTCTTGAGATTGAGACGAATCCTATATCTCAACAAATGAAAATGAATTACAAAATAATGACTCCTGCGACAAATAGGAGCAAGTTCGATGGCAAAATAAAGTTATCAATCAAATATCAAAACAGTTCAGATGGATCCCAAAATGATGAGAATTTACTCTGTAACTAAGATCTTCCTCTTCTAATGTATACAACTTTCAATTCAAACTATGCTGTACTGCAGCATCCACTCTTCTTAACATCTGAAACATCATCTTTACCAATATTGATAGTCTCTCCCTTAGGCACGGATGCAGAGATCAATGGAATTATTACAAAGGGATAGAAACCCAATTCTTTCATGTAAAGATCCAGAGGCTTAATGCTGATTGTAGAAGCATGTAATCTTGAAACAGAGACGTTGCCAAATAAAAACAACAGATTTTAGTCATTCTTCCCAATTGACTCATTATTGTTGACCTGTATTAATAATAATTACACTCTTAGTTGTTGATGTTATGCTATTGTATCTTTGCAACTCTAAAGCCAGATTCCACGGGACAAACGATGGAAGATGATGTTTTAGTTTTAACAGAGATAGTTAACGGTTGTTAAAAAAAAACAGAGATAGTTAACGGTGTTAAGTTGTAAGGGAGGTGAGTATCTTTTTTAAGAGACTTGAAGGGAGGTTAGTGTCTAATATAAAATTAGAGGGGGTGTCCATGTCATTTAAAAAGACCTCAGGGGAGGTTAATGTAATTTGCCCAAAAATCAACAATGCACACTTTTTTATATAAGCAACGACTATTTTCCACCATTTTAAGTTAGCTACAAATAAAGGATAATTTTGTAACTCACTTATTTTTGTTAAAATTGTTTCCATCATTTAGATGAAATTTCCAACGCATGTGGCTGTACTGTTTTATAAATTAGTCTCAATTCATTAAAGAGTAATGTAGATCTTACCACTGTTTCATCGTATGTTGAACATGATATCTAATTGCTTGTTTGTTTTGGTGTTGGGATGATAAGTTCATAGTTTCTCCAAAGAAAAATGATATTTGTATGGTTATTTTTGGACAACTTTTCAAATAACTCTCTCAAACTTTAGTTATGTTCTTAGTCCCTCCCACCATCTCCCTATTTTCTAAAGTATGGAAAAAAAATGACGATTTTACACGTGTAAAATTCATGTGGCTGTCAACTATTTCACACACATCAACATAAAAACTTATGATTGCTGATCTTTAAAAAAAACTTATGATTCTCTAAAAAAAAAACTTATGATCGTTGTTATCTTTAATTATTTTTAGAAGATATTATTGATAAAAACTTATGATTCTCTAAAAACTTATTTTTAGAAGATAAAAATACATGAACAGTTAATGCTATAGATCCTCAAATAAAATTAATGTTATAGATATTTTTGTAAACAATTTAGAAGATATTTCTGTAGATAATACTTCATCTATTTTAAAATATATGTGGTTGTCAATTATTTCATACATGATACATGGCAATATAGAACTTATGATGGTTGATCTTTAAAAATAAAAATTTATGATCGTTATTATCTTTAAAGCAAATGTTAATTTGTGCCCTCAAGAGCACATGTTAAGAAACTCCTTATAGAAATATACTTATCAAAAGTCGTGTATTTGACTTCTTAAAATATTATGATTTCCAATACATAGTTGCTTTTTTGGGTTCTTTAACATGTGCTCTTAGGGCACAAGTTAACATGACCTTATCTTTAATTATTTTTCTTATCCTAAAAAAAAAAAAATCATCTTCCTTTCCCAAAAAAGAAAAAATGGAATCATCTTCCTCACAAAGAATAAAAAAATCCTCTTACTAGTATTAATTTGAGAGAGATATGATTGAATGGGGGACTTGATATTTGAGCTGCATTCCCTTTTTCAGTTTCCACTATTGAGACCTAACTCCGTTATAACGGATACATAAAAAAATCATAAAGTCATAACTTTCAACTAACGGCGTTACAGCATTGGGTGCGCATTACCAGCGACAAGACAAGCCGAAGAAGACGACTTCAGACAAAACCTTAAATGACAACAACAACGAAATAATTTCCTCATTTTTCTCTCAAACTATCTTCATTTCATTTTCAATTTAACTGGTAATTCTTTCAACTCATCCTTTTTATTATTCTTTTTCTATTTTTAGCTTTTATCTTTAATAATCAACTTGTCTTCTTCATCATCATGCTTCAAAACCCTAACTTTTTCAATACTTATTCTAATCTACTTTAATGTCAATATTACTGCTTCCTTTTGTGAATTCATGGATGATTTTGCAACCTTTTGTTTATTTTTTTCTGAAATTTAATTTTTTAATGGTTTTTATGATTTATTGATAAAAAAGAAGAAGAGATTTTTACTTTTCTGTGTGTTTCATGGATTTGTGATGCGGTAGAAGAGATCAATCTTTTTGTATTGGGTCTAGAGCATATCTCAGTGGTGTGCTTTTATCTGGGTTAGTGTAGACAATCTAGTACCTTGGATACAAATTCAAGATGAGAGGAGGCTCTTTATGTTATTGCTGTGTCATTGATGTAGTAGAAGTGCTTTTTAACTATCGAGTATTGTTGCGAGTCTCGCTTTGAATTTTATCTGTCCTGAAAATGTGATTAAAAGTGGAAGGTATCCCCTCAATTTAATTGGTTTTCAGTTGACTTGAGTTAAGTCTAACCAAATTTTAAGAAGTAGTAGTACTATGACACTTGATAATTGCTCATACTAGCTAATTAATTTGATTGAATATAGATGAGACAATAGGTGTGTTTCTTTTAATGCTCTCTGGATGGTTTACACATACCATTAATCTGAATTTAATCAACTTCCCTTTTGTTTATTCTTCAGAAGGAGGTACGATTAGGTTTTCTCATTAGAAAATTAAGGTGGGTTTTTAATTTTATACTCTATTTTAGCTGGTATATAATTCGATGTGTTTTATTCATCTCGGTGGTTCTTTAGTTATCTATACAGTATTTAGTAACAGTGTTGTCAATTGTCAAATATCGGCTATAACACTGCTATAGCGTAGCAGAATTTAAACAATTTGTTATTGTTCTGCAATACGCTGTTTAGTACAGTGTTGTTTAATAGCAGCAATAGCGGTGCTATAGCACTGTAGTGTAGTAGAATTCGAACAAACCGCTATTCTTCGCAATGTGCAATTGACGACATTGCTTGGTAATAATGAGTCTGTCTGTGCAAACTAGATTGACTGTTGTGTATGTCCGCAGTTATCATGGGTTCAGTTTGTTGTGTTGCTGCAAAGGATCAAACTCTTCCCAATAGAACTGGAAGTGAAAGTTTTCACAGAAATCCCGTGTGTTCACCTTCATTGAGTTTTCAATGGGATAGATGGGGCCGTGTTGCTAGTGAAATTGATGATCTTTCGTTTCGCGCGTCTCGCAGAGTCAGCAGAAGTGTCAGCATGGAGTTTAAGGGGTCTTTAAGTTCTGATAGAGGAAATTTATCTGATGTGGGGAGCACCCTGGAGAACTCTGTAACACCCATGTCTCAGAAGTCCCCTATTCATGAGCAATTAGGTGCAAATCGAATGACTCTATCTTCAGGTAAATGTTAACTCCATTATTCTTTTGTTGAATGTGCTGAAACATGAGCATCTGAAAGAGGTGTTTGAAGTGCCCCATTGCTTGAAAGAAGGTTTATTGATAGGCGGGTTCTTTTGGCAATATCTTTGGAAATTACTGAGCTCATTTCCTCAAGCTTCAGTTTTATCTTTCCAACTGAAATAGTGGGGGAATGTTTGGTTAAGCTCTAGCAAGAACCAACGCTGAGCTTTTTTCCCCGCTGTACCTGTCCCTGTCCTCACTAATTAACAAGAATACATGTACCACCGACAATTCTGATCGAAGATGTGTTGGACACCGACACATGTGATTACTTTGAATTATGTCCTTTTCTCAAATTTTTATTGTCGTCGAGTGTCCATGTCGTGTCCATGCTTCATAGTTAGAGATTATTTTGGCCTTGTACAATGGTTATAGTAACTTCACCCCTACATGGACAAGAGGGTGAAGTAAGGATTAGTCTAGGGGTGGCTTGAACATCAATAGGCCCCATGTTCAACATTTTCATTGATGGGACTGTTCATTGAAAAACCAATTTAAGGGCTTAGAGCTCCTTATCAATCATTGCTCTTTCTAGATTCAGTTTTCTTTTTAAAATAAAAATGAAAAACATGGTTTTCCAATCTTAGCTCATGACTTGAATGGTTATATATGCTGTTTCCTGATTTCAAAATGACGATGCTCTTGGTCACTTTTTTTTTTATTCGGCCATTGATTTATCTTTCTTTTTCCTCTTTTTATTTGTTGCAGATCTATCCATGTCAAGTAATTGTTCTACAGTGGTGAGTTTGATTCCTTCAAATTGCTGAAATTGATTAGAATAGTTTCCCAATATCTGAATTATAATAAGTCTTTTAGTGTGCCGCTCTAACCATATTCTTATCTATGTTTATCAATAGGCCAAAAATCTGACAGAATCACCAGAGATCGCAGAATCTTCAATACCAAATATTTCTTTGTCAATACCCTCTTCTTTCTCAACACCTACAACCCGCAATCTTAATCGTCACAACCTTCCTAGCTCAACACCATCTAGATGGGCTCATCGATCTCCAGGACACCCACTATTGAGACAAATTTCTGATAGTCGAATCCTGGGTCTGAAATCGCCAGACAACTCTATTTCTGAAGGAAGACCATCATTTGTACTGTCCACTTGCAGCAATGACATGATAGCTGGATCCCAATGTGGGTCATCTGATGGCTGGTCTATGCGCACCTTTTCTGAACTGGTGGCATCATCTCAAAAGGAAAGGTGGTCATTTGATAGTGAGCATTTTGGTTCAGGTCGCCACAAGATAAGTGGAACTAGTAGTAGGTTCTCGTATTCTCCCACCATGGATTTACAATCTTGCGGGGCCTGCTCCAAGCTCTTGACTGAGAGAACTGCATGGAGCAGCCAGAAATTCATTTCCAACAACGACCTCTCAGTTGTTGCTGTGCTGGTCTGTGGTCATGCATATCACGCTGAATGTTTGGAAAGCATGACATCAGAAGCAGATAGTTACGATCCAGCTTGTCCAATTTGCATGGTTGGAGAGAAGCACTTGTCAATGTTATCCAGAAAAAGTCTTAGGGCCGAATCAGAAATGAAGGCCAAGAACTACAAGATATCTCGAAACCGTGTAGTTGATAGCTACTTTGATGGTGGATTAGATGTTTCTGACCGCCAAAAAAGTGCAGCTTCAAAATTGGAGGCTAGCTCCAGTTCAAGGAGTTCATTAAGAAAGCCCTTCTTGAAGCGGCATTTTTCATTGGGATCTAAGTGGAATCGATCCCTGTCTGATAATGATTCTGCCAGGAAGAAGGGGTTTTGGGCGAGATATCGTAAAGATTGAGCTTTCCTTAACAGTAGCTGTTAGTTGCTGCAGCTCTCTAATTATATTTGTAGCACCAACAAGTTAGAATTTACTATTTCTATGTTGACTAGCTTTACTGATAATTATAGATTTATTTTCAGTATATTCTTTACTCACGAGAAATTTGCATCATGTTATGTTGGTGTGGCTCATTAATATCAGATAAAGGAAAATCAGAGCTATGCACCACAAATGCATGGAGACAAAGGAAACAAATACGCCAGTATGTTATTTCAAAATGTTTCACTTGTGTTTTTACTTGTGTAACTGACTATTGGGATACCATGGTGATTAGATAATCTTATTCTAGACTAGATAAGTAAAAGTGAACATAGAGAAGAAATCCATGAATTCAACAATATGATTATAAAAAAAAATAAAAAAATCTTTCAAAAAAAAAAAACATGATTATCATTCTATAACGCCTTGTATCATTTATTTTAATAGAATTTTGCTTAAAGTGTAAAATTGTAACTAAACTCAGCGTCGGATCTTAGGGAGTAGGTACAATTAGTAATTACATTGAGACGTTGGATAGGATGAACAGTTGGACTCTAGTAGAACAAGAACAATAACTTAATCATCAACACTAGTTACCCAATATTTTCTCTTCATCATCAACACATGCTGCGGCGACCATTTGTGGCAACATCTCTCTCCCTCCTCTTCCTCCACCACCATTTGTGGCAACATCTGCCGCTCTAAACCCTAGCCTCTCACAATTGACACAAGAAACAACACCAAGGAAAGCAGTTGATGGTGGAATGTCATTCACATCTCTCATTTTCGTCCCTCACAATCAATATTTTGTTGTAGCAACCCAACACCATTGATGGTTGCAGAGGGGGGGAAATGGTTTCTCACTAGAGGGGGTGTTGAAGTTGCAAAGATGGAACAGAACCTCTAGGGAGGAACCGCATGGTGGCAATGGAGGAGAGTTACCTTCCAAAATTCGATGGAATTCCTTCTTTTCCTATATCACATTATTTCTATACTTTCTGGGTTCATGGTGTTTGTTGAGAACTTGTTTCTTCAACTCTGATCCTTTTTATTAGAGAAATATGAGTTGTTTGATAGAATATTAGAGTATCATAAATTGCAAAAGCCCAAAATTTATTTGGTTTCAGTTATTTATAATTTTGAAAGAGATGAATGAGTAAAACTATGAGTAAATTGGGTTTCACAGTGTTCTTACTGGTTATTTCGTCTTGATGAATTTATTTAACATTTGGGTCTTGATCTTGTGACTGAACTTATCAGTTGTAGAAATATATTCGTGTTCGCAGATACGATGAAGGCGACTGGAAAGGAGTGGTGGTGGGGTGGAAAGGAGGTAGTTCAATGGGTAAGGGAGGAGAGACTTCAACGCTGACACTGATGCCGGAGAGAGTGCGGGGGAAGGATGGGCTGAGCGTGAAGAAAATTGAGAGGTAGCGTTACAGGCATACAATTACATTAACACATGCATTGTATACGGTGCTCGAATAGTGCTCGATTTTGCATGATTAAGATAAGATAGCTCATTTTGATACTGTCCCATCTAACAACTGAGCTACTCTTGAGTTTTGAATCTTGATAACTTTCTTATTTATCTACATGGCGTTTATTGAAGTTTTTCTGTATGTTGGGAGCAATAGTTCTTCGTTTAAATGATTTTGGTTCTTAATTCATCAAAAAAGAAAATGATTTTGGTTCTTCACATGTACCAACCAAAAATGATTTTAGCCCCAAAATTTCATTTGGTTTTAGTTCATAAAACTTGTTTTTACCAACAAGGTGATTTTTCATCTTTATGGTTTGATTTTTTAAGAATTAATTTTAACTTGCACCATTACCGCAAGCAGCAGAACTAGAGAGCAGAGGGGTTTATACGGAAAAAACAATCAGAACCAAACATTTTCTAAATTTAGGAAATGGAAATTGGCAGGGAAATTTTAGAGACTCAAACCAAAAACCCTATCAGTTCAATCAAAAAAAAAAATTAGGACGTCCTAAAATCAAAATGAATTTAGGACATTACATCTCCTTTGATCTCCTTCGATCTGTTAAAAAACAATGGCACGGCCTAATTATTCTGAAAAGTAAAGTTTTAGAATTTGTTAAGTAGTTACTATATTATTTTTCTGAAAAAATAAAATAAAAGATATAGTAAATACTATTCTAAATTAAATATTTAAAAGTAAAACTGGCATGCATATGCCATGACTCTAGTATAGATATGAACCGAACTTCTACAATAGAGACAGAAGAAACACAGTATTACAATTCAGTTTGAACAAATAATTCAATTAAACACCTCTTTACCGTTCGCCAAGTTCCCATATTAAAACTAGAATCTGGATAGTACATGCCATTGCCCGGACGGCTGCCATAATGCTTAACTCGATGATTTGACAAACTTGGCTGAGGTATTTCTGGCTCAAAACATGCACTGCCATAAACATCCATGGCTCTGAGAATTTCACAACAAATTTTATTCTTTTCCAAAATCAGCATTGTAGTGTGCACTAGATTCAAGTTTCTTTGCCTCATTCAATTTCCTTACAGCCTGGTACCAAAGTAAAAGAGATACAGTAAGGTAGAGCTTCATAGACAAATCAATACAAAGGAAAAATTGCTTCCTAAACAAAGAGCATACCTTCATAAAATCTTCGTGGATCACATAGTCACGCTCTGCTCGAATTGCTGACATTCCAGCTTCAGTGCACACATTTCGGAGATCAGCTCCATTAAACCCCTGACAATTTTGCAACAGATAATACATTATACATTTACAAAATGTCAGTTAAAGTAATCCAAGCCACCAAGACTTACCTCCGCAAGCTTCACAACTGCTTCATAGTCTATTTCACCATGCTTAGCAATTCCAGCAGCATGGATCTTAAGAATTTCCATCCTCGATTGTTCATTTGGCAATGGAATTTCAATTTTTCTATCCAATCTTCCAGGACGTAGGAGAGCAGGGTCAAGTACATCCGGTCGGTTTGTTGCCATGATCATTTTAACCTACAACAGATATTCAGAGCGCAAAGTCATAATCAATCAACCATGGAGAGTTTGGCAGAACTGTCATTTGAACAAAAACATCAATCGCGGTACCGATAAGACTACATCAATGATAAAAGATTGATTTTAATATATAATATAATGACGAAAAAAAAACTCTACTAAATATCCCATATCTTTCAAAAAAGTTGATTTTGAACTTCACAAAAAGAAAAGGTCATGAAAGATGAACACAAAAGTAACTTCTTAACATTTCCATTACACTTAGCAACCGCATCTTTGAAAGTTCAAAGACATTAAAAAAAAACACGAGAGCAAGTACAAGTCACCATCTGAGCGTATAAGATATGGAATTTAATTGTAGAGGTATGTTATTTGAACAACCATTTCTGACAATTTATGGGACAACCATAGATTTACAAAGAAAAGTAGGTATTGGCACTAAAACCAAAGCAACAGAGAGAAAAAGTAAAAACATAATGCGAATATGAGAGAAAATTGTCACAAAAGTTGTCACAAAATGGTTGTACAGCTATCATTTCTCTTAATTGCATTGTTATAGTTAACATATACACCTACCACCATGAGGAATTTGTTATAAGATATCAATTTATTTCCAAAATACAAACATGGTGGCTATTTTTAAATCAAGTCAAAAAGAGTAAATAATAAAATATACCTTTCCAAGTTGATCAAAGCCATCAAGTTGATTAAGCAGCTCCATTAACGTTCTCTGAATCTCACGATCTGCACTTGTTCCCTCACTGAAACGGCGACCACCAATGGCATCGATCTCATCCATAAAAATGATGCATGGCTAAGAAAACAGAGGAGATTTAGAACTTCTTTCAATTTGATTATATAAACCTATAGGAAGACAACTAAACACAAAAATATCACCTGGTGATCACGTGCATACCCAAACATCTCTCTAATTAACCTGGCACTTTCTCCAATGTACTTATCAATTATGGCACTTGAAACAACCTATATTAGAGAAAAGGGAATGTAAATACATTTTACAGTGAGAGACATTTCAAGATACATTGAATAGGTAAAAGATGCATAAGCTGACCTTTAGGAAGTTAGCATCTATATTACTGGCAATAGCCCTAGCCAACAATGTTTTACCCGTACCAGGAGGCCCATAAAGGAGAACACCCTGAAAGATGAGGAATAGAAGATGTGTCAAATGTTAAAGTTAAAAGTATGGCTATCTAAGAGTCTGTTTGATTAGCAAGAACATTTTTTATTTCTGTTTTTTGTTTTCACTTAATTAAATGCCATGTTGTTTTCAATGTTTCTTGTTTTCAATGATTTTATCTGCGCTTTTATACTAATCTATAAAGGGAATACATCTTTTCGGCTGGATTTTTTATTCCAAATTTACCCTTCATCTAAACAATTTTATTTACTATTTTATCCTTTTTATAATGTTATTCAAATTATTAATTAAAAGGGTCATGTTAACTTGTGCCCTTAGGGCACAAGTTAAGAAACTAAAAATAGAATTAAAAGATAATTTTTGCATTGAAAATATAAAATTTTAAACTTTTAATACAATGAATGTACAATTTTCAAGAAAAAGTTTATATGTTTAGTTTTTAAACTTGTGCCCCAAGGGCACAAGTTAACATTTCCCTAATTAAAAAAGTCAAATCTCTTTAAAATAGGAATAACAACACTACAATAGAAACACTAGTGGAACAAGTTTATTTTAATTGTATTTTCCACACGATTGATGTCTCTTTTATTTACAATTACAAGAAGTGCAGTAGAAAAGCGGACTGGCGAGCACGTTAGTGATAGTGTCCGTCTGAAATAATTAAAATGATAAAAATTCCAATACAAATCTTTGAAATCAAGAATCTAACAAAAAATCTGAAAATAAAAAAGTATGAAAGGACAGATACTGGAAAGTGCGGTGAAAAGTTGATTACCTTGGGAGGTTTAATTCCAACTCTAAGAAAGAGCTCAGGATTCATTAGAGGTAATTCAATTGATTCCCTCAATTCCCTGATCTGATCAGATAAACCACCAACAGCAGAGTAACTAATATTACCGGGATCTTCATGCAACATATTGTACACAACTGGATCAACCTAGCAACACAATCGATAGAAAATAGTGAGTGACAAGCAATCAACCAAGTGTTTTTAGAAAAAAGAAAAACAACAGTGCCCAAAAAGAGACAAACTAAAACACATTCCAGCAATGAAAACATAAAAGAAAACAAACTCTGATAACTTACTTCACGAGGAAGAGCCCGCATTATGGTGAGTGTTGTCATATCAAGTACCACTCTAGTCCCAGAAGTAAGTTTTTCCTTATCCACTTTACTCCGGCAGCCAACCACATATCTAGGACCACTGCTTGCTTTAACAATCACTAAAATAACAAAAACATAGAGATTTTAGAATCACTGGTTCATTCTTGAATTCATATCAATCAAGAAAAAAAGAAAGGATGTTGTTTGTTTGGGTAGGTGGCTCAAACGAATTAGTTACAACAAAACAAATTTCAAGCATCAGTGAGATATAAATGTTTTTATATTTCATAAGAAACCAAAAAAAAAAAAAAAATGATAATGGATAAAAGACCTTCATGAAAACAATCCAGGTTTTACTATATCACAACTTGCCAGAAACACAAGTTATCAAAAGAGACAGCCTAAATGTAGCTGTAGAGATGATTATGAATTAGCAGGACGAGATAGCATGATATCATTTTAAATAATAATGTTAGTAACATGTAAATGGAAAGAAGAATTACAGCGTTCATTGTCAAGAGGCCTGAGAACTTCGCCGATGATCTGCCCGACACTTTGAAGAGACTTCAAATCATCTTCTGTTTTGTTAAACTCTTTCTTTGAAGATCGCAAATTCTCCCTCACTGCAATTTGAGATTTGAAACCAAAGTCACAAGACTCATCCATAAGTATTTAACTCCAAAATCGGAGCAAAAAAAATAAAATAAAAAAAAAATTAACTTATCCATAGGTATTTCCATTTTTGAATAAAAAAGGACACGCTAATAACAGATTGTGACTTAGTTTAGACGATGTTATGCATGTAACGTCTCTTCTTAAAAACTGTATTAAGATTCCATTACCCAATTAAAAGAACCTCAATGAGGCTTCAAACTAATTTTAACAAATAGATCCAGTTGATAAACTTGCCCTAATTTCTTAAAATACATGTAAAATCATGAAAAGCACAATCTTCCTAGGTCAAATTCTCAACGAAAACCTAATTTAAGCAATTGATAGGGTTTTCCGATGGCAAGCAAATCAAAGGTTAAAAAGCGAAAATCAGAAACCCTAATACTATGAATTTCGAGAATAAGTGAAAAGGAATTCTAGCTGCGAGGGAAAAAGAGAGACAAACCAGATCGAACTCTAGATTCCAATTCCTTGTGCTGAAGAAGCTTCTTCCGATACTCGGCGACTGCGTTACGGCGTCGAACGGCATCTTCTGTGGTGTCAGACATAGTTGTGGCGATGCAAAATCGGAAAGTTGAGAAGGGTGTGAAGTTAGGTCTCACAAATTGGAACGGTGGAGAAGAATTAGTAATAATAGACTGGTTTGTGGACCACGAAAGCTTAATATGGAGTTATGTCTTACGTGTCCCCGATTATTTACCCTACTATATATACCTTTATTAACTTAACCCACCATGTTGCAAATTTTACATTTACCCACTAATTTATTAAAATATATTAATAATAAAAATAATAAATTAAATTCATTCAATACACTAACGAATATTTTGGTTTTGTTTTACGGTTTTGTTTGACTAAAACTAAAAATAATGAATGTAATTTGAAGCTTTGACAACAATCCGATGAAACTAATGTGCATGTTATAGAGAGCGCAACATATTTGATGAAAGAATGGAGACTTGCGCAAAATATTCGCTTAGGTAGTGCAACCCTTTCTAAATACTAAACACCTGGGGTCAGTTTGTTTGTAATATTTGTTTCGCACTAATGGGTAAAACGACCTCCCAGAAGTTATAATTGCAATATAGATGCATCGTTTTCCTCGTCGCTTAACAAGGTAGGACTTGGTATGTGACTAAGAGACAGAGAAGGTAATTTTGCTTGAAAAAACTACATGGTTTTCTCCGCTTTAGGCTGTCGGAGTGGGTGAAGCGATGAGTTTGTACACAACACTTGACTTGGTGACAAATCTTTGATTCAATAATGTTGATTTTGTTTTAGATTCTATGAAGGTTTTCGATTATTTTAGGACAGGTATAGATGATAACATTGAGTTTGATTGTACAATTTATGCTTGTATGTAGTTGTTTCAAAACAATTTTCAAAACTCCCACGTCGAGTTTAGCCGAAAGCAAGCTGATAATGTCGCTTATAAATTATTAACAAATGTAACCACATGTAATGTTACCTCCCACCTCTATACTCATTTACAGTCATGTATTGGTCCATGATTGATAATGAAATGAATCGAGATTGTTTGCTTAAAAAAAATGTACGAACAAATTTACAATCTTCAAATTAATAGGATAGAAAAACAAAATGCATACAAACTTGATAAAACTTTTTTTTTTGGTACGACAAACTTGATAAAACTTACAAACCTGATAAAATTGTGTCTGAAATATCAATATTTTCAAATCTATAACGTTAACAGCATCAAAATCATTGTTTGAATCTACACTAGATCGAGACTAATCTTTCAATCTGAATAAAACGAACACATTACCTTGATGGTAAATCAAAAAACGACGCACAACTACACTGTGCTCAACTCAAAGTCATTTTTTTTAAAGGGACTCAAAGTCATTTTTTTGACAAGAAGAAACTTATTGCATTTCATTCATAATAATAGTAGATATACAAGATGGAATCCTAATATGAATATGGAAACTAGCATGACGCGAAGCCACTCTAGCAAAGCTATGAGCAACTTCGTTGGCTTGTCTTCGAATAAACCTAACATCAGAGGTTGCTAAATCAGAAGCTAACAGACGTCTACAGTCATTGATCACTGCGCTAAAATTAGAGACACCACATTTACTACCATACACACTATCTACCACAATTTTGGAATCAAGCTCAAAGTCCACAATACCCAGCTGCAGATCGCGAACCCAATGCATTGCTGATAATAAACCTAAAGCCTCACCCAATTCCACATCAAGGAGCGGAGTCATCCATTCAGTTTTGGCTAACACATAACGACCTTCATCATCTCGAATACACACACCAATGCCGACTCGATTCAGAGCTTGAGAAAAAGATGCATCAACATTACATTTAAACCTTCCGGGACTTGGTTTAATCCACTTCAAATCATTCAGAGTAGTGGGAGACTGAGGGATGAGATGACGAATAGTCTGAGCTTTCGTCCAACTAGTAAGAAGAGAATTTGCACGAGCACAAATAGCTTGAGTTGTTTCAGTAACATTGTCACATACCTTATTGTTTCAATGCTTCCATATACTCCAGAGGGTCACACTGAAAACTTGCTTTCGCTGCTGATCCAGGTGTTGTAAGATAGCAAACACATTGGTTGGAAAGCTTGCATCAATATCAAAAACAGCCATCAAAGGGCTCCATAAGCCAATACGCTGCCAACAGAGCATGCTTTTATTACACATAAAGAACATATGTATACTATCCTCACCAAAATCATCACACACTGCACACACCTATCAGTACACTGAACTCCTTTTGATTGCAAGCGGATTATCGTGGGCAAACAATTACGGCAAGCTCTCCACAGGAAACTCTTTACATTCGGGGGCAATTTTAAACTCCAAACACAATTCCAATTACCTGGCACATGGTGTTGTACATGGGACTCAAAGCCATTGTTAAATAATTACCAAAAAGTTACTGGTTTTTTTTTTTTTGAGTAAAAAAAATACTAGTTTATTGATAATTTTATAATTATTATTATTATTAAATAAAAATTAAACTAAACCCCTAAGAAAAAGGACGGGAATTCGGCCAATAAAATAAAATAACAATAATAGGATAAGAATGAGTGTTTTTTTTTGGGAGCAAGAATTAATGTGTTTGAATTGAATGCGGTTATTAAAATTTAAAAGTACGGCCTTAAAAACAAAACAAAAAAGATATGAATGAATATTTTCGAACCATGAAGCCACCATGTGAAAATAGTCTCACATCAATAGTTTTTAACAATTGAGAGCAAGAGTGTTGGTCAAAAAAAAAAAAAAAAAACTATTGAGAGCAAGAGTGGCTAAAAAAGAGAAGCTAAAATACACATCTCATTTGCCTGTTACGTGGTCTTCAGACCAAATTTGTTCTCAGCCAGTGCTTCAATTGATATGGTGTTAGGCTTTTTTTAGGCATAAATTTTTATTTCAAAATATTCCTTATTTTGCCTTTTTGTTCATTAGATTTGAGCTATCGTGCCGAATCAAGTTGAAAAAGATATTCTAACGAATCAATTTGTTTGGGAGTTTAAATTGAGTCGAGTTTAAGTTGAAAAGAAGATCCTAACGAATTCGACTCATTTTTCAGCCCTACCCATGTCATACAAAGAACAAAGAAAGTGAGGTATACAAGTCATTCATTTCTCACCGAACCATCCTCCCTCTTTCTTTGGAATCAGTATTTACAAGTCAATGGTAAAGCAAGTTATTTGTGGCTGCCTTCAGTGAAACTTCCTTGAGAACCACTGCAATTTCTACGAGACATATGGTGCTCCAGAATCCTCTCCTTCACTCTTCTACACGCTTTCTTTCCAATAGTCAGCCTCTTCTTAACACGAGTTGCCACAGATTGCATAAAACCGGGTGTCCCAATCACCTCAATCTCCACAGTGCTTTTAACCTTTTCGCCCTGCAAAAGTTTTAAATGCATGGTAACAAAAATAACACATTACAAAATAAAAGTAGACATGTGTGAACATGTTTGCAAATAGATTCTCAAATTGCAGTAACCAAGATGAAACAAGAAGAAACAAAAAAATCTACTATTGTTCGTCAAATAGGATAATGAGAAGTTAGAACATTGACACAGGTAGTAGTAATTAAATACCTGTTCGATGGTTATCTTTCCAAAATATTCTCCCCGTGCCTGGTATGAAGAGAAGCACATTGGTGAATGAAGTCCAAAAACCAAAATAATACTTTACATGTGAGAATTTTGATACATGCTATGTTCCATAATCAACTTGGCAGTGTATATTATCAGAAGATACCTTAGAAGGAACATCAATAAAAGCTGGGTAAGGAGCTAGTGCCGGGGTTTCCTTAGCAATGTGAACGCGGTCCTGAATCTTTTTCTGTGCAACATATTTGCGCAGTTGCATTTCAAGCCTTTTCATGTCTCTCCCTACAGCTATAGCATGCAAAGATTGCAACTGGAGTTTCTTCTCCTGAATTGCACGAAGAAATTGATCGTGCCAAAGACGCAAGCTTTCCCTCACTGCAATTTGAGATTTGAAACCAAAGTCACTATTCTCATCCACAAGTATTCAAGTCCATCATTGGAAAAAGGAAAAAGAAAATTAAAAAAACTACTGGACTGAAAATCTTGATGAAGAAATAGTGAGACAAACCGGATTGAACTTTGGATCCAAATTCTTTGTGCTGGAGAAGTTTCTTCCAAGCAACTACCGCATTACGGCGCATCATGGTTGTGGCACTACGAATCGGAAAATTGGAAGGGGTGAAGTTATTAGGTCTCACAAACTCGAACGGTGGAGTGTAGAAAAAGTTACAGAGTAGTTTGTGGACTAAGAAAGCTTATTATACATGTTTGCTTTGTTACGTGTCCCCCAATCTAACCTTATTACAACATTTTTTTTTTTAAGAAACAAATCCTATTACACCATTGTTAACTTTGAATTCTTGCCATCTCAACAGAGTTATTTTTTTCCTTCTTTATTTTACCAGTTAAAAGTTTGAGATTTTTTTTCTATTTTATAAAAATAAACTTAATTCATATCATTAGATAAAAAGAAGTTTAATACAAGGAGGAATAATCTCATAAGTATGTTTGGTTCAGATTTTAACAAAATTGATTTTGAGCGAATTGATTTTGTAAAATTGATTATGGATAAAAGTGAGTTAAATGAAAAGTGATTTATGTTTTGATGTATTTATGTAAAAGTGAATTTAAGGCTAAAATCAATTGTAGAAGCCAAAAGCTACAAATTGTAGCTTCATGTAGAATCAATTCTACAAACAAAATCAATTATAGTTTAAATCATCCAAACATCATAAAATCAATTCTACAACCTCTAGAATCACTTTTGGCCCTCTAGAATTGAAACCAAACACATGCTGAAAAATGGCCGTCCTTGCAATTAGAACAAGGCAACCTTAAACATACACTCTCAACTATGAAATAATGAAAGATAAAATATCAGTTCTAAAACCGATAAATTAGATTAGTTTGTAAAAGGAATAAATTCATAAAATGATTCTTTAAAATCGTTCACCACTATTAGAAGATTAGTTTTTTATTAAAAAAAAGGGCCAAGGGTAATACATATTTTCTTCTCAAAAAAAGGGAGTGTACATTTTCACTGGTACAGGTCTGTAGCTCAAGTTTTTCTTTAAAAAAAGCAGTGTACCTTCGGACATGTTTTTTATCTTAGCGAGGAAAGTAATATATCACAGTCCTATACATCAACCCACTACGCATCCATACAGAACAAAGGAAGTGGGATATACAACTCATTCATTTCTAACCGAACCATTCTTCCTTTTTCTTTGGAATCAATTTACAATTTAATGGTGAAGTTCCTAAGCTGGTTAATTTAATTGTGTCTTGCCTTCCGTAAAACTTCCTTGAGAACCACTGCAATTCTATGTGACATATGGTGCTCCAGAAACCTCTCTTTCACTCTCTCATACCCTTTCTTTCCCATAGTCAGCCTCTTCTCAACATGACTTGCCAATTTCACAATGTTATGTGCAAGAGGTGTCACACCATCCTTGCCTTCAGGATGCAGCAAACCGGTTGTCCCATTAACCACGATCTCCACAGTGCCTCCAGCTGCAGTGCCCTGCAAAAGTTTTTAACGGAAACAAAAATAGTACGTGAAAAAATAAAAGTAGACATGTACGAACATGTTTACAAATAGATTCCGAAATTGGAGTAGCCAAGTTGAAACAGCAAGAAACAAACAATTTACTACTATTGTGCGTTAAAAAAAATTTCAAATAAAAACATTTACTCTCGTCTCATTTATGAGTATTAATTGAATATCAATATCAGTAACAGAAAATAACCAGCTGAACTAATGAGGACTCTAACTGAAATTACCAAGAATTGATTATAAGTCAGCACCTCAATTAATGTTACACAAGTTGCAACTAACAAATGAATGGAGCCTGTATCATCTGACAGCCAACTTTAACAGTATTATTTTTTCGCAATCATGTTATCAAAGCATTGGTTATTACTATAACTTCCTCAGAATAATATTAGTTTCATGAAAAACAGACTTGCAAAAACCGAAACATACATGTCTCCCCTGATTCGGTATTCCTACGTTCGTGGAAGCATGTCTTTAAAACAACTAGGATAACATGGTAGAGAAAGGTGGAGGGTTGAGCAAATGGGAAGGAAAATTAGTGAATTTGAGGCTGACGTATTCAAACAAAAGAACAGTGCAAATGTGGAGTTAAAGTTGCTGAACAGTTATCTTCATTTCTTCGCCAAGGGAAAATTCAAGTGCCTAAAACTCAGTTGAATCCACAAATTAGTAAAAAAATAGTTACACAGGGGTGTAGCCAATTGGCATGCATAAGGAAACAACAACTGAGTAGGAAAAATAAATATTACTCTGATGTTATCATTCAAAAAAGGCAATTTGGTGCTATGATATTGCAAAAATGAAGTAACTTTTTTGTTTCTATTTTTTAGATTTTTTTCGACAGGACTGATAGTGGTATGAATTATGAAACCAAAATAATAAAAAGGCAGACAGAAAGATAGAAGAGATTAAAGATGAATAAATAAAGTATATTATAAACACGTATAAATAAAGCACATTATAAACACGTATCATGTGCATTTCCTTAAGGTGTGATTTCTAGCCACTAGGCTACTTGACCAAAAGAATATATATAATAAATAAATAAAGCACATTATTATATGTCAAATGCGATAATGAGAAAATTGACACAGGTAGTAGTAATTTAACACGTATAGATATAAAAGGGAAGGTCATATCGACAGGACAACTCAAATATCTAGTGAAGGACGTACCAGTACAGGCAGACGAAATGCCATTGCTTCTATGGTTATCCTTCCAAAACATTCTCCCCGTGACTGGTATGAAGAGAAGCACATTGGTGAATGAAGCCCAAAAACTAAAATAATACTTTAAACACAATTTATAATAAAAAAATTCCTATCTTCAAGTCCCTTCTAAACTAGCAAACTTTGTCTCCATACATCATGGAAGTCAAACAAATCGATATGAGAAGAAAGGCCAACCAATGAAGATGGCAGAACTGAATCAATTCGGAAGTGGGTGCAATATGTTTTGGAAATTAGGAAAAATGTTTAATCATGCAATCTAAAGTTTAAGGGTTGCCATCATAATGTCAAAAGTTTGAGAGTCATCATAGCATGCTCTGTTCCATAATCAACTTGGTAATGTATATTATCAGAAGATACCTGAGAATTCTGAACAAGAACATCAATAGAAGCTAGGTAAGGAGCCACTGTCAGGGTTTTGTTAACAAAATGAACACGGTCCTGAATCTTTTTCTCTGAAACAAATTCGCGCAGTTGCATTTCAAACTTTGTCTGAGCATTCATATCACTCCCTACAAGTATAGCATGCAAAGATGGCAACTTGAGTTTCTTCTCCTGAATGAGCTGCAAACTTTCATGAAAGGCACGAAGGAATAGATTTTGCCCTTTACCACGTGAAACACCTACATTTAAAAAACCCTAGACCTCAGAATACATACTAGCAAAAGAAATGTAAAAAAGTGAACAGAAGAGGTACACACTATATTAAATTGGCATGCATAACAAAGAAAAGAGAAACAACAAGCCAAACGATGTCAATTTGCCTTGCAACCATGTCATGTACCGCATTGGATGAAAATATCATGAAACTAATGCAATGATTGAAAAATGAATATTGAATGAGTACAGGTAGTGACATACTATTTATGATGGCAAAAAGTAGATCATCATTTCTTACTCCAAGAGATTCCCTAACATGCTCACGAAGAACCCTCTTTGCTACACTATCTTCTGCAACTTCCATAAGTTCCTTGCTATTTCCAAGATGTACAACATAAGTTTCAGGCATTTTAATTCTACAAAATCAGGCAAAAGCATACAGTTAGAAACACGACTTAAGTTACAGTCACACAGAACACATAGGAGTAATATATTATTAAATGAATCTGGAAACATACCCTAAACTCTCCCTGGTCCTATTCTTCCAGTACTCTGCAGTTATATGTGAATCAATCATAGCACCTGCAACAAAAGGGAGGTGCTTGACATATGCCTCTTTGAAATAATGCCCTCGCATTTCATGAATCCACCATAAAACCTTCGGAAGAACGAGGGTAACTTTTTCCTTTAAGACGGCATCCAGCCACTTTCCAGCTACAGCAGTATTTAGAATGACCAGATCAGCTTTAAGAGCTGTATCTACAGCCTTTTCACCTTTTGCAGGCAGGACCTATCAGAAGCCAATCAGATGAAGAAAAAAAGTTACACTTAGAAGTTCAATAACACATGGATATGAACTGCAGGTCTAGGCATTTCATACAGATTGGAATTATTATCCAACTCAATCAAACTGATTACACAGTTGCTTAACTCGTATTTTTGTGGGTTCTACCATGCCACATGTGAACTATGTTTATCAAATGGATCTCACAAATTAGTGATCTAAGTTGATTGTACTTTAACCAACTATCAACTCCAATAGAGCAACGTCAAAAAGTTCATTAAGTGGATATCACAAATTAGAAAACTGAGTTGATTGTTGTCGAGTATGTCTCATATATAGACACAGAAGAGGGGCAAGGGACGGGGGAGCTGAGCTAGTGCAGCGTTGCAAATTCACTCAAGTAATATATACTGAACTACAGTTGCTCTGTAGTCGCAGAGGTATAGTCGCAGGGGTAGGCACAAGCGGTGATCTGCGTAAACAAACGATTGTGTTTCACTGTCTTGCGATTTTCATTTTCTTTAATCTTCTGTTACTAGTTGCTGTTCTAACAATTGTGTTCGAGAATCCTCCATAAACTTAAGCAATCATGGCTGCCACATAAAAACACTACAATGGTGAAATCCAATAAGGGACAGTTTCTTAAATTTAAGAACTCAATAAGCAACTCCCGTCAAAGCTTCTCTTACATCACAGCATATTCACTCTCCAGCCTCTCACCAAATTCTACCGTTAATTTATACAATGAATTATAGGATATAGTTCTCCTTAAATGAGCACAATCCATGATTTGCTACACATGTGGACAAAATATCAACCATTTGAGTCAAATCCCTATTTGTAGACACACTGAATCCCTATTCATAATTCCAAATATGGAAAAACATAACTACTCAAACCTCTTAAAACATTTCCACGCAGCATTAATTTAACACTAAAAAAAATCAACCAAGTAAACGACAATAAAGATCAAAACGAAAAGGCGAAGAAAAAAGAGAAATATACCTGAACTCCTCTGTCCAACATTTTACTCTCCAAACTATAAATAACCTGATCATGTTCAGCAGGATACTGATTGGTAATCCAAACAACATCAGAACCAACACCTCTCAACAAAAACGCCAATTCCATCAAAAGTAAAGGTCCACCAGAAAGAGATAGTTCGTGCGAAACCATGAGAACTAGCTTCGATTTCATGAAATCCAAGGGGCTTGGACCAGATGGTGCATTTCCGACGGAAGAGGGGTGAATCTGATTCCGTTGTGCTTCGAAGGTCTTTGTGGTGTTGCATGAATCGGAATTGTTCGGTCTCATGAAAAGAATCATCACTGTTGAAATTGATATGAAAGCTAGTAACATTAACGGCCATCTTTTCTTCGCCAATGCTACTGAATGCTTCGCCATTGTAATCACAACTTTACTGATTAATTTCTAATTTCGCATCATGTAATTTTTTTAGGGTTTTCGCTCTTTCCTCTTTTGAATCGAGTTGTTCTAATTGCATGTGAAATGATTCAGCAAGCTAGCATCAGCTCTCACTGACTCACACTACCAGATCGATCGATCGAGCGAAGATTATGCTGCTAAATCAGAGAGAGAGAGAGAGAGAGAGAGAGAGATCACACGAACTGATGAACTACTGTCTCCAGACACCGCGATCGAGCCAGACAAGAATGTATGGGCTTTGAGACCCTTTCATATTGGGCCTCCTGTTAAATTATTTGGCCCAAACAAGTTGTTTTTTACTGTTTCTTTTCCCACTGTATGAGCTTCTCACGCATCCTATGTAGTTCGGATTTTAAAACCGGACTGCATAAAACCCCTATCAAACCTCCAAAACCAAGTTGAAATAGGACGCGCAAGAACCTCATAGATTCCTTTAATTGTTCACATGCCCCTCGAAAATTCCAAAATACCTTCTATGATCGTAACTCATGATCCTCTTGCGGCCTAACTAGAGGCCTAACTCTCGATTGTTTTAGTTTGGGAGTTACGACCCGATAGACATTAGTTACATGCACAAAAAGAACTTGTGAGTTTAATTTGTGTTTCAAATGCTTTTTTTTTAAACCTTCTTTACTCTTTAAACACTTCCTTCTTCCAACAATTGAAACTCAAGCAACTTGACTCAAAAACATTACATTTATAGTGACATTTGTTTCAAAATCCAACAAATAAGTGTGACAACTATATTACCCAACAAGAAAAGTTGGATAAAGTTACTCATAGTGAGTTGAAACCAATCAAATAATGAAAGATAAATTAATGATTTTGATTGATGTCAACTCAATATTGTGTAAAATTATTTACAATACGAAGTGGTTAATGATAAAATTCAACTTAGTATTTCCAATTATTATCAATCAGCCTTAGAATTTTGTCCACTAATTTTTTTTTTTTGAAATAATTTTGTCCACTAAATAAAACTTGCAATTCTGGTACTCCCTCCGTTTCAAAATATAAGTAAAATTCACTTTTTAGGTTCATTCATTTAACGATGTATGTGGTCCATATTATGAACCACATACATCATTAAATGGATGAACCTAAAAAGTGAATTTTGCTTATATTTTGAAACAGAGGGAATATGTCACTTTCTTTTGTTCTATTTGATTTTTTTTAGCACAAATAAGACAAAATCTAATGAAATTGCTACTACCTCCGTCCTGGTATAATTGACCTACTTTGATTTTTCACACAGATTAAGAAAAGTGTATAAATAAAGGGAAAAGTGGAATATATTGTATTGGGAATGATAAAAGTAGTATTATTTAGTGTTATATTGTATTGGGAATGATGAAAGTTGTATTGAAAATTAAAATGGATCAGTTATTTTGGGACACTTTTTTTTAGAAAATGGGTCAGTTATTCCGGGACGGAGGAGTATCTCATTTATGACAAGATGAAACATGACAAGCTCGTACGCGACACTGAGACAGTTATTTATAGGATGTTAACAATTATAATTTGTTAATAAAAAATGGAAAATGCTACTTCTCAAGAAAAATAGCTTCAAGAATTTTTCAAGACACAGTTGGCAAATTTTAATTGGATGATTTATTTGTCCACTTCCTATTTTTCAGCCACACCTCCTTGAATTGTGGCAAATAGTGCATTGTGATTGGCTACTCTTTATTCTTGAAGAATTCTTGATGTTATTTTTCTAGAGATATAGCATTGCTCATAAAAAATTAATTTGTTAATAAGTAAAGCGATTCTGTTATCCATTGCTTTTTCTTTGATATCAACAAGGTATCTAAATATCAATCTGACATGGCTACGAGGAAATGTCAAAACGATGATGTCTGGTTAAGTGGTCTAATCTAATGAGCATCATAAGTCATGAATTTCAAAAGCTATAAATTCACCTGAAGACACATTGGATCATTTTGTCATGTTACATAATAATAATATTTTCTCTCCTGATTTTGGAGAAAAGGGCCAATATTTTCCAGCAAAATTCTTTTTATCTTCATAGGTTATATAATTCACTCCTAATCCTCCACAGTGACATCTTCCCTTGACATAAAATTGTTAGCTGGCGGGTTGGAGTCTTCGGAAGAGTCTCCAAACTCTTCTTTGTACATTTCTTCTATCATTGGTTTCCATAGCCGTACCCTTGCATTAATGAACCAATTTGACACCTGAACCAACACTCAATACATTAACATAACCATCATAAATAACTTCGAAAAATAAATGTACTTTTTAATAAAAACTCTCAAGTTAATGAAATTTACCATCGACATCAATCAATGCGCAGCGTATATGACTGTTGTAAATTTTGAAATCCTAACTCAATTTCTACCCATAAAAGAAAATGTGAAAAAAATTGGTCACTTTAGTCTCTACTTACTTGGTTTTTGGTTAAACCTGTTTGGGAAGCCAGGATTAACTTCTCAGAGTCATTAGGATAGCTGCAAAAATCAGACCTCAAATTAGCATTTCATTAATAAGACAGGAAAATGACATAACAACATAAAAACAAGAACAGAATTTTGATATAAGCTTACGGATGAAGAAAGTGCTCAAAGAGCCAAGCACGAAGAATTGCTACAGATGTTTCAGGTAACCCTCTAATAGGTCTCCAAACTTGTCGTTGGTTTTGAATGACACCAAGTTGTTGGAGAGACATTCTATTCTGTCTATTATTATCTCTCTCAAATAAGCTCAGTTGAGACAATCCACTATTAATTTTAGGTACATCCTGAAACAGTTTTCTTTTCTCAGCATTTATTTGGGACATTATGGCATCTCTTAAGCTACAAAAATGCCTAGACATTGCCTGAAGTGCCAAAGCAGTGTAACACTTTGCAGCTCCCAAACCTGCTATCATTTCAAAAGATGATACTACTTCTTCCATTTGATGGTAGTACTTCTCATATCTACCCTCAACCTGAAAATTAAGCACAACAAATGAACACATCAGTTTAGATTAATTTCTTTGAGCTTATCTACTAATATAAGTGTTAGATATACTTGGGAGTTTGTTAAAGGTACTTACAAAGTTGGTTAGTAATTAGTTGGGAGTTGGTTAAGCTTTGTTAGTTTAGTTATGATCGCTATATAAAGTATATCCTACACTTATTCTAATGAACTTTTTTCTCATATAATCAATCTTCCTCTCAATTTGTTTTTCTTTTTCTTGTACTCTACCATGTTTCTCAATAATAAGCACTTGTGAGACGGATTAGGAGAGTTTATAGACATAGCTTATGAAAACGATTTATATAGTAGTTCATATACCAAAACTATTTGACATTTTCCCATAAATTCTCTAAGATAGCTTATGAAAACGATATATATATATATATAGTTCATACCAAAACAATTTGATTTTTGTTTTAAAAATAATCTATACATAAACACTTATTTGATAAATCTAGCACTTAATTAAGCTTTTTATTCAAATAATACTCAAGTATGACGCAATCTGATTCATTAGTACTAGTGAAAATTAAATCAGAAAGAGAAGACCAACCTCATCCAACAATGAAATGAGCTTTGCAATATTGACTTGATGTTGATGTTTGTCAGCCAATAAATGTCCATGAATCCTCAACTCTGCTTTGAGGTCAGAGGAGAGTGTTCTAGCACCTGTTCTACTCCCATGAAACAACTTCTCAGCATACTTTTCATTCATTCTATCAATCACATTTCCACCAACATCAACAAGATCTTCAAGAAGTGACTGTACTGGTTTAAGGTATCTAGAGTTCCCAATAACAGAACCAAAACTCTCACTTCCATAAGAAGTAGAAGTAGAACGGTTCAATAATGAGTTATTATTATTATTATTATTATTATTAGAACCTGAAGCAAAAGTTCCACCTCCATTTCCACCATTGAAAAAATAATCACTTGTTAGATTCTCCACCACAGGTTGATTACAAGGCTCACGTGTCTGATCTTGACCAGGCATGAAGTAACTTGGGTTGATCATAAGACCTTGATTTAAGGAACGGTTTCTGTATTCATCAACAAGCATGTGAGAGCCTAAAGAAAGGGATAGACCTTGTTGTGTCTGGTGATTATTCTCGTTTGCTGCACCAAGTAGATCCATCAAATGTCTTGTGTGACTCATCTCAGAACCTTGTGCTAGTCCAATATTGTTAGAAAATGTTCCAAGTGATTCATGATATGCATTGTTGTTTCTCAAAGAAGATGAAACATAACCACCACCTAGTAGTAGTTCTTGGTTCTCAAATTGATTTTGATGGGTCATGGAGTTTGACATCATTAATTGTTTTGTCTGAGAGAAAGTGAATAAATAAATAAATAAATAAACTAGTTCTATACTTGTATTGTGTCCCTTAAGGGAACAGCTCAATTGGAAATATGAAGCATGTGAGTTTTGTGATGTGAATCTCTCTAGAACAGTGAAAGAAGAGAGATTTTTATGGAAAAAGAGAAAAAGAGGAAAGGGAAGAGTGAAAGGGGAATCGAATCGAATCGAATCAACACTGTTTTTTACGTACTGAAGAAACTATTTGAGCAAAAAAGCTAGTATAGTATAGTATATATTCTGAAGACATGAGTTAATAGACATTAACATAGAAGTGGTGAATCCGTACTAGGTGCACGAAGCCCTATTAGAGGTTGAGCAGTGGATTCATTGGTGAGCATAATCAGTGGTCACAATCAAATCCCAAGTTTCATGTTTGAATATTGCAGCTCTAGTATTCAGTAAGAAAATTGTGATAGCTCAAAACTAACTTGGAGGAGTACTATACACTGCACATGCCAAAATCTTACACTAATTTATTAATATTATTACCACTTGGGATATGGTGTCAACACAAGGTAGATTGTGTTTGGATTTAAGACAACTGATTTGTGAAAGAGTATGTAAGGCAAATTTCGGGTTTCAAATACGTGTTAGCAACAAGAAAACAAGACAAAGCTAGGTTCCAGAACTGTTTTTAGCTATTTAACTCAAACTACTTATATTGGCTTGGCACAGTTAAGATGCAAACAAAATTCTAGTAATAGTTTACACCTCACACCATGTTTGGAAACAGTGTTGCATTTCTCTGCTTTTTTTTAAGAAAATTACATTTTAAATTAAGTTAAAAACATGTCATTTCTTATTGAAAATACTAGCAATTGTTTAAGAGTTTTCATAAACAAAGTTGTTTGTAAAATCATTTTTAATTTCCAACAAATGAGTTTGATTTTTTAATGAGTTTTTATTACAAGTTACTTAATTAAAAAACATAGTGCTTTGTCATTCTGCACCAAACAATTGAGTAATTCAACCCACTACATCAACATACAGTTACAAAACTTGGATACATCCTGTCCTAAAGGGCAAGTACACCAATCTGAATATTTTAAATTAGTCGGTCTACTTTATAAATAAACCATACCCAAAAGCTTTCTTTGACTCTTCCTAAACAAGGAATGGTGATCCACAGCCAAACCTCTAAAGATAATAATATAATTCCACAACCTCCACAATGAACAAGTAACAACCAACCAAATTCGTTAATGTATGGATTGACGGTGAATTTGACAAAATCACAGTGATTGATTGTAATTTTACAAATGTTACACTTTAGAGCGTCAATAAAATCATGGTAATGATTTTGTCTTGACTATTTGATTCCAAACAACATGTCTAAAGAAAAGCAGCAAATACTTGATTCTCATGTATCGTGAAATTGGGACACGAGATAGCCCGTGAAAACACATATCCAAACTTAGACTTATTACGTGTTTGGTGGCAAAAGTAGCAAATCGCTTCCCTAGGCACATTGTGCCATTATTTTTTTAAAGTTAGCAATTACAGTACAGAGTTTGGACAATGCACGTTGTGAACTTAAACTTGCATTTTTTTTCAAAAATTCATGGAATGTAAATATGAATGAGCCGTAGCCCGTAAGTTTGTCAAAGTCACCATGAATTATACTCCCTCCGTCCCGGAATAACTGACCCATTTTCTAAAAAAAAGTGTCCTAAAATAACTGACTCATTTCAATTTTCAATACAACTTTCATCATTTCCAATACAATATAACACTAAATAATACTACTTTTATCATTCCCAATACAATATATTCCACTTTCCCCTTTATTTATACACTTTTCTTAATCTGTGTGAAAAACCAAAGTAGGTCAATTATACCGGGACAGAGGTAGTAATTTTATAGAAGTTCTGTAATGTAGCAGATGTGCACCTTGACTGCGAACCTTCTTACTCCTTCTCCCCTTTATAATACCCCAAATTGTAAGAAATGTAAGCGTTGCAATTAACTTTCTGTTACAAAGCTCCATTACAAAATGTAATTTTTAAAAGAAAATTGCATTAACTCACTATTTAATTTATCCAGAAATTCAAAGGGTACAAATTCAAGGCACTGTGCATGTGGACCCAAGGGCAGCCACACCTCCGTTATAGCCCTAGCTGTTTCAAGTTTCAACAATGATACAAAAATACCTTTGAAATATTGACAATAATTTTCCAGCCCTAGCTAGCAGATCTATACATTAGTTTCTACAATCTATATCTATCTACCCTCCCTCAGACCTATGAGTCTGTGACGCAGTTCTGGCCTTTTTGTTAAAGAAGGCAAGTTAATTGGCTATGTTAGAAAACATTAGAAAATGACATAAAAATAAAATGGTCCCCAACTTTCCTGACCATAAAAACAACAAGCAAAAGCATCAATTTTCCAGCTTTGGTCCCTGCACTTATAATTTTTTGGGAAACTCAAAAGCAAAGCACCTCCAAAGCAAACACTGTATGCCTCTCTCTCTTCACAGGAGGGGGAGCCCTCCATAGGTTAAACTGTTCTGTTCATTGTATTGTTGTGATCTGCAAAAACAAGATAAAAAGGGGGCTATCTTTTACACACTCCAGTTCTAGGATTGTCAGCTTCTGAATTAATTTAATTAATCCGTATAAATATTATGAATTGAATATTTTACTTTTTTCCTTTTAGGTTTAATTGGTAGGCATGCATGTGGATGTTGAACCGAAAGGACACTCAATATCACAATTTATGAAAAGATAGAAAAAATTCTACAATAAAAAATAAAGGGATATACTAACAAGTAGATCCTCCGGTCATAAATATAAGCAAAAATTCATATTTTAGATTCATCCAATAAATGATGTATATTGTCTACAATAAAGACCACATACATCATTTATTGAATGAATCCAAAATATGGATTTTGCTTATATTTGTGATCGGAGGGTGTACCGTTAAATACTCTAACGACATTTGTGAGCTTAGCTTAGTTGGTTGGACAAGGCATAAAATATGTAAGGTTGGGGTTCAAACCCCGGCCACTACAAAAAAAAATGCTCTAACGACATTTGTTATAAAATTTAAAATAAAAATTTTATCTTAAAAATTGTGCATTTAACACATTAAAACAACAACAAAAAAATAGTAGTAATTTTTTTACCTAAATTTTACTATCAATCAATTAATTTTGAATCCTTAATAAATGTGTGCTGGTTGGTGTTGTGTTGTGTTGGTGTTGCTCCCAACCCATTGAAATTTGAGATGTTGTGTTTAGTGTGATGTGAGATTGATACTGATTTTGGGGATCGTTATTGGTCCCTTTAAATGCTATTGCAATGATTGCGATCTTTGTTCCATTAAGGACATCCTCTACTTGTCACTATCTCCATCCGTAACCTTGCTATGTTACATACCTTGATCAAATCAACTCATTTCTATACTAGTATTTTATTAATGCAACCATTCTTTAAATACATTTTCAACAATGCTAAATTTGTTGAACAACTTTGTCATTTGATGTAGTATTTTTGTAACAATCAAAAGTAAGTATTTATATCGTCTCCTCAGGACTAGTGCGATATCACAGACCGTTCAACATCATTCATCATTTTAAGTTAAGGAGTAATTTGTTTGTTTGTTTAAACTATGATAACTAAAATACGAAGATAAAAGTTAAGAGTAATGAGGCGTAAAAGCGTTGGGATTAGAGTTCGTTGATTAAACGTCAAACATAACCTAATAATCACATATATGGATTCTAGCGTTTTACCGATATTATCACGTATCGCTCGACAATATCATTCGTGTCCAAATGATATTGTGAATTCAATCGTATTGTTTAATTGTTGATTTCCCAAACTATGGAACAATCCAATATTCGATCGTATCGTTTAATTGACAATTTCTCAATCTATTAAACGATCTGAAAGCCTTAAGATCCGATACTTTATGTGATTATCAAAACATCAATCCTATGTCTAGAATCATTGTTTTGATATATGAATATTCTAATCCTAGATTCAAAAGTATTTTTCAATAACAATTAAATCAAAGATAAGAAATGAATTGCAAGAATAACTTCAATATCATGGAAATTGCTAGAATCATATATTACAAGATCAAAAGATTACATTCTAAGCTTAATCAAGTACCTCTAATCCTAACTAAGGAGATTTAGTTCATCATTGTCATGAGAACCATACAAAAGTGGGAAGAAAGATGAAGATCCATGCTAGAAGATTGATTTCTCAACAACTCTTGATGAATCCACACTCAATCACTCTTGCTCTATGAAAACAGTAAAATACTTGCCTTATTCTCTCTCTAAGACTATGATAAGATACAACTGAAATGATCAAATGGACTTTTATAATATTCCTGTTCTGACTCAACTCGCCTCGCGAGTAAATGCATTCGTCATGGCGAGTTGAGTTTCTTCACCAGTGGGTTTCTGCCACGTCAGCTCTGAGGAGTTTTGGCCGCCCTAACTCGCCTCGCGAGTATATTGTTCGCCATGGTGAACTCTGAAGCTTTGCTCTCTGGAACTTCTCGCCATCTACTCGCCTTTCTGCTCGTCTTCCACTCGTCATTGCTAGTTGGGGGCGAGTGGCCTCTGGTACTCACTGACTTGGCTCGCTTTCCATTCGCCGTTGCGAGTTGGGGGCGAGTGATCTTTGATGCTTTCTGACTTCAGCTCGCCTTTCTACTCGCCTCTGCTCGCCATGGCGAGCTAACCTTTGTACTTTTTCTTTGTTTTTCTTCTTTGCTTGGTGTCTTGTCACTCAATACCTGCATAATTGGATAGAGTAAGATGTATAAAGCGTAATAGGGCAATAATCACTTTTCTCTCGGCTTTTCCCTAAATAACTTGTGAAACAAGTAACAAAAGTGCCTAAATTATACAATTGAGATATTACTTTTTGGCACTTATCATCATTTATTGCAGTTTTATCTGACTCGATAAACGGTTGAAGAAGATGAGACATTAGATTAGTTGTTCTGAGTTTGTTAGACCAATCTTCACTCGAGGTAAGGGATGAAAGAACGTTGGTTTATGAGTATAATATGTTGTGAGATGGATGTGAATACGGCAATTCTCAATTATTCATTCGGGGCTTCCGAAGTATGGAGTGAGAGAATGTTGGTTCATGCGTATAATGTATTGTGAAATGAATGGAAATACAATCATTCTCAATGATTCATTCGGGACTTACCATGTATGGTCTGACCCCTTTCTAAAGTCTAACCCCACTTAGTAATAGTAAATTGATTAATGTGTTAAAATATCACCCACCTCATCGGTAAAAAAAAAAAAAATGTTTTCTAACTTTCATTTCAATCCTCTTATTTTTGGTAATAAAAAGTGTGAGTAGGTAAGAAACCTACTTAATTATAAAATGCTGACAAAGGTATTTACATATGATTCATCAACAAAGATCATTATGCTCTTAGCATGAGTTGAACATATGTCCTTGAAAGATTCAAATCAACTTCTTATCAACTGGGTTATTTCGGTCATGTTTTACCATCTCTAGTTCTGCCATGAAAAAATAATTGAATATTGACTGGGTGTATGTTTGATTGGGTGATGTGGTGTTATTTTTGCCAAATCTCTGTGATTTTTTGCTCCCACCTTAACTCAAACATGCATCAAGGAGGTTTTTGTCCAAAAAAATATGCATCAAGGAGGTTAAACATATGTGTTATCTTCCCTTGCCAAATTGCATCTAATGAAGTTATTATTGAGCAAGGTGTGCACATGGACCACACGACATGGCATGTCGTGAATTTACTTGAGAGTGTTGATTCAAATCGTACTTGGTACTACCTTTTATTAACACACAAAATTTCTTATTCAACATCAATGCATTGCACAAGATATGTTCCTTATTCTTTTAAAAAAAATTGCCTGCAGATAAAATAGAACCAATCATCTGTAATATTATTATTACAACAAGTAAATGAATATATCTAACACATATATACCTATCTGTATATTTTGTACGTTTGTGAATTACATCACTTTTATGAACAATGAGGGCAACGCGAATGAATGAATGAATTTAAAAACAACAGCATATGGTTTGAGGAAGTACACCTCTCAGAGATAAGATACCTTTAGTAAAAAATGAAAAATATCTTTGGTAGATTTTCATACGACAAATTCATGCAACAGATGAGTATTGCCAAACATGTGTTGTTGCTTTCCTGAATCTGTGAAATGATAGTCTAGTAAATCAGTACTCTGTGAAGAAGAAACCAATGTCTGATTATTATTATTATGTCTTTTATGAATGGCATCATCAGATGTGGCTAATCCATCGCTTTCACAGTTTCTCAACTCCAATGCAAGAGAGACATTGTGATGGCCACCACCATCCACAGTTGTAAAGTTACCCAACTCTGTTAAATCATATGTGGCAGAATCAGAATCTATTTGTGAATAAAAGCCATTTTTTATGCTGAGCCTTTGGTTGCCATGCAATTTTCCATTTCCACAATCTATCACATTTTTTTCTACATGTTGTCTAGTGGAAGAGGCTTGTACACTATGATCACAAGTAATTTGTACATTGTCATGTGACTCTTCTTCCAATTTATTACTATTAATCTCTTGACCATAATCTCTTTTACCTTGGAGTGTATTTTCAGATGAAAAATTGCAGTTCATTTCAGAATCACCAAACTCTTCTTTGTATATTTCCTCAACCATTGGTTTCCAAAGACGCACACGTGCATTAATGAACCAATTTGCCACCTGATACCATACCATATAAATTAAAAGATGACACCACAATTGGTAACTGTACCTGATTATGCAATGCAACAAGTTTAATGAAAATAATGTTGCACATAAAAAATTATTTGATTAATTATAACTGTACCTGATTCCTTGTCAAACCAGTTTGCCTAGCTAGCATTATTTTCTCTGAATCCTTGGGGTAACTGGTATCAACCAATTATGAAATGAAAGTTGAAAAAGAATTTGATTAAAATACACATAGATAAAAAATATTATGAAAGTAGCATAATATGAAACCATTGCAACTAATTGAAAATATAAAATTGAGTGAAGGATTAGAAATTTAGAGGGTATTATAAAGTAACACATACGGATTAAGAAAATGTTCAAATAGCCAAGCACGAAGTATTGAAACAGAGTTTTCGGGAAGTCCTCTCTGAGGTCTCCATGCTTGCCGCATAACACCAAGATGCTGAAGTGCCTTTTGTTGCCTAAGCTGTTGGTCCACGTACCGGAGACGAGGTATTCCTTCTTGTTCCCCAAGGTTCCTTTGAATCACTTGAACTTGGTTGCTGATAGCATCGCGCAAGCAGCGAAACTGACGCGAAACTGTTCGCAATGCAAGTGTAGTATATGGCTCTGCTGCTCCACCCCCAGCAACCATGTCCAAAGATGACACCACAATTTGCATTCGATGGCAGTACTGTCTGTATCTTTTGCCTACCTACAACCAGTACAAAGAAAGGATTACAGATTCGACAATCAGCCAAACCATCGCTGTCATAATAACCAACTATGGAATAAAAGAAGAGAATAATTGTCACACACTATCGGTATAAAATTATTTTACACTATTAACCAATAAAAGTTAGATATGATAATAGTCAAACTTTTTCGATGATAGAACCTTATGATAAAGTTTTTGCACTGTTAGTCTGTTAGAGCATACAAATTAAATCCATAAAAGGAAGGATGCAATGCTAAATAATATGGTTACCTCATCCAACATGGACAAAAGCTTTGTCTTCTTATCCAACAAATTCTGTCTTTCGGCTGAGGATATCTCACAAGAAGGATTGGAATTAGAATCATTAGGTCCCCCCGAAGTTATTTGCATAGACTGACTAGTAGATTTTCCATCACTATCTTTGGGATTATCCAATCCAATGTTGCGGATTTTTTCTTGCTTTTCCATTCCATGTTGCTTTCGGACATTAACTATCTCATCAAGTAACTCCTGTGTAGCCTTAAGATATTGAGAGTTTAGGAAAATGTTGGAAAAACCTTGTGAATCCTGCAGGCAGTGATCTGAGGAGTGAGGGTTGCGAAAACACTCCCTTTTGGTAATGTCATGAAATCCTCCGGAAGACATGCTTTCCATGCATTCGGCACTTTTCAATTCATCTTCGTTAGATATAGTAGTTCCCTTTGGAAGACGACAAGAATTCATCAGCGATACGAAACCGGTGTCATTATACTGGTATTGAAATGGAGGGACAGATGCATTAGAAGGCAGTAGTGTCCCGAGACTAAGAGATAACTCTTGGCATTGTATATTTTGCTCATCTACATGAGAGCTGTAAGCATTGGAATGCTCATCAATGGACTGCATAGTCACTGTGTCGCCTATAGGTGTGTTAAACTTGGTTTCATTTTGTTCTGCTACAGATTCATTGTAGTAATTGTGAGGTAACAAAGGACTCGAGGTGAACATATCCATATAGGACCCTGAAGAGAATGCTTGGTTGGGATACATTCTAAGTTACAAGACAAGATCAGCACTTGTTGGGAACAAGAACCTCACTTCTGGTCTCTTCACAACAATGAAATCAGCTTGATAACTTTTTCACACAATTGTCTTGGCGACGATTAGCTCAATATGTAATATTTCATCTGCTGTTCTGATAACAAAGAATTTCAATCAAAAGCACATTATGATTATTATGGAATACAAAATACGGTTTTTGGAGGTGGGGGAGATTACATAAGTTGCTAAACAATACCAAAAACATAAAGAAAGCATTAGTTTATAGATTATATCAGGCTATTAGCATATGCTAGGCTAAAAAATATGCATGGCATATTATGTGACCAGTGTAATTTCAACTATAAAAAACAAGGCAGAGCATATAATTTATTTATATCATGGGTTGTGCCCTGTTTGGTTATCATTTATTCAAATCCGGGTTTTTGATATTGTTGAGACAGTGATGGGAATTAGACAAAGAACGATAAAGCCAGAAAACCATCAACTCCACTTGTGCAGAACATAGTTTCCCTCTCTAAATGTGATTTATAGTTGTTGAGAAAACTAATGTAAAAATTTTGCTAAAACAGGGAATCCCTGATCAATCAGGAATAGAACAAATATCATTAAGAAGAATAAAAAATCCAACACTCATTACATACATACATCGATTCTGAATTTATAAACACTGTTTTTTCAGTCCCCACACATAGTGACCTTGGCAACATTCAAATAAATTTTCTACTTTTTACTAGTCGTCAAATTCAAATCTCACCATTCACCAATACCATCATCACATCACTCATGACTCATGTATGATTATTGCAAAGAGATTACCTTCTATCACGCACATCAATAATCATTTCATCATTACAATCTTTTTTAAAAGGACAAAAGAAAGATACGCTACAATACTACTACCACCTCATGATTATAAATGAACATGAAACACAAATAAATAAATAAATAGATAAAGAAGAAAGAAATACCAGAGCAAGCAGAGTTTCAATGGAGAATTATGTATCCAACAACAGAGAGAGTATATGTTTTTAATTTCAAACAAAAAGAAAGACCGACCACCTTATCATTGGAAGAACGGTACCAACCAATTAAATAATATTAACTCCTTTACTTGCTTAACACCAACTACCTATAGTACATATTTTTATTTATTGGTAAAAAGGAATAAATAATTGGTAAATTTAAGCGCCAATCATTATTAAGTTTATCACGTGTAGGAGGAAAGCGTGTGTGTGGGGTTGTGTTGCTTGCTTGAAATTAAGGGTTCAAAGGCTAACCACCAGTTGGTGGACCTGTGACTTGTAACCCTTCTTAAACACCAACTTTAACAGCATTAAGCATTCAATAATCCTCATATTCTCAACCTATATGAGGTTGGTTGTCTGGGATCTTGAAGTGTGCTCCTTTCAAAATATTCTCTTTAATTTAACGTCTATTTTGATGGGCTAACTCCAGCTATGTTCTAGCTTTAAACGAGGCCTTGCAAATGGACGGTGGGATTGGATTGGACTCATCGAATTAATCGACTCTTGAGTTGGATACCGAGTTTTTAAAAAAAATAATAATCCTCATTTTCTGTTTCTTTCCTGATGCAAATTGAGGTTGGCTGGATTCTCTATTCGGAGTTGGTGAAAGTGACAAATTCACGCGTCAGACGCTTTCCTGTCTTCTATCACAACTGCAAATGACTACGTTCGTTCCCTTATACTACCAGCAGCAGGTTATTTATGTGCTCATCCATCCATACACAATCTACTCTTCCTCACATTTTCTATTCATTCGAATGGTGGGTGGGACCTCTCAATTTAATTTATTAATAACTCTAAACAAAACGATGCTAGTATTGTTACTTTGAAACTTAACTTAAACCTCAAGTAAACAGACACCTTTCGTCCTTGAAAATAACATAAGGAAGAGGTATAAAAAATGCTCCCCATCAAAAATCAAAAATATCATAAACCTCAAATTTAACTTTTGTTGGGCATATTGGTCTCAGACGTTAAAATAGGGTTAATTCAGGTCAAATATTATGATGCGTCATCCACTTTGCCTCCTCAACTTTTCATGTGTCAAGTAATTGAGGTTAACTAAGAAGGACCAAAACTCTGACCACTAGCCGAACTTCTCTCACTGAAAACATGCTACTTTTATTGAAAAATTGCACTTACCCTATAAATCAACGTTAACGTTGTTAGCCTAAAACATTTGTAACTTTTTCTTTCTTGACAGATCTATATTTTTTTTTAATCAGCAACTCTAATTTATTCCACCATAACACAATTTCCAAAATAATTGAGCAATTTGATTATTTCACATATATTAAAAAATATATATAAATGAAAGAGAAAGTAAAATAGTTTTAAACGGCTTTGTCAAGTATTGATGTATTCATCTTATTATAAATGCAAAGTGAAAAAAAGAGATCATATATCTTGGTACAATATTATTAAATTGTATAATTGAAAGAAAAAAGTAATTAAGGTGGGAGTCTCTGATTTAGTTTCCATCACTCGCCTTCAATTTGCTGATGACACGTTGTTAGTCGGAGCTCGTAGTTGGGCAAACATCAGAGCTCTAAAAGCTTTGCTCATTCTCTTTGAAGCGACGTCTGGTCTCAAGGTGAACTTCCATAAGAGTATGTTGTTTGGTATTAATATTCATGATTCTTGGTTAACTGAGGCAGCCTCTGTTCTCCGCTGTAAAATGGGCCATTAACCTTTCCTCTACCTAGGATTACCCATTGGGGGTGACTCCCGAAAGTTAAATTTTTGGCGTCCTCTGTTAGACCGAATTAAATCAAGATTGTCTAGTTGGAAGAGTAGAAATCTTTGAAGTGGATAAAATAGTCACAAGAAAGGGGGAGTTTGAATTGTGACCCTTTAAAAATTAACCTGCAACTTAAAAATGATTCTCAAGTAGTTTACTTGGAATAGTTAAGTTAACTTTCTGACTTCAGAACGTTCTGACGTTCTTGTGCAGATTATGCAGAAACTGATTTAATTAGGTAACTGTGTTGTGTGTGTTTAGTGTATACTGAATTTAAAAGAGTAAAGGGAAGAGAAAGAACACACAGAAGTTTATAGTGGTTCCCCCAATGTGGGTTAGTCCACTCCTCACAATCTTGTGAGAGTTTCCACTATGATGCTTGAGATAACCTCTCAAATCCTGCACCTTACAATCTGTGTTCACCTGAACACTTACAATCCTGTATTCTCTAAGCCTCAGCAGGCTTGCACCTTGTTGCTAAGTTAACCACTTAGACTTTACCAACCTTTGCTCAAACTAACACTTTAGTACCCCTAAAGCTAGATGAGACTTCGTTACAATTTGTATGAAGGTTTGAATGTTTGTGAATCAAACAGACAAGAAGAAAGAAAGAGAAGTTATCTTAGAGATAACAAAGAGTATTGATGTGCACTAAGTAATGAAAGCCTTAGAGATTGATCAATTTCAGTTTGCAAAAGCTTCAAACAAACTTTGTTGTTTTCTTGTATGCTTTGCAATTTGTGTGGAGTTTGAATGTTTGAGAATCAAACAGAGGAGGGGGAAGAGAAAGTTATCTTTGCACGAGATAACAGAGAGTATTGATGTGCACTAAGGAAACAAAAGCCTTAGAGATTGATCAATTTCAGATTGCAAGAGCTTCAAACAAAATCAAGTTGTTTTCTTGTATGCTTTGCAATGGTGCAAGTAATGCTGAGCCTTTGATCTGTATTTATAGAGTCTTTGAGCTCAAATAGTCGTTGTAGGGTCTCCAATGGTGTTATGCCACGTGTCATGGGCCCCACAAGCTTTTACTTGAAAATCTGGGTGAACATTCTGACCATCAGAATGTTGTTGAGCTCCCAGGATGAACATCAGAATGTTGTTGTGTTCTTCATCAGAATGTTGATATTCATGATGTTCTTCATCTAGGTTCATCAAAGATGAATGTGTGATGAGTTTATGGGCTTGTTCAAGGCGTGACATGAGATTTGTTGGGCTTTATTCACCAAAAGGTAGCTTTTCCATATGCATCAAAAGGAATTTTGCTCTCCACCCAGCACTTTTCGCTCGCGCCCTGCAACCATTCCGAAAATACCCCTGCGCTAGTTAACTAGCGCAAGTGTAAAAAAGTGTTCAAAAAAAAACTTAAATTTTACACTTGCGTGACTTAAGTCACGCTGCATGAGTTAACTCACGCAGATTAACACTTACGTGAGTTAACTCACGCAGCAATTAACACTTATGTGAGTTAACTCACGTAGCTTTTGTTTTTCTTGCCTTCTTCTCTATTCCTCTTATCTGTTCCTCATCTTCTTCTCAAGTACAACACACCATAAAAACAACAACACATTGCAATTGATTCTTATACACTCATCATTCAATAGCTTATGTTGATTCTTATACACCCATCAATTGGAAGGCAATTTTGCTTTGCCCTGCTGCTTCTTTGCGATCGAAGTATTGTGTGTCTTGGCCGCGTATGGTCCCTTTTGATGCTTTCTTCCTCACATATCTCCTCGTGAACACTTGACATCATCTACAAGCTGAAATTGATTGAGGACTGACATCATCGTATAGTCCCTTTTTAGCGATGTTGAAGCTTACAAATCACAACTACTTCATTCTTGAATTCTTCTAGTCCCTGTCTGGATGATGAATTTGTGTTGTGTTGTTGTTTTTATGGTGTGTTGCACTTGAGAAGAAGATGAGGAACAGAGAAGAGGAATAGAGAAGAAGGCAAGAAAAACAAAAGCTACGTGAGTTAACTCACGTAAGTGTTAATTGATGCGTGAGTTAACTCACGTAAGTGTTAATTTCTGCGTGAGTTAACTCATGCAGCGTGACTTAGGTCACGCAAGTGTAAAATTTAAGTCCTGTTTTTTGAATCCTGCTCTTTACCCAAACAGTTTTACTCACTCCCAAAGTAAAATACAAATATACCCCTACGCATGTTAACATGTGTTACGTAAGTTAACTTACGCTAGTTGCAATGTTTACGCAACTTAAGTCACGCTACGTGACTTAAGTTGCGCTACGTCATGTTATTAACCCAAGCAGAACCTCATTCTGCCTCATTTTCATCAAACAACACACACACTTCTCAATTTTCTCTCAAATTTCCCAACTTCAAAATTCCTTCAACTTCAAATCAAACAACACTACAGCAACAAGAACAAGTAAGCTTTCACTTAAACTATGTTGTTATGATAAAAAATTTCACTTAATCTAGTTTGAATTGACCCCATTCAGTGGTAAGATAATTGTTGTAGTTGGAAGGTACATTTCCGAATGTAATGTAATGATAGTTGACGTACATGTCTTTTACGTAATGTAATGTAATGATACCACAATGTAACGTAACGTAAATGAAATTATATCTAAATAAAATTGTCTAAGAATTAATGTTGTGTACTTATCGAATTTATTTATTCAATACACCATTTTTATTTGAATTAATGTTGTGTACTTATTATAATTTACTTATTCGATACGCAATATTTATTCGAATTCACGCTATCGCAATTTTTATTCTAATTTCCTTTATTTGAATTTATTAATTCAATACAATTTATTAATTCAATACGCAATCATAAAATAAATATAAAAAAATAAAATAAGGAAAGGAAGAATATTCATAGGGGGAGAGAGTGAGAATGAGAGATGGTGTGAGGAAATGGGGAAGTTTAGGAGTGTATTTATAGGGGGAGATTGTAACTCACGCCCAGGATTTACACTAGCGTGAGTTAACTCACGCATAGGTTAACACTAGCGTGAGTTAACTCACGCTAGTTAGGCCGGTGGTCACAACTCAAGAACACGTTTGTTGGACTTTGGTCGGTTATTCAACCATGGTTTTATTGTGTTTTACACGTTTTTTTTTTTACTGTTTTTGACTGAATTTAGTGCATATAAAACCTATGCACTAAACAATTTTCAATTAGGCCTTCATTTTTTTTTTGGTTACATTTAAGACATATATTCTAAATTAATTTATTAACTTTATTCTAAAATATTTTGTTTACATTATTCTAAATTATTTTCTTAACTTTATACTAAATTATTTTATTAACATTATTCTGAAATATTTTCTTAACATTATTGTAAATTAGTTTGTGCACATTAATCTAAATTAATTTATTAACTTTATTCTTAATTATTTTGTTTACATTAATCTAAATTATTTTCTTAACATTATTCTAAATTATTTTATTAACATTATTCCGAAATTATTTTGTTAACATTATTCTAAATTATTGATTCGATATTATTCTTTAAATAAATACAAATATAAATAAAAGTAAATGGACTAAATTATAAAAGCAAATGGACTAAATATAAATAAAAGCAAATGGACTAAACATAAATAAAAGTAAATATAACAATATTTTATTTTATTAATAATTCGTACATTACAACAATTGTCATACAATAATGTTGAACTTATTCACTAAATCTACTTATTTTCTCCTTTTTGGGGTAAAAAGTAATCAATCTTCGTGGGGTAAAATAGTGAGCAGCCTTCTTGGGGAAAATACATCATCAACCCTTGGGCTAAATTTAAATCTGGTTTTTTTTTACCACAAGAAGTTCTTTTTACCCACGGTAAAAAGTTTCTGCGGTTAAAAAAGCAGATTTAAAATTATCCCAACGGTCGATCACTTCCCCAAGTCGGCTACTCACTATTTTTCCCGACGAATTTTGATCCCTTTTTACCCCAAAGAGAATATTGAAAAAAAAACAAAGAAAGAAGAGAATTAGAGGGAGAGAGTGGGAGGAGATAATGTGAGGAACATGGGAAGTATGTGAGGGTATTTATAGGTAGAAATGTGAACCTAGGTTGTATCTAACATAAATGTAGTAAAAAAAAACGTGTGAAAGTGGTAAAAAAAAACGTGTACATTGAATGTTGAAAAGCTGACCAAAGTTGGAAAAACGTTTGTTCTTCACCGGCCAACTAGCGTGAGTTAACTTGCGCTAGTGCTAAGTGGTGCGTGACTTAAGTCACGTTCATATTACACTAACGCATGTTGAGTCACGTAGCGTGACTTAACATGCGCACAAAATACACTAGCGCAAGTTAAGTTGCGTAGGGGTATATTTGTATTTTACTTTGGGAATGAGCATAAATGTTTGGGTAAAGAGCAGGATTCCTGTTTTTTGAACACTTTTTTACACTTGCGCTAGTTAACTAGCGCAGGGTATTTTCGGAATGGTTGCAGGGCGCGAGCGAAAAGTGCTGGGTGGAGAACAAAATTCCATCAAAAGTTGCTGGAAAAGGTCGGATAAAGTTGAACCAAATCTGTCTTGGACTTTGTGCAGGAGAGAGAGGATAGTGGATCTGCAACTTCAGGCCCATGCTTCAAAGAAATCTGCTTGATTACAGCTCAGAGGACATGTTATCTCTGATGCAAGATCTCTTTTGCTTTGCTTGCTAACTTTTCACCAACTACACTGTTCATGGTTGGAAGCATGCGCAGACATGAACATTCTGACCATCAAAATGTTCCATTTGTGCTTACTTTAGGATGATTTGTAAGACTACCTTTTAATGTAATCAATCCTAATAGTAAGGACATAACTGAAGTGCAGTGAATGCAACATCTAGGATTAAATTCACATTGGAATATTCCTAGTACTTTAATGTTCACAGTCTTAGATGAACATTAAAGGTCATTTTGACATAAATCCTTGTTCATGCCTTTATTTGTTGATGGATCCATGCAGATGTACTTTTCTGAACCTTTTATTCATGTCAAGTGTACTTGCATGTTCTTCATGTTCTTGATGAATCTGGGTTTGCTTATGAACACCCTTCTGTACTTTCATCAGAACGTTCTGATCAACTCACTGATCAACATTCTGAACTAACTTTCTGAACTTCAGATTTAGTTCATGAATTTAAATGTCCTTTGATTTCTTGTATCTTGGTATGATTTAAACTTTGTTTGTGTCTTGGTCAATTACTCAAGAATGCACAAATACCAAGAACTATCAAATTCCATTAATCCTTTAATCACCATAGATGCCTTTAATGATTTCTTGATCCAAAGTCAAAATCATTGTCTGCATAAGATATGTTCATGTCACATCTGTTCTTGCATGTACTTGGTGTGGACATTGATTTATGGTTTTGCTCTAATGAACCTTCTGAGCAACCTTCTGAACTCCTTCTGGGTTCAAACATATGAACTTTAGAATGTTTCTTCTGGGTTCCTTCCTTTTTGACGGTTGTACTCTGTGCTGAACATTCTGATGTTCTTCAACACTTTGAACCTTATGAAGGTTGTTTATTTATTTCCTTCAAGAACTTCTTGAAGCATATAAATGAGAGATCATTTGTCTTGACGCACAAGATGATTCAAAAGAATATTTCTTTGCATCTAGTTCATCATTGCATGTAACTGATGACTTTAAATATTATTGTTTATCCATGAAGCAATCCTTTAATATTTCTGGATATATTCAGGGTTAATGTTCATGATTGTTATGAACTCCATTCACATGAACATTCTGATCTCTGTTCATATGAACATTCTGAACTCTGAACTTCATATCTTCAGAAGCTTTGGAAGTGTGATACTTTGAGGAGGTTCTGAGAATCTTCCTAACTTGTATGCATATTTCCTTTTATCTTCTTTACCCATGGTGGATCTTCAAATCATATAAGATAAAACTCAATGTGAGTTTTGTCACATAACTTCAAGCACATTCTTGTGCAGCTTGTTATGTAAGTTCTTCCAGCATGATTCAAGTTCTTCCATCATGATTCTTGAGTTATGAATCTTCATGGAGATATGATCTTGTTGTTTCAACTGATGATATACTCATTCTTTCAATGTTGAGTAGATATGATGCACTTATCAATGTGGGTGGCTTCTAGCTTATCCACTTATGTGATTCCTGTTCTTTTAACAAAAACTCAAGTGCAACCATCAGTAGATCACCATTCACAAAACTTATTATTTATTCCACGAGGTTTGTTATCATTAAAACATTCATCAAAAAGATTTTTGCTTCAACAATCTTTCTTTGGGTGGCCGATTGGTTCTTTTGAAGTCTGTCTTGTCCTCTCTTCCGGTCTATTTTCTTTCCTTCTTCAAGGCTCCCGCAGGTATCATCTCTTCTATTGAATCTTTATTTACTAGTTTTTTTTTTTTTTGGGGGGGGGGGGGGGGGAGGTGAGGAAATTAGGAAAATATATTGGATCAATTGGGACAATATTTGTTCCAAAAAGGAGAATGGAGGACTGGGATGAGGAGGATTAGAGAATTTAACATGGCGTTACTTGGTAAATGGTGGTGGAGGATGCGGGTGGATGACATGAGTCTGTGGTATAGAGTGTTGTTGGCAAGATATGGGGAGGTTGGAGGTTGTATAGTGGAGGGAGGTCGAGCGATTTCTACTTGGTGGCGAAATTTGATTGATATTAAAAATGGGGTTGGTTTGGGAGTTGGTCGTTGGTTTGATGATAATTTAGGGAGGGAGGTTGGAGATGGCACTAAAACTTTATTTTGGTGGGACCCACGGATTGATGGTGTGATCTTGAAGCATGGTTATAGCCGCCTTTTTGATCTAGTTGTTAATAAAATGGCTACGGTGGCTGAAATGTTTTCTCTTGGGTGGGGGGGGGGGGGGGGGGGGGGGTGGGGTGAAGCTTGGAAGTGGCGGCGTAGGTTATTAGCTTGGGAGGAAGAAAAAGTTAGGGAATGTTGTGAGACTTTAATCAATATTGTTTTGCAGCCTAATATTCCTGACAAGTAGCTTTGGCACTTACATGCTTCCAACAAGTACAATGTAACGAGTGCTTATTATTACATGATGTCGTCGGTTAACATTGTGGCAGCTGATCACTCAAATGTAATTTGGAATAATGAGGTCCCTCAGAAAGTTAGTCTTTTTGCTTGGCGTTTGCTCCGTAACCGTTTACCAACAACAAATAATTTAATCAGAAGACACATTCTTCATCATAATGTTCAACTTTGTGTGGGTGGCTGTGGTATAATGGAAGATATAAATCATCTTTTTCTCTCTTGTGATTTTTTTGGAAAAATTTGGTTTGGTATCTCTAATTTTTTTTTTTTTGAAGGAAACTTAATTAGTAGAGATAATACATAATATACTCACTTGATGTGTATATTGCATAATATATGTATGAGTCAAACATCACATTTATATTCATTTTAAAAGGTTGATTTTTAACCCCAAGACTACTTGATAAAAAAATAAATAGAAATTATTAACAAATCTCATTAACCATTAACATATTCATACGACACATGTTAAATAACTTAATATAAAATATCTGCGCTATACATTCATTTTTTAAAAGTTAAATATTGTTTTTTAATATAAACTTTCAATTTTAATTTCCTTTAACATATGCCTAGCAAAATCTTTATTTGAATGTTTATGTTTCTCTTTTGGTACAGGAATGTTTATGTTTTTTATTTAAAAAAAATATTATTGTAGCTAATTTATTCCAAAGAGAAATACTAAAAACACATATTTTAACATACATTTTTTAGTATATTTTTTATTGGTCAAATCTATATTATATAAATTTAAGACCTATTTCATTTTTCTTCTCTTCTCTTCTTGACATGTGTCACCACATTTTAATGTTTTAGAATTTCTTTCAAGTCACGACACGTGGCACTCTAATGTTGTTTTATTCTTATGCATTATTTTTGGAATTATTATAACTTTGCATTATTATAACTTTCACTATTAATTTTTGTAATTCATTTTTGGTATCATATGTATCAATTATATTATATCATTGTGTTATATTATTTGTATTATAATGTAATGCAATATATAAATTCTCTAAAAAAGAAATTAATAATAATTTTTTTAATGAAAAATATTGTTGTAACATTGACTGATTAATACCCTATTTAAACTAATCTTTTTTTTTTGAGAGAAACCGATTAAATTTAAGACTGTCGTTGTATATTTTATAACTTATATCAAGTAGCCATGTTATTAACAAAAAACAAAAAAACATGCATTATTTTTTTTTATGTTTTTTTTAAATGTTTTAAAACTTATATCAACGAGCCATATTATTAAAATATATATATATATATATATATATATATATATATATATATATGTTTTCTTTTGCTCACAATGAATTTGACATTTAATGCTGTTAATTTTATTTTTATTTGAGTTTTATAAAATTATTCTAATTTCATGTGTTGCTATTCATGGAATATTAAATATATAATATATTTGAACTATTATTTTAATTGAATTTTTTCTTTTCACACACATATACACACGAATCTATTTATATCTAAATTATTTTGTGTTTGAAATTAAAAGTAACAAAACCAAATGATACATTTCATTATGTTTTGTATTTTCATTCTTAAAAAATAGCATATGTCGTTTTTCGTTAAGAAAATAAAGAAGTTTATATATTGTAATATTATTATAAAAAAGGGTCAAACTTAAATGTCACTATAATGTGAAAACAATAATGAAAACAAACTATTAATAAGAATTATTATTTTTAATGAAACATTTAGTGAGAAAATGTTCACTATTATCACTGATCAAAATTTTAATTATTTAAGCTTGGATCATTACATATATTATAATAATAATAATAATAAAAAAACACATAATCGGAAGAAAAAAAAATGACCTCTATTTTTACGATATTTTTAAATGATTATGTTAAATATATATGTCAAAATCACCTCAAACTTAGCATAGGAGATTTCAAAAAAAAAAAAAACTTAGAATAGGACACTTTTTTATGATACGCTTTTAATGGCTATTAAAATAATTTAAGGACATTAAAATTGATTCATGACCAAATAATTTTGTAAATGAATACCTTATATAGAACAATTGTTTTTTAAGAATGTTAAAAAAATAATGGTTATTATACCAAATTACGGTGTGAAACAAGTGTATAAATTAGAAATTTGGATTGACATAATTTCACATCACAATTCACAACTCTTATCCCCCCGTTTTTTTATTCTTTGTTCTTCATTTTTTTTTTTACTTTGATATCAATGCTACAAGATTTATATTTCTTTTATGTTGTGATATCAATGATACAAGATTTATATTTCCTTTATGTTGTGATTTTGATGATTCAAATGTTCACACAAAGATTGTTTAGTTTTTTTATTCTTTTTTCTTCATATTTTTTTCATTGATGTCAATGTTTCAAGAGTAATATTTCTTTCATGCTGCGATTTTGATGAATCAAACGTTCACAACATAAAAATAGTTTCTTCGTCTCTCCTATATAAAAAATCTTCATTTCTCCTTTAATTTTTTTTCCGGTGACTTATTTTATTCTTCCTTATGTTTTTATGACATTGTTTATGCTTTTTTGTTTTCTTTATTATTCTGTTTAAATTTATGGATGGTTCATAAATGAATACTATATATTTTTTTTTTGCTTTTATGGTTCTGATGCATACATGTGATTTGAATCAAGAAATCATGAACAAGTACAAAAAATAAGAATATTGAGATATTATTTTATAGATGAAACCGATTATTTGGTGGTTGAGTTCAAGACAACATATTCTTCACACGAGGGCCTAGAGGAAAAAATTAGATGACATTATGACAAACTTTGAGATTAAAAAAAAAATAGTCGTTCATATTAGAAAAGAATCTAGATAAATTTTCTACTATGATGAGTCACTTTTTATGTCTCTTATACAAAGAAGAATTGTATAATTTTTTGTTATAATTTATATGTAATCAGACTGAAAAATGGAACAAATGAGTATTATTTTGATGAAATTAGTTAATAAATTAATCATCATTTTAATGCTTTTTACTACAATTAGTTTATAATGGAGTTTATCATTTTCTCCATTTTTTAAAGTTGGTTTAGTCAAAATAAAAAATAAACATCATGCACACACACTATCAAATGGCAACACCCACGTTTCAATTCCAAACCAACAATCTCATGTCCTCTTTTCTTCGGTAAATTGTATATTCGTTTATTGCTTACAAATTTTAGTATTTAATTTGTTATGATTTTATTTTTTTTGTTGAGGGAAGTAATAATCTTAATTGACATATTTAATTTATCCATCACAACACCATATATGTTGTAATGTAAATGGTAATTAATAAAAATAATAAAAAAATATTAATTGATTTATATAGTTACAGCTCATTTAGTCATTTTCACAAAAGAGTAAAGAGAAAACTCTTTTTTCGAGAAAAATTTAAGAATGCCATGAAATAAAACTTTTTTTTTTGTAGTGCCATGAAATAAACCTTTGACCAAATAATTAAGGAGTTTATATTTTATGTTTATAAATTATGAAAATTCGAGACATTATTATTTTTTAATTAAGACAACTATCTCTAAGGATCAACAATATTTTGAATGTAATTAATTTGGTATAAACTTTCTAAATAAGTGATCGCATTGTAATATTTGAAATAAACATTGTAATATTTTGAATGAAATTAATTTGGTACAAACTTTCTAAATAGGCTATCTTTTTTTTCTTTGTTTCACGACATTTGATTCCAAAGACTTGGGAGAAATAAAATAGTTCAAGTGATTGTTATTAGTTGTTGTGTATGCTTATAGCAAGGGATCGTGACTTCCGCGTGAATACGACATAAAAAATTGTTAGAAAGTACCTCTAAATAACCTTTAAATAAGCATAAAAAAATCCTATTTTGTTCTTTCAAAAATTAAACACATACTTTAATTGTATTAATTATAAATGATTTGTTGAAACTTTGAAATGCTACAATCAGGGCTATCTTAAAAAAGAAATTCACTGAGTTCTTTAAATCATTTGAGAATATAAAACAACTTTTCCGTTTTCCATAGTCAATCAACTTTAAATGACTTTTAAACCATCATAAAAAAAAATCCTCTTTTATTTTTTAAAAAATAAAACCCATGAATTAATTGTATTAAAGGTAAACAAATTGTAGAAATTTGAAATGCTTCAATCAAGTCAATCACAAAAAACAAATTCAAGGAATATTTTAAATCAAGCAATAATAAATAGGTATGTCTCATTCTCTTAGTTGTGTTTACTCTTGACCCTCATCCGAATCTTCAATACATGTTTCTACTATTCTTGGTAAACAATAGATCATTAAACCATCTTTCAAATAAAAAATAAATCAAACCAAGCAAGTTCTTGGTAATCATGAGAATCAATCAAAATATGAACTTCATACTGATAAAAAAATTGGGAAAAATAACTTATTTGATATTATGTGGTTGCTAATTTAAAATTTAACAGAAAAACAATGGTCACCCTTAAATTTTAAATGAAAGTTAAAGATAAGCTAATTAATTAGTTGTAGAAATTTCTATTATACTTATAAATGATTATTATAGTTTTTTATTTACAAGAATTGAAATTTTTAGTGTTTTTATTATGAATTTTTTTATTATAGAAATCATTAAAAAAAATTATTTCTATAATCCTAATGTGCATTAAATCAAAATTAAAAAAATATATTTTATCAGAAGTAAAATGAATAAAATTGGATATTTAAAGGTTTTGAGTTTTTTTTTGGTACAAAAAGGTTTTGAGTTTTAATATGAAAAATAATACATAATAAAAGAGAGTACAACGGACACTCTAACTCATATTATACCATGCAAACCATTCTTTTTCCTAAAAAATAAAATAAAAATATACCTGTTTTTCTCCTGAATTTTTTATTTTTTTTAAATAAAAGTGGGATGGGCACTTTCAATATGTCATTGTTTTTTAATGAACTGAATAGAGTTCCATTGATGAGGGAAATAGAATCATTCAATTCATTCGTCGTCTAATTAGAAAAAATATTCAAAAAAAAATTAAATTTAAGCAAATATAATTTTATGATCGTTATGGGTATGAAAAAAATTAATTATCGATGAGGAGACCTATTTCAAAATAAGCAAACGTGCTTTTGTATCCGTGCCTACATGTGTTCACATGATGGGTCGGTTTTCATTGTAATCTATTACTTGATGCAATCAAGTTTCATTAGGATGGATTAACAAATAATTGCACATAACTTTTTAACAAATATCTTTATATATATATATATATATATATATATATATATATATATATATATATAGTTAAAGGGTGCATTATTGCACATGTTAAAGTATCTAAAAGCAGCAACTATTTATTGAAAAACAATAATTATTTATTAAAAAATTACATATTAATAGAAAATACACAAGTTCCAAATCAACGATACTACTTTAAACTTCTTAACATGTGTAAATTTGCACATGATAGAAAAACTCTTTAATTAAATGTTATAAAAATTTCAAGACTTGGACTAGATTATACTGTTTAAAACTTGAACACTTGAATTTAATTGAAACACTTTGAATCTCTATGGCATGGACCAAGTATATAATAGTGTGAACATTAGGTCAGTGCCTAGAAGAAACGTGTTGTATAGCTCAAGTACAATGTTAAATGAGCAAAGGTGGATACATCGATGCCTGAATGAAGTAAAAAATAATGAAGGGTCCCCCACCTTTGTGAACAAGTGTGGGTAAAGAAGTTAGTTCATGAGAGTATGATCTGTTTTTGAACATGGAATAAAGGCACCCTTACTTGAACATATATGGAAATCATTGACGTTATGGCTAGGAAGAAGATTAATTTTAAGTGCCAACAAGAAACTAAGTGGGTGGGTGAAAAGGTGAAAGAATTAGATAGTTCAGTATTTAAGCATTGTTAAACTGGAATAGTTAGATCGAGAAATGGTGTAGGCATTATTGAGGATAAGAATGAAAAAAAGATATTGTGAATGTAAAGAGGATATGAGATTGGATTGTAGCCCACAAATTTGTAGTTGTTAGATTAATCTTTACTCTTTCGTTTCAGTTTGACCACAGTATCTCAAACTTCTTATTCCTTAACTCAAACCATTTGAACTATTCAACCCCTTGAAACAATTTATTAGTTAGGATAAAGATACTAATTTAAAATAAAATATAGTTGTAAACTACATATACTTTATATTTGTAAAAGCAAATATCTTAATAAAACTATATAATATTTTTACAAAAATTACACAAAATTACGAGTTATATTTTTTGTAAAAAAAACTACAATTTATACTAAAGTTACTTTAAATTTATACTGATTTATATATCAAATAACTTAAATATTCACTAACTTTGTGTAGATTAATATTCAATTTAAAATATATATATATATAGTTAAACTTAAATAAATATGTAAATTGTTCGAGTAAAAGTAAATAAAATAAGTACGTTAATTTCCGTTGCATTGCTTATATTCTCTTACTATCATTTTTAGTTTTTATGACAAAGACAGAAATGAAAATAGGCATGTTTCAAGACATAATGATATGTTTTTCTTTTTAACGCTAGAACATGTTGTAATTGTCATTGATGAGAATTAGAACAAATGGCGTGTCACTATGCAACTTTAAAAGGAAAAGCTGCACTTAAAATGCATTAAGAGGTAACATTAAAATTCAAAGTAAAAACATGTCTCCACTGAGATACGCTTTGTTAGTGTTGTCTCCACCGCACTTTTCTTTGTGTACTCCTTTGTTGTTGTTTTTGAAGCAACACAAGCCAGAATTGCTTGGAATTCTGTGATGACGAGTTTAGCATCAGGGTGCAAATGACATGGACGAGGCAATTATTTTTATAAAAGTTTCTTAGACAAATAATTTATTTCAAATGGTTCTATCTCTCTTTTTCTCAAAATGAAAAGCTAATGCAAAGGAAGTGGAGAGAAACTACTCATGTTATTGTTGAAGATGTGAAGAAAAACAGCACTTCACTAACAAAAAATAAGGATAAGGGTGATACATTTGAAGACTATTATACATTAAGAAATTTAGCACATTCCAACCTTGATGACAATGTTGTTTTCGAGGGGTGTGTCTTCAAGGATATAGTAAAGGCTGATTAGAGTAGTTTAAGTAGTTAAGAGGTACTTTTTTAGGATATAGTAAAGAACAAACTAAGAGTTACTAACTCTACGATACCATTCAGCATTTTCCACATTTTTTAGGCTGATATGTTTAAATATAAAGGATTCTCATATAAAGCTAATATTTTTTCTTTCTCTTCAACGTGCACACATATGCATGCAAGGGTGTTAATATTAATTTCGTGACTTTACATTTAATATGAAGATTTGCATATCAGTGACGATGACGTGAAGAACCTGTGTTTGATTGAAATTGAAATGCTGCTTCAGGAAAACAGACAGTCGCTTACTGATTTCAAATCTATGCCCAGGCCAAACGCAACAGACATGCCAACTTTCACAAATAAGCTTATCGTTGATGAGCTAAATTACAACAAAGATGAACTGGAAAAGACACACGCTGATATGTTACTGATGCTAACTGATGAACAAAGATGTGTGCATGACAAAATCATGGAGTCCGTTGATTCTGACGACGGTGGTTTCTTTTTCTTATATGGTTACGGTGGTACTAGAAGAACCTTTATATGGAAAACATTATCGGCTGCTGTTAGATCGAAGGGGTTAATTGTATTGAATGTTGCATCCAGCACTATAACGACTCTTCTATTACCAGGTGGAAGAACCGTGCACTCGACACTAACAGTCCCTATTGAGATTAATGAGGCATCATCGCTTACGATGGAAAAGGATAGTCCTAGGGCAGACCTGGTGCATGCTGCAAAGTTGATAATTTAGGATGAGGCTCCAATGATGCACCGATGGTGCTTTGAGGCAGTTGACCGATCAATGCATGATATCATGTCCAAGAATGATCCCATGTCCAAGAATGATCCCTTAAACGAGTTTAGACATTTTGGTGGAATGACAGTAGTTTTAGGTGGTGATTTCAGGTAGATATTGCCTGTTGTTCGAAAAGGAACGAGGCAGGATATTGTTGATGCCTCAATCAATTCATCAAAGATATGGGCTTATTGTAATTTGTTGAGGCTTACTGTTAATATGAGATTAGGTGCATCTTCGGTACCTGCAGAGCAGGAAGAAATTGTTAATTTTTGTAATTAGAGACGTCAACGACACTTCGGATGAGAATGGTGAAATGCAGGTAGAAATTCCTGAAGATTTGCTCATATCAGACACAACAAATCCGTTGATGTCACTTATAGACTTTATGTATCCCGATTTGAATGATAACCTTGGTGACCCGCTATTCTTCCAAGAAAGGGAATACTCGCACCAACGCTTGATTCAGCTGAGCATGTTAACGAATATATGATGTCACTGATTCCAGATGAAGAGAAAAAGTATTTAAGCTCTGATTCTGTTTGTCGATCGGGTGAAAATTCTGATGTCCAAAGCGAGTGGTTCACAACAGAATTTCTTAATGGTACTAAGAGCTCTAGAATTCCAAATCACCGGTTGAAACTAAGGGTGGGATGTCCAGTTATGCTGATGAGAAACATCGATCATGCCAATGGACTGTGTAATGGTACGAGGCTGACAGTTACACATCTAGGGAAGAGCATGATAGTTGCTACCGTAATTACAGGAAAAAGGGTAGCTACCAGGGTATTCATTCTGAGGATGAATCTTATTTCGAGTGATCCAGGACTACCCTTCAAATTCAGGCGCAGACAATTTCCATTGACGCTTTGTTTTGCAATGACAATAAATAAAAGTCAGGGTCAATCTTTATCTCGAGTGGGAGTTAATCTTCTTAAGTCTGTGTTCACGCATGGACAACTCTATGTCGCTGTCTCTCGAGTTACTTCTAGAAAAGGTTTGAAGCTGCTCATCTTGGATGAATATAATAATGTTTGCAAGGAGACCACACATGTTGTGTATCGTGAAGTTTTTCAAAAAGTATGATCATTGGTTATGTTTTACAATTGTTGTTGCTATAATTTAGAAAACAAAAGTTGCGTATTGTTTGGAAGTCATTTTTTTTTTATTTCTTTGTAAGGCGTACTGGTCATTACAAGACATGCAATTTCTATATAAGCAGATCCTCCTGTCATTGACTTTTAATTGATGCACTTTTCAGGTATAACAATACGCGGAACGTTTTTTTTTACATCGTTGTTACCCTAAAATACAATATTTACTTTAGACCATTGATTTTGTAAAAAATAAAAAAAATAACAATCGGCGTTTCTGTAGCCCAAACTATACTTATACACACTCGTAAAAAATTTAACGTTTGCATTCACAGACTAGGTGTATACATCTGACACTGACTATTATATAAAAAAATATAAATTTTTTAGTTTTTATGATTAATAAAATACATTATGTCAACAAATAATAATATACAGTACGTTGACGTATTTTTGCAAAAATATTACATATGCTAAGATGATATTTTTTTCCCATGTCAAATTTAAATTATAACCACACTTATAACTTTAATACTATAACATAATATAAAATCTATACATTTGATCCTAAAAGTTTTTTATTTTCCGTGCTTGGCACGGGTCACTATACTAGTTACATTTGATTTTCACCAAATTGATTGATATGACATCCACGTAATTTGGTGGGATTTATATAATTTTATTTTATGAAATGAAAAATGTGTGTTAGAATAAATGGTGTTACCAAAAAAAGATACATGCCAATGCAAAAGACAGGTGAAAATAGGGGTACACCGAGTTGAGGCGTTCTTCTTATTTCATACCATAATCCGAAGCGAATACCGTCAAAAACATAAAAATATCCGCGTTTGCGTTCCAATTTCAATAGAAAAGAGGGAAAATGTTGCTTCGGCGATTACCCTGGATGGCGTTTTCCACTGCCGCACCTCTTCCACTGTATTCTTCTTCCTTTTCCATTCCAAAGCAACTTACCTTTTCCCCTTTATCCTTCTGCTCCACCTCCGAACTCCATCTCACTCAACATCCAGATAATAATAAACTTGTAATTTCATTTTCGTTCCATTTTCTAGGCTTTACTTTTCCCTCAACATTCACTCAGTTTTTGAGTCTTCCCTTCACTTGCAGGAACATGAAACTGATAATCGTCGCTCGCAGCATCTCAAACCCGGTCTTTATCTCGTTGGAACACCCATCGGAAATCTTGAAGACATCACCTTCAGGTATGAAACATTTTTCATTATGCATTTTGGATATATTTAGCTAAACAACTTAATTAAGTGCTTATTTCTGTATAAGCTATTTCTATAACAAACAATTAAATTAACTGCAAATAAGTCAATTCAAACAACACTTAGCTCATTTTGGTTCACACCATTGTTCAGGGCTCTCCGGGTGTTGAACTCCGCTGATGTTATACTATCGGAAGACACGAGGCACTCTGGGAAATTGCTTCATCACTACAATATCAAAACACCCCTTGTAAGCCTCTTCCTTTTCCTTCCACTTCGGGAAATTTCATTTCACATATTCTAATATTCGTTTTTAGTTCTTCAGATGAGTTATCACAAATTCAATGAATCACAAAGGGAACAACTTGTGCTCAGGAGGTTGAAACAAGGTGAGATTGTGGCACTTATAAGTGACGCTGGAACGCCTGGTATCAGTGATCCTGGTATGGAGTTGGTAAGTATGCTTCTTTTCCTGTGCTTGTTTACTCTTATCAACACTTCTATTTGTTTTATAACCTTGTGCGTGATGATATTCATGCAGGCCAAATTATGTGTTGGTGAAAATGTTCCTGTTGTTCCAATCCCAGGTCCATGTGCTTTGGTATCGGCTCTTTCTGCCTCGGGTTTATCCACTGATGAATTTACATTTGGTAATTAACTGACTGAACGATATGGGCGGACAATATAAATAAACTGTTGCATTTATTGACCTAAAGTAATTGCCCATCAATGTATTTTTTCTAGTCGGTTTTCTTCCAAAGCACTCGGGATCAAGAAGAAAAAGGCTCATGGCTTCAGCAGAGCAAACGGCAACACAAATATTTTACGTTCCTCCTCACAAGCTTTCTCAGTTTCTTGAAGAGGGTTCGTCAATTTTCGGAGATACAAGGTACCAAACTTTTCCTTAATCGTAATTGCATGCTTAGTTTCCTGAACATAAGTACTATGTTCTTGTCGATATTTTCTTTAATCACTATCCTTCTCGTCTCCCACTTTTATATTTTTGAGTTGGACAATCCATTGATTTGCTAATTTTGTGAAATAGTAATTGTTGATATCGTGCACCTTAAACTGTTTGTTTGATTTGTCATTCAATCCCACCTTGAATTTTATTCATCTTATGTATTACTATTAGTGTTCCACAAGTTGCATCAGTGATACCTATGTTCGTTAGGGAAGTAGTAGCAAGTCCTAGATTGGTTGACTCTTCATTTGAATGATATTGCAGGAGATGTGTTATTGCTCGAGAAATGACAAAGTTTCACGAAGAGGTAATTTTTGTATTCATCCTTCTGACGTCAATATTTGGTAGTTTAAAGCGTGATTAGATTGCTAATTATCTTATTTCTGTGGTGATTGATGTTGATTCTACTAGTACTTTTAATTTAACCAGTGGGAATAAAGGTCCTTAGTTTTTTAACTCATATGCCAACACTAATGGAATGAATTAAATCAAGTTAATAATAGCAATTGTCTCTTGTTATAGCCTTCTTTACCATCATGTTATTGTTTTTCTCATGAAAAAGAAATTGTTTTAGGTCCTGCTAAATTTTTTCAACGATTCCTTAACTCTGGTTGAAGGGATGCTTTTGGGTTACTGCTTGATTTGTTTTCCATGATTGGGAGGTTATGCGGCTGTGTCGTAAATTGAAATTGTTCTCTTGTTAATGTAATGTACGGCTTACAAGAGATATGCAATAGTTCTCTTGCTCTTTCTTGGGTCATGCCATGATTGGAGCTTTATAGCACCAACTTTCTCTTTTATTCCTTAACTACGGTTACTGCACCATGCCTCTCCTCAAGATTGGTGAAGCTGGGGATTTGTGATTTTCTGTTTGTAACTTCTCTGGCATACAACATGAAGATTTTATGTTATTCCGCAAAAAGCAATGATTATGTTCGCAGAAATTTGTTAGTAGTGTTCCCAATGAATATACATCACTCATGAATTATTTTAATTGAAGGCTATAGCAAATCACCATTATTATGATAAACTTAAATTAATTCCTGTCATAAGTGTGGGCACATAAGAAGTCAAAACACCAATGACCTGTTTGTTCTTATTTTAACAACGTTCTCTAGGATATTACTGTTCTCATATGAACTTTTTTAACTGACATGATGCACATCAATTTTGTAGTTTTGGCGCGGTACTTTTGGCGAAGCCAGCAAAGAATTTTCTATTCGTCAGCCAAAGGGAGAACTTACCATATTGATTGAAGGGCATGCAAATTCTAAAGTTGAACCTCCATCGGACATTGAGCTTGAGAACAAACTAAGAGAATTAATTGAAAATGGCGAGAGTCTTTCCACGGTAATAGCTTCCCAATAGACACATTCAATTTTAGTTCTTGTAGAAACTTGTTAAAAATAATCAAATTATGGAATATGGATATAATAGTTAATGATTCAGCTAGTTCAAGTTAAAAGTAAAAAAGCATTTGGATTTCAACATATATGGTTCAGTGCGACTTTGCTATAATGATCCTTGAAAGCTAATATCAAATAATGAGCAAATAATCATTTTGAAGTGAATATGGTTCTCGTCTTTTCTCCCATTTGGTTGATTTTGCCTGCTCATGTTAGTAAAAGAAATCTTCCTATGCTATGAAAATATTTCCATTTTCATTCTCAACAAATTTCAAAAGTCAATGAATCTAAATTTTACTCTTGCATTCTTGCCTCAAAATTGATTTTTAATCAACTTGGAAATTTGCTTAAGCTTATCTTAGGCTTTGTTTGGGAGTTAAGAGGGTAAGGAATGGGAGGAGAATCCCTCATCTTGTTTGGGAGGTTGTTTTTGGAGCGAGGTGGAGGAGAATATATATGGGTAATATTTTTTTGTTGAGAGTATTATAAAGGGAGGGAGACAAGATGGAAATTTATTCAAATTCTCCGAAGTCTTTTCCAAATGCATTTGTGAGTTCCCACATATCTTAATTTTTGTCAAATGAAGAGTAATAAATCCTCATGCAAGGTGGGAGACTACTCTTCCTTCCCCTTTCCTCCTCTCTTTCTCCTCAAAGCTCTCCAAACACGCAAACCTAGCATATTTTATCTCTAGGTTGATTGACTCATGCTTATTAATTGGTTGTAATTGATTTTGTACATTTCAACAATTTTAGTGCATTTGTTAATTTCGACCACTGACATGTTTTTAGGCTGTTAAATTGGTAGCTGAAAGAACATCGGTGAGTAGAAAAACTATATATTCACTTGCGTTGCGGAAATTTGGGAAGCAACTTGAAGTGGAGGATTCAAGTTAGAGTGGCAGATTATTCCTGGAGGTAAGCTTGATATCACCGTGTTGGTGTTTCATTTTCTCCATGCCAACTCCTGTTAGTTATTGTACCCTAAAATCCAAAAGCATTCTGTAATTAACAGAGACAAGCATCATGTAAAACAGTAGAAGTATCTGTTGTTCAATCCTTCAACTAGGATGACAATAGGCTTCCATCAAGAGGAATGGTTTACCACTTGTTGAACAACTGCTGATCATGTATGGTTCGGTTGGTGCACCAGCATTCACATTGTTTCCTTGGCTTCCCATAGATTTAGATCTTGAAGGCATACTCAGCAATAGGACAATGAAATTGATTGTACAAACTTGATCACTTAAGGTGTAGAAATATAAAGTTTCATAGAGTCATGGGTTGTTAAATCCAAAAAGGAAAAGCCTAAGTTGAGGAAATTCCATCTCCCTCGTCTTGTATTCATCCCAGATGTTCTTTCCCCAGCACTTGACCAAGAGAGTTCGTCATTAGGTGAGATTGCCATGAGTAGTAGTTCCTTGACTCTTATCTCAGAAATAGTCTGATGTGAAAGTTAGTATATGTTAATTTAAAAGAACTAATGATATAAAAATGTATACAAAGGGATAATTACTTGCATACACTCTTCATTGAAATATGTCCTGTTAACTTTCTTACGAGTAATGGATATACAAAGTACCTCTACTCACTCCTTGTCTAGTTTGCCTCATCTATCGATGAGAATCACATTTTCAAATCTCAAAGATACATCATACATAATTTTGTTCGTACTCCCTTCGATGTCAAATGTCAAATATGGAGTCAAATATTCCATATTTGACGGTCACAATTTTTTTTAAACTCGGTATTGGTCTTTATTAAATAAGCAAATATATATATATATATAAAAAAAAAAAGGCAACCCGGTGCACTAGAGCTCCCGCATATGCAGGGTCCGGATATTTAATTATTTTCACTCTATTAAATGATGTCAATTCTAAAATACTATTTCAGTTACTAAACATTTATATTTTCAAATTACTCTTTCACTCATGGAACAAATTCTTGAGAATGCACTTATTTGATTATGAGTTCAAGAAAATCAATAGCAGTTAACGAAATTTTGTAACATGTTTACTTTTGATTATAATCAAGTTTTGAGGGAGTACTTATTTATTTTGAGTGACAAAACTGAAGTATTTTACTTGATCAATATTTAAATTGGTTGACCTCAATCATAGAGCCAATTGTTTGTGTATATGCTGCCTATATCTGGTGTTCAAGATTGAATTACTTGCCTTCTCAATCTGTTCTGTTTATGCAACTATCAGATTGTTTTGAAACACTGTTTTATTTACCTGCCCAGCCATTCTTAATTGGATATAGAATTTTATTTTTTCAGTTTCTGCCAATGTCAAATGCAAATTTGAATCTAGTAATTAATTTAGTGAATTTCTTTGCTCTGATAACCGGCATCCATAGTTCTGATGACAGGCCGTTAAAGTCTGCCTTGCAAATCCTTATTTATCAAATGCAGGAGTTCCTTTCACTGGGCAAATAATACCATTCCGTTTGGAGTTTACTTCTGCAAATAATACCTGTTCTTGCATGCACCCCTTGCTTAAAATATTAAGAATTAAGACAGTATATATTCCAACATTTCAACCTTACACTTAATTTCTCATCTCATTTATTCTTTCCATCATAATCCTCACGTGATATTCTTCCTGATCACTCCTATTTATATTTAGGTGTGGAGATTGAATATAAAAATAGTTACGCAATTAGAATTTCTCAAATTAATGATGGACAACCTGATGAAATTATATGTACGAGGAATTTGGTAATTAAGTACATATTTATATTTCTGGTAGGATTGTCAGAATCATGATTCATGATGAACTACCATAATTTTGCAAAGTTATACTATGCAGCTTTCATCAAAATTACAGTGTCATTGTGGCAAGTTATACTTTGTAGCTAAATCAAAATCATTGATTTTTTTCAAACTAACTGCTCATCAAAATAGACACTGAGTCAAATGCTAGTTAATTATCTAATTTAAAGGGTGAAATTTGTAAACAGGAAAGATGGCAAATTTCCAAAGAAATGGACCCTGGAAACAGCTGCTTGTATGTGGACAAGACAACCAAATCAGACGGGTGGTCGGCATCACGGGCACTACACTGAGACATGTCATGTGTATTGTCATCTCCCCTTCCCCCCAAAAAGGCCCCACGTTTCTCTAATATCAAGTCCCATTTACCAAATCTTTAAACCTTTTCCTTGATAACAAATTAACAATAACCCAACTCCATTTCAATCAATAATCTTCAGATAGCATTTGCAAGTGAAAAAGAAAAAAAAAACTGTTCCTAATTCTTTAATTATTTTTTCCTGTAACATTCCTTCTAACTCCTAAGCATTTTAGTACAATACTGTTTACTCTCTAATTATTTATCTTTTTTTACACTTGTATCATTCTGACCATAAGGTCACGGGTTCAAGTCATGAAAACAGCATCTTATGTAAAAGTAGGGTAAGACTGCGTACAATACACCAAATGGTGGAACCCTTTTCCGGACCCTGCATATGCGGGAGCTTCATTGCACCGGGTTGCCCTTTACACTTTATCATTCTGAGTTTATTTCGTTTGCTGCATTACATGTCATCCTTAGTAATGACATTAGAAGGTTCAAAATGAAATATTTGCTGGCCTGTTGCTAAGATTCGTTGAGGGTCGAATTGCATCTTCATGGCATTGAATTGGGTCCATTTATCTCCAAAGTCCAAAGTGGTCCATCCACTCCTGTATTGTTGTGTAATGGGGTAGGTACTGTTTCACCCCTATCTTCGAATCATGGCAGAATCTCAGGATCTGACGGTTCTGATTAGTCAGGTGATCAAGTGTCTCAGCATCCAAAGCTGATCTCAGAAATGCCACCAGGTATAACACCTCCTCGTCTGGTGTCACCGCCGAGCTCCGATGGTCCCACCTAACACCAAAATCTCGTTACAATCCATCACTAAAATCATGTTTTGGATTTTTATTTTCATACAATCAATGATGCAAAACGGCATAAGACAGTAGTTGTATTTTACCTACGTTGTTAGCAATGGTTTGACTTGTCAGCCCAACATGGAATCTACCCGTTTTTTGTTTATAGTTATACAAAAGAAAAATTGTTCTCAAATATCTTCATACGTATATATCCATTCAATTCCGTTTGTTTTAAAAGACACTTGTCTATTTTGCAAAATTAACATGGTGTGAGTATAATTTAAATAATGTGGGTATAATTATCTATTAAACAAGGGTTGCAGTTAAATGTTTGTTTGAGAAAAAAAAATAGTTTGAATCTAAGGTAATTTAAAAATAGTTACAATTAATCACGTGTACTCCATTATATATATCAAATATAGAATTTTAATAGAAAAAAGTGAATGGATTACACACACTTGGTTGTTTCTAATTGGAAAAATATCTCAAAAATGATATGATAGATGTGATAAACTGACGATAGATAAAAAAGAGAAATGGAGAGGAAAAAATGTTGAATGAAAGCATCTCCAATGAGGGAACTAATCTTGGTTGCTTGAGTTACTTTTTGTGAGCTCAAATTGCCACATTGCATTTAAGCAATATATAAGCAATCTCAATAAATTTTACTTCAATGGTAACTACAATAAGCAACTCATATTTGACCCCACATATTTGCAATAAAATAAGACTTTTTATTGTTAAGTTCTCTCATTTGAGGGTGCCTTCTTGAAGTCACATCCCTTGTTTTTAAGCAACTTGATATGTTATGTCATCACACTCCAATGGTAAAGTAAACTAAGACATGGAACTTAGCCTGTGTTTGGTTGAGGTGAAAAAGAGAAGAGAGAAGTTGGTGAGAGAGAAGTTGGAGAGAGATAGCTAACTTCTCTCGTTTGGTTTGCGAAGAAATTGTGGAGAGAGATTCTAAAAACGCGGGCCCCACAGCTTTTTAGTTTCCTCTTTGATATGCGAAGAAAGACGGAAGAAACTCATTATGCTTTTTTGTTTCCTATACTACCCCTGTCTTGTCCTATTTATTCATCTTCACCATTGAAGAAACTCGTTGAACTTGTGAAGAATGAAGATAGCTAACTTGTTTTTTTTCTTCATGTTTTCATGCTATGGCTAGGGACCTGCGCTGAGAATAGTTTTGTGGATGGTTCTGTTTATTAATTCTAATTGTGAAATTCAAGTTTAAACCCCAATTTAATTTGGTAATGCTATGGCTGAGGACAAGGATATACAACATGTGCGGGAGAAGAGAAATTATGATGGGTCGGTCGGTTAGCGATGGCTATGGAAGGAGATTAGAAACTAAGAAAGGGGAAGATGTTCGCTTCTTCTAAAATAAAATAAAAATATTGATTAGCCAAATTAATTAATACTTTGATTATAAGTCAAATTAATTAATATAATAATTAGTTAAATTAATCTAATTATTTTGTAGAAAAAAAACATAATTTAATTATTTAAGCTACTCAAGATTTAAACAAAAACAAAAAACAAATTAAATCAAGAATTAAATAATTTTTATGAGATTTTTTATCTCAAGGGTATTTTTGTACTTTTGGATATAAACAACACTTCTCTCTTCTCTATTTCTTTTCTCTTTATCTTATACCAAACAATCCATAAAATCTACCCTATTTCTCACATCTTTCTCTCTTCTCATACTCTCTCTTACCAACTTCTCTCTTCATAATTTCTCTTCCAAACCAAACACACCCTTAAGGAAATAAGAACTCGTAAGGTACCATCATTGGAGATGCCAATAGAAGATTTAAGAATGTCCAATTCTCATATATGGTGCTTGAAGTTGGTATTGACACCGGTGCTGATTGCATACACATACGGCGGTGTCAATTAAACTAGGTTTTAGTAGCAAGACATCCCTACCTTCCAGGTGTGGGTCCTTATTGAAGATCTTCTGACAGCAGAATCTTCCCATTTGGATGATCACATCCGTCCATTTTTATTTCCTTCTGGTCTACACAAAGGGAAAGAAAAAGCGTGGCATTTCCTAGCTGGCATTGATGCTGATTTTCTTTACAACCCTCGTGTCTTAATCTCTTCCTACTACAAGTCTACATGCACATATTGATGTGCATACAATAAGTGGCGGAGCCAGGATTTTTATAAAGCCCGGGCGAAAAAAAAATTGCAATACATTTATAGGGGTTTACATAAGAAATTGCAAGCAAATAATAAAAAATTTAAAGAAATTGCCCAATTTATAGGGGTTTGTATAAGAAATTCAAGGGGATTTACATAAGAAATTGCAAAAAATTTGGGCCGGAGCCCGGGCGAGTGCCCGGGCTCGCCGGGCCTTAGAACCGCCCATGCATACAATGGTAGTTTCTTAACTAGGACTATTTAAATGAACCCCACGTGACACATCATTTATTTATAATTTTTTAATAAAAGTATCTATTAAGGACTCAATGACTCCAATGACAAAACAATAATAAGGACTCCAATGAAAAGTACTTAAATGAGTCCCACTGTCTTTACATCATTAAACAAAAATAATTTACATATTACTCATTTTTACAAGTGGGACCAAGTAGTACACATTTTATTACTCCTTTTTGCAAGTGAGACCAAATAGTACACATTTTATTGGTTTTTTAAACGTGGGACCCGTTAGTTACCTGAGAGAGAGAGGATCCTTATATAGTTACCCGTTCCTTAACGGGGACTCATTTTTCATTCCTCCAATGAAGGGTCCTTAATAGGGAGTGATCCTTGTTAAGTAAAGACCTCCCATTGAAGATGCTCTTAATTTCCACATTTGCCATTTCCACTTGGATAAGCATTCTTTAGTCCCTTATTCTTTTATTTAGTGACACTAGTAGTTCTTCACTACGTACTCTATGATGTTCTTATAAACAAATGTCACCTATTTTATGAATTATTGTGGGCCTGACTTAGTATAATGCATGTACAAACAAAACATACGTACCGATATAATATATACATTATAATTTTTAGAGAATCTTCACACTCACATTATCATTAATTAGCACAATTATTTAATTGGTAATATTAGACAATTAGTTAGTTGCATATATTATGGTGCACAATTATTGTTTTTTTATAAGATCAAAAGGCTTCACTATCCTAGCTCTACTCTCTCTTTCTCAAAACACCTTAGTCAGTGGCGGAGCCAGACAAAAAATTATGGGGTGGCCGCAACTCTTTACAAAAATAAAAAATAAAAAATCCCCTTTTGTTTTGATTAGGGTTATGTAAAAATTGAAATTGAAAACCAAATCAAAAATCAAATTCATTAACAAACAAAAAGAAATTGAAGCACTATCATTACTAACAGATGAAGAATCAAATTCAGAGATACACTTACATTTTTAGGGTTTGTAGAGAGATTGAGGCCAATGAAACTTTGATTCTGGAGATTGATGCAGAGAGTAGATGTCGGTGGCGGTGGGTGTCAGTGGTGGGATTACCGGTGGCGGTTGGTGAAGGTGGTGGTGGGTGATGTACTGATGTTGTGTTATGATGCAAGGGAGAAGAGAAAGCACGTTTCTTTTTTTTCCCAGTTTCACGTTCTGGAGGAAAAATTGGAGTGAAAATGGTATAGTTGGCTAGTGGCATATGGTAGTAATATTAAAATTACCTCAGGGGTATTATGGTATTTTCACAGAATAAATGGGTAGGCCATGGCCTACCCCAGTCCTGGTGTAGCTCCGCCACTGACCTTAGTGATAAGATGTCAGCAAGAAATATGTCGTTTATGAGACGAGTGGATTTATACACGCCTGCAAACATACAGTGATTTTATTCTATATAACTAGGACATGCATGAATATGATTATTATTTTATTCGATATGCATGAAAAATGACAAGTTAAGCAATATATATCGTATATATGGATCATTCGGGGAGCAAACTCTTACTTGTTTTTGTTCATGAAAATTGCTGTTGACACATTCCATATGGCTGTGGCACACATGTAAAATACGTTTTTGCCCCCTCGACAGTTAACTGCCGATGAATTCAAAATACGGCTGCAGTTAACTGCCGAGGAAAACCTCGGTAGTTAACTGCCGAGGAAAACCTCGGTAGTTAACTGCCGAGGATTATGTTTCGTCAGATGAAACAGGAAACCTGCTCCCCCTACACACTATTTTCATCAACTTCCATACCATTTCATCCATTCCCCCCCAAATCCAATAATTTTTTTTTTCATCAAATCTTCCCCCAAATGATTCAAGCATCAAGCATAGGAGCTATCAACACACTCTAGACGTAAAAAAACAGGTACTGAGCATTGTAATCGGTTTTTTTTTATTATTGTATGTGTATCAACGTCAGTTACGTAGAACTCTGGCATGGGAAATCTCGGTAGTATACTGCCGAGGAAAACCTCGGTAGTTAACTACCGAGGAATACTTGGGAAAAAATTTGACAACGAAAAAATGGCAGCTACTGCCATTTTTTCAAATTTTTTTTCTTTGTTTTTTTTTTGTTTTAGTTCATTATGGCATTGATGTTTATGCATTAGTAAGTTGTTAATTTATATTTTTGTGTTGTTTAATTATAGTAATGACCGAGAACGCGGAAGATGTTTCGGGAGAGACAAAACGTAATTTTGTCCAAATTTCCGGAGATGTCAAACCGCCTAAGGTTGAAGTCAAACCAAACATTGATGGAGCTTCCGTCCATGTTGAAGTTTCTAAATATGTTAGCCCCGGTGTCGTCCCACTTCAAGCCCACGAAGTTGACACGGCTAGGTTTTTTTCTGACGACATTAAGTTTCAAGATAGAGAAGAATTGCTTGGGTGGGTACGTTGTCAAGCAAATAAGGCGGGATTTACAATTGTTACACAAAGATCAAGCTTGATCCATCCAATATTGCGCCTAGTGTGTGAAAGGAGTGGAGCTCACAAAGTGCCTAAAAAAAAACCGAAGCATGCGACAACGGGCTCAAGAAAATGCGGGTGCTTGTTCATGATTAGTGGATATCAAAGTACGCAAACAAAGGAATGGGGATTGAACATTCTAAATGGAGTTCACAACCATGCGATGGAGCCGGCTTTAGAAGGACACATTCTTGCCGGTAGATTAAAGGAGGATGACAAGAAGATTGTACATGACTTGACCAAGAGCAAGATGCTTCCAAGAAATATTTTGATACACTTGAAGAACAAAAGACCACATTGCATGACAAATGTGAAGCAAGTGTACAATGAACGTCAAAAAATATGGAAGGCAAATAGAGGTGACAAGAAGCCGTTGCAATATCTAATCTCGAAGTTGGAGGAGCACAACTATTACTCAAGAACACATGGTGAAAGTAATACAATCGAAGATATCTTTTGGGCTCATCCAACATCCGTTAAGTTGTTTAACAATTTTCCAACGGTTTTGGTTATGGACTCCACCTACAAAACCAACTTGTATAAGATGCCAATGTTTGAGGTAGTTGGGGTAACTTCGACCGATTTGACATATTCGGTTAGGTTTGGATTCTTGATGCATGAGAAAGAGGAAAACTTTGTTTGGGTTTTAAAAATGTTGCGTAAACTTCTTACTTCAAAGATGAATATGCCTAAGGTGATTGTTACCGACAGGGATGGGTCTTTGATGAAAGCGGTTGGAATTGTTTTCCCGGAAAGTTATACTATGAATTGTTACTTTCATGTGCAAGCAAATGTTAAACAAAGGTGCGTCTTAGATTGTAAATATCCTTTGGGAAAAAAGGATGGGAAAGAGGTGAGTAATCGCGATGTTGTCAAGAAGATCATGAGGGCATGGAAAGATATGGTTGAATTGTCCACTCAAGAGTTATATGCAAATGCATTAGTGGAGTTCCAAGATGCTTGTAGTGATTTCCCACTTTTCCTAAATTATGCCATGACCACCTTGAATGAAGTGAAGGAGAAAATAGTTAGGGTATGGACAGACCGTGTGTTGCATCTTGGTTGTAGATCCACCAATAGGGTAGAATCGGCTCATGCTTTGGTGAAGAAATATTTGGACAATAGTGTGGGTGATTTGGGTACTTGTTGGGAGAAAATACATAACATGTTGTTGCTTCAACACACAGCGATACAAACAGCCTTTGGTCAGAGCGTTACCGTGTTGGAACATAGATTCAAAGATGTCACTTTGTACTCCGGCTTAGGTGGTCATGTGTCTAGATATGCTTTGGACAACATTGCTATGGAAGAGTCACGTTGTAGGGAAACGTTGTGCATGAACAAGGAAATTTGTGGTTGTGTTCAAAGGACATCTTACGGCCTACCATGTGCATGCGAAATTGCAACTAAACCCCTTGAAGAAAAGCCAATTTTATTGGATGAGATACACCACCATTGGCAAAGGTTACGCATGGGAGAAGAAAGTAATGAACTTGGTTTTTCGGTCGATGATGAGTTGAAGGGTATTGTAGAACGTCTCAAGAAACTCCCTTTCCAAATGAAACTTGAAGTCAAAGAGGCTTTGCGGCAATTGGCATTTCCTGAAACCACCATGATGTCTCCACCACCACAAAAAGCAACAACCAAGGGAGCCAAGAAAAAAGTGGACATTGCGAGGTCTAAAGGAAGAATTACATCTACTAGTCGGATCCCTTCTTCTTGGGAGGTTGTTGATTCCCAAAATCCGGATAGTCAACCGTCACCATCACCAACAACATCATCATATAAAAGGAAAAAAGGTGCTCGTCTTGGTAAAGCACCAATTTCCCCACTTCCACCACCTTCTCGGTATCCAAAGCCTAAGGCTATCCCGGTTATGAGGCCTATTGATTATATGTCACGCTTCATGCTTCCATTTATTGATAAAGTGGTGGATGTTATTGGCGATGGACATTGTGGATTCCGGGCTATAGCCGAGTTCATGGGCTTAACCGAACAAAATCATCTCATGATTCGTACACATCTTATTCAAGAATTGAAAGATCATAGAGATGATTATGTTGAAGTATTTGCGGGTGAGGATCGTTATAACTACATTTTAAATGGCTTACATCCTCCCGCAAATACAAAAAGTTGTGCACATCTTGTTGATAAGTGGTTGACTTTTCCGAACATGGGGCACATTGTTGCTAATTATTACAAAAGGTGTGTGGTTGTGTTGACAAATCTTGAAGTTGGTAACTCGGAATCTTTTTTTCCACTAAGAGGGCCACCACCGCCGGGTAAGCAAAAAACTCCCATCATGTGCCTTGGGGTAATTCCTAATCACTTTGTGCTTATTTACTTGAAGAATGGTTGTCCACTACCTCCATCATCTACGGAGTGGCACAATCACAAGAAACAAGATGCGGTGACTTGGGAAGATGAGTATTTGGATCAACATGAGTTGTTCCGAAAGCTCATGGCTATTGAAAGTGGAAACAAACCGCCAAAACCACAAAAGGAATCAAACAAAGCGGCGCCTATTTTGTTGGACACTCCCGAAAAACCAAAGCAACAATTTGAAGTTATTGCGGAAGATGAGGAAGATTTTATGTCACTTGATCTTCTCCAATCACTTGACCTTTAACGAGTGATTTTTTTGTCGGTGTTAGTCCTTTTTTTTGGTAGAAATTACACCGACGTATATTTTGGGGTCAAAATTGTAATGCCAATTTTTTTGTGGCCAATATATAAGTAACATTATGTAATTGATATTGATATATATGATAATATGACTTTTATTGACTTGAAACTAGTGCAATACTTATTTATAGCTTATTAATGTTTACGCATTTGATTTATTCGTTATTACATTCCATTTAATTTTGTTCTAATCTATGATTATTTTGTTAAAGCTTTTGTCAAGTGAAACATGTCAGAGGTTGCAAGAATTGAAGGGCGTGTTAGGTATTGCGCGTTTAAAAAGACGGTTAAGGTTATGATAACACCGACAGACTCTATTGATGATTTGAAGACACAACTTAACACTTATTTTGAGCATCTTGGTGAAAATCAATATACACGTCACTTGTCTGCTCTAATGCCAATGATAGACCTAGGAGAAGATAGAGATGAATTCGCATGGAAAACGACAAGCTATATGCGTTGGATTATTAAAGACGATAGCGACGTCGGATTTATGTTTAGGAATATGGTGGAAAATAATGTATTATATATATATATATATATATATATATATATATATATATATATATATATATGTTCGTTCCATATGCAATTGTAATGAATGTAAGTAGGGATTTAATTTAATGATGTGTAATGAGTTGTAATGTGTTGTTTGATTATGGACACTATGTTCCGTTTTGATGAATTTCAAACTTTTGTGTGGTTTGAACCAAATGTCGGTTTGATTTAATTATGGACAAATGTAAAAGATATTGTATTTTTCTTGTTTATGACCGAGTTTCATTGTTGTATAATTTGAATTTCCTTTGGAAATGCTCTGGTGAAATTACAGGTCAAAACTGGCCTAAAAACAGCTTGGTAAGGGTTAGCATTAATGCAGAACCTGCTTCTGCATAAATGCTTTCCTCGGCAGTTAACTACCGAGGAATTCCTCGGCAGTTAACTGCAGCCGTATTTTGAATTCCTCGGCAGTTAACTGCCGAGGGAGCAAAAACGTATTTTACATGTGTGCCACAGCTTTCTCACATGTGTGAACAGCAATTTTCTTTGTTCATGGGGTAGATGAGAATAGGCCCACTTGTCTTATTTCCCAAAATGCCCTTGAATACTCCCTTATCAAAATCTTCTATCCTCGATTTTGGAACAAAAAGATTGAGCCATGGATGGGGAACGTCCCATAAACCCTTAGACCTAAGTTTGAGTTCTGCCTTATGTACACGATCCAGGAAATCTACATAAGGCACGTCCGTTGTGAACACTGATGTGTCTATAAAATCCAACTTTTTCAATAGAGCTTGTATCTCCTGCACCATAAAACAACGTCCACACAATAAAAATCTGTAAACCTGTCTTTTTGTCGTTGCTAATGCAATTACAATATGGATCAATCAAAATTTAAAACAACAAACCAATTAATATAATATAAAATATATAAGCTTATATTTTTTAAGTGACCCGAAATATTTGAACTTTAAGTATTTTCTGATGAAATATATGTTGATTAAAGAAAAACTATGAATGAAAAAGAAGTTAGCGGCTGCTATTGTGAGAAATTCTTAGGTGGTCTAGGACCAAGAAATTTTCTTTGGTCACAACCAAAGAAAGAAGAGAGAAAAGAGAGAAGAGAGAAAAAATGGAAAATATTTGTTTATTTGTGAAGAGAGAGAGAAAACAAAAACTCTATGTGTGACCAAACCAAATTTCTTGATTCTGGTTCACACAAGAGTTTCTCTGCTTTTATTAGGACGAGCCTCTTTATATTATATTATATTAAGTAGTTATCTTTTTCATGGATTGAGGAAAGCTAAATGAAAGAGAATAATCTAGTGGGCTGTCGGCGCAGTTTAAAGTTCAAACCAAAATATGTCATGTCTTGTCTTGAACACATGAACATTGGGGGCAGAAAGTGATTCCCTTACTTTAATTTTTTTTTTGGGTTAAATATATTTTTGGTCCCCATAAATATGTCAACTTTTCGTTTTAGTCCCTCTAAAATTTTTCTTCAACTTTTGGTCCCTATAAAATTTTCAATCACTATTTTTGGTCCCTATTTTCAACTTAATTTATGTATTTTTTAATGAAATTGTGCAGAAATGTGTAAAATATTCTAAAACAATTTCCTGAAAAAAATTAGAATTTTTTAACAAAACACAAATTAAATATGAATTTTTAACCGTAAAAAATATAAAAATTCATATTAAATTCATGTTTTGTTAAAAAATTCTAAATTTTTTTTGGAGTGATTCTTATAATATTTAGAATTTTTCTGGAAAATTTTATTAAAAAATATGAATTCTACATATGAGTTTACTTTAAAAGATGGACCAAAAGTGAAGATTGAAAATTTTATAGGGACTAAAAGTTGAAGGAAAATTTTAGAGGGACTAAAATGAAAAGTTGACATATTTATAGGGACCAAAAACATATTTAACCCTTTTTTTTGGGTTACAATTCCCTTACTTTAATTGATCCAAGTTAACTTAATTAATAAGTATTTTTCATATAATTAACTAACTTAAAATTACAATTGCTTAAACTTTTTGTCAAGTTATTATGTGAATATATTAACCAACAAACATCATTCTTTCATGTCTGTCTGTTTGCTTTATTAGGGTTTATAATTTAGAAGAATTAGGCATGTATATTTTGAATGATAAACTTATTATTTTGATTTTTCGATGGAGGGTTTTTTTTTTGGAGCAAAATAAAAAGAAAATATCAGTCGTATGGTTAATAACCAAAATATTGACGGATTTCACTCCCTTGAAGGTGGACTTTCAACGTTAACTTAGTCGGAATATGATATTAATGGTCGTAGATGATCCAAATTTAAGCTAACTATTTGCTGAAAATTAAAATATGCATTCTTTTGGATTGCGCAATCTTAATTTTTCTACTGACATTGTTCGATCTTGATCGAACAACCAATGAAGTTTAAATGATTGTTCGATCTTGATCGAACAACCAATGAAGTTTAAATGATTGAATATAGAATTCCGTAAACGCAACGAATCCAAATTTGATATATACATGTTATTTTACACTAAATAACCTAAAAAAAATTATTGAATGAAAATAATCTAATTTTATAAAAAAACAAAATTATGATATACAAATTTTTCATTGTCATAGCGCATTGAGAGAGTTTAACGGTTAATATATTAATAGTAACACCGAAAGCAATGGTAGTGACTATCCCCATTCACACAAACAAACAAGGAAATATATATGTTTGTGCATGGTGTGTATAATACGTACCTCATCAACAGAATCGGCATTTCCTTGGTGGTAGTTTTTCGTCACCTCTAAACAGTACAAAACACCTCCATCAGCATTAAGAGAACTGATTTTAATAGGATTACTCGGTGAAAAAAAGGAGGACCTCCAATTATTGATAAGTCCTTCATCCACTATCACAAAACCTTCAACATAGTTGAATCTCTGGCTCGCTGGTACTAAATAGCATTGCTCATGTGCAACATAGTTTCCCTACCGAACATAGTTCAACCTTGGTACTAAATAGCATTGCTCATGTCATTATTATTCAATTTTGGACATCAAAATGTATCTTCAAATATGATGGGTCATGAGGGTGAGACATGTAATGTACTTACAAAGAAAGAAAGAAAGAAAGAACAAATTCACTGTAAAATTGTTTTAAGATTTGATGAAGAACGTAAGAGAGAGCAGGAAAGATATGCACATACTCTTTGAGGAGCTGGTTGGAGAGCAATTCTAGCTCTTGTGAAATTGTGATGCTTCCAAATTGTCCAAGACCACCAAGAACAGAATGGAACAAGTCTGAATTACGATCTTCTGAACACGTCAACACCTCACCCTTTCCTATATAATACACAAGTACACACACACCATGACATACCAATACGAGAACAGTACTAGTACTATAATTAATTAGTTAATTAACGTCCACGCTAGAGACAAAATTTAATTTGATTTGTACTCAATATAGAAAATAAAGCAATGGAAGAAAATAGTGGTAGTAAATTATGTAGCAAGTAATTAATTTATTAATTACCTGTAACAACATCTAGCTCAAAAACATTGGAGATTTGAGGACCATGATTGAAGGTTTGGCCACTAATACCACCATTAGATAGAGTACCCCCCACAGACAAATACAAGTAATCAGTCCAAGACATAGGTGCCAATCCATACTCCAAAGTTGCCTTCAAAACATGTATCCATAATTCACCACCCCAAACATCCACATACATTTCTTTCTCCCAAACTCTAGGACCCTTAATTCCTTCACCACCTTTTCCCATTTCAATCACCACTCCTCTCATCCTTGTATCCGCTTGTCCGTTTATTGAGTGTCCGTGTCCTCTCGCCGACACCGCAAACTGCGGCCATTTATACGCCGCTTTAACCACCTTTGCAACATCATTGGCCGTCGCTGGTCGAACCACCGCAAATGTCTCTCCTTTGCTGCTTAACCTCCCAAAATCCAATGAAGCTGCTTCTAATTCAGTAGCCTCCGTGCTCACTTCACCGTCAAGTCTTATTTGGAGGATCTCCGTTAATGTTTGATCCACTATTAATCCTTCAGATACAATTATACAGCATATGGTGAATGCCAACAGAATAATAACAACGTTCTTGATGTTGTTCTTCACGGTTGCCATTAATGATTATTTATTTTTTCAAACCCTATCTTGAATATTGTATATAACGGAAAACTAATTAAACTAGTCCCTAGCTACGTGCATGTGCGACCCATATGTAATTAGCTAGAAAAGTGGGTTATAGAAAGAAAAGAGAACAAAATCTTGGAGCAGCGTTGTGTTGTGGATTGACGTAAGTGGGATTTTCACTTTAAAGATTTTGTACGAAAGCCAATTTGCAGAAATTAGATAAAAGATTCTTTGCTGCTCGATCTCACTTTCTTCTCTGTAGCTAGCTACCTTACATATTCTCTATCCTATAGGTGCTCTTTGTTATCTACTCCCTCCGTTTCAAAATGAGTGTCGCTTTAGCCAAAAAAATTTGTTTCAAAATGAGTGTCGCTTTCAGTTTCCAATGCAATAATAACTTTTTCTTTTCAATTGTACCCTTCAATTAATATTCTGCACACTACTTCCAAAGTATTACTTTTAAAACTAACCAATAGTTAATAAGGATAATTTGGTAAAATAACCATTCTCTTTCTTTTAATCATTGCATTTCTTAATATGTGTGTAAACACCTAAAATGACACTCATTTTGAAACGGAGGGAGTATCTTATATGGGTCATGTTAACTTGTGCCCTTACGGCACAAGTTAAGGTGCTTAAAATGGAAATTAAAAATAAATTTTATATTGAAAGTATAACTTTTGCAACTTTTAAGACATTGAATGCACAAGTTTCAAAAAAAATCTTCTATATTTGCCTCCTTAACTTATGCCCCAAGGACACAAGTTAACATTTCCCATCTTATCACTACTAAAAAAACAGTGATTTCGGACGGAATTTTCGGACGGAATCGATTTTGTCTGATTTTTTCGGACGGATTTGGGACGGTTTTAACGGAGCGAAATTTTCGTCCCAAATCCGTCCCAAAATCGTGTGAAAATGTTCAAACATGGTTTTTTCCTACGAGTTTCACACGAATTTCCTTAAAAAAACAAATTCGTCCCAAAACCGTGTGAAACATTGAGACGGATTTCAGACGGAATTGAGGGTTTTTATTTCATTTTTATTAATTGTGAAATTTTCATGTCCCGCCTATACTCCTAAACTTTCCCTCTCGTGTACTGCTCTCTCTCTCTCATAACCAATCTCACTCTTTCAAAACCCTAAAATCTATTTCACACTCAATTTAGCAAGCTCTTCAATCAATTTCTTCCGAAAAATCAGTTTTAAGATTTCTCAAGCTCTTCAATCAATTTCTCAAGCTGTTCAAGTTTGGATTCTCTTCTCTTTAGATTTGAGGATTCTGAGTTTCTAGCTTTTCAAGGTATTACTATTCACTATCTCTCTCTTATAATATGTGTTCTCTTCAACAAATCAACCATGTTCCCATAAACTTATACTTGATTTTTGGTTCAATTTATTGGGTTTATTTTGTTTTATTTATTAGGGTTTTTAGTGTGGTTAACTACCTGGACTTGGATTCACCTTTGTTGTTGAAATATATTGTGTTTTTTTGCAATTCCAATTGTGGGTTTTGTGTTTTTAGGTGTTGTGTTGCTTTGGTGGTTGGATTTTTTTTTCCGTTAGTATTGTTTTTAGGTGTTGTTTTGCTTAGGCGGGTGTTGCTTTGGTTTATGTTGTTTGCTAAGATCCATACTCATGTTAAGGTTGATTCCTATGTGTTTCTTGATTTTTGAATTTTTAATCTTTCGGTGGTTTGTGTCGGGGTGTTGGCGGTTTTTTGGTGCTGTCTCGGTGCTCTTGCTGTCAATAGTAGTTATTGCTGAGACACTATCAAACTGAAACACTCACAAGGAAAAATGTGGTAACTTTTATTGTCTCAACAGAGTCATTAGAATCAAATACAAAGGGGTCCTTATGTCACGATGAACCACTTTTTTGTAAATAATTATTCCAATAACATCCTTGACACCACTATAAATAAACTCAGGCAACACATCAAAACATATAGTAAACTAAAACCAGTTAGCTAAGCATTTGGTTAATTAATTAGGAGAGTATGTGCTCTTGCTGGTAGCTTTATGTTACTGCTGGTTTTTTGTTTTTTGGCATCAGTCTCTGTTGGTTAAGGTACTGTGTGGTGTGCTGCTGTGTTTTTTGCATATGTAGTAGTTCTGTTGTGGTACTGTCTGCGGTTCTGCTGTAGGCATAATCTGCTGGTGCTTCTATGATGCTGCTATGTGTTTTTGGATTTTAGTTTTAGGTGTTCACTTGCTTTTGGTACATGTTGGGTTTTTTGTTGTTGTTTATTGTTCCTGCCCTTGTTGGTGATAGGAACATAGGAGATTTTTTATGGAGTTTATACGTTGTTAGTGGGCTGCCTTCTGTTTATATGTGGCTACTTAAGTGCCTACTGGATCAATTGTTGTTATAGAAGAAAATTTACATGATGAGGATAGGTATTCATGAGTACAAATTATACATCCAAGCCGTAAGTTACTGTGAACTAACCCCGTTTCAAAAAATAATGTGTATAGGTCAGCACTAATACCATTACAGAAAATATATGCTTGATGTTTAAGGGACACACATGTGTTAACAGAACTAATCCCATATTCATAACTTAGTGCTGACTTGTTTAAGGGATTAGCACTAATCCCATATTTTGTTAACACTAAATCTAGCAATTTTCACTTACACACACATGAACCTAATACCATTATATGCTTGACCTGTACACATTATTTTTTGAAACGGGGTCAATTCACAGTAACTCACGGCTTAGATGTATAATTTCATAACTTAGTGCTGACCTGTTTAAAATCTATCATCATCACAACGAGCTATTTTAGTAGCAAGTTTCACTCAATATGAGAACGAACTTGTCAATTTAAATTACAATCTGACATGGTTTTTTTTTCCAGTTCATTTTGGCTTCACATATCTAATTAGGATTCACTTGTGTAAATTTCTTATGATATATAACAAGGGTCATTTGGTCTATTTTAAATTTAAAAGACCTTTTAGAATGTTTAGTTGTTTAATGTCACAAATTATAAATGGCCACCACACCTGGTATCACACAGACTTGCTAACAAAGCAGCCTCCGCACGGCAACTAGCTGAACCAAAACCAGATTTATCTATGATTTAACTAAAATTACAGATTTTAATTTGTTGTTAGTTAAATGACTAACATAATTCAAAATTGCAGGGAGCTTTTAAGAAGAGAAAAGCAGAGCTTTTGGAAATATCTATGTCTCAAAATCAAGAGGAAGAAGGATTGTCTTCTGAAAGCCATCATAATATGCCAGATGACTTGACTATTTGGAAGGAAGTAGCCCCTAAAGGTAAGAAAGGAAAATTATGGTTTAGGTTCTATAGGAACAAATGCTTCGAAGTATACTATTGGTTCATGCTCAAATGCCTTTAAGGAAAAAAACATGGAACAAGAGCTCTTAAAATGGAAAGAAAAGGTAAAAGAGCAAGAACGTATAAACCAAGAGCAAAAACAAAAATTGGAGCAGCAACAAAAAAGAATCGAGTCAAATGAAAGCATGCTTGCAACTTTATATGAAAAGTTGAATATGCCATTGCCTCCAAACTTTGCTTGTGCGACACCTATGCCAGATGAACCAAATGATGTTGGTGAAGCCTCTAATGGAAACAATGATGATAATTTTGGATTTGTATGATAAGTTTGGCCCACCTGGTTTTCTGTTGTTCAACTGTTTTTGTGGTTGTTGCTGCCAGTTTCTCTTTTTTTTTGATGAATTATGTGTTTGACTGCTGATGTCTTGTATTTGGCTTTGTCATGGGAGTTCCTTTTGGTTGGAGTTATGTTTCCAAACCTGTTTACCATGTTTTTTTGGCTATTTACTTTTTGAGGGCAGTTGTTGTCTCCCCTATCCCTGCTAGTGCACTTGATTCTGTTACTTTTATTGTTGAGTACTGACTAATGAACAATTTAGTCATGTTAGTTTGTGATATATTGTGTTAGAACATTGAACACTTACATAAATCTAGTTTATATAATTTTGTTTCAGACAATGAGCATTTGTTTACTCTTGAATTATTATTTATTTTTATTTGATTTAGTATGTATTACTGAATATAAATTTTACATATTGGAATTTATCCCAAACTCATTAAAAAATATGAATTGTGGCAATTCTATAAAATAAAAATAAAAATTATAACCATGATCGAAAAGCGTGGAAAATATTTTAAAGCAATTTTAATCCGTCCGAAAATCGTTTGAAAATTTATCTTAAATCCGTCTGAAAACCGTAGGAAATTAGAACTCAATTCCGTCTGAAAACCGTAGGAAATTAAATTAAATTCCGTCCGAAAACCGTAGGAAATTAAATTAAATTCCGTCTGAAAACCGTTGGAAATTAAATTAAATTCCGTCTGAAAACCGTAGGAAATTAAATTCAATTCCGTCCGAAATCCGTTTGAAATTTAGTCTAATATCCCACAACTGTGTTTGTGCGAAAACCGTACGAAATCCGTCTGAAATATATTTCGGACGGAATTTGGGACGAAAATACGATTTGCGACGCGGCATTTTCGGACAACGCCCAATCTGTCCGAATTCCGTCCGAAAACGCATTTCCGTCCGAATTCTGTGGGAAAGTTCCGTAAATTCCGTCCCAAAACCGTCCGAAATTTCGTCCGAAAATGACCTTTTTTTAGTAGTGTATATTGAGGAACGAGTATATATGTCAGAAAGAATAAAAGAAAAGAAAGTGTGCGGTGCGGCAAGAAATTTGGAAAGTGCGTGCGTGGTGTGACTGTTGGTTGTGAATTATTTGATGAATGGGAGTCTGAGTCATAATTCTGTGTATGTCTCGGATTTCAGATACAAATCCTCTCAATTTATAGAGAAACACGAAATAACTACTAGAACCTGGGGAGAGGAGGGTTGAGAGACTTTTGAGTTTGGAAAGGCACGTGGGATAAGCCACCAGTCATGTGCCTCATTATGGAAATATAGTTAGTGTACTTTGTAAGATCCGGGGTTTTTTTTATCTTATTTAGTTTGCTATTTATTTTATTTTGTTATTGTCGAGTCGATGTCGCTAATTATTTGATAAATGTTTTATGTTATTTTATTAAGAAATGAATATGAATATTTATTTTGTTATACTATGTGTGGTTGAAATAAGATGCATAATTAGAATAATTATTTTATTAGAGAAGAAAGGAAAAGATGACAATTGGGTGATCATGTGAATATAAAAAAAAAATAATGAATATTGTTACCATGTAGATTTCTTGTGTGTGCTACTACTAAACCTATTAGCAACGTGTATAAAAAAGTGTAACCTCCCACTCCTTAAGGATAGAGCCACTCTTTTAGGAAGGGAGTTAGAGGAAGGGTTAGTTCACAAATTATTAACGATTGGTTACCTCTTTCATTCACTACTTTACTGAATTCTACACTTTAAAGAAAATGGAGAGAAACTTAGAGAGATAGAATCTTAGAGAGTCTTGAAGGAGGAAGAAAGGAGAACTAAAGATCCACCCTAAGGACTAACAATTAGACTTATCACCAAGTAAGAATATTTCCACTTTTGAATTTGTTTCTCATTTTTATCAATTTACTAGACACAAACCCGTGCTTCGCACGGGGTTTACCTGCTTTTTTGACAGTATATTATTGGGGAAAGATAATAGATATTTATAGACTATAATAGATGAAAACGACTTTTCACGAGTAATAAATGGAAACGCGGAAAACTACCAATCATGCTAACTTAAAATTGTCTGAGTCATCCAACACAAAATTGTAACCGAAATAAGCAAATATTGTTTACACAGCTTGCATACATGAGATTATAGTTAAATACATCCAGATCATATGAAAATTTTATTCATAGAAAAGTGGAATCTGATCATAAATACAATGTCGTTGAAGTGATGAGACAATCTTTAAGAATAATATTTTAATTTCGATACAAAGCAACTACTATAGAAGGCAATATACGAAACACCATGAGATTCGATTAAGCATTTTCAGCAAGTATATAAAGATATTTTAGTAATTTACTTAATTTATTATCGGGTGGGTACCCGTGGGTATGAATACAATCAAATCTGTGTCTGTGTCCATATAATAATGGGTAGTCAAATACTCGTTTATTATACCCGTCGATGCCCATTTAGCTACCCGCTCTATGCCTGTGACGGATTTTACCCATGGGTACTTGTGGCCATGGGTATTTTTGTCACCCCTAGCAAAGGCAGATATTAACTGCAATTTAGTACCACGTATATAAATCCTTTCACATGATCTACAACAAAGGTAGATATTAACTGCAATTTAGTATCCAGTTCTTTCAGGTGAACAAACTTCTATATGCAAACTTTCTTGACAAAAAAATGCAACAACAAAGTTAAAAAAAGGCCATCACTGCAATTCTAATATCTGCTCTTTTCAATGCATGAGCATCATTCACAACATCTCTTGTCATCCCGACTGTCACCCAAATTTCAATGAATCCACCAACAAATGACAAAATAAGTAGACAACCTAGTTTGGATAAAAAATAATACAAATTATTTTTGATGTCCCATGAATAATGAATAAAAATAAGAGCCTGTTTAAATCGGCTTATTTGAACTTATTTACTAATATAAACATTTGTGAGATTGATTGAGAGAGCTTATATAAACAACTTATGAAATATCCTTAAAGTATTTTCAACTTATTTCCATAAACTCTCTTGTATGGCTTATTAAAACAATTTATAACTTATTTGCAGACTTTATTTTATATTTTGTTATAGAAATAACTTATACGTAAGCTCTTATATGATAAGCACTTAATTAAGTTGTTTATTCAAACAGAGTCTAATTGAACCATATAATATAATTCAAAAATAAATTGATCATAATCTCTAATGTTAAAAAGTCCATGAGCCCTAAAAAGCGATCAATACTCCAAATCATGAAAGTAAAATCACTAATGAACAAATAGAAAAGACAAAATTGAAAGTAGTCATTTTAATAAGATAAGCATAATTTTTTTAGGCATCTATACCTTTTTTGAAGAAAAGACATCTACAATTTTAGTTTTAATTAAAATCAAAATTTTATAAAAATTATATGCATTAGCGTAACAAAAAAACAGACACACATAAAGTATTACTCTAAATGCTAATATGTGTGTCTGCATATTTGCAAGGTTGAAGAAAGAAAATAAAAATATTTTGTATCATTAAATGATAGCGTGAATAAAATTATTTGTGTGGTTGTTATGATTAAACGATATTTAAATTAAATATATAAGTGATAAAAAGATAATAAAATTTCTTTGAAAAAAATGTAATAAAATTAAATGGAACGGCTAAAAAAAGATTAAATGGAAGAAAAAAACATATTGAAATATAATATTAGAAAATAAAAGAAAACGTTCCTAGCGTGAGTTAAAGAGAGGTGCTTGTGAAATATATTGTCGAGAAGTAGTTTTTTGAAGTAACATTCAACATCTTTTGGTCAAAGCTCATTCCATTCAATTTTATGCATTAAAAAAAGTTCCCTTTCTAGTAAGTACTTAAGTGATATTGTGTTTGACCTAACTTCTCCTTAAAAATGTAGAGAAGTTGAAAAAAACCGGGTCAAACGGTATCTTAATATCTCACAACGGCAGTGTAGAAGCAACTGAATTTGAGAGAAAAAAATTGGAAAACAGTTAAAAATAAAAAATTTGGAAAATAGTGAATTTTTTTTAAATAAAAAAATTGAAAAATAGTTAAAAAAAATCGATGAGGTAGCACTCAACCAAGCAACACTAAAAAAAAATTATATGCATCACCGTAACAAAAACACAGACAGACGGACATAAAATATTACTCTAAATGTTAATGTGTGTGCGCAAATATTTGCGAGGTTGAAGAAAGGAAATAAAAGTATTTGGTATCATTAAATGACAGTGTGGATAAAAATATTCGTGACGTTGTGTGATTATTAAAAAATATTGAAATTAAAATAATTGATAGTGTGTTTGACCTAACTTATCCTTAAAAATGTAGAGAAGTTGGAAAAAAAAACCGGGTTAAACTGTAACGCCCACTTTTTCATAATTGTTATTTGAATTGATTTATTAGAATATTATGTGAAATATTATTAATATATGTTATATTGGTGAAATATATGTTAATAGTTATTAAATAGGTATTTTTCTAAGTGGGGGAGAAATATTATTATTAGTAGAAATAATTAATTATTAAGGGAAAGAGTAGGACTGTGGTGAGAAGAGCAATTATGGAAAGAATAAAATCAGTAAGTGGGAACGAAAAACATAACGCGTATAACTGAAAAAAGAGGAGAGAAAGTAGAGAAGTCAGAGAGAACCCTAATTGGACGAAGAACGCGGCTGTTGGAATTCAGAAAACTAATCTAAGGTAAGGGTGGGATTCCTTTCAATAATCTTGATATGTAATTCTAAAAATTGGTGAATTGTTGTTCTTAAGGTTAGGGTTAGAGAAGTTATGATAATTGATGAATTATGATGAATTATGTTGTTGAATGCATGGTTATATGTTGTTTTACTTGCTATGTTGTATATAGATTCTGTAAACATTGTTCTAAATCATTTTGGGGGTTTGGGTGATTGAAAATTGGTTTTTAATAGTGATTCTTAAGCCAAAAAACACATTGATAAACTGATTTTTGAACTGCTGAGAAGCCCAAAATCGGCCACCGAATTGTCAAAATCGGCCACCATTTTCTGATCTAAATTTCCAATTTTAGTTCTGGAAAAATCGGCCACCGATTTTCTGACAGGCCAATCTAGGAAATACTCATATTTTTCACCCGTTTCTGTTTTGAATTAGCCTTCGGTGTAAACATAAAAGTTGTAGATAATTGAGTTAGCTTTCTAATGGCTTTGGAATGACTAGAAAATTATTTGTAGATTTTGACTTATGATGAAAATAGTCCAAGTGAGTCTTCAGAAAATTTTAAGAAAACTTAGCATGACTAATCTCTAGTTAGTCCAAAAACTTATGGTTGGTTTCTCAACTTCAAACTTAAGTGTTAGTGATTTAATTGAGGTGTTTTATGGGTATTTGGCTTATGTTCTATTGATCAAAACTTAATTGCTATTGAAGGATGTTTTGAACTTTGAGAGGAATGTAATTGATTTTATATATATGCTATGTTGTTGATTTCCGTTGTTGACGCTGTTGTATCGTCTAATGTCGAAGTTGGGGAGTGTGTCGTAATTGTTTTAGGCACATATGTTGTATTTGTAGGTGCTGTTGTAGTTGTATGTTGATATACACTAGTTGAGTCCATTGCATTTAGAGTTGTGTTGTTGCATAGTTAGCGATGGGGGCTTAATGCCTGACAGGTCCTTTATGACCTTAGCGATGGGGGCTTAATGCCCGACAGGTCCTTTATGACCTTAGCGATGGGGGCTTAATGCCCGACAGGTCCAATTATGACCTTAGCGAAGGGGGCTTAATGCCCTGGTGGTACCACATGCATAATGAAGTTGTCTAAGTTGTTGTTGAGTTTGTCTAAGTTGTTGTTGAAGTTGTAGTCGCATTGTTGAGTTGTTGTCGTCGTTGTTGCATGGTCGAGTCGTCGGTGTCGTGGTTGATAATGAAATTGTTGTTGTTGCTGTTCTTGTTGCTGAAGATGATTATGTTGATGCTTTATGTATTTATTTATATACATTATTAATGATGCCTGTTGTGATATGCTTTGTTGTTTTCATTAATTTGATGAATTATATATTATTATTATTATTGGATAAGTTTCTCACCCCTTCTGCTTGAAAATGTTGCCCTTCGTATGGGTAACTTGCAGGTAATGATGGCTTGTAGGTTTGGTCGGCTCAAGTGTCTAGGGCTCTGATACATATTAGGATGGGGATTCGTCGCTAGGCATGGCAATGGGGCGGGGTGGGGACGGGTTTTGCCTTCCCCATCCCCATCCCCTACTTCCATGTACTTACCCGTTACCCTACCCATACCCGACGGGGATGAGAAATTGAATCCCATCCCCATCCCCAATGGGTTCGGGTATTCCCGCCCCATCCCCGTCCCCGTAGTGAATCAATTTTTTTAATAAAAAAAGTTTTTTTGAGCTTCATTAGTAATATTGTAAAGCATTATCCAATAATTTACGCTCATTTTAACATTTCCCTACCGAATAATTTGGTTGCTCATTTAACCATCAATGAAAATTCTTATATCATGATAGTTATCAAACCAAATAACATGACATATCATTATCAACCCCTTCAACAAAAACAAAAACATACCTTTCTACATTCGGGTAGGGTTTGGGTATGGGTTCGGGGTGGGTACATATATCCCCATTACCCGTCCCGTACCCGTATTATGAAATCGGGGAAAACCCAAACCCATACCTAAACCCAGTCAAATCGGGGAAAACCCGTCAAATCGGGGTTGGTTTGGGCGGGTACCCATGGACATGGGTTTTGTTGCCATGCCTATTCGTCGCAACTGTTTTCGTTTTCTTCATTTCTTTTATGTATCATATTTTTGGTAAAAGACTTAATAATGGAGTTTATCGTTGTCGAAAATAATGTTGATTACGTTGAGGCCTTTGTGCCAAGATTTTCCCTTTATGTTGGATTTGGTTGAAATAGTAGTTTCTAAAGAATTATTCCGCTGCAGCTTTGGAGATATTTTAAATGTTGATTTAAATAAATAGCTATTTTCTATTTATGAAATTTTGATTAGCAGTGTGACACTCCGTTGTTGGTCTACTCTGATTAAATTAATTAATATTACGTTGTTGGGGGAACGGGGTGTTACATAAACGATACCTTAATCTCCCATAACGGCAATGTAGAACTTCTCCTTAAAAATGTAGAGAAGTTGGAAAAAAAGTTGGGTCAAACGATACCTTAATATCCCACAACGGCAATGTAAAAGCAACTGAATTTGGGTGAAAAAATTGAAAAATTGTTAAAAAATAAAAATTGAAAAATAGTTAAAAGTTATTAAATATATAAAAATTATAAAAATTATTAAAAATATAAAAAATTATAAAATAATTAAAAAAAGATGGTGAAGGACAAAATGGGAAATGCACCCTAAAAATGATGAGGTGTCACCAACCACACCCCATCAATAGGAAATTACTAAAATGCCTCTCCTAGGGGACAAAATGGTAAAATTCTAGGGACTTTTATTTATAGTATAGTAAGTAGATAGATTTTGGAAATCAGAGTTGTTCTATGAAAATAAATTTATTTTTCTCTTATGAGATTCGATTTGCTAGTTATCTCAATTAAGTTAAGATTGTCTTCTTAAAATTGGTAGTCAAATTTTTATAATAACATAAAGCTGTCTTGAATTTCTTGAGAAGGAAAGAGATTGGTAGTAGTAAAATATATGCAGGTTGTCTTTTAGAAAGGATAGATATAATTTGATTTAGTGAATTTGAGTCAAACATTGTGTTGGAGCTACATACCATTTTTGCATTTATTCTAATTGAAAAGAAATAGTATTTCTTAAATCTTCTGTCGACTATCTGCAATATGTAGTGCTTGTTTTCTTTGTACAGAAGAATTAAACCACATTAGTTCTATAATTCATAGTCAACATGGATTTATTAGAGAATTGAAATTGTCTTTCTGTTTAAATAGATCTTTTTGAACACCAAAAACAGACGGATATATACATTATTGACTATGAATGAAATTTATCCGTGACTAAAAAGGACCGTAACCCTTTGAGTGGACTTGGAATTTGAAAACATACTTTGGCTAGTTTTATTTTTATTTTAGAAAGGTTCTAACTTATTAGAGTTTTAAGTTTAAACTGATAGTTATATTTTAGTTAAAGAACTTGATAAATTTATATTTGTATTAAGTAGGAGTTATTGGTGAATAATCCTTGAATCAAACCCGAGCCTTGCACTAGTGCAAATCAGGGATTTGAAACCGGATTTTTAGGGATTCAAGACCTGTTTTTGAACAGGGGTTATATCCATAGGTGTGGTATGTTTGACATACGACACCTGTTTTTATTGGGAAAAATCAGGTGTGATATGTTTATTTTTAACACCTTTTTAAATAAAAAACGGTGTGAAAATCTAGTAGCACATTAAAAAAAATTAACCTGCAGGCGCTCTGTTGCCTACAGGTTATTCAATTTTATAATGCATTTATTATTTTATTTTGTACAATGGTGCGCCTTGTGATTAATAAATAAATGTATTATATATTTTGCAAAAGCAAAAGATAATGCATTAATAACTCCCCTCCAAGTACATGTGTCCAAGGGAGGGAAAAGAAAATACAACTCAAGTCTAACCCACATATACAAACTTCATATAACAAAATATACATCAAATGACTTTAACATATGAAAACAAAAGATCACTAACCCTACCCAATCAAACTCACCAATCAAATCTTATTCAGCACCCTGTGAGGTTATAGCAAACAACAATAGAATTGTGTCACTCCTAACAAAACTCCACCACACCTTAACTAACAAATCTCTCAACAACGCTGCTTTATTCATAGCATAAAGGAGAACATGGGTGGAATGGGTCTGAAGTTGTGATCGTCTTAGGACGAACTGTTTGTCCAACAAAGTCTACCGCATTGCCAACTCGAACAGACACTGATAGAGGCTTCAAGTTATCATCCACAATGAACAACATCCTCAGCTGTTACAACATATTTGAATTAAGACTAGCTTGAAATGGGGGATGGGAGAGAGGAATTTAAAACTCAAACAAACTTGCATAGCCAACACAAGGAAGTAGATAACATAGTAATATTTTATCAACACACGATAGCTTTGATATTGAGGCATGCATGCAACAACGTAATTACTCCTGTAAGCAATGTCCTATAAAAATTGAAAGGACTGTTAATATCGATTAGAAATTATTACAACAAATCAGTATGTCATCTGAAGTCACAACTCAACTAATTTGTTGTATGACAAAGGTTTAATTAAGAGACAGAAGCAGATGGAAAATAAGGGTCAACTTACAGGGGCAGTAGGACACGACTAGAATGATAAGGAATAAGTGTTAATAGTCCCTTTCCCAAATGTACAAGACCTTGGGTAATCCCCACCTGTAGTATAGAAAAGAAAATCAGAGAACATTGTAACAAACTGAATTAGAAAATAAGGAGGACGACTTAGTTGAAACATACACTAAGTAGAAGGCTGGTATCCTTGTATTAATAGCATGTCGAAAATTTGAGTATTGTTTGTTCCAGTGCCTATTAGACCTAAGGAGATAATTGCAACATGTAGCATACAAAATGGTATTTTACTTACAAACAAGAATCAAACCATAGACCACAATGATTCAAAAGGCTCTACAATCTTACTATTGCTACTTCTGAATCAGTATCATGGCTAAGTCGACTTAAGGTATCCACAACATTGAACTAATCAATTAAAGAGTTAACAAAGTAAACAAACATGAAATCTTGTTTGTGATTACTAATTTACAACAGTTGTTTACCATCTGTCATCTTTTCAGATCAAGGTTAAGATGTGTTCCACACTGTTGAATAATAATACAAAATGATAAAATGCAGGGTCACAAACCTTTGGGTTTCATATACGCAACAGATCAAGTGTCAGGGGAACTGCTTGACGAATATTCTGCTCTCAACAAGGAGTGTCACTGCTCATTCTGGGAACCAACATATGCAATTCTTAATCCCAAAATTGCACCAATTATAGTCGAACTATCTTCTTTTTCTATAAAATTACCAAGGAGTATCATTGCCTTGCCTTCAAAGGAAGGAATCAAATAAGGTAAAATATAAAAACTTAAAATATTCATGTCATACTATGGAAAGGAAAAAATAAAAGGAACTAACAAGATCAAATTCATTCTTGATACAAAAATTGACAATTCCAACTTCCGATAGTGAACCAGCAATGACATGGTTATCATTACTATGGAAGTATTTGTCAAATTAGGCAACTATAGAGTTAACAAATCAATGACCTTTACCTAAAACTACCATGAGAGCTTCAAAACCAAAAGGAAATATTCCAGGGCATTAGTAACATTAACTACACAAGGATAAGTTTTTAAGAAAGTATACTCATTTTCTCCGAGCCCGTTGATAATAAAACTCACCACATCAACAAATTTGTTGATGGGATTTTCCTTCTTGAACCTTTATCTGAACTCAGGCCTAAAAATTAACAAAAATCAATGTAACTACAATCAGAATCAAATCCAACTTCACCACAACAAATCCATTACGCTAAAATGATTAAAAAAATAACACTGAGCACTGATTCACACAATTTTTATCACCGAAACTTACATGAACACAAAGAAATCACTTGGCGCCTCTTTAGAATCTTTCTTCGACTGCTTCGTATCTAACGAAGACATAAATTAATCAAATAAATACAACACATTATCACAAATTTAGATCCAACAAATGTATCGATTAAAATAACGAAACTGAATATCACAATTGGAATTAGAATCACATAATAATCTCACAATCACAAATCTGATGTGCTCTTACAAAAAAGGAAAATCAAAAGAGGGATAAGTGGTGCATGATGGAGGCCGTGAACTACCAGGACCATTCAAACAAGATTAATCAATCCTAATAAACAAACCAAAGGCTTTAATTAACTACAAACAAACACTAAAGGAATCCATAAAAGAATAATGATATGATTAATAACATAATAATTACATTCAAGTGCAGAAGAAGATATTTATTTTATGGTTATTTAATAGTAAATAGTTTTTTTTTGTGTACAGGCCGAAAAAAGAAACTCATTAAAAATAAACAGAGACCATACTAACCCACAATCACACAAGCACAACACACAAAAAATTGGGCCAAAAATGCAGAAAAACCTGCAGAAAATTGCAGGTTCACAAATTACTCCTACAATCTAACAAATTAAGTAAAAAATGGGACAAAACCTGCAGAATTTTGCAAGTTACCACCACTGCCTCCTTGAAAAAATGTAACAGAAAATCAACTTGCACCATAGAAGATAATAACCATATCAATTACCTATTCTTATTAGTTCTCTAAATTACCTATTCTTCTTAGTTCTCACAACCTATAGAATGCCAAAGAGTACTTATCGGTTGGATCAGATTTTAAAGTACCTTTCTAGAGACATGCCTAAATTAAAACAAGAAGTCTAGCATGCTGTTTCGATAAACTAACATTTAAGAATAAATTATAAATATCTATTGCAGTGACATTGCTCCAAAAGAACGTTGAAAGAGTCAGAGATTTAGTATGAGGGCCGGCGACCAATAATCAAAGACAAAAAAAAAAAAATTAGGGACGCTATTCACAAACTAGTAAACTTAATCAAAACACCACCAAACAAAAAAAAAATGTCATCGATTAGAAATAAAAAAAAATCACAACACATAAACAAAGAGTTCAAAATCAAAACAATATGGTTAATTAATTAATTAATCAAAATAAAATCAGTAGTAGATGAATGAAATATCCTCTGATTGATTAATCTTAGGGTTTGATGCGAATTTTGATTGATGAATGAAATAAAAATAGTGCTAGATGAATGACATGAATACCTTCACTCTAATCGATAGTGGAATTGAAAAGATTAGGGACAAAAGAGTTTGATAGCAAAACTGAAGAGCATAATAGTTTGATTGAGGAACAACATAGTTCAATTGAAGGGTTTGATGAGGAAGGGGAGAGTTCAATTAAGGTTTTGGTGGCATGGGAGTAATTGAAGCCTTATAGGCGATAAGGGGAGAATTTTTTTTTTTTAAGGGATGTGTTTGATTATTATATAATAATCTTAATTATTTGGTGTATAGTAAAAGAGTTTGCGTTGTAACAAAAAAAGAGTTTTTGTTGGAGTGGGATTGGGTAATATTGGGAGAAAAAAAATCATATCTATTGTGTTGATAGGATGGCATTAACATGAGATAATGGAGTGTCTTCTTTCAAAGGTCTTAGGTTCGATTCTCTTTGATGTTAATTTAAATGGGTAAATTTGATTTCTTCAAGAAAATGAAAAACAAAAGATATCACTGGGTAAATTTGATTTCTTCAAGAAAAACAAAATTGATTTCTTCAAGAAAAACAAAAGATATCACACCTTTTTTCTTAAAATTAGGTTTGCAATAATATTTACAAGTTTGCCACCTTATTTTTTTTTTCATATTTAAAACCAATTTATTCTTAAAATCAGGTTTTAAAGGTTATCACTTAAACTAAAATTTCAATATATTTACAAAATTGCCACCTCAATTGTATTTCACACCTCTTTTTAATAAAATAGGTTTAATATTAATAATCCTTATGTCAATTTTTCACTAGTGTTGGGTAGGAAATTTGAGTAATAGGAATTGGACATTGAGCTAGTAAATACTGATTTGTGAAGGTGTAGCTTCGGTGGAGCAAAGACCACATGGACCATCATAATATTCCTAAGGGCTAAAGATCCCTTCATAAAACTAGGGCGACCCCCGTAAGGGCCTAGACGCCCTCCAGAAGGAAAACCCCTTCATGAAGACCTGGGCGCCCTCCGTAAGGGCCTAGGCGCCCTCCAGAAGGGCCACCAGGCCCAGGCGCGCCTTCCAGAAAGGCGCCGCCTCACTTACTCTCTAGAACCCTCCTAAAATCATCAAAAGTACGCCAATACCCCTGTTCCTTGGGGACCAAGCAACCAAAACCCAAGCCCATAAGCAGGCTATAAATAAGACTCTTGAGAGCGGTCTAAGATCATCCAATAATCAGTCTAAAAACCCTAATACACGATTCCTAACCCTAGAATCCTTACCGTACTTTTGCAAGTACAGTTGGCGCCGTCTGTGGGAAAAGGTAAAACTAACCTTGACCACGTTTCTGAATCGCCAGTTCGGAAACCCCTGAAACTAGACCTCTGAATCGTAAGATTCCCTTTCGATTTGGAAACCCCCCCCCTTTTTTTAACCAACCTAAATCGCACCCCACGTACGATTTAGAGAAAAGCCTCTCCTCATGGCAACACAGGAAGAGTTGGAATCCATGCGAACCCAGCTCGCTCAGCTGCAAGATCGAAACGATGCTTTGCAAGCTTCGATGGAGAACATTCAACAGAAACAACTAGAGGAGAAGGAGGAGTCGAATCAGGGCGAGATGGACGATCCCGAACCACAACCGCTGTCCGCCGAGATCTGGGACGCGCCAGTCCCAGAAAACTTCAAACCTCCCCACCTCTCCGTTTTCGACGGCAAGAGTGACCCCATGGAACACATCACAGCCTTCAACACTCGCATGGCCGTAGTCGGAGCCCCGGATTCCCTCAAGTGCAAACTGCTGGCGGGTACCTTTTCGGACGCCGCCCTACGATGGTACATGAACCTTCCACGATTCTCCATCCTCAGTTATCAAGACATGACCAGGAAACTTACCCAGCAATTCTCCGCCAGTCGCCACCGCAAGGTTTCAGCAACCAGCCTATTCAACGTTCGCCAAGGACACAACGAATCTCTAAGGGATTATTTAGCCAGATTCAACGACACAACCATAAAGGTCACAAACCCTAACCAAGAGGTGTTCGTAGGAGCTTTCCAGAATGGTCTAAGAGCAGGACAATTCAACGAATCCCTGGCTCAGAAGCCCGCCGACTCCATGGAAGAAATCATGGCCAGGGCAGAGTGCTACATCAAAGGTGAAGAAAGTAACGCTGAGAAGAAAGCAAGAGACGCCAGGGAGCGCGCGCCCAACAATTCGGAGCGGCGTCCTTACCAACCGACGGGCGGCAGAGACCGCGCCCCCTACAGAGGAGCAGACAAACGACCTTTCAATCCTTACTACCGCAAGCCGAACTTGGAAAACTTCACCCCTTTGAACACAAAGCCAGAGCGCATCATGAAAGAAGTCTATGAAACAAAGCTAATCCCAGAGCCGCCCCCAACACAACGCACCACTATGGGGGAAGACAGGGACAAATGGTGCAAGTATCACAAACTAAGAGGCCATGACACCGACTCGTGTATACATCTTCGACGGGAAATTGAGAAACTGATACAGAGCGGGAAATTGCGGGGATACACTCGGGACAAAAGAGATGAAAGACCAAAGGCGAGCAAGAAGGAAGAAGTCGCCGAAGAAAAGAGGCACACATTGAACACTATATCTGGCGGTTTCGCCGGAGGGGGCGAGTCAAGTTCATCCCGGAAGAAGTACGTGCGTCAGGTGATGTTGTGCCAGGAGTATGAGGAGCATGATCAGCAGCGAGGGCCCGACATTTCCTTCTCAGCCAGAGATTATCAAGGCGTGGTGCCACATGACGATGACCCTATGGTCATCACCCTACAGATCTTTAACTGGGATGTAAAAAGAGTCTTAATAGACCCAGGCAGCTCAACCGATATATTGTACTATGACACCTTTGATCGAATGGGTTTGGATCCAGAACAACTACAGCCTTTCCAAGGGACGCTGGCAGGATTTACGGGCGAGCAGGTTCATGTAAGGGGCTATATCACCCTGAAAACAACTTTCGGAAGTGGGGCTCACGCCAAAACCATCCGCGTCAGGTATCTCGTGATCAACTCGCCCAGTTCTTACAATATTATCATAGGGCGACCATCATTCAACCTTCTGGGAGCATTCTTGTCCACTAAATTCTTGGTGATGAAATATCCGCTGAGTGATGGGAAAGTCGGCACTATACGAGGCGACCAGAAAATTGCTAGAGAATGCTACCACAATAGTTTGCGCCTGCAGAAAGCAAAGAAGAAGCCCGATAACAAGGTAACTCATGAGGTTAACATGATCGACCTAGACCCGAGGGAGGATTTTCAGCAGGAACGCCTAGAGCCCACCGAAGACTTAAAGGAAGTCTCTATTGGACCAGAAACTCACCATACCACAAAGATCGGCACGTCCCTAGGCCCTGAAGAAGAAACCGCCCTGATAAACTTGCTGCGAAAGAATCTGGATCTCTTTGCCTGGAGCCCATCTGAAATGCCAGGGATGGACCCTGACGTAGCATGCCACCATTTGTCAATAAAACCCGGCGTGAAACCAGTTGTTCAGCGAAAAAGGAAAATGGGCGAAGAGAGAAGAAAGGCCGTAGATGACGAAGTAAAAAAGTTGGTGGACGCCCACTTCATAAGTGAAATAAAATACCCTACCTGGTTAGCCAATACGGTCCTCGTAAAGAAAGCCAACGGGAAGTGGAGAATGTGCGTAGATTACACAGACCTGAACATGGCGTGTCCTAAAGACCCTTATCCCCTCCCCAATATTGATCACCTGATCGACAGCGCCTCTGGATACCAAACCCTGAGTTTTATGGATGCTTATTCCGGCTATAACCAGATACGAATGGACCCCCTGGACGCTCCCAAAACGGCGTTCATGACCAACACCAAGAACTATCACTACGAGGTCATGTCCTTTGGTCTCAAAAACGCAGGCGCCACCTTCCAACGGTCTATGGATACCGCTTTTTCTCAGCAAATAGGGCGCAATCTAGAAGTGTATATCGATGACCTGGTAGCAAAAACTAAAGAAGGAAATAGTCATGCAGACGACCTCGAAGAGATTCTGAGCCAAGTTCGAAGATACAGAATTCGTTTGAATCCAGCAAAGTGTTCCTTCGGAGTACAGGCGGGAAAATTTTTAGGTTTCCTCTTAACCAGAAGAGGCATTGAAGCAAACCCCGAGAAGTGTCAGGCGATCATCAGCATGAGAAGCCCCTCGTGCGTCAAAGAGGTACAACAACTCACCGAAAGGTTAGCAGCATTATCTCGTTTTCTATCCTGTGCTGGAGACAAGGCTTTCTCTTTTTTCGCTTCCATCAAGAAGAAGGAGAAATTCGAATGGACGCCAGAGTGTGTGGAGGCTTTCCAGCAGATAAAAAGTTTTCTGTCAAGCCCGCCCGTTCTCCAAAGACCTAGTTCAGGCGCCGTCTTATTCTTATATTTGGCAGTCTCAGAGAACGCCATAAGCACAGTCCTGGTGGAAGAATCAGAAACAGGAGAACAATCAATTTACTTCGTTAGCAGAGTGCTTAAAGGTGCAGAATTACGATACCAGAAGATAGAACGACTAGCCCTGGCCGTGGTGACAACGGCGAGGAAATTACGACCATACTTCCAGAGCCACAAGATTGTAGTAAAATCCGACTACCCCATCAGGCAAGTACTTGGGAAGCCAGGCTTGGCAGGAAGAATGGTAGCATGGTCTGTTGAACTGTCTGAGTACGACGTACAATTTGTCCCTCGAGGAAGTATCAAATCCCAAGTCTTGGCGGATTTCGTCGTAGAGCTTTCCTCGCCAGCTCAGGAAAAGGCTCCTTTCGTGTGGCTCCTATCCGTGGACGGTTCCTCCAACTTGAAAGGCAGTGGTGCAGGCGTTGTTCTGGAAGGACCTGACGACATTCTCATAGAGCAATCCCTCGGGTTCGAATTCAAGGCAAGCAACAACCAAGCTGAATACGAAGCACTGATCGCCGGCATGACCTTGGCCCAGGAAATGGGGGCGGAAAATTTAAGGGCCAAGAGTGACTCCCAACTCATAACCAGTCAAATCTCAGGCGAATATCAGACAAAGGACTCCCAACTTTCCAGATATCTAGCTAAGGTGCAGCACCTCGCCAAACGCTTCGCATTCTTTGAAGCAATTTACGTGCCACGAGAAGAAAACTCCAGGGCAGACTTATTGGCAAAGCTCGCCAGCACCAAGCGACCCGGGAACAACAGGACCGTTATCCAGGAGGTGGTCGCCGCTCCCAGCACGAGGATTGAAGAAGTCCACCACATCACCGAGAACAGAGAAGGCTGGATGTGACCAATACTAAGGTACTTAACCGGTTCGTTCACGCCCGTCAACAGCGAAGAGGAACAAACAGTCAAAAGGCGAGCTTCAAAATTTGTCATAGTTTCCGGCAAGTTATACAGGCGTGGACGAACGACTCCTTTACTACGATGCCTAGGGGAGGATGAGACTCACCTGGTTCTTCTGGAGGTACACGAAGGGGTGTGTGGAAGCCACATAGGGGGCGCGCTTTAGCTGCAAAGCTTCTTCGAGCTGGATATTTCTGGCCCACCATGCTTCAAGACAGTTCCGAATTCGTCAAAAAGTGTGACAAATGTCAAAGATTTTCAGATAAGCAGCACGCCCCAGCTCAAGAATTGACTTCCGTTTACTCTCCATGGCCTTTCCACAAGTGGGCAGTCGATATCGTCGGACCATTCCCTCTTGCACCAGGTCAACTTAAGTTCCTCATAGTCGGGGTAGACTACTTCACCAAGTGGATTGAAGCAGAGGCAGTCGCCAAGATAACAGCAGAGAGAGTCAAGAAGTTTTATTGGAAAAAGATCATATGCCGCTTTGGCCTTCCGAAATTCATAGTGTCAGACAATGGAACTCAGTTCGCAAGTTCAACAGTGGTAGATTTTTGCAAGCACTTAGGAATACAAACGAAATTCGCCTCTGTAATTCACCCACAAGCAAACGGACAAGTTGAATCCGCCAACAAAGTCATCCTCAACGGAATCAAAAAGAAGCTAGAAGCCGCCAAAAGTCTCTGGGCAGAAAAACTCCACGAGGTAAGCACATGTGGAAAATTGAATACGTAAATTCAGAAGGAAATTTAATTTCTCACTCATTCCCATCCTCTTTAATATTATTATGATATAATATGTAAACAATCAATGTAAGCTCAGGTACTATGGTCTTATCACACAACGCCCCACTCCACGACAATGGAAACGCCATTTACAATGGTGTATGGCACGGACGCCATGCTCCCTGTGGAAATAGATACTCCCACTTGGCGACGAGAGTCCTTTTCTGAAGAAGGTATCACCTTTTAAGTTTTCTGTTTAAACTAACATCTATGTATGCAGGAAAACCCACCAATCTCACAAGGACTTGAGTTTATAATTTCCTTTTTTCTCTATCAAAGCAAATAACGTAGGTTTGGCAGTCAGCATGGATATCATTGATGAGGTCAGAGAGCAAGCTCACATCAGAGAGTTCGCCGCCAAACAGAGAGCAGCTCGCCGCTACAACTCCAGAGTAATACCTAGAGAGATGAAGGAAGGCGACCTGGTTTTGAAACAAGTCGTCGCCCCAACCAGGATAGGAAAACTTTTCCCAAACTGGGAGGGACCGTATCGAATACGGGAGAAGTGCAATCACGGAGCATACAAATTGGAAGAGCTAAGTGGAGAAGCAGTACCTCGTACCTGGAACGTGGCTAATCTAAGACACTACTATAGTTGATTTTTCTGTTATTTATATTTCTATCACTAGTATTTCCAACAAAAATGATGTATGCGGATGCAACACCAAATGTTATCTTTAAACACTATTAATATTACGGGGTTTAGGTAGCACTCTTTTCCCCTGCAAGGGCAGGGGTTTTTAACGAGGCGCCTATTCCTTTCATATATCTTGTCTGCTCGCCACTGTTTATTTTTTCATTACAGATAGAACTTCGTTGACCACCAGAGATGAAGAGAGGTCCAAAGGACCTGCGAGCCCGTCAACCTTTAAGCAAGGCTCTGAGGGGTCTCGCCAAGTCAAAATAGTCAACCTTTAAGCAAGGCTCTGACAGAATGAAGAGAGGTCCAAAGGACCTGCGAGCCCGTCAACCTTTAAGCAAGGCTCTGAGGGGTCTCGCCAAGTCGAAATAGTCAACCTTTAAGCAAGGCTCTGACATAATGAAGAAAGGTCCAAAGGACCTGCGAGGCCGTCAACCTTTAAGCAAGGCTCTGAAGGGTCTCGTCAAGTCCAAGCAGACTCATTGACCATGGGGCAAAAACTCGCCTAAAAAGAAATTAATGTAGGCCCCAAAACCCTCAAAGCGAGACGGCGAACAGGATCTAAACCAGACCTCTGAAAAGTTCACTTTCGAAATAAAAAATCTACGTAAATGAAAGACCGCCAACTTCCGTCCAGGAAGCTCTAAAGGTAATTTACGTAGAACCCCGAAGGGGTTATGGCAGTCGCCCAAGCAAAGATCGCGGAAATTCAGCTAAACACAGGAGTAACCTTATAAAAGACCCAATAAGACCAAACAAAGTCAAAAGGTCGGCAACCACATCAAGAGGGCAACCACGCAACGTATAAACAAACAAAACAAATAGCAGGCCGCGACAAATGCAATCATCAAAGTGCATCATAATTTAAAGAGAGTCATACAAAATCCAAAGAAAAACCAACATCAAATTGTTCACAAAGGCGCTGTAATAAGCCGCCATAATTTAAAGTTACAAAAAGAGATGACATAAAAATGGTCGAGACTGGCAGGAATCACTCATCATCAACGAACTCGCCATCAATGATCACCTTAAAAGGGTTGAGCTCTTCCAGTTTGGCCTCAGGATTAAAGAAAAGCGCCTGCTCCTTAGCACGCCTAAAGCCATCATTAAAATAAATCGCAAGAGCTCGCCTCCCTTCATCTACGGCCGCCTCCGACTTCCCTAAGGCAGATTTAGCCACATCCCTCTCCGCCTCCGCGGCCTCTTTGGCCTTCCTCATCTCTTCCAGAGCATCTTCGGCGGCCTTTTTATCCCTCAACGCCTCCTTCAGGCGGCCATCTAGACCAGTGGACTTGTGTTTCCATTTCTCAACATCCTCAGCCGCGTCTTTATATTTTTTCTCCACCGAGTCCTGCTTAATCTCCAGGCAGTGAGCCAGCAACAGCGTCCTCAAGGCGGCAGAGCCAATGTCGGCTACCAAGTCGCTACACTTGGCCTTCACCCCAGCCTCGACATCGACCTTTGCAAAAGGCACTTGTTCTTTCAGGTACCTGCAAGACACCAAACATTAACGGCGTAATGAGTCAACTCTCAGACAAATAAAGAAAATCAACTAGAAGACGACCAAAAGAAAAAGCATACCGACGAATGTCGAACTCAGAGTGCCAGAAAGACTCCATAACTTCGTCGTTCAGCGACGTTCCGCCAACTTCCTTCCCAGACGGAGGGCGACCTCCAACACCCTTAGCGCCTCGGGACGTCCTCGCCTTCTTGGACGAAGGAGATTCAACGGCAACAACGTTCGGTGCCCCACCAGCGGTCTCCAGATCCTCCACCTCTATAACCCCAGCGTCGCCCTTTCCAGTAGGCTCTTTGCGTTTTAGCTTCCTTAAGGAGACACCCGCCGGGCTGCTGGACACATAGCCGTCCGGGTTCTTGCTCTTCTCGACCTCGGCGAGATACTTCCTCATCTCTGCTCCGGTAAGGGGCAACATCTCCTCTGAAAAGAAAATCAAAGTACAAACCAGTAAGTAACAACATGTGATAATCTTTGAAATGAAGCCTAACATGAGTAGTGAAGAAAACACTCACGTAAGTAAGCATTCAGACGAACCATGTCGCCCTCCCTATTTAACAGTTCGTGAATATTGAGTAAAGGGGCCTCCTCCAAAAAGTCCACGAGAGCACGCTCGTAGGGCGACATGGCCTCACGAACGTATCCTTTCACAGCCAAAGGAGCGCTGGTCCACCTAAGTGGAAACTTGGGTACCCCATTCACCAACACAGAAGATGTAGAGCATTCCGGAGCGCCCTGTACTCTAACAAATGTATCTCGCCACTCTTTCTTGAAGTTACACGCATAAGTAGGAAACAGCCTTTTTCTAGAATGGGCCGAAATAGAGATCCACGTACCCTTGTTAACGTCTCTGGTCCCATAGAAGTGGAAGAAGACGCCCACCGCAGGCTCGAAACCCAGGGACTTGCACAAAACCTCGAAGGCGCGAATAAACGCCCAGCTGTTAGGGCGTATTTGGGTGGGCGCCACATTGAGGAGCCTCAAGACGTCCATCTCAAAGGGCGTGAAGGGAATTTTCACGCCAAACTCCTCCAAAAACGCGGTATAGACGAAGTACGATTCGTCGCCCTCGCCCATCATCTCCTGATCACACGCGCGCTCGTCAGGATCGCAGGACAACAAAACCACGTCCTCCTCTCGTCCAGTTGCAGAGATGTTAAACTTACTCCTGAAGCTGTCAAGAGCAGAAACATCAACAAACAAGGACTCTTCCAACCGTACTTCCTCGGCAAATGAAGCCATTTCTGTTGACCTAAAAGCGTTTTCGTCTCCGACCAACTCTAAGGGTCTGTTTGGATGATCAAAGAAAGTGAAAGGAAAGAAAGAGTGAGGAAAGATTATATGAGGATAGAAAAAGAATAGAAAGTGAGAGGATTGTTTTGGTTGTTTGGTTTAAAAGAAAGTGGAATAGAAAGTGAAAGGAAAGAGTGATGTGTATATATGTAAAAAGACAATTACATCCTTAAAAAGTTTTGGCTACATATGTCATTTTAAATTAAATATTGTAAAAAGACAATGCTATTTTGGACATTTCCCATAAAGTTGGTGCATTCCTCTTTGTTTCCGTCCTCATGGCTGTGGAAAGTTTTTGAGCGTGGGTCCCACCTCAAAACTTTCTTTCCTTACCCTTTCTTTGTCCTGCCAAACAGTGGAAAAGTACTGTAGCCCCTCACTTTCTTTCCCTATCCTTTCTTTCCCTTATCTTTCCATGGATCCAAACATACCCTAAGGGAGCCTGAAACTGACGAATCTCCTGGCACTCGTCCTCCTTATGAATCGGCCCTGAAGTGGCAGACAAAAACACACAATCACTATCGCTGCCCGAATTGGCGCTAGATTCACTAGATAAATCGCTAAACAACTCCTCCCCGAATAAACCATCATAGTAAATATCCCAGTTTATTATCCCATCGGGACCAGTGGCATGTTTCAAGCATTCCTTCCTCAAACGGTTTTTCTCAATTGGATCAATGGGTTGAACCAACCTTCCTTTCTCGTCACACTCCCTAATCAACACCATACCTAAACCCGGACTCTCACGAAGCGTAACAAAAAAAGTAAAGTTTGAGAGGGGTTAGGGAAATGAAGAATACCTGTGAAGGAAGAATTGAAAAGTCTGCTGAAGTCGCCTAAGCCCGAGGAGAATTAAAAGAAGGAAGCTTGATCACTGCAAACGAAGCAAAGAAATGAAAACAGGTGAGAAGCCAAACACGTCCTTTAAAAAGGTAAGATCGCCTCGAGAAGCGTGTCAAGGACGATTGAGTGGAACAACGCCACGGGATCATGACACGTGGCGACCATCGGGGACGAGGAGAATACGTAACGTTCGGAAGGCGAGCTAGCATTGATCGCCCTACGGAAAACCTCGCCATAACTCCAAGCAGGACCCTACGCGTAAATCGGTAAACGCCCGAAGCGGGCGTTCGCCCAAGGCTGACGTCGGACGCATTCATCACTTCGCCTCTTTCCAAGACTCGTGCTTGGGGGGCTGTGGACCGCCAAGATACCCCTGGAGGGACTTGGGTGACCTCCAAAGGTCCACTCCTATGTCATCACCACTTCGCCTCGTCCCAAGACTCGTGCTTGGGGGGCTGTGGACCATCATAATATTCCTAAGGGCTAAAGATCCCTTCATAAAACCAGGGCGACCCCCGTAAGGGCCTAGACGCCCTCCAGAAGGAAAACCCCTTCATGAAGACCTGGGCGCCCTCCGTAAGGGCCTAGGCGCCCTCCAGAAGGGCCACCAGGCCCAGGCGCGCCTTCCAGAAAGGCGCCGCCTCACTTACTCTCTAGAACCCTCCTAAAATCATCAAAAGTACGCCAATACCCCTGTTCCTTGGGGACCAAGCAACCAAAACCCAAGCCCATAAGCAGGCTATAAATAAGACTCTTGAGAGCGGTCTAAGATCATCCAATAATCAGTCTAAAAACCCTAATACACGATTCCTAACCCTAGAATCCTTACCGTACTTTTGCAAGTACACCACAAGTTGAAATCTTAATAGCTGTTTTATTGCTAAGGTAAGGGAAAGGGCGCTCCATTTTTCATTTTATATATGTTTTTATTTGTTACTAAAATGATGATGTTTTGAACATATTTATGTATTGTACCATGCATGTATACTATGTGAACTTGATTTAGTATTCTTTGGTTAGGAGTATAACTTGATGTTTTCATGTTTGAATTGTGCTCTTGCATACTTTGTAAGTCAGAGTTATTGTCGGTGTAATCTGTGTCTCTAACAGGTGGTTAAGATAAGGTTAATTTAGTCGGATAGTCATTGTGAGGGATCTACTTTGTGGAGTTAATAACCAGGTGTCGCATGCATACATTCATTGTCGCGTGGTGCCCATAATTGGTTGGGACCCGAAGTCTTGAGTGCCCATAATTGGTTGGGGCTTATTGTTTTCTTTTGAGTGCTCATAATTGGTTGAGGCTCGTAATCTTCTTTTGGTGCCCATAATTGGTTGGGACCCGTGGGGTATGTGGTGTCCATAATTGGTTGGAGCTACGGTGGAGTGTTCATAATTGGTTGAAGCCCACAAATATCTACGAAGAACTTTTGTTGCCCTATAAGGGAGGTGATATCCGAATCATTGGTGTCGCATATAGGTCAACTTTATGGTGTCATGCATTTGTCGAGTCCAATGGTGTCTTTGGGTGTTGACATTTTGTGTACTTTATATTAGTATTTGTTCTATTTGCATGCCTTTAAATACATGTTAAATATATGTATAACTTGTATATTTGTTGATGTTTGAGAGTTGACCCTTTTCCGTATTTGAAATCAGATATTGATCATGACCTATAGATTGAGGCTCCGAGAGATGTGGACCTTTGGTGCGCCTTGACGAGATTTTATCACAAGCATCCAAAGTTATGACCAGCTAGAGTGTGTCTTTGGGTAGTGAAAGGTTGGAAGCCTTGTTATTAGGAATTATATTTATTGATGTAAAACAACTCTGATTTACTATTGTGAAAATTCAAGAGAAACTTACTTATTCATTTATTTTGAAGTCAAAGAGTTCTCATATACTTTTATTATTTAAAAAAAAAAATGTTCATTTTTTTCACTAAGAATTTCATAAGTTAATCTCTCAAATTTTTGGGTCGTTACATACTTAGTACTCTTACTTTTTTTTTATAGGATTTAAAAAGGAAGGAAAAAAAAAACCTAAAAACAAAGTTCATGAACATCAAGACTCAATACGGATTTCAACTACAATTAAACGGTGTGTCAAAAGATCACACTTACTCCCTCTGATTGCATATATAAATGTGATTGAAGGGAGTAATCTTAAAGCCGAGTTTGATCAAGAAAATTATGCATTAGTTTCTCTATCTAAACACATGTTGGAAAAAAAAATGTTTGGAATATGCCTTCCTTTAAACCAAAAATCTTCACCAACGAAGAAACTTATACATGTATATGTGAGTGATACGAATGTTGAAGAAGATAAAGAATTTCTAATGAATCGGTTTTGCAAATAACATGCTGGATAGAAATATTGATTACCAACATCAAATCATGATACATCTTAAATAGATCAGCAAAAAGCACATCCCTTAATCAAAGTTTTTTATAAAAAGAACCAAAAAATTGAGCATTTTTGTTTTTTTTTAAAGGATCTGAGGGAGTAATATATTAAGTATCTATGTCATTTTGTATTAATAAAGATAGAAGATAGAGATTGTTTTGTAATTACAATTTAATTGGTAAGTACAATGGCATTTGATACGTAGAATGTGAGTTCATATTCAATTCTTCATTTATTTGAGTTTTGCCATTGAACTCCTTTGATAAGAAAAAAAAACTAGATAATAGCGTGTGAATGATTGTATGGGTCAATATTTGTGTAGCTTGTAACCATAAATTGAAACGATTTTTTAACACGTTTACTGGTAAAAAAACGTAGAAACCACAAATTGAAGGGTTTTACTTGGTGACATAGTTTTTGGAAACATCAGTGTATTTTAGATGATAGATAATAATAAATGAATGATTAAAATAAATTATTTAGAAGAGAAAGTGATTAATTAAAAGAGAAATATGAATAATGTCACCAATATCACTAAAACTTAATGTTATCTAAGTGATATTCCAAATTGAAACGATTAGCATGTTCACTGATGATTAATATATATTTTTGATTGTGTATTTAAATGATTTGAATTTGTTGTATTTATGATCATATCAGTTTTATATGATCACTCACATAAACAAGTATATGGTTCTTTGTTGATGAAGAGTTGTAGTCTGTAGAAACAGAGAAAGATATTGAAAGACATTTTATTGATATGTATTTCAAATACAAGGACGAGCTCCTATTTATATTATAGGATAGGAGACAGAGAAAGTAATTACATATAAAGGCTAATTAATCCTAACATAATTACAATATAAATTACAATAATGAGCTAATCACAACATATCGTATACATTGATATCGCCCCTCAAGTTGGACTATGGATTGAGCATAGACCCAACTTGGCAAATAGATCTGAAAAAGTAGGATAGTGCAATGGCTTGGTGAAAGCATCAGCCAATTGAGAGCTACTGGGCACCGGTAACAAATGGATGAGCTTGGAGTGAAGTTTCTCTCTAATTACATGGCAGTCAAGCTCGATGTGTTTGCTCCTTTCGTGAAAAGTGGGATTGTGAGCAAGATAAATTGCAGATTTACTATCACAGTAAACGACAGCAGGAACAGAAAAAGCAACCTTAAAATCAGTGAATAAGTAGTTTAACCACTGAATCTCACAAGTCAACGAAGCTAACGCTCTATACTCAACTTCAGTTGACGATCGTGATACTGTATTTTGCTTCTTGGATTTCCACGAGATGAGTGAAGTGCCAAGAAGTACACAGTAACCAGTTACATATTTTCTGGTTTCAGAACATCTAGCCCAATCAGAATCAGCAAAACCAGACAATTTTAGAGGACTAGATGCAGAAAAAAATGCCATTTGCTGGAGCAGACTTGAGGTATTTTAATATGCGGATAGCAGCATTGTAATGAGGAACTAGAGGCTTAGAAACAAATTGACTTAGGTGCTGGACAGAGTAACATACATCAGGTCTGGTATTTGTCAAGTACAAAAGTCTTCCAATTAGTCTTCTATAAGAGGAAGGATCAGGCAAAGGTTCACCATCTGTACTAGACAACTTTGTAGTGGGAGTAAATGGAATATTTGAAGGTTTACTGGCCAAAAAACATGTGTCCTCTAATAGTTCAAGTGTATACTTTCTTTGATTAACAAAAATGCCTTTATCAGACCTTGCTATTTCCAACCCCAAAAAGTACCTCAATTTGCCAAGATCTTTGATTCTAAATTGTTGATCCAAGAAATTTTTAACATGCTGAATTTCTTGGGTGGAGCTACCAGCTAACACTATGTCATCAACATAGACTAATAAAGCAGTGAAATGGTCAACAGTAGATTTAATGTAAAGGGAATGGTCAGATTGAGATTGAACATATCCCAAAGAAATCAAAGCGGATGATAATTTAGAGTACCATTGCCTACTAGCTTGCTTTAAACCATATAATGATTTTAGCAATTTACAAACCTTTGTTGTCGAACCGGAAGATGAAGAAGGATAGCCAGGGGGCAAAGACATGTAGACCTCTTCATTTAAATCCCCATGGAGAAAAGCGTTATTTACATCCAATTGTTCCAAATGCCAACCCTTAATGGATGCCAATGCTAGCAAAACTCTAACGGTGGTAATCTTAGCAACCGGAGAGAAGGTATCAAAATAATCTATTCCCTCCATTTGTGTGTACCCTTTGGCAACTAATCTTGCTTTGTACCGCTCAATGGAACCATTTGCATGATATTTAACCCTATAAACCCATTTACATCCAACATGAGTTTTTCCTTGAGGTAAATCAACCACAGTCCAAGTTTTGTTTTCATTTAGAGCAGATAATTCGGCATCCATGGCCTTTCTCAAACAATCATGTTTACAAGCTTGGCTAAAGGTTTGAGGTTCAGTATTAATAGAAATAGAAAGGCAAAAGGATTTGTAGTCAAGAGAGCATTTGTCATAAGAAATGACAGAAGAAATAGGGTAAGGGATACTAGAAGGACTGGAGGAAGTATTCGAAACAGAGTTATTGGTTAAAACAGAATTACAGTGATATTTCTCAAGATAACTAGGCCTAACGACAATTCTAGTAGATTTTCTAAGAGGAGGAGGATAAGGGCGAGGGCTGGGAATCTGATTAAGGGGTGTGGTGTCAGAAGATAACTCATCTGATACATGAGAAGAAGGATCAGGTTCAGTCATAACGGGTATAGGGAGAGAACTAGTTGGGGTGGATGGATCACTAGAAACAGGGTCATCAAGAAAAGTATGATGTGGAACAGGTTGGGATGAGGTATGATCAGAATGGTTATGTTGAGATGAATGCAAAGGAAAATTATGTTCATAAAATACAACATTTCTTGATACAAAAATATCATGTGAATTTAAGTCATAGAGAATATATCCTTTAGTACCATCTTTAAACCCCAAGAAAACAACCTTTCTAGCCCTAGAATCAAATTTTGTTCTATGGGCTTGCAAAGAGGTGGCGTAACTCAAACAACCAAATACTTTTAGATGAATAAGTGAGGGAGGCTGATTATAGAGTAATTCATATGGACATTTAAAATTGAGTAGAGGACTAGGAATCCTATTAATAAGATGAACAGCATGTTGAACACTAAAGTTCCACATGGTTAATGGAATACCAGAATGGAAACACAGAGACCTAGCTACATTTAAAATATGTTGGTGTTTTCGTTCAACGATCCCATTTTGTTGAGGTGTTTCAACACAAGACTTTTGGTGAATAATTCCTTTAGACAAAAAAAATCACTCATGGCAAATTCAATGCCATTGTCTGACCGAAGGCACTTTAAGCTAGATTTGAATTGATTTTCTATATAGGCAACAAATTGAATAAGACTTTTTCTAGTTTCATCTTTAGTTTTAAGAAAAATAACCCAAGTGAATATAGTGAAATCATCAACAAGAGTGAGAAAGTATTTGTGTCCTAAAATAGAAGTAGTGCTATAAGGACCCCACAAATCAGCATGTAAAATATCAAAAGGAGCATTAGATTTTGATATACTAATGGGAAAGGGCAATTTCTTTTGTTTAGCAAAGTGACAAGAATCACATGGTGACATGTTATTTTTATTTGGTACAAAGGGAAATTGCTTAGAAATGGTTTGTAAACCAATATCAGAAATGTGGCCTAACCTTAAATGCCATAAAAGAAAAGAATTTTTGGAAACAGAATTACAAGTAGAAAAGACAGAACCAGTTGGATCTCCAGTGTCCATGACATATAAGCCTCTTTGAAGTTTAGCTATACCAATCACTGCCTTGTAACAGTTCTGCAAAATTTCACAAGACTCAGATGTGAAATTTACAACGCAGTTATTAGTAGTAGTTAACCTAAAGACAGATATTAAATTCACATGAAATGATGGTATATAAAGAACATTATGTAAGGTAAGATTAGGTGACAACATGATTGTTCCAGAAATAGATGCATAAAGTTATGAACCATTTGGTAAAGAAACAGGGACAGACACAATTTTCTTATATGTGGTAAAGGCATCTAAGTTGAAGGAAATATGGTCATTTGCGCCAGTATCTAGTATCCAAAGATTGGAGAACTTACCATCACCATTGGAAGATTGAGAATTGAGGGCAAAAGGAGATGTGGACACATAATTTACAGTAGGAGAAGGATCCGTTTTCAACTGTTGAAAAATGCCAAGGATGCCTTGATATTGCTCTTGTGTGAATCCAAAAAGTGGAGTAGTGGATGATTTTTGAGTAGAATCATTTGTTGGAGACTGTGCTACCACTGAAATAGCATTTGATTGAGAAGAATTCTTGCTTTTACCTTTGTTGAATCCAGGAGGATAGCCATGCTTAAGCCAACAAGATTCCACAGTATGATTTGTACGGTTGCAAAAAGCGCACAAACGATTACCTTTATTCCCAGAACCTTGTCCTCTCCAATTGTTATGAGAATTAGATTTTCCTTGAAAGTTTCTAGATTGAGAGTTTGCCAATAACGCAGTTGAAGGTTCAGAATTTGGAGCATCATGAACAATTGGATCTAACAACACAGTATGATTAATTTCCCTTTCTTGTTGAATCAACATGGAAAAAACTGTATCAATATCAGGGAGTGGATTCATCAACATGATTTGAGATTTGGTGTGAGAAAATCGATCATTCAATCCCTTTAGAAACCTAATAACACAGTCTTGATCACGATAGGTTTTCATGGATTCAATAGCACCACAAGTACAAGCAATTGAACATTTACAGTGTGGTAAAGGTCTGTAATTCTCCAATTCATCCCAAAGAACCTTCAATTGTGTAAAGAAATCAGAGATTTCGAGATTACCTTGACGTAAATGATAGAGTTCTTCTTGAATATCAGAAATGCGGAATATATCACCTTGCGAGAAACGAGTTCGGAGATTTTTCCAAACGCCGGCAGCGGTGTCGATCCATAACACAGATCGCGCAATAGATTCAGAGATAGAGCGATGAATCCATGCAAGGACCATGGTGTTGCAGCGAACCCATGGACCATAAAGAGGATCTGAAATTGAGGGTTTGGTTAGGGTTCCGTCAACAAATTTTTCTTTGTTCTTGGAAATCAAAGCGATGTGCATAGATCTTGCCCAAGTGTGATAATTCTTGTGATTCAGAGGTGGAGCGACAAGAATCATAGCCGGATTCTCGTTCGGATGAAGGTAGTAGGGGTTCGCCGAGTTCGTTGAGAAATCAGAGTAACTTGAAGTAGCCATTGTAGAAGATGAATCGCAAGCAAGAAAGCGATGAAAAGAGAAAAGGAATCGCAAAAAAAAATGAGAACAACAATGGCTACCAGAGCTATATTCGCTCTGATACCATGTAGAAACAGAGAAAGATATTGAAAGACATTTTATTGATATGTATTTCAAATACAAGGATGAGCTCCTATTTATATTATAGGATAGGAGACAGAGAAAGTAATTACATATAAAGGCTAATTAATCCTAACGTAATTACAATATAAATTACAATAATGAGCTAATCACAACATATCGTATACATTGATAAGAGTTTTAGTTTAAAAGAACATATTTTTAACATGCGTTTAGAGAGGGTTCATTGAGTATATTTTTTTTACCAAAGTCAAACGTTCTTTAAAATTACGTATGATCTTTTGACAAACTCCTTCCATGAAAATTGAAGTCGATGTTAAGACTTAACACCCGTATTAATCGTATCGTTGTTTTAAGGTTTTTTTTCCTTCTGCCATCCTACCAAAGAAAAAAGGCAAATTCTACGGTACACCCAACATATTTGGGTGTACCGGTACACCAAACACTTAAATTTATAGTTAAATGAGTTGTTTTTTATTAAAAATATTATTTTTTATCTTTTATAATTTGTAATGATTAAATCTTATTCACCAAAAACGTCGATGAAATAAAATTGAATTTTTTTAAATTTTTATCGTTCATAATAGAGAACTTTGATAATTTTATACGATAATATGTACAAAAATTACTATGATTCTTATAAACAATAAATGATGTGTTTTTTCTTATGAAATGATATTTTCTAAAATATAAATGCCGACAAATAACTATTTATTTCATAAAATTATCATTAATTTATAGTTTTAAAAAGCAAGAGTACTGATACACCTAAATTTATAAGTGTACCGTAGAAGCTCCCTAGAAAAAATACAAGACATATGCGTTTTCCTAAGTAAGTAGAGGCTTAGAGCTAGGTCGTAGGGTCCACGTATAGATACGAAGGATCTGTGTGGGGACACAAATGAAGGATGGTTCACGTGGGTGCAGAAAGGGCAAAGCAAAGCAAGAATCCTGCTCTTTCCTCGAATGGTTTCGCTCATTCCCAAGTGAAATGACCAAAATATCCCTATGCATGTAAACTCACACTAGTGTAAATTACAACTCAGTTAACTCACGCTACGTGAGTTAACTCACGCTACGTGAGTTAACTCACGCTGCGTGACTTAAGTCACGTTGAAAAAACACACTGAAATTAGCTCGGGATACCACTGTTTTAATTGACTTGGGACTGAAATTAATATCAAGGACTGAAATTTCCAACACAATCATAATTTTAATGAAATATTGCCTTTGTTGTCAAATAACACACTGTAATAGCAGAATTTGAAGAAATTGTTGTTCTACAATATGATATTTATTACCAAGTGTTGTCAAATAAGATACATAGCATAGGAAAATTCAAATAAATCGTTATTTTATGCAAATGTCCCCTTTGCATGGTCCATTAGATCAAAAGAGCTCATAATATTATGGTCTTTCTATTAGATTCTACACTTTTTTTATCTCTGCTCAAGTGCCCATCACGTTGTGTATTTTCTAATTCACGTGAGTTAACTGACATTGAGTTTTACACTAGCGTGAGTTAACTCACGCTGAGAATAAATGAGATTTGCACTAGCGTGAGTTAACTCACGCTGCACAAGTTAACATGCGTAGGGGTATTATGGTCTTTTAACTTAGGAATGAGCGAAAATATTTGGGGAAAGAGCAGGATTCGCAAAGCAAAACGCCAAAAATTACCCAAGTGAACATCATTCTTCTAGGCTTCTCTTTCTTTTCCATTCATTGGCAAGATTAATTAATTAATTAATTCGACAATTTTAACATAGCAAATATGTCTGCTATATTTGTTAGCTATATATAATTAACATAGCAAGTGTATATGTCTGCTATATTTGTTAGCTATATATAAATCACGAATCCCTTTCCCCAAACGTTTTTGCTCATTCCCAAGTGAAAAGACCAAAATACCCCTACACAAGTTAACTTGCGCTAGTGTAAACTCAAAGTAAGTTAACTCACGCTGCGTGACTTAAGTCACGTTGAAAAAAAACACATTAAAACCCAGCGTGAGTTAACTCACGCTGAAAAAAAACACACTAAAACCCAGCGTGAGTTAACTCACGCTGAAAAAAAAACACACTAAAAACCCAGCGTGAGTTAACTCACGCCCGTTTTGTTTTTCTCTTTTCCTTTGCCATCACCAGTTCTATCTTCTTCATTGCTTTTTTCCCTTTTTCTCTCACACACACCAGTTAACCATATCCAATCTAGCAATCTCTATACTTCCAAAATTCGACCCACACCACTCCAATTCCTGGTGGTTTTTATGCTTAGTACTTTTTCATTTGCTTCTTATTATTCCAAATTAGTGAAACTTCAATTTTTATATCAATACTAGTCAACAACTTCCTCCAGTTCCATTGAAATGGCGAAGGTTTCAGGTGTGTAGTCATAGCAATATATAACTAAAGCACAATATTTTTAGGGTTAATTATGTTTCTAGTCCCTATAAAATAGCGACCTTGTAAGTTTAGTCCCTACTTAATTTTAATAGCATTTTTAGTCCCTATAAAAAAAAATTTACTTATAATTTTAGTCCCTGCTAAAACAAAGTTTGATTAATTATCCTTAAACTCTTAAATTTTTGAACGATTTTTTTGAGACAAGATTAGAACACTATGAAAGGTTCGTTTACTAAAATTTAGAATTTTCTGACATGAAATGAATTAAATATGAATTTTTTAAAACGACAAAAGTTAAAGATAAAAAGTAATAAAATCTGGATGTAGAAATCAAATTTTGCAATAATTTTTTGCGGACGAACTTTTAGTAATGTTCTAAACATGTCTGCAAAAAATTGTTCAAAAATTTAAGAGTTTAAGCATAAATTAAACAAATTTGAATTGAGTAGGGACTAATACTCAGTGCAGAAAAAAAAATTAGGGACTAAAAATGCTATTAAAATTAAGTAGGGACTAAACTTACAAGGTCGCTATTTTATAGGGACTAGAAACATAATTAACCCATATTTTTATATCTATTTATTGAAGAGCAGGATTATTTTTTTTATGAATGGCCAAAATATTATTAAAGCACCCAACCTCACAAGAAAAGAGGAAGGGGCAGCTGAAACACCAACAACAACAACAGGCCTCAGCGTATAGGCTTCAAGGCAATAACAGGAAAGAAAAATAAGGAACAAACAACTCCGGGGCCGGCCCTAGGCATTGGCCAGGAGTGTGACGGCCTAGGGCCCATGCCTGTAGGGGGCCCTAAAATTTTTTTTATCTACCAGGCTGTATATAGCAAGAACTGGATATTTCGGTGTGTATATAGTAAAATATACCAACAACAGGCCCGAAACATTGTAATTGAAGACTGGGTTGTATTGTTTTGGCCCTTTTGATGCAATTTGTTATATATACCATATATAAAACAAAAATTTCTATTTACACCCTCCCAAATAAAATCTTTGTTCATGATAACGTGCCAAGAAATTTTTGATATTTTTTGGGGCCCTTTGTTCCTAGTAATGTGTCTCACTAATATTAAAAATATTGGTGATATTTATTATCTAGAAAATTGGGGGAATCTTCACAGTTAAACAAATTATATTTTAGTTGAAAATGAGTCTACTAAAGAAATTTCAGTCTACTTCGCATGAGCAATTGTTCTCTAATTCTATGCTATTTTGTTTAGTTTTGGTTTCTATGAATTATTTGATTGATTTGAAGATGTTGCCTAAAAAAACTTGTATCCTGTAGTGAAAAGCGAAGAAAAAACGAAATGAAGCGCTAATAAAATCATAACAACAAACTAAAAGAGTTAATGATGTATTATGTAAGAGAACTTTTTCTCAAACTATGCCTAAGGCCCCAAAAATGCTAGGAACGGCCCTGCAACTCCCTAACCAGCCCACAAGACAGCAGCCATAGCCCCAAAACAGACACAACAATAAGAGAAGGAAATTACCAATAGCGGGACTTAACTCCCGTGATTTTTTTTTCTTTTTTCATCTGAGTTAACTCACGCAGGGGCAATTTCGGAAATTCACTTGAGAACGAGCAAATCCATTTGGGGAAAGAGCAGGATTCATAAATCACAAGGTCATAATCACTAATTATGTTCCAATATTATGTGATTGCTTAACAGCACCCTGCTCTCAAGGGTCCAAAAAATAAAAAATCTAAGGCTTAGATTGCATGGGTAAGTACGCAGTTAGAGTCTATTTAATATTTACTTAATTAGAGACAACATTATACCTAATTAATATTCTTCCCGCGACAATTAGAAACTAAGAGCAAGTGGATGTTGAGATATTTAAATTTAGGGAAATGTTAACCAGTGCCTCTGGGACGGTTAAGGGCATTAAATAGATATTCAAACGAACTAAAATAAAATATGAGAAAAGGGAAATTTAATCACATAAGGAAAACAAAACTATGGGACAAGAGTAAAAGATTTTTAAGTGAGTGAGTGAAATTACTAGACCTCTCAAAATAAAAGAAGAGACAAGTTATTCTCTCGCTATAAATAAAAGAATATTAACACTTTGTTAGATCTTGTATAGGAAGACTACAGCAAAATTTGAACAAAAAGAAGATGATTGTGCATAAATTCTAAAGTGTGTGTGAAACACATTAAGCTTTAAGTTTGATTCACCATCATTGGTTTAAGTAAATCAAATACAAATGAGATGGCAGTTAAATCCCTTTAAGATACTTTAAATTTTTTGTATTAGATTGCAACTCACATCAAACTTAACAAGTAATGATATTTTATAAAATAAAGTTCACTTGATTTCTTTAATAATCTCATGTATTAGAGAAATAAAAAACAATTTAGAAATGTTTTAGCACAACTTAGAAACACGATTATTTTTTATATCAAGTTAAGCAAGAATAACAATAACTTTCACATTAGCTTTCATGCACATGTGATATAATATAAATCATCAATTCTCTTAATGTAGTAATTAACTTTTTACGCAAAGCAACAATACCATTAAAACATGCACTTCATATTTGTGACAATTCATTTGAGCTAAACTCACTTACACAAAGCATCAATTCTTATTCTTTTTTTAATAAGATAGAAAAATATCTCCATTAACAAAGCTGGGCAAGGGCCATGGGTGATGCCTTACCCAAAATAAATCATAAGTTATCGCTATATAATTACATAAAAAGTTTGTAACTTAATTGATTTTTTTTTAACCGAGTTTTCTCTGCTAATGTATTCTCAAAGATGACCTAGGACCTCTAATTACGCCCTCACTTTAGCAAGTTCGAATGTAGAGCAGAGGATTCCTCTAATATGTTGCAAGGTTATTTCTTATTTTTTATATTATTTTTATAGAAAAAACTCAGAAACAATTCCTTACCCACTGGTCATACTGTTTCCATTAAAAATACAAAGCACCTACAAAAAATTATATTAAAAGATTGCATTATAAAACCATTATATTAAATGTTTATTTGTGTCTAATAAATACTAAAAGTGTCAGTAAGTTTAGTCCTATTTTTTATTGAGGGGTCCTATTTATTTTTGTTTTCTTGAGGGGTCCTTCTCTTTTCGAGGGGTTCTATTTATTATTATTATTTGATTAATTTTTTTCTTCTTTATGTACTATCTAAGAATAAACAATGGACTTTTCTCTAAAAAAACAAGAAAGAATAAACAATGGACTATAATTCTATCCAAAAAAACAAAAATGAATGGACGATTACTTGAACCGGATAATAACCAAATAGGCCTTTTATTTTAGATGACAATGAAACAAAAATAAATGACCCGCGCAAAATAAGTCACAAGAAAAGAAAAATAAATAAGAAAAATGGAGATGCGGGGTATCGACCCCCGTACAAATGAAACAAAAATAAATGACCCGCGCAAAATAAGTCACAAGAAAAGAAAAATAAATAAGAAAGATGGAGATGCGGGGTATCGATCCCCGTACATCTTGCATGCTAAGCGAGCGCTCTAGCATGAAAAATGGAGATGCAGGGTATCGATCCCCGTACCTCTTGCATGCTAAGCGAGCACTCTAGCATCTAAGCTACATCCCTAACACGTTCTCTAATCGTTTGTAATAATATTAAGGGGTTTGCTAAGATACATCCACTAGTTTTTATTAAGGTATGTTTTAGCAAAGATATAACTAAAAAGTTGTTAAATACACCTTAAGGTGAATATTGTTAAAAAACACCTTAAAAAAATAAGTGAGTGTATGTGGACCGTCATAATATTCCTAAGGGCTTAAGGACCCTCCAGAAGGGCTCAGACGCCCTCTATAAAGGCTCAGACACCCTTTAAAAGGGCTCCAAGGCCTAGGGCGAGCCACATTAAAGGCGCCGCCTCGTCAGCCTCTAGGAACCCTAAGAAGCTGCCTAAAATACCGTAAAAGGCTCCCTTTTACTCGGAAGTTAAACAGCTAAAGCCCAAGCCCATTAGCTTGGCTATAAATACCCCATTGCGGAGAATTCTAAGGGATCCAATAATCATTCCAAAACCCTAGAAACCGAGAAAACCCTAGTTTTCTCATACCGTACTCTTTGACAAGTACAGTTGGCGCCGTCTGTGGGAAGAGGTAAAACTAGCCTCCGACCACGTTTTTGAATCGAAAATCACGATTTAGAATTCCTAAACCACAAAACCCTAAATCACATCTTTCGTGATTTAGGAATCAAACCCTCCATCTCTCGATCGCCCCCAATCACGATGCTATCGGTGAAACGTTCCCAAACCTCTAAATTCATCTCTCAATGGTTTCGTCAAAATCACTAGCGGCATCCGACATATATCAATCAAGTTTTTCGTTTCTTAATTATTTGATAATGTTTTTATTCGTTTCATGGAATAAGATCGGTAATTGAGCGGTCGCCCTTGTCACTCTTTATTCCTTTTTCTTAAATCGATCCATTCTCAATAGGAGTACTAGTTTTATTGAATTCACAATCAGCTTCTTTTGGTTGGTGTACTTTAAACTCTTAAAAATTTATCTCATGCGAACAAGTGCTCCAGTACATGATTCTATTAAATTGTCGGCTATTTAAATTACTCCTATTTTTGGGTTTATGAAGATTAATTATTTGAGAGTTATTTATTGAACATGTGCGGTGGAAATTCTATATTCTGTAAAAAAAAAATTGTTTGTGTTATGATTTTGGTTCTTTGATCATATATTTTACTATATGTTTTTTGGGACCAGTAAACTAACACTTCCATTACATTCATATATTCTTTCTTTAATGTTTCTTACATAATTTTATGAAATAATCTAACTAGCTGTTTGTCCACACAAAGGTATGTAGACTTATACTTTGCTTTAATCCTGGTTTTTAATGGCTACCAAAAAAAAAAAAATCCTGGTTTTTAATATGCTTTTCCAATTTCCCGATTCAGCTGAATATAGATTTTTTGACAAATATATTTAATTCTGAATTTCAATTGTAAACATATAATTTTGTGAGGACTTCAGCAGCAGTACACTATGCTACGTACTAATGATTATGAAAGCTTCACTAGTTTCTTGTTTTGCTTTGTTTTTCTGAGCATGTTGTTCCCATTCAACAACCCTATTGTTAGCAGTGATTAAAAATGGGGTGGGGGCTGAAAAGGGAAGACATGAAGTGTTGATGAAGATTACTCATTGTGTTTATGGCTTTATGCTTCATTAGTAGCTCTTCATTCAAGTGCATCATATGATATTTCATATCATCTTACCTACTCCTCTAACAACTTCTAAGTTCTTTTAGATCACAGGAACAAGATCCAAAGTCTCGGTATCAATATCATGTTATTTCAAAATCCTCCCTATCGTTTTTGTTGTTTATTACTATGACCATTTATTTGTATTACTATGTTAATGAAAATTCTGCTGAGTGCCAATTACATTTTATTAAGCCATGTTTAATTTAGGATGTGGTCAATATATTTATATGATATCTGAGTGCTTGGCCTCATTGCTATAACCTCTAGATAATTCCTTTTAATTATTTTTCTGTTAATTGGCTAAGTTGAATTATCAAAAGAATGAACTTATTAAAACCTTTTCAGTTATTAGAACATCTATTTTTTGGTGTTATTGTTGGAGCATCTCATATCTTTCATAGGTAATTTTGTTAGTATATCGCATATCATTGAGTTGTGTTTTTAACTATATATGACTCGTGCGGCAGCACAGGTAGACGATCTAGTATTACAATTACTAGTAGAGTCTAATATCAGTGTAAATAAGGGTTAGTGTTTTATCTTTTTGTCTAACATTTTAAAAATTTCTATCATTCTTTTCAACAACCCAGCTTGAAGTTGAACAACATGTCAAATCTCCAATTACCCGTATATAACTTCAACAAACCTCTTGATTTACGGTAAAATGTGAAAATATTCAAGAATTGTTATTTTAACAAATTTATAACTTTTTTTTAAGAGACACAAATTTATGACTTGTTAATAGAAAATACATACAACATGGAGTATATTTTTTATGAAGTATACTTTAAACTTCTTATCAAGTGCCCTAAGGGCACTTGTTAACATTTTCTATTTTTTATTTGTACTTACCCTGTGAAGTTTATAACACTGCTCTAAAAAGTGGATCCTTACTTTTACACTTTAAATCTTTCAATTATTAATGCCATCGATCAATTATTACATTGGCATTGAATCTTCAACAAACGTTATGTTAAATCTCAGGTTAAATAAGTTTTTAGTTTCTATAAAATTGAATCTTTTAAGTTTAGTATTTACTTAATTTTAATATTTTTTTAGTCTTTATAAAAAAAAATTCTTCACTTAGTTTTAGTCCCTTCTAAATTGAAATTTGTTTCATTATACTTAAACTCTTAAATTTTGAACAATTTTTTTTAGACCTGCTAAGAACACATTACTAAAAGTTTTTTCGCAAAAAAAATTAGTTTAAAATTTGATTTCTACGTCCATAGTTTTGCTGCTTTTATCTTGAACTTTTGTCGTTTATAAAGATTCATATTTAATTCATCTTATGTTAATTCTATTTTATTAATTAACGAGCCTTTTATAATGTTCTAAACGTGTGTCAGAAAAATTGTTCAAAAATTTATGACCGAGACTAAAATTACAAGTAATTTTATTAAGTATTAAAAAATCTATTAAAATAATTAAGTAATGACTAAACTTAGAAGATCGATGATATATAAGTACCAAAAACATATTTAACCATTAAATCTTTGACCGTAGTTAAAAATTTTAACTGCCCCAAACGAATGGTGGCTAAAAAAAATCCCAATGAACGGTGGTTTATTTTATCTGAGAATTTATCACGCTATGATGAGAAAGTTTTATAAATAAATAATTACATCCATCGACCATATATATTTATATCTGTAAAAAAAAAAAACTTCAATCTTACATCTATGTGTGTGTATTTATTTACTATTTAGTCTATAATCTATCAGCTTTGTTCATGTGATAGCTTCTCAAAAAAATAGAAGTAAGTTATTTAAAAATAAAAATAAAAATGAAAAGAACTAATTAACTTGATTGTGACCTATGTGTGTTTGAAAGTGACCAAGTGTTGGCATGTAGGTGATATTGTAATTGTCATGAAGTGACAACAACAACACTTATAAATAGATCCTTTCTCCACTCAAAACGGTGAACTCAATCAACAAACAAAAAAGTAATGATATTTTGACATCCATTTGATGACAACTTTGTTGACAATCTTATTTTTCTCACTTGTTATTCGTCAAAAACAATGGAGAGAGAAAAAAGGAGAGAGAGGATAACAACATCACGTGAGTATGAGAGAGAAAATTGTCCAAAAGTTGTCAAAAAGTGGTTGTCAAAATATCATTTCTCCAAACAAAAACCAACAAGAAGAACCAACAATGGCTGACCGTATTGCTGATCCGAATCTTAACCGTGAAGATGCAATTAGAGGTGCCCAACGAGCCATCAAAAACTTGGAAGGGAGGATTAGAAACGCGGGTAATAATGTGGCCAGGATTGCAGAATTTGAGAGGCAAAAGCAGGTTCGTGAAAATGAGCTCCAGCAGCTCATTGTCTTGACGATTGAGGAAAACAAAAAACGTGGCTGATGATGGTGTAGTTGGATGAAAACAGTCATGACAATATATATTTAGCATATAAGATTAAGTAGTCTGTTTTTTATATTTATATTTGTGTCTGTTTTTTATATTTATATGTGTGTCATGTGAATAGGCAGGGGCGGATCTGAGATTAAATTATTAGTGGGGCTAATTTTTTTTTAAGGAAGTAAGACTAAATTTTTTGGAGAAATAAATATTAATAGATAATGCACAACTTAAGTTACAAAATCTTATCTTAGAACTCGTGCGCGCGCACACGCACACGCACGCACGCGCGCCACACACACACACACACACATATATATATGTGTGTGTGTGTGTGTGTGGCGCGCGTGCGTGCGTGTGCGTGAATGTGTGCGCGTGCGCGCGCACGAGTTCTAAGATAAGATTTTGTAATTTAAGTTGTGCATTATCTATTAATATTTATTTCTCCAAAAAATTTAGCCTTACTTCCTTAAAAAAAAAAAATTAGCCCCACTAATAATTTAATCTCAGATCCGCCCCTGCCTATTCACATGACACACATATAAATATAAAAAACAGACACAAATATAAATATAAAAAACAGACTACTTAATCTTATAAGCTAAATATATATTGTCATGACTGTTTTCATCCAACTACACCATCATCAGCCACGTTTTTTGTTTTCCTCAACCGTCAAGACAATGAGCTGCTGGAGCTCATTTTCACGAACCTGCTTTTGCCTCTCAAATTCTGCAATCCTGGCCACATTATTACCCGCGTTTCTAATCCTCCCTTCCAAGTTTTTGATGGCTCGTTGGGCACCTCTAATTGCATCTTCACGGTTAAGATTGGGATCAGCAATACGGTCAGCCATTGTTGGTTCTTCTTGTTGGTTTTTGTTTGGAGAAATGATATTTTGACAACCACTTTTTGACAACTTTTGAACAATTTTCTCTCTCATACTCGCATGATGTTGTTATCCTCTCTCTCCTTTTTTCTCTCTCCATTGTTTTTGACGAATAACAAGTGAGAAAAATAAGATTGTCAACAAAGTTGTCATCAAATGGATGTCAAAATATCATTACTTTTTTGTTTGTTGATTGAGTTCACCGTTTTGAGTGGAGAAAGGATCTATTTATAAGTGTTGTTGTTGTCACGTCATGACAATTACAATATCACCTACATGCCAACACTTGGTCACTTTCAAACACACATAGGTCACAATCAAGTTAATTAGTTCTTTTCATTTTTATTTTTATTTTTAAATAACTTACTTCTATATTTTTGAGAAGCTATCACATGAACAAAGCTGATAGATTATAGACTAAATAGTAAATAAATACACACACATAGATGTAAGATTGAAGTATTTTTTTTTACAGATATAAATATATATGGTCGATGGATGTAATTATTTATTTATAAAACTTTCTCATCATAGCGTGATAAATTCTCAGATAAAATAAACCACCGTTCATTGGGATTTTTTTTAGCCACCATTCGTTTGGGGCAGTTAAAATTTTTAACTACGGTCAAAGATTTAATGGTTAAATATGTTTTTGGTACTTATATATCATCGATCTTCTAAGTTTAGTCATTACTTAATTATTTTAATAGATTTTTTAATACTTACAAATAAAATTACTTGTAATTTTAGTCTCGGTCATAAATTTTTGAACAATTTTTCTGACACACGTTTAGAACATTATAAAAGGCTCGTTAATTAATAAAATAAAATTAACATAAGATGAATTAAATATGAATCTTTATAAACGACAAAAGTTCAAGATAAAAGCAGCAAAACTATGGACGTAGAAATCAAATTTTAAACTAATTTTTTTTGCGAAAAAACCTTTAGTAATGTGTTCTTAGCAGGTCTAAAAAAAATTGTTCAAAATTTAAGAGTTTAAGTATAATGAAACAAATTTCAATTTAGAAGGGACTAAAACTAAGTGAAGAATTTTTTTTATAAAGACTAAAAAAATATTAAAATTAAGTAAATACCTAAACTTAAAAGATTCAATTTTATAGAACTTAAAAACTTATTTTTACAAGTAAATTTATTTTTTTTATGTTGTTTATATTATCAGGAAAAAATTATCAAAAAAACGTAAAAGTTAAAAGTTGAACCGACAACAACCAAACACAAACAGAAACACAAATGTCGCGCCACTAGACCAAAGAATAATTTCACATTATGTTTCGAAATAGAACGTATATATTATATAATTATGCTCTGTATATTTCAAAAAAAATTATGCTCTGTTTATAAAATAAAAAAAAAACGGGGGGGGGGGGGGGGGGGGGGGGGGGGGGGGCTGCCACACTCAGCCTCACACAGATCCGCCCCTGTGAATAGGTGTGATGAAGTATTATGGTTTTTATATTTATATTTGAGTGATGGGAATGGGTGTGATGAATATGTAAAGCTGACTGTCATGGCTGTTTAATGTGTGTGTGTGTGTGTGTATATATATATATATATATATATATATGGTTGGCTATATTTCCTCTCTTACATTCTTTTATAAATTCTTCCTCAAAATGAAATTTATGATATACTCCATTCGAATTGAAATTCACGTGGCACATCAAGGTTATAAAAGATAAAATGCTATATTACTAAGAGAAATGATATTCTAACAACCATTTTGTAACAACCTATGTGACAACTTTATCTCTCATACTCACATTATCTTTTTACTTTCTCTCTCTATTGCTTTGGTTTCCGTGTAACAAACTACTTTTCCTTTGAAAATTGGTGGTTGTCACAAAAGTTGTTGATTTTTGGTTGTTAGAATATCATTGCTCTATTACTAATCCACACAAGGTTGCACATGTATACAAACATGCAACATATATGTATGGACGACAATTCAAGTATAAGGAACAAATCAAGTGCTAAAAATAATCACTCTTAATAATTTCTGAAATCTATAATCGGTGTTAATAATTTGCCTCAATGACGTTTGTTACTAATACTCATGTAAATGCTGCAAAAATGTGGATTGTAGAAGCACATAAAATCAAGTATAATTTTTTTAGGGGTGATATAAATTTATTAGTGATTAAAAAAAGATAATTAAATAAATTAAAAAAACATGTTTTGACTATGACCCAATCAACACAAATCCCAAATTCTCAATTTTGTCTTGTCTTCTTCATTCTTCATGTGCAGTTGAGAACACGCAAATAGGAACGGAACCATAACTCTCTGAATCGCAACCAAATCACCAATCGACAATCGTCATTCTGTTTCTCTCCCAAATCCTTATTCAGTTCCCAAATCTCATGAACCCTAATCACTCGATAAACTGGTAATTGTAATTTTGATTTGTCGTTAATTTTCCTTTGAAAATCTGATTCATTGCTTGTGATTTTGTTATAACAATCTCATAAACTCTAACGATTTTATGTTTTCGTTCACAATATGCAATTCGTTCATGCTTCGATGATTTCACAAATCTTGATTTTCTTTTCGTTCTTCGGCAAGCTTTACGGTACTCACTCTCGTCATTGTAGAATAGCTTTTCTTATTTTCATATGTTAAATCTTAGATATTATTCTTGCTTCTGTTGTTGCTTATAAATTGAAATATGAAAATCCCAAGCCCAATATTTTGTTAACGTTGATTCTATATGATTATGATTTGTCCAATATACAGTGTCGAATGATGATAAGAATTTATTGTTTTGAGAGTCATTGTATAAACTATATGTGTTGATGTTCTTATGCTCACCGGACATGCATTTGATCTGAAGTGTCTGTGTCGGTGTTATATCCTTTTCGTGAGATGATTGAACTTTTTGAAATAATTGTTTTGATTTTGATGCTGTATGTATGTCTGAGTAATATATTGTAGTTAGAAGCATTCATGTTTTCATAATTTGATCAGAATTTAAGCTTATCTTGCTGTTAGAAATTTAAGCTTTGTTACAAACCTTATCTTGCTGTATAAATCACCCTGTGATATAATATTGCTAGTTTGATTAAAGAAGCTTTGTTACAAACTGTATCTTGCTGTTAGAAAATTGGATAAAAATACTCGCAATTATGATGCATGTAATGTATTATTTTTCTGTGCATACTGATGTCCGTGTAGGATCTGCAGTTGTGTTGCAGATTTAGGATGAAAGATCAACTACTGAAACTGAAAATAGCAGCGTAGGGTATTATGAGATGACTAATGTGTGATTGTGATTTATGTAACCTACAGGGTAGAGAAAAGGATAACTCAAACCAGCGCAAAAATTGAGAAATGCAACATGATATGCATACAAAAGATGATCTAAAAACTGTGGCACTTGGCACGTCCAAGATAAACTACCTAGATCCCAGGATATCAGTTGCCTGGTGCAAGCGGCATGAGGTTCCTATTGAAAAGGTCTGGACTTCTTCACTTGTTAACTGTTTTTATTACAATAGATTTTTCTCCATTTGATGAAAACCAATTAACAGTTGAGCTTCTATTGGACTTTCCCTTGTTTGTATGATCTTTGCTTAAAGGCCGTAAGCTATGTTGCTTCCCACCAGAATTGGACTAGTGATCTAAATAGTCTTTAACATGTTTTTGAGGAGCAACTGTTCCATCCACATTTCTAAAAAATTACACATATTTTCAGAAATGTACTCACGGATGGCACTAGAGTCGTGTTTTTATTCAAATGTACACATCTGAAGTCCTTTCTCTCATGTTTTCGATCTATGTTATAAACTATTTTCGTTATAGTCCTTGAAATATTGTTTTTGTTTCGAACTGATCCATATAATTTTTTGTTTTGTTTTGTTTTGTTTTGATGGGACTAAAACGAAGAAAAAAAAAAAATAGATGGGCCCTTCTAAATAAAAACATATTTAAGCCATCTAATTATCTTTATAAAATGGTGAGCTGAATGTTTGATTTTAATTTTGGCTTATTAGTTATTACTGACATACTTATTTTTCTTTGGGCTTGAATCAGATTTTCACTGGAAAAACTTTGCTGCAAAAATTTGCTTGGGCAATTGATGTAGATCCTAACTTCAGATTCTGAAATCTATGAGATGGATGGAGGCATACAAATACAACTAACTATGCGGTGGAAAAACGTTTTTTTTTACTCTTTCCTTCTACATGAAAAATAAGTTTTGTTTCTTTATTTTCATGTCCAGCGGAAATTTATGCTGCAAAATCTTCATATAATCTAATTTACTGTTTCAATGATTCATATTATATGTGATACCCAGTGTTAAATGAGGCAATTGTTTGTAGTTTCATTCTTGTTTATTTTACTTGTATTGTTATTATTTGTGATAGCTTATGCCAATGGTGGGTTTGAATGTTCAAGCTGCTCATATGAACTGATTGTTCCTTCCAATGAGTGCCATTTTGATGGCGCGACGCCAAGAATGGATGTTCTGGCGTGTAAGATGAAGTAGAAATTGTTTTAAACTGTCATGGTGAAAAATGAAGAAGACGATCAAGAAAGATGAAGTTCTAGCGTGTAAGAAGATGAAGTAGAAAATCTCAAACTCCCATGTTAATCATGTCTTATTGAAGTGAGAAATTGAGTAGAAGTTTATTGAAAAGATTCAATTAATAACAACTGAATGGACAATTACAATAGCATAAAGCTATAGTATAAGTAGAGCTAATGTGCTAACTACCCAACTAAACTAGCAACTGGAAGTTGTAACAACCTAACTTGATCTAAAGGAATAAGTACAAGTTTTAACATATAGTGAGAGGGTGCTGTCTACGGTGAGAGACCTCTATAGGTCTCTTACCGGTGGGAGACCGCCACCTTTTTTTTTGCAAATCAATTAAAAACCATTGGATGTATTGATGAAATACATTGAACGGTTGTGATGTATAGGGAATATGGCCCACAAAAATTAATATTTAATCATAAATTTTGATTTTAAAAAATGAAATGGAAATTGAAATTAAACTTAGGAAAGAGTGTTTTGGGAATTGTCACAAAAAAATTTAAAAACCAGGCAATAGTTTGATAATTTTAAATTTTATTAAACCTCTCTAAAATTAAATTTTATTTTAATACAATCCAAAAAAATTATTTTAATTAAACCATTATAATGCTAGTCCATATAAGATGCACAACGACTGTTTTGGAAATAAAACGAAAACAGAAGAGAAATAATAACAATCCAGATGGACAGAAAAGAAATTAAATTAAAATAGGCTTAATTTTGCAGAGGTTTAATTAAATTAAAAATTATCAAACTCCATTATAATGTTTTAGCAATTGTTAAAAAAAAAAATTGAATATAGTGTTTCCAAACCGTGCTGGGTTTTTAAAATTTTTTGTGACAATTCCCAAAACACCCTTTCCTAAGTTTAATTTCAATTTCCATTTCATTTTTTAAAATCAAAATTTATGATTAAATATTAATTTTTGTGGGCCATATTCCCTATACATCACAACCGTTCAATGTCTTTCATCAATACATCCAATGGTTTTTAATTGATTTGCAAAAAAAAAAAAGGTGGGGGTCTCCCACTAGTAGGAGACCTATAGAGGTCTCTCACCGAAGACAACACCTAGTGGAGAGGGGTCTCTTTAGTTTGGACCAGTCATAGTTTAGGTCCAACTTGAACCAGTGAAATGACCTCCTGTTGTAGGTTTGGATCCGGTTAAATGATATCTTGTACACTGGTAGTTCAAAGCATAGTAGCAAAACTTTATTCTCCATATAATTTAAGTCTAAAAAAAACACGAATTATTTCCCAGAAGAAGTATTAAAAGAAGCTTGAATAAAGTGGTTGTTGTCTTCCTATTAATATTTTAATGTTGTTTGACCTAACGAACCTTCAATTTTTTTCCGGATAATTTAGAACTAATATATGTTGAGTTGTTTCATTTTAAGAGAAATAATTTTGCAATATCATCACATATGTGTTCTTGCCCTTTCCAATTTCATCAAACACTTCTCTTTTTCTTGTTCTTCACTCTCTCGTATGAACCACACAACCTTCTTGGAACCTTACCTCAAAATCTCAACCAACTCACCCAACTTTAACTTCAACTTGGGTCTTCAAAACAACAAGCTCCTTTTTCTTCCTTACATTGTACCTTCCGTTTTTGTCCAAGGATGTTATTTTTGTTAGCAATATTTTCAGATCTGAATTCATTGATTCTTGACTGCATATGTTAGGCTCCACTCAGATTTTCTCCTCAATATTATAAGTTTTACTGCATCTCTTCAATTTCCATTGGTTTCATTTTTCTTAAGGTTTGGGTTTTGATTATCATTAAAATTAAAATAAACGCGTATGAAGACTAATAATTTAATAACTATCCTTAAAAAAAAACTAATAAAATAAAGAATAAAATAAAATAAATTTATAAATTTTGTTTTTAGTTTTTTACTTGTAAAACGATGAAGTTTTTTTTTTTGAAAAAAAAACGATGAAGTTTTTAAAAGGTGTGTATTTATCTCAAATTATGCAGACCATACTGAGTACTGACCCTGAATTTTTTTTTCCAACAATCCAAACATTCTGACAAAAAAAATAAAAAAAAAACAAGGGACAAAAATAATTCACTACATCAAAGTACATGTAACCATGCAAAATCAGTACACCGGCTAAACTGGCTGCACAGGTTTCCATCTCTTAATCTAAATCGTTGGATTGCTTTTACAATAAATCTATGGCTCATATTCTACTGGTCCAAGTTGAACCCAAGCTTTAGGTGGTCCAAATTAAAAGAAACCTGAGCTATGGTGAAGCTTAACAAGTTGTTAATATCACAAGAACCTAGCTAGCCTTCAAAATTTTGCTTCAAATGTGTTGGATGGAGATTGGGGATGTTGTTTGTCCCAAGAGTATGGAGCTTATTATCTAGTTGCAAATATTGACCTATTAAAGTTGGCTTAGATATATTCTTTTATGGCCATGGTCTTGCATACGCAGCTGAGGGGAATTCAAATTGATTTTCTTCTGATTACAAGTCAAAATGAAACATATTATCAACAATAAAGCATTCTACCTAGACTAGACAAGGTGCATCAAGATAGAACACAAGAGTTATACAAACAATTACATATCTGACGCAAACTGATAAAAACGAAAAGGAAAACAATTATTCAATGTCTGAGCAAATTAAAGGATTAAATCATCAACTATAATAACCAAAAGTAAAATTGTTAACGAGTGCCTTGGGATGCTCTTTAGGCATTTTATTTTTTTTAGGCATTTTAAATTAAGAAATTATTCATAAAAAAGTCAAATATTTTAATTTACAATACACAGAATACACATATTTTTACATAACCTTAACATTTAAAGCTCTCAACGAGTGTCCGGGACAGTCTTTAGTGTTTTCGTTAACATTATTTGCCTCCAATGACAATACATAATAGATGAATTTAATTTTAACGAAAATCTGCTACATCGAATCTTCCTTATTGTTAAAGATTCTACAATTTCTCTATTTCCATATTACCCAAACAAGAGAAATAAATTAATTAAATGTATATATTATCGCGGTGATTTTGAATTTTCAGCTAAGTGCTCAAATTAAACAAAGTGTTCCGAAACACAATAGAACAACCAATGAAATGTCAATCCAATTGCGAACAAGAGACCATATATCATGAAAAAATTACAGCCAAGAAAGAATTATAAGCTTTCAAAATAAATTAGAGTAAAAAAATATTTTAATTTTATCTTTTTTTTTACGTTTATTTTAATTTTATCTTAGAAAACAATGGAGTAAAAAAAAAATCGAGAATTGTTTGGAAATAAAATTTGGTAAAAAATTTAGGGGCGTTTTACTTTGACGAGGTTTGTCTTGGGGAATAATTAAGTCAAAGTACCACACAGTACATATTCATAATTTCAGGGGAAAAAAAAAAAACGTTGAAAACCCTAATTCGTCTTTTCACAGTGTCGCCACCGTTCAGGGTGGATGCATTTAGAGTCCATGTGTGGCTAAAGCCCCACATGGAACTTCCATATTTTTGTAATTATAAATAGATATAATAGTTATTTGGGTCCTGAATGTGTAATGAGTAGTTACAACAGTCTTTTACTGTATTAAAATTCTAAAATAGTATTTGATTTTACACTTTATTAGTTAAAATAGTTTTTGAATTGACAGTAAGTAAGTATATTGAATGACTACTAATATGACAGGTGGATTCTAAGGTGAGGGATCAATTAAGTCCCTCACCGGTGAAGCACCACGAAAATACCATAAGATTAAATTAATGGTCCAGATTTATCAAAAATAAAATGGTAATATCTGCATATCCTTGCATATAATCTTACCTCACTTATCTCTCTCTCATCTATGTGTGCATCTGTCCAATCGGCCCAACCTTAACTGCTATGACATTGTTGGTGAATCAACATAAGAATTTACATATGCTGCCATTAATTCCTTCATCCATGAGAATGATATTGTCTAAAACACGTTGAGCAAATGAAGAGAAACTATTAAAAATTACATAAGGGCATTTTTTTTCCAAACCCTTAACTGTCCAATTTCACAATTTTTGACATGCAAACCATTTTTACATGTACTTATGAAGGTCCAGTTTGAAAACTTATTTTCCCATTTGAGCATAGATGTAATTTTCTGGGGATAACATCAGTAGCACGATGATGGAGGATCCAAACATTTGCCAGCAAAAACCGTAAATGAGAGAGGTGGAGCACGATAGGGTGTGAGAAAGGGTAGATGTTCTCAATTTTATTTTTAGTAAAACTGGGACACTTATTTAATCTTACGGTAGTTTTGTTGTGCTCCATCGGTGAGGGACTTAATTGAACCCTCACCCTAGAATCCACCAATATGAGTGTTAAAAGAGACTATTGGAAAGAGAGTGTTCATTTTTTTTGAGCAAAGGCAAAATTAATGCATTTCATTCATAATCAAAGAGTACATACCATGAGGTACATTATAAAAGATACGGGGGCTAGTATGAGATAGAGATGTTGGTGCAATAGTATGAGCTACTCTATTAGCTTGCCTTCGAATATGCGACACTACATAGTCGAGGTTGTTAGATAAAAGAACCCTACACTCAAGGGCGGATCTGGAAGGAAATTATCGGTGTGGCAAATTATTTTAGCAAAATAAATTACGATAAACATAATAAATATTATTCATATTTTAGTAGAATTTAACATTTTTTAATTAAAACTTAAATAATATTATAAAAAAGATAAAATATTTTAAATGAATAAGTAGAAAACCTCACCCAAAAAGCATACTCCTTTATATATTTTTATTGACTATTTACGAGTAAGATACAAACTTTTATGTCACGAGTTCGATTATGTCGTGTTCTTTTTTACAATTAAGTTATATTCATTTTTTGAGAAAAAAAAATATGACAAAAGCAAAAGATAGGACTTGAACACATGACTGTGAGTAAGTTATATTCATTCTTTGAGGAAAAAAAAGATAACAAAAACAAAAGATAGGATTTGAAACCATGACTATGAGTTCGAAAAACACAAACTTAACCACTAGGCCAATACATCATGTTTGGTTACACTTCAAAATTGAAGATATATAATATAAACTTTAGACTTTAAATATGAAAAAAAAATAGGGCTGGACTGGTGTGGCAATAGCCACAGCCAGCCTAAAGCAGGTCCGCCCCTGCCTACACTGAGTTACAATGTCTCCGAACTCGTTGTTATGAGCAGATGTAGAGTTAATAGCATTGGGAAGTGTTTTGTTGTCTGTTTCAAATATTACTGAATGCAAACCAATTGAAATAGCTGTGTGAATAGATTGCAGCGGTGCAACTGCTTCTGCTTCCAAAACAGAACCAAAGGAAGGGAGATGCGCAGACTTGTCAAGAATAAATTGGCCCAAAGAATCGCGAAAGCACATGCCAAAACCCGCCATGGTGTTGTTATTGAAAGTTGCTGCATCAACATTACACTTTATAACGCCTATCATTGGTTTTACCCACGTGTTTGTATGAGCCAAGTGTTGAACCTGGGGTTTAATCCTTTGCATACAACTCCATTCGTGGAGTGTTTCTTTTGCTCTAGTGATAGTGAGTGTGGGAGAGGTACTTGAAGATTCCCAAAGCATTAAATTACGGCTCTTCCAAATACTCCAAAGTAACATTGCAGCCAGCTGCTGTTGAATGAGTGATAACCTGTCATGAAAATCAAACAGCAGAGTAGTGAATTCACTAGTCTGGAGCAGAAGCTCTCAAACATGGTGCCCCAAATTTATACGGTCCCAACACTCCATTGCTTTTGAACACACAAAGAAAAGGTTCATGTGCGATTCATCCAAAGTTTCACATGATATGCACGTGTCGTCACAAGGGATGCCTCGAGTGGTGAGGTTAACATGAGTAGGAAGGCATTGATGTGCAAGACGCCACATGAAAGAGCTAACACGGGATGGAATTTTCAGATTCCATAGATTCTTCCAATGGAGATCAGTTTGCGCAGGAGGCGGTGGGTGAAGGAGGTCAACGCATATGCGGTAGGCTGACTTTACAGTGTAATTACCATCAGGAGATACCTTCTAGATTCTGGTGTCTTCCATTGAACGGGTGAAAAGAGGAGTAGAGATCACAATGACAACTACTTGAGAAGTGAAAAGTGAATTTACCATATTATGATTCCAAGAGAGCAAATCCAAGTTCATAAGATGATTCACTGTGAGATCTTCAAGGTGTGGAGGCGGCAATGTATCAGGTTTATGTGTTGGGAGGTTGCGGATCCATGGCATAGACCACACATTAATTTTCGTACTATCACCAAAGTAAGTAAAGATTGGGTACTCCAAAGATTCCTCCATATGTAGCTTCGATTGTGACCAAGAGGTGCATCCAAGAAATCCCTACGAGGGAAGTATTTGGCTTTGAGAACACGAGTAAGTAAGGAGTTAGAGTTTGTCATGAGCTTCCAGCTTTGCTTACCGAGCATTTCCGTTTATTTCCATTTATTTTGATGCAATTTATTAAGTGAGGTATGCCAAAAGTGAAAAGAGAGAAAAGGGTGTTTTCATTATCACTATTATCTATAACTCTATCTATAAACACCCAATTTTTTTTACTCTGCAATGGGTGTCTATAGTTTAGTGTCAACTGTCAAATAGATGAAAGCATGCTCTTATGGGTTGTGGAATATACAAATAAAACCAAGTATACATATACCATATTACCCGTTTTCCCTTTTCCTCTAACCTAAGAGAAAAGTTACTTACTTTTCTCCCTACGACGCTTCATCCACTTTTCCCTCTCATCACTTAAACACTCATTTAACTCACTATTCTCTCTCCCATTTACACACTCAAAGTTCCCAAGCCATATTGTGTTCTCCTTAAAATTACAGAATTTATTTTTGTAGCAAGAGTTGGAAGTTAAATGCAGAACAATGTTTAGTGTGGATGAATGAGATGGATGCTTAAGAAACAAATGCAGAAATGGCTTGATTATGAGAAAATAAACCGGAAAGTGTTTGAGCACATTCTTTCTGTACACAACTTATATGTATGTTAACTAATTTTACATAAGTGTGGAGGGTGCAACACATTAACATTGTTTTACAGGACTACTAATGTTTTGACATGTTACCCGTTTTGTTGTATATCCTGCTGCTTATAATGCCAATGCAAACTAGTCACTGATATTATTGAGGCTCAGGTAACTGAAAAACTCTGCCCTTAATAACTAAAATTTTGACATGATACAGGTTTTGTTGTACATCCTGCAGTTTTTGTTACCTTTCTTAATTTCTACCTAGGTTATAATTCTTGTACATGACAGTTAACATGTTCTCACCTTAATATCTTTATCAACTATAGACATGTTCATCGAGTGGGTCGTATTGCGAGAGCTGTATTACATGATACTATCAATTTAGATAACTTGGGCTCCAAGTTATAGTTTTAGCTAAGCAACTGTGTAATAAGCTAGAGCAGTACCATAGTTTGTTATGGTGTACTTGCACTCAACTATAAATAAGCTTGTACTCTCTGATTCAATCAAGGAAAATCATTTCATTTTTCAGTTTCATAATATGGTATCAGATTTTCCCTCGAAGGAAAGTTTGTTACGGTCCTTGTAACCGTTTTCCGTTGTGCCTTGTAGATGAAGCTTCGTTGAATCTTCATCTTCTTCCTTCGTTTTCCGCCATTTTCGTTGCTTCAATTGTAGCGATTATCGTTGATTCTTGTTGATTTTGTGAAGAAGCTTCTTGTACTTCTTCGTTCTTGAGTTGATTTTACTCAATTCGGTTATTTTGTTTCTTGATTCGTTTTTCGCCATTGTTGCACCTTCCTTTACTCCAATTCTTCATACTCTGTTTCATTATGGCTCGCAACAACAATCTGATTCTGAATCCGCTTACTTTGTTCATCCAAGCGAAAGACCCAATTCTGTTGTTGTTTCACCAAAGTTCAATGGTTCAAACTATCTTTCATGGAGTCGCTCCATGCAACGAGCTTTAGGAGCTAAAAATAAGCTTCCTTTCATCAATGGAACTTTACCTGAACCTAATCATGATGATCTGAACCGTAATGCTTGGGAACGTTGAAATCATCTAGTTCATTCATGGCTTATTAACTCGGTCTCAGATTCAATTGCACAAACACTTGTCTTTCATGACAATGCTCTTGAGGTTTGGGATGATTTGAAAGAGCGTTTCTCCAAAGTTGATAGAATTCGCATTGCTCAATTGAGATCTTCACTACACACACTTAAGCAGGGTAACAATTCTTTTTTGGATTATTTCACAGAGATGAAGGCTTTGTGGGAAGAGTTGCACTCACATAGGCCTCTTCCTAATTGCCAATGTCTTTTCCAATGCAAGTGTGATGTTGTGAAGGTACCAAAAACCTATAGAGTTGAAGACCAAATTATTCAGTTCCTTACTGGTCTTAATGAGCAGATCTCAGTGGTTAAGACTCAAGTTCTCTTAATGGATCTTCTTCCCACTTTGAACAAAGTTTTCTCATTGGTTATTCAAGAAGAGAGCAATAATGCTTTTGTTCCTGCTGTGGTAACTTTTGAAGATAGCAGTGTTTCAGTCAATGCTTTTGATGCAAGAAAGTCTCAGGGGCGTGGTAAAGGTGGTTACAACAAGCCCACTAGACATTGTACTTTCTGCAACAAAACCAATCACACAGTTGATTACTGTTACCAGAAGCATGGATTTCCCAATGTGAATAAACCAAATTCACAGGCCAATGCCTCTTCTAGTGATGTTTCTGAGGTCAATACTTCATCTGGTGTACCTGGTTTGTCTCAAGACAAGATGGAACAACTTGTAGCTTTATTGCAGCAAGCAAATTTGATTCCTTCAGCTTCAAGTTCAGCTTCTTCTGGTCCTGTCACCAATCATGTTGCCGCACCTCAAGTTTCTTCCAGTTACACCATCCCTTCTTCTTTGTCTCCTACCTCTGCAGGTATAATTAATCCCACTACTTGTTCTTCTCTATTAAATTCATATTGGTTAGTGGATTCTGGAGCAAATGAACACATTTGTTGTGATTTGAATTTGTTTTCTTCATATCATGCTATTTCACCTGCTACTATCACATTACCAAATGGTTCTGTTGTCATTGTCACACATGCTGGCACTATCAATTTTAGTCATCAATTTTACCTTCATAATGTGTTATATTCATCTTCCTTCAAATTGAATCTCATGTCTGTGCACAAAGTTTGTGAGTCTTTATCTTGCATTTTCAAGTTTCTGCCTAACCAATGCATCATACAGGACTCAACATCCCTGAAGATGATTGGTTTGGCTAACGAACACGATGGACTGTACAAGTTTCATGCTTCTTCAGTGTCCAATAATAAAGAGTCCATTACTTTAGTTTCAAATACTTGTAATGCTTCTGCTTCTTGTAATTCCAGTATTGTTCCTAATAAAGCCATTTGGCACTTTAGACTTGGTCATCTCTCTTCTCAGAGAATGAACATGATGTCCTCATTGTACTCAAATGTTATTTTTGATAATAAGAATTCTGTTTGTGATGTTTGTCACTTTGCCAAACAAAAGCATTTACCATTTTCTATTAGTACTTCACATGCTGCCTCTAATTTTGAACTTTTGCATCTTGACATTTGGGGTCCTCTCTCTATACCTTATATACATGGCCATAAATATTTTCTTACTATTGTTGATGATCATAGTAGATTCTTGTGGATCATTTTGCTTAAAACTAAATCTGAGGCCTCCCATCATGTCCAAACTTTCATTAAAATGGTTCAAACTCAATTCCATGTCACCCCTAAATGCATAAGGTCTGATAATGGTCCAGAATTTCTCATGACTTCCTACTATGAGTCTCTTGGTATTTTACACCAAAAATCATGTGTTGAAACTCCCCAACAAAATGGTAGAGTTGAAAGAAAACATCAACACATTTTGAATGTTGAGAGAGCCCTGTTATATCAATCTAAGCTTCCTGCATCTTACTGGTCTTATGCTCTCTTGCATGTTGTTTTTATCATCAATAGGTAGACATGGCAACGGGGCGGGGCGGGGGCGGGTTTTGACACACCCGTCCCCGGCCCCGTATTACACTACCCAGCCCCGCCCCCGCCCCCAGACCCGGCGGGGATAGAATCTTTACCCCCAGACCTGCCCCCAACGGGGACGGGTGTCCCAGACCCGCCCCCACCCCCACCCGTGAAAAGTGTAAAAAAAAAAAAAATTGCAGTAAGCCTATTTTTAAATTTCAGTGGCAAACCAAACCTGTTTCAGTGGCAAAAAAGCCTATAAAATCATTACAAAAACTACTAACAAGATAATTAAAACTAAAGCTTCTAACAAGCTTAGAACATCAATTATGTCTAAATATTATTACAACTCATATCCAATCCAAATTCAAAACCAACAAAACCTCTCATAACATCTAGTTCTTTCTAAATATTATTACAACTTGAAACCAATAGAACAATAAAGGATTCCAAATCATCAAAAGTCACAACAACAAAATTTCTAATTGAACAAGTTAACTAAAGATCATCATCTTCAAAACGGGAGATTGCAACCGAACTAACGTCACTTATCGGCGGTTCACCTATGTTGAAAAATAAAAGTTAGAATATAAACATTTAACTTCACAAATTTAATATATCGTGCATACCTTTTATGACTTAAAAATCAATTTGTTGAAAACAAAACTGAAAATGCTAACTTGCTAAACACATATGCTTAAAAGACTGTATGATGTACTTGACATAAAATAGACTAAAAACAACTAACAAACATATCATCATAAGTTGTATCAAGTGATAAATCCACAATAAGTTCTGGATTAACTATTTCAAACATCTCATTAATAGAGGGGAGAAATAGAGATAAAGAAAAAAGAGACTCAGCTTGCAAAACATAAGACTTCAATTTTCTACTTCTACTTCCACTCACATATATAAATAAAAATTCAATCTCAAACAACCATGAAATTCAAAGGAATAAGCGACTTGTTTTCAAGTCAATGTAATTTATGAAATTACATATTACTCATGAGATTCTGAAACATGACAACATATGATGTTTGCCATGTATTCCAAACAATTAATTTGACACTCCGACATAAAATCATCTATATAATATGAATAATCATGTTCAATGGAAAAATAGAAAAGAAAGGAAAAACTTGACGAGCAACAGAACTAGCTTCGTTTAAAAGACTAATATACCTTCATCATCATCAGACTCCAATTCAGTGAGTAAAATAGCATTTTCATTTCCTACATTAGAATTAAAATTACCTATCAATAAAACACAATTAAACAATGGCAATCTTTAAAATAAACAAAATTACATTCATATTCAGATGAATAAATTAAAAATTTACCCGTGTTCTCAGCATTCCATAACCAACTTCTAGCACACATCAAAGCCTCTAAAGTGGTCGGCTGAAGTCGGCTTCGATGAGGACTTACAATATAACCACTAGTGCTGAACGCGGATTCAGAAGCTACAGTCGAAACTGGAATCGCCAACACATCCCTTGCAATTGCTTGAAGTGTCGGATACTTGACACCATTCAACTTCCACCACAATAAAATATCAAAATCTGGACTTCTCGGTAAAACTTCCTCATCTAAATAAACATCTAACTCTGTTCTAACATATGAAGTCCTAGCTCTTTTTTGCCTAAGCACATACAAATCATATCTTTTCATAGCATCACTGCCAACAGTACCAACATTAGAATCCACCATTTGAGAATCACCACTAGAATCATTGTTCATTCTCGCTTGATAATCATAAAGCAAGTCATAACACAATTGTCAGATTGACTTAACTTGATGATCAGCATCATTTCCATAGAAAATTTTGTAATAGTAATCAAGCAAAACAGTTTTGTACCTTGGATCCAAAACAGCAGCGACACCCATCATTTCATGAATCACACTCCAATACTTGTCAAACTTTACCAACATATTCTCGGCCATTTTTCTTATCAACTCATCAGAGGATTCAGTCCACATAAGTATTGCTTCTTTAATCTCACAAATCTTAGGAAAGTATTCATTGGCAGTTGGATACTTGGTGCCAGAAAACACTTCAGTGATAGAGTTGAACATTTTCAATTTTTCACAAATATCTTTTGCAAATCTCCATTGTTCACTTGTTGGCAAAGAAGTGTACCCAGTTCTCCGAAGTGCTAATCGATTAAATACCTCTTCATACAAAATGGCAACTTCAAGCATCTTGTAAATGGAATTCCATCTAGTCGGACAATCTAAAGCCAATTTCTTGGTGCAAGAAATTTTCAATTGATTGGCCGTCTTCTCAAATAATTCCTTCCTTTTAGGTGTTGCATTCCAAAATGCAACACTTTCCCGAATCTTCTCTACTCCATCTTTCACAACTTCTAAGCCATCTTTTACAATCAAATTTAGTATGTGTGCGCAACAGCGCATATGAAGTAAGGCCCCCTCCCTTAACATTGAATCCGGTTTCAGCCTGGCCTTAATTTTTTCAACCATCGCATAATTTGTGCTACAATTGTCCAAAGTGATAGTGGAAATTTTTTTATCAATGTTCCAATCCATCAAACACTCAACCAACGCATCACTAAGGACTTCACTTGTATGCGGTGCAGGAACATAAATAAACCTGACATAATAAGATTCACTAGATTAAAGTTACACATCATTAATGAAACTTAAATTTTCAAGAATATACATACATGACATAATAGTAAAGAAAATCAATTTATCTTACAAAACACAGTAACAGAACTAAAGGGATAGTAACTTTGCACTAACAAAAACATTGATACATATCAACCAAGCAACATAACAGTGAAATATCATAGTCATTCAAATTGTACCTAAAATAGTAAGGAACTTTGCACTAACAAAAACATTACAGAAATAGCGCAGAAGTGATGGCCACATAAGTAAATTATTTTTAGAAGAAATTATAATTACCTCAAAATCTGACTATGCAAAGCCCAATTTCCATCAATGTAATGAGCAGTCACAGCCATGTACCCTCTTGTTTGATTGCTCGAAGTCCACATGTCAGAAGTAATGGCCACTCTTCCTTCAAGACTTTCGATGAACTTCATTGTTGATGATCTCTCAAATTCATACACTTTGAGTATCTCCTTTTTAATAGTATTTCTACAAGGGACTTGAAATAATGGTTGGAGAGAATTTGAGTATCTTCTAAAACCAACATGATCCACAATTGAAAGTGGATATTCATGCAAAATAATTGCATGTGCAAGCTCTTTCCTAGAATTTTCAGCATTATAAATCCAAGTACACAACTCTTTTTTACCTTGAAAAGTTTTAGGAGTAAGAATTGGTTGTCCTTTATCCGTTTTACCTTCAAAAATCTTCTTGTGAGGACAAATCAATAAATGTCCTTTTAAGTGCGATGTCCCGTCATTCGATGATCCGCCAAGAAGCTTCTTGCAATAATTACATTTAGCCTTAACTTTTCCATCAACTATGACCTTTTCAAAATGATCCCAAACTTCGCTTCTTTTTCTTTTTGACTGGGTTTGTGTTGCTGCACTATCAACCTCTATAGTATCAGTTGTTGTGGGAGTGGTAGTAGGAGCAGCAATTGATGGATTACCACTTTCATTTGGAGTTGGCTGATGTGAACTTTCTTGTCCATTTGGAGATGGTTGATGTGTACTTCCTTGGGAAATGAGTGGACATTGTGGTTGAGAGGTACCTTCATTTGCCATCTAAAACCAATAATTCATAAAATCTATTAGACTCACATAACACTATAAAAGCTACTAGAACAGAACAGAACAGATGATCATTGTCTACTAGTAAGAAAAAATGTAATTGCAAAATGTAAGTCTCACTGCATGATATGGACAAGTCTAGCAACACTAACATACTCAAATCAATCTTCACATCAAATAGAAAAATGCATTTAGCATATTCGGGACATGATTCACTTGTCATTATTCCAGCTAAAAGGCTTTATATATACATCCTTTATCCACAAACCAAAATCAGTACTATTTGTAGAAAATAATTATTAGAAAATAATTGCAGAAAATACACACAGCTTGTTATAGCAAGAATACATACTCATTGATGTAAATACATTTATGAAGAAAAAATAAGTCACGTAACATCTTATTGTTCTAGTAAAGCTTCCTCAGCTTTTGAAACTATTGTTTAATAAATTAAAAATAAACAATGGACACCAAATATTATTTTTCAACTTCTGCAACATTATTCATAAGGCTCTTACCAATTTAAATCTTTGACAAATAAACAATTATTAGGAAACAACTAGTTTAAAGTCTGAGCGTTGGTGATCCAACCATCAATTTATCAAGTCATAACACAGCCAACAACTAGTACCAAAACCAGACTTTATAAAAACGCTTTGTAATCTTCATAACACACAGATTGAATTGAATGACTTACCTGCGGGGAGATGGGATTTCTTTCTGTCGACATCGGTGCTGGAAGTGGAAGTGACAACGTTGCCGGAAGTAGAAACGGAAGTAAACGGCGTGAAGAGCGGCGGCAGCTGAAGAGTGGTTAAGGAAGAGTGAAGTATACGGAGTGAAGAGAACAGAGTGAAGAGCGGCGGCAGCTGAAGGAAATTAGGTTTTCTCACTTTCTGTTTCCTTTCCTTAAATACCCCCTTCTAATTTAAGGAAAATAAGGGTAATAAAGTAAATACTCATATACGGGTGCGGGGCGGGGGCGGGGCGGGTGTGAGTATCCCCCGACCCCGGCCCCGAATTAAACCTTCGGGTTTTCCCCGGACCCGCACCCGGACCCAGTAAATTCGGCTTTTCCCCGTTAAAATCGGGGCGGGGGCGGGTGAGACCCGGCGGGTGCGGGTTGTGTTGCCATGTCTATCAATAGGATACCTACTCCTTTACTTCAGGGTCAGTCTCCATACTATGTCCTTTATAATAAACTCCCTGATATTGATACCTTTAAGGTATTTGGTTGTCTCTGTCATGCATCTTCTATTCAATCTCATAGAACTAAACTTCAACCTAGAGCCAGGAAGACAGTTTTCTTGGGCTATAAGTCAGGATACAAAGGTTTCATTCTCCTTGATATTCATTCAAGAGAAATCTTTGTATCTAGACATGTTGTTTTTCATGAGTACTTTCTACCCTATCCAAGTAATAAGGAGTCTGTTACTACTCAATGGGAGTATTTTTCACCTGTTCAACCTGTTGCTTCTGAATCTGTTGATACTCCACCTTCTGTTCCTATCATTGATGATGAGGATTATACTTCATCATCACCCTCTTCACCTGATAATATTTCACCACCTCCTTCACCATCTCCTTCACCTCCTCATCATTCTCCTGCTGATCCTCCTTCACCAAGAAAATCCACTAGAAATAGAACTGCCCCACCTTATCTGCAGGATTATGTTTGTCATAATTCACATACTGTTTCTTACCCTATTTCCAATTATGTTTCTCATCAACATTTGTCTAACACACATTCTCATTTTGTTATGTCTTTACACTCTCAAAATGAACCCAAAAATTATGCTGAGACAAGCAAATTTGAATGCTGGAATAAAGCTATGCAAGTTGAATTATCAGCTCTTGAACAAACTGGTACATGGAAGATTGTTGACTTACGAGATCACATCAAGCCTATAGGTTGCAGATGGATATATAAGATTAAATACAATGCTGATGGTTCAGTAGAGAGGTACAAAGCAAGATTGGTTGCTAAGGGCTATACTCAAATTGAAGGCCTTGATTATTTTGACACATACTCTCATGTTGCTAAGATGACTACCATCAGACTTGTCATTGCTTTGGCATCTATACATAGTTGGAATCTTCATCAATTAGATGTTAACAATGCCTTTTTGCATGGTGAATTGCAAGAGGATGTTTATATGATGCTTCCTCCAGGTGTTACTTCCACAAAACCTAATCAAGTTTGCAAACTTCACAAGTCTTTGTATGGCTTAAAACAGGCCAATAGAAAGTGGTATGAGAAGTTAACTTCCATACTCATTCAACAAAACTATGTTCAGGCCTCTGCAGACCACTCTTTGTTTACCAAGCATACATACTCTTCTTTGACTATACTATTGGTTTATGTGGATGACATCATATTGGCAGGCAATTCACTTTCTGAGTTCCAACATATAAAATCCATTATGCATACATCCTTCAAGATCAAAGATTTGGGACAATTGAAGTATTTTCTTGGTCTTGAAGTAGCTCATTCCAAGCATGGCATTTCCTTATGTTAGAGAAAATATTGCTTGGATTTACTATCAGATTCATGCACTCTCAATTCTAAGCCTGTTTCTACTCCCTCTGATGCCTCTATTAAGCTGCATCATTATTCATCTCCACCATATGAAGATATCTCTTCTTATAGAAGATTGATTGGCAGGCTGCTTTATCTCAATTCCACCAGACCTGATATTACTTTTATCACACAGCAATTGAGCCAGTTCCTTTCTAAACCAACTCAAACACATCACAATGTTGCCCTAAGGGTTCTCAAATATCTCAAAGGTTGCCCAGGCAAAGGATTGTTTTTTCCCGAAAACTCCTCTCTTCATTTACAGGGATTTTCTGATGCAGATTGGGCTGGATGTGTTGATAGCAGGCGCTCAATTTCTGGCCAATGCTTCTTCATAGGCAACTCTTTAATTTCATGGAGAACAAAGAAGCAGACCACTGTTTCCAGGTCCTCTTCTGAAGCTGAGTACAGGGCTTTAGCTTCAGCAACTTGTGAGTTGCAGTGGATCCTTTACTTGCTCAAGGATCTCAATATTCAAAGCTCCAAACTTCCTGTCTTGTTCTGTGATAGTCAGAGTGCCCTTCATATAGCTGCCAATCCAGTGTTTCATGAACGCACAAAGCATTTGGAGATTGACTGTCATTTGGTTAGGGCGAAATTTCAAGCTGGCATCATGAAACTTTTACCAGTTTCTTCCCAGGATCAACTTGCTGATTTTTTCACCAAGTCTTTGCTTCCTCAGCCATTCAGTACTCTTTTATCCAAGTTAGGGTTGCTTGATTTGTACCAACCTCTAACTTGTGAGGGGCTATTACATGATACTATCAATTTAGATAACTTGGGCTCCAAGTTATAGTTTTAGCTAAGCAACTGTGTAATAAGCTAGAGCAGTACCATAGTCTGTTATGGTGTACTTGCACTCAGCTATAAATAAGCTTGTACTCTCTGATTCAATCAAGGAAAATCATTTCATTTTTCAGTTTCATAATAAGCTGGAAGAGCGGGAATGTTTTCACATGTGTAATTGGTAATGACCACTTCTAAAAGCTATTGTGAGTATCATTTGCAGAATTATTGTATTTGTTTTCTACATTTGTTTCACGATGGCTATGTCACTAGATATATTTTGCTGCACACTTTTCCTACTTTACATGATAAAAAAGTTATGCAAGCTGGTCTGGATTTTTTGGTCTAAGTTGCACAGATTCTATACATAAACATTACTTGATTTTATGTGCTTCTACAATCCACATTTTTGCAGCATTTACATGAGTATTAGTAACAAACGTCATTGAGGCAAATTATTAACACCGATTATAAATTTCAGAAATTATTAAGAGTGATTATTTTTAGCACTTGATTTGTTCCTTATACTTGAATTGTCGTCCATACATATATGTTGCATGTTTGTATACATGTGCAACCTTGTGTGGATTAGTAATATAGCATTTTATCTTTTATAACCTTGATGTGCCACGTGAATTTCAATTCGAATGGAGTATATCATAAATTTCATTTTGAGGAAGAATTTATAAAAGAATGTAAGAGAGGAAATATAGCCAACCATATATATATATATATATATATATATATATATATGGGGTTTGCTAGGATACACCCACTAGTTTTTATTAAGGTGTGTTTTAGCAAAGATATAACTAAAAAGTTGTTAAATACACCTTAAGGTGAATATTGCTAAAACACACCTTCTAAAAAATAAGTGGGTGTATGTTAGCAACTCCTATAGGCATTTGCTAGGATACACCCACTTATTTTTTAGAAGGTGTGTTTTAGCAAGTTATAACTAAAAAGTAGTTAAATACACCTTAAGGTGTAGCTTGCTAAAACACTCCCACATATAAACTAGTGGGTGTGTTCTAGCAAATCCCTATATATATATATATATATATATATATATATATATATATATATATATATATATTCCTTAAGATAGTTACAAAATTGTTCTTCTATTTAAATTTAATTAGAATAGAAACAAAATGGTGTTTTAGTAAAATATAAGTGGATGTAGAATGCTAATTTACACCTTAGTGTTTTTAGGTGGGTGTAAATTACCGGTCCCCATATATGCAAAGAAATAAACTTCCAAACCCATTTTGGTAATTATATGCTTAAAAATAATTTGAGCTCAAACCGTCCAAACTAACGATGACAACGTGGCGAGGATGATTTTTGCCTTGAACTCAATTAAACATAAGAATGCCAACTTTTTTTTTTTTGACAAAATAAGAATGTAACTTAAGTGTTGGAGCTTTTTAAACAAGTTTCAACAATCCGACTTTCCTCGTTAAGGTTGGGCCGGGTTGAGATGGATACTCATGAGTAGGAGTTTTGTTGTCATGTCTAATTCAAAGCAACATAAATTGATAAAAAAAATATTTTTTCTACTTAAAGTATCCAAACATAAATCACATTATGTTCAACTCACTTTTAATCCAAATCAATGATACATAGTCAATCATTCTAAATCATTGATTGTATCCAAAGAAAACACATTTCTATTCCTTGATTATATCTTATTATGGTTTCCTCCATTGTTAGAGGCAGTCAGTTTTCTCTCCATCTTGAATATGAACATGAATGAGAATCATCTACAAATTTTCAGCAGAGGTATCACCTATCACAATTCACAACCACAATCTATGATAGCATAAGAGTAAAACTCCATAACTTAGAACTCATCCATGGGCAAGAGAAATATAATGATTCTTATTGATTAACAAAGTGAAGATACAAGGGCATTTATATTTTATACAACCAAGTGAAAGGTAAATGCAACAACAAAACACATAAATGAATGTCAGCTTAGCAAAATGGAATTTCAGCTAAGCAAAACTGAATGAAAAGCAAAAGGAATATAGAAATAGAAAGGAAAATCAATTTGGTTGACATGTGTTCTCTTCTCTTTTGATTTTCTGATCTTTTATTATACATACTCAAATAAAAGTAAATATTGTATAAAAAAATTGATGTATTTAGTTCAAATTTTAGATAAAATACGTCAACTTTCTTTGATCAATTTTTTTTTATATGTGAGACCGGACGGAGTACTTATCTACTCCCGAATTCAGCTCAGTCTTATTACCACCCACAACCTTGTTCACTAGCTTTCCTTCTTTCAAGAACAGGAATGTCGGCATGGCTTCAATTTCCCACTCCTCAGCAACAGTCTGAAGAAATTAGGGTAATTAATTAAAGGATTCTTAGTTAAAGAAAGAAATGTTCTTCTAGATTAATCTTCAGGATTTAAGATTCAAAACCATAATAATGTCATGTCACGTAGTAGATTAAGTTAGATGTATATGCTCACATTCAATTCATCCACGTCAACCTTAAGGAAGGTGACATCTGGCCGCTTTTGAGCCAACTCTGCGAAAAATGGGGCAATGAAACGGCATGGACCACACCAAGAAGCAGTAAAATCAACTACAATCTGTCAATGTGATAAATAAACAACTGTATAGAATAGAAAACATGACCAAAGATGCCATAATCTTTAATAACACATACAAAATATGGCAGTTAAAAATTCTAACAAAGGTCAAAGATTTAACATAAGGATGGGAAATATGAGAAGGATTTAACCAACCAGTTTGTTGGAGTCATTTCCCTTCTGGATTTGTTCGTTCCAAGCCTCAACACTGTGGATTTCAATCACTTTTCCTTCTTCCGCCATTTTTGTCTGTCTTCAACTTAGAACTTAGAACTTAGCTATGATCCCAAACGAAGCCCGCTGCCTCTTATATAACATTTTTCAATTAGTCAACCAACCATGTTAATCTCACGTTGTCATGTGTGAATGCAAACAAACGTGTGATCAATTGTTTATTTTGTTCATTTTATACATTTATTATAAACTAATACTATGGTGCAAAGTTTTGATTCCAATATCATTGACTTTTCATCAATGATTGATTTTGCCATATGCTATATGGCATCAATTTATCATCCCATATTATTAGTTGATTTTGCGATATTTATCTCCTAATTTCTCAATATTAATTTTTAGTCAAATTTATGCTCGCTGTCATTTGAGTTTTCCATATTTGTGCTTCTAAGTTTTAAAGTGTGCATTTCGTTGTTCTTTTTTCTCTCTTCGAATTTGTGTTTAACTACGTTAGAAATTGTCCACATTTTTGCCCACATTTTTGTTAGCTGTCCATAACATTGTTAGGGTTCTTCTTCCTATTATTCATCTTTATATTCATCAAGTTAAAAATAAAAATTCGTATTGGTTCACTAATCAACTTTCATCATCTTCATCCATATTATCTTCTTTTAAAATGAAATTTAGAAAACTCGATCCAAATTAATTTTTTTAGGTTCTTCAAACCCATAAAATTCAAACCATTGCAGCATAATACCAAGAGATGATGTTTCCTACATAATCGTTCCTAGTGAATTTTAAGAAAAATTTTCAGCATGAATGTAACAAATCCAGTTTCAAGAAGAGCTTCACTAATAGCGGCGTTGCCGTTGTCAGGACCCTAGACCGGGGTTCAGACTTTTTAATTTCATAATTTTTTTATTAAAAATTGCAAATGTTTACTTTTAGATTTTTTTGTCCAAAAGTAGGCACCCTATTTTATATTAAAATATATGCTTATTAACTATCGATTGTTTTCGTAAAATACAACGATTAAAGTAGAATACAAAGTATTAATTTAGAGGTAGAAATAAAGAAGAGAAATGTTAAAGAGTGTCTCTAGGACATTGGATAAGAGGATAAAAATAGAAACATTGTATTGAAAAATTGTAAAAAGTGATAAATTTAAATTTTTAAAAATCAAAATGTTGTTGAATGCAATGCAAACGTTCAACTTTTTGTTTTCTTAACTAGTGCCCTAACGACACTTGTTAGGATAACCCAATAAAGAAATGTCTCAAATAAAAGTAGAAATGATTATGTAATGTCAAACTTGAAGCTATGGTCAAAATAATCACCATTGCCTAGTGTGTACGTCTTAAATCTTAAGATGATTCCATTATTTGTGTTCGATCCCTCCCATAAGGTTTTTTTTTCCAGTGATTTAAAAAATATTAATAATATGGAAAAGTTAAAGAAATTAAATATATTAAATCAAATCAAATAAAACGAAAAAAAGAAAAAAGAAAAGATACATACACTTGGTCAGTGTTGAACAACAAAGGTTGCCCAATGTTGTGCAACAAAAGTAGTCGGACAAGGATAGAAAGTTGGATACTAGGTGCATGCGTGTGGTAGAAGTGCAACTTTTACAGTCACAAAAGAGAGGTGATGCAACGAAGGGTGCAAGGGTAATGTTTGAGGGTGTTTAGACTAGAAAAACAGTAGGATTATTGTGGTAATTCCAAATGGTTGAGGGGGTTTAGCTGCATCCCCCAGATAATAGGTGGCTCCGCCCGTAACCATTGGTATAAAAAATCGAGGGAACTGTTTTGGATTTGGTCTAAAATCCAAAATCCTTATCACGTAAGGCCTAAACACCCAGAGGCCCAATCCGTCAAGACTCTTTTCAACCTTGGATTCCAACCGTTCTTTAACCTTTCAACAACCGGTTACGATTCGCCAAAGCGTTGATGAAGCTCCGTCCACAACGGATCCTCCAGTCACTTCCCAATGGCTCCTTTTTGGTGCCTATAAAAAGAATCATTCACTGCAATACAAGGTTCACAATTTCTATCCACTTAATACCTCTCATTCTTTGCTCTCTTACTGACCTAAACGTCGTAGTGCTTTCAGATCCCATCCTCCAACACCAATCTCGACAGCAGCTGTTCAATCTCGGTCAATTGACCTTAATCACGTAAGATTAAGAGCAATGGGTGAAACTTGGTGACAAAAATATCCCTTTTCCATGCCCAAACTGTGGTCAGGAAGAAAAGAGTAAATATTTGGTTTGAATCTTCCAAACAGGAAAATAACTACAACCAAAGGTCTAGGGGCATTAGGCTGCACATGGATTTCAAAACCGAAGTATTTATTGAGAGTTACGAGCACTAGGCTCCTTAATTGTTCCTATTTCTACTCCTTTCATTTGGTTTTTCTTGGGATAATTAAGATTTTAATTGTTCCTATTTTAAGCCCTATAAACTCATATCATATTTTTGTTACTTGTAAGCTCTCAATTCAAATCTGGAAAAAGCTTGGGCTATGGGATTGTATTCAACCACACATTATGTATGTTGATTGAATGATGGATCTCTTTTTTATTGTTGCTAATAAATCGTCAAATTTGCATCAAAGTACGCGGTGCATGATTATGTGGAGCATCTAGAGAAGCCAAAATCTTCAATTATCAGAGAAAGTCATCGAGAGTGCATCTGCAGTTTGACATATAGCGGCTACTTACCTTCAGCAATGACAATGGGCGAATTTTAATGGTTGGAAGGCCAGCTGATATAAACTGGACAAAACATCCAACGGAGAAGCTAAAATGTAATATGGATGCGTAATAAGGTCAACATTGGTATATGTTATGCACCCAGGCTCGCAGTAAAAGAAGGCAAAGTGTGCGTTTTATTGCAAACTATCCAAAGTATTGGTGTTATGGAAGCAGACTACGTTACTTTTGAGTTTGATTCTAAATTAATGGTGGATAGATAAGTAATAATAGATAGCGTTACTTCAGTTTTGGTTTCATTATTTAAGATTGTATTTCGTCTTTGTCTGTTCTTTGCCCAAACTCATTGGTTGAGTTCGTTTTGGTTTCATTATTTAAGATTGTATTTCGTCTTTGTCTGTTCTTTGCCCAAACTCATTGGTTGAGTTCACTAGGAGCAAACTGATGTGGTGGCCAATTAGTTAGCAAAGGTGGTTGTATCTATGGCTAATCCCCGAGTTTTTTATTTTATGCATGCTTGTACTTTTCATGCCATCGTAAGATTGATATATTGATATGTGATAAATTTGTTTCCTTCGCACACAAAAAAATGATAAGTAGTCATATTGAAATGTTGACATAAAATAATTCATCTCCAAGTCTCCATCATGGACAGACTTACAGCAGGGTTGACGGTTTTTAATTTTTGTCAAAAAAGTTCCAGTATGTGTAAGAATAATTATTTTGGGTAGTCACCAAAACTTACTTCCACTTATCAGAATCACGAATATTTGGCAATTGTCGGCATTTCACATTTGAAGTTTTGTTTCAAGTTCAATATAAGAAAATTGAAGCTTGGGCCACCCAATCTAAAGAGGGTCCATGGATGGATAATCTAATAAGAAAATAGTAATGCCAGGACAGCAATAAGAATAAGAACATAACACACAAAGCTAAATATTTTCATAAATGCTATCTCCTTGCTAATGCAAGTTAGTTGTTCATTGGCGAAAGTGTTTCAAGTACTACCACACAACGATTTTATTCACCTATCCAGCCATATTCTAAAGATTCTAAATTCCAAACCATACTGAAACCAGGTAAACTGACTCGAATAGCAAAATGCAAACAGACTCGAATTAGAAAATGGTTTGTTCATATGACCCTTCAAGCATCAGTAGTTGCATGCTTTGTTATTGCTGCTTGCAGCTGCTCCTTCTGAGCACCAACAACCTTGTCCACAAGTTTTCCTTCTTTCAAGAACAGGAATGTTGGCATAGCATCAACTGCCCACTCCTCAGCAACAGTCTGAAGAGATTAATGTAAGTTAATTGCAGAATTCTTGGTTAAAGAAAAAGAAATCGTAAAGCTTTAGGACTTAATATTAAAAACAATAATAATGTCATGTGGTAAATTTTGATACGCTCACCTTCAATTCATCAACATCAACCTTGAGGAAGGTGACATTGGGCAGCTTTTTAGCAATCTCTGCCAAAATTGGGGCAATGAAACGGCACGGGCCACACCAAGAAGCGGTGAAATCAACTACAATCTGTCAATGTGACTTCTTTTCAGTACTTTGAACTTGTTTAAAATTAAGTGGTGAAAAATCAAGAATTTTAAGGAATCACAAATTATACCGAAGAGGCTACAATATTCAATAACAAGAGTTAAAACACAAAACTAATAAAAGTTCTAAAACAAAGATTTGACATAAGGTTAGATGAAGATTGCATGCCAGTAATCATTGAAGATTAAGTGTCAGGAAATACTGTAAGTTCAGGTTGGTTTACCGTTAAAAAGTAATTTGCTGAAGTTGATATGAAATAACAGCTGGTTTGTTGAAAATGTTTTAAGATAAAGAGAACGGAAAATGAACAGAACAATTCAAATTGTCAAACAATACAAAAGACGAAGCACTGACCCTTATTTGTACTAATATTAGACTCCAAATTCTAAACTAAGTATCAAACTAAGAACAAATTACAATAACAACAACCAAGCCTTATGGGGCTAAGAACAAATATTGAATAAATAACAGAATCAAAATTAACTTAGACAAAGCATTAGCCCTTATTTATACTAATATGAAAACTAACAAATTACCCTAATGAGCAAATTTTGTCTCCCAACAATATTCACTTAATCCTCATTTCTTAAAATTTCAACAATCAAATCATATCATCAGTTTCCTCTAACTTAAAACCCTTAAATCCCAACACGTTTTGGTCACTGTTATGAGCAAAAAATCACTTTTTAGATTCAATGAATAACTTATGTTTTTGGTCAGTAATACTAATATTGACCAGATGCATGAGTTGTTCAATGAACCGAAAAAGTTGACAAACAGAATAGATTAACCATTTTAAACATTCTTTTGCTCAAAATATTTCATTCATAAAAAAATAATCTCAAACCCTCTCTCCATCTTCTAAACCCGAAGTTCTAAGCTATGAAATGTTCAAATCGTTTCATATCAAATTTAAACCCTATGCACTCAATCATTATTTAGTGTCATCCAATTGAAGGATTAAATTCACACATCAACAATACCAGAATAATAATAATAATCAATAGTAAAATTGATAAATCCCTAACAATTAGATCCCTAAACTAAGGAAATGGAAAACCCTAGTGCGGTTTTAATTTCGAATTAAAAACGTAAAAAGAAAAGAAAGAGTAATTACGAACCAGTTTCTTGGATCCATTTCCCTTCTCGAGGTGTTCCTTCCAAGCCTCCACAGTGTGAACTCCGATCACTTGTCCCTCTTCTGCGGCCATTTTTCTCTTTCTTCGTACAAATTACGCTTTTGCTTTCAAATGTATCTGATCCTAACTTGAAGCCCGATGCTTCTTATATACTCGGTAAGAAAATACGTTACACGCGTTCCCTGTGTTGTCCACATTTACGTGTCACATTCTCATTTGTCAAAGCTTGTAGTCGTCATCACCCATGTCATTTTTAATTCTCTTTTTTTTTTTGTTGAAGGAAGGTCATTTTTAATTCTAAAGTTTGGGCCAAAAATTTCGGTGGGCCGAAGACAATGAATCGGACCTTAATATCATACTCCATTCATTCATCAAATAGAAATGAATCGAGATATTCACTTTAGCAATTTTAGTAATAAAGACATCTCTCCTAAAAGGAAACATGTTTTGATGAGTATTGTTTTTAGTTAAAATGAGCCTTCCGATTTTAAATACACACATGATGACTTTGTTAGGGATACTCATTTATATATGTTTAGTTGGCGGGATGTGAAGAAGCAGACATTTGTGAACTTTTTGTCTAGTTCTTAAGATTGAAGATCGACACTTAAATCAATATATATTTTGGTGTACGAGTGGGTAAGAGAGAAGTATGTATGTGTGGACTTGATTGGGGTTTTCCCTTCTAGAATTGGGGACCATGACTTTTACGACAAAATAATCAATCTCATAGTTGCGTCAAACAAACATGGGAATCAACATTAAGGACCCAAAAAAAGGTCTCGTACTGATACTGCTGAGGAGGGTGATCACGGTAAGGAAGGGCAGCAAGCTGGAGCTGTCTACAACAATCCAGTTTTTGAAAATAAAACGGCGGGACCTGGTAGCCAGGCCCGCCGAGAGCCATGAGTATCGTAGCATGGAATTGCCGAGGCTTGGGAAACCTGCGCGTAATTCCTAAAATTAAATTCCTTGTTCGGTATTATAAACCGGATATCCTATTTCTGTCTGAAACTATTGTTGAAAGTAATAAAATCGAGGAATTTCGTTATCTTTTGGGTTATGATTCTTGTTTTGCACCTAATAGAATTAGTAGAGGTGGAGGCATCGCTTTATTTTGGCGTAACACGGTTAATTGTAGTATTATTAATTACTCGAATAACCATATTAGTGCTAAAATTGAAGAGGGCGGTGGTATGGACTGGATGTTCACAGGTTTCTATGGGTATCCAGAAACTGCTAGAAGAAGAGACTCATGGAATTTTATTCGGGGTCTTGCTAGACAAATAAGTTTACCTTGGTGTTTGATGGGGGACTTTAATGATATCCTTCACGCTGATGAAAAGAAAGGGAGGGCTACAAGACCTAACTGGCTTATCAGAGGGTTCCGTCAAGCCATTCAAGATGCTGGGCTTATTGATGTTCATATGGAAGGGTACCCTTTTACTTGGTTCAAAAGCTTAGGCACTCCTCGTGCTGTGGAGGAAAAGTTAGATCGAGCTTTAGTATCCAATTCTTGGATGCATTTATTTCCCAATGCAAAGCTAGAAAATCTTGTTGCTCCATCCTCTGATCATTTCCCGATTTTGTTAGACAAAACTCCTGTGACTCGCAACAACAGAGTTGTGAGAACTTTCAAATTTGAGAACGCTTGGAGAGTAGAGGAAGGGGTGTTTGATGTTGTTCGAGATAGCTGGCTGGGTAGTGCAGGGAGTAATGTTACTAACAAGCTTTCAAACTGTGCGGAGGATCTAAAGCATTGGAGTAAAACTCATTGCAACAAGCTTCAGGTTGATATAGAAAATTGTAGAAAACAACTCAGCAGAAGTCGCTCTATTCATGGAATTCAGGATGGCGCTTACTTTGATAATTTGCGGCAAAAACTTAATCATTTGTTGTATCAAGAGGACATGTATTGGAGGCAGAGAGCGAAAACTCATTGGTATCGGGATGGAGACCTGAATACAAAATTCTTCCATGCAGCGGCAACTTCCAGGAAAAAGGTAAACAAGATTTTGTCTCTTGAAACTGAAGAAGGAATTCGTACTACGGATGAAGTTGGAATGCGTTCCATTGCAAAGAACTATTTTGAAGAACTATTTGCTGGCCAGGAAAGTGTACGTTCTCCTGTTATTGGTATGTTGAATCAGGTGATCGATACTGAAGATAACACACAGTTAACTGCACCTTTTTGCATAGAAGAATTCAAAGAAGCTATGTTTTCTATGCATCCTGACAAATGTCCGGGCCCTGATGGTTTCAATCCGGGATTTTATCAGCATTTCTGGTCCATTTGTAGTGAGGATATTTTCAATGAATGTTGTCAGTGGATGAACGTAGGTCAATTTCCTCCTTCGTTAAATTCTACAAACATAGCACTCATTCCTAAAGGTAATGAACAGAAGACGATGAAGGATTGGAGACCTATAGCTTTGTGCAATGTCCTTTACAAGTTGCTTTCAAAGGTCCTTGCTAATCGACTAAAGAAAATTCTACACAAATGTATTGCCGATTCACAGTCAGCTTTTGTTCCTGATAGGTCCATCCTGGACAATGCATTAGTGGCCATCGAATTGGTTCATTACATGAAGACAAAGACAAAAGGAAAAGAAAAAAGTGTGGCATTGAAATTGGATATAAGCAAGGCTTATGACAGAATTGACTGGGCTTATCTCCAGGATGTTTTGCGAAAGATGGGCTTCTCAGAGAAATGGATCAAGTGGATCATGATGTGTGTTGAAACGGTTGATTACTCCGTAATATTGAATAAAGAAACTGTTGGTCCTATTATTCCAGGTCGAGGTCTAAGACAAGGAGATCCGTTGTCACCTTACCTCTTTATACTCTGTGCTGAAGGATTATCGGCGTTAATCAGAAACGCTGAAAGTAGAGGGGACATACAAGGAGTTCGTGTCTGTCGTATTGCTCCAAGAGTATCTCACCTTCTCTTTGCTGATGACTGTTTCTTGTTCTTTCAAGCTAATGAGCAACAGGCGAATGTTATGAAGCAAATCTTGAATCAATATGAGGAGGCATCAGGGCAAGCTATTAGCCTTCCCAAGTCGGAGATCTTCTACAGCAGGAATGTTGAAGAACCACTTCGACAATCTATAACTACCATTTTGGGAGTTAGAGCAGTTTTAGGAACTGGGAAATATCTTGGTCTACCCTCAATGGTAGGACGCAGCAAAAAAGCAACGTTCAGTTTCATTAAGGACAGAGTTTGGCAAAAGATTAGCAGTTGGAGTAGTAAATGTTTGTCCAAGGCAGGTAGAGAAGTCATGATCAAGTCGGTCCTACAAGCTATTCCTTCCTATGTTATGAGCATATTTAGGTTACCGAATTCACTCCTGGATGAAATAGAGAAGATGATGAATACTTTTTGGTGGGGTCATGGTGGCTCAAGCAACAGAGGTTTGAACTGGCTATCATGGGAAAAACTATCTGTCCACAAGAATAATGGTGGAATGGGTTTCAAAGACTTAGCAGCTTTTAATGTGGCAATGCTTGGCAAGCAAGGGTGAAAGCTACAAACTAATTCAGAAAGCCTCGTCTCAAGGATCTTCAAAGCCAGGTACTATCCTAATTGTACCTATCTAGATGCAAAGCCGGGTCATAATCCAAGTTTTGTTTGGAGAAGTATTTTTGAAGCAAAAGTGGTAGTTAGACAAGGAGCGAGATGGAAGATAGGTTCAGGGTTTAATATTCCCATTCTTAGTGAGCCATGGATAGGCTCAGGTCTCAGTATTCCACCTGTGGGGGATGACATGTTGGACCTCTGATAGGAGATTGGCAAGTGCACCAATAACTATCGAAGTAGTAAAAATATCGTTCCCACGAGGACTGTTTTTAACTTCAATTATTCAATTTCGTTATAAAAGTAGGATGTATAAAAGTTTATTTTGTTTTGCCACTAGGCAGTAGATTTGGTTTGATTTTAAGAAATCAAATAAAAAAGTAAAGATTTGATTAAGAAAATAGGAGAGAGATGAGATCAGGTCTTCGAATCCTCTATGTTTCCCCTAATTGGTTACTGCACCTATTATTACTAATGATTCTCTAGTTTCACGATAGTTAACAAATTAGCCCTAATCAATCCCTTGAGTTAGGACCCTCTTTTTAAACTACAGCCCCTAATTCCTTAGGTGGTCTAATAATCATCAAAGGTTTAAGCACGTTAACCTAATATCACTAACAAACGATTATCCATTCCTAGACTAACCATGTTTATTAGAACAATTCAATTAGGTCTAAGTCGAAAGCTATGGTCAGTAGTCATTCGATCTCACAAAATCATGTTTATATTTGATCAGGATATAAAAAGCAGTAAGAACAATTGAATTGAATGAAAACTAGAATATCATTAATAAGTAATAGAGTTTCACAGCAACATATGATCAATTAGGGTTACATAGGTTCATCTCCGACCTAATCTCTAAGAGATTTAGCTACTCATAATTGAGTTTACAAATAGCATAATCAATGAAAGAATTAAAACATACATAAACTGGGTTAGAGATGATGAAATCCTCTCCGCTGCAGCCTTCTGGGTGTTAAAATCGCACTTTCGTTCTCCAAAATCGTAACCCTTGTTCTTCAGATTGAGTGCAGTATTTATAGAAGTCATGGGCCTGACCCATCAAAATCGCGCCGCGCCTTGTTAATTGGCGTGCCGCGATTTCCCCTTTACAGGAAGTGTGTATTTTTGCTTCAAAAATCGCAGCACGGCTTGAAATTGGCGTGGCGCGATTTCCTTCGAACAGACTTCAAATTTTAAGCTTTTTGCACTCCAGAACAGTAAAAATTGCATGAGAACTCTATCAAAATGTCACAATAAGTCCCTAATATTACGTAATGACAGAATGTCATCACAACCCCAAACTTAAACCATTCCTTGTCCTCAAGGAATTTGCTTGCAACAGTGACAAACGACAGTAAAATAACAGTTACCTGACAAAACGATAGTACCCAAAAGTTCATTCTCCTTCTAGCTAAAGATGAGCTAGTTTGACTTGTTCGCATCCACCAATTCACAACTCCACGCAACAATTTGAAATAGGGTTCTACCAGTCGACATGCAGGTCTACATATTACCATATGCTTGAAAAGTTTCTAAACATCAATCAAAGTCAATATCATTACACACTTTTGAGGTCTTTAGGGTTATAACGGGGCTTAGGTGAAAGGTGGGATATATTTGGATAAGTAGGCTACACAAAATTTGAGTTAGGCATTCCTACGGAAGTTAAAGCACAAAGTTCAATCCTTCATTCATTCACCTTGTGGAAATACAATCAATGCAAAGGTACTAGAGAACATTTTTAACATTTAGGGACACTCGAGTTTGAAGTTACTCGGATTTTAGATGTTTTGTCCCTTTTTCATCATTCAATTTCTTTTTTTTTTTTTTTGATACACCATTTTTGTGTATATATTGCATGACAATTTCATATTTCTTTCATTTTTTTGTTCTCTTATTCTCTAGTACCCCCACCCCAAACTTAGTTGGTTGCAAATTCCAATAGCAACCCCAAACTTAATCTTTAGCAACATTCTACAATGCCTTAACTCAGAAATTCATTAAGGGACAAGTCCTAAAAGTCTCTAGGCTTGTAATGTAGTTTGTCACCGAACAAAAAGTTCTAATCCTACCGGCTCACAATTGGTTAAGAAAGGATAAATTCAATCAATATCAGGGTAGGCTTCAAAAAGGCTCACAGGACCAAGCACTTTTGCCTCAGTGTGTAATTGACAAAGACCAATCAATAATAGAGAAACAATGCAAGTTCTAGAAATGTAGTTGCATGGAAAACTAATCTAAATATAAGTAAATTGAAAAACAAGATTTGGCAATGAACCTTATGGCTGAGATTTCTGGGAGTATGTGACTACCTAGCAACGCCGTACACTTCGCCTTTGAATCAAGTCACCCCTCCTTTAGAACTTTTGGAACACCGTTTCATCAAACAACTGTTACTAAACTGGAATAGGTCACATGAAACAAAACAAATTCATTAATAAAACAAGTGCAGGAGCAATTACAATAGGGAAATAAGTTCAATGGACTTCGACATTAAAAAGAAAATAAAAAGAAACTACATCAAAAGAAAAATGACTGAAAAATAAAATACAAAGCAGAAAATGCTAATCCATCAGTAGATCAGCCCATGTCTTGATCATCATCCGAGTGTCCAGCCCCCGGTTTCCTCAATCCTTCAAAGATGTCATCCCCTTGATCTTGCTCGGTGTTATTGAAATCATCAGTGATTTCCCTCCTCATGCGCAACCCATACTCTTCTTGATGTGTAAAATATTGCTCCATGCGCTCACGGGAGCCTCCAAACCTCTCATAAGACCCACGAATCGGACCCATATGCAATTGAGCCTCCGCAGCAAACGCAGCTGAGAACCTAGGACGGTTCACCCACAGCTGGTCCGAAGTCTCATTCATCCAATTAGCTTGCACATGCATGAATTCCTCAAGCTTTGGATGAAGAGGAGCATAACCCCCTTGGCTACTACTCCCTCCTTGCTCCATTTGTTGTTGCCTTGCTGCCTCCCTCTCTCTCTCCTTGATGTAGCCTTCATATTTCTTGACAAACCCATCCATGACCGAGTCGGTGATCGGCTTCATATTGCTTGTGTTGAGATCACTATCATAAGCCGGCACCAACTGTTGTTCACACAACCAATTAATTAAGCTTCCATGTCCCAATTGTGTGGTGTTCCCGGTTGCTAGATCATGAAGACTATTGGCCAAGAGGCGGCCAATATCTATAGGGTGCCCCTTGATGATGGCATAGGCAGCAAGCACCCTCTTGAGAGGAATTTCAGAAGTGCAAGATGCACTCTCAAGAGTCTGGACCACATATGATACCCACGCCTTGGGTACCGGCAGCATCTCCGCATAGGTAAGCATCCGGGACTTTTTCCAAGTCGACCCAGGCCTACACATGGTGGTGATGATCTCATCAAAAGTATCCTCCGTAATAGCAAATCTCTCCCTCCTTAATTTTTCAACCCAACACTCCTCCGGTGCTTGAACATTCAGCCATGCGTTGAGAGCATCCGGGCTGAAGTCAATGTACTTTCCTCGAACAAAAGATTGAAAGGGTGTATCGGACACCCTTGCATTTGCAAAGAATTCGACGATCACCGTTTTGTTGTTTGCCTCGTCGATCATCTCATTCAATCTCGTCCACCCCCTCCTTCGTATTTCAGACTCAAAGAAAGGATATTTCACAAGTTTTGTGAAATCAAACTTCCTCTCCCCTATGACTTCAAAACTCTTCATAGATTGATGGAACTCCTGGGCTAGGTCATTGATGAAATGGATGGCGTTTTCGGGTGGTTCGGATGCGGCACGGGGGCGTTTGGATTTGCTTGTGGATGGCTTGGGGTTGGTGGCTTTCTTTGAGCGGGTGTTTCTTTGGTTGGAGGCCATTTGTGGTTTGGGAAGATGGTGAATGGAAAGTTTTGTGAAGTTTGGGAAAGTTTTGAATGATTGTGGTTTGATGGTGGTTTGGATTGATGAATTTGTGATTGGGATTTTGGTTTGATGATGGTTAGGAGGTGAATATTGAGATGAAGATGAAGAGAATTCGTGAATGGAAGTTTAGGGAAGTTTTGATAGAGAAAGGTAGGAAGAATGGAATGAAAATGATGATGAACAGTGAAGAATTTATAGTGCTGTAGGGGCAAAATCGCGGCACGCCAATTTGCAAGGCGCGGCGCGATTTTGTGTGTAACGGCTAGTAACGGGCAAATTTCTAACGGTAGGGAAGTTTGGTGGGTTTGTAACGGCTAGTTTTTGCAACGGTTAGTCAACTTTCAAGCAAAATCGCGCTGCGGCCAATTACAAGGCGCGACGCGATTTCTTTAAAACAGGGAGAGTGTTCTCCTGTTCTTCAAAATCGCGGCACGCCAATTTGCACAGAGCGGCGCGATTTTGAGCAACAGGGAGTGTGTTTTTGCTTTCTCAGGCCAAAAAATTTTTTGTTTTCTTGAAAAATGCCTGAGTTCCTTTACGTTCTGAAAATTTTTGAGGAGAGAATCATGCAAGACATCAGTACCTTGCATGATTTTCTTGGCAAGAGGTATATTTGAGCAAATTTCTAAAACTTTCCTGCCTTGTATTAAAAGAAAAGAAAAATATTTTTGTGTTTTTGTTTTTGAAAGCAATAAAATCATACCTGAAAAATAAATAGTGGGTTGCCTCCCACTCAGCGCTTCTTTATCATCACTAGCTTGACTGATGACCATCCCTAAGGATTAGTTGATGTGGCTCCCTCTTCATTGTTTGGGAGTCCTCCTTCACGGTACCGTTTCAGCTTTTGTTCCTTACCCTTGAAAGTTCCTTGTGCACCAGACTTCTTGATGTCTATAGCTTCATCAACAGGCTTGTTTCTTGCCATCCCTTCGTCACAGTACCTCCTAATTCTTTCCAAAGTATCAGAGAGAGTTGAATGCATACACCATCGAAAAGCAGCCGGCCCATTACGCATCCCACAGGGAATCCTTCTATAAGCCAATTTACCACCTGGACCAGTGGTAGTAGTCTTTATTTCATTTTTACCAATTGCCAATCCCCCATACTTGTTGTCACGGATGTCTCCTGATGATTGTTGGTGCATCTGTTCTTTGCTTACTTCCAGTTGCTTAACACCCTCTATCTTTCCAACATCTTCAATCACTTCTTGTCTGTCTATAGATTCCACACTTTCCACCTCCTTAGATTGAATAAGTAGAGATTCAAGGGTTTTATCTTCGACTGTTTCTTCCACAACGTCAATCCGGTAACATTTGGGATTCTCATCTTGGTGCTTCATTGCCTCAAAGATATTGAAGACTACCTGCTCCTTATGGAACCTCAACATTAGCTCTCCACGTTCAACATCAATCAAAGCACGACCAGTTGCAAGGAAAGGTCTTCCTAGAATGAGTGGCATGTCTTCATCTTCAGCCATGTCTAGGACCACAAAGTCTGCTGGGAACACCAAGTCATTAACCTTGACTAGCACATCTTCAAGTATACCGAAAGGATAAGAGATTGACCGATCAGCTAAAGTAATGGTCATTCTTGTTGGTTTTGGTTCCCCACACTTAAGCTTCTTCATCATTGAAAGAGGCATCAGATTTATACTTGCTCCCAAGTCACATAAAGCTCTTCCAATGTCTACCGGTCCAATTGAACAAGGGATAGTAAAAGCACCAGGATCCTTCAGCTTAGGTGGCAGCTTCTTTTGAAGAATAGCACTACAATTCTCAGAAAGTGCTATGTTCTCATCATCCTTAGGCTTCCTTCTTTTGGTTAACAAGTCTTTCATGAACTTAGCATACAACGGCATTTGATCAAGAGCTTCACCGAAAGGAATATTTACCTGAAGTTGTGAGAAAAGTTGCATGAACTTCTTGAATTGGCCTTTATCCTTTTCTTTCTTCTTCGAAAGGTGAGGGTATGGAAGCTTCACATATGATGGAATAACCTGTGGTTTGTTTCCATCTTTCAAAATTTGACTCTTCGACTTCCTCAAGATTGAATCTTCATCAATTAATCTCTCACTTTTTTCTCCCTCTATTTTTTTCTTCCTTTCGTTTTCAACTTCTCCATGATCATTTTCTTTTTCAACTACACCCTCATCATTCTTTTCAACTACATCATTCTCCTCCACCTCAACTACTTCATCAACCTTCTTTGGAGCTTTTGGAACTAAAGGTGTCAAAACCTTTTTGCTCCTCAGTTCAATAGCATTACAAGACTCATTCTTAGGGTTATCTTTAGTGTTACCTGAGAATCCGCCTTTGTTTTGTTCAGCCAACTGCTTAGCTAATTGCCCCAGTTGAGTTTCAAGCATCTTCCTAGAAGCTTCATTGTTCTTTCTTTCAGCTTCTTGACTCTTCTTCATCTCTTCAAAGTTGCCTTGAGTCATCTTCATGAAGTTCATCATAGTTTCCTCAAGAGCGGATGGCTTCCTTTGTTGTTGTTGTTGAGGAGTTAGCATCTGAGAGTTCAAAGCATTGTTGTTTGAGTAGCTTAGATTTGGATGCTTATTAATGCCTGAATTGAAGTATTGATTCTGCCTTTGATATCCTCCCATGAAGTTAGCTTCTTCACTTGATCCTTCCGGAACACATTCACCGTTTGGATGTTCTTCACCACATAAGTCACATTTGATTGCAGCCACTTGTTGTTGCTTATGAGCCAAAGTGAAGCCTTGAAACTCCTTAGTTAGAGCTTCAATTTGTTTGTTCATAGCTGCTTGGTTAGCAAGGATAGCAGTTTGTTCACTCATCCCAAACACTCCTCTTTCTTTCTTTTTAGCTTGATCACGATACTCATTGCCAGCCATGTTTTCAATTAGAGCTTGAACTTCATGATCAGTTTTACTTTTGAGACTACCTCCCGCGGAAGCATCTAAGAACATTCGAGTGTTTGGTGTTACCCCCTCAGTGAAGATTTGGAGGTATTGCTTCTCGGTGAACTCATGATTAGGGCATCTCTTGAGAAGCAAATTGAATCGCTCCCAAGCATCATACAATGATTCACCTTCTCCTTGCTTGAAGTTAGAGATCTCCATCTTCTTGTCCCAATACTTAGACATAGGGAAGTATTTCTCCAAGAACTTCAGCTCTAACTCTTCCCATGTTTGGACAGTCCCGTTTGGAATTGTTAGCAACCAATCTTTTGCTCTTCCCGTCAAGGTGAAAGGAAACAGCCTTAGCTTCTTTTGTGCTTCAGTCACGGTGGCTGGTTGCACACAAAACTCACAGGTTTCAGCAAAACGGCTCAAGTGTTCATGAGGACTCATAGCTTCAGTCCCATCGAATTGCTTGTCCCTCAAACCATTGAGGACAGTTGTCTTGATGTCGAACGCTACGGGGTTAGCTGGTTGAAAAGTGTGGGTCAGTTGACCGCGATGAGTGGCTAACCCGTAGTCTCCAAGCTTAGGTCTTGGTGGTACAACTCCTTCTCCTTCCATCGTTGCAGATTTAGGAGAAGAATTTGTTTCAGATTCACTTGAGAGTTGCTCCGGTACTTGTTCTCGAACACCCGGTGGAACGGATTGAGCTAACCTTTGCGATCGGACAGCTTTCCGAAGTGCTCTAGCAGTTCTTTCAATCTCCGGATCGTACTCTAAGTCGTCAGAGCTCTGTTTACCTCGCATAAACAGCAAAATACCTTAGTAGCACTGCACAACGCAAAGTAATCAAGTGAATATGAAAACAGAAAAATAAAAATAAAAAAAAACAGAAAATTAAATTGCAAAAACCCTAAATTATAACGTAATTGCCTTGTTGAAATAATTCAACAGTCCCCGGCAACGGCGCCAAAAACTTGATAGGAGATTGGCAAGTGCACCAATAACTATCGAAGTAGTAAAAATATCGTTCCCACGAGGACTGTTTTTAACTTCAATTATTCAATTTCGTTATAAAAGTAGGATGTATAAAAGTTTATTTTGTTTTGCCACTAGGCAGTAGATTTGGTTTGATTTTAAGAAATCAAATAAAAAAGTAAAGATTTGATTAAGAAAATAGGAGAGAGATGAGATCAGGTCTTCGAATCCTCTATGTTTCCCCTAATTGGTTACTGCACCTATTATTACTAATGATTCTCTAGTTTCACGATAGTTAACAAATTAGCCCTAATCAATCCCTTGAGTTAGGACCCTCTTTTTAAACTACAGCCCCTAATTCCTTAGGTGGTCTAATAATCATCAAAGGTTTAAGCACGTTAACCTAATATCACTAACAAACGATTATCCATTCCTAGACTAACCATGTTTATTAGAACAATTCAATTAGGTCTAAGTCGAAAGCTATGGTCAGTAGTCATTCGATCTCACAAAATCATGTTTATATTTGATCAGGATATAAAAAGCAGTAAGAACAATTGAATTGAATGAAAACTAGAATATCATTAATAAGTAATAGAGTTTCACAGCAACATATGATCAATTAGGGTTACATAGGTTCATCTCCGACCTAATCTCTAAGAGATTTAGCTACTCATAATTGAGTTTACAAATAGCATAATCAATGAAAGAATTAAAACATACATAAACTGGGTTAGAGATGATGAAATCCTCTCCGCTGCAGCCTTCTGGGTGTTAAAATCGCACTTTCGTTCTCCAAAATCGTAACCCTTGTTCTTCAGATTGAGTGCAGTATTTATAGAAGTCATGGGCCTGACCCATCAAAATCGCGCCGCGCCTTGTTAATTGGCGTGCCGCGATTTCCCCTTTACAGGAAGTGTGTATTTTTGCTTCAAAAATCGCAGCACGGCTTGAAATTGGCGTGGCGCGATTTCCTTCGAACAGACTTCAAATTTTAAGCTTTTTGCACTCCAGAACAGTAAAAATTGCATGAGAACTCTATCAAAATGTCACAATAAGTCCCTAATATTACGTAATGACAGAATGTCATCAACCTCCAATCCTTTTCGGCAGGTCATCTTATTGATCAGGAAGTTAAAGCCTGGAATGAACCGTTGATTCGAAATTTGTTTGCAAATGACACGGCACAAAGTATTTTGAATACTCCTCTACATAACCAAGTACAGACGGATACATTAATCTGGAAAGCGGAGAGGAATGGGCAATATTCAGTGAAAAGTGCTTATAGGATTTGTATTGAAGAGGTCATAAATAATGATCATCTGCGTAAGCCTGGGTTTTGGAGTGGTATATGGCGGTTGAAAGTTCCTCCCAAAGTTAAAAATTTGGTATGGAGAATATGTAGAGACTGTTTTCCGACTCGGGCGAAGCTGCGAAGCAGGGGTGTAAATTGCCCCTCAGAGTGTGTCAGATGCGACGATCCCCACGAAGATAGTTATCATATATTGTTTCACTGCCAATCAGCTATTGAGGTCTGGCAAGCAGCCAACCTTTGGCACCTTATCTCCCCATCCTTGGTCCAGTACGATAATGCTCCTGATATCATTTTTAACTTACTACAACATTTGACTGCAGCACAAATTGAGAAATTAGTGTCTGTAATTTGGAGTATTTGGAAAGCCAGGAATCTTAAGCTTTGGCAACAGGTGTCAGATTCGACATTTACTATTCTGGAAAGAGCAAGACACTTGCTAGAAGGTTGGAGAAGTGCTAATAGCAAACAAACCCTCAATCAGAGGTCTTCTCATAATAATGGGAATGTTAATCATAGTTGGAGGAAACCGAGAAGCGGTAGATACAAATGTAATATTGATGCATCTTTTCCACACAATTCGAATAGAGTCGGGCTAGGAATGTGCATTCGTGACTCTGATGGTAATCATATCCGCTCAAAAACCATTTCGTTCACTCCAGCTTGTTCCATAGATGTTGGAGAAGCTCTGGGATTACATCACGCGATTCGGTGGATTTATGAACTTCAAATACCAAATGTTGATTTCAAGGTTGATTCTAAAAGGGTTGCCGATTACTTCAACAAAGGCCGTGGAGATGTCACCGAATTTGGATCTATTATGGATAGTAGTAGACAATTTTGTAATTCTTACTTAACAAACTCTCATGTTGAGTTTATTAGGAGGCAAGCAAATGAGGTTGCTCATACTTTAGCCAAGGCAGCCCCATCTACAACTGGCTTCCAGATCTTTGATGATATTCCTACATGTATTGTTAATTTGATTCTTAATGAAATGGTATAAGTTATTTTCTCTCAAAAAAAAAACATTAAGATTGATATTTTTGACTTCATAGCTTCAAATGTTATTGGTATTTTAAAGAGTTCAAAAAATCATGTATTATAATACAAATAGAAAGGTACCTTTCTATCAATATCCGAAATGAATTAATCTTGCATTTGCTTAAAAAAAAGATCATGTTATATCCTCTTAGGTCCATAGACTATTATGTCTAAAATGATTGATTTTAGTATCCAAAAAAAAATTAACGACACTACTTATTTTTTGATTGTCAGTAACTTTATGTGGAAAATGTTAACTAGTATTCTAAGGGTATTGATTAAGCATCCAAAATAAGTAAGTTTTAATAAAAAAGTTGTGTAATTATTCCTTAATCAATGTCCTAAGGCACTCGTTAACGAGATCCTTTTTATATTAATCAAGCAAATGTAAATAATTCCAATTCAACATAAAAAAAAAAAAAAAAAAATTGAATTCAATGATGGATGGAGATTCCCACGTCACGTGGAATATCTAGAACCACGTGCTTAATCCATATTATTATCATCTCATCTCATCCACAAAAATCTGTCTTGAGCTCTCAAACCCGAAGGGATATTTCCAACATCTTCATCTATGTAATAATTTTTCATTTCAGTGGCTTAGCAAGTTGGAGTGTGACTGTTGACAGTCACACAGCATTTTAGACACATAATTGAATTAGAGAGTGATTGAGAATGGTAAATGACTAAGTGGAATCAGTAGCAACCACACATTCACAAAATTAACCTATACTTTCTCCAATTAATTCTATTCCTTGTTCTTTCTCTCTGTCTCCTAAATTTTGCTTTGTAAAATGGCATTCCCAATTCCACAGCTTATCCATTCCTCAAATTCACCTTTGTTAAATCTCACTCCACTCTCCTTAAACCCTAAAATCTTTCAATCCTCAACACCTACTCCGCCGCCGCATCTAAATGTTCTCCACCACTCTCGCCGCCGTAACTCTAACTCCCTTCTCCGATGTTCGGCGTCTTCTTTTCCGGAGAAGCACCACGCTAACTCTCCCAACTCCGACGATGTAACAGAACTCCCTTTGTTCCCTCTTCCTCTGGTTCTCTTTCCCGGAGCAATCCTCCCTCTCCAGATCTTCGAGTTTCGCTACCGCGTCATGATGCACACGCTCCTCCAAACCGATCTCAGATTCGGCGTCATCTACAACGACGCCGTTACCGGATTATCTGAAGTCGGTTGCGTCGGAGAAGTAATCAAACACGAAAGACTCGTCGATGATCGATTCTTCTTGATCTGCAAAGGTCAAGAACGATTCCGCATCACGAAAGTGGTTCGCACGAAACCTTATCTCGTCGCTCGTGTGGCGTGGCTTGAAGATAGACCTTCACCTTCTGCTGACGTGGATGTTGACGGTTTGGCGAACGAGGTGGAGACGTATATGAAAGACGTGATTCGGTTATCGAATCGATTAGGTGGAAAAGCAGAGAAAGAAGTTGGTGATTTGAGAAGGAACTTATTCCCAACGCCGTTTTCGTTTTTTGTTGGAAGCACTTTTGAAGGTGCGCCTAGAGAGCAACAAGCTTTGCTGGAATTGGAAGATACTGGTGCAAGATTGATGAGGGAAAAGGAAACTTTGAAGAATACGCTTAATTATCTATCTGCTGCTTCTGCTGTTAAAGATGTTTTTCCATCTTCATCTTCTCCTTCATCACCATCATCATGATGTATGGATTCAAATCAATAGAGATGCAAAGAGTTTAGTTCAAATACATGAAAGGTATTGTTTGCATCGATAATAGGGAAAAACTTGTAAATTCTCCCAAGTATAATTTTTCATATGCCTAATCAATCATCTCGTCTGGTTATTAATTTTGGAATATGCATTTTATTTCATATACAATACAGCAACTATTTTTCTTGATAATATGCATTGCTTATACAAAATCTGCTACTGTTCTTGGTTAATTTCTGGTTGTATTGTGTTACATGCATGTAATTAGTGTGTCTTGTGATGTGATAGCAATTCAATTCAACCAATATTCCTTATTTTTCAATTCTTGAGGATTTTCGTGATTCAATATGGTATATAAGAGTACCCAATAAAGATTCCATATTCTCCAATTCTTGAGAATTCTCTTGATTCAATTTAAACAATGGAATCGTGGTCCTCATCAAAACTGAAAGCAATTTTCCATAACTCGAACATGAATTACTATGAATGGTGGTCAAATCCACAATCATGCATTCATGCCTAGCATCATAGTATGGTGTGATGGATAAATGTTGGTTGTTTGATACTTTGATGTAATGCAACTTCTTTCCTGATTTGATGTGGGTCTGGAATCTACACTAGTACAGTTTTTATAGACAACTGTTAGTGGTTAACATACGAGGGGGGTGGAGAATTTATAAGCACAAGAGTTAGAATCTTAAATCTCGAACACAATACTCATTCATTTTCTTAACTTATATTATTGGGTTACACCTTCCAGAATTCGACACTGGTAGTTATGCTAGTGTTTTTTTATTGGTTGAGTGAAACATGTAGATTGTTACCCAGGAGGTCTTTGTACATTAATTGAAGATTCAACAAGTGTTTTGGTTGGTTGGCGTGATTTTACAGTCACTACATCTCATTTGGTTTGTTATTCCACAATGGTCTCTGGTGGAATATGCTATCTAATTGGGGTCACTGATTGGAGCCATGGTTTTATGAAAAATTTGTGCAATCAATTTTGTATCTTGCTATCCTAGTGTATTAGGTCTCTCCTTGACTCCTTGTATAAGTTCTGTCTTGTATTAGAGATTCTGCAGAGCATTCGTATCTATTTCTCCTCTGTTTTTTGATGAAAAGTTTCTCCTCTGTTGTTACTAGTGTGACATAAGGTTATATATGTTGGCGAGTTTTAGCATGGGACAATTGAGAAATTTCCCCATCTTAGGCTTATTTGTTTCTTACCGGCTGTTACCTGTAATTCCAATTGAAAGAAAATACGGCTTATTTGTTTTGGGTTCTGTAATGTCAACAACAAAGAAGGGTTCTATATTTTATTTTAAAAATGAACCTATTTGTCAATCTGAACAATTTATTTCACTTGTAAATGATTTACACCAGATTTTGTCAAAGAACCAAAAGCAAATTTATAGAACAAATAAATTTTAAAAACAATCTATTACTATAAAATTATTTAAAATATTACCTACACTATATTCAAGTATTTTTTTTTAAAAAAAACTCGGTATCAACCCAAGAATAGATTAATTCATAAGATACATCCAAGTAATAATATTACATAATTTGACCTTTAACTTAATTTTAAGTAATATTTTCGTTCTTAATATGTTTTTCTACGATTTTATTATTTATGTTATAATATGTCAATATTGTATCTTTTTTCATGAGATTTTTTTCAATAAAATTTGGGTTTCTAAGTTAGTATAATGAATCCCCTAAAAAAAAGTTTGTATGATGAAGATTTGATGTTTTTTATGAACTTTAGATGATTTTTTTAGAATGACAACGATGTTGATATTTTATAATATAAATGATTAAATCAATAAAAAATGACGAAGTATGACCTGCTACGAAGCACAAAACTTCAAAATTGAGGACGCACATGTATCCGATGCGTATCATGCAACGATACGTGCTCGATACACCCAGATACGTATCAGGAGAGTATACAGTGATTAAATTTTATTTAAAAAAACAATTGTCGATACATTAAAAGTAGTATTCTTTCTCTTTTAATTTTATAATTTTTTTAATCGGTGTGAAATCATCAAATATTTTTGTTATAGTCATAGGAAAAGGAAATTACATTTATGAAGTATATAATGAAAAATTCTGAAAAAAAATAAGTACAATAAAAAATACCAGTTCCCTCAAATTGGTTCAGTTGTGTTCCATTTTACTTTTTAAAAATCCATGTAGTCAAGTTGATGAGCCGTACAAGTTGCAGGTAAAAAAGATCATAGGATCTCAACCGTCCTCATTATTTTATATTAAATCAATGATTCAATTTAGATGAGCCTAAGATGGGGAAGTTTTACAATTGCCCCATGCTAAACGTGGCCATATATGTTATTTGATTGTTATAAGGTTATACAGTAGATGGGAGACTCTACTACAATCCTACACTACAAAAAATGCATCACATTCAATCATAATGAAGCCCAAAAGGATTAAAGAAAAACTTTGATGTGTCTAGCTAAACTCCGCCAATCCAACCCCCAGATCTTGAACAGAATGAGCAGTTTCACTACAAGGCTGTTACTAGTGTGACATAAGGTTATATATGTTATTTGATTGTTATAAGGTTATACAGTAGATGGGAGACTCTACTACAATCCTACACTACAAAAAATGCATCACATTCAATCATAATGAAGCCCAAAAGAATTAAAGAAAAATTTTGATGTGTCTAGCTAAACTCCGCCAATCCAACCCCCAGATCTTGAACAGAATGAGCAGTTTCACTACAAGGCTGTGCCCTCGCAAGCGCACACAATTAAACAGATTGAAGATTGAACTTATACGTGAACAGAGCAAAATTACTTTGTTGTTTAATTAAGTAAATGGTCCAGTAAATATTTAGAATTTTGTTTTTAGTCCCTATAAAATAAAATCACGATTTTTAGTTCCTATAAAATTTTCCATCAGCATTTTTAGTCCCTATAAAAATTTTTCATCAGCATTTTTAGTCCTTGTAAAAAATTTCCGTCAACATTTTTGATCCCTAAAATGCTTCAGAAAAATGTCACAGGAACTAAAAAGTGTGATTTTATTTTGTAGGGACTAAAAACAAAACTGTGAGACTAAAAACTTAATTAACCCTAAATTTAAAAGATCTTACCTTTTCGTTAAAACTAAAATAGCTTTGGATTGTTGTTCGTTCAGAGCAGAGTAAAAGGGATACTAAAATTTACACCATTCATGGTTTAACCTTTCTAAGTAGATTTCCGATAATATTGTAGTTGGAAGTTGTCTGAAATATTGTGGATTTTTTTTTGAAATAGAAAGTACATATATGAAATAACTAGTTCGATTTGTGCATTTGTTTCTGTTATTTCATAAATCACTATTGAAATTTCCAATAAGAAGAAGCAACAACGGTCAAGCCTTATCCCATTAAGTAGGGTTGACTTGACTATATGAATTAAATTAAGCTATAGGGCATTTGGATTCTAACTCATTAACTTTTAAATCTTTCATCATAGTTTCTCTTATAGTTTTCCTAGGTCTTTCTCTACATCTTTTGACTTGGCTCTTCTCCAACTGATCTACTCTTCTTACGACAGCATCTACACATCTTCTCTCTACATGTCCAAACCACCTAAGCATTTTTTTCTACCAACTTTTTTACTATAGACGTTACCCCCACTCTCTTTCTAATGGTGCCATTTTTAATCTCATTCTGTTTAGTCTTACCACGGATCCAACATATCATCCTCATCTCTGCTACGATTACATGATTCTTGTGTTGGCTCTTAACCGTCCAACACTTATTATTTGGCTGTCAGTTGTCTGGACAATTTGGAAAGAACGAAATAATAGAATTTTTCAAAGAAAAGATGACAACTTACTTGCGTTAGGTGAAAGGGTAAAGCTTCAGTCATTTTGGTAGTTGAAATCAAAATACACTAATTTTGATTTTGATTATCAAGTGTGGCGACGGAGTCTTTTAACCTGTTTGAACTCAGTTTTTTACCTTTGTTTTTCTGTGTTTCTTTCTTCTTGTTTTTGTTACTTTGCTTCATAATAGTGTTGTACAGGATTGTCTGAATTTTGTTTGGGTCTAGGCGTTTTGACACTCATTGTGCTAAAGCGTTTAGCGGTATTATATATATATATATATATATAGGGGGCTGTTAACTTGCACCCATCTAAAAACACTAAGACCATTTACAATGGCTTGTTTAATGTTGCTTTCAACAGAAAATTCCATTCCAATGGCCTGTTTAATGCCTGTTGAAAACTGACATTGATGATAGAGAAGATGAATTGGTTCAACACAGTTGAAAGCCTTAGAAATGCCACACGTCGCTTTATAATTGGATCGAATCTGGCGCGTGTAATACACGCGCAGACAGCTCGCGTGAAAAAGCAGAGGACGGACAGAGAAGAATATTTCTGGAAAGATGGGGACGCGTGTTGGTTGTTTATTGGTTGCCTGGTTTTTATTTTTTTTAATAATTGGACCTCAATTATTTTGTTGTAAAATAATTTAAAAAAAAAAATAAAAATACCAAAATTTATGATTTTTTTTTCTCTATAAATAGAGACTTGGTTCATTTCATTTGGACACAGAAAAAAATACCAAGTTTTTCACTATCTTCTTCTTATTATATCTTTCTATTAGCAAACTAAGTGATGTTTTAATCTTCTTGTTGTATTGCATTTTAAGTTAAGAAAAATAAAAATAAATTATTTAAATAATTTTTGTTTTTACAAAAAAATTGTTAAGTTTTTCTTTATTTTAATTTAATTATAATCGATAATTGTAATTTTACGTAATTATAAAAACAAAAATATAAAATTAAATAAGAATAAGAAATAAAAGGTGGTGGGGTAGAGTGTTGAATGAAAAAAACCATTGGAGAGGTTAAAGTTGAATGAGTGTTGAATTAAGAGAGAGAAGATGATGTGGAGTGTTGGGAATTGAAAAAGTGGGTGTTGAAGGGTGTTGAATGTTGGTGACCATTGTAAATGGTCTAAGGTGCAAGTTAACAAGCTGCACCTACTTGTACTTTACTAAAACACCTTTTTGTCTCTATTAAACTTTATTTTAATTAAAATGACATTTTTGTAAATAGCATAAATAATATTTGTTTATAATAGAAAAACATGGGTGTTTTGGTAAATAACTAGTATGTGCAGCTTGTTAACTTGCACCTTAGTGTTTTTAGGTGGGTGCAAGTTAACATCCCCCATATATATATATATATATATATATATATATATATATATATATATATATATATATATATATATATATATATATATATATATATATATGGGGTTTGCTAGAACACACCTACTAGTTTTTATGTGGGAGTGTTTTAGCAAGTTACAACTAAAAAGTTAATAAATACACCTTAAGGTGTATGTTGCTATAACACACCTTCTAACAAAAACAAGTGGGTGTGTTCTAGCAAATCCTATAGGCATTTGCTAGGATACACCCACTTATTTTTTAGAAGGAGTATTTTAGCAAGTAAATAACTAAAAAGTGGTTAAATACACCTTAAGGTGTAGCTTTGCTAAAACACTCCCACATAAAAACTAGTAGGTGTGTTCTAGCAAATCCCTATATATATATATATATATATATATATATCATTTTGGCTTTTTCAAAAAAAAAAGAAAAAAAAATCGTCCAACACTTGTACCATACAACATCATCGATTTCACTACTGTCGAATTTTCCAATTAAGATGTAATATATATTTTGGAGACATTATCAGCCATTAATTTTAGTCTCTATAAATATTCACAGTTTTGTTTTTAGTCCCTACAAAATAAAATCACACTTTTTAATCCCTGTGACATTTTCCTTAAGCATTTTAGGGACTAAAATGTTGATGGAAATTTTTGACAGGGACTAAAAATGTTAATGGAAAATTTTTATAGGGACTAAAAATGATGATGGAAAATTTTATAGGGACTAAAAAGTGTGATTTTATTTTATAGGGACTAAAAACAAAATTCTGAATATTTAGAGGGACCATTTACTTAATTAACCCTATAAACAATAAGGGTAGCGTTAACTTGTGCCCTCAGGGCACATGTTAAGAATCTAAAAATGGAATTAAATAATAAATTTTGTCTTGAAAATATAAGATTTCAAATTTCTAGAATATTGAATGCACAATTTCCAACAAAATATTTCTATCTCTGGCTTCTTAACTTGTACCTTGAGGACAGAAGATAACATTCCCCAAACAATAATGATTTGCTTTGAAGTGTCCTTTTATTGAGTTAGTTTCGGACTCCACTTTGGTGCCATAGCTTGTGTGCCATTGGTGCCATAGCTTGCATCTCCACCACACACACACACATCACACACACATCCCCACACACATCCACACACATCAATGGCCAGGATTTCCCCAATGGCACCAATGGCACACAAGCTATGTCATGGAAGTATTTTCCGTTAGTTTCGGTCTTCATTTCTATGTGACGTCCTCTTTACCAACACATAGAATTAAAATATACAATGGAGGCAGGTGGAAGGAAGCTTGTCGTTCTGGTTTAGTAATGAACAAGTAAAAAAATTTTTTTTTTTTATCGAAGTATGAAAGTACTTTCTTCCAAATTGAATATGAAAACTGTTCAATTAATTCATATATTTAAAAAAAAAAAAACTATCTGTGGTTAGTTGTGGTTTGATTTATCAAACTACTTAATTTTTTTTTTTTGGTATAGTTTTGTCTTTGAATATATCAAATTTTTTATGTTTAGTTCCAGAAGGATTAGTTTTTATATGTTTAAATTATTATAGGGACCTATTTACATGATATACAGAAGGACTTAATTGAAAAAAATTCTCAAATAGTTAAGAAATCTATAGATTAATTAAACCTTTTGTAAACGAAGGCTGATAAAGCTAAAAACTAATCGGAAGGCGATGCACCAATTAAGAACCATGGTAAATCTAAAAATGCATACGGTAATAATGCAAAATTATTGGTACATTAGTCCAGTCATTCAAGTTTGCAACTCAAAAACTATAAAATTTGATTTTTCAACTTCTGTGCATCAATGACATCACAAGTCAAAATGTACAATTTAGAAATGGAAAATGCTAACAAGTGCCTTAAGGACATTGTTTAAGCATCTAAAAGTAGCAACTTTTGCATTGAAAATTTTATGGTTATGACTTTAACATGTGTTGGACTTGTATTTTCAAGACATAGTTTCTTTTTATAAGTTCCTTAAACAATGCCCTTAAAGCACTTGTTAGCAAGACCCTTTAGAAATAGGTGTGGTACAAATAATCTAAAGCAGAAGAGCTTTAAACAAAGATCAGCAAGGGCATTAAAAAACACCACGAGCATCAAAAGTAGCGAAATTTCCAGTGTTCATTGAAGTCAATTTTTTTTTTTTAACAATACTAATATTTTTTTGGCACTGAAGATTAGTGCCCGAAGCAAGTTCGTGAACTTTTTAGCGTTCGATTCATTAGAAAGTTTTGATCAAGTTAAATAAAACTTTTTCATCTGAATTACCTGTAAAGGGAAATGATGTTAATGTATATCAACTCCGGGTTCCACTTGTGTAACATTGGGTATTTTATGTAACATTGCCCAATCAGGATGTGCCACGTGACACACATTTTTTATTTAAAAAAAAATCAAAAAATGCTAATAATGATGCTAATTCCTATATTGCTATTGTTCTTCTGAGAAATGCTAATAATAGCAATTCTCTGCAACATCATTGTAACCCTTTTTACACTATTTTTGTCACAATTCAAAAAATCCCAAATCAACCCACCTCTCAAAAGACAACTGAAAGTGTTGTTATTACTTATTAGTCTACTGATCTCAACAATAAAAACCCTCAATGAATCAGCTTTAATTGATTTTCCTCAATGAATCTCAAAATCCATTCCAAATCAAATTCATCAAATTTGAAAAAGAGATGGTTGCAGGGGAGAAAGAGAAGAGGAAAGGTGGTCGACGGCGGAGAAGAGGACGGCGGCGGAGGGAGGTGACAGCAGAGAGGTGGCGAAGGATAATTGATGGTGGGTGGTGAGTTATGATGTCATAGGGGGAGAAGGAGAAGAGGAATGGTTTTCTCTGTTTCTACTCTCACGGTTTTCTTTCCATCAGCTTATTAATTGAATATTTTTTTTTTTTTTAAAAAGGTGTGCCACGTGACACACCCTGATTGGACAATGTTATATAACATAAAATGCCCAATGTTACACAAGTGGAACCCACTCAACTCCATCATAGTGTTAGCTTCTCTATTAATTATAGACTTTAGAGTCCTGTACTGCAAACATGTACTCTTTACAGACATATCGGGTTCCAAGTAAAACTATTCCCGAAAATTTCACAAAGTGGTTTGCTGCATTATTGTAATAGAAATTGTTGTTATTCTCTTTTATTGGCACGGTTAATTTACGCCCTGCACGTTTTAGCCTGACAGAGAAGCAAAAATTTCTTCAGTTTAACTAAAATCATGGTTTTAACCTAGGCGCTGTCTAGGGTGGGAGACCTTCATAGGTCTCCTACCATGAGCAAGTTAAAGCAAGTTATATTAGCCGTTGGATTATGAATGTCTATAGATCTTATTGTATGCTGTCAACACTCAATACTCTTTTATTTCATCATCCCTTTCTCTCTTCTACCAACACTTGCTTGCGTGTTATTTCTCTCTCTCAATAACTCCGATCTACATCAACCAACAACATACTGGATGGTGCAACAACAAGGAACACGGTTGAATGGAAAGAAAAAAATTGGTGTTTACATGAGTGATAGATCAGGGATAACATGTATCATGTCTCTTTCACTTTAACTTTCAATCAGACTCTATCTCCACGCGCCGGCAAGGCACCTGCGACCTCCGATCGCCACCACACTGAATTGATTTGCAGAAAGGCAGAAACCCGTTTTATGGAACAATTCCTATTCACCCAAAAAAACACGGAACAATTCTAAGAACCAAACATTCCAAAGCAAATTGATAGCAAAATTCATCTGATTTAGTCGCAATTTGCGGATATTTAATGTTTTCAGACTTGATTTTAGAAACCCTTTTTATTGTAGAATCTGTAGTTTAAAAAATGGTCATTGGGGAATTAGATTCTATTTGCTTGGTTTTGTTCATCTCATTATCCCATCCGCTCGAGGTTCTAAAATGGACATATATAAAGTTTCAACGAGAAGTGAAGAAAAGGAACATGCTAGAACAAATTTTTTTTTTCTTATGGATTTGTGGCTTTTAAGTTAGCTGATTTTTTCCTGTCCCATGGTGATGGAAAAACCTTTCGATTGGTGCGGATAGAGATGGAGGAGGTACAGTAACATAAAGAATAAAGAAGGATTAAAAACTATTGAGATGAGTTCAGGTGTGTCAAGTGCATCATAGATACTCATAGGTCATCAACATCCATCCGTTAAAGCTACTCTCTCACGGTGGGAGACCTATCAAACTCTCCCACCCTAGACTGAGCCTTTAACCTAATTTAAGAAGTAAGTTACCACAAAAATTTTCTGAGACTCAATACAGTCTTGCTTTAACAACTCTGCTAATAAAACAATGAGGAGAAATACATTTCAAAACACAGATGCATCCTCTCTAGTATTACATTCAGATCATACAAGCATTCTCCAAACCTATCAATATCACATACTATGATTTGTTTCCTTTCGTATCCTATTTGAATGCTAGAAATAGAATAACACAGTAATGCAAAGTGCAAACTGAATAGCAATCGGAAGGATTCAACTACGGAGATGATTAAATGAGTAATGTGAATGATAAATACTCAATGAGAACTCCAATCCCTTGTCTGATGGAAAGTATCTTCTTTATCGGATGGCATTGTTGTCGTCCCATTTGCAATTCTCTGAAAGTTATAGACTCAAGTCAGTATTCATAAATAAACTGCAGCCAGCAACATGATAATCCAGCTTATAGTTGTTCATTTAAATTCTGCCATGAAACAGTGCTATGGCATTGCTATTTGGCAACATTTTATACTAAATAGCGTATCCCAAAACAATGGCTATTGTTCAAATTCGCTACTATAGCCTCTATTTAACAACATTGACAAATCTATCACCCAATTTGTTCAATATTGGACCATTTACTTATGATGAGTATAGAAAGGAGGTAATTCGTACAAACCTTAAGACATTGGCTCCTTCCTGTGTCGCAAATCGGATAATCTAGAGGACAACAGTGACGCTTATCCTTACAACATACGGCAGAAGTTTTACCACAGCATTTCCAAGAGAAACATATTCCAAGAAATTTCTTGGCACAACAACATGTTTCCCCTCTTGAACAGTAAGTAAACAAATTACACCTTATAGGACCTGGTGGAGGTGGGACAGGAGGATTGGGGCTGGTCTTGGTTGGATATGAAGCTAACATGTTGATTCCACATAACCCGGCAGAATTGTCAGTGTTTCGCAACATGTGTATGTATCCATTCATTCCCCAAGATTTTCCCCAAGAATTTTTTACAATCCAATAATCTACTCCGTTTTCCGAACCATATCCTACAATCAACACTGCATGGTCCAAATAAGTTGAACATGGTCCAGTGAAGATACCCTGAAATTAAAATAAGAAGAACATATTATTGCAAATTCGCAACAGTAATTGGTGAACCTATGTTACTAATATTGACCATTGAGCTCAACCTTTGAGTATAGCTGGAAAGCCCTTGCACTACCGCATATGCCTACGCTAACAGGTTGGACTGCAACAGCCTTTAGTAGTTTTTTCTCGTCATTTGGAGGCACATCAGTATAACCATCAATCGTAACAACACGCCTTTTTAACTGTATGATTAGAGATGAGGAAAAGAATACTAATATCAACAAAATTAATAGAGTATGAAGTTAAAGTGAACGATGATGAAATCTATATGTATTTTGACAGACTAAAATTTTTATTCAATTTATTGTTTAAAAAACAAGCAAATACCTTGTCTTTTTTGCATAGTAGTTGACGACTTTGATACGGGTAATCTTCCTCGGTGTCAATCCCCTTGTTGTCAATGATAAATTGGTATGCATAGTCCATGAGTCCACCATCACAACCACTATTATAAGTTCTATCGCAATCTACCAGTTCTTGTTCAGAAAGGCTCACAAGAGACCCTGTCACAATTTTATTTATCCCTTCGATAGCGCCGGTAGCCGAAAATGACCAACAAGCACCTGCATAATATACATAGAATATTATTGGTGACATACATCTAGAGCTACTTTAAATAAATTTTTCCAATGCTTAAAGAAATAAAGCAAAATGATCTTATAATAATCATAGCTTCTCTCATAGGTTGAGAACAAGTTGAGGTCTTGAGTAGTGTTATTTGAAAATCACAAACCCGACACTGTATGTGTACACCATATAAAAATACACCCAACACAATTGCCGACCTAACTAGGATAGCGAGAAAAATCAATAAAAAACACAATACTGCATCATTATACACTGTCGGACAACATTTATGCTGTCAAAATATCATTTCTGGATCAACTTTGCCTCACATTTTCTCATAAGCTCCCTCATTTAACATCTTTATAAACACACCTAAACAAGCCTTTTCATCATGAGGTAAAACCTAAATACTTATTGTAGTTGAAAAGCTTCCATAGGGTAGAAGCTTATCTAAACTTGACCTCAAATATCTACTACTAATACAAACTATAATGGTAACTACAGTTTACAAGTCTAAGTCTAGATAAAGTACTTTCAAAATTGTACTACAAAACAATTTCTTTTGCATTAGAGGCTACCTTCTATGTCCCCCAAGTATTAAACATCAATCTATTTATGCATATAAAGAATAAATATCCTTATAATTTTTTTTTTTTTTTTTTTTTATAATCTTAGGTACACAAAAATCCATCCCAATTCACATAACCCAAGCTGTCTGATTAACATAAAAGTTGAGATTTTAGAACACCCACCCTTTTCAAATTTGATTATTATTAACAAATTCAAAACTGAAAAATCAATTTTATCTCTATTCAAATATGAATAATTTTTGTAGTATTAAAAAACAAGTACCACAGCTTCCTTGGTCTTTGACAGAAGTAACAGCACCACTCTTTCTCCAATCAATCTCAGAAGGAGCTTCTAAAACACCATTATCATCGAATTGTTGATCTTCAATATGGTTGAATTTGAATCTTAACAACGAAGAAGGTGAAAAGCCAAGACGAGTGGTCTTGAATTCATGGTGGGTAAGATCTGCGAAAGCGTTGAGGGAGAGGGTATAACTGGAATTTCCCATTTGATTGTGTTGTGAGACAAAAGCATAATTGTCTTGGAACACTTTGAACCTGTAATGCTTTTCCTCTTCCGAAGAGTATGTTTTGCCATGTTGTTTGCTCCACTCTTGGAAGAGTTTAGAAGTGTCGTTGGAGGCAGAGACTAAAGATAAAAGAGACAAAATGAACAACAGAGACAAGAATCGTAAAATGAAGAAAGGGAAACAATTCATGGTTTTGTGGAAAAGTTGAGTATTGATTGCTTTATCATAAAATTAGATAAGAGACAGATTTTGTGCTACGTGCTTTTATTTTCCCTTTCCTATATAGGGTAAGCCCATGACAATTGCACTCTTGGGTCAATATTGAAAAACCCCTTTTTAAATTAATTGAATATATGATGTATATAATGAGTATTATAGACCACGTATCTTGATTATTTAATGAATCTAAAACGTAAATAAGTATTTCCTCCGTTACTAATTATAAACAAAATTGACTTTTTAAATTCATTTAATTAATGGTATATGGTTCATATTATGAACTACATACATCATTAATTGAATGAATCTAAAAAGTAAAATTTGCAAATTGTCAACATCCTGAATTTGTAACCCAAATTTTATAGGGTTAATTATGTTTCTAGTCCTTATAAAATAGCGACCTTGTAAGTTTAATCCTTACTTAATTTTAATAGCATTTTTAGTCCCTATAAAAAAAATTACTTATAATTTTAGTCCCTGCTAAAACAAAGTTTGATTAATTATCCTTAAACTCTTAAATTTTTGAACGATTTTTTTGAGACAAGATTAGAACACTATGAAAGGTTCGTTTACTAAAATTTAGAATTTTCAGACATGAAATGAATTAAATATGAATTTTTTAAAACGACAAAAGTTAAAGATAAAAAGTAATAAAATCTGGATGTAGAAATCAAATTTTGCGATAATTTTTTGCGGAGGAACTTTTAGTAATGTTCTAAACATGTCTGCAAAAAATTGTTCAAAAATTTAAGAGTTTAAGCATAAATTAAACAAATTTGAATTGAGTATGGACTAATACTCAGGGCAAAAAAACAAAATTAGGGACTAAAAATGCTATTAAAATTAAGTAAGGACTAAACTTACAAAGTCGCTATTTTATAGGGACTAGAAACATAATTAACCCAATTTTATGAGATGTAGATGTGATTTCATTTTTTTTAAAGCAAATACAAAAACGCCACAGACTCTAAAAATGGCCATTGTCGTCTTTTACGTTAGTTTTGGATGTTAAGAGTCTGTTTGGTAAACCATAAAAAAGAGCTTTTAGCTCTTAGCTTATAGCTTATAAGCTCATTTGACAAAAAAAGCTCTGTTTGGTAACACTTTTTGACCATGAGCTTATAACTTATTTCACGAGCTTATAAGCTATTTTTCAGAAGCTATTCTAAGTAGCGTTTGAACTTATAGCTTATAGCTTCTCATTTTTTGTCTCATTTTTACCCTTATCAATTTAACAAAATCCATATTTACCCTTTGTAATAAATAACTACGTTGAAGAAAAACATGACACTTTTAATCCCAGATTTCACTTTAACTAAATATATATGCTCACGCTTTTATTTTTTTTACAAAATATATGCTCATGTTTACAAAAATAAAAACTACATTTTTCCTTAAAAAAATATATGTTACGTTTACCTAAATAAATCATATTACGTTATGTTTAATTTTGTTTTTAAGTCTAAAAACAAAATTTTGTTTGATTTTGGGTCAATACGATTAATTTTGTTTTAGAGGGTAACAATTATTTTTTTAAAAGGTTTTGTTTAATTTTTTTTATAAAGTCTAAAAACTGAAATAAAATCAATTTTAAATAAAACATTAGCCAATTTATGAATTTAAAAATAACATATGAAAGACATATTAGATTAATATGTTTAAACTATGAAATTTTAAATATTTTAAACATCAATTGATACAAATTTTATAATGCATTAAAAATACCCTTTTATGTCATTTTACGTTTATAAGCTAGTTGAACCGCTAATTTTACCAAACACTTCAACTAGCTTATCAGTCATCAGTCATCAGCTAGCTTATCAGCTAAAAGTTATCAGCTAGCTTATCAGCTATCCGCTATTTTTACCAAACAGAGCCAGTATCCAGAAAAGTTGAGTTGTATTTTTTTGAGACAAGTAGTAGGTGATGTGAAATCATAGACCATTTTGACATGTTATCAATTGATTTAAAATCCGTAAATTACCAAATTCTCAAATCACCGTCTTCTTCAATTTGAAATCCCAAATCCTCATGCAATAAGGAGAACATTATTTAAGTAAAATAGAAGGAAAAAAAACTTACAAATCATACGACATATGCATGTTCAAATGCCATTTACATTCGAAGTAGTTGAATGATATTAAACATAAATCAAGTTCAAAATAACTTATGACATTGAAAATTATAGTTCAAATGCAACAAGAAAGTCAGAATCTTGCGCATATTGCAGAGTAAAAAAAAAGAGCAATGCTATATCTCTAGAAAAAAAACATCAAGAATTTTTCAAGAATAAAAAGCAACCAATCACAATGCACTATTTGCCACAATTCAAGGAGGTGTGGCTGAAAAATAGGAAGTGGACAAATAAATCATGCAATTAAAACTTGCCACATGTGTCTTGAAAAATTCTTGATGCTATTTTTCTAGATAAATAGCATTTTCCAAAAAAAAAATACAAAAGGGGTGAAGGTTTAAAGAGTTGGGTTATTTCCAAAGCCAAATAGGGGGACTTTTTGCAAAATTTGGGTGTACTAGGCACAAGTAGTTGATAATTTGATCTAGGGGTGTTCGCGGTGCGGTTTGGTTCGGTTTTGAAGTTAAAAGTCATCCGAACCGCAAGATAAAAAAACATGCGGTTTGGTTTGGTTCGGTTGATTTTTAAACCATAATTTGAACCAAACCAAACCAAACAAAGGCGGTTTGGGTTGTATCGGTTGGTGCGATTTTTTTGAGACAACACAATTTTTTGTTTCCAACATTAAAATCGAGTTAAAAAAGGTAAAACACAACATATTTTCAGCAAGGTTCCGACAATGTTTTTAATTTCATTCTAGATTACATTTTCATTTTTCACCAAACAACATAAACCAAATTAAAAATGTGGACACAAATTAATTCTATTATGTAAGAAATGTAAAATACTTAGATTTTATCATTCTCTAAAAGTTCAAGTATCACACAAATACATTTTTGAAATAAAAAACAAAGAAGAAACTTAACAAGAAAAAAAATAAGTTTCCATTGAGTTTCTATGAGTATTGGTCTAGGTGACATAGATTTTAATTAGTGTTTTTATTATGTTGCGGTTTGGTTTGGTTTGGTTCGTTTGGTAAGATAAAAACCGCAAACCAAACCAAACCATGTGGTTGAGTAAAAAAGTGATCCGAATACATCTAAACTAAATACGGTTTTTTTGGCCAATCCAAACAATTTTTTCTAGCTCCACCTCCGCACCCAAACATAATAGCATATATTTTCCAATGGTACTTTAAATATGTGAATTTTTATAAAGAAATCGTTAATGTATGTTGAATTGTGAAAATGGTTTTACATTAAGGGATAAAAAAACCTTAGAAGTTATTTTATAATTAGAGATGGAGAGAGTAGTTTGTATCTAAAAGATAGTTATAAGTGATGAATGTTTATACGATGTCAAATATGTTGTTAATTTTTAGATGTTTAAATAATACTACTCTAACATTTTAAAAAAGAACAATGTTATTTAAACATTCAAAAATCAACAACGTATTTGACAATCATATAAAAATACATCATTTATAACTAATCATATGAGTAAAAGAGAAAATCGAATAATGTCTAATCCATATAAATATACGGTGTTGGACAACCATTTGATTTTCAACTTATCATTTATCTTTCAAAAATATGGTTAATGACAGAAGAGTCATTTATATATATATTTGGGATAAATTTTACGAGGAACTCGTTTTTCGAACTTAACATATGATGAATTTGAAGACTTGGGTGTAATGTGTTTAAGACAATAGTTCTTCAATCGGTAAATTTCTGTTTTCAGTTATGCTTTGTCATATTTATGAATAAAATCAACATGTATTATTTTATTTTACTTGAAACACGGACAAGAAGGAAATCATTCTTTGTTTATGTAAGAAGTTCTTCTTGCGTGACACTAGCCATAATTTGTTTCCCATGAAGCCAGATCTTAACAAGTGTTTCTTCAATGGATCTCCCTTCACCTCATCCACCGTGTATGTATCTTGCTGTTATGGCTACCATATCAACTGTAGAAACATCCTTTGAGAGCCCCCTCCCTTCAAAAGTCACCATGACAACTTTATTTTTTGGTTTCCCAATAATTATTTGGTTTGACATCTATTGTCTTTGTTGGTGATTTTATGGTTTCTTTGTTATGTTTCTCTACTTGTGTTTTCTTATTTCTAATTTGTTTTAAGTTTCTACTCATGTGTTTGCTGAAATGTTTAAGAATGACTCAATTTATAGATACTGTATATTTTGAGTAAAGGACTTATGTTGACTATCAAAAAATTCAAAATCCTTTCAACTTCACCAAGAATTTGTCAACATATAGTGCGATTGGTCATCTCAAAAACCACCTATAGTCAATTTGAGCCAACATCTGCATTTTTTTGTATATGGGTGATATTAAAGACCGTTGATCTCATATTATTATTCACCTTTGACCATTTGTGGAAAAAATTAGTTTGGTCATAGAACTCAAATTTCGTTTGTCAACATCATATTGATGTCATGAATTTCTATAAGATTGAGTGTAGTGTATCTTTCAAATATATAGACTGTGAAAAAATAAGTAATTTTTTTTTTCTTATGGAAAAGCTCATTTCGTCATGTTATTACCCCACTTTATCAGTGGGTTAGGAGGTGCAAGCAATGGTTGGCAAGTTTAAAACTTAAGTCACTTTTTTAAATGTGTGTAAATCTTTGTTTATGATGATGCCCCTTAGTCGTCGCCTTTATGGACGACTAGTAGCCATTTTATATGGCGCTAAAGGAATATATATTGAGATTCCCACAAAGGATATCACACGTCAGTATTCACCTTTGAATGATATTTTGATGGCAGTGAGACATTACCCGCAACACAAAGGTGAGAAACTTGGTGCATGTCAACAAACAACGGGATGAAACTATTAAAGCTTGGAAATTTCTACATAATTAGTACTCCCTCCGTTTCAAAATGAGTGTCGCTTTAGCCAATTGCACATAGGGATGGCAAAGCGGGCCGTCCCGCCCCATTTATGGCCGCCCCGTCTAAGTCAGCTAAAAACGAGACGAGACGAGCCGAGTCAATTTTGTGACCGAGTCCAAAATCTCACCCCGCCCCGATTAATGGTGGGCTTGCGAGTTGGCGGGCCGGCCCGCCAAACAAAAACTTTTTTTTAAATATTTTTTTTTACAACTTAATTGTTACAAAAAAAAACTATGTTGTTTTTAACGTAAAAAAATATAAAAGAATAGGTAGCAAGTAAATTTGTCAAAAACAAAATAATTATCAAATTGTCGAATTTGACATCATAACTAATAGCAAAATAAGGCAAATGCGCAACATAAAACAAATCATAAAATAAATCCAACAATCAAATTATAAAATAAGTCTCAAAATAAATAAACTCAACAACCAAGATAAATCCAAAAGCATAAAATAAGTCTCAAAATATATCTAACAACCAAAATAAATCAAAAAACATAAAATAAAACTCAAAATAACAAATTGAAACACGAGTTAAGTGGGCCGCCCCGCCACGCCCCGTGCCCGTCCCATTTCCAACGAGTTAAGCGGGCCAGCCCGCCCCGCCCCGTGCCCACCCCGTATTTTAACGAGACGAGACGAGCCGAGCCAACTATAGAAAGCGAGTTCAAAACTTCGACTCAGCCCGCCAAAAATAGCGGGTCAAACGGGCCGGCCCGACGGGTCAGACCCGTTTTGCCACCCCTAATTGCACACATATTAAGGAATGAAATAAAGTAGTCAACTGTCATAGCAATTTTACCAAATTATCCTAATCAACTATTAGTTTGTTTTTCATTAAAGAAAAAATAATACTTTGAAAGTAGTGTAACATAGTATTAATTGAAGGGTACAATTGAAAAGAAAAAGTTATTATTGCATTGGAAACTGAAAGCGACATTCATTTTGAAACAATTTTTTTGGCTAAAACGACACTCATTTTGAAACGGAGGAGTAGAATAGATTGAATTCTGAAGGCACAATTAAAGGATGATAAAAATATGCTTGTGGTGGCTTATTTCGAGATGAGAATGGGAGGTGGTTGTGTGGCTTTTCCAAAAAGGTCATTGTAACACATATGTTTCTGAATTATGGGGAGTTTATGAAGGTTTGAAAATTGATAAAGTTTGAGGTTATACTTGAGTTAAGCTTTATATGAATTCTAAAATTGTTCTTATATTATTAAGAGTGATGGTATATGGAGTATGTATGTGTGGAGGTTGATCAAGAAGATTAGAAGGCTACTAGCTTTGGATTGAGAAGTCAAAATTTGTCTTCTTATCATTCAACTAATGCATGTGCGAATGCATTGGCCAATATGGGTTGTGATCATGATCCTATTTTGTTGTTTTACGAGCGACGTCCTGCTCAAGTTCACTCTTTGTATGAGGTTGATTTGTTGAGAGTTGCCACTAGGGATGTCAATGGGTATCCATGAGTACAGATAGTATGATACCCATCCCCGCCACATTGGATAAATATGATACACGTGTCCGTCCCGTACCCATGTTGGTACCCACTATACGGGTAACCCATGGGTACATATGGATTTTTGAATTTATTTATTTTTTGGTAGAAATAATAACTTTTTCTTAATTTACCAAATAACTTCTACTTTTTTTTTAAAAGGAAGAATTCATTGCTTTTCATTATCAATCAAAGAAGAAATACATGACGGTACATTATCATAAACATGAGAGCTAACATCATATGGGGCTACCCTTGCTAATTCATGAGCGACCCCATTAGCTTGTCTTCTATTGAACTCGACATGAAAGTTCTGAAAACTATTCTCAAACAACTGTCTACAAGCATGCATAATACAACCAAACTCACTGTCATCCTCTACAGAAGACCGAAAATGATCAACCACTATCTTGGAATCTAAGGCAAAGTCAATATTATCATAATGAAGATTCGCCATCCACCTCAATGCCGTGTGAAATCCATATATATTCCATTCAAATTTCATAAATCATAGATAATCCATACAAAATTCATGATTCTTATATCGTGCATTTCAATTTACGAAGAAACGAAATACATGACATAAAAGAAAAGTAACCAAGATACATATAAAGAAATTACTGAACAGAGAAGTGATGAATTTTTCAAGAAAAAATTCCTAGTTTCACACAAAAAAAAAAAATTAAATCAATTCCCACATAGAAATTAGAAACAAATTGAAATATTCATGTATTCATCTAAAATTAGAAAGCTCTAAATCTAAAATAAAAAAGAAATAATCATCATGCTAAGAGAAGAAAAATAAAAAACGGATGAGAAGAAGAAAACCTGGATGCACCAAAATGGAAGAGGAAGAGAAAATTGTGACGTAAGAGAAAAGTTGTCATACAATAAACTAAACTAGAGTTACTTTGAGACCTCTAACTCTTATATAGACACACACACAAAGATATTTTAGTAATTTATTTAATTTATTATCGGGTATCGGTACCTGTGGGCACATGTATCATCAAATCTGTGTCCATATCCAAAAAATAAGGGCTAATCAAATACTCGTTTATTATACTCGTGGATACCCGTTTAGCTACCCACCCCGTACCCGTGACAAATTTTACCCATAGACACCCACATGCATGGATATTTTTGCCACCCTAGTTGCCACCTCTAGACTGATTATTGTCTAATTTTAGGGCTTCAACCCTCTTTCTTTAAAAAAAAACTTAATTCACTTTGAAAAAAAGAAGCCTAAATGTGTTGATTTGTCGTATCCAACTTATTTTGCCACCTATACACTATTCACTTTGATAAGTGCTAGAAAGTTGTATTTTAAATGAATATTTAAAGCACTTTTGTTAGTTGAAATGCAAGTTATTAAGGGAAAAGCCGAGAGATAAGTGATTATTGCCCTTTTACGCTTTAGGTATCTTACTTCACCCATTTGTGCAGGAATTGAGCTCAAGACACTGAGCAAAGAAGGAAAACAAAGACTTAGTGCAAAATCTAACTCGCCATGGTGAGTAGAAGGAGATCAAATGCGAGCTAGAAGCGAGTACAAGTCAGAGAGCACAAGATTTCACCCGCATCTAACTCTCAACTGCAAGCAGAAGGCGAGTTAACTCGCAACGGCGAGTAAAAGAACTTCAAAGGCGAGTCCGAGGCGAGCTGAAGTCAGTAAGTCCAGAAACTACTCGCACTCAAACACGTAACTGCGAGCAGGAGGCGAGTGCACTCGCAACGGCGAGCCCAAAGGCGAGCAAGTTCCAGAGAGCACCAGTTTTTCACACGCCCTCAACTCGCAAAAGCGAATAGAAAGCGAGCAACTCGCAATGGCGAGTACATTTACTCGCGAGGCGAGTTAGGGCGGCCTAAACTCCTCAAAGGTGACGTGGCTCAAACCCACTGGTGAAGCAACCTCAACTCGCCATTGCGAGTGATGTTACTCGCGAGGCGAGTTGATGCAAAACAGGAATTCTATAAATAGCCCACTTAATCATTTCATTTGATATCTTAGTTTTCTCATACTTTTCACCTTATAATACTTTTAGAGAGAGAAATAGGGCTAGTTCAGATAGAGTAAGAGTGATAGAAGGTGGATTCTTCCTCATTTGTTGAGAGATCACAAAGTTGTAATGAATCTTTCTATTCAATTCATTCTTGCAAAGCTTCCATGACAATGAGTAGCTAAATCTCCGTTGTTGGGATTAGAGGTACTTGATCTTAGCTAAACATGTAATCTTTTGATCTATAAATATATGGTTCTAGCATTTGATTTGATATTGATGTTATTCTTGCACTTTAATGTTTATGTTTGATTTATTAGTGATTGAAAAATACTTTTGAATCTAGGTTAGAATAATCATCTATCAAAACATAGATTCTAGACATGGAATGGATGTTTTGATAATCACCTTTTGTATCCAAACTTAATGCTTTCTTATCGTTTAATAGATTGAGAAATCGTCGATTAAATGATAAGAACGACTCTTGGATCGTTCAATAGTTTGAGACATCGATGATTGAATGATACAATTGATCTCACAATATTGTTTGGACACGAATGATGTTGTCGAGGGATACGTGATAATATCAAAGAAGAGCTAGAATCCGTATATGGTCATTAGGTTATGTGTGATGCTTGATCGAGGAACTCTAATCCTAACAAGTTTCACGCCTTATTAATCTCAAGTTTACTATTCGCACAATAGTTAATTTAGTTATAAACAAACATACAATTACCCTTTCAACTTAGAATGGTATTTGGTGTCGAACGGTCCATGATATCACACTAGTCCCTGAGGAGACGATTATAACTACTTACTTTTGTTTGATGCAAAAATATTACATCACACTTGTATTTTAAACAATCAAATTTATCAATTAGAGGAGATTGTCAATAACCGTTGCAAACTGATTGATCTAGATGGCCTAATTTCTTGCAATGACTTTTTATTTTTTATTTTTTTTCACATTCATTTTAACCATCTCAGTAATTCATACACAAAAGGAAGAAATATGAAATTACGCTAGCAATTTGTTTTAACTTGGTCATTTGACACATGAGCTGCATGCGAACAAAAGCACGAGCCAAGTGTATATAAGAGAAATGAACACTGAGGTTCATTTTGGACACGATATGTCAAGATCCTCATGCCAGGTAGCAGTATAGCCCAACCAAAGAGGCCACGTTCAACGTACATTTAATCTCATTAATGTGCATTGGTTTGGAAATATAAATAACATCTATCACCTCAATTGTTTTCTCTCACAACTATTTTGTTATATTTCAATCCTCCATAACCCACAATCTTATCATAACTGTGCTACTCGATATCATAATTATGAAATCGGGCATGGAAGTTGAGGAGAGAAAAAAGTTGAGGAAGCCCCAACAGGCCATTTCCAGAAAAGGTTGCATGAAAGGTAAGGGAGGACCTGAAAACCCGAGCTGCCCTTACAAGGGTGTGAGACAGAGAACTTGGGGTAAATGGGTTGCTGAAATCCGTGAACCCAATCGTGGTTCTCGCCTTTGGCTTGGGACATTTGAGACATCCCTTGAAGCTGCCTTGGCTTATGATGCTGCCGCACTTAAGCTTTATGGACCAAGGGCCAAGCTCAATCTACCTGAAATCTCTACATCTGTTAAATCTGAGGGTCAACAATCTTCCCCTGACACTCAAATTGTTCAAATGGAAGACCCGTACCATCCTCAAGGTAATCACAACACAGATAAAAACACATGTTTAGGTTTCAATACCAGCCCATACCCAATAGTGTCAATGGCTTCTCAGCCATTAAACAACAACAACTCTACTCTTTCTTTTCCATTAGATACCAACTCTAATCCAATTGATCAAACTTATAAGGATTTCTTTCCACCTTTAGATGATTCCATATGGCCAGAAGATGCCATGTCAATGGATTTTCCAATTAATTATGCAAATTCGAGAATGATCACAGAGGAAAACTTGGCAGACGGAAGTGTTTGGGACTCGTTGCAGAGACCATGGTGCATGTAAGTTGATCTTCTCCTCAGAGGAAGAGGAAAGTAACAACCAACATACATCATCATCATCTTTCTTTTCAATTCACATGTCACCTGGATTGCTATCATCTATACACACACACGTGTGTGTCTGTGCATAGTGGTCATTTAGGCCCTTAGATGGCAATCTTCTTTTATTGAATATATCTAATTATTATTGTTATATTATTATATAATATATGTGAAAATTATATGACAATCTTAAGGAATTATTGTGGGGCTTTTCCAAAGCTTTTGTGTTGTATGTGTTTCATATGTGAATAAATTATGTACTCAATATTGTGTATTATTATATGTAATGTATAATAATAATAATAATAATTTATTAATATTTTATATAATATATTATTGGAGCATATCATTTATAGGAGATTAGGAGCCTTTCTTTAATTATTTTTTCTTTATTTTTTTAGTTTTATATTTCACGCTTGCAACTACTTACCATTTTCTCTCTCCAAAATATGATAATTATGTATGTTTAATGTCAATATCAATTTTTTCTTAACAAACCAAAATGAAATATATTAAATTATCATAGGTGGTTCATCTCGTACAAGATGTGCAAAAGAGAACACCCAACATAACAAAGTTACAGTTTGAAGTCAAAAGCAAAAACGAACGAAAGAAGAAAACAGACAAAAAGCTACATCAACACACTCATACACAATAAAGGATGTCGTCCCCAATCGTTATAACTGAAGGCGAAGCTGGGCATATTTGCCTTTAGCCAAATAAAAGACATAAATTTAACCTTGTCTACTAAACGATCTGATGTCATTAACTTCTGCTGAAAAATCCTGTCAATATCAATTTTATTAATCTCATATCACTCGTTACAATTGGGAACAACATCTATGGTCAACTTGACTAGCTATTTGATTGGTTGTGCGTCTGAACAGGGGATGACATCATTCACTCGACTACAAATTGGTGAAATCCCTATGAAAATCGGTATACACAATTGAATAAGCTATGTTGAGAGACTCATACTTTACCTTTCTTTCACACACATAATTTTTTTAAGGAACCAAAAGTTATATTTGTTGCTAAAAAAAAACAATGTCCTTAAAACACGTTTTAGCATTCTTCATTGGTGGCATTTACCATGGGAAGGGTTAATCCCTTCCCACCATGGGAAAAGTGACATTTCCACCATTGATTTAATAATAAAATAATTGAATGGTTGAGATGTATTACTTGCTACCCTTTGAAAACTTTTTGTTTTTGTAAAATCACAAAAATGCAGACCCCACACACAAATAAAATATTGTTTATTTGTTTGGGCTGATTTTTTTATTGAATGGGCCTTGTGGTTCCCTTTCTAAATCGCAACTCCTACCCAGATCCCCTTTTCAAAAATTTCAGAAGGTTTCTAGCATTATGCAATTGCAGAACCGCTTAACTCATTTTCAGAAACGTTTAAAGGAGCATAATATCTTGGTTTCATCTTCTGGCTACTAGCATCATTTAAAAAGGACTCGTAGTGAGAAAGTCTTATTTTAGATGGGTGAAATCATGCATTTATGTGATTAAGTGACATATTATGAGAGATCGGAAATATGTCGTGGCACTATTTCAAGTTGATTTACCATAATTTTATACCTTGGCAACTACTTCAGATTTGGGAAATTGGAGGATGAGGTTTTCATTTATTTTTATCTTATACCTTGGCAACTAGAAATCCTGATGAGTTTTTTTTTTTTCAACTGTGAAAATTAATTATTGCATATAAGCTTCTTCTATTTGTGAGAATTCAATTAATCTCTAATTAAGAAAGCAAGGGAAACGTCGCAGAACATGAAACATAAATCCAAGGGTCAAAGTGCTTAGTTTTATAAATCAAAATAGAGGGGTACAAAGTCACGTTTTTAAAAGAGAGGGTGTAATCCAAATTGGGAGGGTGTAATCCAAATTGGGAGGGTGTAATACAAATTCTGTTTTATATTGCATTATATTTTGTTTGTTCAAACCAACACACCAAATAAAACATGTTAACAACCACCTGTCCTTAAAAAGTAATCTTTCCCACGGCGGAGAAAGGATTAGCCCTTCCCATGGTAAATGCCACCTTCTTCATTTGTTAATAGTTCACAACTTTTAATCTTGACTCACTAGCTTTTACTCATAACTCAAGGGCACAATTTCCTATGATATCGTCACACTCACAATTTGCAAGAAGCCTTTTCATTATCACGTTCATTTGTTATTTGTTTTTCACAGAAAAATACAAAGTTTGAAAAAAGTTCAACACTATGGAATCATGGGATCGAATCATTGAACAAAAAGTGCAACTTTATACTCCCTCCGTCCCTATATGTAAGCACCCTTTTATTAGAGGGAAAGGGTGTATATATATATATATATATATATATATATATATATATATATATATATATATATATAAGTCACGATTCATTGACATCAGGTGTAAGTCAAAAGACTTACATCAAATCTCAACCATTAAAATCAATTAATCCAATGGTTTAGGTAGTTCCATATGCTATACACCAGAGACATGTGAGTGACTTGATTCTACTCTCCCTTCACATGCGACAAAAAAAAAAACATAACTGCCGACCGATGTGCAAGAAAGATGATGAAAAACGTAACAACAACTACCAATAATCAATTGAATCAACTCTAATTTTTCTTCTCAATCCATTATTTTATGCTAATAAGCATGGTTAAGTGATTTTTCAATCCAATAATCAATTGAAAACATAATATTTTTTAGCGTAAAACAATAATAGAAAAGGGATTTGAAAATTATAAATTACTATGTTTTCAATTAATTATTGGATTGAAAAGTCACTTAACTATGTTTATTAGTGTAAAACAATGGATTGAGAAGAAAAATTAGAGTTGATTCAATTGATTATTGGTAGATGTTGTTATGTTTTTCATCATCTTTCTTGCACATCGACCAACAAATTTTTTTTTGTCGCATGTGAAGGGAGAGTATAATCAAGCCACTCACGTGTCTCTGATGTATAGCATATGGGACTATCTAAACCATTGGATTAATTGAATTTAATGGTTGAGATTTAGTGTTAGTCTTTTGACTTACACATGATGTGAACGGATCCTGACTCTTTGTGTGTGTGTGTGTGTGTGTGTGTGTGTGTCTCTCTCTCTCTCTCTCTCTCTCTCTCTCTCTCTCTCTCTCTATATATATATATATATATATATATATATAGACACACACACATATATGGCATATCAAGTGAGAATATATATCTTATATGAGAATGATACGAATAATTAATAGCCCTTGGATTTAAATCAATGGCCAAGATTAAAATAAATCTCATGCTCTCTCTCTCTCTCTCTCTCTCTCATCTAATTATCGTCATTAAACCATTTCACTTCATCTTCTTCAATCCAACATCTACAATGTCTCTCTCTGGCGCCGTTCTCGTTTTCTAACAACAGTGAATCGGCGATCTCGTATCTTTCTCGCCCTCTTTCACCCTCGCTCTCTTGTCGTCTCTCTCCATCATCGTCTCTCACTCTCTTCCACACGGCGACGACGCCGATGGGAACCATCAACAGGAAGTTGATTATATATAGGATATACTTGAAATTTGATTATTAACTAAAACTATTTTCAAAATTTGTGCAAAATAACATTAATTAATTTTTTTTTTCTTAAAAAAACATTAATTTTTTTTTAAGAAGCCAAGTTAATCCACCGAATTTGATATCGGAGAGAATCAAACCCGGAACTTTAGGAGGAACATACTCCAAGGACCCAAGCCAACAATGATATGCATTTATCAATGAGGTTAAGTTCAGAGGAACTAAACTCATTGGGTTGTATTAACTTGAGGCTTGAGAGCATGCTCCTCGTCGAGGTCTCAATATTAATTTCAACTAAAAAAGATAACATATATTTAGTGTTCGACTTACTTCAAATATGATTAACTTGGATGAAAGGAACCTATACAAAAATAATGCATCTATGTATAGAACATATTCTTTTGTTTTTCATGAAAAATGGAAAATATTTTTTCAAATGTAACCTTAGCTTCAGCCTGGATTAACGTAACAATAGTGAGAAAAATACCAAAAGCTGTGTCCCAACTTTTTTCGTATTTTTCAGGAATGAATTAATAAAACAAGATTTGATACGAAAAAGATAAATCAAGATTAAAGGTACGTCGTCATCTCCATTCAGATTTACACGATACATTGAGTCTGAAAGCAAAAAGTCAACAGAAATAATGGAAGGTCATTAATGAATTAAGGATGTTCTATTTCATTTCCATCAATAGGTCTGTCTTCATTAAGAAATACAGTTTTAATTCAAATAGCTTTTTCCAAAAAAAAAGAAAAGAAAAAGCTGTAATTCAACCAAATTAATTTTTTTTCCAAAAATATAAAAAAGTTTGATTCAGAAAGAAAAAATGTATAATGCTACTTTAAACTACTAGTAGTATTTCACAAACTTTACAAGTAGGAATATCAAGTCAAGAGAGAGCTTTGAGTTGAAACAAACAAACACTCTAAAGGATCAGAGTCGTATACACGGTAAGCATTCGTCTTCCCATATGTATTTGATACCTCTCATTCTTTTTTTATCTGAACATTAAAATACTAACACCATATATGATGACACCATAGATGTTTATCTTCGTTTTCTCTTGCTCTCTTCTTCCGTTCTTTTTTACAAGCACAATTTTAAACTCACAAAAGAGACGTTACGAAACTAGTGTTTTTTATCCTCTACAATTTATACGTGTTTAAAAAATACACATAAAAACTAAAGAATATGGTATTGGACATCAAAACTTCGATCTCAAAATATCATTTCTATACTCATTTCAATAAACAAGAACGTGGCAATATATTGAGGGTAATTAGAATTGCCTCCTCTACTGTGTTTTCTGGCCAGAATATTTTTTGATTGGCTACTTTGAATTCGTAAGAGTTTCGCGGAACAAATGTTTTGCTATATATAGTGGTTCTCTATAGGAAAATGTGATGGTAACACAAGATAGTTAGAAGCACCAAAATTCAACCTTACAAATTCCGCGGTAAAAGCATATTGAAATTTGAGAAATTAAATGCGACGCGATTTGAATGTGAAATCAAAATGTATATTTTTACTATATAAATTTCCAGCTGCAGGTATTTTGAATTTGTTAATCCCTTGGTGGAATTAAGGAGTTTAAATACGACATCTTGAATTCTTAATTTTGCTTTTGGAATAGCTTGAGATGATTTTTTTTTTTTTTTTTTTAAAGTGTTTAATTTATAGACAAATAAATAGTATTCAATTTGATATCTCGTAACATTTTCCTTTTTTCTTTGTTACGATATTACGTATTTTATAAATTTTATGAAACAGGAGGAAATGGATTTGAATAGCTTGGTGAGCAATGATCGTGTGGATAAGCATGGTAGGATTGCTGATAAACGAACAACTGGAGGATGGAAGGCAGCTCCCTATATCATATGTATGAAATTAGATAGAATCATAATGTATATTGTTTTTGTATTTGGTAGAATCTATTAACTTTGAACTGTTTGACGGACTTTCAGTGAACGAGGTTGTAGAGAGGTTTGCGTTCTTGGGACTTACGGTGAACTTGACCAATTACTTGATAAGTCAAATGCATGAAACGATTCCAGATGCTGCTACTCACGTCACAGACTGGACTGGAGCTGCTTATGTCCTCACTATCTTTGGAGCGTTTATTGCAGATGCTTACCTTGGTCGATTCAGAACCATTATTGTTTTCTCTACCATCTATGCTGTGGTAACTATATTTCACTTACTCATCTCACTCATTAATTTAATTTAATGCTATGTGCAAATATTGATGTGTTTATTATTTTGTGAATTATGTCACAGGGAATGATTCTGCTAACAATTTCGGCCTCCTTTGACACATTGCACCCGCCAAAATGCGATGTGCGCGTGGCACCGTGCAAAGAAGCAAGCCAAGGCCAAAACTTATTCTTGTATAGTGCACTTGGCCTCATTGCCTTGGGTACTGGAGGAATCAAACCTTGTGTTTCCTCATTTGGAGCTGATCAATTTGACGAGGGAGATGAAAAAGAAGTCCAAATGAAATTCTCTTTCTTTAATTGGTTTTACTTTGCCATCAACACGGGTGCCCTTCTTGGAATTACACTATTGGTTTATTTACAAAACAAAGTAGGGTGGAATTGGGGTTTTGCATTACCCACAATAACTACGATTATATCTATCGTTATCTTGGCTGTTGGTATTCCATATTATCGTTTTCAAAAACCAATGGGAAGCCCATTCACTAGGTTTCTTCAGGTTATTGTAGCTTCTGTAAAGAAACATCGAACAGGAGTCTCGGTAGAAAATGAAACTCCTTTCTATGAGGTCGAAACCACATACTCTGATATTATTGGAGCTCGCAAGCTTCCCCACACTCTACAATACAGGTTAGTAATCAATTTGGTGACCACATGCAAATATTTGGAAATAGATGTCTAACTTTGATATTTATTGAACTAAACTTGTTTTATGATTTACCCTTAAGTTGCATTTAGGTTTTATTTTGGTTTTTAGGTTGTTTCTTTGTTTACATTAGTTATTCAATGAATCTGAAAAGAAGAATCTTTGTGCGCGTGTGTGTATGAGACTAGAGAGAGCGGACATATTCTACTTGACATTACATTTTGGTAACCGACTAATCGTTGACGACTCAAATTATAAACCACCAGAAAAGGTCAAAGTTACTAAGTTTTGTAGAATAAGGAACTAAAATTGAATAAAACAGTATCTAGGGAACGAAGTCAAACCTTAATATAACCAGAAGTGTAATTTAGTCTTAATTTTATCTGGGTGTATGAGATTGGAGCAAATTAATTTTGCAGGTTTTTTGACAAAGCAGCAGTTATAACAGAAAAAGACACAGTTAGCAACAGATGGAGTGTATGCACAGTGACCCAAGTCGAAGAATTCAAATCATTCATTAAAATCCTTCCAGTATGGGCATCTACCATTGCTCTTTCTATCTCTTTAGCTCAAATGTCAACCTGGTATCTAAGTCAAGCCAAAATCATGAACAAAAAGCTAGGTAAATTCGAAATCCCAAATGGCTCTGTTACCGTGTTTGCTGCCATCAGCAGTCTCATACTTATACCTTCATATGAGAGATTTATAATCCCAATTCTCCGAAAATTTACCGGCCACAGCCGCGGCATCACATCCTTACAACGAATGGGAGTTGGACTTTTTGTCTCAATCATCGCTATGGCTTCAGCAGCATTGGTTGAAAAGACGAGACGGGAACACTACCCAGGAGAGAACAGCATGAGTGTGTTTTGGTTGTTACCTCAATTCTTTCTAATGGGTACTGCTGAAGTTTTTACCTATGTGGGACAATTAGAGTTTTTCTATGATGAGGCAACGGACGGGACAAAAAGTATTAGTAGTGCAGTGTTTTTGTCTGAGGTTGGAATTGGAAGTTGGTTGAGTAGTGCTTTGGTTAAGACTGTTACCGCTGCGACTGGAGGACAAGATAACGGGTGGTTAAGAAAGAATGATCTTAATCAAAGCAGGTTGGATTGGTTCTTCTGGATATTGACAGTTCTCAATGCTGTCAATTTCTTGGTTTATTTGGTGGTGGCTATTTGTTACAAAGGGAAAGAATCGGTTGTGAGAGATAAGAACATGGTTGAATTAAGTAACGTCCAACACACATAACCATGAAGGAGTATTCATATTTTAAGAGAAGTAATAGTAGTATATTCCTCTGCCTGTAATCTATTATTATGCAAAACTAAATTTGGTGTTATTTATTTGCATTCTCAAAGGTCATATAAATAAACAAATTATTATACATGAAAAGTAATAATCTTTATCTTCAAATTTCATCAATAGAACAACTTTTTGCTAGTTATGTGCGATGCTTGGAATTTATAATGACATTACATAAACGTGTCCATCATATCCTTCGTATACATCAAAATAATATTAGAAAAATCTTATTTGAAACTATTTTACAATGAGCACTTCTATATGTATAGCAAAATCAAGAATCACGAACATCATGCAACAACCCGCGCCAGAATTTCATAATAGAGGGAAAATATTGTAGTCTCTTTTTGCTGGGAAAAAACGGATCAATTATCATTTTGCGATGCATTCATGAATCTTGATAGGACTTTTCCATTTTACAATATAAATACTCCTCTAACTACTTGGAGGAACTTATCAAAATGAATTGCTATATATTTGCAAGTTTTCATAACAATACAGGCGTTACTCTTAATTACTCCTATTTGGTTAAACAGCAGACGTACAAAGTGTCCATAGCCTCTGCTCTTCGTTCAGTAGGTCTGATTCAATCGGACCACCGATTGCAACATAATGCTCTCCCATTGGCAAAATAGATTAAGCCACAATCAAACCGTGGAAAACAAAAAGGTCCATAACCCCCTTGTGTCTACTTGGGCTCACACAAAAATAACGAATAAATAGGCAAATTGTAAAATCTTGATATTATTCTTCCAAAATCCGAGAAAAGACAAATATCTCTCTCAAATTGTAAATCATCGGGTACGTCTCTCCGTCAATTTACTCTATTAAAACTGGTGGATGATGATACGTCTCATGAGGTATTTGCCCATAATCTCGGAGGGTATTTGCCCATATTTTGAATTCACCATTTTTTTCATTCTTTTTTATTGAATCAAATTTCACAATGGAAACTTTTCCTCCGCCATATAACCTTCCTTCATGGAAATGAGTATGTATGTATTGTTGATCTAAAATGAGTATGTACACATTATTTGGAGTATATAATAGGATTGCTGTGTATTTTCTTTGCTTTGAACAAATTATTTGGTTCACACTAGCTATGTATGTATTGTTAGTCTAAAATAACTATGTATCACGTAAATTGTGCGTTAATATGTCAGTTTGACAATGAACTTTATGCAAAATTTCCCTTGAAACTAGTCGTTTATGTGCAAAATACACCCTAAAATTGACAATAAAAATTTATATTGATCCTTAATTCAAAAAACTCCAATATATACGATAACAAAACAACTCATAGACTCATACAAACCATCATTAATAATGCTTAAATAAGTTTTTAAACATAATTCTTCACCATAATAATGTTACATCCATAATACATAACCAAAATACATCATCAAGACAATTCTCTCAAAATACATCACCAAGATCATCAAGACAATTTGGTATCTCATAATTTCCTTTCAACCCAATTCAATCTATGATAAAATATCAAATTTAGTCATGATACTTGTAACGCCCTATTTCTATTAAAGCGATAAAACACGCGAATATAACGAATATTCAAGAAATAGATGCTACGTCTAACACAAAATCCAAAATCCAAACATACATATATATATAAGATATCTCAACCGTCGCAGCGGATACAAATCAAATAACTCCAACATATACATGCCATGGTCAAAATATATCATCATAAAAATCCTCCAAATCCCGACAAGTGGGTAAATCTCAACAACAGAATAAATCCAAGCATAAAGGCACCGATAACCTAATCAGAGCCTAAACCTACGACTCCAAAACGATAACGGAGATTAGCTCCCGCTATCCATGCACTCACCAAAAGCGAACTACTCCTGCACAACGTCTACCCATCCATACAGACAGGTAGGCGGCAAAAACCACTGGGGGTAAGCTTTACATTAATCATAATCAACAAATAATAATAATTGACATAAACAGTTCAATTCAATTCTCAAATAGTTTGCATGAACAATTAACTTCCATAATTACATTCATACAACAAATTCAAGCATCACAGCTAGCACTCATCAAACACGTTCATCATCAACAGACATCGTTCACATGCCACATCAAGACATCATTTCAATATGCGATGCGCCTAGACTCGACACATATATGCATGTGGTACCAAATCTCCTCAAGGTCGTCACCCATGATGCAACAAAAACATCATATGTAAGAGTCCATCTCCTTTTACAATCCACATATGTAAAAGTCCATCTCCTTTTACATTTCAACATATGACTCGATATGATCATGATGCATGGACATACAACAACTACCCGATAATGCACAACTTCAACACAACAACTATCAACGACAATGTAAAAGTACACCTCCAATTACATTGACTAGCTCAACAACTTTTGCGTTATCAAGTATACATGTCCACACATTCAACAATCACAATTCATATAAGAGTCATCATCACACACATCAACATCAACTTACCAAATATCATAACAATTCCATATACTCTTCATAAACCAAGTAAAATGGATCAACACATTATTTCATGATAAACATCATATTCAATCATCCACAATCATCCACATATCATCAATTAATCATATAACACCATTCATGAAATATTTATGAGGTAATTGGTTTAAAAGAACCATTTTCAACCAAGTTCGTCTATCAGTATCTCATTTTCAAAATAATTGAAGTATTGGACCAAAACCAAACAAACAAGATCCAATGCCTCAACTAAGTATTCCCCTAGGCTACATATAAGTACAGTAAGATATACCTTGGCGTTTCACCGGCTAAATACGACGAAAGCATGAAAATCACAAAGTTCGTCTCTTGGTATCGTTTTGCAAAACCAATTCATTTTCAAAACAAAACCAAGTTAGATCCAAGCTATGATACTCTTAGAAGCTTAATTATAAATTAATTGAATAAGGTTAGGTGTTTGGAATCCATTGGTATGCTTAAAAGTACACAAAAACACGAAAGAACAAGGTTTTGGGATTATGCAGAACTGACACGGTCGCGTCATCAGGACACACGGTCGTGTCATCCCTTACAGGAGACTCTGACACGGTCGTGTCACCCCTTACAGGAGACTTCAACACGGTCATGTCATCTAGACACACGGTCGTGTCACCTCACCAGTACAACAATTGCATTTTCACGTTTTCGCGCATAAAATCTTGTTTTCAAATCCATTTTCAATTCCGTTTTCGCCAATGCATCCCTAACACTTAGACCATAGAAACTACACTTGAAACCTTAACATTTTAACTCAAAACAACTTAATCAAAACTCACCCCAAAATGACTTATTTTGCAAAAGTGCTTAAAAACAACTTTTACTCAAAAACCCGTTTTCTTCCCAAAATGATTCCTCTCCAAAACCAAGTGATTAAAACAGAAAATCATATCATCCTAATTCATTCTAACAACTTCCTTAACTCATTCAACATCATCAAAATCAAACTTCTTCATTTCCAACCCATTTTCACAAAAGTTGTAAAATCACCACAATTCAATCACAACAATACTTTCATCAACACCCAAAGCATAAATTGATGAGAACATCATAGCACAACAACAACTACATCATATAATCATGATCTCACCATCATTCAACAACAACAACCAATCATGAATTCATCACAATTCATCAACAACAACATCTCATATCACCAATTTTGGGCAAAAACACAAAGCACACATATATACATAACTTGAGCATGTAATTTCATCATCAACAACTCAATTAACATTCAATTTACATACCCAAACATTGCATCACAACATAAGCACAAATTTCACCAATTAATTCCACAATAATCAATTATCCAAATAAGCATTTATGTAAAGAATTAGGGTAGAAGCTACAACTAAGTGATTATGATTAAAGTCTAACCCCCTTACCTTAATTCTTCACAAAATCAACTAGGGCTTCACTTTAGCTCCCAAAGCTTGAATCTCTAGCTCCCTCTAGCCCTCTCTAGATCTTCCTCTTCAAACCCTTATCTTCTCTCTATCTCTATCTCTTCTCAATTGTGAAAATGTTGGTAAAACCCTATTTCTCTACAAACTAGAGTTTATATAGGTTCTATCTAATTGGACTCAACTCACAATGCCTTAATGGGCCTAACCCATTACTAATCTAACTCCAAAATGTTATTACTCACTTAACGGTAAAATGTAACAATAACGGTCACCTACCGGTAATAATTAAATTACTACACTCTCTAGTAACTTAGTAAAATAACAACTCTCACTAAGCACTAAAAATAATCCTCAGCAAAATTACAAAATTACCCCTACTCTCAAAATGACCAAAATACCCCTAAGTCCAAAATGACTAAAATACCCTTCTAACACCAAATTCTACAATTCCCGACCAAAAATACACACAGAGGCAAATAATCACATAAGAGCACATATAAACATATAATAAACAATTAAAAATAAATCTAACGAAAAATCGGGCTGTTACAATATTTTAATTCATATTCCATCCAGGTTATTCCTAAACCTTCACAATCATTTACTTAAGAGAGCAAGATTGAACTCCCCCACTCGACATACCCCTAACCTACCTCCATCCTTATCAAAACAAATCTTATTCCGATGAGTCTTAATGAAACTTACGAGCCTCATCATTACTGAACCCTACCCCTATAAAAAATATTTAAGGAGAGATTCAATAAGAGAGGTAAAACCTAAAGGAACCTTCAAGAAGGAACGAAAGTAAATTAATAAAGAAGCACATGTCATCTTATTCTTATTTATTAATTTTGTTACGTCTGCAGCAACTTAACCTAATTTTTTCCCCGCTCATTTGCTTTATTAGGTTTGCAATTATTTAACATAACAAATTCCATCTAAAAAAAATGCATTGCACACCAATTTCATTCCTATCCGCTTGCCTTTTTTTTTTGAAGAAAATATTTTCTACCATATCAATGATCTTACGGGTTAAAGATTATTTATTGGTATCTATTATAGTCGAGAAAACCCGTGCGACGCACGGGTCAAAAGTCTAGTACCATTGTAAGGTTTTTTTTTTTTGGTTACAAATGCTAAGGAAAAAAGAAAAAAGGAAACGAAACAGAGAAAAGAAAAAAAAACAGGAGCTAAGCTCTCAGGTACAGAGTCCCAGTAGCATCATTCTTCAAGCAAGTGCGGAGATCGTCAGGAGGCTGAGTGTAGATCAAAAGACCGTCGTCTATGCTGGCTCCATGTTTAGCAAAATAGTCAGCGCACTGATTAGCCTCTCGGAGAGTATGGTTGAGCGAATAATTCACCGTTGAAAGCAAATCTTTGATGTCCTGAATGAGAACCGCATGAACATGGAACTTGGAGCAACTGCCTGATATAAGGTTGATAGAAAGAAGAGAATCCGAGTAAACAGCCATATCCGTGATGCCCATGTCCTTAGCAATGGAGATTCCATGGAGAATGGCAGTCAGTTCAGCAAGTAAAATATCAGTGGTATGCGGGATGAAACCCGAGAAACCTGTCAGATATAAGCCCCCTCCGTTACGAATTAAGCCTCCAAAACCTGCTCGAGCTGGAGAACCTATGCAGCTTCCATCTACGTTGATAATAGCGCAGCTGTAATTGTTACTATTCCATCTAACATATCTGTCTGAAGCCGGCCCAGTCGCTGTACCATTGTAAGGTTTCAACACTCGTACCAATGGACCTTTTTAAAAAAAAAAAAATCTTTTCAACCAATAGAAGCCCAAAATAAAAAACCATAATTATTACCATCAATTGGTAATCCAAGATATTTAAACGGCACATCGTCAATTATGCAATGGAGCACAACGGAAAAGTGTTACTCTTGAAGCTTCCAACCAAAATTTCTCTTTTCTTTCTCTTCAGCGGTAGTCACGACACTTTTTAGATCGGTTTAATCACTTTTTAAATCGGATTAACCTATTTAAAAAATATGACGAATAGCAATTAACTACCGTTGGTGGTATTTTATATTTTGGTCTTTCACGGGTGGCTGAAAGAAAATAATGAAAGTCTAAAGTGCTATTTTCGACACTGTATTCCTCCTACATCCAAAATTTTGAAACGTTAACTCCCATAATCAAACTTTTCTGAAAATTAACTTTAAACCCATACATTAGTTCAAAATGGAAATGAATATGTAGGAAGAAATTAACACTACTCTCTCTCTCTCTCTCTCTCTCTACAATAATTTGCAATGTGTTAGATTCTTGATGCTATGGTTTATTTTACATATTTGTTTTTAAACGACATATTTCCAAAGTAAGATCCCTACAATTCTTGGATAAATCAGCAGAAAACAGGAAAAGAAAAAAGTGGTTTTATTCTTGTCTAGGTTTTAAAATGATTATACAATACTAATTAATTTAAACTTTTAAACGACATATTTCCAAAGTAAGATCCCTACAATTCTTGGATAAATCAGCAGAAAACAGGAAAAGAAAAAAGTGGTTTTATTCTTGTCTAGGTTTTAAAATGATTATACAATACTAATTAATTTAAACTAACTTTTTTTTACTAATTATTTTTTTTGGTGGTGTCGGGGGTTCGAACCTCGAAGTGTCGGGGGTTCGAACCTCGACCTTGCATATATTATGCATTGTCCTTACCAACTGAGTTAAGCTCACGGGGACACTAATTATTTAAAGGTCAAATGCATCTAAAGGTTCTTTAAGTTTTTCGTTTTTCCCAAAGTGATCCTTTAAGTTTCAAAAGTCCCAAACAAGTCCTTTAAGTTTCAAAAGTCCCAAACAAGTCCTTTTAGTTTTTGAATCGTTTCAAACAAGTCATTTTAGAGGATGATGGTGATGATTCAGATGATAGCAATAGAGAACATTATCCACCATTTGCCATACCTAAAAAGATGACTAATTTTAAGTGGGTGTTAGGAGCCAGATTTGGTACCAAAGATGAGTTCAAGGAAGCAATTATCAACTATGCTATCTACAGTAGGACTTGTTTGAAACGATTCAAAAACTAAAATGACTTGTTTGGAACTTTTGAAACTTAAAGGACCACTTTGGGAAAAACGAAAAACTTAAAGGACCTTTAGATGCATTTGACCTTATTTAAACTAACTTAATAGTTAAAAAAATGTTTTTTTAGATAATAAAATGGTTTTTTCGTCCAAATTAAAGAGGTTTACATTACTAATATGCATTTTTTTTTCCTTCCAGTAGTTTAGTGACTAAATATTCATCTTATAAGATGAATAAGTGGAGAATTCAGAATTCGAATCCAGGCCCCCTACATTTTACCTGTAATCTCTCTATCAATTGAGTTAATATACATATCCAATTACATTAAATAAACATAAGGATTTTTTCGTTAACTCTCTGATTTCTAAAGGAAATAGACTACAGTAATCTGGAGTTCAGTTGGAAGATAAGTAAAATTTTGACCAAGAATAAGGATATATTTAAATTTTGTGGGGGGTGGGTATAAATTTGAAATTTGATTATTAACCAAAGCTATTTTTGAATTTGTGAAAATAACATTAATTAAAATGCACCTATTTTTGTTGTTCATGAAAATAGAAAAGATTTTTTAAAGGGTTAATTATGTTTTTGGTCCCTACAAAATTGCAACCTTGTAAGTTTAATCCTTACTTAATTTTAATAGCATTTTTAATCCCTACAAAAAAAATTTACTTATAATTTTAGTCCCTGCTAAAATAAATTTTGTTTAATTATCCTTAAACTCTTAAATTTTTTGACGATTCTTTTTATACAAGTTTAGAACACTATGAAAGGTTCATTTACTAAAATCTATAATTTTTTAACATTAAATAAATTAAATATGAATTTTTCAAAACGACAAAAGTTTAAGATATAAGTAACAAAAATATGGACATAGAAATCAAATTTTTGCGATATTTTTTTCGGAGGACCTTTTAATAACGTTCTTAACACGCCTGTAAAAAATTGTTGGAAAACTTAAGAGTTTAAGCATAAATTAAACAAATTTGGATTGAGTAAGGACTAATATTGAGTGCAACATTTTTTTGTAGGGATTAAAAATGCTATTAAAATTAAGTAAGGACTAAACTTACAAGGTCGCCATTTTGTAGGGACCAAAAACATAATTAACCCTTTTTTAAATGTAACTTTAGCCTCAGATTGATTGTCCTTAATTTTTTTCATAATTTCAGGAATGAATAAATAAATCAAGATCGTATACCAAAAATTAATAAATCATCATCAAGAGTAAAGGAGACGTCATTATCGGCATTGAGATTCACTGGAAAAATGGAGCATGAAAATAAAGTAGTAGTCAGTCGAAATAAAGGAAGGTAGATATTGAATTAATGTCTTTCTATTTAATCTCCATCAACAGCTCTGTCATACATTATGAACTAGCTATAATTCAAATAGATTTTCCAAAAATAGAATCGCTGTAATCCAAATAGCTGTTTCTAAAAAAATGAAAGAAAATGTACTACTACTATAAACTACTTGCATTTTACTAATGAAAAATGGTCTCCCACAAACACAGGAAGATCAAAGTAACTAAAGAGATAGCTTTTCACAGTTGAGTGGAAACAAACACTCTTGAGGAACAGAGTTCATACGCTACACGGTAAGCATTCATCCTTCCATGTATTTGATTCAACATGTTTTTCGTTGAGAAAAAAAATTTCTTTAACCAAAAATAAAAACACATTTCATTAAAAATAAAACACTATAGTCGTCTTATCTCCACTCAACAGTTTTGACTCGCAAATTAGTGTACATTGACTAGATCATAGGAAAATGCGGTGCCCACACAAGTGATCTAGAAGTGTCAAATTTTAGCTTCACAAATTATACAGGAAAAACAAATATATTTTGCTATATAAAGTTACCATAATTTGTTAATCGCTTGGTGGAAGGAGTTCAGGTGTTTTAATTTTTAAACGCGTTATCTTGAATTTTTTATTTGGAATTACTTGACATCATTTTATACTAAAAAAGTAGTGGATAGTGCAAAATTTTAAACTATTTTGTGAAATGAGTCTCACTGACCTTGAATTTGTTTGCTTTTTTCTTGGATTAGAATCGGTGACATATCACATATGTACGCTGAAGTCTGAACTCAGCCATATTGATATTGATATATTCATATTATAATTAGTTAAACGATTAGTTTATTTCAGTTGTCTTTAAAACAATGGGTTTATTCCTTAACAACCTTTTAAAACAATTTTTTTAAAAAAACCAACAAATAGACTAAAATAACATTAACTTTGACAAAAAAATATTGGCTTCATTTTTTGGCTCTTGAAATAAAATTCTAAATGATTTTTTAATCAGTACCTAAATATTATGCATTTGACTATAATATTCACAATAAATTCAGAAAAAAAAAGAGACATAATACTATTTAAATTATTTTTTAGCTTGAAAAAATGATTTTATTTGTTTTCAAAAACAGAAATTAACCGTTTTTTTAGACGGACAATAGAAGGCCCCAATAGTATAAATACAAAAATGATTAGTCAATGGCAATCTGACCATGATTACGAAAGAAAACTACAATGTCACCATCAAATTATTGGTCCATTTAATAATATTATTAATACCTTTCTTCAAAATAATAATATTATTATTAATACCCTAAATGCTTGTTGAGCTTCCATTTGTTAACCAAGTTTGTGCCGGCCAGCCTACATTATTTGTTACAGCCATAAATCAATTGTAACCCAAATAAAAAATGCCCCTGCCTGATTGAGACGCTTTCTTCCACTCTAATAACTTATATAAAATGCAAAATTAGTGTTACTTTTCATTTCATCTCATTAACAATTACACCTTCAATTAAACTTTAGCAATTCAATCCATGGATACTACTCATAGCAAAATATATCACAAGGCAATATTTGTTTACTTTATTTGAATGTATTATATAAATAATTACACATTTTTCATGTTATGTCATATTGTTTTGAATTTTATAAAACAGGAGGAAATGGAATCGAGTAGCTTGGTAAGCAATGGTCGTGTGGATCGGCATGGTAGGATTGCTGATAAAAGAACAACTGGAGGATGGAAGGCAGCTCCCTTCATCATAAGTATGAACCAGTAAATACTACATTATGAAATTATTATACAGAATCATCACAATGTATTATGTACACATATAATTTTAATATATGGTATGTATTAACTTGGCACTTTTTTATGATCTTTCAGTGAACGAGGTGATAGAGAGGTTGGCGTTCTTTGCGATTGCAGTGAATATGACGGCTTACTTGGTATTTCAAATGCATCAATCACTTCCAGATGCTGCTACTCATGTCACAGACTGGATTGGAGCTGCCTATGTACTCACCCTATTTGGAGCATTTCTAGCAGATGCTTATTTGGGTCGCTTCAAAACTATCATTGTTTTCTCAGCCATCTATGCCGTGGTAACTAAATTTTAAACATTAGTGAAGTAATCATAGTTTTTGTGAAAATCATCATTCTCTAGAGTATCATTAGTGATGTAATTCAAATCAACTGATGATATCATAGTTTTTGTTTTGAACTATAATAACTTAACCTCTAATTCCATTGAAAAAGTTTGATAATGTTGAGAAGTATGCATGACGAAGTCCAATAAAGAGAAACATAAATTGAGAGAAAAATGAGTATAGGATAAAATCAAATAGTGATTCTAATTCTAACTAAGCTAACTGATCATACTAGTAACTTAATTGTAACCACTTTAACAATTTTCAACTAATTCTAGCAGAGGATGGTCTGCATTAAAGTAACTTGTAACCACTTTAACAATTTTCAACTAATTCTAGCAGAGGATGGTCTGCATTAAATTGACAGAGTACAATTTAAAATTCAAAATATGATTTTACTCATTAATTTAAGTTAATACTTTTAAATGCAAATATTGATGTTTATTATTTTGTGAATTTTGTCACAGGGGATGGTTTTGCTGACAATGTCGGCCTCTTTCGAAGCTCTGCGCCCACAGAAATGTCTCGCCAAACCATGCAAGGAAGCAAGTCAAGGCCAAATCGCCTTCTTGTACGGTGCACTTGGTCTCATTGCCTTAGGTACCGGAGGAATCAAACCTTGTGTATCATCCTTTGGAGCAGACCAATTTGATGAGGGAGATGAAAAAGAAGTCCAAAAGAAATATGCTTTCTTTAATTGGTTTTTCTTTGCTATCAACATGGGTGCTCTTCTTGGAATCACGATATTGGTTTATGCACAAGATAAACTAGGGTGGGGTTGGGGTTTTCGAATACCCACAATAACTACGGTTTTATCTATTGTTGTTCTAGCTGCTGGTGTTCGGTATTACCGTTTCCAAAAGCCAATGGGAAGCCCTTTTACTAGGTTTCTTCAGGTTATTGTAGCCTCCGTCAAGAAACATCGAAGAGGAGTCTCCGTAGAAAATCAGCCTACTCTGTACGAGGTTGAGACCACACACTCTGATATTATTGGCGCTCGCAAGCTTCCTCACACACAACAATACAGGTTAGTTAATAGATCAGTGATCAAATGCACTTTTAGTATATCATTAGATTTCACTATCTTTAATTTCAAAAAATACAGTTCCTAAGTTTTTGCCACAATTGAATTTTGGATTTAATTTTTAGGAATACTACATAATGAGCTCACTAGTTATCTTATGATGTATCAAGACACATGTTTTAGAATTTTAGGATTGTTTTAGGATTTTATAGGCTTGACCTGCGTTTTCCTAAAACAATACTTCCAAGCTATGAAAAATAAAATAATTATATTTAATTTACACATGCATTGCCACACTATTTTATTGCTTGTTCAACACATTATTCAATTTGACACATGATACCCTGAAACTACCTGAGAAACGTAGTTATAGGAATTAAGGAAAATGCTAGAATATTTGAAGTGTGTAATTTTAGACGTAGAAAATTGCTCCTCTCCCAACAAAAAATACTCACTCACATACAAACGAACCAAAATACTCCCGCTTGATATTATTGCTGTAGCCCAATATGCCTTAGAGGAGCTCAACATCATTTGGATGGAAGATATACCATCTATCATTGTATCATTAATAAAAGTCATTTATTTTCAAAAATAAAAAAGAAAAGAAATTGACACATGATCAAAAGTAAGCATTAAATTTAACAGTGTAGACGACAATTTTTGAAATTTTCAAAGCTAAACTATATATATGAATTTAAATAGGGGTGACCACATGAAAATATATTGAAATAGATTGTTTAAAACTTGGATTCCCTCACCATAGGAAATTTGACACATTCATGTTGTCAACACATTCATTATAGTTGGTATGAGGTTGAATAATTCAGATTTGAATGTAGATTTTGATTTTAAATAAAAAATCTCTAGCTAGAAATTTGAACAATCGACCTTGATTGAGTGATTTCAAATGTACTGATCGCGTGAATGCGTCAAATTGTTGTTATTAGATGGTCTAATTTTCATATTTGTTGACTTTTTAGTGTGATAAACTAAGCTTAGTTTATGATCGAAATTACATAATTAAGCGTGATGTTAGTTAATTTAATCTTGGTATATGAGAATAAGATTGGAGCAAATTAATTTTGCAGGTTTTTTGATAAAGCAGCAGTTATATTAGAAAAAGACACGCTTAGCAACAGATGGAGTGTATGCACAGTAACACAAGTGGAAGAATTCAAATCCTTCATTAAAATCCTTCCAGTATGGGCATCTACCATAGCTCTTGCTATTTCTTTCGCTCAAATGTCAACATTCTTTCTAAGTCAAGCCAGCATCATGAATAGAAAACTAGGAAACAACTTCGAAATCCCAACAGGTTCTGTTCCTGTCTTTGGGGCCATCAATGGCCTCATACTTGTACCTTTCTACGAGAGATTCATAATCCCGTGTCTCCGTAAGTTTACTGGCCACCACCGTGGCATCACATCGTTACAACGAATGGGAGTTGGGCTTTTCATCTCAATCATTGCTATGGCTTCAGCTGCATTAATTGAAAAAAGGAGACGCGATCACTACCCGCAACCAAATAGCATGAGTGTGTTTTGGTTGTTACCTCAATTCTTTCTAATTGGTACTGCTGAAGTTTTTACCTATGTGGGACAGTTAGAATTTTTTTACGATGAGGCAACGGACGGGACAAAAAGTATTAGTAGTGCAATGTTTTTGTCTGAGATTGGAATTGGAAGTTGGTTAAGTACTGCTTTGGTGAAGATTATTGTAGCTGCAACTGGAGGACAAGGGAAAGGGTGGCTAAGGAATAATCTTAATGAAAGCAAGTTGGATTGGTTCTTCTGGATACTGACAATTCTCAATGCTGTCAATTTCTTGGTTTATTTAATGGTGGCTATTTATCACAATGGGAAAGAATCATCTGTGAGAGATGAGAACATGGTTGAATTCAACAACGTCCAGCACACACAACCATGAAGGAGGATTCATATTTAAGAGAAGTAAGAGTAGTGTATTCCTCTGCTTGTAATCTATTATGCAAAACTAAATTTGGTGTTTTTTATTTTATGTATGATTGAAATTCTTATAAACAAATTATCAAACATAATAATTCAAATGATCTTCAAATTACAAAAACATAACATCTACATTACCAATTATGTGTAATAATGTTAGCAACACACTACCTTCTATTGATTAAAATTTGTATTGTATACATTTTAACCAAAAAAATACAGGGTGTGTTCCTAGCACTTTTGATAACATTACATAAACCATTAATCAAACTCTTTTTTTTAGAGGACCATCAAACACTTCTTATACATCAAATTGATAATAATTTAGCGAATATATGGAAAAACAAATTTGAAATTATTTTAATATGAATACTACTATGTCCCTAAATACATGACCATTTTAGTCAAATCACGGTAATTAAGAAAGTTGGTAATGATATTAAATTTGTTGGTAATTACAATTATTCTTACAATATTATCCTTTAAAAAAGAGAGAGTTCAGCATAATATTTGATGTTGATTGAAGAAAAAGACGTAAAATAAATAGGGTTATGTTGATAAAAAAAACAATTAATGTTGTTGAAAATACCAAAGAGGTCTTATAAAAAGGACAAATATTTTTGGATATTTGGGTTTTAGATTCAAGTCAAACTAGCAATTTTGGATGAAGCTAAATGTATTTTTTTTTTTTTTTAAAGTTTTCTTTGAGTTTTAATATTTTCTCCACCTTAAAGGAAGACACTATTTTTTTTGAAGGAAGACACTATTCTGTCACGCAAAATTTCTTTGACCAAAAATAGAAACACATTTCATTAAAATAAAATTAGTATACATTAGCTAGATTATAGTAGGAAAATGTGGTGCCAACACAAGTGATCTAGAAGAGTAGAAGTGCCAAATTTTAGCTTCACAAATTCCACAGGAAAATCAAATATAGTTTGCTATATAAATTCACCAGAATTTGTTAATCTCTTGGTGGAAGGAGTTCAGGTGTTTTAACTTTTAAATACGTTATCTTGAATTTTTGATTTGGAATTACTTGACATCATTTTATTCTAAAAAAGTAGTGGAAAGTGCAAATTTTTTAACTATTTTGTGAAATGGGTCTCGTTGACCTTGACATCGTTGTACAACGATGGGTTACTTAAACGATTGGTTTATTTCAGTTGTCTTTTAAAACGATGGGTTCATTTCTTAAAAACCTTTTAAAACAATTTTCTTAAAAAAAAGCTACAAATAGACTAAAATAATATTAACTTTGACAAAAAAATTACCACAAAAAATACTTTGACAAAAAAATAAAAGATAATATTGGCTTAATTTTTGGCTCTTGAAATAATTTTTTAAATGTTTTTTAATATTGTACCTAAATATTATGCATTTGACTATAATATTCACAATAAATCCAGAAAAAATATATTTTAATTTATTTTTAGCTTAAAAAAATGATTTTGTGTTTTAAAAAACAGAAATTAACCGTATTTTTGTTGAGACGGACAGTAGAAGGCCCCATACTATAAATATAAAAATAATTAGTCAACGGCAATCTGACCATGATTGCGAAAGAAGACTACAATGTCACAATCAAATTAATTATTGGTAGAAAACTCTCTTGGTCATAAATCCAGAGGAAAAAAAAAAGGAAAAACTTCCTCCATCATCATCATCATCCTCAACACCACTCCATGTCTAGAAAACCAATTATTCTCAATTTAAAAATAAAATCAAAAACCCCAAAATCCCAATTTATCTTTTTCCACCGATTTATGTATACAATCATAAATCATGTCATCTGTTTCAAACCAATAATCACTTAACAAACACAAATCATTCTAAAACAAAAATTTACCCTCAACAACAACACCAACGGTCAAATTCGAATCCTTTTGATAATTTCTTTCAAATTCGATTCAATTATGTTTCAGGTCTCTTCTCCTCTTTTCACTAATTTCTTCTAACATTTAATTTTTTATTTTTCTGGTGTCGTGCTTTGCTGGAAGAAAGATGAATATAGTTTAGCTTGGAAGCTTTGAAAACAAGAAGATAATTTGATAAAGCAAACAAGAATGAGGTAGAAGAGATTGTTAATGATTGGGTTTGTGCTGTTATGTTGAGAAGAGATATTGGCAATAATTCGAGGATTTATTTTATGGGTGGAGGAGGAAGAAGAGAACGAGAGTGAAAGAGGAAAGGATGGGCACTCAACAAATTCAAATTATTTGTGTTTAATTTATGGGTTTGAGATTTTTTTTTTTTTTTTTTAATTCTGGGTATAATTGGAAAACATTAATGAAGATGATGAAGGTGAGGAGAGAATAAGAGGAAGAAAGGGAAAAAAAATATGAGTTGGTGGACCATATATGATGTTGGTATACGTAAGACATTTGAGGTTAACCCTTTGACGGAAGGAACCAAAACATGTAACGAAGAATGACTTAAGAAATCTAAACACACTTTTTATTACTTAAGGAACCAAAACGATACTAAAAAAAATAAGTTACGGGACGAGAACAATATTTTAGCCTATAATTAATACCCTAAATGCTTGTGGAGCTTCCATTTGTTAATCAAGTTTGTGCCAGCCAACCTACATTATTTGTTGCAGCCATAAATCAATTGTAACCCAAATAATAAAGACCCTGCCTGATTGAGACGCTTTCTTCCAATCTGCTAACATATATAAAATGTAAAATTATTGTTACTTTTCATTTCATATCACTAACAATTACACCTTCAATTAAACTTTAGCAATTCAATCCATGGATACTACTCATAGCAAAATATATCACAAGGCAATATTTGTTTACTTTATTTGAATGTATTATATAAATAATTACACATTTTTCATGTTATGTCATATTGTTTTGAATTTTATAAAACAGGAGGAAATGGAATCGAGTAGCTTGGTAAGCAATGGTCGTGTGGATCGGCATGGTAGGATTGCTGATAAAAGAACAACTGGAGGATGGAAGGCAGCTCCCTTCATCATAAGTATGAACCAGTAAATACTACATTATGAAATTATTATACAGAATCATCACAATGTATTATGTACACATAATTTTAATATACGGTATGTATTAACTTAACACTTTTTTATGATCTTTCAGTGAACGAGGTGATGGAGAGGTTGGCGAACTTTGCGATTGCAGTGAATATGACGGCTTACTTGGTATTTCAAATGCATCAATCGCTTCCAGATGCTGCTACTCATGTCACAGACTGGGTTGGAGCTGCCTATGTCCTCACCCTATTTGGAGCATTTCTAGCAGATGCTTATTTGGGTCGCTTCAAAACTATCATTGTTTTCTCAGCCATCTATGCCGTGGTAACCAAATTTTAAACATTAGTGAAGTAATCATAGTTTTTGTGAAAATCATCATTCTCTAGAGTATCATTAGTGAAGTAAGTAATCCAAATCAACTGATGGTATCATAGATTCATAGTTTTTGTTGTAAACCATAATAACTTCACCTCTAATTCCATTGATAATGTTGAGAATTATGACGAAGCCAATAAAGAGAAAAATAGATTATTTAAAATTGATATAAATAATGAGTATAGGATAAAATTCAAACAATGATTCTAACTATGCTAACTGATCATACTAGTAATTTGTAACCACTTAACAATTTTCAACTTATTCTAGCAGAGGATGGTCTGCATTAGCTTGACAGAGTATAATTTAAAATTCGAAAAATGATTTTACTCATTAATTTAAGTTATAACTTTTAAATGCAAATATTGATGTTTATTATTATGTGAATTTGGTCACAGGGGATGGTTTTGCTGACAATGTCGGCCTCTTTCGACACATTACGCCCGCAAAAATGTCTTGCTAAACCATGCAAGGAAGCAAGTCAAGGCCAAATCTCCTTCTTGTACGGTGCACTTGGCCTTATTGCTTTGGGTACAGGAGGAATCAAACCTTGTGTATCATCCTTTGGAGCAGACCAATTTGATGAGGGAGATGAAAAAGAAGTCCAAAAGAAATATGCTTTCTTTAATTGGTTTTTCTTTGCTATCAACATGGGTGCTCTTCTTGGAATCACGATATTGGTTTATGCACAAGATAAACTAGGGTGGGGTTGGGGTTTTGGAATACCCACAATAACTATGGTTTTATCTATTGTTGTTCTAGCTGCTGGTGTTCGGTATTACCGTTTCCAAAAGCCAATGGGAAGCCCTTTTACTAGGTTTCTTCAAGTTATTGTAGCCTCCGTCATGAAACATCGAAGAGGAGTCTCCGTAGAAAATGAGCCTACTCTCTATGAGGTTGAGACCACACACTCTGATATTATTGGCGCTCGCAAGCTTCCTCACACACGACAATACAGGTTAGTTAATAAATCATGGATTTTTTCTTCCTAAACATAAACAAATCAGTGATCAAATGCACTTTTAGTATATCATATTAGGTTTCACTATCTTTAATTAAAAAAATATAGTACCTAAGTTTTTGCCTCAATTGAATTTTGGATTTAATTTATAGGAATGCTACATGACGAGCTCACTAGTTTTCAACATTATCAAACTCAGCTAGTAAAACATGTACCGATTGTGTGAATGCGTCAATTTGTTGTGGTTAGATAGTCTAATTTTCATATTTGTTAGACTTTGTTTAGTCTGATAAACTCAACTTAATTTATGATCGAAATTACATTACGTGTGATGTTAATTACTTTAATCTTGGTATTTGAGAATAAGATTGGAGCAAATTAATTTTGCAGGTTTTTTGACAAAGCAGCAGTTATAACAGAAAAAGACACAGTTAGCAACAGATGGAGTGTATGCACAGTGACCCAAGTCGAAGAATTCAAATCATTCATTAAAATCCTTCCAGTATCGGCCTCTACCATTGCTCTTGCTATTTCTTTCGCTCAAACGTCAACATTCTTTCTAAGTCAAGCAGGCATCATGAATAGAAAACTAGGAAACAACTTCGAAATCCCAACAGGTTCTGTCCCTGTCTTTGGTGCCATCAACGGCCTCATACTTGTACCCTTCTATGAGAGATTCATAATCCCATTTCTCCGCAAATTTACCGGCCATCACCGTGGCATCACATCTTTACAACGAATGGGAGTTGGGCTTTTCATCTCAATCATTGCTATGGCTTCAGCTGCATTAGTTGAAAAAAGGAGACGCGATCACTACCCACAACCAAATAGCATGAGTGTGTTTTGGTTGTTACCTCAATTCTTTCTAATTGGTACTGCTGAGGTTTTTACCTATGTGGGACAGTTAGAATTTTTTTACGATGAGGCAACGGACGGGACAAAAAGTATTAGTAGTGCAGTGTTTTTGTCTCTGATTGGAATTGGAAGTTGGTTAAGTACTGCTTTGGTGAAGATTATTGTAGCTGCAACTGGAGGACAAGGGAAAGGGTGGCTAAGCAATAATCTTAATGAAAGCAAGTTGGATTGGTTCTTCTGGATACTGACAATTCTCAATGCTGTCAATTTCTTGGTTTATTTGATGGTGGCTATAAATCACAATGGGAAAGAATCATCTGTGAGAGATGAGAACATGGTTGAATTAAGTAACGTCCAGCACACGTAACCATTAAGGAGGATTCATTTTTAAGAGATGTAATAGTAGTATATTCCTCTGTTTGTAATCTATTATTATGCAAAACTAAATTTGGTGTTCTTTTATTTTATGCATTCTCAAAATTCTTATAAACAAACTATGAAACATAATATTCAAATGATCTTCGAATTACAAAACAGAACATCTTTATTACCGGTTATGTGTGATGCTTGAAATTAATAACATGAATAATGTTAGTAACACACTACCTTTTATTGATTAATTAAAATTTATATGATATATAAATTTTAACCAATAGAATCACAGGGTGTCTATTGGTAGCACTCTTGATAACATTACATAAACTGTTAATCGAACTCTTTTTATTTTTGAGGGGGCCATCAAACTCTTCTTATACATCAAATTGATAATAATTTAGCGAATATAAGGAAAAACAAATTTAAAATTATTTTACAATATGGATACTTGTCTAACTAGTGGAGGAATTTATGAAAATGAATTACTATATATTTATAAGTTTTGATTTGTACTGATAAGAGTACAAGTGACTCTCTTGTGAAAACAATAGGTATCCTAGCTCGTAATAATAATAACTAGAAAGCCGACCCGTGCGTCGCACGGGTCTTTTAAAATTACAAACTGTAGTATATTTTGAACAATCAGTATTTAGTTTTTTTTAATGAGAATAGATTTCTTTTAATGATGAAGGAATATACTTTGTAATTAACATATGAAACTATATCATCTTTTTTGTATTAACCATCTGGTTCGAAGAAAAAAGGAGATATGGTAATCTGGAGTTCGGTCGAAAAGTAAGAAAAGTTTGACCAAAAATTGTCCTCCTAAAATCAAATTCAAGTTCTCTTGAACAATTCATTATTTATGGAATTCATTAACCATTTAACCAACACACGTTGGCTCAGTTGGTAAGGAACGGGCCATTTCCTTGCAGAAGGTTGTGTGTTCGATTCCCTCTGCCGATGTGAGGGCAGTGTTGGTGGGTGATCTGTAAGTACCTCTATAAGTGCCCTTTGGGCCCGGAGGCGTGCCCTGACCCTGGTGGTGACCGGAGCCGAACCCACCTAAACTTTTTGTAACCAAAAAAAAATTCATTAACCATTCAAACCCAATTGTTTGATTTATGAAACATTATCATATGACATTTACGATTGCAATGAGAATAGAAAATATAGAGGTGGAAGACAATACATTAGAAGAATCATCTTTAAAAAAAAAAGATTGATGGAGAGCATCAAGATCCATTCACTATGCTCGTTTACAACACAATCTCAAACATCTGTGTTCCACCATCATCGATTGGTGTGACCTATATTCCCTTTTCTCTTCTCTTTTCACTTGACTTGGTTGATGGAGTAATCATAGCTTTCAAACAATCCTATACAAAACGATAAAATTAAAATTAAAACAAACTTTGAATTTCCTTTGTGTGTGAGATGGACACAAACTTACATCATAGCCTAAAAGCAAAGTTGGATTATTGTAGAACCATTAAATATTCGGTAAAGCACCCAATATAACAACATAACATTGATTTCAAATAAGAAAAGAATACACCAAGTCGATCAATATCATAGTTGATTATTAGAACCTCCTAACAATATGAATATTAATTGATACCACAACATATAGGAACAGATAAACAAAATATTAAGCACTAAACAGAACAAACAAAACTATCATGCAAATGTATGGAAGGAGGACAATAAACATTGGCACATTGCAGCAACGTTTAAGAGTATGACTTTGTACAAAAAATGTATGACATAACACAACCAAGATCCTTAAAGCACAACTTACACCAGGTATTGAGGAGAGGATGACGATATAGGACGCCGAAGTTTGGCTCACAAAAGACTCATGTCCACATTGTACACACCAGACAAAAAACATACCGAGCTATCAATTTCTTTCGAAAGGATAATCACAACTAACTATTTTAACACCTTTAGATCCTATTAGAGAATCAATGTCAACTGATCAACACAACTACTATTAGTTACTATGCACATCTTTTTACAAATTTTTCTTCGCATGCTTCTAGTTTTTGATAACCCAATTCTTTTGAATTTCTTTTTAAGTTATGAAGATACTTTTTTATGGAAGAACACTATAGTTAAAACTATTAACTCCTCAATGATAGCTGTATAAACAAAAGTAGAACCAACAGAGTCCTCAAAATAGTTTCTAAAGAGAAATACATATTACAATATTTGACCAAAAAAATAAAATATTTGTGTGACAATATTATGGTCTTGGTCACACAGCTAAAGCATAGGATCATAATAAATTACTTTTAAGTTAAATAAATATGCATAGATATAACATGGCTTATAAAAACATACATGTACATAAGTTAAATGGTTAACATATGATAACTTTTGTAAATGTATTTTGCATCACATTGACTTCAAGCATATGACAGTCATAGCTATAAAGGCTAAAATTGTTTCCATAAAAATAGGGGAAAAAGACTAAATAAATTCAAAAGCAGCAGAAATGTTTCTTAATTAAGCTAGAAATGAAGCAAAAACAAAAAGCAAAGATTATACATGGAAAAGGGTCAGAAAGACATATCATTAAACTTTCGATCAGAGGACCTAATGAAAATGACAAGCTGATACATAACTATTGCAAAGGAGTTAACATATACTCAAGTAGAGGAAAGTAATATAGTCATACCATAGTCCATAAAAGACTTGATGGAAATGAGTCATTACAACAGTCATGTTTACCAGGAACTTCATTGGAGTATCAAATATCCAATAAGTTATGTTCTTGCCAACCATGTCCTTGATAATAATGCCAAATTGACTGATGCAAAAAAAAAAACATAGGGATCCCAATAAAATCATGTAGTGTTTGCCAACCATTAGTTAAAAAAATATGACAGCATGGTTAGCCAAGCATTTAGCCAACATGACGGCACCCTTAAAAAAAATCAAAAATATCAACAAGTATGAAAAACATCGTATAGCATACTATTAAGAATTTAAATGATGTAAGTCACCAAAACAATTTACCAATGACATATAATAATAGCAAAAAGATTCAAGTCACCAAACATTTAATTAGCACACTTTATTTCATATGGTACAAAAATTTAAAAAAAGTAACCTAGAATTGCATACTTTGTTATATACTTGGTTCTATATATGTACAACAGCAGAAGCTAATAACAACAATGACATTCGAAACTTAATAGAACCAATGTTAAATAAAAAGGATTCAAGAACAAACACTTCAAGATGATCATCTCATCACTTAAACAATATAAATTCATGTTTATATATGATGCAAACAACCACACTCTGATAAAACTCATACACAACACAAAAATTACAACATTTGAAGTATTATTGTATAAGGCAACTGTACATGATGAGTTTATACTTACTTCTTCAGTATTGTACTCAATGTAATACAATACTTGATCCATAACTTGTCAACCAACTTTTCTAACTCAATGACTGGAAGAATCCTTATGTGATTACACGAAAGAACCTCAACCACCATCAAAATCCTCCCTACCTGCTCCAGCAAATCTGCAATCCCTTGCGGTCGTATCAGATTCAATTATATAACTGATATAGCAAAACCACAAAAATCTGAAACCAATTTAAGATTATTTAAGAAAATGATGTGAAAATAATGACTAAAACTGAAACCAATTTAAGATTATTTGTGAGGAATTGTCACCTTCCGCCACCGACTTCGCTCCATCTGATCACACATTCAAGAATTCTGGTAATCTATCACTCCTCATTCGATTCCGCTCCATCTGATTACATATTCTGGTAAACTATCACTCCTCATTCGCTTCCGCTCCATCTAATTACATATTCTGGTAAACTATCTTTATTTATTTTGTAAATATCACAGAAACAAATTTCTAAACTCACAGTTCTTAACCAATAATCAATTGCACCATTCTTGATGGCACCAAACATTCATCATCAATTCCCAAACCATTCCGAAAATCAAAACTCAAAAACACAACAATAAACAAATGTCGTGAAATTTACTAAGAGAGGAGAAGAACTCCCCAATATCGATACCAGAAACGCAACCGTTCGTTCATGACAAAGATACTGATAGTGAAACAGAACCGAACAGAACACCAAAGGTGAGACAGAAGGCGAAATCGAAACTCTACTGAGGTGTGGAAGGGAGCAACCACAGGTGCCGGCGGCGGTCAAATCCTTGTGGGGTACTGTTCATCGAAATCACCTAATCAGAGATGTCATAATCAAAACGTGAGATTAATTCAAATGAAACGTAACCAAACCAATATTTTTTTAAAAAAAATAAAAAGAAAACAATTACAATGATTACTAAAAAAAGACTTTGATAGATCGATAACCAGGAGAAAGGGAATTAGGTCATCAAATCCAACAGATGAGTATTCTGAAGAATAACAATCTAGATCATGATAATCACCATCCGATGAATTTTCTGAAATCCCTCTGATTACTCTTCTCGGTTGAACAATCACCTTACACAAATCTCTTTGCTTCATCAAATTCAACATTTAAAAAAATCTGACCAACCATCACTCGATCTCCTTCGCTTCAGCTTCGTCACGTTGCGTTGCCGTATCAAATTTGCGATGCATACCGATGAGAGGGAGAGAGAGAGAGAGAGAGAGAGAGAGAGAGAGAGAGAGAGAGAGAGAGAGAGAGAGGGAGGGGCGTTAACAATTGATAAGAGAAGAGATTGTGGGAGCTGTTAAGAATGAGAGAAAATATGGTCATGGGAAAGAGAGAAAATTTGAATATGCATGGAGAACACAAATGCCACGTTGGGAATAATTAGGGGGAAAAATTAGGGTTAATGATAGCTTTAGGGGATAAGCTTTGGTAAGTAAGATAACCAAGTTTACATGGAAATTAGGGTAGAAAATATTTGCATCATAAAAAAAAGGCAAGAGGATAGGAATAAAATTGGTGCGATGCATTTTTTTAGAAGGAATTTGTTATGTTAAATAATTGCAAACCTAAAAGTGTAGAAAATATTTGCTTAAAAAAAAAAAAGAGGATAGGAATAAAAAAAAAGGAGGATAGGAATTCAAAAAAAAAAAAAATAAGGATTCGGCTGGCTAAAAGGAGGATAGGAATAAAAAAAAAAAGGAGGATAGGAATTCAAAAAAAAAAAATAAGGATTCGAAAAAAAAAGGAGGATAGGAATAAAAAAAAAAAAGGAGGATATCCAAAATTATAGCAAACTTGATAACAAAATTCGGCTGGCATTAATTAAGTAAGATGATCAATGGCTAAAATTGAATGGCGCCTAAATGTGCAAGATTCAATGGCTCAGAAAAGTGGAGGGAGAAATGGGGGGAAGATATTAGGGTTAGAAAGGGTTAAGCTTTATTATTTAGGGTAGAAAATATTTGCTTCATAAAAAAAAATGCAAGAGGATAGGAATAAAATTGGTGCGATGCATTTTTTAGATGAAATTTGTTATGTTAAATAATTGCAAACCTAAAAGTGTAGAAAATATTTGCTTAAAAAAAAAGGAGGATAGGAATAAAAAAAAAGGAGGATAGGATTTCAAAAAAAAAAAATAAGGATTCGAAAAAAAAAAGGAGGATAGGAATTCAAAAAAAAAAAAATAATAAGGATTCGGCTTACCAAAATTATAGCAAACTTGATAACAAAATTCGGCTGGCATTAATTAAGTAAGATGATCAATGACTAAAATTGAATGGCGCCTAAATGTGTAAGATCCAATGGCTCAGAAAAGTGGAGGGAGAAATGAGGGAAAAATATTAGGGTTAGAAATAGCTTTAGGGGTTAAGCTTTATTATATAAGATATAAGATATTAACGTTATTTCACCCAAGCAAAACAAACGTTCAAATTGATATACCAATTTGAATAAAAACAAGATTTAGACTCAGCTTTGAGCAGTGTGATGCTATATTTTTTTGTATTTAGTATTTCGAAAATTGCATATTAAGTGATATTTGTGTCAAAAGGAGAGGATGACGATTTTTTTTTTTAATTAATTTACAAACTAGTTGAATTAAAATGTAATTTATTGTATTCGGTTTTGAGAAGAGCTGCTTCGCTTAAGATGTTTCTATTAAATTCCATATGATCAAAATTGAGTCAAATGCATCATTTTCCTTACTCTTCACAATTTCTTGTTTTTTGACCTATGAAACGAATAATTTACAAAATGTAGTTAAATACAACTAAAAGTAAATAAAAATACTAATTTATTAAATGAAATAAAACTATATAAATAGATAAATTTTAGCCTATCAAAGTCTTGCATGCTTAACTTTTTTTTTAATGAGAGACTTGAACCTTTGTCCTCAAACAATTGCTTAAGTAAGAAGAATATTTAAGAGCAAGTAGACATCAAAATCAAAGAACAAAATATCAAGTACTTATGCAAGTATTACATCCGGAATTTCGTCAATTTCTCCATATTTGTAGAAGAAATGAAGAATTAACGATGTCATGCTATTGGATTGACTAATTTACTAAACCATCATGTATCAGTATTTCCGTATATCTATGTCTTCTTTTATGCTACCGTGGCCACATGCATCAAGGTGACACTATATAAATATGATAACTTCATTACTCTTGACCAAAAATAAAAATAAAAAATAACTTCATTAATTAGGATAACAAAGAATAAATGTGAATTAACTTGCTAGAAAATTAATCACATATACGGTCGGCCATTGATAAAGCATGCCACATACACATATGGTTTATTGCTTCTATCTTGCTGGTCGTTTGTAACACAGTTAGCTATAGTTAGTTTTGTACTTTTTGTGCTTGAGATTCATGCACCTGATTAAGTAAAGGTCGTTAAACATGTGCAATGATGAGAAATTAGAGATATTGATTGAATCCAACGGAAATGATGATACCCTTTGAGAGTGACAATAGGGCTTATCAAAATCTTCATGCTTGGCCCGCCTTAAAGTTTCACGTCTTAGAAATTATGTGGGTCTCTATTAGTTTCCATTTCCATCTAATGTCATAATGATCTATTGCATTACCTTCGAGACAGTGACAATCATTTATATAAAGCCTTCTCTTACACAAGTATACATGTTCTTTTTATCTACTAAGACTTGGTGCATCTCAAAACTTTCGGTCAATTGATTTACAAGGGCAAGTTATTAGGAACTTCAACAAATAATTCTCCTTCGTAAGTAATTAAGACAGCTTTTTCCCTTTGGCAATTTTGGATTTTATCAAGTTAATGACACAGGCTATTATAGATCTCCTCAGGTTTCAACCAACAGCGAGACCTAATGGAGACTTAGGAGGCACAATAGGCTAAAGAAAAGTAAACTAAACCACACTGAATTAATCATAAAAGATTAAAGGAAAATGATAACTTGTGCTCTTAAAGCATTAGTTAAGAAACTAAAGATAGAAACATTTTATAAGAAATTGTGCATTCCATAGGGATGAATTTAAGCTTAAATTTGAGGTTGGCTATCAGGCAAATATCTTTGATTTTAATTGATTCTCGGGGAAGGGAGCATGATAATACAAAATTTGATTAGAAGGTGACTAAAGTTTGATTCAAAGTATTAAATTTTAGATTTAAATTTGAAATCTTTGGATTCCGAAGGATTCGTCCTTAATTAATTTTAGGGAAATGCTTCTTATAGCAAAGCAAATCCACGCGAAGGCATCACGACTGTGTTGTTGGCTGTTATTGCAAATTAAGTGGACATTCTTATTTTTCATCCAACCACCCGTGTTGTCCACCAAAGAAGATCTAAGGGTGCCGCTACTTCGTGAAACCTTTCGTGATGTTTTATTCACTATATATATATATATAGCAGTACTATAAAACTCTCACAAAAAAAAAAAAAAACAGTACTATAAAATTTATTACTCATTTTTGTTCAATTATTATAGTTTGGATAGCTAATATGCTCATATTAGATTGTATGAACTCTTAATCTTTTCGATTTAATGGCTTAGAGTATCCCTCATATGCTCTCCCTAATAAATTTTGTTTACCAAAGCAAAATAATATCCTTCTGTAAATCAAACCATTAATTAACATATATAGGCATAATGGGATTTCAGGCTCTAAGCCCAAATTTAATTGACATCTATGGTTGCAATCATTCCCATAAAAAACCTCATTCTACATGTTATCCCAGTAAGAAAGCACTTTGAATTAACCAAAAGCAAACCCATTCATAAACACACAAGCTTCCTGACATAAAGTAGTAGTAATGTATATCTGGCCATGGTAACATTTTCTTCATTTTTCTTCGATTTCCTATTTTTTAAATCTTTTCAAGATAATGCTGGGCCAGTTTCAAGTTTAGAGTTTCTTGATCAAACATTTTCCGTTGATGAAGGGAGAAGAGGTTGAGAAAGTGATGTTTTGGCATGATGGCTTGAGGACCTGATTATGTTACTATGCTCCGGAGTGGAAGTGATTGCTGCCAGCTCCCTTGCAAATTTCTTTTCTTCGTTTTTACCCCACAACACTAGGTATAACCCCACAATGATCAACACTGCTCCAATGATCCTGTAACATCACAAATGTGGCATCCATTCATAAAAGTTATTTACAAGGTTTCCATTTCTTTTTCTTTTGTAATAAAGATAGGTATAAAGAAAAGAAGAAAAAAAAAGCGATTCTTTAAACTTTTTTGACCCTATGGAACATGGAATCATTAAAAGAAAATTGTTCATTCTAGTTTCACATGTGAAAAGTTGCATTATAGAAAAAATAAAATTATTTCTAATTTTAATGCTTCTAACACATAAAGACATAATTAAATATTAATTTATATTTTTTAATTATCTTTAATTTTTTGTTATGCGTTTATTTTTCTTTCTTCCAATAGTGCTTTGTAATAATAGCTAGCCTTTTTTCTTAGTTGAGTCAGTTCTCACCTAAGTCCTAAAGGTCCCAACCCAATAGTGTTTTAATGAAATTCATTTGTCGTTTTCAAAATGGCGATCATTCATCTGTTGGACTCAATATTATTAATTAGTTTTATTAAAGGAGACTAGTGAACAACAACTGATTAAAAATAAAGCAAAAAGAGGGAAAATGAATGAAAAAGATAAGGTAGCTAGGACTAACCCTCCCAAATAGAACTCTTCTCCTAAAGCAAGGGAAGCCATAATAGCCACAACAAGAGTTTGAACAGGTTGATACACCGCAACGAAAACTGGGCCTCCTCTATCAATGCACCATATCTGTACAGCGAATGCAATTCCTGATGCCACTACTCCCTGCAATATCATTGTATATTAAAAAAGATTAATGTATATTAGTAGTACATAGGAGTATATATTAAACTTTAATAACTCTCTTTCATTCATTATTATCAACACACGCGCACACACTAGACACATATGACCTACCATTATATCTTTAGAACATTATTGCTTAACAACTTTCATAATACATATCATATCTCAAAAGCATGCACATACAACTTTAGAGAAATTCTTTATTGTATAGCTTTTATTATGTTAGCAAGAAATTGCATTCTTTTCTTCTGATCCAAAAAAAAAGACTACAAAGTGCATGGCCAGCTTTATTAAGATGTAAATTCTGATGTATGGCCTCTAAGATAAAATCAATATAACTATAAATATATAGTATTTCTTATTTTCTTTACTTTAACTGTAAACTTTTCTCAAACATCTTTATGTAAAGTGTTCCAAACATCATTATGTAAAAAAATAAAAATAAATAGAAGATCTCTACACCAAAAAGCATAAGGCGAGCGAAGTTAATTTTGAGCTAAGCGGGTGTTTGGAACTACGTTCTGTAAGTGTTTAATATGCGTCTGACCGATGCTACAAGTTGTAGCTTCATAAATATACGGTGACCAAGGACTTGATGCAAAAACAAACACTTAATTAATAAGTGAATCTTAAATAAAATTATACGGTGACCATATCATTAGGTTTTTTATTCATATTATGATGAAATTTCATATAATCTTGGTATATATTAATTTAAATTTTATATCTTAATAAAATATTATATCTATTTTTTTGGTGAATAAATATTATATCTATTCCCCTTAAAAAATATTATATCTACTGTGTTTCACATTGTTAATACTAAATAGGGTTAATATGTCTTTACCCCCCTGTAATATAGGCGAGTTCCGGTTTTCCCCCCTGTAAAAAAGATTCTTTCGATTCCAACCCTGTAATATAAAGATTCCGTCGAAAACCCCCCTGAGCACATTTGAGACCCCCCAGCTGATGACGTGGCATGACGTGGCGCGCTGAGTCACCCTTGTCTGCTGACGTGGCTTGCTGACTGTATAATTAATTTTATTTTTTATTTTTTTTAAAGGGTACACGTGGCATTTGTAATATTTTTATTTCTTTACCCCCTGTAATTTAAGCGAGTTCCAGTTTTACCCCCTGTAAAAATTTTAAAAATAAAAAATAAAATCTGGAAAATTTTCAAAAAAAAATTATTTTTTTAAAAAAATTCTGGAAAATTAATAAAAATTGAAAATAATTAAAAAAAACAAAAAAATTAAAAATCTGGAAAAAAAATTTCGCATGACATGTGTGTATATACATACCACATCATTAAATCATTTTAATAATAAAAATTAAAAACTGAAAATCTTTTAAAAATAACAAAAAATCAGATTTTTTTAAAAAAAATAAAAGATTGATTTTATTTTAAATTTTAAAAATAACAAAAAATCAGATTATTTTTTTCGAAAAATAAAATAAAAAAGCAGAAAAGACATTTAGATTTTTTTCAAAATTTAAAAAATTGTAAAAAAGTTTGGATTTTTTTTAAATTTAGAAGATATTTAAAAATACTGAAATTTAATTTTCAAAATAAAAAAGTTTAGATTTTTTGCGAAATAAAAAAACTAGAAAATATTTAAAATTTTAAAAATCTGGATATATATTTTTTTAAAATCCAATTACAATCAATCCATTCGCTAAAATTAAATCCTAATTGTTTTTGGCAAATGTTCACTATTCATATTTTTTTTGTAATCTGGTTTCGTCCCCGTACGCGGGTTCGCTATGTTATGCTCATGATTAGTGAATTTTTGTTAGGATATTTTAGGACTGTTTCGCTTGGTCTGATTTATAATGATGTATGCCCGTTTTGGGTTTTAACTGGGTTAGGTTTTATGTCCCCCCAGTCTCTGTATCTCTCTCTTTTTTTTTTAATGTATTTTTCTTTTTACTTAAAAAAATTTAAAAAGTGTCTTATTTAAGAGACATTAAAATTTAAAAAGTGAGTACCTCAAGTTGCTCTTCCATTGTCTTTTGAACTTCACAAAAAAAATCTAAACTTTTTTATTTTGAAAATTAAATTCCAGTATTTTTAAATATCTTCTAAATTTCAAAAAAAATCCAAACTTTAGTGATAAAGATTTGGAGGACCCAAAAATCGTTCCAGCATTTTTTTTCCAGATTTTTAATTTTTTTAAATTTTTTTGTATTTTTTAATTATTTTCAATTTTTATTAATTTTCCAGCATTTTTTTTAAAAAAATAAATATTTTTTAAATTTTCCAGATTTTATTTTTTATTTTTAAAATTTTTACAGGGGGTAAAACTGGAACTCGCCTAAATTACAGGGGGGTAAAGAAATAAAAATATTACAAATGCCACGTGTACCCTATAAAAAAATAAAAAATAAAATTAATTATACAGTCAGCAAGCCACGTCATGCCACGTCATCAGACAAGGGTGACTCAGCGCGCCACGTCATGCCACGTCATCAGACAAGGGGGTCTCAAATGTGCTCAGGGGGGTTTTCGACGGAATCTTTATATTACAGGGTTGGAATCGAAAGAATCTTTTTTACAGGGGGGAAAACCGGAACTCGCCTATATTACAGGGGGTAAAGACATATTAACCCTACTAAATATGCGGAATGTTACAATGATTAGTGAATATTTGTTGAAAACGAAGTCCACATATTGGATAAAAATAGTGCTAAAAACATGTGAGGTGAAACCCCAATGTTTTAAGACTTTTAGATCATGAACCCCAAGTTTAGACCACTAAAGGCCAATATATAAAGACAACTCTAACGGGGTATGTGCTAAATTAGTCCAATAATATTTATTAAAACCAAATATAGGGAGCTTCCTATATTCCCCAAAGTCACTTTGAAAGTATACTTCCGGAAAGAAGATAAAAACAGTGTTGTTTTCATACAAAATAATAATATATTTCCGGACACATGTTTGATTTTCTAAAAAAAGAAAACACTGCAAATCTTTATATCGTAGAAAAATGCAACGCTACTATAAAAATTACGTGACATATGACATATTAAATTGTTTATACTAACCGCGTACAAAATAGTAAAAACTTCTCCACCAGATTGAAAAATCCAAGCCTGAGCATCTCTTTCAAGGATCAAAGCAATAATGAGAAATTGGATAAGTCCAAAGAAACATGTATAGGAAGTGACAGAGAGGCGAGCCGGATACTTCTTAAGGACAGGTGCTTGCAACACCAGCCAACCAGACCATGACAAACAATGTCCTATAAGGTACAAACATCCAAGGGTCCAGTTTTTTCCTTTTGCATCTCCCAATCCCAGTGATGAGATTGAGATTGAGATTGACTCACTGCCACCATTAATGCTGCTGTTTAGAGGTGGAACTGGACTGTATATTGTTGGACCTTTGTATAGTGTAATCACTGATGCTCCTGCAACACAAAACAATGTTCCTGCCACCTTTCCTATTCCATCCTTTCTGCTCAACCGCACCTTTTCTATTCTGAAATTGTATTTTTACTAATTAATTATTAAGAAATTGAATTTAAATTAAATGAATGAATTAAGGGCTAGCTAGCTTATTTACCTGAGTATGACTGCCATGAGAAATGTAATGGCTGGTACAGAATTCTGTATAGCTGATGCAAAGGTTGGAGATGTGTTGTCCAAGCCAAGCAAGTAGAAACCCTGGTTGGCTGTAATCCTGTGTAATGCAAATTTCATTTTAATTAATTAAAGTACCATATTAATTATATATATATATAGCTTCATGACAACGTGGTTCTCAATTCATTCTTTTAAGTATAACAAAACAGGATCAATCCTAATGTTTCCATCATGGTTTCAAATTGCAAATCCGCAGTATATAAATGATTTAAAGTCTTAGCAATGACATCACAACGTAACCACAATATAAATTTAGATTATATATCTGCCACATTTTCTAACAATATAATAGTTTCGCAGTATAACCACCACAACTGTAATTTAAAACCATGATTTCCATCGTTTTTTTTTTTTTACTTCTTTTAAAAGTAATGAGTGGGGAAAAAAATTGCATACCCGACGAGGGCAAGACAAAAGAACTGCAAGAGAAAGTTGAAAGTAATAGCTGGCCTCTCCTTCCTGAACAAAAAAGTAGAACTATTCAAATTTGCAATTAACATTTTGTAAACTTATGTTATGTATTGTACGGCACCAACTTTTATGTATGTTAATTTATACTATGTTAATTAGTGGAGGTAATACTTCCTCCGGTCACTATTATAAGCAAATTTCTACTTTTTAGATTCATTCAATAAATGATGTATGTGGTTTACAATGTAGTCCACATACATCATTTATTGAATGAACCTAAAAAGTCAAAATTTGCTTATAATAGTGACCGGAGGGAGTATATAGGACTAACTTTTCTAAGAAGTAGGCAAAAGGAAGGAGGAGAAGAAAGGCAATAATATTGCGGTAAACTGGGAAAACAAGTTTGCTAACACCCATGTTAAGTGCAGCTCTTGAGACGACATGGAACCCTGCATATCCAAACTGCAGGGCCAACATGGCCGCATGCAGCTGAAACCGTTCTGGTATGGAGCACCACATTCTCCCCGAAGATCCACCTGAATCAGCCATTACTGTATTATGATCTAGCTAAATAGCTAGTCTTTTAATTGGTTAATCAGTGTTATTATAAGATTATTAAGAATGGAGAGGAAGTGGTGTGAAGAGGTGGTGGAAGAGTAAGGGTATAAATATAGTGAAAGAGGGGAAAGTATGACCCCACAATGACCATAAAAAGACGTTTTGTCAACTGTTGGTTGCATTCAAATGTTTCTGCTTTGTCTCCCACATTCTTCTTTGATACTGTATTCATTCCACACCCTCCTTTGCTGACAAGACAACCTCCACCGCACTTAAAAACCTTTCATAAATTTAAATTAATTAATATCAGAGAGCGAGTCATAAAGAAATTCAAAGAGATCATAACATTGTTTGACACGCCATTAATGATGATATTAGAACAAGAGGGCCAAGCCGCCATTGATAGATAGCGCACACGAGTGGAGTGCTGGATATATACCCCATGCCATGCGTTATCATACACATCAATAATCAACCCTTAACCCCGCCTGGCCCACTTTTTTTTTTTTTTTTTTTTTTTTTATACATAAAAAAGTTTAGATAAGTTGGATTCTCGGGCTCATTAGAGTCCGGGGTTCAAAATTCAAAAAAAGTTTTTTCATACTCTTTCGCGTTAACGCAACCAGCTAAAAAAGACTATACTTTAACAATAACCCGTCGATTGGTATTACCCCTCTCGCAATAAGAGGATGGGCGAGCCTTCAAGTCAAGTGCGCTAGCGGGCTTTAAGAAGCCTTTCTCAGATAGGGGTTTGAACGACATAGCTTGCTTGGGTCGAGTGTCAACCTTCGCTCATTTAGCACAATCACTAAGTCGGTGAAGGAAAGAAATCTTCATAAATAATTAAGGTTTTGGGTTGAATTCTTATCAAGTGGACTAGTCTAGGTCCAGTATACTTGTGTATTTAAAATATGATCATGAAGGAATTTTAACAATAATATAGCTTTGTGCTAGCTTCTTTTAGTCGTACTTACATTAAAAAAATACACACAGCCGTACTAATATACTGCGTGCAGAAATTTATAATCAAATTTGGCAGTGAGCACTTGATTTATAATCAAATTTATGGATTAAAGGAAGTTAATGAAGTGTACCACTTCTAAAGTAAGGCATAATATGCGGACTGGTTGCAAGATGAACCTATATGCTTCTTGCTTTTAACAGACATCATGTCCCTCTCACCCTCTTTTAACATTAATTTATATAAAACTGAAAAGAAATTGAGAACTTGACGATATCTAGCTTAATTAGCTTCATTTGATAATTTTCAAACATAAAATAAAATTGAAGTCATGGTATATATAATTTAACAGACATATATAATTTACTAGTATATGCTAGCTAGCTTTTATTTGTAACAAGAGAGTAATAATTGAATTGTGTGACAAACAAGCTGGTTGAAGCAGATTAAGTTTGTGGGTCAGACCCGGCCTGCATGAACCGGTCGGATACCACCCAGACCAAGCCAGTTGGAGTCTTAATTGCGTTTCCACGAATAAGTACACAAAGCTGACAGCTAAAATTAAGATTTTGTGTGCACGAGAGAATCTTCACACCACTTCCTCCTCTTGTTATCATTCGTTTGACTCCTCCTATTGTATTCCTCTTTCTTCACTTCTGGAAACTACATATCACTCTCATGGTGTGTCTGTTTGGTTTTAAATTTTAAGGGAGTCAAAGTTGTTTAAGTGGAAATGATTTTGATATGTTTGAATATTTTCAAATAGAGTTGATTTTGGTTTTAGAATAGATTATACTAGCTTCAAACTAAAATTTGACAGCTTTTGTTCAATCAACACGTGTTCTCATATTTATGACTAAAATGTGTGACTTGATTAATGTCAGTTTAATATACATATTTATTTTTAATTGTTTTATCAAATCCATATCAATTACGTAAATCATTATTTCAATCGTAAAAATGATGAAGACGATTAATATTTACTATCGAAAAACGACATTAGTCATCGTTGGATTTTTAAATATTAGTCCATGATAAACCACTTATGAATATGGTCCATATTAGAATTACTCGTATATTCAAATATAAATCATTTTACATTAAATTCATTTTTAACAATAATCAATTTAACAAAATTCATAACAGATTAGAAGCTTGGGCCTTGAACATCATATTACTCACATTTCCAAATCAGATGACAAGATCACTGATTCATCCGAAACCAAAATAAAATATCTAAATGTAGTGCAGTGGATATTGAATGATGGATTGCTCGCCTCATGCCTCCTTAGAAAAATGAAAGAAGAAATTCTTAGCACGGTCCTTGGCAGGGATACAACCTACTTTATTTTGAATTCACTCCTTATACAACAATTGTCTAACATCTAAGATCATGATATCAAAACCTCCCTTAAGATCCATTGACCTACGTTTTATAAGGTTTCAGCTATTGACTCACTGACCATTTACAACGATGCACCAAACCCAATAGTGTTAATTAGGCGTGAAGGGGTTGTTCAATAGACTCACATTTATTATGAAATTGCATGAGCAAGTGTCTATAAGTTGGGACAATCCTCATCTCACCAACCAATTTTATAAAGATGAGTTAAGACATTCAAATTATGTTTTTCCTAGAAGTTCAACGATTTATCAACTCGTGTTATAAAAATGTGTAGATAATTCAAGATTAAATTGACATTAAGGGTACAAATACACGTTTATTGGCTCGAAAGACATGCTTCCAATAATCTATTTTGACAAATTAAAGCACGAGTCTTGCTAACGAGTGTCCCAAGGACATTGTTTAAGGAATCCACGAAAAGAAAATTTATCTCAAAAATACAAATCAAATATACATAAAAGTTATAATTACACTATTTTCAATATAAAAGTTTCTATAAGAATAAGAATGAGAGATGATCCCAAAATATGCATGTAAGTGCCCTAAATCAACATGCAACATCAAAACAAAAAACTAGAAAAAAAGCCAACAAACAAAACCTGCTAATTAAGAACCAACTCCATATAGCCTGCCAGATCCAAAAAGCAAAGTGACAATCACTACCTTCTATTGAAATCTTCATTACACACATTCCATGACAAATAAATCACATGACTAGACAAACCACTACTAATGCTATCATGCATATAAATGCATGTAGATGGATCAATTTAGGGGGGAAACTTTTTTTTTTAAAGAAGGGGGAAAAATTTCTAATAGTCCTTTACCTTCTTTTTTTTTTTAAATAAATTAATCGTCTTTATTTTTTTGGTTACGATCCTATAACTTTTAAAACATTTATTTATTGGTTAAAAAATGTTGATGTGTCTGTTTTATGATTGGCTTAACAACAATACTTCATATTTTACGTGGATTGATAAAACAAAAACAAAAAAGCAGGTTTTTCAAAAATCCAAGTTGATAACTAGATAGCATAGGCCGGGGTTATCAACATCTTGAAGATAAGTAGGTTTTTTTTTTTTTTTTACATTTCTTCTTCTTTTCTCCTCCCCTCCTCCTCCTCCTTAATATATTCAATTTAGTCTTAAATTCAGGTGGTACAACAATACATTGAAATATGCAGGGATTGGGGTTTGATCTTTGAATTTCTCACTTATTCATCTTAAGGGTCCGTTTGGTTCGAGAATTAGGAGGGGAGGGGAGGGAAGGGGAGGGGATGGATTTTAACGGAGGGGAGGGGAGAGGAGATATTTTAATTAAAAATGTGTTTGGTTCGCAAGGGGAGGGGAGAGATTTTAAAATTATTATACTGTTTTACCCTTAAACTTAATTAAATAAGGATAATAAAGCAACGAAACAATAACGATGTTTGTTTCAAAAAAAAAAAACAATAACGATGTAATCGATAACAACATCATGTAGATGATGGAATAATGAATTAGTAATAGGGTTGTTACAAGTAGTAAAAAAAAATTGTTACATGGAAAAGTTGTCAATAATATGGAATAAAAGTTGTTACAAGGATAATTTAACCTGATAATAATAAAAGTTGTTAAAAGATAATACAACATATAATCTAATAATAATAAATATTGTTGTAAGGATAATATTAAGATTCTAAATTAATCTAAGGATGATTTTGGCAGTGCAATAAAACTTGCTCACCTCCCCTCCCCTCTCCTCCCCTCCCCTTCTAAAAATTGAACCAAACACTTCAAATTAAAAATCTCCCCTCCCCTCCCCTCCCCTCCAAAACACTCGAATCAAACGGATGCTAAATGTGAATTTCTAACCATTAGCTACTTAACAAAAAATGCATTGTGAAACAATTTAAAATTATGTATTTGTTTAGTTCTTCTCACTTTCTCTTTACTCATCAAACACACCCTAAAACATTTGGAAGAATTTTAACAAAATTTGAAAAATCAACCTTTTTTTGTTTAGTCTTTAGGGGGAAACAGTCCCCACCCTTTGTTGATCATGTCAAAGTGTGAGCATCTAATTTGCCCACTTCAATTTTAAGGTCAGAATGTAAATCATTTACCCGACAAATAACACCGATCATACGTTAATTTCAAATTAATACAAGAAATTAACATCTTTTCAATATAGATTTTACTATACCGGACATTTCCATAACCACCTAATCCCATTTTCTTTTCCGTTTGTAATGTCTTAATTCAGGGTCCCGCTGTTTTTTTTATTCATTCAAAGAAACAGATTACTTACGTTTTTATGCCTTTACTATTAACAAATTGTAATTTCGAGTTAATTAAGCATGGCTTAATTATATCCATACCAACTTAATAATGAAAGTGGTGCAGCATGCAGTCAATTTAATTACTAATATAGTACTCTTGCTAATAACATGTAATAATAATGTTTTATGAAACACATAGTAATAACTAATGACCGTAAGTTGCACGAATATGTTGGTTTCAACCAAGCAATTAGTCTCAAGTGATTAATGAGTTCCACCACAAATTGTTCCGGTGAACATAAATTTAATCCTAGGTGAAACAATTATTGTTGAGACTGACAAACCAAATTGTTGACTAGATTGTGGAATACAAACTCTCTCTGCGTGTTTACCTGGTCTGGTCTCATATTCTTTACCATGTGTTAGCCTTTTATTTATGACATAATTAAAGTTGCCGATACTTATTTTAAGGAAAATGTTGTTTGTCGCGACAGAAAATGCAGGGAAGATTTCCCGAGCGGTTATTTACTTTGATTTATTTCCTAAATTGTACCCATGATGTCCATGTTTTCCGGCAATGAAGAAATTTAAGTGGCTAAAAGCTTCTCGTGATTCTCTCGGGATGAATTATCTCGGGATGAATAGCATTGATCTTATTTTAATTGTCGATTTCATATGTAATTCGACCTGACAACCTCTCTCTTAACAAAAAAAAAAAGTTTGCATGGCAAAGTGCTAACAAGCAGTTATAATTAAAATGTTGAAAAAGAAGGAATCAGAGATAGAATAAAATCAATACCCGTTGAAATAATATCCCAGAACCTAATTATATTCTTTTCACGGTTGCATTCATTATGGTTCCCACTTTAATTTCAGCATGTGCACTTCAGTTTTTCGGTCAATATTGGTCTTTCATGTTGAGTCATTCTCAATATGGGGATTTTTAGCAGTTCTGATTGGGATTATATATCTCTTAACATTATATGCAAATAATGCATGTACTTAAAAATTGTAAGACCAGCTTTTGGACCCCTGCATGCAAAAGTTGAGCCTCTTGGATTACTACTCTTGAATGAGGATAATATACATCAATAGCTAGCAATAGCATATAGCTTACATGCATTTACAATAGGTATACATATATAAATGATTAATCATAGAATGAGACCCGCTATCTCTCATTTTCAGACTTGATTGGTCATCTCTGTGTGGGTCAGTCAACGCTTGAATGAAAACATTACTTTACCAAAGGAATGGTTTGTATCCCATCAACAATGGTATACATACTTCATAAAAAACAAAACCAAAAATGATAAATTATACTATTCATGTTGCTTAATTTTTGGAGGTAGATGCATAAAAGAGACGGAAATGAAACATTTAACATTTAACTCATATATTAAAAAAAAATTAACTCATGTTGAAACAATGGTTTATAATATTAATGCATGGTAAGTCAATTCACTTATATATTAAACATTTAACTCATTTATAATCGATACATGAAACTAACCACTTATACTTGAACTCAAGAATTTTTCACATAAGTGTGAGTCTTCTCCATTCTTAGTTACACAGCCACTACCAACCAAAAAAGCATGAATCATGATTACACCAAAGAATTTTGATACAAAGATCCAATACCAAGCTTCATTCCTCCTCCCATGCCAAGTCCAATCAGGGCGCACCAGGAACAACAATCGATTGAGATCGCCTAGAGATCAGACACCACAACTCCTCCCAAACCTTAAAAAATCACATATATTGGTCACTCTTCTTATATATCCAATATTAAACTCATTCATAGTTTATGTAAGACTTCCCACTTACATTTGAACTCAATACAATTCCACCAAAAAAACTAGAAAATGTCTATATGTATATTGTCATTTGTTAGGTTCAAGTTTGAGTAGTTAGTCTTACACCGACTATAAATGGAGTAAATTAATGTTCGATACACACATACATATAAGAAAGATGACTCATAAATATCTAATGTCTTTTAGTTTCGGGTGGAGATGTGGTGCTCTGAAGCATAGGTACTTGTAAAATGGTGACATATCTGTATAGGATGACTTTCTCATATATTAATATGATATTATTTGTGTTTCTTTGTCATTGTAAAAGACATAGTTTTTTTTACCTTTTAAACTTTTATTGGGATGATTTTGTTGTGGATTGAAAGATTTAGCTTTTTCATGTTATATCGTATAGCAAAACTCATGTTTTTCACTGACGTATTAATTTGTACCTTTTTTTATATAAAAAAAAAAAATCGTATTTTAGTACCCATAACTATATCATACCAGGTATTGTACTCGTGCCTATGCAACATGGATGTCGTGTCTGTCTCTTTTATGAACCTAGAACTTCGGTCGGCCAATTGTTTCTCCTGGCACTCCCCCTGACTCCCCAAAACTAGTATCAGGAGCCATATATAGGATGTGAAAGACTCGTACTTGAGTGGAGGAAGATTGTTGTGTTCAAGTGTGAGTGGTTAGTCTTACATTGACTGCGAATGAGTTAGATGATTAATATATAATAAAAATGATTCATATACTTGATGCATTAACATTCTGTGTGGAGTTGTAGTGTTTTTCTCCCTTATTATCCTAAAGCATTTTCCAAGAAGTAATACTTAGCATTTTCAATTGTTAGCAAGACCCTAAAACTATAACATATTTCTCTCTTTTTTTACTCTCTGAATATTTATATGAATATCTATTGTTAACATCCAACCCCCAACTCAATTTTAAATTGTTGATTTGGGTAATTTAATTGGGTCCCTAACGATGTCGTATAATCCCAATCAAAACCGTTTTTATGCATATGCGTCCTTCTCTTAGCATGCCTCTTTTGGAATCCACGTTCATGGGAGTGCAAAAGTGAGATATTTTCCATTTCCTTTCATGTGCCTATGGTGGTGGTGGAAGGGTCCCAAAATGGGACATCCAACCCACCAACACCCATCATACAATGCAAGGTCTACTTGAAGTTGATATTTTTGCTTAACATGAATTGAGAAGATGGTAATGGAATCTTAATCTGAAGGGCAAAGGATATCTCAAAAATCTTCTAAAGCTGTCAAAGAAGATTCCTAGTTGAATTGCAAGTTTGCAACTATTGAAGACGTATAGTGGTGTGACCTCACAAAGGCTATTATTGCCAACTCTTTATTCTTTGCTTCCCATTCAAAACTTCACTTGATGTGTCCTCTACTTTAATTTTAATTTAGTGGCATATGCATTCGACACCAGATGCAACCGCAAGGTTTCAATCCGGATCAACTAATAATAAATTGGCCTCTAGCTAGTTTCGGATACTAATTAAAGTCATCAAAGTTTTTCCATGAGTTTCACTCGGTTTATATGTACATTGTATAATATATGTAGAGGTTTGGGTTTGAACTCCGAACAGCTCACTTATTCACTCTAGAACATCCACAACGGAGACATTCATTTTTTAGTACTTAAATGAGTCTCACATGTACACATTACGTATTTATAATTTTTTAATAGTAGTGCCTAATAAGTACTCAATCCCTTCAACTCAACATCTCGTTTATAATAATCTGCTTAAGATATGTGTGCGTGTTATTTTCAACACTAACTTTAATTGCTTAAAATTATCTAGTTGTCTGATCTTCAATTGATATTTATATACATAATCTTTTTTAAGGAATATACATAATTTTATTGGAAATCCTAAGATTTGGACAGTTGAACAATTGTTGGATGGAATTTAATTCTCCTCTTAAAAGTGGTTTTGAGAAAATCTTCGGAGCATTCCTACACCTTTTATGAGTGGGTATTGTAACCCTCCTTGTGTTTGCATCATTTGGTTTGTCTTAATCTTGTTCGTTACGTTGTGACAAACTAACTTTTTTGTCTAGATTGGTAGCAAAAGTATAATTTAACATTTTACCAATAAAGAGTGGGCATGATTATTTAATTTAACTAATGCAATATTTTGATTAAATAAGAAGGTATTAAATACATCTCAAAAACAGAAGATATTAAATAGGGTTAAATATTCAAATAATTCATGTGAAATACTTAGAAATACCTCATTAAAAAAACACAAATTTTACTCTTTTATATTCTTTCTATTTTGGCCCTCGTATAGCCCGGTCACATAAGAGACGTTGACGTGGCATAGAATCTTGTCATCCGCCTGCTGATAATCTTGTTGCAATATTTTTTCTTTTATATATAAGAAAGTCTTGTTGCGATTGTTAGTAGTTATTTTGTATGTTAATATTTATTTCTCAGTCTAGATTTGAATTCAGGACCTTCAACTTATTATCTTTTAGTTCAAGCTAGTTGAGTTGTCATATTAATTAACACTCTTGATCCAACATTCAACTTATGGATTATTAAATCCTAAAAAAAAAAAAAAAAAAAAAAAAAAAAAAAAAAAAACTTATGGATTATTAATGAATATGTGTACATGGAATGTAAGCATTCCTTTACCTCTTTAACACGTCAATCTCTAAACCTATTTTACTTATGAATAGAAGTGGCATTAATGATCATTTATGTGTACATGGAAAGTAAGCATTGTTTCATTCTACTCTTTTTTTTTTTTTTTTTTGGCTTTCGCACCGGTTTCCGACCCACCAACGATGGATGACTAATCCGATTCGTGCGTAGAGGCATGCGCACTGGCCAAGCATTGTTCCCCCGGGGAATCGAACCCGATATTCCCCGGGTACGTCCCTGGAAGGAGCTCATTGCCACTGTAGCCCAAGCAACTTGGTTTCATTCTACTCTTTAACACTACATTCTGTAAACCTAGTTTTCTTATCAATAAAAGTCGCATTAATTAATTATCATTTTTATTTGTGTTGAACATGCATTTGCAATGTACGAAAGTATACGGTATATGGATAAATTATTTTAAAAAAAAATTATATTTAAAATCTAATAATAATGATAATGATGAAAAATAAAAGGCTAAAACGTTTTTCCCCTCTCAATGTACCTACTTTTATTTTTAGTCTCTTTAAATATTTCTTCAAACTTTGGTTCTTCTAAATTCTCTATTACAAATTTTAATCACTAATTTACAGAAGTGCATGTCGCATATTACAAATGATTTTTCTAACTTTGGTTCTTCCAAATTCTCTATTACAAATTTTAATCACTAATTTACAGAAGTGCATGTCGCATATTACAAATGATTTTTCTAACATGTCATTTATAAAACCTTGAAATATTTAATCGTTAATAATTTAAGTAGTTAACCTTTAATAATTTATTTATTTTTCTAAAAAAAAACCTTTAATAATTTATCTATAACTTCAAATTAAAGATCAAATGGTTAAGTTATTAAATTAATGATAATTTTAAGGTCCTAACAAACAACGACATATCATTAAAAAAAAAAAAAATCACTTGGAGCGTGGAACAAGAACTTTTATAAATAATAACTGAGACTAAAGTTGGTAGTAGAAAATTTAGAGGAACCAAAGTAGGAATAAATTTTTGGACGAACAAAAACTCAAAGTTGGTATGTTTAGAGGAACTAAAAAAATATTGAATAATGTAAAAATAACATTTAATCCAAAAATAAATTATTAATATTATTTTTTTGATATCATTAAAGTAAAAATAATATTTTAAGATGGTATAAATTTATGTAATATTAAATTTAGGCTCTAACTTCTCTAAGAACAATATTTTGAATTTAAAAAAAAAATCAAAAATAAAAAAAAAAAGTTTATATTTGAAACTGAAAAATACTGATATAGACAAAAGTGTGTAAAAATAGTATTTTATATCTGTTAACCAGAAGAAGAAGAAAAAGTCTTTAATACATTGAAAGATGTAAGTAAGGATGATAAAGATAAGTGTACTCGAATCCCCAACCTATTTTAACGCTTCTAGTTTAGTCTGTGAAGTGAACACTAGGTTCTATTGTAACGTGAGTACAACGTTGGATATATATACCTGCGGTAAATTGTAAGACAGAAAAGAATGCCCTCCAAAAACTAAAACAGGCACGATGCATTCTATTAGTTTATTACTGTACACAATTTAAAGAACAAAACATCTCTATCTATGGGAGTCAATATATTCAAAATTCCTGTACTTATATAATTGCATTTTAGGTAAAAAGATTTCAGGATCCAAACATTCTTCAGAGTGAAGTTAAACATTTGTAGATATTTGTTGTCATGTAATTTTTGCTCATGTGTCAACCTCTTTACTTAACACGTTGACTCTTACCATAAAGAAACTGAATTCTCGATCTTCTTTTCAGTGACGATTTACGAAGTTAGAGAAATACAAGGAAAAAACAAAACGCTTATTCAGCGTTTGCATCTTCGACAGATTTCTTGTATTCAGGTTTCAGCTCATAAGTTCCTTGATTGGCGCCTCTTTTATTGTATACACACAATTCATTCAAGATCTCTTTCAAGAATTGCTGCAGCAGAAATAGTGGGTTAATAAGTTACCTTCAATGCATTTATATATGTATGTACACCAGAGCTGTGAGAAACCAAAATCAGAGTGTTCCAATGCGAAAATAAAATAAAATGGCCAAAAAAAAAAAAACATACCGCAGGTTGATCAGTCTCTTGAACAAGTTGCTTCAAGGCCCAGTTAGGCTGTCTTTCAAATAGTTTGAACATTATATCCTCCAGCTCTCCCCGATCTCTTCTGGTTCTCTTTGTATCAGTTTGTTTGACTGGCTGTGTCCTCTTCTTATCCTACAAGAGTTTCAGAAGAGTAAGAAAAAGCCCCACAGAATTACTCCATGCATGCACACACGCACATTTGAAGGAACAAACCTTCTCCAAGGATCAATTCCAATGAACTCTTATTGTGATTTGCATCAATTTTGTCATTGTATCATCTAATAACTACACCTGAGAATCTACTGTATCATACTAGTGTTTTAGAGTCGTGATATGAAGTTCAACTCTAACATACATTAGTGTGAAACTTCCACACCGCCAGGTACTTAATATAAGTAAAAGTTAACATGAGCAATGGATTATAACATGTAAGCAAAATAAATACCTTAAAATTGGATGAAACTAAGCCAACCATTCCAGGCATTGGCCTCATGTGCGTTCCACGGTCATCAGCAATAATCTTCCAGTTGAATCAAGGAAACCAAAGATTCAATAATTATCTTATCATAGACATATAGCAAAAACAATTAAGCGATAGTTCAATGGTAAACATGAAATGCTACCTGTACTTGACGATTTTTAATCATAGATTTCTTTGTCCTCTCCCGGCACAATTTTCCATAATCATCCATGTTTTCATGACGTGGCTTCATATCAAACTTATGCTCTACTTTCCCTTCCATTGCAACCTTGTCACCTAAAATAAAGGTAAAACTGTTACCAAACTCAAGGAAACCAAGCTTTTACTGTGATAACTGAAAGAAAATTAAGCTGTATAGAAAAGCAGCACTCGTCACTTTTTTTTAGGGTCTTGCTAACTTGTGCCCTAAGGGCACAGGATAAGAAACTAAATGTGAAAATTTAATATTGAAAATTGTGCATTAGAAATAAAAGAACATTGGTTGTGCACTTGTGATCACTAACATGTTATGAAACAATAGTTGAAATTCATAAAACAAAGGACCTTCTATGTCAGATCTACTTTTCTGAGTGTCAATTCTCAACATAAACATCACTTTCACGACAGAGAATAATTCTTCAGTTCAGAGGTTTATTTACACAATTAAAACGTGTCATGAGGAAAAAAAGGTGACCATGAAAGAAAAGGTCAAAAATTCGGGGGGGGGGGGGGGGGGGGGGATTAAAACTGCAAGAGGTTTCACTGCTACAAAGTGGCTTAATACCTTAATTTCTTATTTTAATCATGGCATTAGATCCCAGATATAAAAGCATAGTCTCCAACAATAATATCGTTGTGTAGTAGATCAAGGAGGGGCTGCTGCTACCGAAGATAATAAATACATTGCAAATAATGTTTAAACTCAAAAAGTATTGAAAAAGTAGGATATTCAACATTTAATAAAAAGTCACATCTCAAATATACAATACAATATGGCATGATATTCCATTAAGTTTCAATTATGGCAAAACAAATAGTTATTTTTATGAAAAATATCTCTGTCATAGTTGAATTGCAGCAGCTAAGTCTTGTTACCTTACCTTTGTTTTTTGAACTGCATAACAGATTTCTTACAACTTACAATTGAAATTAAAAAAGAAAAAGAAATGAAGGACCACGATATTAGATTAGAGGCAGAGTTGAAGGAACACTCTAGTGTGTACGTAAACAAATGAAAGTAGATTTTGGAGTTTAAAACAAAAAAAAATAAAAATTATTAATTACTTGGGGCTTTAACTGAACAAACATCAGCACAATATATCACTAAAACATAATATTTGAACAAACATCGGAATTCAACTTTAACAGCCACCAACTCAACATAATCAGCAATAACATAATATTTGAACCATGGTTAACTGGATCTTACAATACATGTGAGTTTTATATCGATTCGATACTAAATAAAATCCAATCGATACAAATCTCTAGCGTGTATCTACACGGAAATTTATCTCATCTTGAATTCCAATTCATTATGATGAATCGCAATTCACTGTGATGAATTGTGACCTGATTCATTCCAATGAATCACTACATAAACTTAGTGTAGCCAACCACTTTTTACTTGTCAATTTGTATAACCAACCACTTTTCTTTTGTCATTTGATATTTAACTTGAATCTTGAATTAGTTTGAGGTTCATATATGATATATTATCAGCTTATAATTTTGTTATGTTTTGCTATGTCACAAGGTTCGATTCATGAATGGAAAAAAGGTCTTCCAATTCACAATTTGAATCTAGATTTGATAACCATAATTTAAACCATAAAACTGATGAAATCATCACAAGTTTTATATTACATGTCTGCATGGTTAAACTAAATATTAAAAAATAAGTGTTATGTCGTCTACAAGATACTAGACATCTAACATGTGTGACAGTCTTGCTCCAATTATGAAATTGTAATTGATGATTAGGAACTATAACAGTGACATGCGACATTGAGCAGAGATTGCAACTCACCTTCGCTTGTCTCAGAGAAGATGCACATAGGAACGAAGTCTTTAAACATATTCAAAGAATACGTTTTTGGCATATTCACAGCTTCAGTGCCAGACATCTCCATTGTAAACTGACATAATTATGAAGGAGTTATAAATCAATGACTGTCTTAAAGCAACACAGGCAAACAATATTTAATCAGAAGCAGTTAACTATAAGCTGATGAATCTACAAGTTGAATATTTGCTCCTAGTGCACAGTCCACAAATATGAATGTCATAATAGCGCATATCATATATAATAACTAATAAGCAATCCTTTAAATATGGAAATGTTTTGATTAAGAACCTAGTAATCAATCCTGGAAAATGGCACATGGTGGTGACTGGACCCAAAATTGTTAAATCACAGTGAAACATTCAAATCGAGGGCAAAATGAGTTTTTGCATGGGCTTAAAAGTTTGTGGCAACCATGGTTATCAAATCGAGATTCAAACAATGAATCGAAAGACCTACTCTTCAAATCATTATTCAAACAAGTGAAATATGCAAAAAAACACCAGTTGGTATATTATACATGGACTTCAATAAAATTCAAGAATAGTTGCCATCTATATGAAGTGGACAAGTGGCTGTGTGCACAAAGTTCAGGGGAAAATTACAATCCATGCAATTCATCAGAATGACAATTTATTGTGTGATTCATGTAGAAAATAGATATGCACAATTTTTCATATTAATTGGGTTATGCACGATAATCTTGTTGCCGCGACTTCTGTAATTTAATGCAACGAATGCTGCTATAGGAGTCATCGCGACACAAAACAGTAATTGAAATCCAAATGAGCGGCCGAAGGCTGCAATGTTCAGCCGCAATAGCACAGCCATAGCACCATGAATAACTAGGTTTATAAATCAATTCTCATGTTTGGAACTCATTATTAAAAACAAAAAATATTTGATTTTTTGCAAATCAAATTCCATGTTTGGCTGGCGTATATTCGAGGTTAATGGAATCCAATTAACTCGACAATTTACTTTATTACCCTTGGTCAGAAATCGAATATACAGAATAAAACTGAAATTTAACAAGAGTATAGCTCCTTTTTTTTTTTTTTTTTTTTAAACTTGATATCCAACCCAGGGACCGATTAATCCGGAAAACCAATTCCACCGTCCCAATTGAGGCATAGCAAAGCTCCATATGGACTGGTCCAACACAAGAACTGTTGGCTCCTGGAGGATTCAAACTGAGACCTAGAGAGGAGCACAGTTCTAGGTCTCAAGACTTAACCAAAATTGCAATTGCATAGGATTTTGACAAAATGTAACAGAAAATGATTAATAACAAAAAAACCAAATAGTTGAAAATCTATATTCCTGAATGATTAATTAATTAATTAATTAATTAGGTATACAACAAATCGACCTAAACAGCATAAAATCAAAGTATAATAATACAATTAACATCAAAGTCCTACAATCTAATCTAACAAGTAGAAAGTGATTAAACCAAAATCAGGGATAGTGAAAGAGAAGAATGAGAAGAAGAAAAAGAACCTGAAGATGAGCAGGATCGTCTTCAGGAAGAAGAGGATCAATGGAAAAAACGACTTTAGAAAGAGGTTGGGAAGGTGGATGATTCTGCCATGATTTAGCAACAGCAACAGGACACTTCATAAGCCACACAGATCTCTCTGCCTTCGATGTCTCCAAGTTTGAACCACCGCTACTCCCACCGTAACTGTTTTCATCTTCCATCTTGATTCTTGATCGATCTTCTCGTTCTCCTTCACCTACTCCCTATGTTCGTTCGTTCGTGTCTGATAGTGTTTTTCTTCCTAGTCAATTTTATTTGACTTCAATTCCTTCAAACTATAATGGTTTTTTGGGCTAATGTAGTAAGGAAAAAAGGATTTTGCTTTCCACACGTTCAATTTTTCTGATACAGCCCCCTAATAATTGTACTCTATATCTTTTTCTTTTTTTTAAAGAGAATCGGTAATTTGGTTCCTTAAAATTAATTGGATGCCAATTAATTTAATTTTTTTTTAATTTTCCACCATAATTTTACAGTTTTATATGTGTTTAACTTGATAACAAAAGACTATGCAATATTTGATGGGTCAATTAAATTGATTTATACCACTCTTTTAATTTAAAAGACTAGATTATAAGTTAAGAAATTTAAGTTTTTTTTTTTTGACAAAAAAGTTTAAGATCTTGTTGTCCACAAGTTCTAGCTCTGCTGACAAAAATTAGTAGGTCGAACACCGTGATCAGGGTAGTTCAGTTTGTAAGGACATTGTGATATGTAAGAGTCGACTTTCGAACTCAAAATTCTTCAAATATTCATGGTGAATTTCTCGTCACTAGAAATAAAATAAAATGAAAAAAAAATACAAGGAAGAATGCATTTTTAGGGACAATAAAATAGTATTTCTGACATTTTTTAATTTTTAAAAAAAATCTATTTTAAAAAATTGTGAGGACAATGTTGAATCTATATTATTTTATATTTATTGGTTGAAGTGAAAATAAAAAATAGGAAATATGGTAAGTAAACAGCTGCTAAGGGTTTAAGGCTTTACTTGGCCATATCAAAATGTTAGATTGCAGTAGATAGTTTATAGTGTATAAGTGTTTGACAAATTATATATATATATATATATTTGAAGGGAAGTGTTTGATAATTGTCATTCTCTGATGAGCTTATTGCATTTATTGATATTTTTTTTCAAGTAGTGTTTGAATTTATAGTTTATAGTGTAGTATTATTTTATCTCGGATTTGTACCATTATTATCATAATTGCAAAAATTTGATGATAAATTTGTTTTTTAAATAAAGAAACAATTTTTTAGGAGTGGTAGCATTTCTCATCAATAAAGAAACAATTTTTTAAATTAATTTTAAAGAATTTATTGTAACGTGTATTAAGATGAGTAGTAGCATTTCTCATTAATAATAAAGAAACATAAATTTCTACCCAAAAGAAGAAGAAAAAAACAAAATTAATTTTCTAAAACATATTATACTATACATAAGTTTATACTAGTGAAATTGTATACATTAGATGTCTTTCCTACTCTTAAAACACCTTATGTGAGTGGCATGTAGGGTTGCTTAGTTAGCTTCCTATATGTGGCATGTTCTAGAGTTAAAAAATTGCTATTTTCGTCTATAAATTATGTGGTATTTAGCAACTACAGTCCACCCTCGTCATTAAGGGATGTAAATGAAAATGGGTAGAACTTGTATCCATCTCCCTTATAAAACTTGTTCTGGAACTCTACCCAATGAAGTCTCAAAGCATGCAAGAACGCACTTAGACTTTCCATTACTAGTAATACACCAACAGTTGCACATATAAAAACAATAATGCCAACAATGAGAACAATGGTGTTGTTATACCTACATCAGTCACACAAATACATCAAATAACTTTTCAAATAACATTCACTTGCATAACACATCTACAATTACTTACCCCCATGCGAGAAGCAAAACTTTGTCGTAGAAAACGCTTGACAACTCTGAATGAGCTAAACTAAACATGACCAAAAAACACCAAAGAAAAATATGAATGATAGGTTATGATGCATTTAAAATAAAAAAGATATAACTTCAAGGTACATCAATAGAAGTTTGAATCAAATATTTTGAGAAACATGTAGATGCAACTAATACATGGGCAGAAAATAAAGCACATAATGACATCCCAAACTTTCAACTACTTACCTGAGGGCCCATAAACGAAGATAGGAAGCTGTATTAGACACAGCTCCAAGCACAAATTCTATTGTATGTATAAGTTGGTGCACAAAAACCTCGCTGAAATCAAACTCCTCATGGTTTTTGTGAATACCACGTGACTCTGGTTCAAGAGGATCATCCCCATTGTAGATCAAAGAGTAGGATTGACTTTTATGCCTCTGAGTAATCAAGGTAATAAAAATTAGAGTCAGGGTTTAATGGCAACAAATAAAAACAAATTTAAAATAATAGCTTAGAGTATACTTCTTGATGTTGTTTCTTCAAGAGAAAGGGCTTTGGTAATAACATCCATGGTACTGAAATGAGTGCCAACAATAGTAATATAACCTAACAAATTTAATAGTACACAATTTAGATGTGGCATATATTTAGTATCACTAAGCAATTGTGTATCTAAATAAAATATGAAATTTCTTACTTGAAAGAACTTTTGGCCAACAAAGAGCTGGTTTTCACCCAAATCATCTGTTGGACTTAGAAACATGTATATCATCACATGATACAAGTCAGCCTGTGATCCAGTGCACCATTTTACAATTATGAGGAGTGAAAGATAGCCAAATAGGCTGTTCAAGAATACAATTTGGGGAACAAATTGGTGCCTGAAGCAATATAGGTAATTAGTCAAATAAAAAGATGAATAACATTCCACATTCAACTAATTAAAGTTATTTTATGATATTACCATATGTTTATGTTGTTTTCAAAGTATTTGGCATTATAGTAACTCAATATGATTCCAAGATTCATTTGGGATACCCCCAATAGAATTGACATCTTCATTTTAAGCGAGTTAAGAAATGGAAGTTCACTCCGTGTGCCATGCCATTTAGGATCTACGCCAAATGGATAAGTGTCGCGCACTTTTACCAAACCTATTGTAGTAGCATCCCTGAAAAAAGGATAATAAATATGATACTCGTATATAACATGGCCAAATAGGCAGATACTCGTAAATCAAAACCACCTGCATGTAGGATCGCGACATCCATAGGCAGATTGTCCAAATAGTTCAAACGGAATGGAGAAGAATTCATTATATATTAACCCAGTGTAGATTGAGAAAAGTGCCATCATCATAATAATATATCTCCCCCCAAAAACCATTTCTAATATGTCTCCAAGTTTCTGCAATTAACAACATCAAATAAAACTACAGTTGGACCAATAAACTAGAAAATATTCAGAGTGAAAATAAAACATTACTAGTTCAGTACCTGACCATAAAACTTTTTTTCATTGATTATGAAATAGAAAGTTGCCAATAATAAGCATATGCCATGACCCCAATCACCAAACATTACAGCGAAAAGGAAAGGAAACGTGATGATTGTGTACACACCAGGATTTGCTTCCTGGTACTTGGCAATTCTGTCAAGTATTGACAGTTAATTTTTTGAGCTCTAGGCTTATGACCCATACATGAAGATGCAACAATGAAACTTATAGAAATAGAATATAAAATATAGTGATACTAGAACCATAAACCATAATTTAAAACTAAAGGAATGCAGAGATAATGTAAAAAATGGCATGAAAAATTTGGTTTAAACATTGTGTAACTTACCCATATGCGTCTACAATTTCTTGAAAAGAAGAAGTAAAAATGTTAGTGCAAAAATAGGTGGGTGGTAACTCATTTGTCTGCAAAACCTGAACTATTGCCTCTACTTGAGAGTTACAGTCCACGGTTGCTCGCATCAATACTTTTTGAATCTGCATAGATAGGAGAGATGTTAAAAATTAAAATCTATATAGATTTAGATTTTAGACAGATCTTATCAAAAATTTAATTCACATTTCAAGGAAAAACCTGGCTTGTTGCAAAAACAGGACACCAGCCTTCTGCAAGGAGACATTTCTTTGTCACATTAATGTTTAGCATATTTAGAATGTGATAAATGGACTTTTCCTTTTGCAACTATTGATGAAAATTAATGAAACAAAATATCAGCTTCAAAATGAAAATTAATTGCATAATCTAGCAGTAAAACTTAAAAAGAGAGACATATATAGTTATAAACTATGCATGGCTTTTAGCAGTAAGTTATAAATACAAAATTGCAATTGTCAAACAAACCAGAAGATTCCACTGCTCAAATTGATATCCAATTGTTTGCAACAAATTGCTTCGATGATGCAAACCTACATCAATGGTTGTCTTTAATTCTACAATTCTTTCGGAAACCTGGAAATTTCATAATGGGAAATAATTATTTGTTTGTGAAATATCCACATTCATACTATGTAGAATATATAGCTATCAGTTGAGCTCAATTGCAGGCAAAGCAAAAACCAAGGATAATATTTTGTCTACCTCTGTCATCATCTGAAATTGTTTACTCAAGTCATCTGAGAAGGGATAACGATTTGCTCCAAAAGCATCACAAATTTTGTTAATTTTACTTTTAATTCTCTCTCCCGAATAAAATATAATAAATACATTTTTATGAACCTGTAAAAGGTAGAAGATTAATAAAGTATTAGTGTCTGATGAGCATAGAAGAGTAAATAGTTCAAGAGTAACCTTCTCTCCTGACAAAGGATCTAGAACATGATGTTCAACCACAGCCTGCTTCAGAAAAACATTTCCCCTAGTAGCACGAAATAGAATTCTTTCGAAAGGAATTGATTTTTCCCTAGTAACAAGACCGGTTATAAACCCCAATTTTATCTGCTTTACTGAATATGCCGTTGTCTCCTACAAGTCAAAATTTATAAGCATCATCAACAAATGACATGGAACTAAACTTATGAAAATAAACTACAAAGTTTTAGGGTATACATGTTCCATTAATAATGGACAGTCAATAGACCCTTCAAAAGTTGGTTGAACTTCAAGCTCTCTCTGGCGGGTTGCGGCACTGATTTGTGCTGAAGAGAAAAACTCCCCAACCTAAAATGGTAAAAACAAATAAGGAATTATAAGCTTGAATCTAATTGTCTTCTCTAACCTATATAAGGGGAAAGACCAAGCTATATGGTTAATTATACCTTCTCTAAAACAAGCTTGTACTCTATAAGTTCATTATAAGTGTGCTGCAACTTCTCATTGTTTGAATTAATCTCAATTAGCTCGGCTTCAAGTTCTGCTAGTTTAACCTATATCCGTGAAGAAAAATTGTGTTACATGGGAATGCTCTCTTTACCGGTAGAAAAGATATGAAAATTTTAAAAACACCTGACAACCTCCAAATTTTCTAGATCAATAGAACCATCTCTCGTTGACCATGTTGATGGAGATATATTTGCCTTTTTCATTTGCTCCTTAAATAAACGCAACTTACGCGACATTTCCCCACATCTTTTAACCTATTTGATAAAACGGTAAGCTTTCCAATCTAGTCTAGTAAATCAGTTATGTAAAATGTCTCATAATAAAATTGTTAGCAGAATTAGATTTCATGATATAATGATAGATCTCGGTCAAATTTCCAAATGAAAATCAAAAGAAGCATTTAATTGTTTTGGAGTTCAATACACAATCAATTGAAATTGAAGAGTCTGAACCTTTTTAAATGCAACTATGCATACATCGATGTTATAGGTACCTGTGAAGCATAGGTCTGTTGGAATGGGCTTTTATCTTCATTAAGCTGAAGAATTGATTTAAACAAGATTTATCAATGTAGTATATAAATAATGTAATTCAGATAGATGAAGAACATCTCAACATTATTGAAAATGTAGTCCGAAGCGTCATAAAGAATACAAAGTGAGAAGGACACAGATTGGTAATTAAAGGAGCCATACATCTTTGAACTGAAAAAGGCCGAGATCGCCAAGGTAAGAGATGGATCGATGAGCCGATTCAATTGGAATAATCAATTGAACAAGTTGCATAGGCTCTGATCGCAAAAGATCCATTGTGGGAGAATAATAACGTTAACTTTGAATTTGGATTTTAAAATTGGAATGAATAAGGGAAGAATGCATGTCCTGAATATGCTATCAACTCAAATCATGCAAGTACTTCCATCTTGCGGCATAAAATGTTTCTTTTTCCGACGAATGCTCACAAACACATTTTTTTTATAATAGTAACAATAATTTTTATTTAATTCATAGTTTATAACCAATAATTCTCACATGCGTTTTTTGAAGGTATTAATACTCACATGCTTATTTCACCCCACATTTAAAAAAAAAAAATTACATATGATAAAAAATGTGTTTTTGTTCGGAAGTAAACATTCAAAGGAAGAAAAAATGTGCTTTTTAAGTGTGAAAAAATAATATATTAGGGGTGAAAAATGTTGCACCCCGTCACTTATATGCAATCCTTATTCATAATATCCAAAATTTGATAAGAAGTTATGATATCTTAGAAAGCGAACCTTTAGACAATGACTTTATGTCTACCAATGTTTTAGCTCAATATGCATGTGTAGATTCAAATAACTTTGGTTAGAAAACTTCTCTGGTCTAATCGTTAAGGTCCTTCCATGATGTGCTATTTTATTTGTAAAATCTAAGCCTTGTAAAAGTAAGGGAAAACATTCAAATTTTCTAAGCCGCATTTCTAAAATGTTCAATAGGGTCACTTTAATTAATAAAAAAAATCCCGTTTGATTTTTTTGTTTTTAAATGTTAAGGTCCATAATTTTTTTTTTTTTTTGAGCAAAGGTCCATAATTTTAGTAAAACGTTGTAGGAGAGTAAATCCAAAAGATTCCATTTGTTTAAAAGATTTCCCTTCTAATTTTACATTGTTAGATAAAATTCTATTGAATTTTACAAAAGACTTACATGTTAATGACATTTCATTTAAGCCTACACGCATGTTGAGTTGGTCATGTTCATAAGAGACATATTTTGAGAGAGGTCAACCAATGAAAATATTACATGGTAAAGTTGGGAGCATCCAATGTTTTTCCAAATAACCCAATGGCCTCAACAATTAATATCTCAATTGTTTGTTGATGTGTTGTTAGGTATGTCAATCTATATATGTGTAGGATCCATTTGATGGCTATGATAGAGATATAATATGATAAATATATTATATGGTATTTTAATCTTCCGTTTGATACACCAATAAGATAGGATAAAATCTCTCTCTCTCCACCAATAAGATAGGATAAAATCTCTCTCTCTCTCTCTCTCTCTCTCTCTCTCTCTCTCTCTCTCTCTCTACTTTTTGTACTGTCTGAGGCTGACAAGTGCAGGAAGTGGTCGTCGATGCACATGTCATGACAATGAGTGGCTCTTGACAGCTTTTAGGCAAACCGAATCCACATCTAAATGAGAAGCAACCACCCTAATAGCTAGTTGCTTTGTCGTTCTTGCGTTTGTTGTCGAATCATTTTGTGTTTCTTAAAAAAAAAGTTTCACTTTATTTTGATTCATTGTCTTCCTCGACAAACTCTTAATATCACCGGTAATAGATGCCCTCAAGTTTTGGTTGTTTGACAAAAATTGTGTTGGTTGACAAAAACATATTCAAAATCGAACTCTAATAAATTTTAGTAAAATAGTATATATTCAAAATCGAACTCTAATAAATTTTAGTAAAATAGTATATTTTGTATAATAAAAAAGGAAAATGTGTGATAATATTTTAAAAATGGTAAGGTTGATCCGCCCTTAAATCTTTTTTGGAGGTCTGCATTAGATGCATGCACCTAAAATAATTTATCAAAGTTATTTTATTTTAAAGTGCATTTTTAACCTTCTTTAAATGTAAAATTCATTTTTAAATTTTATAACCACTTTTAATTAGTAAAATCATGTTTAATTTTTCGACCCTTTTTAAGAGAGAATTCTTCGAGACATTAAAATTAAGTAAGGATCGACCTAAAATTTTAACATAATATGCTACTTTCATTTAGTACTAGACCATTGACCCGTGCTCCGCACGGGTCCTACCGACTAAAATATGTACGAATAAGTTATATCATAATAAATAATAAAAAAAATATGAAATATTCACATGATAAAAATGTATTACATTAATCATTTTTTTTGAGGGATGTATTACATTAATCATATCATCTTGACATTAATATAGTTTGAAAACCGTACATTTTACATTATTTATCATACATTACGAAATACAATAAAAACGACATTTGAAGTGACATTAGTATTTTCACATTCATCATTGGTTATCATCAACCCTTTTTTTTTTTTTTTTTTACATTCAACTCATCTCTTAAAGTACCTCTTGTTAATAGTCATTACAAATAAAACAAACAAAAATTGACTCCTTTGAAACTTGATTCAAGCCTTACACCAATTCCATATTAAGTTTGTGCTTGTATGGCAAGAGTTTGCAATTCCCCTCATTAAATCCTACCATGACATTATCTAGCTTATATGTTCCTCCTTCTTCAATCATTCCTTGAATCGTTGGCACCAGGAACTTATGAACAGTGGCATGGATCCGTCCTCGCTAAACAAAAAATAACATGTCATTAACATAAACCATAGTATATGTTATCGTAGTGGCAACTTGAAAAAAAGATCATTTATTTATACAATCGATTTATATAATATACCTTCTCATCAACCAATATTTTGTTCATGAAGATGATATCGTATGGATTTTCCTTATCACGGATCAACTATATATGGGCCACACGGACAATCAACTTCAAATCCTTCTTTCCACCTGTCACAGCTGAAATGGGGGTGAAAATGTTTGCCATATTAGCAAGTGCAAGAAAGAGTTATATTTGCTTAAAGTCGAGAATGGTTCTATTAGCACAACTAAGCGGTATTTAAATAGGTAATTGACAATTCTCTTCGTTAGTTTCAAATGTGATTAATCATAGTCTTCTATTGGTAATAATTACTATTCAAAAGTTTTTAATTGCCATTAACACTACGTCATAATTACTATTCAAAATCGAATCAACCTTGATACGTGTTATTTTTTGAAATAAGTACGTCATAATTGCTTTTAATAGGTAGTAATTGGTAGAGTGGTTAGTGCATAATGCATAAAAGCAATTAAAAGTAATTCATATACGAAAATATGCGACTTTCAAATTTTTAATTGTCATTAACGACGTTTTCAAGCTATTAACTACGTTCTTAATTGTCTTTAACAGTACGTAATAATTACTATTCAAAATCGAATCAACCTTGATACGTGTTAATTTTTGAAATAAGTACGTAGTTAATTGCTTTTAATAGGTAGTAATCGGTAGAGTGATTGGTGCATAATGCATAAAAGCAATTAAAAGTAATTCTTATACAAAAATATGCGACTTAAAAGTTTTTAATTGTCATTAACGACGTTTTCAAGCCATTAACTACGTTCTTAATTGCCATTAACAGTACATAATAATTAATATTCAAAATCGAATCAACCTTGATACGTGTTAATATTTGAAATAAGTAGGTCATACTTGCTTTTAATAGATAGTAATTGGTAGAGAGATTAGTGCACACTTTAGTGGTAAAATTCGAGGGAAATTTCACCTTGAAACGCATATCTTCATATCACTCTATATCGGATAGCACATTATAGTGTAAAAAATGCATGCGTGAAACATTGAAATGTCAGTAGAATAATTTGATAGGAATTAGTGTATGCGTGAAACATTTTCAATTGCCACTTTCTAAGGGATGTTTATGTTATTTCTGATTAGCAATTAGTGTAGGGGAATTAGTTATTTCTGATTAGCAATTAGTGTAGGGGAATGTTGACCGACTTGATTAGGCTTTAATATGTATTCAATTGCATTAACGAAGTGAGAGAACTTTTTTCAAGTTTGAATAAACGGATGTGATCAAGTGCTTGAACGGATGAGATTACTCGAGCAATTAGTACATGTTTAGGAGGGAAAAAAGCTAGGAAATTAGGGCAAAGTAAGGAGGATTAGGGCAAACATGATAGCCAAGCAAGTCTAGCTTTTATAATAAAGGATGAGTGACAAAAAATAGCATCTCAAAATTTTAACGATATTAATTAATTTTCTCCTAAAAAAATTGATAGTGATTAATTTAAACTATTTAAATGTAAAGTATAATTGAAGTATGTGAAGACATTATATTAAAAATCTGAAAATAAAAGATGCTCTACGTATTTAAAAATTATTCTTATGTCAATATTTACATTATTAAATATTGACAACAGAAAATCCAAAGAAAATAAATAAATAAGCATACAAAATAATATGTTAATTTGTAGTTTCTTAAAAATATTTACAAATTTTTAACTGAAAATGTTAATAACTAATTTTTTGTCACTAACTGTAAAAAAAATGTTGTTAAATCCTTTTGTGGGTTTACCAGCTTATGCCCATTCATTACCTTATTTAGCAATTATTTAATTATTTTTCACATTAGTAAGCGTTTGTTTGATTTGATTTTTAGAAAGTAAAAATGTTTTAGTTTCTCCCTATTGTAAAAACTGGTTTTTCATCGTAATTGATTTGACTTTTTAGAATTGCTTTCATCTTTCCAAAGAATTTCTCATTAACTTTGAGTCGATGAATCAATTCTATATTGAACTCTCATTAACTTTTTGCATTGTTATCTTTAATTATCATTCAAAAACAATTTTGATCAAAACTATTCCAACATTATGTTTAATCAATCTGCATTATTGCATCAAAACATAAATCAATATCAATTATGTTAAACTCATTTCTAACAAAATTATCAATTTTATACATTCAATTAATTCTGTACACGGCGGAACCAAACACATTATTGAAAGATGATTACTTTTTTTTTTGTTTTTGAGCAAATTGAGCGATGATTTCTTAAACTAGCTTTACTTTGTTTTCTTCTTTCTTTCTATTCTCTCGATGCATGTGGCAAACAGAAGTGACTAGACTTAAGCTACAATTATAGATTCAACTCCTTTTCTATCCCCTATCAGCCTATCCGCATATGTGTCCTCCAAAAAGTATAAAATCCAGTCAACTTCAATCTTCGGTTCATAGCAGAAGAATATTTAATACATTTAATTTCCTTGATATGGAATATAGTTAGGTTATGCAACATTAACTCAATTTAAAAAAAAACAAATATTTCAAGAGGAATATATAGAAGGGTATGAGAATTGAAAAAAAGAGGTTATGAATGAATAAATAAATAAATAAATAATACAAAAGAAAGAATGGGTGAAAGAGAAGGAGAGTGGTATGTCTTAATCAAATGAAGGTTATGTAGCACATGCAATGCGCCAGTTATTACAAATGTAGGGAAATTTTCGGTTGAGTTTCTGATTCTTCCATATGCACTAAAACAAGCAATCTATGAATTGTGTATCATTAGCCCTATTGTATGCTATGTACCTTAACCTATATCATTGGGGGCAGTACATACTTATAGAAACATTATACATCACATATATTTACGCACATACCTTTAGAAGCATTTAACATTATGAACCAAAGAAAATCACTTTTCCAACTCAAGTATATAGAAGTGACATCCGCAGATCATGGGTGTCTATTCCAGTGGCTAATTTTATTGGTTTTTCAGAGAAGTAGTTGGTCTAAATGCTAGTTGCAATTCTCCATTTATACGTATATGCAGAAGATATATGGATGAAAAGAGAAGGAAAAAGGTATAGAAAGTGAGGTGATCAGCCATAACTATCCAGTGGTTTTTTACTTTGATTTAGAGACTGAACTTAACTGCTGAATTAGGTACCAATTGGAAATGCATGGAGACAAGCAAAAGAAAGAGATGGACCATCATCGTGTAAATAGTATAATAGTTTTTTTTTTAATAAATCATACAAACTGATAGGAAGAAAAAAGCTTATAAAGTTCTAACTGAACCAAACAAAACAAAACAAACTTACACCTAGTTCAATTTGGGTTTGGCAAGCAAACAAATAGGCAGAAGAAAGAGGCATATCTAGTTAACTACCAACCATGGTTTTAAATTAAATAAATTCTTAGATGGTCTAAAGCTTGGTTAGGTACCGGTATATGGCAAATAAAACTCGTATAAAATTTAATTTAATTTAATTTTGAAATAAATTAAAATAAATACATGATTTATCATTGAATAATTGGATGATGAGTCTATGCTCAAGCAAATTCAATGGATACCATTGTATTCAGCTTTAAATTACTCTATATATGCAGCGGAAATTGTGAAAGCATTATAAAATATCTTGAGGTCTAGGCAAATATCAAAAAATACTAAAATCTAAAATGAAATCAAATTAATAATATCATCCAACAGCAAAACTTCTTAAACATGCATGATTTATAATATTGCATTGCATACTTATTCACAATTATTACATGTTGTTTATAGCCAAGGAAAACACAAAACAAGCATGAAAATCTGAATTAACATTCCATAACACAACAAATTACATCGTAATCCACTTTAATTTCATGCACCACCAGAATCATTAATCATTTTTAAAGTTCATAACTTTTCCATCTAAATACATAAGCTTATGTTACAATCAAAATCACTAGCACTAAAGTCCTAACAAGCTAGAGACCGTGAGAAAATGAAATGTGCAAGGATTAAACAATACACGGTTCCAATTATATATGATTCAAATATAGATAGACTAACACACGTATTAATTAGGATGTTGGGGGTGGAAAAATTGTGTACCAGCTGCCATGAAAGCATTGAGCGGAGCTGAGTAAAGGGAAGGGTCGAATGGGATACCGCTGGTTGTAGCTGTAGTTGCTGTTGCAGTCATGAAATCAAGTTGTTGAGGTTGATGATGACCTCCACCAGAAGAACCTTCAATAGGTGCAATACTGGTGTAAAGATTTGGAGGACCTTGATCATAGAGAATTCCTTTGAAAACATGCCCTCCTATGTTCACAGCCGTTTGATACGCGCATTGCTCATGATCTGGACCGTCCAATGAACTCACTCTCACACACCGAAACGTTACTCCTGGAGAACTCACCTCTGGTGGGAATTGTCCCAACTCCAACCCTAAGTAGCAGTCAAGAAAATTCAATCAAAAAAAGTAATTCATTCATGAAAAGCTAGATATAGTTGTCCTCTATTAGTATTTCCATCATTATAACTATAAAAAAACAAAAATGGAAAAAAAAATAGCATTGTCTAAACCAATAATTTGATGAGTTCGTCAGTTTTACTTAAAAACAGTGATGGAGAATGGAAAAGAAGATAGCGAGGGACACAGAAAACAGTAACAAGTTATGATGGATAACCGTGGATCCAATCCAAGTGGGGTTCCATATTCAAAATCATCGTATACTAGTTAAGGTCTAGTCATATAGAGGACTACATACATAGATCTCAATGCATTTTTTCATTAGCAGGAATATCAATTAATGTATAGCTGAAAATTCTTCATGGACCTATATATACATCAATCATGAAGCAAAGTATTATATTAAAATCTAATTAAGTTAAAAAAGTTAGCTATTCATTTTGTAATTATTGAAAAACTATATCTTATCCTATATATGTATGTATGTATGTATAGCTAGCTAGGGTACAAAACATTACATTACATTACAATAATTATATACCTGTGGTAGGGATGGGTGGTTGAGGGCAAGGAAGAGAGGTAGCACCTTGATTAATTTCTGTGTGTCGTTTGTAATTGTCTCCATGATCTCGACGACGAAACGGTAACGCAGAGAGATGTTGTTGTCGTTCACGGCGTTTAGCAGCTGGAACCCAAGTACTCTTAACATGTGTTTGACACTGAAACCCTCGACTCTTACAACAAGTTCTGCATCTTAGATGTATACAATCTTTCTTTGCTTGATTACCACAGTCCTGACAATTCATTCCTCCACTACGCCTCATTATACCAAATCTTCTTTCACACTCATCAAACGAAGAATTTCTGCTACTACTACTATGACCCGCTCCAAACGCATTGTAAATGTTCAAGCTTTGTTGTGGCCATATCTCTAACCCTTTGTTGTTATAGATCTCCTCGTTTCTTAACAATAATTCTTTATTACTATAATAATCTAATTTATCTTCTTTTTTATCTTCCTTTATACCTAGACAAAATAACCCAGCCATTTGTTGCAGTACTCAACAATATTATATCATCCATAGTAGAAACTTAAACCTATTAATGGATCGGTTTGATCAATATATTGCTTAATAATTTTGACTCAAAAAATCTTCTACTCTTAGGAGGAAGGGTTTTGGTGGGGTGTCTCTCAAGTATGATCTTCTAGACTAGTTTTTGCAGCTTTTGAAGAGAAAAACTGTTTCTTAATTAACCAAAAAAAGAAATTAGAAAAACAGAAAAATTTGAAAATAAAATAAAAATGACTAAATACATTAAAAGAAGGCAGAAATTATGGCACGGAATGAGTTCCTCTGCAACGCCGTCAATGGTAACTGCACCCATCAACTTTACTGTGTAAGCCTCATTTTATGTTTGTAGTTACTGTAGTAAAGTACTGTAGAGGAATTATTCAGACTGTAATTATTTACTATATTTTTTTGCTATGGTGGTTTTCTCACTTACACAGAGAGAGAGATAATTAATGATGATATGATATGATATCATATGAGTGTGAGTGTGTGAGTGAAAAAGAAAGAGTGCGTGTGGGGGACATGAAAATCTATTATCTATCACTAGGGAACTTGTCTACAGTTCTCTTCGTCTAGGATGAGTGAATAACAGTCGTGTGCGTTGACCATCCAACGGACAATGTTACTCCACGTGTTACATCACCTTTTTCTTATTCGTCCTTGCACCGGAAAACCCGGTTGTACTTTCCTTGACCGTCTCCGTAATAATTTCAAACTAGATTAATTCCAATTTTTTACGTCTATGAATATGAAATGTGGAAATCTAATACCGTAGTAGCAGTGACTCGTGAGTGCAACACTACTCATACTCAACAACATGCATCTATACGTTGCTCCTTTCATCTATATGAAATGTGATCAAACATATACGTCTCCATCATAATAGAACATTTTTTTACTTTATCACGTAACCCAAATCCGACGGCTATCGTTACACAGGGCCGGCCCATAGGCCGTCGAGGCTGGGCTATGGCACTGGGCCTCAGTTTTTTTGGGGCCCAAAACAAATTATTTTTATTTGTAGGCCACTAAATTAATTGTTATATAGATGTTGAAAAGCGAAATTTTACAAACAGATCATGTTGTCTCAGTGGCGCGGCTGCTGGCTTATGTGTGCATGGTCTCTCTTCAAGTCCCACTGGAGTATGTTTTTTAATAAATTTTTATAGTGCCTTATTTAATTTTTTTTGGGGCCCAAAATTTAAATTTTTTTACATTCTTTAAAAGATTAAAACCGGGCCTACGATTTTGTTGAGACGGCCCTGTCGTTACTCACTCATGTCTCTTAAACTAGTCCAAGTATGATTTTCTTAACCGAGATTTGAAGAGAACCGATATGATATGAGCTGATCGAGGAGGTTGATCGAACTGGAGCTGTGATCCATTGAGTAGTATCAGGCATAGTTTTCAGACTCGGCTCGGACCGGCCGGTTGGACCGTGAACCGGTGGGTAAACCGGTTCGAGCCAACTTTTGGATCGGCCATGCAGTTAACTCGGTCAAAACCGGTAAAAACCGGTGACTCGGCCGAGTCATGGGTCAGACTGGTTCTTCTTCTTCTTCTTTTTTTTTTTTTTACTTAACTGAAATGAAAAACGACGTCGTTTTGAGGATTGGCAATTAAAAAAAATAAAACGTAAAACCTAGTTCCTCATTTTCATTCACTTCAGATCACAGAAGAGAAGCACACAGAGAAGAACAAGAGAGCACAGAGAGAAGAGAAGAGAAGCGACCGAGAACGTCATCCTCCACGCCATCACCGTCGCCGCCGCTTGTCTCCACGTCGCCGTCGCCATCGCTCCACTCCCTGTTTCTCAAATACGTGAAAACAAACTTTTTTTTCTTCAGATTGTTCTTCTTTGCTTCTTTTTTGAAGAAATTGAATCTGATGTTATAATGTTGATATATGATTGTTAATCTGATGTTGTTATTACGTGAAAACAAATCTTTGGGTCTGATTGTTTCATAATTTCATGTTATAATGTTGATATATGATTGTTAATCTGATGTTGTTTTTTTTTGTTGAAGAAATTGAATCTGATGTTGTTATTATGTGATCGATCTTCTGTTATTATGTATGTGATCTGCTTCTGTTGTTGTTGTTTCACACACAAAAGTAAATGTAAATGTCTCTGCTTCTGTTGTTATTGTGTATGTCTTTGATTGTTTCATTTAGTCAGTTTTGTAAATGTTAAATTAAATGTCTCTGATTATGTATGTATATGTATTTGTGATTAGCTATGGCCTCTTCTGAAGCATCAACACAACCATGAATTTGAGTTATGACTATGTTTTGAATTTGAGTAATTAGCCTATGAAATTATTATTGTTGGATAGTTTTTATCTTATTTTACAGGGGTCATTATTTTAGTTTCTAAAGTGACCGAGTCACTGATTCAATCCGAGTTAATCCGGTTAAATAACTATATAAATTTAATCTAAGGACCGAGTTATCTAACCGAGTCATCCGAGTGGTTCCGGTTCAGTCATGCGGTTCGACCAACGACTCAGTGGTTCGACCATTGACCCAGTGACCCAGTACCCCCACCGAGTCGATGACCGAGCCGAGTTTTAAAACTATGGTATCAGGGTTGATTTTGTGAAAGTAAAACAAAGTCCTTTGCACATAGCCTCAAAATTACATGACCTTCAAATTTGCAAAAAAAAAAAAAAAAACCAAACAAAAAAATCTATCAACAAATAAATATGTATCTGGAAGGCAACACTTTTGCATCAATTGTTCGTATTTGTCGATATGTAAATATCTGGAAGGCAACACTTTTGTTTGCATCAATTGTTTGTAGGTAGTAAATGATTACATGTTGTTCGTATTTGTCGATATGTAAATCTGGAAGGCAACACTTTTGTTTGCATCAATTGTTTGTAGGTAGTAAATGATTACATGTTGTTCGTATTTGTCGATATGTAAATATCTGGAAGGCAACACTTTTGTTTGCATCAATTGTTCGTAGGTAGTAAATGATTACATGTATATGGTTTTTTTTTTTTTTGTGGTGATTGGGGTTCGAACCCCGAACCTTGCATATTTTATGCATTGTCCATACCAACTGAGCTAAGCTCACGAGGACGATTACATGTATGTGGTTAAACACTTGAATTGTGACTCGTATATTTAATTACGGTATAGTTGTCCATCAAATTTGATTGAATTTACTTTATTATTATTTGTAAGTTTTTTTTATGCTATTTACAATTCAAATGATTGAATTTATTTTATTATTATTTGTAAGTTTTTTTTTATGCTATTTACAATTCAAATAAAAATATAGCTCATTTTAAATTTGTGGTGTGTATCTCTATTGGAACCTAATTTTTACGTTTAGAACGGAACCTCCAAATTGCCAGGGTTGGCCTTGGGATAGTATATGTGAATATTCATGTCATGTCACTAAGAGAGCAAACGTGAGAGGTTTAAGGTGGAAAGAATTGAAGTGTGTTATACCTTGCATTCTTCTGAAGAACAATATTTATATGCATAAAAAAAGAGTGGATTAAGAGTGAAAGAGGGACAATTACGGATGTCGTCTTTCAATGTCTTGATCTGATAGTCTCTGGAAAATGTTTCGAGTTGTTGAGGCATTACAATTCGGAGAGGATATTAAATTATGAGATTGATTATGTGTCTTAAGATGATGAAGGGTTGATTATGAGATGTTCCCAATGAAAATGGGTCTTAAGATGATGAAGGGTTGTGCCTTGGGCCGGTCCATAATAGGAACAAAACATAAATCCCTAACGATATTATGTGTGCTTTGCAATATTTCTACGGAGTCGGCTAGTCATTTTCATTTCGATCTTCAGATGGGGTATAGTATGGTTAGGTAGTTAGGATGTGATGTTAGTGATGCCTCAAGATTTATCAGGCTTGTTTGTAGTTTTTGGGGAGATCTATGGAAATATGGATCTAAGATCATGCAAGTTCTATAATGAACTTATTTTCTCATGAAAGAAAATGACTATGAGGAATTATTGAACATGATCAAATTCGAATTGTAGAATTCGTTTCTTGGTCAGACCTCTACAATCATGAATTTACTCTTTTTAATGACAAATGGAGTGGTTAACATTTTCTAAGAACCACTCCATTTTAAAAGTATAGCAATAGACATTTTCATTGTATTTAGAAAATGGAGATCGTTCCAACCCGTGGTGTGGAGTACTCCTTGTAGTCATTTCAGTTTTCTAATTAATTGAAATACATTTTCCATTAGTAAAAAAAGTTGTGGATTTTGTACCAAAAAAAAAAGTGTCATGGACTCTTGCGTGTGTGGTATATCTATTTCGCGTAATTTAAGATTGGTTTACAAGTTCCACTTCTCATGACTTGTCTTTCACCTCAAAATTATAATGATTATGTGATTGACTCACTGGTATACAATACAATGATAACTAAATTTATGGAGAGGTCAACACTGGAGATGCAAAATTTGGGCAGACACAAGACAGGAATTGGAAATGCTTCTGTTTGTCGTCCATATGGAACTTGCACACACGGGCTCCGCTAACAAGTGGGGTACTGCAGTCTGCAGGACTGAGAACGTGTTAATTTTAACCATTTAAAAAGGAGAAAATGTTACATTTGATCAGCCTAACCTGCGATTATCATCTCTTTAGATGTTTAATTGTATGTTAGTCTAAGAATATTAACTTTAAATGAATTGAATTTGTAAAGTTGATTTTATAAGAAATGTTAAAAACACTTTTTTTTTAATATTTATTATCATATCAAGCAAAATCATTTAGGTGTTAGTGTTACTTTGTTATATGCAAAATCATTTGTAATGTCTCTCATTCAATAAAAAAGTAGCCGTTGATGAGAGTATTAGAAAAATAGTGTTATTAATTATTGTCTAGGTCAATAAATTATAGTTTTTCGAGATTAGTCAATTAATTATTGTCTAAGATTGATCTAGTGATGAACTTGAAACTTAAAAATGTATTATTTATAGCTTTGATCCTCCAAATTGACGATAGAATTGTTCCTCCAAATTGACCTAGAAATTATAATGTAAATTATAGTTTTTCGAGATTTTTAACAAACCTGAAATTTTTTTCATACCTGAAATGTCATGTGGAGGGTCAACTCATACTATACTCGAAAATGAAGGTGTGAAATTTTACATGTAAAAAAGGCAAAATTCGAATTTTTAGTTGTTTGTTGGGTATAAAAGTACACATGTAGGGTACAAGGTAAATTTGGGCCAGCTTCAGAATCCTTTTTGGACATACTACAAAATATCCAAGCCCTGAGATGAAAATTGCTTTTCTCACATGTGTTTTTTTCCTAAAAACACATAGAAAATACGTTTGTACCCCCAACGGTCGTTAAATGACCACTGACTCAGCTGCACTTAAGTGCAGTTCCTGGCAGAGAATCAATCGTGATTTACGCGTTTCGGTCGAAATATCAAAATAAATCAAGGCAAATTTGGAATGCTACGGAAATTTACATGTCCTCTATATATATTTTTGTAGAGGTGTCTGCAAAAAATCAGCTCAAAATTCGATTATTAGATCGATGTTTTGATGTTTTAGTTTCTTTAGTTTTTGGTGCTTTAAAAATTTATATTTAATCCGTCCGTTGTCGGAAAATTCTATTTTTTTGTGAGAAATTTTATTTTTATGTCCTTAACATGTGTGCAAAAAATAATGAAAAAAATTCAACCTCTATGTAACTTTTTCGGACGCGCACTTGGGAAAAAATTGTGATTTCACGCATTTCAGTAAAAAAATTAAAATAAATTGAGTGCTGGTCGAAATACTACGGAAATTTGCCGATCCTCTATATGTATTTTTATAGAGGTGTCTCCAAAAAAACAGCTCAAAATTCTATTTCTAGGTCAATGTTTTTATGTTTTTATGTTTTAGGCGCGTTCAAAATTCATATTTAATTTGTCCCTTGTCAAAAAATTCAATTTTTTTGGGAGAGATGTTGTTTTTTTGTCCTAAACATGTGTACAAAAAATCGTGAAAAATTCAACCTCTATTTCACTATTCCGGACGCGCACTTGGAAACAAATTGTGATTTTGCACGGTTCGATCGAAATCAAAATAAACCGAGACTTAGTTGGAATGCTACGAAATGTTACAGACACCTCTATAAAAATACATATAGAGGATTTGCAAAGTTCCGTAACATTTCGAATAAGTCTAAATTTTTTTTACTTTTTCTACCAAAGCGCGCAAAATCACAATCAATGCTCTGCCAGGAACCAAACTTAAGTGCAGTTGAACCAACAGTAGTTAACTGGAGCTGGAGCCAGCGGTAGTTAACTGCAGCCGGAAGGACTGAACGGTAGTTAACTACTGCTGGAGATAAAATTATATTTTCCATATGTTTTTAGGAAAAAACACAAGTGAGAAAAGTAATTTTCCCATGAGATTGACAAATCGGGCCACATTTGTAATATATATTTGGACCTGTTTTGTATCTAACATAAGAAAATTAGAAGAATTCTGCTCTTTACCCCAAATGGATTTGCTCATTCCCAAAGTAAATGACGGATATACCCCTACGCAAGTTAACTTACGCCGCGTGAGTTAACTCGCGCCGGTTATAATTTGAACGTGAGTTAACTCACGCTTATTTTCAAATTTCACAAGTTGAGCTTCTTTGCATGATAGCACACAAGTTGTGACACAGGAATTTACTTTCTTTGCATGACAGGCACGTGGACATTTTTGTACCCATTTTTAAGCAGCATATTCGTGTATTCAATCCAACAATTGATTTCAAAGATATTAGGGAATAGGGATTGAATTCAGCATTGATATTTAGATAAAGAAAACCATATATTTTGAGGGTAAAATGTGTACAACAAGCGTTCTCCAGTTCAAGTGGATTCTTCTTTTGTAATTCAATATATTAGTACGTAGTAAAGTTTTAAGGAAACTTTGGAATTTGGTTCGGTCAAGTAAAGTGAAAGCTTCAGTTGTGCGGGATGTCTTATCTAAATTTGGCTTCATGATTTACCAAAAAAAAAAAGATAAAAAATGGCTCCATGATCATCTGAGAAGACTTGCTCTTGTTTCTTATCTAAAGAATTGCAGTTGAAAAGCCGTGTCACACAAAACTAATTTGTTATTTAAGTGTCGGTCCTAGGAACTGCTCCTGTTTCATTTGGGTTGATTGTTATGAATTGTAGGGCTTTAGTGGGATAAGTATGGTGACTCTGCTCCCGGGTTGCAACGTGTTGCCATTAGAATACTAAGTCAAGTTTGTAACACTTTCTCATTTCAGAGGCAGTGCAGTACCCATTTTGGTCCAAGTGCCTGTCATGCAAAGAAGCTAAATTCTTGTGTCAAGCCCTGTGTTACTAGAGTGTGCTATCATGGAAAGAACCTCACTTATGGAATTGGAATATGGGTGGAAGAAACCAGCGTGAGTTAACTCACGTTGGGTTTCAGTGTGTTTTTTCCGACGTGACTTAAGTCACGTACGTAGCATGAGTTAACTCACGCAGCGTGAGTTAACTCACGTTGCCATTTGCACTAGCGTGAGTTAACATGCGTAGGGGTATTTTGGACATTTACTTTGGGAATGAGCAAAACCGTTTGGGTAAAGAGCAGAATTCAAATTAGAATAGGGATCACTTTGGACCACATGTTCATAGAAGATGACGTGGTTGTATTAAATGCGTAAGATCAATCCAACGGTTGAGTTTTAAATGACTGCTGTGACTGCGTGATTACGCGACTGCAGTCAATCACGATCCCTAAACTCCCAATTGAACCCTTAAAACTCAAGTTGCCTAATTATTTATGACTAAAATTCAAGTTGCATAATTAACATGTAGGTTTAGACAGTGGCGGAGCCAGGAATTTTGTCGAGCCTAGGCTAAATATTGACCGTAAATTCACATGTGGCATAATATATAAATAGTCATAGATCGAAATAAAAGAGACTCGTCATTTTGTCGATAAAAGTACAATTTAAAATAAGAGAGATGAAAAAGAAGAATTTATAAATATATAATCTATCCTTCAAAAAAAAAAAATATAATCTAATATGTTAAGGAGAATTTGGTTGTATTGGAGAGAGGATTAGGGATATATGAGTCTCAAATCCATAATAAACTATGTCCAAATAATCCAAAACGTGAGAAGATTAGAGAAAAAATTAGGGATATAGTTCTGGGTGAGTTATGAAAGAATTAAAAAGAAAATTAGGATTATTAAAGAAAATTAGGATCAAATCCATAAAAAATTATGGACATAGTTTATTAAGTTAGGGATATTTGATCCATATATCCCTACAATTATGTACATAGTTTAGTAAGTTATGAAAGAATTAAAAAGGAAAAGAAAATCAATTAAAGAAAAAAACGTGAGTTCTGGGTTAAAAAAAGAATTAAAAAGGAAAAAAAATCAATTGTAGACAAAATGTGAGTTCTGGGAAAAAAAATCAATTGTAGACAAAATGTGAGTTCTGGGTGTCAAACCTGCAACCTAAGACATACAAAGCACGCGCAACTACCGCTGGGACAAATCAGCTTGGGTGATTTCATTGTCACACCATTTATATTTATTAACTATTTCATGTAAATTTATTGCGGCGACACAAAGAAAGTATGGGTCGAGTCTGGGCGCATGTCCAGGCTAGCTGGGTGGTAAATCCGCCCCTAGTCTTTTTTTTTTTATAGATTCTTTCAACATGAAATAATCACATTTAAGACATTGTCAGACATTATATCCGAACATATCTCTTAACGGCATAACGCTTGACTCAAAATCTACTAATATGAACACATGTATTAGAGGTGAAGGATCACATGGGAAGGTTGATTCCTTTCCCATCATGGGAAAGATGAACTATGGCGATAGATATATTAATAAACAATTTGAATGGCTATGATTGCTTACCTGTAACCTTTTCACAACTTTTTGTTTTTCAACATTTACAAAAATTAGGACCCCACCTATAGGAAAAATGTTATTTTAATTATTGGGCTTATACACAAATTTAGGCATATGTAGCAATGGGCTAACCGAAAATCATCAAGCCCAAATGAACATTTATATTCAAACCCCCACGTTACCGATTTTTGCCTCACCACATATAAAAAAACATTGAGTAAAATTTGGATAAATAATTTTGGTTAAATAATTTCGGCCTCCAGAAGTATGTCAAAGCATAGAAGATTGATGAAATATTTTAATATATTGTTATGGAATTTTTATTTATGATAAAAGTTAAAAAAATTAAAAAAAATTGCTTTAGAAAAATTACAATGTGGTAAGCATGAATAGAAAATATCATTTAGCGTTGATGAGCAGTTCATACAACCAGTTCGAGATATATGTTGTAAAATCCAACGACGATAGTAATGGATAAGATTTATATAATCATCGGATTAGTCTAAATCGTCAGATTTAATTTAGGATTTCGAAGGTTTGAACCGGATTTAATTTCGGATTTAATTCGTATGAACTTAAATTTCTACAACATTTTCTAATAATTTGAAAATACAAAAATTAACATTACAAACCATCACTAAAATTTGAAAATACAAAAATTAACATTACAAACTATCACTACAACATTTTCTCTAAAGCAGTAACCGAGTCCACAGCAGTTTCATCTTTAAAATTGCATCCTACGCCCTCTTCGTTAGTCTCTTCAAAATCTTCTTCAGGAGAACAACCATCACTCTCCGATAAAGAGCAGTTACTTGAACCCTATACACATACAATAAAGTTAAAATCACCTCTTCAATTTTTTAAAATCTTATAGCATACCACAAAAATAACAGGCAATAACACACATACCTCAGATTCACTCCCACCAAATGCAGCGTGGTCTCGTTCTTGGAAAATACTAAGGATTTCATCGATATCCATAATGCAGTTTCTACCAAGATAGCAAAAAATCAGTCGAAGTTAGTCAAAAGTTAAAATTCAGTCAAGAAAAACATCGAAGGAATCTGAGGTATGGATATCGATGAAAAACATGAAGTTAAAATTCTGAGGTATGGAAAAACATCGAAGTTAAAACAATTATTTTAACAGCTGAGGTATGGATACCATCTTGTTTAAATTATGGAAAAATATAATTTGGAGTCGATAATAATTATTTTAACAAAGCAACGCGATATCCATGAAAAACATGGAAGGAAACATGAAGGAATCTGGAAAATCTGAGGTATGGAAAAACATCGAAGTTAAAATTCAAACGGCAACACATATAAGAAAAACATCGACGAAAAACATATTTTTATTCATCAATATCCTCATCGAAGGAATTAATTTGAAGAATAATCCACCAAAAATAAATCAATAATTTTCAGACCAACTAAAAATTAATAATTTCTATGATTTACACAGTAGACACCATACTCCATATAAATGAGAATTTTTAGCTTCAACAACAATATGTATGCACTTGGTTTAAGTTACTAATCACAAAACACAATGTTCTAACAATAAAAAATTTGGTTTAAAAAACGGACCTAGAGAAGAGGAAAACGATGTCGTAGCGTTAGCGTTAGCAGCAGCAGCTGCAGCGACGACAGCTTTTCTAGCGACGATTACTTTTCGTCCGGCGAAATCTGTTCAGTTTAACAGATTTGAAGATTTTCAGCAACCAAGTGGATGAAGGTGTGGGATTTTCGACAAAGAGAAGAAGATAGATAACAAGCCTCTCTTCAAGAAGCAATTAGGAAATAAGTGAAGGTGTGAGATTTTCTTTCATGTTTTTTTTTTTTTGAAGCCTCTCTTCATGGGTGATGTGAGCTACCATTGTGAAAAAAGAACACAGAGAGGATGAGCTGGTTTATGTGTGTGAATTTTGAAGTGTGGATAGTTCTTTTTTTAAAATGGGAGGTGTAGTTAACAGTATAATATAATAAGTCATTTAATAATTTTTTGTTTCAGCTGCAATTCCAAACAAAACCAATGGCAACCTGTTGACTGGCTGATGCAGGTAAAAAACCACCTTTTCCATGGTGGGAAAGGATTCACTAGTACCATGTGAAACGCCACCTGTATTAGAATGGCAAAAAACGACAAATTTTCAAAATAAAATTACAATTGCTAAATGGACTTATACGCTCACAATTCGCAAAGACAACCAGAATGGACCATTTTTCTCTCTTTTTTTGTATTCAAATGGACCACTTTTATGTTATAGTCATAAAACGTTTTTCTTCATTTTTCAAACTTTTAACAATTTTTTTGATTTTAATACAACCACTTGCGTCCACCCTCACGCTTGCAGTCTTACCTTCCCCCTACTATAAAATCCTTGCATGTGTGCGAAGCAATATGCGCACACCACAATCCACAAATATAAATTCCCTTAATACTACTCTTGTTGTATGAGTTTGACAATAGGAAAATCAACATGGAATGTGCAACCCAAGAAATTTCCAAATCAAACATTGAGCTTGTCATCATAGAAAAAAACATCACGAACCACAATAACCAAAAATCAACCTCGTTAATGGTCAGAAAACGATCCTTAATAAGATCCTTAACAAGTATACTAAAAAAACTTCATGCAGGTTATTTCAGAATTAGCCTCTCATTTGGTGGCCAAGCATTACTATGGAAAACATTAATTGATCCAACAAACGACACAAGCAAATCAAGACACATGCTTAGCATGCTTCCTTCCTCTGTTTTCATAGTACTATGGTCTATGTCTCTTTTTATACTCGCATTACTCTCTCTTCTTTACCTCTTAAGATGTTTATTTTTCTTTAAGATGGTAAAAGAAGAATTCTTACACCATGTAGGAGTTAACTATCTTTTCGCTCCATGGATTTCATGGTTTCTATTACTTCAATCAGCACCATTCATAGCTCCCAAAACCATTACTTATTTAATTCTATGGTGGGTTTTCACGGTTCCCGTGGTTGTTCTCGACGTTAAAATTTACGGTCAGTGGTTTACTAAAGGGAAGAGGTCATTTTTAACGACGGTAGCGAATCCGACAAGTCATTTATCGGTAATAGGGAATTTGGTTGGAGCGCAAGCTGCAGCAGAAATGGGTTGGAAAGAAAGTGCTGTGTGTTTGTTTTCATTAGGGATGGTGCATTATTTGGTGTTGTTTGTGACACTTTATCAAAGGTTGTCTGGTGGTGATCGTCTTCCTGCGTTGTTAAGGCCAGTTTTCTTCTTGTTCTTTGCAGCACCTGGTGTGGCTAGTCTGGCTTGGGAATCTATTGTTGGAGATTTTGATACTCTTTCCAAGATGCTCTTCTTTTTGTCCCTATTCCTCTTCATGTCACTGGTATATATGATTCATTCATTAATTATTTTCTTCTAAGCAAAATTAATTAATATGACTACTAAAATTGTTTTAAAGAGTACCTTTACAAAATCATCATTTATTAATGATGTGGAAAATAAAAATTAATAGAATTTAAATAATTATTTTTTACAAAGTATGATAGAAAGGAAAAAAAATAATATTTCATTGATATCGTAAAACAATTTATAATATAGTCATGGACAATTTTTTATAAAGTCACTTATAATTTTGGATAGAACGACCCTAATTTAAACTGTAGCTGTTGTTTTCATGCAAGCAAAATAAATCTCCCTATGAAGATAATGATTTATTTATTTAATATTTCAAAATTGAGGTAGTTCTCTCAATTTCTGCGAACTCTTCCTCAAGTAATGACAAGGTTTACAGCTGGTGTAATTATAGTCAAAACGTAGTGTTTCTTAATTTTTATTTATTTATAATTTTTTCTTAAAGTCAATACTATATGAAAAAAGACATTCACTTGTAATTTCGCTTTTTAGACAAAGAGTAATGATATTTTGACATCCATTTGATGACAACTTTGTTGACAACCTTGTTTTTCTCACTTCTTACTGGTCAAAAACAATGGAGAGAGAAAAAGGAAGAGAGAGGATAACAACATCATGTGAATATGAGAGAGAAAGTTGTCCAAAAGTTGTCAAAAAGTGGTTGTCAAAATATCATTTCTATTAGACAAAACAGGCCTTAGTCAACACTATTGGCTTTTTACAAAAAAATCTGGTAGGCTGCCGTACAATATAGAATGTCCCTATCAATTTATTATAAGTACATGCACTTATTTACTTTGTTGCACTACTTGATTTTGTGCTGTAATTTGGACGTACAAGATGGAAAGGTCCTTATTAATTGACAGTTACTTGACTAATATTGTTCTCGCATCATATTCTTAAAACCTTTTCCTACAATCTGTCCAACTCCAATGTCAAGTCATGTTATCTACAACTGAAAATGCATAGTCATTTTAACAAATTAGTATTTTGAATTATATGGTTTGAGTCTCTTACCACTTAACCTCAATTGATAAGTTTGAATTTACCCGGTTCTAAAGATTAATCTCTACATAGAGAATAGGTTTAGAATTTAACAAAAAATATATCTAATCTCATGTTTTGTACAATTTATTTGAAAGAACAAAAAAATAACAATTTGTTTGATTGCCTAATAATTAATTAAGTTACATAAAATTCAAGGTCTTGCCTGAAATATTGATTAATATTTAATTTATGTTGAATTAAACAGGTTTGCAGGCCAGCCCTATTCAAGAGATCTATGAGAAGGTTTAATGTTGCATGGTGGGCTTACTCCTTTCCTGTTACCGTACTTGCTATGGCTTCTACAAATTATGCACAACAAGTCAAAGGAACTGTTTCCCATATTCTAATGCTCATTCTCTTGGCACTTTCTGTTCTTGTCTCTGTTTCTCTCACATTGTTCACTTTGCTCAACTCTAAGATGCTTCTACCAGATAACGATCCCATTGCAAGCATCCTCATTGTTTAATTCATTTATTAATTACAACCAACGCAAATTAATTATTAAATACTTCATTCAATCATGATTTGTATTATTTAGTTATAAATTAGCTAGCTGCATGCTTCATCTATATATTTAGCTCCAATATAATTAAACTTAATTCCATTTTAGGTCTTGTAATGTAATGAAATAGTACTAAAGATTGTTATATTTGTACAAAAATGAACCTTACAAAGTCCTAAAACAATATTGTGAAGCGACTCTTTTTAGGGAGGAGAACCATTCTTTTGTGAATACATACATGCCTATTAAACGTACAATCAATTGAAAGTTTAAAATACATTAAAAATAACAACGAGATGGTTTTGATGGTTTGAGTTTGAGGGAGAGATATAGAGAGATTCAAGTGATAAGAATGTCGTGAATCACGGGTTCAATATCCTTGATAAGAAAAATAACATCTAACATTTGCCATTTGAAAAAAAATAACAATCATGTAAAAAATTTAAATGTTATCTTATACTTTTAAATTAATTGCTTTTAAAAAGTTGTGAAAACATTTTTTTTCCGCTTAATATTGTTTTCTCTTAATTTTTTTTTTTTACTAAGTGTGCTCATAAAAAATTATTCTCCCGACAATCAGAAAATACCACAACATTGTTAAAAGAGGAATGATATTTTGACAACCAATTTCCAACAACTTTTGGTTACAACCTTTTTCCTCTCTTTCTATTGGACAATAACAATAGAGAGAGAAAAAGGAAGAGAAAGAATAAAAGTACAATGAGAGTATGAGAGAGAGAGTTGTCACAAAAGTTGTTGAAAAATGGATGTTCAAATATCATTTCTCTTGTTAAAAACAAGAGAAAATTACGGGCTTATAAGAAAATAATTAGATATTTGGTTGTCAATTTCATAAACAGTTTCATAGCAAATCTAAAGAGTCTAAGATTGTGGGGATTTCTTGTGGCATCTGGTGGAGGTTAAAGATTATAATAATGACGGGTTAACAAAAAAAAGTAGAAATTTGTTAGGAGTTCGCCTAAACAGAAGAGGCAGAACTTTCACAACGTGTTCGAATTCTATTTGAGAGAGTATCCCTATTTAGTATTGACAGATCCCAAATGAGATTACATTCAAATGAGATTACATTCGGTAAAAGGGAATATATAAAAAAGATTGTAGGAAAATTATACTCATAAAAATCGTAGAAAAGCTATATTTTTTTTCTTCATGAAACTATGAAGTACTGTTAAGAGTTTCACATTAGACGAGATAAAGATTGAATCTATGTTTATAAATGGAAGTATTCTTCATCTTACAAGCTGATTTGTAATACTAAGTTAGGTTCAACCCAAATTCTAAGATAATAGCAGAGCCTATCCAAGATTTGTCAAGTTTATCTAATATTAGGCATAAGTCAACCTAACATATAAAAAAAGTTGTTCTTTTGATTAAGCGACCGATTCACATTGATCTCTAACTTAGAGAAAACACCAATTAAATTATCCAACCTTTACTCTTTTAGTTACTTTAGTTCCTGATGATAAATAGTGACGTTAACTCAGTCAAAAATATGGTTTGGCGGCTATTGAGAAGTCAAATGGCATGTTCATGTGTAAAGGAGAAACCAAAATGAAAGAAAATCAATCCTCCTCCTCTGTTGAGTAGAAGGTCTAACCATGTTTGTTAACCACAATTAGTAGTGCATATTTTTAAACTATAGGTAACACTTTAAAATGTTATGCATACTAGTATGCACACAATCATTTCCATCCGTAAGTTGGTATGACAAAGCAAGTCCGTCCGCCCTACTTTTAACCCATCGAAAAGAGGGTGGGGAAGGCCAACTTAAGTAGCATAGTTTAAATTATCACCCCAACCATTCCCTTGGGGAGTTTGCAGGTCATACCGTCAAACTAATATTTTATATTTTTCCATTCACATGAATCATAATTTTTTACTTTTATGCCTAAAAAAATAGAGTTTTTGACATCATTTGTTTGTTGATGTCATTGCCAAAGAACTCTAACAAAATAATTAAGAGTAGTAGACTAATAATTTTGCGTTATGGATCACAAAATTTCTCAATAAAGAAATTGACAATTTTCTATAAACTAACTTGTGGGTCGGTTCGATCCACCCTGTCACCGCCCTCACTTTTTCATAGTTAAACTGAACGGGCTAACATAAGAATCGAGTTCAAAAACTCAAATCAACCCGCCTAAATCAGTAGGTTAAACAGGACAGTCTAAACTCTAACGAACTCGATCTATTTTACAACCCCTATTTGTCAGCATAATAACTCTTTACTTAAGTCAATTGTAAGTAGTATAATAGTAACTCTGATATAAGTGATGTTTGTAGATTTTATGATTTTGTATATAACTTGCTCAAAATCTGCAAGTCATCCAATTAAAATTGAATTTTGTCAAACTGTCTGACTAGAAGAATCATATACTTACAGATACTTCGTTTTCTTGAAAAAACGATAACAAGGCCCACGCAAGGAGAAAGCGAAAGCGAATTTGGATAAGCAAGTGCCCACTTGCTCATGAAACTTCCATACAATGGGAATGTTTATGATTTCTGGTGTACAATATGCCTTACCTAATTCGTTAAATCGAATTTAGATGAGAATATGTCTTCTATATCCAGTCGAAAACATTTTTATTAGATCAAACAAGATATCATAAGGACATTATTTTATAATCTTGGACAGGTGAAAACAGTTGTGGCCATTGAGGTTACATATGATATACTTGAAATTAAAATAATAATATTGTACTAATCGTGTACTGAACTTTTTTATTAATCCCGAAAAGAAAGCAAATTGCTTGGATAACAAGTAATAAGACAAAGGATGCATGATATTTGATTATTCGTGTGAAATGATGGGCAAGTCATAGAACATCGTCGAGTTTATATTTTGGAGTACAAATACGGGAAAAATATAAACAAAATTAGGAATGTCAAAATCAAAGGGATTAGGTAGGTTTATATGACTTTGAAGTTATAGCTCAAATTCAAAATGCAGATAAACTTGCATTTTATTATTGTTTACTTGCAATTGCAAGCTAGACAAGATATATACATGTACGATGAATTTTGTTTGCTAATGTGTGTCCAACGAAAGCAAATACATTAAATTCATAACTCCTGTCAACCTACCAGCCAAAACCATCACAATTTTTATTTTATATACAATACATTAAATTCACGCTAAACAAACATTGACAATATTTTTTTAATCGTGGAATAAAATAATAATTTTATTGTCTTATGAACACCATTCAGTTGACAAAGATATTGTGATATATAAGTGTTCGATTCAAATATCAGATTCTTCACTTATTCACCTTAATAATTGAATTTTTAGCCTTTAAACTATTTAAACAAATAAAAAATAATAATACCGCTTTTTCCCCGTAGATTATTTCCAATAAAAGTAATTTTATTCGAGACAATATCAAACTCATTTCAACAACAAATGTTACAAATATGAGTATACATAGGGATGGCAAAGCGGGACGAGACAGACCGAAACAATTTAAGTGACCGAGTCTAAAATTCCACCACGGTCCGCTTATTTGTGGGTTGACGAGTTGGCGGGACGGCCCCTCTAACAGAAAAAAATTAATGCATTTTTTAACAATTTTAATGTCATAAAAAAAATATGCTGTTGTTTAAAAAAAAATTGACAACAGATAAATTTGTGGTAAAATTCAGGCTTATGATACAAATTTGGATTATAATGAGTTATTTAGTTGCTCCACTTTAAATTATATCTTACCCATTGATAGAAAAATAAATAAAAAATAGCAAGTTGACGATTTGACGGCTGATCCGTCCCATTTTTTTCAACGAGTTAAGCGGAACGAGCCAACTAAAGATGATAAGTTCAAAACTTCAGCTCAGTCTGCCAAAAATAAAGGATTAAACAAACCGTAGGTTGGACCTGTTTTGTCACTCAAATATACTCATATTCCCTGCTCATGGATTCGATGAAATATATATAATTCCCAAACTTGAAACATACACTTCGCCTTCAACGAGCTCTTTGGATTATTTAATACACATGGGATTCAATTGAATTAATAGCAATATTATCAGCTGTGTACCAGGTTCAAACTATTACTCTAGTAGTCTAGACCAAAAAATTAGGTTCAAACTAGTAGTAATTAATTGATATTTTACATGAACATTAATCATCAGAGGAGTATACAAAATATCAATTAATTAAATATCGTTGTAGTTAACTACTACTACTACAAAAGACGAAATTATATTGGATTAGTTAACTACAACAATATGTTCAATAATTAATTGATATTTTACGCTTCAAGTTAGCTCAAGACGAAATTATACTGAATTAATGTTCCTGATGATTTTGTAGTTTATACTGAATTCCTTTTGCTCTAACTTGAAGCGTAGCTGCTGCTCCAATTCTTTAACTAGTTAAGGGTTCTTACTTCCTATGTACATTATTATCCTTTAATTTTTATCAAATAATACTCAGAAAACTGGATTAAGCAATGATTTACATACCCAACTAGAACGTGTTAAACATTTTATGATAATCGTAAAAGAAAAAAAATTATGATAACATTATACCATATTGAAGATAATACTACACCATAAAAACAAAATAGTTTTGGTACAAAGCAGCAAAAAAATATAAGCACGTTTAGATGAATTCACACGTAGTATTATATATGAAAACTAGATGGTGGTGTCTTAAATTTTGTCTATTGTTCCAAAGTCGATATTTAATTAATTTTATGTTAAATTCAGTAATTGAGATGTCATATCCATCGGTCCATGGTTTTGTGCTCTAATTTTGTTTTCGCTTATAAAATTCGTAGAGTATAACCGTTATTTTTTTTTTCAAAAAGAAATTACTACCATACTGTACAATTTTTAGTCACATTTTTTTGTGTGTACCAAATTGTAACAATAACAAAAGTGATAAATCCAAAATTAGAAGAAAAAAAGAGATGAAGTACGGAAAAGCTGTCTCGCAGGCAAAGTAGGGATGTCAATGGGTATCCATGGGTACGGATAGTATGATATCCGTCCCCGCCCCGTTGGATAATTATGGTACCCGTGCCCGTCCCCGTACCCGTGCGGGTATCTCTATACGGGTAATCCACGGGTATTTAGATACCCACGGATATTCGCGGGTACCCAAGGATATTTGATTTTTTTTTTTTTTACAAAGAAAAATACTTTTTAAATTTCCTGCAAACTTCAACTTTTTTTTTTAAATAGACAAACTTCAACTTTTAACGATCCATACCTAACATATTCCATTCAAGTGTCATAATTCATATCATGATCTAACAAAAATCATGATTATTACATAATCCCAAGCAAATTCATCATACCATAATGCATATGATTCTTATATAATCCATACAAATTCTTGAAGTAAAATAAAAGGATAAAAACATCCAACATCCATAAAGCATAAAAACCTCCAAATAAAAGCTAGAAAAGACTAAAATCAAAATAAACATCCAAAAATTCATATGCATTCCAAGCTATTTTATATATACACATGGATATTTTAGTAATTTACTTAATTTATTAACGGGTACGGATACCCGCGGGTACGGGTACAATCAAATCCGTGTCCGTGTCCATAAAGTAACGGGTAATTAAATACCCGTTTATTATACCCGCGGGTACCCATTTAGCTACCCGCCCCGTGCCCATGACGGATTTTATCCACGGATACCCGCGGGCAGAGATTTTTTTGCCACCCCTAAGGCAAAGGAATAAAAAACCAAAGACACAAAGGATCCTTCTATATTGAGGATCAATCAAAATCTCTAGCTTTTTTTCTTTTTCCTATTTTGAGCTCTCACAATATCACATAGACCGCAGGCACATCTCTGCATTTTTTTAAATTACGAACCGACCACCTCCACAGTCCAGCAAGCAGCAGAGGGGTACACTTTATTGCTGCTCTTCTAACAAGGATGAAACCAAAATAGCTCAGAAGATTATAGTGACATCTTGAGTCATGGTCAACTAACATGAGATCGTTGTGTGTTGAACCCTGAATTCTTACCACCATCACGCACTGAACCCAAGAGATTTTTTTTTTGAAGGAAACCCAAGAGATTGTAAAGCAAGGTAGTTGAACTTGAATGTGATATTGAAAATTAGGATTTATTTAGGGAAGCTATTGTTGACTGTAGTTACCCTAAATAATTTATAAGTAATTATAGTTATATTATATTATTTTCAACATCCAATTTATTTTAAAGTATTATGTTAAGTGGCACATATTATACAAACGAAATGATAATAATCATTTCAAAACTTGCAAACATTAGTGGAGTCGAGGTTTAAACCTCACTCATAACGTTCGGCTAACAATTTCATAATCAATTTTTTAGATAATCGGAAACGAAATATTATATGCACGGATTGATTTATTATTTCATATCTACTCAAAAAAGGTTTATTACTTCATATAACTGTTTGTTTTATATCCGTTTTTTTAAACTAAAAAGGATTATTATTTTAAAGGGAATTAAAAAGGATTATTATTAATAAAAAAAAATTATCCAAATTTGATTGTTACAAAAGAATGGAAAGACAATCCTCCATCCAAATCCTATTGTGCTCTATCAAAAAATATTGGGCCAAATTATTAGACTTGAGAATTTAAGAGTTCGAACCCCGGATCAACTGAGTTAAGCTCACGAGGACATGGATTAATCTTTTCTCTAGTGTTTATTGATTTCTATTAATAATACAATCTTCTCTATAATTTGGGTTCATTCACATTGCATATGCATCTTTCAAAAAAAAAAAAATCACATTGCATATGCATCTTTCGTCGTAGGATCATTCAAGCCTGACCTCTCGTCCAACGCGATGCTGCCAAAAATTCTCGGTCATCGTCCCAGACAATTGCACTGAGCCCCCAAGTACCATCCGACGATAAATTCTCGTCAATGTAATTAGCTTTAAATATCCCATTTCTGGGTTTTCGCCATTTGTCATGCTGATATTATTCATAGATTGTTGTTGATATAATATGTCGTGTTACTAACCTCCCAGATGTTTTGTGAAATAATTGTCGTGTTACTAACCTCCCAGATGTTTTGTGAAAAAATTGTATCCGAGATGTTGTTTGCTTGTTGATATTTCTAAATGCAATTATCTTCTTCAACTATAGTTTATTCATGTGATCCCCTCCATGTTATAAAAAACTCTCTTATTCCTAGCATAGCAATTGTCGTATATGGAAGAGACATAAGCTAGGTTATCCTTCCCTAAATTGTTGATCATGCAAGTTAACCGATCCTTAAACTGCATATAATCATCAATAGGAAATTTTATAGATAATTTAGAGCCAACTAGACTTTCATCGCTCTAGGACAAATCATTAAGCATGATTTATGGTCTCGGCTTTACTGTATCCTCTTGGGCACATTATGGGATAGAAAAAGATAAAAAGGATATATGGAAGAATTATTTCCACAACTTATTTAATGAAATGATATGAGATTTTACTAAACTATAACAAGTTAGACATTAGAGAGGAGGATCAAAAGTATACCTTATAACGTCGCATTTAAGAACCTGAGATAAAAAAAAAAATTGAAAAGGATAGGTAATGGTAAGACACTTATACCAAATGAAGTGTGGAAAAATCTTATAAATAGTGGCAAAGAAAATGATAGGTAATGCTTGTTAACAAAATTATGAGGTCAAAGAAGATGTTGAATGAGTTGAGAATAAACACTTTAATTTTGATCTATAAAAACATGGGGGTATATACAAAATTGTGCAAATTAAATGGAGATTAAACTTATGAGTCGTACCTCGAAGTTGTGGAAAATAGTGAGTTAGCATAGACTAAGAAAATAAACTTAAGTTATTGAAAATCAATTTGCTTTTATGTTAGAGAGATTGACCATGGAAGCTATCTACTTACTATAGTGTGTGATGTAACGATATCGGATGGAAAAAAAACATGCACTTAGTTTTTATTAATATGGAGAAAATGTCTATTAGAGCATCAAGACAGATTTGTGGAAAATCCTATAGAAGAAAAGAGGTTAGGATTGATATTTTTTTTTAAAATACGAATCAAATTTTATATAAGTGAAAATAAGTACAGATGATACTTGTTATGTTACGGGTGTAAAGAGGGCCGACTCAATAATTATTCTATGAGTTGTCCAATAACAAAGCTCATTAAAAATATGGCATGAAGGTACAATAAACGAGTGAGGTCCAAGTCCACCAAGGTGACCACCTCGTCTCTTAGCATGGTGCAACACAAAAATTATCGGGATTATGTTATACCCTAATTTTGGACCTAAAAATACTAGCTCAATTCTTCTTTTCTTGCATTTCAAGTCATTCAAAATATTCTTCTTACATTTCAAGTCATTTGAAATTATCTCTGATCAATTGCATCTTTCTCTGCATTTTATTTCAATGTTATTTGCAAAAATTCATGAAAAAGGGTATTTTAGTCATTTCCTGTATCCAAACTCATTTTTAGTCCTTAAAAATTGTTTGAGTCTTTTCAATTGGTTTGAATAAGTCTTTATTTCAATTTCATGTCAAAATCCATTTCAAAAATTGCATTTGAAGTCATTTTGAGTCAATTTAGCCCCTAGGGGCATTTTAGTCTTTTCATGTGTTAAAGCTCTGTTTAATTTCCAAAAATTGTCTCTGAGTCTTTTCAATTGGTTTGAATAAATTCTTGCTTTAATTTCATGATAAAATCCATTTTAAAATTGCATCTGAGTCATTTTGAGTCGTTTTAGTCCCTAGGGGCATTTTGGTCATTTCACACAAAATTTTGGCAGAGAGAGGTTACTTTAAAGTACCTCATTTAAGTAATTGGTTCGTTTTAGTCCGTTTTGTCATTTTTAATCGTTTCACTTTACGTTATTTTCCATTTTACCAATTTTAATTGAATTTTATTTTTTATTTTCATTTTAGTCCTAAAAATTGTTACTAATTGCATTTTAGTCCTTAAAGTTTCATTATTTGCATTTTGGTCCTTTTAGTTTGTTATTTTTGCAGGTCAAAGTTGGTCAAAGTTTGTTACAAGTCCAGTGCCACATGGCATCAGCAGATTGGTCCAGTCATCATACACATCAGCTATAAAAGCCCAGTCATCAGTCAAAGTCAAGGAGATCCATTCATTCTGTTACACATCACCAGAAACAGATTCCATTTCTCTCTCTACACTTTTTCGATCAAACACCACAAAAAATCACAAAAAGTCTCAAGAACATTCAAGAACACTCTTGAATGTTCAAACCCTAACAATCCATAACCAACTCCAAAATCATCATCAATTGCACAAAATAAACACAAATTATCATAAAAACGAAGCAAAAACCATGCCAATTCAGTAGATTTTCATCAAGTTCGAATAGTTCTCAGTTGATTTTCTTCGAAAATCATCATCATCGAACTGTGTTGATTCCTCTTCTCGCAATTCAAGCCAAAGCCGATCACGAGAAGAAAATCAAAGAACGAAGAAGAATCGTTCGACTCTCATCAAGAATCCACCATTACGAACTACTCGGCATCGTTTCTCTCTTCCTTAATTTGATTCGTGCATGTTCAGGATTTATAATTATGATTTCGAATCGTTCATTACTTCGAAGAACCGAACCTTTACGTCCCTAGATCTAGCAAGATCTAAGAAGTTTTTGAGCGTTCGAGTGTTAGAAATGGGAACGGGGGAGGAAGACAAACGTTTTTATTGTAATCAGTTTCAAAAATAGCATCAGATCATCGGAGAAGATGAAGATTCCGATGAATCTTCATCTTCCTCCGCCGTCCTCCGCCCCTAGTCCCAGTTTCCGGCAAGGCTATGGTTTTTGAGAGAAGTTAGAGAGATTTGGGAAGTTAGAGAGAGAAATGAATGAAGTGAATGAGGGTTGGACCGGTAACTTGGGTTTTATACCCTCCCTGAACCGGTTCGACCCGCTCCAAACCCTAACCCGGCCTGTTTCTCCCCTGAGGCCCATTTTGCATGCTTGAAAGCCTTATTGCTACGCGCCCCCCCTGTCTGTGTGCTCTTGGTGACATTTTGCTGTTTACACCCCTGCTTTGCCTAGAGAGCTTTGAAAAATTCCTAAAAAATTTCTATGCGTTCTTGATCATTTTCTTGATATTTTTGTGATGATATTATGTGTTAAATTTTGATTAAAAAATGTGTGGCATTTTCTTGTTAATTGATTACTATTTTTTGTTAAAAATTGTGAAGTTTTATATGTTCTTGAGTCTAAAAATCTTTTAAAAAACTCTAAAGATTTTCATGTATAGTTCTTGTTAATTTTGTGGTATTTTTGTGATGATCTTTGCATGATAAAAATTGATAAAAATGTGTGTAATATTTTCTTGCTATTTTGTGATGTTTTGTATTAAAAAATTTGTGAAAATTTGCTTGATCATAGTCCCAATTTCTTGATAAATGTTTGTGACCTATACCATATGATTTTGTGAAGTTTTAGCTACTGTTTGTATGTGTTTCTTGCTGCATGTGAATATGTGTAATTAGTTTCTTGTTTTACAAGTCATGTAAATGTGTGTATGTGAAAATAAAGTGCTAAGTGTACCTAAAAATATGTCATGATCCTTGACTTGAATATGCCCTATAATTCTCACACTCATAATACAATGAAGTCTTTGAAAATTGCTTATGATAAGAGAATTATAGGTCATGTACTTATTGAGAGGTTATGGTGAATTTTTACTACATTTTGACACTTTATTCTTGTCATTTTTTACTATTCTTTGTTTAGTATTTCCTTGCCTATCTTTCTATCATTTTATGCCTTATTTTCACTAACCACTCTACTTCATTGTTTCATACATCATGAGCATTCCATACTTCATCTCCTCCTTCACTTTATTTCTTGCACTTTAAATTTTTACCAAGAGTTAGAATGTAAAAAAAAACTTAGGATTTTTTGTACTTTACTTTTATGCAATTTTAATTTCCTGCAAGACCATAGAATGTAAACTAGGGCATGATGTAAAGGACAATGAGCTCTAATGATGTACACCGACACAAGCACCGACACATGCACACACATCACATAGATATTTTTTAGATGTATGGCTAGGATATGCATGTTTAGATGTTTGTTTAGGATTGAATGTTTAGATGAATGCTTAGGATTTGCACTTAGAAAAATCATTTTCCAAAAAAAATATGGACAATATCACTCAAATCATTTTCTAAATAAACCTTGGGATCAAAATCCCATTGTATTTTCCCTTTTATTTTCTTAATCAAATTCCAATGAAAATTAATCATACTTGACTATTTTCCAAAATCACTAATCAAACCCCACTTTTCCTAAAGTCTCATGCCTTTAAGGCCTCTCAATCTCCATTCTTCAAAATTCCATTTTCAAACTTAAAATCAACCAACAAAAACAAAAACATTTTTTGGAAGAGAACTACGGTGGATTTGATCCCTTAAACGGGTACGTAGGCAAGGAATCAAAATTCCTTCAATTCAAATAAAATAAAAATTCAAACACTTTCTTCTCCCTCCAATTCTTCACTTAGTAAACCTCAGGTGTAAATATCATTTTTTCGAATAGCATTTAAAAATAAAGCGCGCGCGTAGAAAGTAAAGACGGTTCCTATATGATACTATAGTCGTTATGGGTGCCTAACACCTTCCCGTAGCGAAAACAACTCCCGGACCTCGATTCTCAAGGGTTTTGCTTATTTTTTCCCTTCCCAAGAAAAAATGAGATATCACCGGTTAAAAAGGTTCAAACGTAATCAATGTTTGACACCCGAAAACCAAGATAAAACAGATTAAAACATGAAACTCATATATTTGTGACCACTAATATGCTTAAACCAAACAAATATTTTTTTTTTCTTTAGTAATTTCCTTATAGGAATCCTTAAAGCAGCAGCACCACATATAGATCGACAAACCCCAACTAGGTAAAAAAAATGGATGGAGAGATAGTTAACGGCATCTAAGACGGAGAAGGACGGAAAGCAAGGGTCCCCACTAGCCAACATGAAACAGCGTTAACGATAAAAAGCATAGACATTTATAACAAACCCTTGAGAAACTTTCTGCAATTTGGCAAAGACCATACCATTATAGGAAATGCATCTCTCAACTTTATCTTTGTGATTTCCATTGTCTGTGATTGCACGCCAAGACTTATCTATACAGAGGATAGGAACTAGAAAGGAGACATAAATCAAACATAGTAAACAACAACAATCAGGTGAAGAAATATATAGATAGATAGATAGATAGGTAGGTAGGTTATCTAGCTATGGCTCGAGGAAAGATCCAGATCAAGAGAATAGAGAACACAACGAACAGACAAGTAACTTACTCAAAACGAAGGAATGGTCTTTTCAAGAAGGCCAATGAGCTCACTGTTCTTTGTGATGCTAAGGTTTCTATTATCATGTTCTCCAGCACTGGCAAGCTTCATGAATACATTAGCCCCTCCGCCTCGTATGTTTCTTTCTCTAACCCTAGCTAGCTTCTCTATTTATCTAGATTTATAATAATATGTCTTCTGATTTATATTATTGTCTTGGTTCTTTGTAGAACAAAGCAGTTTTTCGATCAATATCAGATGACTGTAGGAATTGATCTGTGGAACTCTCATTATGAGGTTAGATCCATTTTCCCTTTTCCTTTTTCTTTTATTTTTTTTCATATTAAAAGTTATATTTATTGGTTTTTTCTTGTTCCATAGAATATGCAAGAGAACTTGAAGAAACTGAAAGATGTCAATAGGAATCTTCGCAAGGAGATTAGGTATATAAGTATTATAAATTTCTTTGGTGATTTATATATTGATCCTTCCCTAAATCCTATATATAAATATGCATATGTGTGTTGTACTACGTACTAGGCAGAGGATGGGGGAATGTCTGAATGATCTGAGCATGGAAGAGCTGAGGCTTCTTGAGGATGAAATGGACAAGGCTGCCAAGGCTATTCGTGAGCGCAAGGTTAGATTATATTACTTAAATTAAAGTACTACTTCATTTATATATAGCTTTATCGATTTAGATATAAAGCTTTACATCCAAAATTTCATCACACATATAAATTAAGGAACAGATGCTATAGCTTGAGCTTCTGATCCAGAGACATAGAATTTAGTTGAAATTTTATAGAATAGTTAACAAATCGCAGCGTGTCGTACAAAATGGACTTTTAGGACTAATTAATCATGTTCATCCTTTCGTAATCTGTTTTATTTACGGAATAATCTTCGTTAAATTCTGCCTTGCAGCTAATTTGGAATTATATTTGTCTGCTTTAAAGAAAGAGTACCTTTTTGAAGAATTTTTGTTTAGTTATTTAAAATTTATTGTTGCAATTTGTGTTTTAAAATTGTTTTTCAATATAAGTAAAATGCATTAATGAGTCCTGGTGATATTATACTCTAAACCCATTACAACAAAAGTACTAAATAATTGAGTTCAAGTGTTTAAGAAACTTCACCAACAGCGAATCGTCGGGAGAATCCGAGTTCGATTATTGAGTTGAACAATTTTTTGTCATCTCGTTCCTTTGTCATGATATGAATAATTAATAGCATTATTGCTACTAAAACAGATAATATTGTGTCAATTTGTTATCATATAAGCTATAAACTATTTTCATAAAATATATTGGAGAAGGGAATCGAGAGGGGAATGGATCCTCTCATGTGTAATTTACACATGAGAAAATAAATGGTGATCTCTCATCATTCAAACACACAACATATCTAAATTTCTCTTTTTTATGAATGCTAAGAGATCATACTTTAACGTCTCATGTTTAAATTACACATGAGAGGATCAATTCCATTTGTGAGCTGATGAAAATAAGTTGAAATCAGTTTATGTACATGTCATTACATATGGGTGAAAATAGATAAGACCAACCAACATGAGCTTATCTTAGTTTCAAGCAAGACTTTTTTTTAAAAAAAAAAAAAAATAGGCTAAGCAAACACATTTTAGAAACTCATTAAGAGGTTAGACTAAAAGTCATCTACACGCCTTTTTTTTTTTTTGTATAGATGAAATGACGATAGTCATTGAAAACTCATACACATAAGTAGACAAGTTAGGGTGTAAATCCCAATCACGACGTCCACCTAAGTCATTTTAAAATTTGGTCAATTGAATTAGACTTGTGGTCCTATGACATACTTCAATTATATAAATAATATTTTTTTTTACTACTACTACGTTTAGTATTGTGTCAAATCATACGTTAACTTTTTATGTAATTTAAACATATTTCATCTGCATCAATTTTTGTCATATTTAAGGGATTATTATAAAGTAGAGTTTAAATATAATGTCATATAAAAATTTATATTATCTAAAATTTCATGTTAAATTTCAAACTAAATTTTGATATCATGAATGGTTATCTTGTCAATCGAAGCCTTGATTTTTATCGTAGTATATTTACGAAAGTCTTCATCACCACTTTACAATGCAGCTTTTATTCATAAAAAAATAGTGAAGTAGGGTTTTATAAAGGTCCGGGCTTAAAAAATAGCATATGACAAGTAATGTGTTAGACTCGGACCTTACATTATCATATAATTATATAATCATATCTTGCATGATATTATAGTTTAGCCCATTCCCACCCACACCCTCACGTCTAAGATTGAACATTTGAAGTGTGACTATTGGCATGATAGGGGTCACATGATAGCAAGTGACCCAATAGATTTTGGCTATGATACTATCGTAGAATTAAACATAACTCAATCTTACAAAGTTGACTTGTAAAGGTCGATGGCGTCTCTCTTTATAAACTCCAATACTATATTAAAATTTATGTTCAAAATCGGATTGCATTTACTTGTAAAATCGGTTTGGTGCAGAATAAAAATATTTGGATTAAGAAAAATACATTTTTCTAATTTCAAGATTTCCACACACAAAAGTGTGAAAGAATTGACAGATAAAATTAGATCAAATGCATCTAAAGGTCCTTTAAGTTTTTCGTTTTTCCCAAAGTGATCCTTTAAGTTTCAAAAGTCTCAAACAAGTCCTTTAAGTTTCAAAAGTCCCAAACAAGTCCTTTTAGTTTTTGAATCGTTTCAAACAAGTCATTTTAAAGGATGATGATATTCAGATAATAGCAACAAAGAGCATTATCCACCATTTGTCATACCTAAAAAGATGACTAATTTTAAGTGGATGTTAGGAGCAAGATTTGGTACCAAAGATGAGTTCAAGGAAGCAATTACCAACTATGCTATCTACAATATGACTTGTTTGAAACGATTTAAAAACTAAAAGGACTTGTTTGAGACTTTTGAAACTTAAAGGACCACTTTGGGAAAAACGAAAAACTTAAAGACCTTTAGATGCATTTGACCGATAAAATTATATTTTGATAGTTAGAATTGATAAAAACTAATAAGATAAAAAGTTATTTATTAGAACCTAACATTATATATATATCCAATAATTATCTAGGCCGTTCAAAAAAATTATTTGGTGAAAAGTATGCCAACATTCGGCTCAAAATTGGGCAGCCAAGTTCCCTCTGTTGCATTCATTTGCCAATGATGATAATATTTTTTTCTGAGGATTACTCAATTGGCTCTTTCTTTTGTTCAACGTACCGAGTCACAATTTCAATAGGCATTTTGTCCAGATATTGTGAGTGGTTGATGGGGCTCAAGAGCAATCACCTTGATTGCCAAATTCAAGGCATCATGCAATTGGCAAATCCACAACTAACTTCGATGCTTTTTTGGATGATCAAAATTCACAGAAAATTACAAAAAATCAGAGAATAAGAACATTGAAATATATAATACCATGTCCATGATAGTAACATGAGATGGGCATGGCATGGGGAGTACCAAAATTGGGGGCTCCCGCCAATCCTGTTGTAAGTTGTGATTTCATTCTGATCATCACAGCTTAATTTGTGTCTGTCATGCAATGTTTTAAATTGAGAAAGGGACCACACAGTACTGGTCCACTACAAGAACCAATTGCAAACTATTGAATTTCTATTAACTCTGTACTGGCCTAATAACTTTGGTTCTTTTTTTTTACTTCATTTTATCTATAAATTACAGGTGTTCAGTTCAAATTGTTGGTTCTGCAGTATATTCCACAAAATCAAATTGTTTTCTCCATTAATTTTCAGTTAGCATAAACTTTTAGCCGATGCTAAATTGCTTGCTAGTACCAATTTTTCGAGCAGCGGCAAATCCTCTATATGTGTCTCCTTCTCCAGTTTTTTACTTATATAGAATGAAAGCATGCAGTTAAATATTTTTACTCTGCATATCGTTTTCCAATCAATTTGTCCCAAGTGTAAATTCTACACAAACCTCTCACCTTGTTAGTTTGTTATACAATTTGAAGATTTTGAACTTACAATATATACCATGCTAACGAGTTTCTTATGACAATGGATTACAGTATAAGGTGATAACAAATCAGATTGACACCCAAAGGAAGAAGGTAAAGTTGATTAACTTATTTCTTGTTCATAGGTAGTTAGTTGATATTATATTTGATACTGACATTTTGTTTTTGTAGTTTAATAATGAGAGAGAGGTGCACAACAGACTCCTGCGTGACTTGGTATGTATCATGCATGCTTATAACTTAGATAGAATTACATATAGGTAGTATATACTATATAGCTAACTTTAAAATTGATTGATTTAATTATGGAAGGATGCAAGAGCAGAAGATCCACGTTTTGAAATGATGGACAATGGAGGGGAGTACGAGTCTGTGATTGGATTCTCAAATTTAGGTCCACGCATGTTTGCATTGAGCTTACAGCCTACTCATCCTAATCCTCACAATGGAGGAGCATCAGCTGCCTCGGATCTCACCACTTACCCTTTACTTTTTTAGTCACTTCTCTCTCAGAATCAGAACAACAAATACCACAATCACTTTCCAACAATAATATGATACTATGACTAATTATATATCACGTACTGTTTAAGATATATATGCACTCAATCTCATTCTGTTTTCAGTTAATTGTATGTATCTTTATAAACATGATCATCTTAAATATCTTCGATCAAAACACATGTAATGTATGATTTAAATCGTAACTGATCATTAAATGTTAACTGTACATGTACTCTTGAGATATGATATGATGTGATGTATGCTTTTGTTGAGTGTTGAGGATGCTTAGCAATTACCGTGGCAGCTACTTCATTCACAATGTAGTTTTTTCCTTAACTTTGACACAATCGTCCAGAGCTAAGAATTTGTTTGCTTTTAGAAAGAATTATAAAGAAAGGGGTGAAATTATAGATTGCATAGGAGTATAAGACAAGTTTTTTTTAGGATAGTATAAGATAAGTTATAAATTATAATATTTGATTTTCTTTTTAGAGAACTTATATTATTTGATTGATATATTCATTCACTTACATGATTCGAATATTTGTTTTATATTAATTCACTCAATATATTCATTCACTCAAATATTAAATGTGAGTGATTGATATATTCATTCACTCACATGAATAAATCTAATATTTGTCTAATTCTCGTAGAAAATATGAAATGTGAGTGATTGAATATATTCATAGGAGTATTTGAGTGATTCGAAATGTGAGTGAATATTAGACAAATATTAGATTTATTCTTGTCAAATTATTCTTTTTAGGATGGCCAAATTGAATATTTGATTTATTCATTCACTCACATTGCATCAACGGTCACAATTTCTACAATCGTAGTGGACATAAGCGCAATATATATTTTTATTGATTGATATCATACATAAGCGCAATTGTCACAATATTGCCACATAAGACCACTTTACAACAGTAATTTAGAATTCTTTCAACTTAGAATTAACCTTAAAATGTTGGATTTTGAAAACCAGCTGAATGTCCTACTTTTGTCTTGTTATTTTTGAAAATATTTAGTTGATTTTATATACTTTTAAAGGTAAATTATATACTAAAGAGATTATAAGAGGCACTCTAGTCAATACAACAAAATTACTCCTCATAGGCAATACAATAATTTCTTGGTCTTGGATTAATACATCATTCAAAGAAAAAATAAAGAGATCAACGAGAATTTGACAAGAAATCAAACATGTCCTGAAAAACATGATTCGATTACGACACTCTTTGGCCATTAAAAATTATCAATTTTCTTATACTGCAAAAAAAATTATGTCCATGTTTTTTGATGGAGCATCGTTCTTCTGAACATCACAAATCCGACCGCATACACGGATACCGTTTAGTAAATAGTAATACACTCAAAATAATTGTTAAAGTGACGAAGAGAGAAAGACATTAATTTTAAAGAAACACAATTGTATGGAAGTGTATTTTAATAAGTTGTTCGACAACTTTTAGTTGTCAAAATAAGTTTTTTTTTTTTTTTTATGTCCATCTTATCGACTTTACCAAAAAAAAATTAATGAAGGAAAGAAGAGGGGGTTCAAGGTGGGGGCTCCAGTGTAAAGACCATTAGCAAAGGACCCATCAACCGACTATTCTGGCATCCTTGATCTCACTCAGCCTCCAAACAATGTTGATCCCAATATTCTTTTTCCCTGGCATAAAATGCTGCTACCTCGGCATCCTGCTGATATTAAAGATTTCAAATATGCATCGAGAAACTTAAATTGTAAAACTTGAATTAAAAGCATTGCTAAAGGCTACATAAACTTTGTTAAGATTTGCAGAAGAAACTTGCCGTGTCTCCTTGATCAAATTCTTTATGAGTACAAAGCCAGTTGCAAAGACTTTGATACAGAAAGAGAGCTAGAAGGAATTCCTGTGCAAATCGAACTGAAGGAGTCTCCTCCATAACTCTAGTTAGGATAGTAAGAAACCCCTCTCTCCCAGCCCCTTGCTGTTTATAAATTGATATTTTAAACAATTAAAATATGCACAAAGAAACTAAAATTGTGAAACTTGAATCAAAAGCATTGCTAAAGTTTCCGTAAACTTTTTGTTAACGTTTGCAGAAAAAAAAAAAAAAATGCCTGGGTAGAAGTTGAAGATTTAGCCCTCACATAGCCGTGCCAATAATAAGGAATAGGCACACGGGGACTGCGTCTAAAGAGAACATCCACTAGATTGAGTTTGAGCATGAATCCAACAAAAGAATGCTCTTCGTGTATGCTCTCTAGCAAAAATAAGAAAGAATGAAATCATAAATCACTATAGGACGACATCAATATAATAAAATAATAATGAACGAAACGAGTTCAATATTCCAAGTTTAGAATAATAATGAAAGAAATGGGCTCAATATCCCAAGTCTAGAAACAATCCCAACCAAAACATAACCAACCTTTGTGCATCAACACTCAAGAGCTTCCATGTTCGTAAAAACAAGAAAGAAAAAGAATTGCATCTTCACATGGTTCTAAAGTCAAAATCTAAATCATGAAAAATGGAAGGAGTGCAAGTTAACCCAAATTAATTCAACCAACTGCAGAAAACATATTCATAGTTCAACATGGACAACATAGAGCAAACTTACTTTCACTTCAAGAGTTTAAGTTGCCTAATCTTAAACAAAGACAACAAAGTAGACAATCTAGAATAAAAACATGCATATGATTTGAGGTACCTATTTGCACTTGTGAGATGATGTCGATTGGGGAGACACTCAATTGCTGGAACCGTTCCATCAAATTCAAACAGCACAACTAGTATGAAAGAACAAAATTCATATACAAATTTAAATGATGATGACGATGAATCGATGATGATAATAATAATAGTAACAACAACACGTTGCTTATTGATGTTAGAGAATCAATTAAAATCTCTCAAATACACATTGAATTCAGAGGAAAGCTCATTGCATCCTCCAAAATAAAAAGAAAACCTGCTGCAAGTTATTATCTGCTTGGCAAGGAAATGGAATTAACAGAGATGAAGTACTAATGTATCACATGGAATGAAGGCACAAGAGCTGCATTCATAGATTCATGCTCTAGTTTCTAACAGTCAACACAAAGTCACCACATTGTTTCTAGCTCCAAAATCACACGGAGGAATTTGAATGATCACAGGAGAATGAAGTTGCAGTTTACAAGAGAAATCACCCTGAAGAGGAATGTTTCATTCTCAGCCTTTGAAAACAAAGGAAGCATACACAAACACACACAATTATTGGAAAATTAAAACCCAACTTAACAATAAAGGACAGAAAATTAGTGTCTAGGGTTTAACTACTCACAGCCTAAAAAGCAAAGGTTATGAAACCCTAACCCCTAAACTAGCATAAAATAAAATTCGAGAAGATTCAAATATTTCCAGCCATCTACCTTGAGCAAAGAAAGAATGGCGGAGAAAGAGGTCGATCGCGTGTGGAGAGAGGGAGAGGGAAATATGAACCTGAAAATTGAAGATTCAACCACAGCACGATGACGAATGAGGGGCGGGAAGGGGAGAAAATGAAGAACAAAACGAACATGCAACACGATATGGGAACAAGGTCAGTGAGAGAATACATGAGTGAAAGTCGACAGCCCTAGTTAGGTAGATGCCCAAAAAATCATGTGTTTTAAAGGTATAAAGCATCGCCCTTATTTGTCATTCTGGGAGAGTCTGGAATATATCAATTGAGGTTTGTTAATGATTTCAAATCTCCTAGAACTTGCTTCAAAATTTCAGTGACGTTGTGTTCAAATTTTAGGGTAAAAAGACAGCTGCAGCAGGTATTTTATTTCTTTAAGCCTTCAGCATAGTGGACCTATACTAGATTACTATAATACTTGCATTGAGGTTTATGCGGGTCGTATTATCATCACAGGTGATGACAGGAATGGCATCCAAACCAAGGACCTTAGTAAACTTGCGCATTGTTGGGTATAGAAAGGGCCAGATCAAACTAATATGGATTTTATTTTTCTCAAGAGGAGATATGTAATCAGTTTGACGTTTGAGGAAACACATACTCTAGAAGCTAAAGTGGTAGATATTCTAAAGGATCAATTTGAAAGCTAATAACTAGTTTACTTGATTAAGATTCATTTTGACATTCCTTAAACAATTCATGCAGAAACCTGGAGTTTCATTTCCAATTGCCAGACAATTCATTACACTCGAAACCTATTTTAATCTCTTCAAATTCAGTGTGAACTTAACCTTAACTTATGTGTTCTACATCTGCACCCTCTGCCCAAAAAAGGTTTCATGCTTGAGGACAACTACAAACAAATTTGATCTTTTACTGTTTCATTTGAAATGAATTCAACGATAAAGTGAATAGCCATTATGCCGTACCTCGATGTCGCCAACATTAGCAGTATGATGAATAATTGATTCATCTTCATTTCCAATGTCTTCTGTCTCATCTGGCCCAGAATTTTCAGACGAAGCAACTGCATCTCCAGAGTATGAAAGAATGCCCATGGCTAGTCCAAACATCTTCAAAATATTCTCATCATTCCAGTATCTGCAAGGAAATAATCACTTCAGAAATTATTATCCAATTTACACCACAACAATTTATGGTGAAAATATGGAAATGCCAGAACAATAAAATATGATTTTAAAAAAAGGTGTTTAAACCTCATCATTACAGCAGGACCACCATTCTCTATCTCATCTAATATAAGTTTCAAACATGGATCTTTTTGGATGTGTGCCATTCTCTGTTTACGCTGGCCTTTATTTGTCGGATTGACAAAAATTTCAGGCACGGAAGACATTGATGGGTCCTGTGATAGACAGCAGATACATTCTAATCTAACAACCAGTAGATGTGTTACAAACATAACGAAGAAATTTTATAAATACCTGCATCAATACATCACTCAGGCGCTCGACCATTTTCCATAAATCAATATTCTCTATGATCTTTTGCATGGTTGAAACATACTTCTGATCATTAGAATTTGGAAGACGATCCCGAGTTTCTCCATGCAAAGTTTCCTGAAGCTGTTCAGCTATCTGATTTGAAGATGGATATTTTTCTACATGTTCAGCCAATTCCTTAATATTTGGATCCTATAACAACATATTGACATTTTAAGTATCTTTAAGTCTCCATGATGAAATCATTAACAGTTAACATAGCTTGATTATCAATAAATACAGCACACACTACACATATAATGCAAATAACGTAGCTTACATTGAGAAGAGCTGAGAAATCTAAAGGCTTGGCTGGAAAACCAGTCCTACGTCCATGAGTTGCTGTAGTGGAGGATGATTTATTTTTGGATTTCTTATTTTTTCTTCGACAATTCTTCTTTGGTGTTTTTATTCTCTGCTGATCATCTACAAAATCATCAAAACCTATCATACAAGTAGAAATCAGATAAGAGGATACTTATGTAATGTAATAACCTATCTAAACCACACTTGTGTCTGGTGTCCGACACTAACACATGTGATTTCATTCAATTACGTCATTTTTTCAAACAATTATCGATGTGAACGTGCCTACTATAAAGCATAGATGCTCCTCTATTAGACGTGTCCGGTGTTGGACACGTGTCGTGTCCGCCAACGACACATATAATTACACTGAATTATATTATGATTTTTTCAAATTATTAGCGGTGTTGACATGTCAATATCCATGTCATGTCCGGTGTCCCTTTCAGTGCTTCATACGTGCCGATGTCGTGTTGGTGTGTGCGCTTCGTAGGTAACAACTGGGGCAAATAACAAATAGCGATATCAGCATCAATTATAGATACATACCAGCAGGAAAATTCTTCTGCGAATTGGAAGCCATGATCTAAGAAATCAAAATACTGAGAGAAAGGAAGGAAACAACGACGGCGAGGAAGAAGAAATGGTAGTAGATTGTAAAGGCTTGAATTAAAAAGTTACTCATTACCAATTTTATTCCTTTCCTGGACTAATTTTAGGGACAATTTTAATTTTAATTTTAATTTTAATTTTAATTTTAATTTAATACACAACAGTGAAAGGTTAATTCCCTATAAAAAACATTAAAAGGGTAATTAACAATTGGGAAATGCTAACCGGTGCCCTGGGGCACTGTTTAAGGATATGAAAAAGGAAATTATATAGTAGTTAATGCATTAAAATTGTGTAACTAATTTATAATAAAGTCAAAAACAGTTACCTTTTATGATAATAATTCTCTTTTATGGTATGTTTAACTAGTGCCCGGGACACCGATTAGCGGGACCCTTAACAATTTTAGTAATTTGTTGGACTTTCATAGCTTTAGAGAAATAATTATTTTGGTTTAGACTAAATTACATTTCTCCCCCTAAATATGTTTAAACTGTGTTTCTCTTCTTTAAAACATATTAGAAAATATTTCACTCCTTTTCTGAGAGAAACTTGAATTATATTCCACTCATTTTTTAAGTTAAAATATACACTTTACTTTCATAATAATTTTTTTTATTTCTAATAATCTTAAAAATAATAATAATAATAATCTAATACACTTCTAAAAAAAATAGTATTACAAGTCCATTTTAATATAATTAAAATTTAAATGCATATATATTTTTTTTTCTATTTTTGATTTGCAATTTCATTAACAAATAGTTTTAAATCCTATTATAAAATATGAAAAACATAAAAAAAATTAAAATATGTGAAAAATTAAATGAAATATCTAGCCGATGGTATCAGATTCATATATGTATTTTAGTGAGATATTTATGCTAAATTGTTTGTGATACCCGTGATATCATTTTAACAATTTTATCTTTAAGAGAGAGAATTAATTTATGTTTTCAACATGTTATTTATTGTTGATTGAAGAAAAAATATTTAATAAATATGAGTATATATGTAAAAAAAATAATTAATTAGTTGAAAATAGCAAACAAGTCTTTATAAAGAGAGACATTAAATATTCCAAAGAAGTTTTATAATTTTTTTTTAGGGAGAATGAGTTTTATAACGGAGGTAATATGAATTACGAGAAGCAATAAAAAAAATATTGAATTCCTAAATATATTTTCCATGTTATTCAATTTTATTTTTCCCATCGTGCAGATTGCAGACGTAACCGTTAAAATTTATTGATGAAAAAAAAAAAGTCGCCGTCAAAATATTTATGATAAAATCGTTGAATATTTAGTTCATTGAACGGAATAAAATAAATTTGGAAAGAAAATTATAAAGTCAAAAAAGAAAAAGAAAAAAACGTTGGGTGGCAAAAGAATAGTGGAGGCGGTTGGTGGGGTTTTGTTAAGTAAAACCCTCGTTTCCGGCGTCGCATTCTCTCACTCTCTCTTTCTGTAAGTGAAGAGAGAGAAAGGGGTTTTGGTTTTGGTTTTGGTTTTGGGGGTAGAGAGAAAGAATGGGTGCTCTTGCTACATTATCTTCTTCTTCTTCTCCTTGGACTTCCGAGGATGATCTTTTGCTCAAGACCAACGTTGAGGTTGAGGTTTATCCCTTTCTCTCTTTCATTTTCGATTTCTTGTTTTCTTCTTTATGCCTTTTCAATTTCATTCATTTCATTTTACTTTATCCTCAACTAATTTACTCATTCATTTATAACAATACTCAACATTGCTCTAACATTGTTTTTCTAGGTTTTTATTTCTGTTTCAATTTCATTCTTCAACTTTTGTATGTTTTTTAAATTGAAATTTAATTCCATTTCATTTTTTAATACTATCGTCGATCGCGGTTAACTTATTACGATCACATTCATGTTATTGTACTGACAAACATTGATGAAATTTAATTCAATTTTATTTTTTAATACTGTCTCAATCTTATTACTATCACATTTCATGTATTTTTTAACACATTGTAGTCTAAGGTTGCTTTTCTAGGTTTTTATGTGTGTTTCAATTTGGTTGTGGAATGTCCGGACAAACAACACGAACTCTAAATCGAATTCAATAGATCTATGTGCATTTTTCTAGTGTTAGATTGATTCTAGAGACAAGACAACCATTTCAGGATTCTGGTTTAAATTAATCTTTTCAAGCTTTATATTTGCAGAATGGAGCTTCCTTGGAAGCAATTGCAAAAGGCGCAGTGCAGTTTTCTCGAAAATATAGTTTTGAGGAAATACAAGAAAGATGGCACAAGCTACTCTATGACCCTATCGTATCTAAGGACGCCTCTTCCTCTATAACAGGTTTCGAGCATTCTGTTTCGCCTCTCCCATCAAAGTTCTTCAAAATTGGACATTTGAAAGATGAACAGAAAGATGTTTCTGTTAAGAGAAAAGTTAACACTGTTCGAAATTCTTATTACGCTATGCGTAAAAGAATCCGTAGAGATATGCAAACTTCCATGGACTACAATTTTCTAGTTGATTCAGAAAATGATAATTATGTGGTAAATGGAAATGAGCCTTTGCCTGAAAACTGTGCACTCGAGGGTTCAACTTCAAATGACTTTTCAAATCATGATCCGTCACACTATGGTCTTCCAGAAAATTTTATGGATGTTGATATTGGAGTTGCTGCTCAAACGTTTTACACTGGAGTTGATGATACACTTGAAGAGAATTTTCCCATGGACCAAAACAATATACCTGAGGAGGAACCTCAAATTCATGAGGATAATGTGCTTCTGAATGGAACTGCCGAGGAATTCGGCGATTCAATAGTACTAGATATAGAAAAATTTATTGGAGATGATGAACTAGATGATATGTCTTTTTCTGCATTTCACCAAATCAACAATGACCCTGCAAATTTGTGCTCCGAGTTTGATGAAGATTATATGTTTGATTCACCTGAGTTAGAGTGTGGGAATTCATTTGACGATTTAGAGTTATCACTTCCTGACATTCAGGACATGCCGGTCTGGAGAACAGAAGAACAGGATAATATTCCATGTGATGGTTCAAAAGATTCTATTGCTTGCGAGGATGGTTATCTGGAAGAACTGTCCAATTCACTCTTAAACTTCACTGGTGAGGAAGAGCTATTTCTGATGGATTCTGTTGGAAAAGATGGGATTGGTAAATCTTATTATGACGGTCTGAGTTCGCTTTTACTAAACTCTCCAATTGATGGTTGTTCAGATCAGATACCTGAAATGGCTGAAGTAGAGTTATTATCGACCCCACGCGAAGATGTTAAAAATCCGTCTGTTTCATGTCGCACAGAAGTAGACGACAATGCAGGAGAGACTGAAACAGAGCTGTTAGCGGCCTTTGATGCACATGTTAAAGGTATGTCAGTTTCATGTCGTGCAGAAGTAGATGACAACACAATGTCACAATCTAATGGCGTGGAAGTAGTTCAAAAACCAGAGTTCCAAATGGCAGCTTCCGCTTCAGCTAAAGACCCTCAATTTCCTGAACTAATTAACGGAGTTGTTCTCTGTGTAATAAATACTGAAGACCCGGAAGTTCCATCCAATGATGATGTTTTCCTACCCTTTAATGAGCCTCCCCCAACAATTTCCTGTTCATCCGAATCAGCTGCTAAAAAACCCAATATACCAGTTCCATCATCTGGTAATGATTATGGAGATAGAGCTAGCAGGAGAGGTAAAGTTTTGATGCAGGTTGAACAAAAAAGCTCCGTAGGAGCTCAGGTTTCTTCTCAGACAACGGGAGCCCATTGCCTTCCAGGACCTGTTTGTGGTTCTAAAATAAAATATGAGTTGTCTAATAATCATGCATCACACACACTGTCTAGAAATGCAATTATTGCTTCCAGTGACCTAGGTGGAAACAATGATGCAACAAACAAAACTCATGCTGCTCTACATGCAAGTCCTAAGGAAAAACCTGTCGATGTTAGCTTCGTAAAGCATCAAAGCAATAATGTGACAAATTTGTCACATAAGAAACCAGCACTCGGAAATGGCCTCAGAAATCATGGCCAACCTAATGGTTCTAGCCTGAAACAGGAACGGGATGTAGCATTGCCACTTGAAAATAATCAGTTGCAACATGCTGAAGTGGGGTCCGCAGATGTTCTGGGGTCTGAGATGGTGGTTTACAGTGAAAGGTTAGACGAGGAAGAGCAATATATCGAAAGTGATGACGAAGTTCCTTATTATTCTGATGTAGAGGCCATGGTAAGGCATGCTGTGTTGATCTTTCAGTCAACAGTTGTCTTTAGCTTTTGCACATCCTTTGCAATTTTCTGACTTATTCATGATTCCTTCCTACAGGTACTTGATATGGACTTGGAACCTGATGATCATGATTTATATGATAATGAAGAAGGTATTACTATTATGTGGCCAGGAATTTTAGTGGTGGTTGACTAGTTTGTGCTACTTGTTAATTGCTATACTTTTTTTTTCTCTTTTTTTTTTTTTTTTCTATTGAAAAGAGAGACAACTAATATGAATTAGTTACCTAACTGAAGATCATTTCTATTTCTTGATGCATTTTTATGCTACCTCATGGTATTGGAGCACACTTCACCTATTTGAGCAGTTGGTAGTCTCTTAAGGCTCAATTCTCTTCCTTATTTTGCTAAAAAATTTGGACGTATACACAATTGATGAATAAATATAAACGTACTATAAGGAGGGGGGGTTACGAATTTTTGAATTCCAAGAGGTTGCACTACTTTAATACTCTTTCAGTTGGTTTTAGTTCATCTGTAAATTTAGAAGCTTTATTGTTGTACAACATGCTATGTTGTTGTCATGGCTAGATTCAACTTTTGGATTTGTGGTGGCCTTTGACTTGTGCTTTCGGGACCAGAATCTGTTTTATCATATTTTCTTTGTTACCTGCTAGTTAATTCTGAAACATGAAATATGTAAATATTTATGTGCACAGTCTGTAATACCTTTGTGTGAATGTTTTTGCTTTGATCAACATGTCTTTGTCAAAAAAAGAAAAAATTACACATGTCTTTATCAGAACTTGACCAACATAATTTAGTTTCTTTTGTGATTCGGAAAGTGATTTTTTATTACATTATTATAGCTTAACAATATATATTATGATTACAATTTAGTATCAAGATATCAACACGAAGAAACTAAGCGGGCTATCATAAGGCTGGAGCAGGGCGCTCATTCTTATATGCAGAGAGCTATGGCTTCACATGGAGCATTGGCCCTATTATATGGTCGCCACTCAAAGTACTATATCAAGAAAACTGAGGTATTTGTTACTGAAGCATGTAAACTACTTCCTTGATCTTCACGTTGTTGGGAGATGTTTTCCGATTTTTACTTTTTGAATATTTGAAGTATTACAACCTCACGTTATTTTTTGTGATAATTTCATTATTGCAAAAAAAAAAATCTCACATGCATTACAAAAGAAATTTCACATGCACTATGTAGATTATTAGTACACATATATGGTTGTTTTATTCAGATTATGTTTCTAACATGAGGCAGTGACCTTTTTGTATATTTTGGACTGATTTGTGATGAAAACCAATGTAGTTGAAAATACCTGTTTTGCAATTATAAATATAAGTGTTCTTTGAAAAAGTGCCCGAACTAAAATGCACATTTTGTTTGTTTTTGTTTTAAATTTTGAAAGGGTGTATATTTTCTGCGACGTGTTAATAGAATCTAATTGAAGCTGATATTGCAAATCAAATCTAACTAGTGGGCCATGCTTTTATGATGGTTCAAATCATCCTGCAGGTTTTAGTTGGACGATCAACAGAAGGTTTTCATGTAGATATTGACTTAGGCAAAGGAGGTTGTGCCAATCTCATATCTAGACGTCAGGTTGGTTATATTTAGTTATTTACCAACTCTGACTTAATGCAGTTTTTTTTTTTTTGGTGTGTGTGTATATCTACTCATTTAAAATCTGGACTATGCTGTGTATGCATCAGAAAATTAGTTTATAGTTACACTCTGGTGATGAACTAATCACATCAATATGCTTTAAGAAATTACTTCAATGGTAAATAGTTGGGATGCAGAGGTATTGTCTTCACCACCAAATATAAATTGACCTCAATATGCCAATTAAACTTTCCGTTTTTATGTTTCAGGCAATCATAAAAATGGATAAAGATGGATCATTCTACATTAAAAACATTGGCAGGAGTTCAATGCTGATAAATAGCACAGAATTGCACACTGGTCAATCTCAAAGACTGCTTTCCAATTATCTGATTGAGGTATAATCATATAGCTCCTTCTAAATCTGATTGATTACCACTGGTAGCTTCACTGTGAACTGTGATTGCAACTGATTCTTTTTCCTGATAAAATAAAACAATGGTGACTGGCTCGTGAAAGTATTGAAAAATGCAGAATTCTTCGAGTGGATTCTTATGTTAGTTAGAAAATCAAATGCTTCATTGTGTTTTTGTTAAACTCCTGCAACTCTCGAATAAATAAATGGTTTATTTTGCAGTTGAAGGGCACACAACTCATATTCGAGATAAATCAAAGTGGTATGAAGCGGTAGCAACTGGAACGAAGTACTGACAATTTTCCGACCTTTTAGTGTGATTGTAAATGATTCATAAAGGTCCATTAACACAGAAGGTGCATTTTGTACGCTCTTTCTGATTTTCGATGAGGAGTGGCCCTGCTGTTGTATTCCCGGAAATGGACTTGCGCAACTTTAACCGGACCACCACCACCCATGTTCCTTTGCCTGTTAGAGTAGATAATTCTTCAACCCGAAAGTTTTGTAATATGGTAAATTCATCAAAACCAAGATTCCAAATCTCGTTACTATCTTGCATGAGAACACAGTCCTTTTGAAACAGCGTGCTGTTTTTTTTTTATTATCATCGTCTTTAATGCAAAAAAAAAAAAAAAAAATGAAAATTTGACCTATTAAAATTGGGTTTTCATTGTTTCCAGTGGTTTTCAACGTGTTCGATCAGCTTATCTTACCACTTTATACTGGCATTTAGATCCCGGTTTCAGTTCAGTTTGTTGGTATGGTGATCTATAACTTTACACAATAGAATTGTTTGTAATAAAATACATGGGAAGTTTGATACAAGAAACCATGAGAGATGAGAGGAGACTATTGTGCATAGATATCATATGATAAGATTTAAAATCAAGTTGCAATATTTTGAAACATTTATCTCGTTAATTCCTAATATTTTGTAAAGATAAAACAGTGGGGACAAATGGGACAGGTACGACAAAACATATGAACTAGATATTGTTGTTGACTAATATCAGTGTCATGTAAGGAAGCCTCTATCCACATCATTGTTATGTTAGTTTGTGTAGTTAGTTAGAGCGGAGGTTAGATTCTGTTTGTGTAACTTCATCAAGATGATCATTAATCAACTTGTGAAATGAGCTCTATCGGTTTCTCTTTCGGAGTTCTAAATTTTAATTTGGTATGAGTGTCTATCAATTGATGCATCTCATGCAAGAGTCCAATAAAATGGGTGTGTTGGGAATAACTTAAGTCCCATAGAGATTAGAGATAATGTCTAATCAAATTTTATAAAGAGAGACACTTATCACCTTACAAATGTGATTTTGTAATAATGAGGTAGATGCAATGCAACTCATGATAATGTGACCATGTGTACGGTCGACTTGATTAATTTGAAAATTCAATTAAACCCAAAGGGTGTAAAATTTTGTAGACTGGAATGTCATCTAATTATTTTTTCAAGTTTCTTTTGTTTTTTTTAAATTATCAGTGTCTTATGATGGACTCAAACCGGCATACTCATAATTTGGTTGGGTTAGATTTGGTTGGATTTTGACAAAATGTTATGATTTTTACTCATCTCAAATTGAATTTTTCATTTGATCGAATAATGTCATGGAGTAAGAGAGAAAGTTTACTAGTAACTTTTTTTTGAAGAAAGAAAGTTTACTAGTAAAGATATTGACACTTTACACTCTATCTCTTTCAATTAAATGCTCTTTTCTCGTTAGGACCACAATGTTGAGAACATAAATTTTGCCATAGGAATGGATATTTTACATCTTTCTATAAGATTATTAATAGATAGATCATAGATACTTATTCTCATCAACTTTTCATATAAAAATATTGAAAAATCTTGAAGTTGTACAATTGTTATCTTCTCTCCATTAGCTTGTTGTTCACATGATCGCCACAACCGAGGAGATCTAATGGATTCATTAGTCATGCACGTAATTCTTTTAGCAAAGTTGAAGTAATAAATTAGAGTTATTGTACTATGTGTGTGCATTTCGTACAATTTTAAAAACACTCTGCATCGAAAGTTATCAATTTCAGAAAGCAAGTTGAAACACGAGGAGGAAGTATCCACATGTTTAAGGGTCAAATTGTCAATAATTTGGTACAATAATTCTTCAATGAGTCAATATTTTAAGACTAAACTCCTAATTTTGTTTCCACGACTATGTAATGATATTCACACTAAAATAAGTCCTAGTTTAATCATACTATAAAATAAATCCTACTTTAATTTCAATCGAAACAAATTTTGTTTTTTTTAAAAAACCGATTATTGATATTGATGATTTTGCAATAGGAAAAAAAATGCAAGAAAAATAATATTTTACATTATTAATAAGCATCATTATTTGTATAGTGCACTCAAAATATCCACGTTCGTCATTGGACCTAGTTTATTAATTTTACTCAACGTGTGTTACAATGAAGCCTTGATTTTTTATTCAGAAAAATGTTTAGGTATATTTTTTTTGAAACAACGTATTATTGAAAGCTACACCGCACACGAAAAACGTCTAAGCAAAAGAAATGAACTACAAAATAGGCACAGTAAATATGCGGCAGCATAATCCCAACATAAAACACCGCCCAAAAACAAAACACAAGTCAAGCACTATGCTATTGCAAAAGACAATGTTTAGGTGTATATAATAATATAATACAACCTGTGAGATAAAGATATAATAGAGTTTTATGATAAATATGATAGGTTGATGATTTAATAAGAAGAGAGACAGAGATAAAATAAGACGTGAATATTATTAAAGGTGTACAAATATATAATTTAATTCAATCATGTATATATTTAAGGGGAATTAGTCACTTTAGTCCCTGAATGGGGAACGATTCGTCAATTTAGTCCCTGAATGCAGATAAATTGCAAAACAGTCCCTGAATGTAGACTTTGTTAGTCAATTTAGTCCCTGAATGCAGACTCCGTTAGTCAATTTAGTCCCTGAATGTAGACTTCGTTAGTCACTTTAGTCCCTGAAATTGACCATGCAGGGACTGTTTTGCATATTATCTGCATTCAGGGACTAAATTGACGAATCGTTTCCCATTCAGGGACTAAAGTGACTAATTCCCCTATATTTAACAGTGGGTCGCCATCTTCTTCATTGTTTCTTGTCTTGGATGGTTGGATCAGATATTTATGATAAGATTCAGAGGGAAATAAGTGAATGATTCAGTATCATACGTACATTTGATATTATGAAGATCCAGTGCGACATCTGTAACAAACGGCAGGCTTCTTTATTCTGCACCGCGGATGAAGCCGCCTTATGCTCCACCTGCGACCACCGTGTCCACCATGCTAACAAACTCGCCTCCAAACACCGTCGCTTCTCTCTCAACCACCCTAATAATTCTCCCAACCATTTCCCTCTCTGTGATATTTGCCTCGTAATTCTCTCCAATATTCATTCTTTTATGTATACTATACTTGTTATATATAGAAAGAGACTAGCTAGTAATTATATACTATTAATTTCATTTGATTATATCAACTTATGATTCATGAATTAACATATAATATTGATACATTGAGTTTGTTTCTTTGTTTGTAGGAAAGAAGAGGTTTTGTTTTTTGTCAGGAAGATAGAGCAATTGTGTGCAAAGAGTGTGATTTGAAGATTCATGGTGTCAACGAACACACCAAGAAGCATAATAGGTTTCTTCTAAGTGGGATCAAGTTGTACTCTCCTGCTCCTCCTCCAACTCTTCATGAAGAAAATGGTAGTTTTACTATATCTGAGTACTTGATAAACACTATCCCAGGTTGGAAGTTTGAAGATTTCCTTGAATCCCCTTCTTCTGTTCCCTCTCATGAACTACAACAGCAGAATCATATTGGTAAAGATACTACATTGTCAACAGTGCATGATGATGTTAATTATCATATTCATGAGGAAAATATTCTGGTTTCTTTCTCTAGCGAGAGCATGTGTGGGATCTGTGTTCCTCAAGCACCACTGTATTATTCTGAAAAAATGGATAACAAATCAGACACAATTAATGAAGCCACCAATTTCAGCAGCAGTTTGGGGGATTTCACAGTTCCACAGATAACAATCCCTCCCAATTAACATTGCCACATCTTAATTATATATATCAACAATGATATGGACATCTTTAGATTTCATACACTCATTCAACATTTGATTTTCTCTATAGCACTCTTCCTTTCACATCATCAAATTATCATATCTATCGTATCACTCTCATTTTCTTTCCTTTTTTCTTTTTCTTTCTCTTTGTTTCTAGATGTATACACTAAGGGGTGTACACAAAACATTGATGTAGCTCTAGCATGAATATTTTGTTTGTTTTTGTGCCCTTCTCAACCGGGTTGTGTACGTTCTTCATAAATCAGTTTAAAATATTAAATATGTCTTTCACATTTTGTACATAAGATCTTTAATTGAATTAAATATCTCAACTTGATTGATTAATTTTTGTTTGCAACTTGTTAAAAGGGGTAGTACATGTACATCTTGTTAAATGGGATTAGATATCACTTCCAAAGCCAACTCATGTGAAGGTTTCCAAACACATGTATACATCGCACAATCCATATCACGTGATAATTAGAATGACAAAGTCCAATCCACATTATACATGCGAGTGAGTATTGAAGTTGTATTAGAGTTTCATACTGCCTAGATTTCTTGAATGTGCAGTGTATTACGTAAAGTGTTTGAACACCTTTATTACTTAACATATCTTACCCGTCTATACTAATTGAAACATTTTTTGAGTGTAGAAAATTATATAATGATAGTTTTTTTTTGTTAATTGTAATTTTAAACTTACAATAATCAACATGGTTATTAATTAGGTTAACTCAACGTCCCTACCATTAATTGGAGTTGTTGGATGTGATTTGAGATGAAATGCCTAAAAGTCAAGTTCATATTTGAATTTGGGGTGAGCTATGCAAAATCATGGTGAACCACCGTGAATTTGACAAATAGTGATATAAAATCTACAATAAAAGGATTAGAGAAAATGAGGATGGAGAGTGTATTATTTGCACATATAAATGTGATGATCGGAGATCAGATTTAGGCTGAGAGAGACAAGAGACAAAGGCAACAACAAACGTGGGGGCACAAAAAGGAAAAAGAAGTAAATAATTTGGTTAGTCTTTACTCTTCACATATGAACTCAACTTGGACATCGCCAACCATAGCTATCGTTGTATTTTACCTTATATTTTAGGTAAATTCTAGGTTGCTTTTTTTATTTTTAAGAGAATTATCACTTTACTTTGAAAAGTTTGTGTATGAGTTACACACATACTAATTAAAAACAGTCACATATATATAGTATATGTGGCTTGTTTCAATTGATTGTAGATAACTTATTTACACTTTTCAAAAGGTAGTCTAGGCTTCACCTTTATTCTAATCAAATAAACTGGATACTTATTTGTTTAAGAAATTAAACATGGCATCATATTGTTTAAGAAATTAAACATGGCATCATATATAGACTATGTTTCAACTAAACATGGTTTTGGCAAAAATTGTTGGTTATAGCCTTTAGCTTTGCGAATAAACCACATGGAGATGGAGTAGGTAACATATTTGTCTAAGACAAGTTTCCGGATCTGGAACCTGGATTAGTTAAATAATGATTAATTGATGGGGTTGTCAAATCTTGTCAAAATCGCATTCTAAATAAGAAATAACAAAAATGATATTTGTATCTCCTCATTTCCAAACACACTCATTCAACATCTATTTTTTATTTTATTTTATATTTCTCTCTTCCAACGGCATCAAAACTTATGATATCTATCATATCACTCTCTTTATCTTTATCTTTTTCAAAGTGTCAAATAGTATTTTGATGTACAATAAACATTTTTCAAGAAATAAACGACCTCACCTTCAATAAAATTAAAGAAATTAAGGGTTTTATATATTTTTTAATTTATTTATTAAGGGTTTTATTTATGAGAAAGGTCGACGCAATAGAGATGTTGACGGAATCCATTTTTATGATTATTTTAAAAATGAGTCTCATATAATATGTGTCTATCTTTTCCATAAATAGAACATTTCATATATTTTAAAAATACAGTAGATCTTGAGTCGTTGAGCCCAACTAGTTGGTTTAATAATGTTAGATTGTTAGTGCTCTAAAATTTATTAAGTGTATTTTTACATGTGATTAACAAGGGTACAGATGTATGAAAAAATAATGTCCATGAAATATTTTTGTTTTTTGAATGAAAATATTGCTATATCTTCCTGAATTCAAAAGTTTTTCTTACCCAAAAGAAAACACGTATGTCTAATTTTGGTGAATAAAATAAAAAGAAAACATAAACAACCGAAAAGAAAAAATAAATCATGATTTAGTAATTACTAAATTAGCATATGTATGCTATGAAAACATTGTCGCATATCAAAAGACCAAGGGTACAAGAAAACAAAAACAAAAAGACATACTGTAGCAAAAAAGAGGTGAGTGGAAATTGGAAATGGCCATGGTTGAGCATTCAATTTCATCGTCGGCGACAATGAGCTTTACACATATGGTGACAATCATAGTAACATGGTCCACCACAATGAAGAGGGCAGTCCAATCTCATTCCCTTGCATCGAGTTTTTGTCATGCATTGTGCAAACTGTCCTACAATATAATCTTCCACCTTGTATGGGTAAGGGTTACTATAATGGGATATGCCTTTTCCCCCTCCCTTCCTTTTTCCATGTCTTGGTTTGCCTCCACAGCCCCATTTCCACCAACCACCACCCCCTCCACCCCATCCCCATCCCCATCCACCTCCACCACCACCTCCTCCCCCTCCGCCGCCCCCACCTCCACCTCCTCCTCCTCCACTGCTTCCCCCACCACCACCACCTCCTCCTCCACTGCCCCCACCACCTCTATTATACGAACTAACTTTGATGTCCTTATTGTAGGTGTTGTCGTGTTTTTCTTTCCCTTCTTCGTTTATACCTTGACTAGAGTTGGAGAGGGTTACAAAAGTGGCATTGCCTTTATTAGGAGCATTGACATTTGTGTGTTCTTCATCACCTTTGAGCCCAACAATTGATATTAAAAGGAGTAATAGAAAGACAAGCCCATGATTTCTGAAGTTCTCCATCTTTCACCACGCACACTATCGAAAACAAAATCTTATGCTACGCATGCTGTCACCTTCAAATTAAGCTTATATATAACAAAAGCTAATTATGAATAGTATTTTTTCCTCTAAAAAAATGAATAGCATATTCCGTCCCCACCTACTTGAACCGTTGCGTTTGACGTTTAGTTAAGGAGTTAGGGTGCCTTAGTCCTCACTCTATCCCCACTTCAGCCACTTGTGTGTGTGTATTGTCCCCAACACCTCTCCCCACTTATAACAACACTGCAGAGTTCCCCCTTGGCTCAACATAGGTTGCGTTGATATTTGAGCACCAAAAATATTCTATAATATTATACTTTGTTAGCTTGAAAGGAAGAAGAAAAAAAATCATATAGTGAAATGAATGTGGTATTACATTGTTAAATGAAAAAAATATAGAACTACCCTGACATACTCGGTCTTTAATCTACAATGGGGTCGAGGATATCGAACTTCAAACAAGATGCATTCCATCATTCTTTTAATAGAAAGCTGTGTTTATTTGTACCCAAAAAAAAAAAAGGCTTAATGGTGTGTTTCGCCCCTGCAAATAGGCGGCGTTTAAAAATTGGTCCCTGTAATCGCTAATCCTGGCATTTTACCCCTGCAATTGTTAATCATTTAAAATTTGGTCCTTTGACCAACTTAATCACTGCCACGTCACCAGATTAGCAAAAATGGCATGGGAAATGACGAAATTACCCCTGGCTTATTTTTTTTTTTGTTTTTTTTTCCTTAAAAAAGAAATTCAGTTTTTTCCCGAATTTTTTTTACGATTTTTTCCCTAAAATTTTTCAGTTTTAATTTTAACAATTTTTTTCCGAATTTTTTTTTGACTTTTAATTATTTTTTCAGATTTTTTTAATTTAAAAAAGAATTTTCAAAATTTTGAATAAAAAAAATTAGCCCAGGGGTATTTTGGTCAATTCCCATGCCATTTTTGCAAATCTGGTGACGTGGCAGTGATTAAGTTGGTCAAAGGACCAAATTTTAAATGATTAACAATTGCAGGGGTAAAATGCCAGGATTAGCGATTACAGGGACCAATTTTTAAACGCCGCCTATTTGCAGGGACTAAAGACATCATTAAGCCAAAAAAAAATCTGTATTATTTTCATTACATATAATTGTTGTGCTTTTAATAAATCTCACCTACTGAAAAATAGTTTCTGATACATATGGGACACTGATTAAGAAACTTTTATGCATGCATGATCTTGCCACGGCCCATGGATGGACTGTTATAGTCATATACATCAAGCATCATCACTGGTTGGTAGATGACTAGTACCCCGCATCACCTTATACGTCCTACTACCTACCCTGTGTCGTATTGTATGAATTACAATTGCTTGGTCTTTAAGACCACGATTCCATTGAACGTATCCTATAAGATCTACTGGCTTAGTGGAGGCGGATAGTAAAGATAAGCAGCTACCATCCAAACTAGATAGGTCCAATCACTTATCACTTATACAGTAGTAACAATAACATGCCTCCCACCAACCACGTGAAATCCAATATCAAACAAAACCAGCTATAATGCATAAATTGACTAAGAAAAAAGTGTGCAAAAATAAGCACTTTTCTATAGTACTATTGTACTAACTACTAATCAGGTATCATACGTTGGTCTCCTAATATCGTTCATCATCAATTTTTGCTAATTTATGCAAATAAAGAATCATACTAATCTCACAGTGGGGGTACAGTCGACATATAAAGAAATGGTACAAAAACTCCATAGTGAAATGGTGGTTAATATAAACTTCAAAAAAAAACAATAATATGAACATTTTCCATCTGAATAAAAAAGTTGGAGATCTTTAGCTTCTAGACCGTTAGTCTAATATATAGGGTGCCAATTAATCAAATGGTCAAACAGAATGATATCCTGCTTTGCTCGAGACTTTTTTTGTCAATTCCGGCGAGACATTATAGTTTTATCATTCTATTGAAAGAACAGTCACTACAACCGCTCCATCTGGCTGTAATTTACACAAATATACTGTTGACAGATGAGTTTATAACTACGACTAATCACCTATTAACCTAAACAATTCATATTTTCCAGGTTTCCATGTCAGATCCGCCTCTTCCTTCTCATCGCACTATGTAGGAACACAAACCTCCTATGCCATCAATTATTATAAATTAAACTGCCATTTCTAATGTTTCATTTACTTATATCTATAGTTTGATATTACTCCTCGGAAAAACAAATAAATGATAGTGGAACGATGAGGAGAAAGGGATAGAAACTAAAGCTTAGTCCATGGCACTCTTCTCTTCCTGAGGTTTTTCATGTTCACCTTTGTAAACAGCAAAATAATTGTCCAATTCAAGCTGCTCCAGTATTTTTGGTGTCATCCACAGGTAGGAAGAGTGGCCTTCTATAACTTGGGTCACATCAACCTGCAAAGCAACAAAAGAGATACACCTTCAAGCAATACATCATTGTTACTAAGCAAAGCATTGGTGGAATAGAGCTTACATTCTCAATCCCGGGAATGTCAACAGGTTGGATTCCAGCTAAACCTTGAGAAAGCAAACTGTGCATGCACGAAAATATTTCAGAATATACTTATAAGTTATAAGCATATTCTCTCTTATGGGCATGTAATGTGATAGAAATTAGAATATTAATTTAGTAGGATTAAATAACGATGAAACACTACTTCAACAGAACCAAAAAAGGATTATCACACCAAATTACAGAAAATATAACAATACAAATGTTGCTTCAAAGGATTAAATAATGATGAAACACTGCTTTCAACAGAACCAAAAAAGGATTATCACACCAAATTACAGAAAATAGAACAAATACAAATGTTGCTTCAAAGACTGATTCTCCTATTACAGAAAATACAGCAACACGCTTGCTGTCCCAGAGACTAAAGTATCCAACAGAGAGTGTATTCTCTGTCACAAATATAGAATAACCCTACCTCCCCCCTCCATTATGACCCTACTCTCACATAAACTACTAAGAAGCTGCAGAAGTTATTTTCTAACATAACTGCCTAATAATGCTATTTAACTTCCTTATAACTGCCATTACATAATTTTGTCACACTTGCTGTACCAGATATTAAGTTTCATACAGAAAGTATATTCTCCGTCCAAATACCTGCCTAATATTTGATATTAAACTTCCTAATAACAGTCATTACACAATTCTGACACTTATTATTTCCTAAACATAACTTCCTTCAATCAAGAAGATACTCACTTATTATTTCCTAAACATAACTGCCTTCAATCAAGAAGATACTCCTAACGTAATATTGTTTCCTATGGTGTTTGGCTGATTACTTAGCATGCTTGGAAGATAAAGTGGAAAATAAGGAGTGATAATTGATTAGGATAGAAAATCCTTTATTTTCGTTCATTGTAACTCTATAGAGACTAGAGAGTGAAAATGGAAGGAAAATCGCGACTTTCCAATTTCATGCTTTCAGGCTCAGTTAGGGAGGGTAGAGTGAAAATGAATAAAACTTCAATTTAAACTTCATAATTTTGATGTAACGACCAAATGTAAAGTAATTTTCCCAGGTGTCCTTATTTTTTTTCCTGCTTATCTTCAGCTCAATTAAGTCTATTGATGAATCGAGCAATTAGAACCTAACCAACGATAGCAATCATTTGAGATTCTCCAGTATTAGATCATAATAACAATAGAAAGGAATCAAAGGATCGTATTAATTTCAACAACAGAAATTAGAATTGAAAACTTGGATGTTAGTAGTACTTAGTAGATGACCAAAATCATGTTTGTTTTAAGATTGCAAGGCCTCTGAAATGGTGTTTCCTCAAATGAACAAAAGAGTTGCTTTCGTTAAATTGCCTTGGGAAGTGTTTTTTCCCGTTAGTGATGTCTGGTGAGGGGAATCTAAACCAAACGAGCCACAAGCATATTGATAACCACTAACTGTCACATCATAAGAATCTATTATTACCATTTTGGGATAAATATAATTTTTCCCTTGTTCTAATTTCAGATATAACAAAAATTAGCTAAACACTGAACAGTTTACTAGCTGACATATTAGATTAACCCATACCTGGCACGGAAAGTTATACCAAGTGTCCAGTCATTTGTAGAGTAAGCATTTACAAACCTTCCAGCCACCATCTGCATAGTAGCAGGATCATTAAAACATAGGTAAAAGTTAAGAGAAGTTCTAGCATCACACTCTAAATTCGGGTGAGTCGCACAAAAACATTCAAGTCACATTTTCTATTTAGTTGCCCCTATTCCCAAAGATGTATGACTGTATAGCTATGTTAATTTCACTTTATAACTAAGTGTTGGAAGAGAGTGATAAGCAATAACAGGGAGAGTGTTAGGAAGAGAGTAATAATGAATGTATTGTTAGGAAAGTTCTAGGTACCTTTCTAGCTACCTCCCAATTTTCATCTTTAATTGAGATGGGTGCTCCAAGGAGAACAACCCTTTCCACTAGTCCAGCTGTAGAAGTAAGCATGGCATGTAGATTGTATAAACCAAACAATATAAATTTCCAATATAATTGAAAACCATGCGGCAAAGACTCAGATTACCATTGTCTCCTTTGGAGTCGGCCAAACATTGGAGACACTTAAAAATGACACGGGCTCCCAATGAAAAACCTACTAGTGTCACGGGCCTGGATCATAAACATAAAACCTTGAAATGTAATGAAATATACAATGAAGCAACATTACCATCGACCTTTTGCAATAACACTAGATGGTGTCACCTGTTCCCCTGCAAGCCTTTCAGCAACACTTCAGCAAGTACCTTACCAGCCTTTTCTGATCTGCTCCAATAAATAGGAAAGGCAGGCTAAATATAATATTAAAATATAAAATAGTAACAATAGATGTCTCACAACATTGGAGTTGCTGCCATATGAAAATATATTCAACCAAAGCCACAACTTAAATTTGTTTATATTTTCCATAACCACGATAATTATCAACATAAGAATTACTAAACGTTGATGTCCACTTAATTTTGCAGTAATGTGTGAAAAAGAATCTTTGGTGATATTTTACATATTTATTTTGACACAATAGATTCAAGTCAAATAAATCAAAAGAGATGTAATGGATCAGGGTAGACTAGTGGATATAGAGATAAATAAGTCCAGAATGTTAAATCCTTGATATCGTGCGTAATACTGAAATCTGAGAACTGAAAACTTAGTGCAACACATCTTTCCTGGAATAAATTTAGGCCACTACACTTTTTCTGCTTTGAACACCAATCAGAGATATTTTACAAGGATATAATAATAGTATTACAACCCAAAAAAGCACATACCTGTCCACTGCAACTGCCCATTTGCTGTCTATAAGATCAAATGCAGTGACTAAAGTTGCTGGCCATGCTAACGCTGCTACGAGTGTGCTTAATACTGTCATCATGGCACCTCCTTTCATCAACTCGGACATAATTTCTACAACATTGAACATCAAACACTTTCAGTTTGAATATGTAAAATCTACTTGATCATTACTCAAACATACACAGGGTTCAATGAAACTACTTGAAGTAAGCCAGTCCTGGATGGCAGTGCTCAGAGCAATCAAAATTTTAGACTCGTATTTGAGCACATACCTAAACATACAGGTTGTTAGTGTAAATATAGTAATAACAATATTGAGAATGCAACTTTTGATAAAAAAGCAGACTGGGTAATCCTCAGATATAACATCAGTACATATGTTAATTAATTAGATGAAAGTTATTGGTTATAGAATGAAATCATATGCTTTAAGATTTGCTAGCATTGGCACTGCCTTCCATTTAAGCATAAACTAGTTTTTGAAAATAAGAAATTAAAAATGAGAAATAAAATTTCTAATAGAAATAGAAGTTAATAAAAAAAAAAAGTTAATTAACTTGTCAAACATTATAGAATAATTTCACTTTTGCCAGAAAACCAATGCTACACAGAGGGGAATACACGAATAAAACTGCATTTTGACCACAACAAGAACACATTTTTACCATACAGTAAGACTTTCTAGTTCTGAAGGATTGATTTTTACATACCTTTCCATGTTATCATTGTGACCTTCCCAAGGTTTTATAAAATCTTCCTCCTCGAAGGCAAGCCCAGAAATAGAGATTCTAACTGCTAGGTGCTGAAAATGAAAAGGCAGGTTTTGCTTCAAATTTCAACAATCATATTAGTGTAGATTACAATTAAGATACTACTAGTTTCACCATCAAGTCTTGCACAAAGTGCATAGTGAACCTACAAAATAAAACATCCTCCCTCCTTCCCCAGACCCTGAAAATTCCTACATGTCCACAGAAATTCAAATAATATATTGACATTTTGGAACTTACACCTTGATGAGTGCCTCCAACTTCTATTAATTCAAATTCCTCAAGACTTCCAATTCTTGTAGCCATCTTACTCCCAGTAAGGCCAGCTCCAGCAGCTGTGGTACAAAAGAAGCAAGTCGCCGAGGATGTATCCATACAATGAAAAAATATCAAAGTCCCTCTTGGCACAAAGAGGGAGAGAAGGACGGAGAGAGAGGGGGAGAGGTGACTTTAGTGATAGAGTTTCTTACCAATGGAAGAAAGATTCTATAATGAAGCCAGCAAAGAGTTGATTTATTTCAAAGTACTTTAGTAATATATAATCACGTCCAAAGAATACTTAATTTATACAAGACAACCTATAAGCATGCATTGGTTTGTAGATACATCACTATTTTCCATTAAAAGAAAAGAGATTGGTGGTAAGTGTTAACAGGACATATGTAAATTAAAATCTGATCTTCCATACCTCCAAATGATGCAGCAACAGCTACAGATCCAGCAACTGATCCTGTAGCAGTTGCTGCTGCAGCAAATCCTCCAGCTCCAATGGCAGGAATAATACTGCCCAACGTAGGGGCTAAAGCACCTAATCCTTGGGCAATTGCTGGAGCCGCCAAGCCTGTCATAGCATTCAAATAACTAAGATATTGATACTATCTCACACTCGGGTTCGATAAAGATACGTGTTAGATATGCAGATATATACCTCCGGTAATAGCCATTATGGTTCCTCCGGTTACAGCAGCTGCTCCTACAATACCTCCACGCTTCCATTTATCCCAACTTGTTTCTGAAACTATAGATTCTTCCTTCTCACCTGCTTTACTCAGAGACTCCATTATCGAATAAGCAACCATAGACTCCATTGCTTCCTGCAAAATATTATGACGAGGGTAAATTCCAGCAATGGAGTGCTTCCCAAGAATCACTTTCTTATATGCACCAAGCCATAGTCATAATGATAACTATACCCTATCAGTAAGGAGATATTTTTTTCCAATGAAGATTCACACATGATAAATGTAATATATAATACCATATGGCATTGAAAATGCAAGCACATGTTCCAAGCACACAAACCATTTCATTCCATTCCACACCAAGCCATACAGCAAGCAGCCGCAGAGAGACGCGGTGACGGGCATCATATCCCTGCCTTGACTTGCTGAACTTTTTGTCGACCTCAGCCGTATCTGCTACACAAGCAGAAAGAAGAGTGTAAAGAACTGTTACTTTTCTCTGATAACTGATGATGGATGCCTCCTCCAAAGGTTTTTCATTTTCAAGAGCAGTGGAAGATTGTGTCTCTAGAGGAAACAAAGCTGAGCTCTCCTTGGTTTCACCATCAGGCTCAGCACCCACAGCATATAATTTTAACTCGGTGTCACATAAATTATCTTCGCTTCTAGTTTTCTGCTCATGGCCTCTGCACAAAGAATCAGCAATGCTCTTCATGCTTGCCTCAGTTGCATCAACCGCGTTGGTCAATGCGGCTTCTTTATCTAATCTTTCTTTAGAAGACGCGTCACCTTCCTCTGACAGTAATTTAAAGAACTGGAATGACATAACTATCCTTTTAGTGTTTTTTCTTTCCAATATACAAGAGAAGGGATTTGCAATGCCAATAATCAACTTTAGTCTTTGATACCGAAAATGAAAAGGGAAGAGAATGAACAACATACATCTCCCAGATGATGCCTGAAATGGGAAGAAGAACCAGCAGTTTCCTTTAGGCCATGCCAGGCTTGTTCATCCACTTCGAGGAATCTGTTAATTTTTACCACAGTTTCTAATCAGCGGAGGAGGATGTCAAGTTATTCCATAAGTTCTTGTATTAACCTAATTTTTAAATAAGTCCCGAGAATTCAAAAGTCTTTAGTAGAGTCTTTAAGTTCCCAATCTTTTTTGAAATAGATAAATTCCTACTGACTAATAATGGATCACTTCTGCCAACTTATACCTGAGATCTTATGTTAGGGAATGTTGTGAAACTTGAACATGAAGAAGATGAAGATGTTACACAACTAAATTTCAAAACAAGTGGGCACAAACTAAACTTTAGGTTCGATTCGCCTCCATCAGTTTTTACACAAATCGAAGGGATAACCACGAATCACTGTTTGATTACTCAAATGATGTATTTGAATTAATTTCAATTCTTGTATTCTAGTATACATTGAATTAGTCCCTATAATGTATTCATGCTTTCAAATAGATCAATGTAACTCAACAAAAGTTAATTGAGTATCAGTGTCTGTTTGAAAAAACGTTTCACGCAAGCAAATGTCCGTTTGAACCAAAGTAGCTCCATTATTCCTTCTAATATATAAAAGTAATTTTGTTCACCTTATTATTAAGTCTATGTTTGAATCGGTATCAATTTTGGAGGCAAAATTGATTTTAAAGATGTAGAATGGATTTTGATATGTTTGGATGAGTCCTCAATTAGATTGATTTTGCCTCTAGAGTTGATTCTAGTTTTGGACTCCAAACTTGATTTTTACACCCAAATTTATAGTTCAACTCACTTTTCTGTAAATGTATATGAATATAAATCAATTCACATTCAACATACTTTTAACTACAATCAATTCATGCAAAATCAATTTTTATCACCGCCCAACAAAACACATACTGCTATTATTTCGAAGAGAGAAAAAAAAATGAGTGCGTAAAATCAAGATCCTTGCATCATTAGCTTTAGTAGCGATGAATTCTATGAAGCACGGACACTCCTCGAATTAGGCGTGTCCCGGTGTCGGACACGTGTCCGACACCGACACGACACCGACACTTGTAATTACATTGAATTATGTGATTTTTTCAAATTATTAGCTGTGTCGGCGTGTCAGTGTCCGTGTCGTGTCCGGTGTCCGTGTCCGTGCTTCATAGGATGAATTGAATACCTAAAAACAGGGAAAAGCAAACCAGAGTTGTCATGAATCCAAAGCTCGGGATTGTCTGAAGTAGAAGAGGAATCAGCGGTGGTCGGAGCATCAGCTTCGGCGGTGCGAGGAGAAGGTGGAGTCGGACGTTGGTGAAATTGAGATTGATGCAATGCGAGAGAAAACAAAGCCGCCGCTGCGTATCTTTGAGCAGGTGATAAGATCGTGGATGTTTCCTCCATTACTCAATTCGATTTCACCGCAGATTCGAAACGGAATATCCAGGTTTTTTTTTTTTTTGGGTGTGAGATCGAAATGAAAAAAATGGAGCTCTGGATATTACTTGTTCAAACTCAACTACAAATTCGCAGCGGGTTTGACGAAACGGTTATTTCCCTCGCACAAGCGGGAAACACGTGTTGCTCATCGTGGCTTCAGCACGCGCCAACACCAAAGCTCTTTGGTGATTGATTTGTTACAACTTGATTAGTCTTGAGATATGTCTTAAACCTTTTTGAAATTCGACTCACTTAAACCTTTTTTTGTTAAATAAAAAATAAGAATCGAAGTTTCAACCTGAATCGAATATTTTGTACACTTGTATAATTATATTTTATGATGGATTTTTAAGATATTTGATACTGATATATTTGTATGAATATATTTAAACTCAAGACTTCTAAAAATCTCATGCTATCTCATCAAAATGTCATTTGATACTTGAATATTGGAGTTTTTTTTTTTTTTTTATAGTGTGGATATTGGAGTTTGATAGCAGAGTCATGAATTTAACTCTTACTAACAAATAGCAACTAAGTTTTGTCATTAAAGAAAAAATCAATCATTAATAATTTATTTATTAATCATACACATAACTTTCTTCAACTCTAAAGACTCAAAATTGAGTCAATGGAATGAAAGAATAAATGAAGCTCAACAAAAGGCTAACCGACCGTTAAAAATCAAGGACTAACCAATCTTTTAAAGATTTATAACTATTAGCATTAGGATATTAGCATGTTTAGTACAGTATATCACGATAGCATTTCAAATACCATCTATCAAGAGTCATTTTTGCCCGATATAGCTTCACGTAGACATATGTCTCCAGCGCAAGAAAACTAAAGTTCGAGGCCAAAGTTATTTGATCAATGCAATTTCGATATCCAAAATGGCAGTGATAATTCAATCAATAATAATGTAAAAATTCAAGAAAGTAGGCCATTATTTAAAAAAATAATAATACAATAGGCCAGAAACATAAAAGTAGATAACTCAAGATGATTTCTCTTAAGGATGAGGAATAGGAGAACCACCTCCTCCGCCACAACCAGGAGAAGGTTTCCAAATGCTATAATCCTCTAAATCATCTTCAGCACGATGATAAAATTTGTCACCTTGGCTCAAATGGTCCCTTAATGGCCGAACAGTAGATATTGGATGTTGCACCGTTGATGAGGATGGAATGAATGTTAATGGCATGGACATCACAACCATTAGAATTGCTGCTATTATCACAATCACCGTAATCTTTGAACTTATTTTCACCATAATTGAAGTCATAATTTTGGTTTCAATGATAATTTTCTCTCTCGTGAATCTGATATGAGTAGCTTGCGCAACCCATCTAGAAAGTCATATATTATTGGTACAATATTATTATACCTTTGAAAAAAGTTTAATAATGTAAATGTGTATTTGACTTTTTTTAAGAAGTAAATGTGTATTTGACTATTTGTAAAACAATTTATAAAGGAATATAAAAACTTATAAAATTGCTCATTTATTTTTCAAATATTACTTTTTCCCATTGACTATAATTGTTTATGAGACAATTTGTAGCACTTATAAGATTTATTTTTGGGATTTTATGAGAAAAAGACTGTAATAAAATAATATTATAATTAACTCGTGATGGTTCGATGTGATTTAGATAAATATTAGCTTAATTGCAATTTTGGTCCCCTTTTAACCAATTTCTGGATTTTGGTCCACTAATTTTTAAATTCACGATTTTGGTCCCTTGATTTTTTTTCAATTTTTTAAATTGAATCCAACATTTCAATTGATGTTAATGTGGCGTAATTTTAGATGATGTGGCACTAAACTTGATACACACATGCCACGTCAGATTAAACTTAAATAATATTAATTTTTTTACAAAAAAAAAAATATTACTTTAAAATTCAAATAACTATTTTCAAATTATATTAACTATTAATTAATTTAACAAAATTTGTAAAATTGGAATCAATCCCCAATTCTTCTGAACTGAACCCTGTTTTCTAAATTCTCATATATCATAATCATTCCCTGTTCATTCTCTTTTCTTCTCAATAATTGCGCTGCATATACAAATCGTTGTTTCTCCACTCGCCCTCGTCCTTCAGTTCACCCACACATGTCAGAATCTATTAACAGCAAATTATGGGTTTTGCAACTTATGGATTATACATTTCTGGGCTCTATAAATTCACACTGCAATTTCTGGGCAAAAATATTAGAAAACATTACGCAAAAAAATGCTCCCAAACGTCGCTGCTACAATCCAATTTAAGAAATTGATAAAATGCAGAAAATCAATTTAATAATGGTCCCAAAATGCTCCCAAATGCCGCTGCTACAATCCAATAATAGAAAACATTATGCATCCCTCTCTTGTACCAAAAAAAAAACAAAGAAAACATTATGCAGAAAAAAGGCAAGCACCCGGATTCAAAAACCATTGGGATATGTTGTAATCGTGATTCTTCAATTAGAAATTTAACTTATTCCAAAACGAAATTTTCGCCTCTTCAGCCATCTTGTCAATACAATTTTCCTTATTTAAAATAGCTTACCGTTTCTTGCCTTCCAAGTGATCTAAATGCAAGCGAACCACACCACTTGAACTCTCTTTGACAAAACTCTTCAGCAACTAATCAAACCGCCGAACTGTTCTAAATGAACCAGGCAGACCATGTATAATGCAGAATATATACCAAAACAATGACTTATTTTGTACCACATACCGGTTAATGTCGAACACTCAAAGAATAGATGAGATATCGATTCTTCTCCACCACACTCTCTAATACAATGTAGCACCCCTTATTAATCACTCCCCTCCTACATAAGTTATCTTTTGCAGCTATCCTAAGTTTTAAATTTGAAGGAGGTATTTGCACATAAGTTTTAAATTTAAGGGGATATTTGCTACAAAAGTTTTAGATTTGAAGGGAGTATTTGCATATTACTGTTAAATTTGAGCGGCGTATTTCCTTATTTTTATAATCTCATATTTTAGAGCAAAAAAAGAGCAAAAAAAAATACCCCTTTTGACGTGGCTTAACCTTAGGTCCATGAGAAGGTGTAGTTAACAGTCATGTCATAGGGTGTTACGGCAAAAAAAAGATGGAAGGGAATTTTATGAAGGAGTTTATGAAGTTTCGCAAAATTAAGGGGGATTTTTTACGTAAGTTACAATTTCATAGGCAATTGACTATTTACTCTACAATTCTATATAAATTAACATGAAGTAAAAGTCATTATATATAAAATAGAGGTCGTAACCACAAAAAAAAAAAAAAATAGAGGCCACAACAGTAGTGTATGAATAAACAAAGTTAACCAATCACACATGAGAGCATACATTCAAAATTAACCAATACCTAATTGTGTTAACCTCAAAGGAGGGAGGTGATTAGTTTAAAACTGGAGGAGGTGTCTCCCTTATTTGGTGAAACCTCAAAGAAAATTAATGTAATTTCCCTTTCATATTTTATTCATCAATATTCACATGTATAATTAACTTATTTTAGACTTAAAATGAGTCAACTAAATTGTAAAAAAAAAAAAACAAGTCAATTGAATGAAGAAATAACATATATCACAAAATGTTAAACAAGTGTTTAGAGACGTTTGTGATTATAATTAGCATCTTTGGTATCAAGACATCATCATGTACCATATATACGAGTCGTTATTGCTAAGTGTAGCTTCACACTAGGCACATGTCGCCATCACAATAAGACGATATTTCAAACACATGTTATGGTATGACATGAGTGGTAACTGTTGTTGATCAAAGGAGGGAAAGAATTGTGGTGTAAGGATTATCGCTTGGATGCATAAAGTAAAGATCCAACATATCCTTCTAAAAATAATTACAATGGTTTTTATTAGAACTGCAAACACCAATAGAACACGCGTGATCGTTGGATTCATCATCGCTCAGAGACACTGTGAAGAGGAAAATTGTAACAAGAAGTTGAATCGACTAAAACGGGAACTCCAATTCCAATCCGAGTTCAAAGAAGATAAGTTTCTAGTAAAGAGTAGAAAGATCAACAATGGTGATTTGTTCAAAGTGATGCACACTTTGATATCATGTATTGTTTCTATTTGAACAAACAAGGGTTACCTCCTGAGTATGGGGTGTGTTTTTCATGTCAATTGTTGTATCCTTTACAACCGATCGTACACACCTTCTCCAAACATGTGTGGGAGGGGTGAGTACCCGGAAAAATCACTTTGGTGTCAAAGTTAGGGAGAATGCTATCAGTGAGTGTGATAAAACGTGGTGATCATATTTTGGGGAAGATTCCTTATCTAACAACATTGTTTTGTAACGGTGAGATTGCTTCGGAAGATTTTGTTCAATTTGTTAAGGAAACTGAATATGAGATAGGTGGGACCGCCTCTCTGATTTGAACATGCTCCTTTAAGCTAGGAACGATTTGATGTTTATTTATAGTTTGTTGGTCCTAAAGATGATGGAGCATGTCAGTATTGTTGAATTCATGATGTGGAGATGAGACGGTTTCTCGAGATGGTGCAGGGGTAGAGCCCTACACTACCCCACTCTTCATGCCAATGTGAGTACCTCATATGCATTTGTTGTTGGACCTCGTTATTAACGTGTTTGCTCCTTTTAAAATGAACTTTCTTATTGGACGATCTGTAATATAATTGAGTTTGTCCTTTTATGTCCATACTATTACACCATGTAAAAAATAAAATAGGAGAAGACAAGAGAAATGGAAATTGATTCATGCTCATTTCTTTTCAATTGAATATCAAAGATAAAATTATCAGCTATTGTTTACAGAATACTATTCACTTGTATATATAATAAAGAAATAAAGTCAAAGAAACTAACTCTACTCTATTGCTAACCAACTAATGGAAAAGAGTTAAATAGGAGAAAGGAAAAACTATATTTTAACACCAAAAAAGTATTCAATTAAAAATAAATGTTGGAACATGTGTGAAAATTGAGTAAAAAGACTAAACACAAATTCCCATGTTGGGTAGAACTAGTGTTGTGTGAATTGAAAAAAGTGGAAGTCCCACATCGGATGGAACACACACATTAGTAGTGTTTATATATTGAAGGTGTACCTCTAATTAATGGGGGTACATAATTATGTGAACGAAGTAAGCACTAGAGAAAAAATATATATTGATATATATTTTATTATTTGGAAATGATAAATTAAATAATTAATTTAATCATTATTTAATCATTATTAGAAAGATTTAATCATTATTAGAAAATTATTTAATCATTATTAGAAAGTGTTTTCTTAGTCCCCAAGTTTTGCTAAAATATTTGGGTACGCAATCTAATATATTTTAGTACTTGATCTGAAATATATTTTGGTACATAATATAATATATTTTGGTACTCAATTAAGATATTTTTGTACTAGATCTAATATGTGAATTACTTAATCACAAAGTAATATATTACTTGTTCCCAAAGTTTCTCATATTACTTGTTCCCAAAGTTTCTCACTTATTAGTTGTGAATTTTCCCTATAAATAGAGAACTCACATAGTGCATTCCAGACACCAAAGAGTTTCATTGAGTTGTCGGGAACTCTTTCTCTCTTCTCCCTTCAGCTTGTGTTAACGAGTTATTCTTCTCCTCATCTCATTTTTCCGTCCCTTCGGAATTAAGAGTGTTTTTAAGACCATAGTCTCTTTTCGGTTTAATGTCCCTTCGGAATTAAGAATGGTCTTAAAAACATAGTCTCTTCGATAATATACGTCCCTTCGGAATAAAGAGTACTTTTAAGATCATAGTCCCTATTTGAAATAACAATGTCCCGTCGGAATCAAGAATGATCTTAACTGTATATAAATATTATAACAATATTTTTTCTATTTGAGGAGAAATGGTGGTATCACCATATTTGAGTGGTCGTAGTGTCATATTGATGTTTTGGAGAAATTAAAGCTAGAATGGTGATAACACCATATTTGAGTGGTCTCAGCACCATAACAGAGTGGTAACAATATCATATTAAAGTGGTTTCAGTATTAAAAGAGTGGTCTTAGTATCATATTGAAGGTGTAATTCTCGAACGATTTTCTACAGTGCAGTAGTTAACCGCACAGTTGTAGCTAGGCTTGTTTTATCCTGGAGGCGGCGTGGTTGATAGTCTGTCTTGCACAATTTTGGGCAATGCCACGAAACGTCTTGATGAGAGCGACCTGGTCGTGACTCAACCTAGTAACAACTTCGGTAGATAATAGAATTTGGAAATCCAAATACAACAGTTTGGAAATCCAAAAACAACAATAAATGAGCATGACTCGATTCCAAGTTGTCTCGCCTTCTTTTGTCTCCCTTTTTCACAATCACTCTATGAAATTTGTCAGTGAGATTGAGATGCATGGTGTTGAAGGTTGAAATTTAAGAGTGTGTTATTTTTTTTTCTTATCTCCGATTTGAAGCCTCCATATGTCAATAATTTGTGTTTGGTTAGCATATACCGAATTTTCAAAAAAATAAAAAAGTGTATCTCACAATCTTTTTCAAAAAAATAAAAAAGTATATCTCATAATCTTTTAAATAATTTTTATTTTTGATGTAGCGGATGTACCTATGTATTTTTTACTCAATGAACATACTAGTATGGTTATTGTGTATAATCACGCCTTTTTTTTTTTTTTTTCCGAGCAACACATCAATTTTATTTAAACTATGCAAGTATCATTTTAATAAATCATACAGATAAAAATATTGTCAAGAGTCAAGAAAGTAGGCCTTTATTCAACAAAAAAAAAAATTATAACAGGCCGGAAACTCAAAGGTAGATAACTCAAAATTATTTCTCTTGAGAATTAGGAAGAGGAGCAGCCTTACCCCCTCCACCAAAAACAGGAGAAGGATCCCAAATGCCATAGTCGTCTAAATCTTCAGCTCGATGATAAAATTTGTTACCATGATTCATGTTGTTCCTTAAACTTAATGGTCGAACAATAGACACTGGAGGCTGCACCGTTGACGATGATAGAATCAACGTTAATGGGGTAGACATTACAAGCATTAGTACTGCTGCTATCTTTAAAACCACTGTAGTCATCATAACTGAAGTCATGATTTTGGTTTGAATGATAATTTTCTCTCTCGTGAATATGATATTGCTCAATCCATCTAGAATGTCATATTAGTACAATATTATTATACTTTTAAAAAAAAATCAAATAATGTACTTGTGTATTTGACTTTTTTTTAATGAGTAAATGTGCATTTGACTGTTTGTAAAAAATCAAATAATGTACTTGTGCATTTGACTTTTTTTAAAATAGTAGAATAATGAGCAATAAATGTGCATTTGACTGTCTCTGGTACATGTTAAAATAGAATATAGAAACTTAAACTAGTAGTAGAAAAATGAATATAGAATATAGGAACGGAGATAATATAATTTAGATACATATTAAAATTCGATAATTTAATATAATTTAGATACGCATAAAAAAAAAACTATGAATGTCGACATTATTATAAACTTAAAATCAACCCTTGTAAAGAAACCTGATAGTTTGGTCTATAGGATAATTGATGTTTGAATTCCTATCAAACAAACTCACTTTTTGAGTAAAAGATAGTTATAATTTTTTAGAGAAATGATATTTTAACAACCATTTTTAAACAACTTTTGTGACAACTTTCTCTCTCATACTCACATTATACTTTTATTCTCTCTCTTCCTTTTTCTCTCTCTATTGTTATTGTTCAATAAGAAGAGAGAAAAAAAGGTTGTCATTAAAGTTGTTTGATTTTGATTGTCAAAATATCACTCCTCAATTTTTTAATTCAAGATGGAATCGAGATGAATTAATTAAGCATCTTCTTCGCGATTATGAATTGATTAGAAAATATTAGAATCATTGGGTTGTTGACTAGATTCTTGATGCAACATATACTACTAACTAGATTCTTGCTTTGAAATCCAAAAAAAGAATTGCACATCGTTTAACCACTTTTTTTTAAAAACTCAACATTGATAGTCCTCACCAAACCGATACTCACTTATTCTAATTCTATCCCAAGTGACAACCTTGTTGATGACGTGTACAATTACATTGTAGTTTTAAAAAATACTATGTAAATACATTGTAGTATTCTCAAACAATATTTAGTTTTAATGTAAAAATTTACAAATGTCACAAAATATGAAGTTAATGCTATGACTAGTTCAGTTACCTTTACTAAATTAAAATTTGCACTCGACACTATGAGATCAAGACCAACCCATAACTTACCTACACAAATTTTACTGTGAGGTCCTTTCGTAGTTCATGATAATATTGATATTTTTGTAGGATTGTTAAATCTTTATTTAAGTTCTGTTTTTTTATACATTTTGAAATACAACATCTTTTATTAAATTAGTGTCCTAGATTTTTTTTTTGACAAAAGTGTACTAGATCTTGTTTGGTATTACTTTTAAAATTAATAATAATAATAATAAAATCAACTGATTTAATCTTTCATAAGATAATATTAATTTTTTTATTTATTTTAAATTTAGAAATAATGACCAAGATATTTTTTATTAAATAAAAATTTATATTTTTAAAATCCCAAGACCATTGTCTTGGAGATTTTACCAGTAGGCCGGCCATGTATGAATTTGCAAGGCCAATATTATAAAGATTAATTATATTTTTTGCTTTAAAAATGTTAAAGGGCCATAGTAAGTGGGAGAGAAATTGATTATGAAAATCAAACTTTTTTACTCAAATGAGGGGGGTGGGGTGGGGGGAGGGGGTGTGTCAAGCTTTTTATACATGTTTTTTTTAAGGTTTTTCTTATACATGTCGAAGTTTAAGAGATCAATTATAACCATGATATATATTTTTAAATAATTTAGAATTTAAATTAAAATTGATCCCCTTAAGCTTCAATACACTTTTTTTTTTATTATATTACATTTTTAACTATAATAAAAATTAGATTTGTCCTTTCAAAAAAAAATATTAATTACATTTGTTTTTAAACATAAAAAAATAGATTTTTGATAATGCAATTCTAGATACTATTTCATCAAGAAAAAGATAATGCAAGACTAAGGTTGATATAATTTAGGATGAATTTGTTTATCAATGTTATATCAAACGATGAAATTCAACATGTATTGACAACGACATGACATATGAATATTGAACTTAATAATTGTGGAAAAACAATAAACAGAGTGGAATAAATGAAATTGTAAAAAAACTGAAAACTACCCTTCCCTAAAATAAAAAAAAATAAAAAAAAACTGAAAACAACTCATTGGAATTTTATGTAAAAATTATGTTAACTACAAGGGGCATTCTAGGGGGTAATTAGTAATAGTATGGGTGACAACGTGAAGAATAACTATAAAAGTTAGGGGTAAAATAGAGAATCAATTAAATATTAGTTTTAACGGGCGAAACGGTTTCGTATTTACGCGGTGGTTGCGGAATCTATAGGCTATACCCCATAACCCGCTTCATTTGATTTTCAACTCCGTTTTCTCCTTCTCCGGTCACCCACCGGCGGCCATATAGATAGAGACAACGGTATCGCCGATTATCCTTTTTAAGCAACACCGTTGCTTTGCTTTGTCAGAGAAATTATTTTGAGTAATGTGAAAAATAAGATAACGAAACGTTGAAGAAACGAAATGGATAAAAGAGGCGGTGTTGTTGCTGCAATGATTACGAAATTGGCATTCTAATTGTGATTCGTGAAGATGAGTGAGGAACAAGGAGGAAACAATGTTCCTCATTCAAATGGCAAAGAAGAGAGAATTTATGTTGCAATTAGAGTAAGGCCTTTGAATGAAAGAGAAAAAACGAGGCAGGATGTTTCAGAATGGGAATGTGTTTCTCATAACACGATCAAATTCAAGAACAATGGCCATGCAGAACAACGATCATCGCCGGATACATATACATTTGGTAGTAAGCTTGTTCATTATGTTGATTTGTTTGTTGTAGTTATAATTTATGAAACTTTTCAATACATAAATGTTGTTGTTTTTATTGTTGTTGTTGTTGTTGTTGTTGTTGTTGTTGTTGTTGTTGTTGTATATATTATTATTATTATTATTATTTGTGTTAACCCTCTAGTTCTCAAAGGTCAGCATCCATGTAATCCTGTGTTCGACGGATAGTAAGTAAAACATGACCGAATATTTTTCAACTCAAGAATCAAACTTCGAATCCATGAACAATTTCATTGTTTGGTGAATTTCATTAACTACTTGAGTCAAATCACATGGTTACATGAATATTAATATGATTGATAGATTTTGAAGCATTTTGTTTTTTGAATTCCTACTCATATTTTATCGATGATTTGTTGGAAGCAGATAGGGTATTTGGAGAAAAATGTCCCACTAAGCTGGTTTATGAGCAAGGGATTAAGGAAGTTGCCCTTTCAATAATTAGGGGTATCAACTGTGAGTAATATTCTTCCCGTTCTTGTTATATGCTTGGTGATTTCATTTATCTATTGTTATGGTGGCTTGTCGAAATTTCATTTTTGTTTTTCATCGATGAATTTTAATCTCAGCTAGCATTTTCGCGTATGGGCAAACAAGCAGTGGAAAGACATATACCATGACTGGAATTACTGAACTTGCAGTTAAGGATATCTATGAATACATAGAAAAGGTATAAAACAATTTGAATAGACAGTATTGTTTGATTTTTGGCAAAAAAAATGACATTTTTTTCTTGTGTCTCAGCATAAAGAAAGAGAGTTTATTGTGAAGTTCTCTGCCTTAGAAATATATAATGAAGCTGTTAGAGACCTTCTTAATTCAAATGCTACCACACTAAGACTCCTAGATGATCCAGAGGTAAACTTAATAGGATATTTTCCTTATTTTGTAATGGTCAAGACTTTCTGGCTTTAGTTCTTTTGAATGGTTGAGAATCTATGCCCCTTGAACAGAAAGGGACTGTTGTTGAGAAACTTACTGAGGAGACTCTGACAGAGAAGAGTCAATTGCAGCAACTTATTTCAAAATGTGCAGGTACTAGGTCCAGTTATTTTTCTAGAGATATAGCATTTGCTCTTTTCTTATAATGCTTTTGATATTTTCTGATGCTCCGTCTCAAGCCATATCATTATTTGTGTATATCTTGTAGCTGAAAGGACAACAGAAGAGACTGCCATGAATGAAACAAGCTCCAGATCTCATCAAATTCTTCGACTGGTATTCACTTTATCACTAAATTACATAGCAATTGAGATTAAAATATTGTATTTTACTCCTGAATTTTTCCAACATAGTAATTGAGATTAAAGTAACGTATTTTACTCCTGAATTTACCAAAATGATGAGTTTATGGTTTTATACAGACACTTGAAAGCAATCCTAGTGATTTTGTAGGCACTGCAAGATCTGGTGCACTTTTTGCCAGTGTGGTAAGATCCTTACCCCTTTCGTGTGTGTGTGTGTGAGTGTGTGTTTAAATTGTTTGGTTGATGAAATGAAGAAGAGTTAGTTTCTTTGCACAGAATTTTGTTGATCTAGCAGGAAGTGAGCGTGCTTCTCAAGCATTATCAGCAGGCACAAGATTGAGAGAAGGTAGTCACATAAATCGCAGTTTACTGACCCTCGGAACTGTAATCCGAAAACTAAGGTAGAACTTCCTTTTTCTTGTTTTTTTTTTTTTTTTGCTTCTTATTCTTCTTAAGCTTGCTTGTCAAGCAATATCAGAGACTAATAAATCACAATCATTGATTGCAGCAAGGAAAGAAATGGGCACATACCTTACAGAGACTCTAAGCTTACTCGCATTCTGCATAACTCCTTAGGAGGCAATGCCAGAACAGCCATCATTTGTACAATTAGTCCTGCACGCAGCCAGATTGAGCAATCAAAAAATACTCTATTTTTTGCTAGTTGCGCAAAGCAGGTGACTACTAATGCTCGGGTCAACGTCGTCATGTCAGACAAGGTTTTGGTAAAGCAGCTACAAAATGAATTGGCTAGAATGGAGAATGAGTTAAAGAGCTTAAGTACCATCATACTTAAGGAAAGGGAACATCAGATTGAACAGGTGAGGAAGACGCAATAAATTCAGTGTTTTGCAGGGTAATTATGCTATACAGTAATATCTGCATTGCATCAAATATTATGACAATTACTTTAAACAATCTTATACTCCCTCCGTCTCACAATAATTGTCTCTTTAGCATTTTATTTTTTCTCAAAATAATTGTCACGTTACAATACCAATGCAGTATTTTTTTTCATTATTATACCCTTATTTAATGAATTTCATTCAACTTAACTACTCCATTAACTACAATTAATGATGATATTTTAGTAAATGATATTAATTTTACCATTGAAATCAACACACATAATCATTTCCTTAATAATCGTGCACAAACCTTAAACGACTATAATAATTTAGAGACGGAGGGAGTCATTTTGGTTCACTTAAAAAAAATATTGCATAAATGATCAAAAATTATTAACTAACTGCTTCAAATGAAAATAATCGGCATTTATTCAATATGATGCTCATTTTTCCTTCAAACTAGTGAAGAAATATACGATTAGCAAGTTTCATACCCAAACAAGGTTAAGTTTGCTTCTAAAATATAATACAACCCATTACATTGTATGCCCTTTATTTATTTATTTATTTTCTTCTAATTTCCTCGGTACGAAGCTTAGGAACAATGGAACAGGAGGAAATTGTCTATTTTCTGTTTTCATAAAATGTTCTTATTCCTTGTGAACAATCACACTTTAGTTTCTTAAATCTCAAATGATGTTAAAAAATTAGTATAAATTTTAAAATTATTGTTTCCCTATTATAGTCTGTCCAAAGAGATATCCTTACTCTGACTTTTACAACCAAAATCAAATTCATTTAGTATATATGTTAAAATGGTAATCAGGTAATGCCATAATAAAATGTTGACTTGGTTGGTAGAGTTGAAATATGGACGGTAAATCTTGATGAGATTATTGAAGATCAACCATTTCTATAATTTGTTGCCAAAAATAAAATAAACACTCATATAACACAATTACAAAAAGAACATATTGAAAAGATACAAAATTTAGATGTGTTTTTATTTTCTTTATCTATTGATGGTTTTGATTCACTTAGTCGTTTTCCTCCTTAATTTGAAAATTCGCAGAAGGATAAGGAGATCAAAGAATTAACTCGACAACGTGATCTCTTTCAAAATTTACTCCAGTCAGTTGGGAAAGATCAAGTTTTAAAAGTAGATCAAGATTGGGACTCAGAATGGTCAGGTGTTTCTAATGATCCTAGTCCGGTTACAGACGTCATTCCTGAGAATCTTGACAGAACAACATCTGGTTCGTCTATTTCTAATGAGAACCTTTTCAAGCAACCTGAGTATTCTGAAGACAACTTTCTCTTGGATGGTTGTCCTCCCACATTTGTTGGGCCCGATCCTTGTCAAGGTTGGGAGGAGATGGCTAGCAGATCTGAATTTGAAGATAGCTTCAAGGAATTACCATGCGTTGAAATAAAAGAAGTGGAAAAAGAGCACAAAACAGATATTAATATGTTTATTCCTACTTTTGAAGAAAGTGAAAGAAATTCCACTCATGCTTTTGAAGAAAGTGAAGGAAATTCACCCATGATTCAATTTGTCGAAGTAGATGGTAAATCACCCATAGGGAGTGGGCATAGTGATCAAGATGCTCCTCACCAAAAAACTGAGGACATTAAAAGGACCAACAACCATCATGTAAACAAGACAGAGAAATTTAATGACTCATTTGAATCTGAAACCTGTTGTATGGCCATCATACCTCTTCCTCAGGTAGAATGTAAATCATCTATATGGAATGGGCATAGTGATCAAGATGCTCCTCAGAAAAAAATTGAGGACATTAAAAGAACCAACAACCATCTTGCAAACCATATAGAGAAATCTAATGACTCATTTGTATTTGAAACGTGTTGCATGGCTCCCATGTCTCCTCCTCAGGTAGAACGTAAATCATCTACAGAGAATGGGCATAGTGATGAAGATGCTCCTAAGCAAAAAATTGAGGACATTAAAAGGACCAACAATCATATTGTGAACCTCAAAGAGAAATCTAATGATTCATTTGAATCTAAACCATGTTGCATGGATGCAATGTCTCTTCCTCAGTTAGAATGTAAACCATCTATATGGAATGGGCATAGTGATCAAGATGCTCCTCAGAAAAAAATTGAGGACGTTAAAATTAACAACCGCCATCTTGTGAACATATCAGAGAAATCTAATGACTCATATGAATCAGTATCCTTTTGCATGACTGCCCTGTCTCATCCTCTGGTAGAATGTAAATCATCTAAAGGGGATGAGCATAATGATCAAGATGTTCCTCAACTAAAAATTGAGGAAATTAAAAGGACCAATGACCTTGTGAACATCACACATGAATATAATGATTCATTTGAGTCTGAACCCTGTTGCATAGTTGTCATGTCTCCTCCTCAGGCAGAACCTAAATCATCTACATGGAACGAGTGTGATGATCAAAATGCTCCTCGGCAAAAAATCGAGGACATTGAAAGGACCAACGACCGTCTTGTGAACCTCAAAGAGAAATCTAACGAATCGTTTCAATCTGAACCATGTTGCATGGCTGCCATGTCTCCGCAACATGTAGAACCTAACTCATCTATAACGAACGGGCATAGTGATCAAAATACTCCTCGACAAAAAATTGAAGACATTGAAATGACCAACGCCCATCTTGTGAACCTCACAGAGAAATCTAATGACTCATTTCAATATGAACCCTGTTACATGGCTGCCATGTCTCTTTCTCGATCAGAACCTAAATCATATAGAAGAAACGGAGATAGTGATCAAAATGCTCCTCACGAAAAAATTGAGGACATTGAAAGGACCAACGACCATCTTGTGAACCTCCCAAAGAAATCTAATGACCCATCAGAACATGAATCATGTTCCATGGTTGCCGTGTCTCCTTCTCGGGTAGATTGTAAATCATCTACAGGGAATGGACATAGTGATCAATATGTTCCTCAACAAAAAACTGAGGAAATTAAAAGGACCAACGACCATCTTGTGAACCTATCAGAGAAATCTATTGACTCATTTGAATCAGAACCCTGTTGCATGGCTGCCATATCTCTTCCTTTTGTAGATGGCAAGTCATTTATAGGGAATGGGCATAGTGATCAAGATACTCCTCAGCAAAAAACTGAGGATATTAAAAGGACCAAAGACCATCTTGTTAACATCTCAACTAAATTTAACGATTCATTAGAATCTGAACCCCGTTGCATGACGGCCATGTCTCTTCCTCAGGTAGATGGTAAATCTTCTATAGGGCATGGACATAGTGATCACGATGCTCCTCAGCGAAAAGTTGAGGACATTAAAAGGTCCAGTGACCATCTTGTGAACCTCTCAGAGAAATCTAATGACTCATTTAAATCCAAATCGCGTTGTATGGCTGCCATGTCTCCTCCTCAGGTAGATAAGGCGGATCAGGAAAATTCATCACATCCTCAGTTCCTTAAGTTGGAGCAGAATATGTCACCTTCTTCGTCCAATAAGCTAGACCAGGAACCCACATCACCTCATAAGTTTGATCAGGAAGACCTTAAAACTATATCACCTCCTCAACTTGATGATCTGGAACAAGTATCATTCAAAGCATCAGCTGGTGCTGAAAAGGAATACTTTACTAGTTTGGAATGCTTTCCTAAGAAGTTATCTGAACCGAAGTTACGTGCTAAAAGAAGAAAAACTTCAAAAAAATCTTCTATAATTCACAAGATGAATGATTCAGTGGAAGATGCAGAATCTGTTATGGATTCTGATACGGAGGAAACTTCCAGCGTCCTTAGTTTTGTTGTAAGAATGGATGAAAGTCTAAAACCAAAACCAGCGGTCAAAGACATTGATAATCTTATGGTAAGTAACTAAGCACAAACACAAATTCTGATGTTGTCCGTCTTTCTTGGGGTATACCTATTCATGATTATTTCATTTTAATTATTTGTTACATGGCTAGGCATAAACTTGAATAAAAAGAGACTATTGGTGCAAAGACCAAACTTGGGAAATAAAAATATAGTGCATGAACCTTATCGTTATGCTAAATATGATCTGAATAGTGTGTAAAATTATCGTATGAGATGCAATAAGCATATAAATTTTTCCATTTGGCTAGGAGTCATTCATGTTGTTTAACAATAGTGTAAGCACCAAGCAGCAGGCTCGGTTATATCAAGTCAGAATAATTACACAAACAAGAGCACCAAGTCAGAGTAGAAATTTTATAGCATGAATTCAAAGATAACATTTGGTGTTCTTGCATTTGTAATTACTCCGGTGCTCTTGTATATAACTTATATTTAAATAGAAAATAGGAAGTGTTGTCTAATAATATCTCTCACCCTTGGATCTTTTGTGATTATAACTTAAACTAAATGTCACGAGATTAAAAGTTCTATGCTCTTACCTAAGTTCATGAGTTCCTTCATGAAGACTTCACCAATATGTATGTTTTAATGTATGATAGGTACCTGTGAGAACACCTCCAGTCGATAAAAATGTGAACAGAGTAAGAGGTCTCAGTTTCCCCGGAGTTTGGGGGACTTTAATACCCTCTAAATTTGAGATGCAACAGAGAGATATAGTCGAACTTTGGGATGCATGCAATGTGCCACTCGTACATAGGTCCTATTTTTTCCTTCTCATCAAAGGTGAACTTTCAGATTCTGTGTACTTGGATGTAGAGCTAAGACGTTTGTCCTTTTTAAAGGACACTTTTTCTAGTGGAAATCAAATTACAGGAGTAGAAGGTCATGATGTCACACCCAATTCCAGGTAAAATATTTTGCTGCTTCTCGAGTAGATTTTGAAATGCAATTCACATTTACATTTGTAAACATGATCAACCATGTTGATTGATCTCTCAAAAAAAAAAAAAAAAAAAAAACCATGTTGATTGATTTTCACTGGACAAGTTAGTCCATTTTGTACGTGCCATATTTTTGTTATATATGATGCAAGACATAATGGCTAGCTGTTTCAATTATGAATACTTTTACATCAAACACTTGCATAAAGTCACAATTACGCTATTTTTATGTCATATATCAAGTTTTCACACTATTTTCATGTCACAATTACTGAACAGCCTGTTGTCTCTAACTCGTGAGAGGAAAATGCTCAGTAAGCAAGTGCATAAGAAGTTTTCGAGAAAGGGAAGAGAGGAACTATACCTGAAATGGGGTATTGATTTGAAGACAAAACACAGAAGTATACAATTGGCATGGCTCATATGGACGGATACAAGAGATTTGAACCACATAAGAGAAAGTGCTGCGCTTGTTGCGAAGTTGGTTGGTTTTATTAACACGGGCGAAACCTCAAAGAAAACTTTTGGATTTGGCTTCTTGACTCGACGTAAGAGCAAGAATTCGCTTAGTTGGAAGGACACAATGTCTACCCTTTAATAGAGCTAACTTGAGGGAAGAAAAAAAAAATGGGACATTTCAGCAGTTTAAATCCAGGTCGGTTGAATTAGTGTTGCAGTTTGCTTCTGCTTTTAACTTCTAGGTTCTGTTATGGTGTACATTGAAAATAAATGTAAGATGATAGTGATTAAATTAAATTAAATGCTTCCTACCTATATTCATCTTCATCATCTATTCATTTCTTCTAAAAAAATTCTTCATCGTTTATTCATGAACAAAAGATGTCATGATTAGTTGATTATTTGTTCTAACGTACTTGGTTATATTTTTTTAACAACTTGATAATTTTTGGTGCAGGCTTATTTTTTCTGCTTGCTGTGTCGTATGACAATGAGGAAAACCCTTTGTCGCACATCATGCTTGATACCCAAGCCAACATTAGTAATAAAACATTGGGCAAAACAAACAATAGAAAGAAAGAAAGAAAGAAAATTCTTCTGCAAATAAATCTGTTATGGAGTTGTTAATATTGTGTATTAAATTGTGATTTAGTTAAATTCTATATTTGGTCCCCTGAAGAATTTATGAATTTTGTTTTGGCCCCCCTAATTATTAAAAGTTTTAAGGCTTTATCCGTAGTTAATAAATGATATATGATCGGATCTCTGTTGATTTACACGTAGTTAATAAACCCATGATGCATCGCTTGGGTACGAATTCATACCGCAATTTATCGCTTTCGAGTTACACGTAGTTAATTTACCCCTGAAGATTATGTTTTGTTGGTGTTTTTGAGTTGATGAATTTGTAAACTAAAGATTAAGTAATTTAGAGATTTATGGGTTTTAGGAGAAGAAGAGATGAAGATTGAAAAATGAATTTCAGTTCTTAATTTTCTTTTTCTTGGGTTTGAATGTGTATAAAGATTGATGAAGGTGATGGTTTGAATGTGTATAAAGATTGATGAAGGTGATGAAGATGAAGAAGAAATAGAAGGAAGAAAACGAAGAAAAGAAAAGGAAAATCATGTGTTTGTGATTCGCTATTAAATTCAATGGTATTACATGATACAAGGGTCTATTTTGTTTCAAAATGATCGAAAGTTTAAATTTAAATAAATTAATAAGAACTGCGTAGTGTCGCCGACGCCTATAATTTTGATCAACTTTAGACATTTTGAGTTAAAATTAATATGGACTATATTGACTCACGAAAGCATATTTGAGAGACCAAAACGTAATTTTTAATAATTAGAAACTAAATTGAAACTCATAAATTATTTAGAGGAGGAAATGTGCAATTTAGCCTTACTATTTTAAGGATGCATGATCAGTGAGGTAAACTTTGATTTGTTCGTTGTTTTTATAGAAATTATAATGTTCTATTTATTTAAGGTCAATTATATGTTTGCCCAAATGAAAGAGTGTTTGCATTATGGATAAGTTAGCTGTTAGTATTGGATTAATAAATTCCCTAAGAAAAAGTATTGGAATAATAAATCTCATCATTAAATTAAATAATATACGATGTGATTTATTGATCTAATAGTGAAAAAGACATTTATGCATAATGCAAAACCATTTATTTATGTGTGTAAGACAATGTCTTATTTAATATAACAAATATATCTTCTGATCACTATTATAAATAAAAAAATCATTTTTTAGATTCATTCAATAAATAATATGAGGTGTGTAATATATATCACATACTAAAAAGTCAATTTTTGTTTATAATAGTTACCGGATGATATAATAGTTAAAATGAAGTGTACTCCTCTAACTACATGGGTCGGCTTAATGATGTTGGTTTAAGACCTGGAGTGTATTTTTTTTTTTTTTTTGAGAGAACTGGAGTGTATGTCTTCTATTTAAGGTTTCAATTCAATTATTGTAGATGTCAATTTGGTTAAAGCCAATTTAGCATCTTCATTAAAAAAATAGTTAGAGGAAGCGAAAACTTTGGGGTGTATTGGATTGAGATTTTGAAAGGCTGTTTTCATAGAAAAAATCTTGAAGATTTTAAAAGACTTTGTTGAATTGTAGTGATTTTGTGGGATTTTAAAAGATTTTTTACAATCAAGATTCCTGATACAAGATTTTAATGGATTTATAATAGCGTTAAATATGTTTTTGATTCCTATAAATATACCAACTTTTCGTTTTAGTCCCTCTAAAATTTTCCTTCAACTTTTAGTCCCTCCAAAATTTTCCATCTTCACTTTTGGTCCCTCCTTTAAAGTAAAATCATATGTAGAATTCATATTTTTGAATAAAATTTCGCAGAAAAATTCATAATATTATAAGAATCTCTCCCAAAAAAAACTAGAATTTTTAACGAAACATGAATTTAATATGAATTTTTAAATTTTTTTTGGTTAAAAATTCATATTAAATTTATGTTTTGTTAAAAAAAAAATTAATTTTTTTTGGGAAATATTTTATAATATTCTACACATTTCTGCTCAATTTCATTAAAAAAATACTAAAATTAACTTGAAAATAGGGACCAAAAGTAGTGATTGGAAATTTTATAGGGACTAAAAGTTGAAGGAAAATTTTAGAGGGACTAAAACGAAAAGTTGATATATTTATAGGGACCAAACACATATTTAACCCTTTATAATATGGATTTTTAAGATTTTAAAGGACTTTATGGATTTTCAAGGGGTCAATGAATTTAAAAATATAGTACATCATACTGTATAGTACTATTAGACATATACATCAAGGTGGGGTTTAGCATGGGAGAAGAAAATTTTTTCCCATCATGGAAAAGTTGAATCACAACCATAGATTTAATAATTTTGTATTTGGATGACTAAGATTTGTGACCTGTTAATGGTTGTAACGTATTGCTTGGTATTGTGAACCACATATGTGGACCCCACCGATTGATTAAAGACACAATTATTTTATAACTATTTTTCATTTACTTCAGCTGATTTTTTTTTGGGGAATTAGTCACTTTAGTCCCTGAATGGGGAACGATTCGTTAATTTAGTCCCTGAATGCAGATAAATTGCAAAATAGTCCCTGAATGTAGACTTTGTTAGTCAATTTAGTCCCTGAATGCAGACTCCGTTAGTCAATTTAGTCCCTGAATGTAGACTTCGTTAGTCACTTTAGTCCCTGAAATTGACCATGCAGGGACTGTTTTGCATATTATCTGCATTCAGGGACTAAATTGACGAATCGTTTCCCATTCAGGGACTAAAGTGACTAATTCCCCTTCAGCTGATTTTTTATTAAGCAACGATTATCTTAAAAAAAAAAAAACAATTACATTTTAATAAATAGTTATATCATCCCTACCAACATCATTTTCATCCTTCAAACCTTTATACTCAAACCCATATCCTTCAAACCTTCAACCCAAATCTTCTTCTAAACCCTTTATCGTCATCAATTCTTTCCAATTCCAAAACTAACTCAAACACCAAATCATTCATTCCTTTCCGATTGAAACCTATTTAGCATCTACAACCCAAAAAACTTGGATTAAACTAATTGAGTTTTAGATCTTTCAAGAGCATTTCAATATTTCACAGTAAATTACAGCCATATGTAAAATATTTTGCAAAATAATTTGATTTCATTTTCGTATTCCTCTTTTTGTTAATTCTGAAAGTGTAAAGCTTTTCAACAATTCACAAGAAGTTGATGATGGAATTTGATTTCACTGTTTTTATTAGTACCAATAACATACCTACTTTATTGAAGGAATTTGATTTCATTGTTTTCATTAGGATTATCAAGATGAAATTTGATTGCTGGGAACACCAGGAATCAAATTCTAAAACTCAACAAAAAAAAAAAAAAACAAGGGTCATGTTAACTTGTGTCCTAAGGCACAAGTTAAGGAGTTTAAAATAGAAATAAAAAATAAGTTTTATATTAAAAATATAATTTTTGAGATTTTTAAGACATTGAATGCACAATTTTCAAGCAAAAATATTTACATTTGGTTTCTTAACTTATGCCTCAAGGGCACAAGTTAACATTTCCAAAAAACAATTGTAAAAATAAAGTACACTGGTTATAAATCAATCAATGTCTGTCTTCTTCAATTGCCGGTTCTTTGTGTGTGGAACTATTGCTACCTCGTTATTTACTCAAAAACATGCCACACGTTCATTTCAGCAATTGAAGACTGTGAACCAAAAAACATTGAATCAATGAAGGTATTGACTATTAAAGGTATAGTGCTACTAGCAAGTTGACCGATTTTAAAAGTTCTGGGAATATGATTGATTATAATAATTTGATAGCTAATAAGTAGACAGATAAGCTCTGTTAAAAAAAAAAATGCAAGTTACATGTATGAAGATTTCGACGATCATGTTTGGCAAACAAGAAATAACATGGACCTGTCATGGCAGAACATAAAAGAGTTTGGGACAAGATTCAAAAAATAAATTAAAAAAAATAAAAGAGTTTGGGAGAGAGTATCACAAAATCTCAAGAGTTTGTGTAAGATTGTTTGATGAGTCTATTTTAACTAAATAGTTTCACATAATCCATTCCATGAATGAATCCATTAAAATCTCTATAATTTTCAATACCAAGAGACAATTTATAAGTTCCTTGAAATCTCAATTGAATACCAACGGATTTTGTTGTCTTAAAAAAAAGTCTTGATTGAATACCACAAAATTTATTTAGATTTTATAAAAGTTTTGATTGAATACAACCAAACTTTTTTATCATAAAAAAGTCTATTAAAATCCTTTGAAATCACAATCCAATACACCCTTATATTCCAAAAAAAAAATAAAAAATAGAATCACAATGGTATGGTATCACAACAAAAATACTTGTGAGAATATTTGAGTGATGTCAGCAAGAGCGACATGAAGAGAAAAAAAGGCCGCCAATGAGAAAGGTAACATCCATCTCCATTGCTTCTTCCATTATTGTGGGGTAAAACTGTAAAACCCGTATCCATTGGTAGATATCCAAATGATCCGATCCGTATGTAATGTAATGAATGGAGTCATTAATAATAATGTCCATGTTCTAAAAGTTGAGGCTTTTATCCGTATTTTCTTTCTTTTTTTAATACTACTATTATATTACTCTTCCACATCATCTACGCAACATAAAATAAGAAAGAGATCACACATACAAATACAACAACTGACTCTTGTTGTGGGGAACAGCAGCGTTTGCAGTGACCAAACCAAAGCAGCAGAGTTGAGCAAACGCTCCTGTGATTGTGAATAACTAGCTAGTACCAATAGCAAATACAAACAAACATCATTCCCAGAATCCACCCACCAAACCAAACATTATTATTACTATGTAGTACATCTCTTCTTCTTCTTCTTCTTCCTTCAACTCACAAACACAAATGGCAACAACGGCTATATTTCTCACCTTCATTGCATACTTCACCACCTTAACCTTAACACATGCAGCAGCACCAACACAAATCAACTCATCTCATTCCGAAATCCAAGCCTTAACAATCTTCAAACTAAACCTTCTTGACCCACTCAATGCCTTAACTACTTGGGATCCATCAACCCCTTCAGCACCATGTGACTGGCATGGCATTCTCTGTTACAACAACAACAACAACAACAGAGTTCACACAATACGCTTACCTCGTCTTCAACTCACTGGTTCAATATCTTCATCACTCTCTAATCTCTCACAGCTTCGTAAACTTAGTCTTCATTCCAACAACCTTAACTCATCAATACCTTCTTCTCTTTCTCATTGTCTCTTCCTACGTGCTGTTTATCTTCACAACAACTCTCTCTCTGGTTATCTCCCTCCTTCACTTCTCAGTCTCACTAACCTTCAAATTCTCAACCTTGCTCGCAACTTTCTCTCTGGGACAATACCAAATAATCTCTCCAACTCCCTAAGGTTCCTTGACTTGTCGTCTAACTCGTTCTCCGGTGACATTCCGGGGAACTTTTCCTCTAAATCTCAGCTTCAACTTATCAATCTTTCACATAATGACTTCACCGGTGGAATACCGGTTACTGTCGGAGCATTACAGCATTTGGAGTATCTGTGGTTAGACAACAACCATCTTCATGGAACGTTACCTTCTGCTGTTGCAAACTGTTCTTCTATGGTGCACCTTAGTGCTGAGGATAATTTCATTGGTGGGTTGGTTCCTTCCACGGTAGGGACTATGCCAAAGCTTCAAGTGCTGTCACTTTCAATGAATCAATTTTCTGGTTTTGTCCCCACAACACTGTTTTGCAATGAAGACAACAACAATAATAACAATGCTACTAATCTTCGTATTGTTCAGCTTGGGTTTAATAGGATCACGGGTATTTCAAACCCTCAAAATGGAAAATGTGTTGATTATTTTTTGGAGATTTTAGACCTTAAAGAGAATCACATTATTCACGCTTTGTTTCCTTCTTGGTTGACCAATGTGAAATCTTTGAAGGGTCTTGATCTCTCTGGAAACTCATTTTCAGGTTCTCTGCCTCAAGATATTGGAGATCTTTTTTTGTTAGAAGAGTTAAGGCTTTCCGATAATTTGTTATCCGGTGTTGTTCCAAGTAGCATTGTGAAATGTAGGTTGTTGAAGGTTCTTGATCTTCAAAGAAATCGATTATCAGGTCTCATTCCTTATTTTCTTGGAGAATTGAAAAGTTTGAAGGAGTTATCCCTTGGTGGTAACTTTTTTACCGGTTCAATTCCAAAGAGTTATGGAATGCTTAATGAGTTAGAGATTTTGGATTTAAGCAACAATAAATTGAATGGGATTTTGCCTTTGGAGATCATGCAGTTAGGTAACATGAGTGTTTTAAATCTCAGCAATAATAGATTCTCCGGTCAAGTTTCGTCTCAAATTGGAGACTTGATGGCTTTGCAGGTTCTTAATTTGAGTCACTGTGGTTTTTCTGGTAGTGTTCCAGCTACACTAGGGGATTTGATGAAACTGAGAGTGTTGGATTTAAGCAAACAAAATCTTTCAGGTGAGTTACCTGTCGAGGTTTTCGGATTACCAAGTTTGGAAGTTGTGGCACTTGATGAGAATCATTTGAGTGGTGCTGTTCCTGAGGGTTTCAGCAGCATTGTTAGTCTAAAGTATCTTAATCTCAGTTCCAATGATTTTGTTGGCAACATTCCAACAACCTATGGTTTTCTAAGTTCCTTAGTTGTTCTTTCGTTGTCTCACAATTTCATTTCTGGTTCAATACCTAATGAGATTGGTGGTTGTTCTCAACTTGAAGTGCTTGAGCTTCAGTCAAATCGTTTAGCAGGTAACATTGTTCCAAGTGTTATCTCTAAACTTTCACGTTTAAAGGAGCTAAATTTGGGATACAATGGATTCAAAGGTGAGATCCCAGATGAGATATCAAAGTGTTCTGCTTTGAATTCACTTGATTTGGATGATAATCACTTAACTGGTCACATACCACAATCCTTGTCCAAATTATCAAATTTGAAGACTTTGAACCTCTCTTCAAATCAATTGACAGGAGTCATTCCGGTTGGTCTTTCGCGCATTTCGGGTTTGAAGTATTTAAATGTTTCCAACAACAACCTCGATGGTGAGATTCCACCAATGCTGAGTTCTAGATTCAATGACCCGTCTGCATATGCAATGAACAAGAAGTTATGTGGGAAACCATTGCATAGAGAATGTGGAAAATCGAAAAGACGAAAGAGAAAAAGACTAATCATCATCATAGGTGTTGCAGCTGCAGGACTATGTCTTTTAGCATTGTGTTGTTGTGGCTATGTTTATAGTCTCTTAAGGTGGCGAAGAAAGCTTCGAGAAGGCGTAACAGGTGAGAAGAAACGCAGTCCAAGTGCAGGCTCAAATGGGGAAAGAAACAGTAGAGGAAGTGGTGAAAATGGAGGACCAAAACTCATAGTATTCAACAACAAAATCACATATGCTGAAACATTAGAAGCAACAAGAAACTTTGATGAAGAAAACGTTTTAAGCAGAGGAAAACATGGACTTGTTTTCAAAGCCTCATATCAAGACGGAATGGTTCTATCAATTCGTAGACTTCCAAACGGATCAACATTGATGGATGAAGCTACATTCCGCAAAGAAGCAGAATCATTAGGCAAAGTTAAGCATAGAAACTTAACAGTTGTACGTGGATATTATGCAGGACCACCACCTGATGTAAGACTATTAGTTTATGATTACATGCCAAACGGAAATTTAGGTACATTGCTTCAAGAAGCTTCACAACAAGATGGTCATGTTTTGAATTGGCCAATGCGTCATTTGATTGCATTAGGTATTGCTCGTGGCTTGGGTTATTTACACTCGGTGGAAATTGTTCATGGCGATGTTAAGCCACAAAATGTTCTTTTTGATGCTGATTTTGAAGCCCATTTATCTGAATTTGGGCTTGACCGGTTAACAATGGTTAATAGTCCAATAGAAGCAACTGCGTCGTCCTCAACAACGACGCCAGTTGGTTCTTTGGGGTACGTGGCACCGGAAGCAGTGTTATCAGGACAAGTAACAAAGGAAGGAGATATTTACAGTTTTGGGATAGTTTTATTGGAGATATTGACAGGGAGAAAGGCAGTGATGTTTACACAAGATGAAGATATAGTGAAGTGGGTGAAGAAGCAGTTACAAAGAGGTTTGATTTCGGAGTTGTTGGAACCTGGTTTGCTTGAGATTGATCAAGAATCATCAGAATGGGAAGAGTTTTTGTTAGGTGTTAAAGTTGCACTACTTTGCACAGCACATGATCCTCTTGATAGACCTTCAATTAATGATATTGTTTTCATGCTTGAAGGTTGTCGTGTTGGACCTGATATCCCTTCCTCTGCTGATCCCACCACACTACCTTCCCCTGCTTCTTGATTTTTCATTGGAAAATTTCATCCCTTCATGGCCATTATTGTTCAATTTTTGTTTCATGTATTGTAATGACAATTTGTTGTGTGATTAGTAGTTTTGAATCAAATTAAAATTGTCTGGGTTGCGTAATTGATCATTTAGTCTTGTACAAAGTGAAGCTACATGAAGTGACTATCATTTGCCAATTCAAATTTTGATTAGAATAATTGATAACTTAACTCATATTTCTAGAACTCTTTCACAGATAGAAAAGTAAAACTATAAAGTAAGTACAATAGAGGTGAAGTGGGATACCCCAAAATATGACAACCAATTAAATTAATTGAGCTCCACGTTCATATGTATCACTAATAAAGAAGCTAATAAGCAGAAGCAAGCACATATGGTCTCACTCTTTAGCTAAATGCAACCCTTCAGAGTTCAAAGCACCCTAAAGCTTTGACTATTGTAGTAGTAGTATAAATAAGACTCGTGATGATGATACGCACTATCAATTCACTCCTTCATTAATTCAGTGTTAATTGATCCTTAATTGCTGCGTGAAGACATTATTATGCTGCTAATGTAGTAGCTTTGACTAAACGGCGCCGTTTTCAAATGGTCAAACAAATTTCACTTCCGGAATTCCTTGCACGAAACAAGTTTGTTGACCGTGGTCATAGAAAAGGATGTGTCCACGTGTCAAGTTAGGAACATAAACAAAAGTAGCCGTTAAGGTATGATGACATGGAATGGAACCAGACAAGAACATCGAAAAGGGGCGAATGGGTTGTGCGCTCCATCGAAAGTTGTTGCTTTTCCTAATAGAAAACAAAACAAAAATGGTTAGTCGATAAAAAAGTTTGGGTTAATTAAGTTTTTAGTCCCTATAAATATTCACAGTTTTGTTTTTAGTCCCTACAAAATAAAATTACACTTTTTAGTCCCTGTGACATTTTCCTTAAGCATTTTAGGGACAAAACATGTTTATCGAATTTTTTTACAGGGACTAAAATGCTGATGGAAAAATTTTATAGGGACTAAAAATGTTGATGAAAAATTTTATAGGGACTAAAAAGTGCGATTTTATTTTGTAGGGACTAAAAACAAAATTCTGAATATTTATAGGGACCAAAAACTTAATTAACCCAAAAAGTTTTAGAGTATCATGTTACAACACCACGTGCTTCCATTTGTGATCATTTTATTTTATTTTCCTAAGTTTTTTAATTTATGCTAACCAGTACCACAAACAATTACAATAAGTAGCGGTGGACAACAGGCGGGTTCGGACGGGTTTCGGGCTCAAAACCCTCAACCAGGACAAACCGCGGGTGGTATAACTAGGCCCATTTCCGTCCATTGATTTTCTCGGTTTTTCGGTTTACGGGTTCGTCGGTTTACAGGTTCGCCGGTTCGGTTTCTCGGTTTTGAGTTTCTCAGAATAGTAGATCCAAACTGAATTCAACGAAATAAAAATAGATGGCAAGAAAAAGCTCAACAATGGTTGAGACTTGAGGCAATGGATATCTAATAAAAAAGATGATAGATCAAACAATATTTGATGGAAGATTTGTTGTGTGGATCTCGATTATGTGCTCAACTTTGGAAAATAGTTCATGGAAGTGTTGCTGAAGAATACACCACGAAATGATGATGAAGATTAACACACTGTAAAATGAGAGAGTGAGAACATTTGGTAGTAAGAGATAAGTGAGAGAGAAAGAGAAAACCAAAATAAAAAAGAATTGTAGTATTAGCTGTAAAGCATTCTAAATTGAGAGAGAAATAACAATTAATATATTAAATGAGTAACAAAAGTAACACCATCTAGTAGCTACTACATGATATTTTTTATTTTTCAAAAGGTTCAGCAGCAGTCTAGGCAATAACATGTGCGTTTTACCAATAAAGCAGTATCTGTGCGGACGGATACGGGTTTCGTTGGGCCTATCCACCCCATCCGAAACCGCCCACACTAAACCACACCAACCCATTTCTTTTGCCCCACCTTACCCGGTTGACCCGCTTAACCCGAACCGACGCATTTCGGACTCAACGGGCCGGGCGGTTTGGGTCGATATCCCAATTCTTGTCCAGCCCTAACAATAAGCATTTTCGATATTGGCCAAGTTTTATATACACACTACCTTTTCTTTCATAATCATATACACACACTAGTTCATAGTGCATCCATCAACGCATTATCTTTTTAAATTACTTTTTTTTTTTTTTTTGAGGGAAAAGGGTTGACGCAAGGATTCGAACAAAATGACTTTTAAATTACTTTTTTAATTTTCACTTTATTTCATTATTAATCATTTAATGTTTTTTTGTCAAATACTTTTTTGGTCAAGTAAGGTACTTTCTTTCTTTTTCAATGAGCAAAGATTATGCTCATTACAACTAAGATGTATGTTTGTGTGTGTCTGTTTTACCCCTTTGAAAAAAGGGTTAATTAAGTTTTTGGTCCTATAAATATCTGCAATTTTGTTTTTAATCCCTATAAAAATAAATCACACTTTTTAGTCCTTACAAAGTTTTCCGTTAGTGTTTTTAGTCCCTGTTAAATTAAAATTTGTTTAATTATGTTTAAAATTTTAAATTTTTTAATGATTTTTTACATACTTGTTTAAAACATTATAAAACATTACGCCGCAATAAGTAAGATCTTCCATTATAGTTAAGTTATTAGTTGGGTGATCGGTTATCTATTAACCGTTATAACTCTCAACTATTACTACTGCGCCAAACCAAGAATACTAGGGGCGTATGTACTGGGAATTTTGAGCAGAACCTGGACCCCAAGTGCGCTCGTGTGACGGACTCTTGTCACACACGCACTAATATGGTGGAGACATAGTTGCATAGTACGAAAATACTACTCGTATATAATATTATTATGTATTCATATCATAGGTCCCACCAGAGTTTTATTGACTGACGATATAAAAGAATCCAATTCTAGACACTGACAAAGTTGAGTTGGAAAAGACATGAAGAAGAAGTTGTATTATTATCATTGCTTGTGTTGTGTGTGATAAATTTAGTAGTAGTAGGCAAAGATGTAGGGGTGCATTGCATTGCATGGCCTAAAGTCTGAAACAAATAAAAGCCTGACCTGCGTTAATGTATTCCTGTGAATTTCGTTTTACAGTATTTGTGAATTGTGAGGAAATTTAATAATGGCCCCACAACGTGAAACCCGGAATTCAATTGCTCACGACAATTTGCAGACTCACTCACTCAATCAGCGTTTTTATGCAGAAATGATAGGTCGTTTTCCATTTTAACTTCAATGGAGAGAGAGATACAGTTGAAGATGCAAGAAAGCAAGGGTTGTCACTGTTTTTGACCTTTTTAATTGAACTCAGCTCATGCTTTTGATGTGAGTAAAAAACATACACACATTTGTTCAAAGTTCAAATCAAATATGGGGAGGGTTTTGAAGTGAATCTTCTAAATATGGTGGGAGTAGATTAGACTGCCCAACGTGGCTTATGATCTAATTTATTTAAACACCGTGTGCAACCTCACTCGTTTAGTGAACTCATACTCTTTTTAAAAGTCTCAACATAAAATAACTTTTAAACAAACTAATAAATCTCGACTAAAAAAATAAAACTAATAGATCAAACGGATTTTAAAAAGGTCGTGCCACACTTAAAATAATTTTTTTGACATGTGATAGGTCAGACTTAGGTTTAACCAGAATAAACCTATTTAAGCAAAGTATTGTCCGACTCAACCTATTCTCATCCGTACTTCTAAATAATTTTTGCCATAAACTTCTTAAATTTTACCATAAATCCACTTATTGAATGTTTCTAAAAAGTAATTCGATTCTTGTGATAAATGATAAAGACAACTTTTTTGTTGAACAAAAGTAATCGTTAGCAAATACAAAGAATAATTTTTTGAGACATCTATAATTTGTTTACATGATTGTTCCCAAACACATATTTTTCAATACGCACCCATAATATATAAACTCTAAACCAAAAAGTTAAGACTAAAAAATATAGTTAAGACTCAAATATCTATCACTATTGTCGTTCCATCTTAGTGACAAACAATTTTCACTCATCTAAAATTACATAAAAAAAAAAAGGCTTAAATATGTCTTTAGTCCCTGCACTTTCATCAGATTTTGGCGTTGGTCCCTGCACTTTTTTTTGTTTGGAATTGGTCCCTGCACTTTGTAAAAATATTGGTATTGGTCCCTCTGTTAACTTTCCGTTAAAAAAAAAACATAAAACTATTGGTATTGGTCCCTGCACTTTGTAAAAATATTGGTATTGGTCCCTGCACTTTGTAAAAATATTGGTATTGGTGCCACGTGGCATGAAATGATTGGGCCACGTGGCACTCCGTTAGTTTTATGTTTTTTTTTGGTTTAAATGTGTAATTGGTCCATGCACTTTCAACAGATTTTGGCATTGGTCCCTGCACTTTTTTTTGTTTGGCATTGGTCCCTGCACTTTGTAAAAATATTGGCATTGGTCCCTGTACTTTATTTTGTTTGGCATTGGTCCCTGCACTTTGTAAAAATATTGGTATTGGTCCCTGCACTTTGGAAAAATATTGGTATTGGTCCCAATCATTTCATGCCACGTGGCACCAATACCAATATTTTTTCAAAGTGCAGGGACCAATACCAATATTTTTACCAAGTGCAGGGACCAATGCCAAACAAAAAAAAGTACAGGGACCAATGCCAATATTTTTACAAAGTGCAGGGACCAATGCCAAACAAAAAAATGTGCAGGGACCAATGCCAAAATCTGTTAAAAGTGCAGGGACCAATTACACATTTAAACCTTTTTTTTTTAACTGAAAGTTAACAGAGGGACCAATGCCAATATTTTTACAAAGTGCAGGGACCAATGCCAAACAAAAAAAAGTGCAGGGACCAATGCCAAAATCTGATGCAAGTGCAGGGACCAATGACACATTTAAACCAAAAGAAAATTGTGCATGTTTGATATCATAGAGAATTTGTCATAACCTCGGCGAGACACCCGTAATTTTCTAAAAACTACAGATGAGGACTCTGTAATCTTAACAAATTCATGGTACTACCAAACATACACAAACAAATATCCATTCACCTGCCGTTGAACACAAGTGGCTACTTGTTTACCCCTTAAATCAATGGAGTAGTACACTCCTTTTTTAACTCCTCACTTTTTCTTCGTTCGAGCAAGTCTCCAAAGCAAACACAGCAGGGAGAATATTGGTAAAAAGCACCGGTAAGTAGTAACTTACTAACCAGGACAAATTCCGCAGGAGTTCTGATTGTGTAGGGCCTTACATAAATCAGTAGATCTCGTTCTCGTGAAAAATATTTGATCTTATGTTATAAATGACACTTTTGCATTTCACAGCATATGTTTGTATCATGTGCAACAAAATTGTACCAGAATATGTTTTTGTGCTGAAAGTTCCCCAACAAGTCAATATTATTGATATTACAATTACATATATTTCCAGTATATTCCACTTTACTGAGAAACAAGACACGGCTTCATTCAGTTATGAAGTAAAAAAAATAAATAATAACAATATTAATATACACGGGATTGATGCAAAATTATATCCTAAGCAGACGATAGCCCTTCGGGAAGAGATTCATTTTCCGAATTTGGGGTAAGAAACCTTCGACAAGCATAAAACACAGCTGAATGGAAGCCACTTGGGTTGTCAATGAACACAAAATGTCCGGCCTGCGATAGAAGTAATTAATTTTATTAGTTCTAATATTGCAAAAAATGTTTCATTGTTTTAGGTACTGATTAAAAAATTATACCTGAGGGACCCTGATAATTTCACATGGAACCTTCATATGCTTGCGAGCTTCTTGGGCACCTTCGTAATTCATCCAATCTTCGTAACCATATATGAATGTGGTGGGCACTTTCCACTCTGGAGCACTGCAAGAAAGTGATGTAGAGAGGTGAGGCCTTAACAAGACATTGGCTAAAAACCATGGGATATTAATCCTAATAATCAAGATATTTATCTAAAATTTGCAAACAAAAAAATGATTGATTCAGCTTTTCTCATGATTCCTGAATTTTTTTCCCCTTAAGTTCATGTTTTAATTTTCTTCCTGAATGCTTGGTTAGACATTTCCATTCTTACCCAAGAGGCACAGATATTCATCAGTCAGTAATATGCCACACCACAAATTCAAGGTCAACTCCCTGGCCAAGCTTTTTTCTTTTTTGATGATAAAAATATAGGGTGAAAGGATAATGCTCCACTGCAATGTAGGGAAGACCTTAGGGCTTAAAGAGCCCTTACAAATGATACAAGGCGCAACAGTTATCTTGATTGTGTTGGTAAAAAATTGGATATTTATTTGCTTCCTATTTACTGCTCCCTTTACTCCCCCTCCCCACAGTCCCCACCATTCCCCTCAGAAATCAGGATGCACATGTGCTCCTGGTGATACAGGATAGATATGTGCAAATCATCAGATGCTGAGTTTTGAATCACCATCAGCAGCTACTAACCTATTCTATTTTTCCCAAACATGTAGTTGCCTAGTCGGTATATGTTGTTCTTATCTAAAAGTTTTAAACTATGTCAATAGATTAGTATGTTACTACACCAAAACAAGAACAATTAAGTCAATAGGAGTGGGCAAGTGGTGCTACAATTTTTATAAGGTTATAGAGTTAAATCTCTAAACGATTGTTCATCCCAAAAATGAAAACAAAAAAGAATCGCATCTCAAAAAAGCAGGCTCGATTGACTTCGGATCAATAATAGTATATAATATCTCTATGTATGACATGATTGGAAAGTCTTCAAGACAATATTATTCATTCATCAGAAATCAGAATACATTTACTTAAAACAGCTAATCAGATGGGAAGAGAATGATTGCCAAACCTTTGAAGAAGGGGCATCCTAGCAAATGCTCCAAATGCAAAAATATATTTTAAACACAGCTCCCCACTAGCTTTGGCCGCCAATGTATGATAAACATAATCTTCAATAGGTAGAAAAACAAATTAGAATTAGAATATGTTACATTTAAATTTCAAACCATATATCAATTTAATATCTTGCCATACCAGTTAGCAGACTTGATTCCTCTTCAATCAGTTTTTGCCCGGTTGAATGTGTACCAAACCTAGCGCTTGTATATTTGCGGACCATGTTAGGACCCCAAGGACCTAAACCTCTGCCACAAATGCATCAGAAAAACTGTTAATAAAATCAACAAAATAATATAACAATGTTGGTATGCAGAATAGTGATTCCATTTTATACTTTATTCTATGGAGTGACTATTCTCATGTTTGTTGGCCAAAAAACATGTAAGGGTGATTCCTTTCCATGGCTAATTCCACAGAAACAGAAATGAAAATTCCTTCCCGATACCAGGGATTGGTGATTCCATGCTTCGTGGAATGATATTTAATTCCATTTTTTCTAGCTTTCCCTCATTTATTGAAACCTGATACTTAGAAGTAGCATAAAGAGAATGCAAACTTGTTCCTACAAGTAGAAGAATGACTCTGTCCCCTCTAATCCCATATTTGATTTGAGTAATAACAATAAAAAGTGATTGGCAACCCAGGAACAAGCTCCTTCTGCTTGTAACCATAATAAGAGAAAAAAAAAAAACACCGTGCTCATATACAATAAAGCTCTTGCCACGGAAGAATCCTTTCCCAGGCAGTCTTACCACTTGTGACCTCTTAGTCACATGAAGGCAACTCCAAGTCCTCAACCATTAATTAAGCCAAGGGTCATAAAAATTCATCCAAAATGATTACATCCATGACTTAAGAGTTAGTAATAATAACCCAACAGTGACAAAGAGAACCTAAGTCAATATGTCGGTCTACTTCAGTGATAACGAAATTACCAAATAGTTATTAAGTAGAACTCATTAGTAATCTTAAGTCAATATGCCGGTCAACTTCAGTTATAACAAAATTACAAATACATATTAAAGGAAGGGAGTCCAGCATTATTGACCTGAACTCGTGCGAAATGCATTACAATATCATGAAAACCAACACTTCATTTCAAAGACAACTTATTTTAAATTTTAAGATTAGGTGAGAATGAGCATCTACACAGTATCAACAATCTTTCAGATGAAATAATCAAACATTCTTTTAGAACCCTGATATATAGTAGAAGACTCTACAGTATCAACAAACTGAGGTGAGGCGCAACGTACCAGAACCAATATAATAACAGAAAATTGTATACACAAGCCTCTTCATAAATAAAAGTATACACAGGCATCACAAATCATCTTAAACTGTCAATTGATTAAAAAATGTGTGCTAACTTATCATAGGATGATAAAAATGGGACACAATAGTCCTTTTTACCTGACAATTTTTTGAGGTGTAAAATTAGATTCCCATAGATGGTTCAGAACGGCTCCCTTCCATGTTGCTCGAAACTTAGTAACAAACTCAGTCTTTGGATCTGTTTCTTCTGTAAACCCGGCAGGTCCCACCAAAATTAAGTGTTGTACATGCTCAGGGTGCTATATGAAAATGAATAAAATATGCATCAGGCCGTTTGGTAAAAGAAAGTTAAGAAGTCGGTATTATTTATCATTTTAATGCAATGCAGCAATGGAATACTGACCTTGAGCGCGTATTTGGAAGCAACATAACCACCAAAAGAATGTCCAAGCAGTATGAAATTGGTCAGATTTTTGGCTTTTCTCCATTCCTCAAAAGAATCAATGAACCATGCCTCAGTTTCTGCAAGATCAACAACGAAATTTAAATAAATAGGTAAACGGTGACCTTAAAGTCGAGCAACAAAGTATATCTCTTAATTTTGAACTAACCTTCAGTACTTCTACATGTGAAATCAGGTCTGCTTGATCCGCCCCAACTGTGAAAATATATAGAAATGAAAGATAAGAGCAGTTAAAGCAGATGATATTAGCAGCATATATTATATTATAACTCAGTAACTCACCCAAGTTGATCAACAGCAATGATTCTGAAACGAGAGGCAAGAGCATCAAAATTGCGAAAGAAGAAACCCTGAGAAGCAGCGTATCCATGAACCATAACAAGCGTAGGAGAATCAGGTTTACTGTCAAATGTAACAGTGTTGAGAAAACGTGGTTCATTACTGGTTGAACGGAACCATCTAACTTTAGAGCCAGGAGGACCAGAACCTATATTAACACGCTCTTGAACATACCCAGTCCTACCAAACAAATTGAAGTTTATTAATTAAAAGCGTAAATAAACGTAAAAGAAAGAATTGAAACGAAATTAGTACTACTTACTTGATAATGGAAAGAAGGCGTTTCTCAGCGGCGATGATATGATCGGTTGAAGTGGGAATCCAACGGAGTGAAGACCAGAAGCTTTTAGATTTCGATGATGATGAACCGACGTCGTCGTTTTGTCTAATTTCTTCCGCCATTTTTCAGATTCTCTAGATTGCGAACCACGCTATCCTATTCCTATGATCAAATTAATTATTAGTTTAATCAGTGCGTAGCTTTGAATTTCTGACTAAAATGTTACTCCATTCATTATATATATGTTTTGTTTTGAACAGGTAAAAGGAACTATGAGCGAAGCCAACCAACGCTGACAATCCAAACTGCTTGCGCAAGGAGTGACGCACACCAATATTATTATTATTTCATTATTATTCATCTTTTGAATTAATAATAATAATAATAATAATAATAATAATAATAATAATAATAATAATAATAATTCATTTTTTATTTTCTGCCCTTGCAAATAACGAAAAATATGTGTACATGAGTTAAAACAAGCATTTTGTTTTCGAGTTAACATGTTATGATATACTCCCTCCGTTTCAAAATGAGTGTCGCTTTAGCCAATTGCACACAGATTAAGGAATGGAATAAAGTAGTCAAATATCATAGCAATTTTACCAAATTATCCTAATCAACTATTAGTTTGTTTTTCATTAAAGAAAAAATAATACTTTATAAGTAGTGTAACATAGTATTAATTGAAGGGTACAATTGAAAAGAAAAAGTTATTATTGCATTTAAAACCGAAAACGACATTCATTTTGAAACAATTTTTTTTTGCTAAAGCGACACTCATTTTGAAACGGATGGAGTATGTTATAGGTAAGTAATTTCTACCAGCCTTTAGATTAATCGATCATTATGTCAAATATCTAGTTATCATAAAAAATAAATATAATGCATTTATCAATGATTAATCTTCGTCAAACAATATGTGTGACACACAAGATAGTCGAGAAACTGACTACTTGTTCAAGGAGTCAAGGTCCTTTATCACATGTATTTGTTGACGATAAAAATGATTTTTTATTACTTTGATAAGCGTTTGATTTTCTAATTAAATGTTTTTTTTTTGGTACAAAAGAGGGCAAAAGCCCTGATTTTCTAATTAAATGTTATACCTTACTCGCGCTATAGTCAAGGAAAGCTCAAACGTTATTTGTGTTGAGACATGATTATTGTTATAGGTTCCTTAAACAATGTACTTAAACATTTGTTACATGATGAGGGACCGATTTGATAGTTTACCCTAAGTAATTTATAGCTACTGCAGACAATTTTTTATGAGAAGACTTTCGACTCAAAAACACTTATAAATATATTTACATTCACTTTAAAGATACTAAAAACATTTTTAACCCAAAATATTTCAACTCTAAATAAAATATATTATCAAGACTCCTTTTCCTAAGAAATGAAGAGTTAACACAAAAAATAATAATTTGAATATACATTTTCTCATCATTTTCTAATATATTTTATAAGCACTAAAAATATAGTCAATCAAAAATATTATATATAGACTAAAAATAATTTAACTTTTAATAAACACAAATACCGATGGCTATATTATTAGAAAATAAAAAGAATGACATCTATAAAAAATGATTATTTGTTAAATTTATGTATGTGTGCCTAATCTTTTTATATTTTTAGTCATAATATAAAAATGATTAGGCACACATACATAAATTTAAAAAATTAAAAGAAAAAACAATTGAATGATGTGACTAAATTTTTTTCTCATTTATTTTTCTCCTTTTATGTTAGTGTTCCCAATCATTTTTCATTTGTATTTGTGTTTATGCAAGACTTGCTCCACAATTAAGACTTAAAGGTGGAAATGAATGGCTACTATTTATTTGTTGGATTCGCATGCTTTAGCATTTTTCATCTTATTATTATAGAATTTGGCAAACAAAACTCTTATTATAGGAATAATAATTATTATTTTTTGCCCGATCAATTTTTTTTTGAAGGAAAATAGTAGGATTTAATTGATATATAATATCAACATAAAATTAATATCTATCCATAAAAAAATTAATATATACACACATCCTGGTAACAAATAAATATACACATACATTCCTTAAAAAAATATACAATTACATGTCTACAACATTTTACACAAATAATTTATGCTACTAATAAAACTCGAAACAATAACAAAAAATTTGCTCGATCTTTGATATAACCCATTTTACGTTTGCATTTGTTTGTTTCAAATGAGTGAAGAGAGATTTTAATAGAGAAGGAATTTAAAATGTGTTTATTTAATTTCTCAAGGAAAAGATGAAAATTTTAACTAGGAGGATAATAAACTTACTTTTATATATATGTAATGCAAAATATTACATATAAGATTTTAACAATTAAGTCTTTATTCTAACAAGATATTACAGTACCGTATCTTTCTCTTTTTAAGGAATGTTACGGTGCCCTCTAAACCACCAATTTGGAAGGGAGCCAGAAAAAGTTGATAATAGTTAAAAAATTTAAACTTTATTTTATTTCTAAGATCATTTTTCAAAAAAAATTATGAAGTGTTCAAAACTTTATTCCTTCCTTCAAAAAAAAAAAAAAACTTTATGCCTTTTGCACAAAAAATAGTTACATATGATGTTCAAAATTGTAAAGAAATAAAAAATAGTATTAAAGTCATTCAATTCAAAGGCATTATTTATATTATACATGCCTTCAAAAAAATTATAATATACATGACCGTGATGTCATATTATCATATCACAATATAGATTGAGTTGTTCTTCCAATACCATTAAAATGTTTGACAAGCTTTATTGATAAAAACAAATAATTATTTGACACGCTTCATTTACGATTGAAGTGGCAAATTGCTGTATTTATCGAGTTCAACCACAACAAATAATAAAAGTAACTACTTTTATTATGGGAGACTCCATATTTATATTTCTATAAAGCACTTCACTGGCGTATCTATTCCATTAAAGAATAAAAAATTCCACAAGTTTTCCTCGCAATAATAATTACTAACACAGTGATATAGATACCACATCGAATCTATGACATGCACATACTTTGCCAGGTAACTAAATCATTACCTTTCCTATCATGCACATACACAACTGTGTCAAATGGTAAGAAGCATACCAGAAATGCATAAAAAAATATAGTTTGGGTGTAATTTTTTATCAAGATCAGCATGTAATTGGAAACAGCTACAATAAAAATAGAACATTGTCCTAGCAAATAAAAATTTAAATTGGATAACCATCATAAAGAATTTTCCAGCAATAAGTTTGACTAAATGGTTGAGAGAAAATAAATTGCTCGAGGACAAGAAAGTACTCACCCTAACCACATTAAGATCCTACTGGAATTTATTTTCACAGGTAGCACCATTTTTTTAGTACAAGATCACATTTGCTTTGTTATGAAAACAGTCTGCAAAAGAAACAAAAGCAATGGTATCATAACAAGGCCATCAGCCTCCGCGACAAGAGGCAATAAAATAAGGTGTAGCATAAAAATAAAAACAAATGAACCTGAAAACTAGTTGTGAAGGTAAGAGCTGCAATAAATATCAAATCAAAGGTAAAGGAGGGAATGCATCTATTACCTCCCATCGGTGATTGGCATATAATCTTTATCAGTCTACCAACAAACAGAGAGAGATATTAGTATAATCACAGAGAATGTTGGATTAAACACAATACGATCCAAAAGACAGGCATCTCGTGTTGCAATCCTTTAAACAGTAATTAGAGCTGAATTGATTTCATAGTTCTGTTAATGAGGCAATCACAATTCTACTATTCTAGATTTTTCATAGCACACTTGACATACAAACAAACACACACAAAAGAGAGGTCACGAAACTAAACAAACAAACAAAAAAATGGTAAATCAAAGATCTCATAGAGCTGGTATAGTTCTTTCCCCATTCTGGAGAATGAAATAAAGTTTGTAATTCATTTTGAACTCAAAAAATCTGAACAATACTGTGTTCTAACAGGCCACAGTGAAATGGATATGTATACTTGTCAGCGCTAAAACAACCCTAAGCTGTACAGATAGAGGGAATTCGTAAGGTCAATTAATGTCTTTGTCCATCAAAAGAAAACCCCTTCAAAAAAATGGGGTATTAGGTTTTCAACCTTCAAGAGCAGTCTTTACAAAAGATGAAGGTGAAAAGATGGGACTAATGGAGTCTATTGTCATCTTCAAACTTCCAGAAGCCTGGCATCCAAAGGATTCAACTAGCAATTGCATTGAGCTTTCACTATAAAATAGTAAAGCCGGTTTGCAGAGTACTCTGGTATTCTGTTGAACTGCAAGAATGCTGAGAGAAAGTTGCATTTTGCATAGAGCGCACTTGATTTGAGCTGAACAGAATGTATTATCTGTTTATCTACTAAAACCTCCTGTAGTGCATACATTGGAAGATTGAAGTGCTTATGTGAGAGCAAGCACGTGGCCACCAAAACCGTGAGTGCGGAGACCGTAAGAATAAACAGATTCCAAAAATCCTTCAACAGAGCTGCAAATAACACTAAGATTTCACATCTGGTTTCATTTCCATGTGTCTCTCAATCAATTTGTCCACAAAAGGTCGAATCTGCATGTTTTAAGCATCCAACCCAAACTCAGTGACAATGGAAAGAATTAATGGTCAAAAGCAAGAAGGGAATCATGCCAAAAATAGGATTAATGCACAAAATTACAGTAATTAAAGGCAAAGTACCTTATTCTTCCGCTTGAAATCTAGAAAATCGTGAACAGTCAAGGCTTTATCTGCATCTGTGGATTGCTCCATGACCTGAAACTTATTCCCAATAACATAAGAAATTGACAAAAGCTATACTCTATTGAGATTATATACCAGATCGGTTATTCCTCATAACTATCAATTATCAAGCCATAGAGTAGCATTTTTCAATTAAACAAATAAAAAGGAGAATCAAAGAATTGACGGGAAAAAATTACCTTGGCTGTACTTTTCTTCATTATAGCCTTGTATGCATCCCTGTCTAGTGTTCTTGCCTTATAAAGAGGCATAAGTAAAGACGCAACATAATCTGCTACAGCCTTTTTGATACAATCTGCTCCTCGAGAATGACTTTTTGAGTTCTCCTTATTCACAGTAACCTGTGAAATAGAGCTGTCATTTGCCACTCCATCATGGTTCCGGCTGGGTAACCTTGAACAGGCATTTGAACCCTCTTCATCTTTCAAATGTATGGCTGGATTGGAAAAATCAGAACCTGCTGCAGCTGCTTGAGATTGCCATCTCTCTATGGCCTGATAGTCTTTTATTCCCTCACCATCAGCTGAGTCAATCCAAGCTTTGGTGTATAAACTGCTTTCCACAGCAACACTTTCTCCTGAGTGCTCTCTGAAATTCAAATGGGTTGCAATCTCATTTGAATGACTCCGCTGCGAGAGATTATCAGCTGACATTCTGGAATTATCGAGGTTAACACAAGCAGCAGAGAAATCAGCAGACCAGTCCCTAACTCTGCAATTTCTAGAATCAATCTCTGAAATACAATCTTGCCTTCCCAAGACACCACCAGACCATTTTTTCCTACTATCACTCTCATCATTTTGTGAATAATGTTCCCGCCTCTTAAATTTGTGGAATGAGGGTATCTTTGGAAGCTGGAGTTGCGCATTGTTCCTAACTTCTGCAGAGGTGTATGCCTGCAATCAACAAAAACTACTGAATCTTTCGGGGAAATGTAGCACCTGTCAAGAGACAGTTAATGATCTTCGGATTCTTAATCAGTCCGTCATGCACTATAATGCATGGATACTAGTACTATCTGATATAATACAAAAATTTGATGAATTCAAAAGAAAAAACTAACAAATATAGACACAACAATATATATGACATAAAAGATTATATTTATATAATAAAAAATACAATTTACTGTGATTATTGAGTCTGAGTCCTATCCATTCTCCACCTTCCCTGTTTGCTATATGAAGGTGAAGGTTTGTTGTTTTCTGCGATGATTTTAAACTCTGAGAAGGGAAAGATCGCAAGAGTACGAATAACTTTTGAGGGAGGTGATTGGTGAGGAGGGAACAACTTCATATGACAAAGCCCCACACACCTAGCTCCACCTGATCTTAGAATAAGATTGTCCCATATCAAATTTGAGACTTGGGCCAAACTCTACCACACAAAACCAACTTCCAAGGTAAGGACTACCCAAGTCTTATAAGATCTACATAGACCGTATCTCTCGTCGATGAAGTACTCTCCCCACACCCTCTCACTCAAAAAAATGGACATTGAAAGTTTGGACTAAGGTAAGTGAAACAGGTTTAGGATTGGATTTATTACCATCTTAGAATCTTGTTTAGAGCCCAGCTCAATACCACAGTACTTTAGCACATGCCTCTTTAAGTATTAATTGACTTAAAGAAGCACCATATACATACCAACAGATTATTAGCATTAGAACTAAAGCACCATATACATAACATCAGAGAAGCAAACCTCAGCAGCAACAAGTGCTTTTGCACGAGCAGCTTCTGCAGCAGCAATAGCAGCCTTTTCTTCCTCAGACAGACAGTGGGTATCCTTCATCTCGATGTCTGTTTTTCCTGTTGAACCTTGGGATCTAGAAGAACTGACATCATGCCATAAGTCATTTGCCGCTTGCTGACTTCCTTGTTTGCTGTGGGATTTTTTCATTTGTGCAATGAAAGCTGAATCCATTGCAGGAGTTAAGATACCTCCTTTATTCTCAAAAGTACTATGATACGTACTCAGAGGCGGTTTTCCTGATGCTGGATCTTTAATACATTTTCTCTTTGATATATCTACGGCATTTGCATGTCTTGACAGCTTTCGTCCTCCATTAGATGTCTTTTCCTTGCGAAAGACTTCAAGCCATACACTAACCAACTGGCTTGCTATAGCACGAATATCACGGCTAGTATGTACACAAACTTTTTCCTTCACTGTTTTCCCAATGCCTACACCAATAATTGAAAAGATAAGCCAAAACAGTGGAGAAACTGTGGATAACATATTAACAAGGCGTTTGGAAGAGCTCATTTGGGTTTATCTTATGATATGAATAATTGTGTGAGTCTTTAGAATGTCTTAAAAATACTTCATATACCCATAAGGTGTATTCAACCAACTTTCATAAGTTTCCCAGCAGAGCTTACAGAGCTTATCCTCATTCTCTATTTAAATGTAAAAATAGTTTATACACAAGCCTTTATATGATAAGCGCTTACTGAATAAGCGCTTCATTAACTATTTATCCAACTCTTCCTAACACATATGACCCCTCAGAACAGAATAATCTACTGAAGCATAAACATATCTACCACTTGATAATTCACTATTTCACTTTGCTGATCACCAGACAGTAATGGATGGTCATAAGAAAGACACAAACAAAGCTGATGTCAATCTACAATTATTATTTTTTAAAACATGTACACATTTTCATGCAAATCATGTCCCCGAAAAAAACAAACATTGATACCTGATAAGCGCACAGCAAGCAAATCAGTTGAAACAAGCACAAGAAGACGCACACAATGTCGCAAGAGTTGGGTGCCATCCTTCCCCATTGAGTCCTGTTTCAAACATTATCAAGCACAAAATTTAAGAAATTATCTCAACATAAGATAAAGATGTTTTACTTTTTCATGACAAAGGAGGTAGTCATTATATATAGAAGGTTAACAAATTTGAAAATTATACAGCCAATGAGACAGCAGTACCAGTATCCATGAGTTGAGAATGCTTAGCCCCTTTTTACTCCCAGCAAAGGATTTCAAGTTTGCAACAGGAAGACTTAGCAACTGTTTGGCCACATGCAAGCGCCCAGCATTGGTTTTTGCATTAAGGAACAAGTCCCTTAATAAAGCTTCCCGGCTTAAGATTCGAGCACCGTCTAAAGACTTCTTGTACAATAAGTTGGAAAGCTCTGCTGCATCAAGTCTCTTTATAATATCCCTAACTTCATCTCTTTCTGTATCTGACTGTTTCTGTATAGCCTCCACTGCCTCCACCTCTGCCGTATAATCATTTCCAGTGTTCAATAAGTCAATTATGCGCACAGCCTCTCGGAGTCCACTCATCATTGCACCACCAACGGTATCAGGGTGCTCTTTGCAGGTTGCTTCACCAGCAAAAAACAAACACTTATCAACTGGCCTCCCTAATATATCATAGTCTTCTCCCGATGCTCCAATAGCAACATAGGAGTAAGCACCATAGCTAAAAGGATCCCTCCCCCAATCAGTCACAACATATGCAACAGGATCAGGTACTGAAGCCTCCCCAAAAAGTTTCCGAAGAACCAATAATGCATGGTTGACGTGATCAGAAGAGCTTAAATTCTGACCATCTATGGCCGCTTTCCCAACTACTAATGCTATGAGGACCGGAGCCCCCACTGTTTTCTTGACATTCCAGAACATAAAGCAGTGGCCTCTTCTGCTTGTCTCCTCAGCTGTTGCTCCGAAGTAGTCCACAGCATCATCCCAAAACACACTAGGAAATTCCAAGACCACTTTATTGAGAACTCCAAATCCAAGACGCTGAATAGAAGAATATTTCCACGGGGGCAAAGGTGGAGAGAATTTTATAGTTTCAGCCTTCAAGCAGCCCAATGGAACAGTAACCAGAACAGCATCTCCAAAGAACTCATTGCCATTTGATGTAGAAACTTTGACTTTATTACCCAGGCTTGATTCCTTGCCGTCATAAGACACGTTTGTTACAACATGGTTCAAATGGATGACAAGCCCTTTACCTAATGACTCAACAACAGTGCTGTAACCTCCTTTAATCATACAATGTGCTCCTCCATATCCTCCATACACATCATCTTGATTCCAGTAGGGAAGAGAAACCTCCTTAAGCAGAGCAGCACACCCATACTCCAAATTAGCAAAGTGCCAATCCATAATCCTTCTTTCTTGAGGACTCAAGACCTCTTCCATTTCTTTGCCACTTCTTTGTCCGTTACTTCTTCGAGAGCGTTCCAAACGGCGCCTCTTAAGGGCATACTCTAAACCATCTTCAAGGGACATTCGCATAGCCTGGTCACCCTTCTGGGCAACAAGCAATACCATGTCATCAAGAAGACTATTGTATTCAGCTTCCAGTGCTTCATCCATATCTACAGGAACTTTTTGTCCTGTCACTATGTCATATAGAGGACAGTCGCTGTTTAAAACGGTCAATTCAAGACCCAACTGAGCACAAACCAACGCGGAAGGATCTGGTCTTCGTTCAGTAGCCACATCAGCCTCAACACCAGTGATAATACTAGCACCAAGATCCACAGGGACAGAAAGAGATGAGCGATCTGTAAATACTCGACCCCCTATCCTACTCCTTGCCTCTAGTACAGTTACAGTAAATCCCAGACGTTGCAAGTGGCGAGCAGCAGTTAGACCAGCAGGACCGGCTCCAATGACAATCACTCTCTTTCTAATCTTTGAATCAAAATTCAGAACATCACCTATCAGATCACCTGAGGCAGATTTAAGACAGGTAGATTCATTGCTTTGCTCAGTCCCGTGTACAATTCCACTTAATCCATCCTGAATCCCAGCTTTTTCCTCGCAATCATAACACCTTCTTTTTTCATGTTGTGTAATGTTTGATATATCCATTGCCACCACATTAAAACTCATCCTGTCTTCTTTAGCTTCAGTTGTCAGGTCTTCATTACCTACTATAAGACTGCTCATAATTTCTACAGGGGCATCTGACTTTTTAGTCTGACCAACAATAAAGGAAACTCCATCTTCAGAATCAGCAACAGAGGCTGCATAACTTTCTTCATATCCTTTTTCTCCTATAAGTGTATAATTATGCCTTGCACTATTTTCAACATTGTCTTTTAGAGCGGCAATTCCAACATTTATATAACCCTGAAAAAAATTATGATACAAAGTTCCAGTGATATCAACAATGACACAATATGTTGTTCCCGAAAAGAAAATCATTATTCTATGTTAATAATGACAAAAGGTATACATTTAAATGAGCAAAGGAAATGACAATTGATAGCTGAATAATATGATGAACAGACTTACACATTGATCAAGAAATGTATAGACCTCCCTAATAAGAGAAGAGCGAGGAGGTTCATCCTCAGAAGGAGTATCACGAACCCCACAGTCAGCAAGAGGCAATATACGTGTGATATCGCAGCCCCAGAGAGCTAGGATCTGATTTCTGCAGTATATAAATTAAAAGATGAAGAATTTATTTTTTTGAATAATATCAATGTATACAACAACAACCAATCCTTCTCCCACGAAGTGGGGTTGGCTACATGGATCAAATTACGCCATAATTTATAACAAAAGCCTTTCCATCTTTTAGCAAAAATTTAATACAAAAAAAAAAAAAAAAAAAAAAAAGTTACTTGGTTGAGAACATCTACTATTGTATCATAATGACTGGCCATAAATTGTTTTGTAGGCCTAGAAAAGAACATTTACCTATCTATATAAGATTGCATTGTAGGCCATAAACTGGGAGAAAATTCACCTACTCCAAACTTACAAAAGCACGCCAAAAATGATGATAGATCTTGTCATTAATGTTAATTTCAATGTAATTTCAAGAAATTAAAATCTTTTTATGTTTAAGTAACCAAGACAAATAATAAATTCAATCAACATTCAAAAAGGATGTAAAACAGTTATGGGCTTTTGAAGCACAAGACACCGTGAAAACCAAAATACTGATGAATGTAATCTTTCTGTTGCAGAGGGGAAACTGCAACTTGTCTGAACACTAAATATACTGACCTGCAATCTAAATACTCCTGGAGACCCCCTTTCCGCTTTAAGATCTCCTGAAATCTGATTTTTTCAACTGGACCAGCTTCATGGGCTTTCAGCCCAGCTGATACTGCTACTGCATCACTTTCAGACTCTTCAACAACATTCAAAGAAGAATCAAGCTTCCCTCTTGGTTTAAGAATGCGCTCACCGTCAACAACACTTTGGCTTTCAAGAAAAGGTTGGTCGTTTATTAAAACCTCCCAATCAACATCCCCTTCATATGCCATGTCCCCTTGCCGACGCTTTTTACCCTTGCGGCGCATAACAGCTGATGTCTTATCATCAAAGTGGGCTACCTCAGACACAGAAGCAGCATATTCTGCAGAATTCTCAGTTTTCTCTGGAATTGAACTCTGAGGAGAGGCATCTTCAGTTTCTCTCTTGGCATAGAAACAATCACCATTTGCAAGAGAAGCCTTTTCAAATGTATTCTTGGAAGGTTGAGTCGGATCTAATACTGAACTGCATTTTGGAATATAGTCAACAGAGTCCTTTGGAATATTGTGTGTTTCTAAAGGTACTATCTCTAGGTGATTTAGCTGAGCAGCCAATTCAGATTTAACTGTTTCATCGGACACTGTAGGATATAAACAACCACCGGAAGCTGCATAATTTTTTTCAAGCAAATTACCAGAAACAAAAATCCTTGCTTCATCCTTTGTATCTAAAATTTTCTGATCGCAGAAATTTCTACCATAGACAAACTTACTTTCAGAATGCACACCTTCATCTAATTTTGGGTTGCATCCAGAGAATGCCATAGCTCCATTTCTTGAGGATCCCTGGAATACATTTTCAGAAACCAGGTGATTAATTTTATCCCGTATATTTTCAGATGATTTAGTCAGGGGCCCAGAATCACAAGGGGAGAACTTTTCTTTGTCCTTGGAAGTAAAATCACTGCATTTTAAAGGAATATTACACAGTTCTGCTTGGTCATCAGTCAAGTTATTCTTGAGCTCGCCCTCAATAATTGGAGACGCCCCCAATTTCGGGAGAGAGACGGTGTCAATGATTTCTTCAACATCATGCAATGTTGCAGAACACTTCTTTAAACCATCATTGAGAATTCTTTCTTCTAATGCATCCTTTGGGTCAGAAGGAGGACAAGTGTCTTCAGATTGTACACAAGACAATTGCTGGCTATCTCCATGGCTGACGTTGGCTAAAAAACAGGGATCGGCTAATGGTCCATCGTGAATGTTTGAATCATGTACACCCACAGCAGTTTTTCTGGCACTTTTGGAGTTAAGGCTCAACCCATCATTCACATTCTGGCTCCCACATTTCTGCTCTGAACTTACAGCAGCACAAGACTTACTAACAAAACTAGATTGTGCCGATCGTAAATTTCCTGACAAAGAATCTCCCATTGTTTCATCAGAAGAGTGTGGCAGACCAGCATCAAGCAAAACATCAACCCCTTTTTCATCTTTTGGAGTATTTCTAGATCCCTCTGCGACCAAACCCCCTTCAGACACATCAAGATCCTCAATTCCCTTCCGTGCCAAATCCACATTAGGCCCCTCTACATTCAATTGACAGCTACCCGCTGTCTTCATATCCATATCCAAATCAGATCCATTTTCTCCAGCACCCTGCCCTTCATAAGCACTGTCCTTATTCAACAAAGATTTTTCATCCAAACCTTCATATTGGCAAGAAACACCCAAAGACCCATCAGAAGACTCCACCGCAACATTCACATTAGAATCTTTCTCATTAGCACCTCTAGAACCCCGATCTCTCTTCGGACCCTTCAATCTCTTCCTAAAACAAGCTAGCGTATCATCCATACCCCCCAAATCCTCTTGTGCTACTACATCAACGAATTTCCCAACAGAGTCAACAGCATTCCCATCAGTCCCCTCTGACACCAAGCAAAGCTTCTTCTTAACACAGCGTGGCTTCCTTAGTTTAAATATAGGTTCATTATCATCACAATCCAAACCATTTTCTACCAGTTTAATCCTCTTATCATCATTTCCAGAAACCATATCTTCATTATTATCCATATTTTCTGTATAACCCTAGGTTTTCAACAAAACCTGAATCCCTATTTCAATGTTGCAATACGAAAATACCTAATGCAAGCCATAGTTTTCCACTTCACAATTGTGATAAAGTTGAAAAACGTGCTTCAATGGCGATTCTAATTGGAACATAATATATAAAAAAAAAAGTGTAGTGAATTCGTTAATGAATGTTGAAGAGTAAAACTTACACAACACAGTAGAGACTGTATTGCAGCGGTGAGTAGGTAGAAAGAAGGCGTGTACGTCGAAGCTTGAGTCTCCTCCTCCGGAGACGGTGGCGACGGTGGAGACTGATGGTTTTGATAGAATAGAAAAAAGGGGAAAGCCCGCTTTCTTATAAACTGCGCCGACCAGGAACTGGACTCTTGGGTGGGGAAATTAATTATAATAAAATTAAATTATCTACTAACAGTCTATGCAGTTGCGCGCGCAGAAGTATTTGATTCGCGCCAAAATTCGATCATGTATTTTTTACTTATCTTTATTTGATTTAGATGGAAATGGCACAAGATCTAGCATGTGAGTTGAATAATTAATTTATGTTTAGTAAAATTGATTTGATTTAAAGACGAATCTAATGTGAGATTATTTATGTTTAAAAATATATTTGTGTAAAGATAAGTTGCCTAATCCGTAAGGCTTAGCAGTGATACCAACATAGTTAGACCGGATAACTAAATTAATAATAAATTAAATTATCTTCTAATTGTCTTTGCAGTTGCACGCACATATATATGATTCGCGTCAAAATTCAATGGTGTATTTTATACCTATCTTTATTTGATTAGATGGGACAAAATCTAGCATGTGAATTGAATAATTAATTTATGTTTACTAAAATCAATTTGATTTAAAGGTGAATCTAATGTGATATTTATGTAAAGATAAGTTGCCTAATTCATAAAGCTTAGCACTAGTTTCAAGTTATATTCGTGGATTCCTGGGAATAAAAAGATAGAAATATGCATGCCTATGTTTGTTACAAGTTTACTAAATTTTATTCCCGGTATGAAACGTTCCTGGGAATAGAAAATTTTTCCCAAAGAAAAGCGTGGGAATAAAGTTCCCATGAAGATGAGAATAATTTCATATGTAATTACCTATTATAATCCCTATTTTTATGGTTCCCAAAAATATTATAATGTTAAACAAACATCTTTTTTCTATGGGTCATGTTAACCAGTGCCCCGGGGCACTGGTTAAGGAAGCTACAAGAAGAAATTATAAATAAAAAAAGACACTTTTTAGACTTTTAATGCAGTGATTACACAACTATCAATGCAAATAATACTATATTTGCTTCCTTAACCAGTGTCCCGGGGGCACTGGTTAACATTTCCCTTTTTTCTATATACCTTGGAATAAAATTCCCATCTTTATATTCTAAGGAAAGGTATTCCTAAAAATAAATTTGGTAAACTTGAAACAAACACACCCTAGGATTACCTTTGATTTTGAAGTCTAAAACTATGAATTTTAAGAATTTATTTCAAAGTGAGGCTTTGACATTTTTTATTTGTCAGGAGCGGCTTTCAACCAATGTAGCATTTGACTTCCTTATCTCTAAAACAGAAAGTCTAACCGTTTCATGTTTATTTGTTGGGATAGGCAAATTACCGGGATTTTATATTAAACGTCTTCTTTGCTCAAGGATTTAACACATTATAAATTGTAATTAATTGTTTCAACATTTTTCTTGACCTTCTTTAGAATGCAAACATTGGCTATGCAATGGCACACGTAATAAGCCAAACAAGAAGAGTAACTTTCTACATAAAATCACGCCTTCCTCTTCGATTGCATGTGAGATTTTTTTTTTTTTTTAGAAAAAAAATCTTGTGTTAAGTATTCAAGGGAGATTTCTTCAAAAAAAAAAAAAGTATTCAAGGGAGATATTTTTTAGAATACAAAGGACTTTAAATCTTCTAAAAGAAAACATCCTTCTTTGAAATGACGTGCAATTTACACAAGGCTATAAATTAATATTATGAAATTCCCTATAAACAAGAACCTAGAACTTAGATGTTTATCTTCAGTATTGATTATGTTAATCGTCATCTGAGTACTGCTGTAGAAGTAATTGCTCCAGCTCCTGTTCATATTCGTCAGTCTCTCCTAATCCTGTTTGTTTATAAAATGTTTGTTTATGGATTTGCCAATCATCAGAAATCTACTATCAATTCCTTGTCTTCTGATATGTGCTTTATGTTTTGGACATCCAATATACTGCTTCCTTCTTTAATTAAAAAAAAAAAAAAGACAAGGACCGCCAATTGATGTATCATGAACGGGACAAATTGTAACAACTAGACAGAACATTCAAAATACTCCTAGGCCTCAAAGAAAAGTTCAGGAGTTCTAAATCTAAGAGATTAACATTAACATATTGTCATTTATTAAAGAGAAAAAAATTGCACCAACTCGATTTGGAGAACCGCGAACCTCAATAAACATGACTTGCCAGTCTTCAAATAAAAAACAAGACGTTCAAAATACATATTCTTTCACTTACATTTAGTAGATAATTTATTTTTGTTCCATTGTTGTATAGGTTCATATTAGTTTAGTAAGTCAGAAAAATCAACATTAGTTTGGACTTGAACAAATTAAGAAAAACACTCATTTGCAGTGAATGACAGGGAAAACACAGACTGGGCTTCACAAAAAGCAAACACTTCCAAGATATAGAAAATGTTCCTTTTTCAAGTGCCTGTGATATAGTATACAAAAGGAATAAATACTTTAATAGCTACATTCTTTGCCTCGGCATATTCAGCTGACATTTTCTTCAGCAAACTGAGGTCTATTTCCATTACCTGGTATGTAAATAGGAGAAAGGAAGTTACGAGAAAATAAATCACAAACAAATATAAAGACAATTTATAGTATGAGATTAACGATATACATTTACCGGCTGATTGGTTTCTAAAAAGATAGATATCAAAATCTACCCAGACTGATTAGTATGCTAAAATCATGGACTTGAAACCCATCAAGCTCAGTTACCAACAAATAAACCTTCAACACCCCCTCAAGCTCTCATGATAAGTTCTTATTGAATAGTGCACAATTAAGTTGTTAATCTAAACACTCCTATTGAATAGTGCTCATAAATGGTAATATATATTACCGGACTTCTGTTTTTGTTCCATCCTCCTAATGTCAAGCTGACTGTATAATACCATAGTTGAAAATGACTTAACAAATAAATCATTTTGCAAGTCACAAAGAACCGGAAACTTACAAGGTCCATGCGGACATAGTTTTCAATTGGCGTGTGATCAAACAACCTGTCATCCAAATGGAACACGTTCAAACAAATAAGTTGTTGGCTTAAAATACTAACATGACAATACGACAAAGAAAGAAGGATATTGAATATAAGTTCAAAGGTTCAATATGGTGATGTACTTTTCATATGCCACTTGAATATAGGCCTTCTCTAATTGTTGGAGTTGCTTTACTGTTTCTGTGACAGAACTTTCAGCTAAGTCGACAGCACCAAAAAGGAATGTGTTTCTTTCCAGCATTCTTTTGACTAAAGCAGGCACCACTACAATATCATTTGCCTTTGCATCAATAACAAGGATACTAAGATTCTTTAACTCTCCTGTAGAAACATGCAAATTTCTTAATGATTAAAACTCACGAAATCATCTCATTCTCATAAAACCACATCATCTTTATGTTATGGCGCATTCAAAGTTTTCATATTAAATTAAATAATATTACCCCACTATTACCCTCCGATGGGAGGTACTCCCAATTGCAATCCTCATCACCCCATAAACTATAACATAAAGTTGGAGTAATCACCTTCATCTCTGTCTCTTGGATAGCCAAAAACTCCACCTTATGACGACGCATCATCTCCTTTTACTCCTTTCACCTTACTAACGTGACTACCAACAGTTAAATCATTTAAATGAGGAACCTGTGGGCCACCTACATCCTCCCGTTGACTCTCCCCTTCACCTGTCCCCAGCTGCTTATTTCTCTCCTCTGACCCCTCCACAGTCTCCACGTGCCCCTCCCCTATTTCAGACCCCTTCTCTGCTAAAGCCTCATCCTGATCCACTCTCCCAAACGTCACGTCATCCATTGTCCCCCCCCCCCCCCCCCTCTCTTCGCCACATGTCTTCTACCCATTAGATCATTTGAAAAACTTCCCCCCAATGGGGTCTCTATATTCTGACATTCTCCAAAAGCTTCACCTTGTATCTCCTTTTGTCTCTTCAGCATTAACTCCACCTCTAGCCTAGTATTACCACATGCCACCCCTAGCCGAATAGAGTCCACTCTAGGACTTTCGTCACCCCCATCCTCCGAAAACACCTTGTCATCTCGAAACATATCTCCACCGTGAGAAGAGGCCGACGACGCCTCTTCTCATCCCGGTCCCAACCAACGCCGTCGTTAAATTAATCTTCGGCGCCACCCCTTTCCTCCACCACCCATAGGCCAAAAACTGCCCCCGTCACATTTATTCTGAGAAATTCATTGATAATCCCCAACTTTGCCATGCGAACCAGCATCCTTGCGACATCCAGCCGCGCAACGTAACCGTATCCTCGTCAAAGTCCATAAACTCCCCAAAAAAAGATCCTATCTGCTTGAAGAAGCTTTCCTCCCCCACATGCATAGAAATCCCATACACTTTCAGCCAAACCCTTCTTCTACTGGCCACCAATCGTGGAGACCATCTCCTAATATCCTTAAGCACAACTGACCACCACTGCCCATGTTCCTTCCTATCTAGTTCGAAATGCACCGGATCCTCCACTTGCAGTAGCACCAGATTATCACCCATAGTTGTCACCTTAACATTCTTAATACCTTCCATCACTAAGCTATTTTGCACTGACTTTGCCTCCCTTTGACATGAAAGCTCAGCCACAAAGCACTTCTCCAGCACCTTCAATCTTGCTTCCGTCAGAACCACCTCCACACACCTTCAATCTTGCACTGACTTGTGATTATGATTCAAGATTTCAAAAATCCCATACCAAGGGATATATAGACCTTAAAAGGTGGTTTGAACGGTTGAGTCTCGTAAAGACAGTAGAGGCAATACAGGCCGCCCAATCTGTGTGATAAAGAGCCATTGCTAACAATATAATCTGCATAGGAATATAAAGGAGTTTCTACATTGAAGTAAAACCTCTACAATATGACAGAATTGTCGAATACTGCTGAACTTTCACCAATACATTGTGATTTTTTAATTTGTTTGTGTTAATGCCTTTTACTTTTACAAATGCTTTTCAGCACAAAATAAAGCAATTCAGGGGGGGGGGATTCAGAGCTCAAGCTTGCATTTACTATTTTTAGATATAAAAATAGTTAAGATCAGAACTGCATATCCCAGGTAAACATGTACCTATACAACGAGCATACAGAGATTGCATAAAGAAGGCCACTTTGGTAGAAGGCAAGCTTCATAAATGTAGGAAAACTTCTTACAAATCCATACTCTCTTCATATCAGCCAAAAAATTTGACTCATCCTATCATTAAGCAAAATTGAACAACAAAAATTGATTGTTAACAACCAAATAATAGGAAACAAGTAGGACTGGTTGAAAAATGGTTTTGAATCAAACCAAACCAAACTGGAACACCTAAAAGAACAGAAAGTTAATTATGTTACTGAAACAAGCTGTTTCCGTTTAACCAGTTTTTAAAATAGCTTTACCAAATCAACCAAACAGTTTCCTTTCAAACTTTCAAGATTAGAACCTTCTCTCACAAGCCCTAATGTTCTTTTACCCTTCTTTCGGATATAGTACAAAAGGATGAAGTATTATCTCTCGATCGTATACTTTTTGTGACGACTTCATAAATCCATGGTAACAAACAAGTTTAGTGGTTTTCAAAAAACAGTATTTTACTAACAAGTATCTGTATTATTACAGCCTCAGAATATTGAGAGGGAACAAGGGCACAGCTGGCCCACGAAGGCATTATGAGAATGGTGATCAAGGAATGAATTTCATAGTCCTTCTGATTGTAATATTTGAAATACAAGCTTTTCCCGGATTACTTTACCAGCAGGTATTGTTATTTTAGGCTATTTTGAGAGTTTAATGTGTGATGCTGTGAATAACATCTTGGCCAGAATGAGCATTCATATATTTTCAATGCAGATGTTGTTATTTTTGAATGAGTTTTTAACTCACGATAAATTAGTGAATAGTTTTGATTATTGTTATAGAACCCAATAATAATTATTACTTGGTAACTAATACAATGCAATCTAGGTAAACACGAAACAATGTCATTATATTCACACAAAAATGAACACAATGAGGAAAGCACACGGGTGATAAATTTGAACAATACCTGAGTGAATTGAGCTATGAGTTCGTCAATGTCCTTCTTGAAACAATCCATATTCATGGTGAAGAACCCAAACTTGCAGCAGAGAAATCTGTAGCAGCAAGTTGTCAAAAAGGTCAAAACTTGCATTATAATGAAAAGAAACAAACTACATACATAAACATTCATTTAATCAAACAGTTTATGTGCAACCGAAGAAGAAGGTGAAATTACTAGCAGTTAGGTGAGAATTGAGCGAAAAAATCATAGAATTTGAGGAAGAAAGAATATAAACAGAGAAGGCATATTAATGACGTGGCAGAATCTTAAAATTTGATTGGTTGGCAGTGTAATGTTTGACTTACACTGTCTGTCAGTGCGCTACGTTTAAAAGGACGAGGGAGCGAGTTACTATCAATTAACCCGCCACTCCGCTCTCTGTCCCTACCACCAATCGAACCACCGCTAGCAGATAAGCTGCAACATATACGGCGTCGGTGAGAAGAATGAGCAAAAGAGCGGCACCTGATCCAGTGGCAGTTCTTCGTGGCCACCGTGCTTCCGTCACCGATGTTTGTTTTCATCCCTCTAAGCCTATCTTATTCTCCGGGTGGGTTGGTATTTACTTCTTCTCAATTTTATTTTTTCAATCATCATAATACCTTCCTTGCTTCATGCTCTTCTTTTCTGCCTGCAGTTCAGCTGACGGTGAACTGCGAATTTGGGATACATTTCGCCGTCAAACTCTTTCATCAGCATGGTACTATTTACCACCTCTACTACTCTTACCCTTTCTTAATTCTATATACATACATACATAACATACATTAAGTATTGCTATTATATTTCAACTCAAGGTTACATAGTGCTGCACATGGGATTGTTGCTCTTGCCAGTAGTTCTTCACTTGGGACTAATAAATTTGTCAGGTACGTAATCTATTTTTTCTTCCTAATCTCCCTTCTTTCTTTCTGCATGAAATTTTAGCTCTATTCAAATTTAATTTTATCCTGTATGCATTTATAGCCAGGGTAGAGATGGAACCGTGAAAGTTTGGGATTTTGATGATACTGGTTTGTCCAGGTATGTCCCTGTATTTGTTTCTTCAACTTTATGAATATGGGCCCATTTCGATTGACTTGTTTTTGAGCTTATGAAAAATTGTTTATGCAAATAAATAAGCTTTTATGTTAATTCATCATAAATTCTCACTAACGAAAATTGTAACTTCAGAAGTTGTTTTTTCATAAATTTCCTTGACAAACTTATGAATAATACATAAAAGTTTGTTTATTTGCATTAGCTAAAAAATAAGCCCTAAATCTCATGCTCTTTTAGATTTAAAAGGACAGTGTATTCTGTGATACAACAAGCTACTGAGATATTAATTATCATCTTACTCTCTTCTGATCTACATCCGCCATTGCCAGGATTCCATCAGTTACAATCAAGACAAACAGTTATCACTTTTGTAAATTTTCCATGGCTAAGAATCAGAGTACGGGGTCAAAAGCAGGGGAGGCATCAAAAGATTGCCTTGAAACAGAAGAGGCTCATATTAATCAAAATTGTTCTGAAAGCTCTGAAGGTTTGTGAGTTCTAGTCAACAATTGGTGTTTTAAGAACTTGTGAAACTTGTCACGGTGGTTTTGCCATCCATGAACCTGATATTTGAATTCAGAGTTCCTGCTACTTTTTACCATATTAGAGTAACATGACATTCATTGAATTGTGAGGATTTCAGTACTAACATTAAAATAGCAAATTTGATAGCGTTGCATTGGCTGCAAAATTTGTGGAACAATAGAACTTTATGGTCTAATTAGTGTTCTTTTTACAATTCACAACCACAGTTGCTTTCTGAGTATAAGCATGTCTATTTCTTTAAAATTTATTGCTAAGAGTACCAGCAGTAAATCAGTAAATTTAAGGATTAGCTGTATTTGAGCTTGTAAGGAAGAATTTTGAACAATGCTGCCACTGTTGTCGTTTTTCTTTTACACATCAAAGAATATGGGTTGATATAATAACAAAATTTTTAGACTTGGTACACTTTTGCCAAGTCTGGATTGATATATGTTGATATTTTTTGTTTAATTTATTTTTGAACAAGACTCTCTCTGAGTCTTCTCGCTTATTTTTGGAGGCCCTGCTATTGCACTTTGGAGATGGTACCAAAATGGACCAAATTCCTAATCTTGCCTTTCTATGTTGCTTCCTTTTATATTCTTCAAATGTTTTTACATACTTTGTTTTACAAGAGATTTTGACAAAACCACCTTTTTTGTTAACAATATTATGTACAATTAAGGGCTATCATATGTGGCTTTGTCGGGGGAGAACTCTTCTGAGGTAGGTATGTTTTTTTATTGATACATTTTCTTCATCTTTGTAAACTGTGGACCCCAAGCTCACCAGTTCTATCATTGTTAAAGGTTGAAATTTGGGATCTCAAGTCAGCTGAAAGATTTACACGTCTCCCTTCAAATATTGGTAGTAACTCTTCAAGTGTTAGCAGCAAAGGTAGAGTCTTGTTTCTAAATGATTTGTTATTCAACTTTCTGCCATCATTTTTTTGAAATTCTCATTCCTCAGGTTCCACAGTGTTGTCACACTCCCATGTATGCATGTATGTATGCGCATGTGCATCTCTGTGTGCGAGAGATACTGACTCTATCTTTTAAGTTGACTGTCCATCTCACTTTAATTGTTGCTTGAGAAACTAACAGAACAACATCAAACCTTAAATTGATGTTTGCATTCTTTTTATGTTGCAGCACTTTTTACATCTTTTTTCTGCTTCTAAACATTATAATTAATAGCTAAACCTTGACTGGATTTCCCATTCTTTGGTTATATTTTCTCTCTATAAAACTAATGCAATCATTTTTTGTCAGGCATGTGCATGGCACTTCAATTGTGTGTACCATCTGAATCTCAAGGATTTTTAAATGTCATGGCTGGGTATAGTTTTGATCTCTCCATCTCTTTGTCACTCACCCGCAAATACACATTGAAGACGTGCTGCATTATGAGTGAGAGGAGTAAATCTTGATCATTGGGTTAAGTATGAAGTGTCAGTTTGTTTTCTGACACGTGTAAACTTCTAATGTAGATGATCCAAGTGATATAGATTGGTCAAGATATGTCTCCTCATCTCACATTTAGGCATACCAATATTGGAAGTTACTTAGGGGGTTGCATGATCGCTTAAAAAGTCCTAAACTCGGGTCAATATCCTCTCCATTTCTCAAAAGAAATGAAGGGCTCCATTGGAGATAGTGACACATATGATATTGGTGGGACCCATATTTGATACCCAGTCCCCAAACTCTCCTATATGGCTCCCTCTCCATTTCTTTCAAGATCCCAAAGCCCCAAACTCGGCATTCCAATCTTTAACATGATCTTGTGGCCGTCTCACTGTGTGTATTTGTGCGAGCGTGTGCGGTAGAGCAATATGGCGTCATTAAATTCATGTAGATTGGTGTTTTTATTGTTTATGTTATTTGTCCTGTTGTTAGGGAGTTGCGATTGTGCTAATAATACTAATATTTTACCTAGTTACCAAAATAAATAGAAGTATTGAGTTAGTGTAGTATATTAATTGATATTACATTTTCTTTTCTCATTTTTTCACCAGCTTGGACACTTGCTAAACACGGTTTGGTGTTTGGTCACTTAGTTTAAACTCAAATATGGCATGACACTTAAAATACACTATTCAATAAACAAAAACCATTGTATTTTATAACTTTCAGAAGAGTCAAATTAGAGCATAGAACAATGAATATTATTTAAAAATTGAAAATAGTGAGAGAAGTCTCGAACATACTTCATTTAGGAATGCTGCTATACATGTATATAGAGAGCTTTCAAAGTGAGAATATGGGAAGTGATAGAAGCTAATCATAACTACACGACCTTGTATGGATAGTCAAGATTCATGCCTCTCTTCGTCTCAACTTATACTCTCGCTCTCCATACCTACATATGTATTAGATTTATGTATGTCATGTCCTGGTGGTCTATGGTGTATTAGAATTTGATATACTGAAAAAGTGTGCAAACATGACAGAAAATGGAAGAAAACTGAACAGAGAACGTCACAGAATCTGGTGTTTGATACTGCTGAGTTTTGAAGAGTAGCCTTGGAACTGATTATTACATGACTCTGGTTATATATTGGGCAGGTTACAATTAAATTTGTAACTGCCAATTTAATACCATATTCGTCCCTAAATACAGAATTTCGTTGTCTAAATCACGAGAATTAAGAAAGTTGGCCATAGTATAAAATTTATTGAATATTGTTTTACAACTGCACTCTTCAAGAGATGATTGGTTTATGTTCCCATCATAGTATTTGTTACAGGTTGTAGAAAAATATGCATAGTTAGAGGTATGCAGGTAATGGAATAATTAGTGCAGTTAAAATTTTAAAAAGAATCTTATAAAAAGGGACAAGAAAAAATCTCAAGAGGGTCTTTATATATAGGGACGAAGTAGTAAGTAATAACTGTCGGATTCCATTAGTAACAAAATTTGAACCTACAGATGAAATACACTGCAGCTGCTATAAATCAAACTTTTGAAACAATAGGTCCAAGCCACATTCTGTCATTTTTTATTTCTTCTATTATAAACCTTCCAAATTCTGGGCCTGGTTTGGACCATTCATTAGTCAGCTAACTCTGAGCTTCCGCTGTAGCTTGTTTTCTCATAAAACTGAGCCTAAAATTGGATTTGAAAGGATAGTACGGTGTGTGGGCATTGCATTTCTAGTATTGTGCACTGTGAATTTGGTACTACGTTTGTGGGCTTTGGAAGATTAAGGCATTGATTTGGTCCATATGGATTATTTTGATGTGGTCTGTCTGGAAGTATCTACTGTGGGTGCTGAAAAAATTGGTTAGAGTTTGTGGTCTGAGTTACCCGTGGGCTGAAAATTTAGCATGTCTTTGTGACTTGGACTAGTAAGGTTTTGCTTAGCTTAAATATTTTTTATGGAAATCTGGGTCCTGTTTTGTGTTAATGGTACAGCATAAAGGTTTTTCCATTTCCAGGGAGTCTGAGGCTTCGGTGTGCTCTACTTTGGTGCATTCTATGGCCATGAGCTAATCATGGCTATTAAATATAGCGTTAAAGCTATTCTTCCCTCCTTTATTTCTATGACAATTGCCACGTTGTGGCTATCAATTCTGGTATTCAAGCTATTCGTCCATCCTTTCTTATTCATGTCAAAGGGTGTTATGGGCTGTGTTTGCTCATTCTTTCCTCCTCTTATATGCATAGTGATGGCTGTTTTGAACAAGTGTGTTTCTAGCAACTAGGAGTGCCATGGCCAACTAGAAAGGTGTAACCAAGGGTGTTGCAGGTCCAGGAAGCACGAGTCATTCTAGTTTCTCATGGTTTCAACAAGCCAGAAAGGTGTGACCTGTGATGTCGTGTCGCTGATTTGGGATCAAACACACTCCCACATTAAAAATATCTTTAAGTTATTTTAGATTATCTTTATTAATTAATGTTGTCAGGTAGGGTATTTGGTTCGAGCTTGTACTAATAATAGTAGCTCTTGACCTGATTTGTAATATAAATATGTGTATTAGATTGAATTATTGACTATCTTCTCATATCCTTTTTTCTAAGTGTTGTAGATATGAAGATGGTACCATGCTTTGGTGGGATGTACGGAATCCTGGAGTTCCAGTAAGTTCTGTGAAATTCCATTCTGAGCCAGGTATCGACATCAGTCATCATCATCCTTAGATTACTCATTATTTTCAAAATAATTATTTAGTGAATAGCTGATGATTTTGTAGTTCTGAGCATTGGTATTGACGGATCTTGCAAAGGGGGCATCTCGGGAGCTGCAGATGAGAGGATTGTGATGTACAGCTTGGATCATTCTTCGGTAACATCATTTATTCTTACTCTCTTCTTCTAATTGAACATCTGATCCTATAATTTTTATCTGTATTCCTTCTTAGAATAAAACTATGATGCTTCTAGTAATGGATAGAATCTTCGTTGTCCTTATTTCAATAGTCAAACTTAGTTTATCTATCTTTATATGACTCTCTCAGTCTCTCTTTCTCTCTCTGGTTATCTTATTTATATGGTATTTGATTCTTAGATGGATTAAAATGGTATACCTCTAAAAAGATAATATATTCATCAATATAAAATATATTGTGTAATTACAGTTGAAGGGTTGATGTAATTGGAGTCAAACCAACTGGTCGTTGACTTCACACTTGAGGTGAAAGCCATTAATCTGAATAGCAAAAGGAAGCTTTCACTGGAGTTTTTACCCATAATGATAACAGGCTGTTGGTTGTTTTCTCCGTTCAAATGTTCAAAATTTGGTAAATAAACAGAGATCAAGATTTATTAAGTAAACTAAGGTATTATAAACACATCTTGAATTATGTATTGATTTGCCATTGCAGTAGCGAGTTTGTATGTCTAATACCAGAGTAGCTACTAAGTGCCAGGTCGCGTAACAAGAAATGAAAGCTTGCTTAATTGTATCTTAGAGTCTTGATTATTTTCTAATTTATGATGATTTTTCAGTCTGCTACTCAATACTTGCTACGTTTTTTTAAACTGCTTATTTATACCTTTTTCATATCTGTGTATCTTTTTTACCTTAGGGTACATGTGTGGTCAATAAAGAAATCACATTGGAGCGACCTGGCATCTCAGGCATCTCAATTCGGCCTGATGGCAAAATTGCTGCAACTGCTGGCTGGGACCACAGGTTTTTAAACAATTTAACACTAACAGTTTAACCACCACCACCACATTTCTTGATGATCCATAATTAGTTGTTGTTAATGTTCTTGGCATGAACCTCAGTATTATTGACATGAATCATCCAATTTATGACAAACAACTAATGTATGAGCTGCTATCTTTTGAAGAACTTCCTTTAGTTTTAACTGCATTAGATACATTAAAAACGACTTTTCCATCCTCTGCCCCACTTCGCACAAGGCTGGATATACCCTTTTTTTTTCTCCTGCATTATGTAATATGTGTTTTATCTTTTAAATGCAATACCTTGATTATTTTCGTTGGTACAAATCCCGCTGTTTAATACCTGTCCGTCACCTTATTGGCAGAATAAGGATATATAATTACCGCAAAGGAAACGCCTTAGCTGTACTTAAGTATCATCATGCCACGGTAAGTCGATGTTTTCAATAATATCTGATGTAGTTTGAATGTTTGAAACAATACATCATTATTGGCATGAACTCGACATTCTTATCCGATAATTTATTAATTTAATTGATATGTTTTTTGTCTATCTTGTAGTGCAATGCAGTAACTTTTTCGTCTGATTGTAAACTTATGGCCTCTGCATCAGCCGACACAACGGTGGCGCTGTGGGAATTGTATCCTCCAAGAACATGATATTAGTATGATGTATTAGGGTGTGTATGTTTATTTACAAATTATTTGAAATCTAAGCACTTGTTTAAGTCTTTGAAATGGTTTATGAGTAAAATTTGACATGTTCATAAGTAACATTCTACTTATTTAATAAGCCCTCTTATTTCTTTTCTTTTTTTGGATAACAAGAGGGCCGAAGCCCGAAAGAGAGCAACTACCGCTTCACAAGACGCGGAGTTGAAATGCCAACAAAGTCTGCTAAATAAAGAGATCTAATCTGAGCGGGACATTGCTCATACAAAATCAAAGAAAAACCACTATCACAAGCCATATTCGCCATCGCATCTGCACAAGCGTTGGCTTCTCTAAATGAGTGACTAACTTGAACTTCCCAATCTTGGTCAATCAACCGTCGAATATTATGCAGAAGAGTCCGACCAACTACAGTACCATCTTGATCACGGGATATGGAAGAGAGCACACTCGAAGAATCTATGTGAAAGCTCCACTTTACGATAACCATGAGAACGAGCCAACTTCAAACCTTCAAACACACCCCACAACTCTGCCACATAAGCACTACAAGAGCCCAACCCTTTTGAAAACCCACAAATCCATTCTCCCTTATCACCTCTGAACACCCCTCCACAACCTGCATTTTGGCCACCTTTAGAAGCACCATCCGTATTAAGTCGAATCCAGCCAAAATCCGGAGGCCACCACCGAATTTCTTCCAAAACTCTACTACCTGTTAACATTGCGGCATTTATACTAGAATGAGCACTATAATTCAGGACTCTTTGATTAATCACCTGCCAAGGAGAAGCAGGCATCACAAATTCATCATCATGAACTAGCTTGTTCCTCCAATACCAAAGAGTGTGACACGCCGTCGCCTAAAATTCTGTCCACCTCTTCCGGTTCAGATTCTGCTCTATCCAATCTCTCAAATCTGTCGTATAGAAATTGGTACGGAATTGTAATCCAACATAATTTAACCACACCGCATCAGCCAAAGGACAATCCCTTAGGACGTGCAAGGTTGTCTCTATGGCATCCCCACAATGATGACAGTAAGGATTCCATATGTGCATATGGTTGAGCCTGCTGCATGTCATTAGCCTATCATGTTTGATAAGCCAAACGAAACTTCGAACTCTTTCCGAAACATGAAGCTTCCACGATCGATCCCAACGATCTACAGCGTCACTCGTGTCAAAATTACATAACACATTATAACCATGAGCAACAGAAAAGTCCCTTATATTCCCTCCTGTACAAGCACCATTATCATTCCCTTGCTCAACCTGAGGAGGAGGAATGGCACGAATTTTGTGTAGAATTTCCACTCGCATCCATGTTTGAAGATCACGAAAATTCCACTCTCCATAATCATCAGCAAGCTCTCCAACCTTGGCATTTCTCAAAGAAGGAGGAATGACAATATCCAAATCACTAATTTTCAACCCTGCCTCTATCCAACAATGATCCCACGCGTGGATAGCATCACCATTTCCTACTAACCATAACACCAAACTCTCGAGTTTGGGCCATAATTGAACCAAATTCTTCCACAAACTAGAATCATTCGGTTTAGACACCACCTCATCCATCTACAAATTAACCCGATCATATTTTCCTTTAAGAACACTACACCAAAGAGCATTATCACCACTCTTTAATTTCCAAACCAACTTTAACAAACAAGCCTGATTCATTTCTTCTAACCGTCTGATGCCGAGACCCCAAGATGTTTAGGTTTCGCTACATCATCCCACTTAACAGCATGAATATGTTTCCTAACCTCATTGTCCCCCCAAATAAAAGCCCGCTGCACTTTTTGGATCTCTTGCAAACAGGCTTTAGGAACAACACTATTCATCATTGGATAAATAGGTATGGCTTCAATGACGGATTTAGCTAGCGTCACTCTCCCTGCAAAAGATAATTGATTACTCTTCCATGCTATCAACTTGTTCCTCACTTGATTAACTAAATAATGAAAATCTTTTCTCCTTGGAGCTTTTCCTGTAAGCGGCACACCTAGATACTTACCCAACTCTGTAGTCTCTCTAAAACCAGATATATTTACTAGTAATCTTCTGGTAATTCTGTCAACATTTCTAGAGAAGAAAATGGTAGTCTTCTCAATACTTATAATTTGACCTGATAAATGACAAAATTTATTAAGAACTTCCATCACTCCTCTCATTTGACTGTCAGTTGCTTGAGCGAATAACAATAAGTCATCAGCAAACATCAAATGAGAAATCATAGGACCTGTTCTACCAGCTTTCAAAGCCAACCAATCACCTTTATCCACTGCCTCACTAATAAGATGGGACAATTTATCCATGCATATAACGAATAGATAAGGTGAAATAGGGTCACCTTGCCTCAAACCTTTCTTCGGAGAGAAAAAATCTGCACAGTTACCATTCCAACGAACATTCGTTCTCACTGTCGTCACAAAATGCATAATAACATTAATCATTTCCTTAGGGAGACCAACTTCAAGAAGCGTCATATGAATAAAATTCCAGCTTAAATTATCATAAGCTTTGGCGAGATCCACCTTAATAGCAAAATACCCCATTTTACTCTTCAAACGATTCATACAATTAATCATTTCCTGAGCAACAACTATATTCTCATGAATACTCCGTCCAGGAATAAAACCTGTCTGAAAAGGTGACACAATATGAGCAACAAAATTTTTAAGTCTATTGACAATCACTTTGCTCAAAACTTTATAAACCGTATTGCACAAAGAAATAGGTCTGAATTGATTGACAAATTGAGGGTCTTGCACTTTTGGTATCAAGCAAATATCTGTACTATTGATTTCTGCCAATTGCTCCGGACTACACCACAGCTTCTTGATAAAATCACAAGTATTTTTACCAATAATCGACCAAGATTTTTAATAAAAACCAGCCGGAAAACCATCTGGACCAGACGCTTTCCACGGTGTCATGCTAAAAACCGCACTACGAATTTCCTCGTCAGCAAGAGGATGATTCAATATTTCTAAAGTTTCCAAATCAAGCCGGGGAAAAGTAAGACTTGTTTGAAACCATTCACTGGTGTCAACATTAGTAGTAAAGAGTTCATAATAGTACTTATTAACCATAGCTTTCACCTCTTCAACACTCTCCACCCAATGACCATCAGCATTCCTAAGCATAATTATTTTGTTTCTTCTCCTTCGCTGCACCGTTTTCGCTGCACCGTTTTTAAATGATGATACCTAGTGTTCCTATCTCCATCCACCAACCACTTGGCTCTTGATCGTTGAAACCACATGAGTTCTTCTTGTTGTAGAATTCGAGACATTTCTTTTTGAAGCTTCCTCTCCAACCTCATCAATCCACTATGACCCCTTCCATTCTGAATTTGTTTCTGAATACCATTAAGTCTCGCCATTAGTTCCTTCTTTTTTTTCTTGACACTATCAATAGAGTGCAGTTTCCATAATGGCACATGACTGCAGAAATTATCAAGATTAGTCACCATATGCTCATTCGGATTCCACGCCTTGGATAACATCTCCTTATAAGAATCTTCAAGAATCCAAGCACTCTCAAATCTAAAATTTGTTTCCACCCTCCGGTCCACATCTCCATACGGCACAATGAGAATCGGATGATGATCAGAAAAAATCTAGACGTGGCAAAGTTTTAACGTAGGCATTAGGGAAAGCCAACCTCCATTGCTCATTACACAAAGCACGATCAAGTCTCTCAAAAATACGGCATCCTCCATGATACATAGGGGTAATTTGATCACATTTTATTGTAAAAATAGATTATACATAAATGCTTAATTAAACTATTTGCCCAAGTGATTAATTAAACTTCTCTATTTCTACCAAACAAAATATCTAAATAAAGCTACTCACTCTCCTCTCGTTCTTAAAATCTTCTCCTTTTCCTTTCCATCTCTTTGATTTACACACTGTCATAGTTAATGGGAAAGTATTGACTGTGACTTATTTATTTGATGACAAAAGAACTCATTTGTTGAAAAGCTTGATGTGAGATTAGCCTTTTAATTTATTTTATATTTCCATGACGTCAGAGATATTTTTAATTCTAAACTATATATCTTGGCAATTAATGCGCAAATACAGATTACCAATATAAAAATTTAGGACCACTACTTTATCCTGATAAAGACTACACTACTCACTGACTAATACCTCAATTTCGTCCTTGAATTATCAAAAATCGGTCAAATTCGTCCCTGAATTTTTCGAAATATCAATTTAGTCCCTGAATTTATAAAATGTCAATCAAATCAGTCCCTCCGTTAAGTTGGTCTGTTAACGGAGGTGACGTGTAACGTTAACCTCTTACAAGGCTTACCACGTCAGATGCCACGCAAGCAGGGACCAAATTGATTGATTTACAGAAAATTTCGAAGGACCAAATTGATGGATTTTCAGAAAATTGGCAACGACTCTTTCTCCTTGTACTCATTAGCGGCTCTTTCTCCTCTTTCAAATTAACGACTCTTTCTTCCCCAAATATATAAATTTGGAACCCTAATGTTATAATTTGTCAAAAACAACTACAACAGCCGGTCTTCATCTTCAAGCTCTATGTACAATGATGATGTGAGAGAGCTTCATTGTTGGTGTCCTAGAATTTGTGTTGTAAGAAAAGCAAACACTGTCAGTAACCCAGAAAGGTCTTTCTATGTCTGCCCTCTGCCTAAGGTTTGTTTAACAATGGTTATGTGATGTGTGATTGGTTTGTTTAAATAGTACTGATTTTGTTTTTTGATTGTATATGATGATGATGAAAAAATTTTGTGTGGGTTGATGAAGCTGAAGAACTAGGCTATTTTAAAAACAATGGTGCTGGTCATGGAAGAAATGTAAGGTTGATAGAGAAGCCAAATGATATGGGAAGAGAAGAGGTTTGGAAGGCAAGGTTGATGGATAAAGTTGATTGTGTTGGAAGTGAGCTTAGGTTGATTAAGATATTGATAGGAGTATTATGTTTGATTGAGTTGTTTAAAATGCTATTGTATTGTGCCAAGTCCATGTAATGTTGTAATGTTGTGATGAAAAGAGGTTGTCAATGAATGAATCAAACTCTTTTGTCAAAAAAATTCAATCAAATTGGTCCTTGAATTATATGCATATACATCATATCGATCCTCAAATTAGTGAAAATACAATCAAATAGGTCCTTGAATTTTCACAACAGATATCACTTTGAACCTTGGTGCATACATTTGCTGAACAAAGTAAAAAGTAATAGACAGACACTTTGATTATAAAAAGACAGACATTTGCATACCATCATAAGTCATATATTTGATGTTCATAAGTCATTACATAGCCAAAAAAATAACATTACATAGCCATCAAATCATCAAATCATTTGATGTTCTTAAGTGATTACATATCCAAAAAAGCATAAACTAAACAAGTCCAAAACGCAATAATTAAACTTGTCCAAAAGCATAATTTAAACAAGCATCAATGCTTTGGAAATCCTGGAGTTGGGATAAACTCCATGTATTGGGGTTGAGTAGAAGCGGATGACCCGTAATTTGGATTTAGAACTTTAATAACTCCAGGAGCAGTTGGATTTTGTGGAGCATGACCCCTTAGTGGTGTTTGTTTATGCCTGTCATTTGAAATCACTGGCCATCTCATGCCATATTTCCTTGTACTCATTCCCTGAAATAAAATCAATCAAATCAGACCTTAAATTATAACAATATCCATCAAATCAGTCCTTAAATTATCACAATAAGTATCAAATCGATCATTATCATAGAGGGGTATAATTGGAAACACAAAAAAAATGACACTGAAAAGTTAAATCTCGAATTTTTACCATTTCCATCAATTTAGTCCTTGTACACGTGGCTGCCTTGTTGACACGTGTACAGAACAGCACAGCATGCAAGAGGACATGTCATCACCACTAACGGAGCTTTTGGACGGAGGGACCATTTTGATGGACGTCTGTAAAATTCAGGGACTAATTTGATATTTCGAAAAATTCAAGGACAAATTTGACCGATTTTTGATAATTCAAGGACGAAATTGAGGTATTAGTCCTTCTCACTTGTTATTGTTGGGCTGTTCATTAATAAATTGTGCTTTGGTAAATTCATAGTTTTCACAGGAGAAAGAAGGGAGGGGGAGGGGACTGCGAGAGGTCATGAGGAAGGGTGGGGGAGGGTCTAATGGAGGTAGAGGTGCTTTACCGGTTTATACAACATGTGATTGTGAAGTGATGCGTGTCACACTGGTTAGTGGTGTAAAGTTGGTCTTTGATAGTCATCTTCAGGATACACTACAAACCTCGATTTTACGGTGGACGGCTTTAGACAACTAGATTAATTATAGGGTTTGGGTTAATTATGTTTTTGGTCCCTACAAAATTGCGACCTTGTAAGTTTAGTCCTTACTTAATTTTAATAGCATTTTTAATCCCTACAAAAAATTTCTGCACTCAATATTAGTCCTTACTCAATCCAAATTTGTTTAATTTATGCTTAAACTCTTAAGTTTTTCAACAATTTTTTACAGGCGTGTTACGAACATTATTAAAAGGTCCTCCGAAAAAAATATCGCAAAAATTTGATTTCTACGTCCATATTTTTGTTACTTATATCTTAAACTTTTGTCGTTTTAAAAAATTCATATTTAATTTATTTCATGTTAAAAAATTATAGATTTTAGTAAATGAACCTTTCATAGTGTTCTAAACTTGTATAAAAAGAATCGTTAAAAAATTTAAGAGTTTAATGATAATTAAACAAAATTTATTTTAGCAGGACTAAAATTATAAGTAAATTTTTTTTTGTAGGGATTAAAAATGCTATTAAAATTAAGTAAGGACTAAACTTACACGGTCGCAATTTTGTAGGGACCAAAAACATAATTAACCCTTAATTATATAAGAGATAAACTTTTTCTCTTAATCCAACGTTTTACAATTGACGCTAGCGTAAAAGGTTGTAGAAGATCTGAGTTTTGAGGGAAGATCAAGAGACACGAATTGGTATGAAATATTTTTACATGACTAAAATTGAAATTAATTATAGAATTTAAAATATTATATTTGTTCCCTAACCACACCAAATTATATAAAAGTATTACTCAAGCCTGATTGAAGAACACTTGGGTTTATTTTTTTAAAGCTCAAAACCAATCAAGTTTAGATGAAAATTTACATATATGTAGACATAAACTGTTGTTTTTGTACCCTGTAATTTCTAGGACAAAGGAGTGATGATGATTCCGAGTTCGACTGGAGTAATATTTGGTTAAAAATTGTTTCGGTCAAAATTCAAATTCTCAAAGAACATATATAAGACTAAGACATGCGTTTATGAGATCATAGCCAATGTTTGTTTTTAACAATGAGATCATAGCCAATGTTGTTGTTACATTTTATTTATTTATCATGCTTTTTTTTAAGGATTTATATTTATAATTTTATAAAAAGGATGTTTCTTTTTCTCTAAAAAAAATGTTTCCTTGTTTAGTTTTTAGTATCAGCATGTGTAATATTTGAAAGTTTACATTTCAATTAAGAAAGATTATAATGGATAATTACACTTGAAATGTTAGTTCGGTAGTAAAAGTATAACTTTCTACCTCAATTTACTGAATAAAATCACTATTATTGCCATTTTAATTAATTAAGAAAAACTCTTCTCTAAATTTTTTAACAAAATGGGTAATCATGAAATATATGGGATTATCATCTAGAAATGGCCTTACACCCTCTCAAAAAAATGGTCTTACTCCTAAAAAAATTTCTTGCTCAATGCAAAATTATGGGATTATCATCATTTGACGAAAACAGGTCCCTGTAAAAAAAATATATCCCTGTCGGTTGGAATACGTGTGCACTCTAAAATGGGAAGGAAACCTTGCTAAAACAAAAGAGAAGAAAATCATTCACAAATCGACCAAGAATGGGTAAATATAGAGCAATCAACAGAACATACAACAATGCTTTGTTTGTTAACGGTAGAAATATAAAGATGTTAGAAAACACAAAGGAAAATATTCGGTGAACACTTCATTGCGTATTTTTTCTAGAAGATGACGCCTTGTTATGTGTATATACTTTTTTTGGTGAAAGAAACAAGATAGTGTAATGTGAAAGATGTGAGAGAAATAGACAAATAGAGATAATAAGATATTGAATGAGTGTAAAAAAATATAAAATATAGTTGAAAAAAAAAATCAGCAAAACATCCATTGATTATATTTTGCTTCTCTTATTTATGTATTTGATTTGACATTACAAAAAAAATGATCTTAAGTAAAAAGTTATTTTAACATTAAATTAAAAATGAATTAGTTATAATTAATAAAAATTATTTTAACATATAGCTAAAGAAAAATGTTTTAATTAATTAAAATTGTTGCAACACACTATTATTTTGTTGTTTATAAGCTAAAAGTTATTTTTTTTATTGAATAAACAATCGATTTAGTCGTCGACTTATCAATCTATCAACAATTTAATCTCTAAATTATACAAATATAATAAATAATCCCTAAAATATATGAAATTCGTCAATTTAAATCCTAAATTACAAAACAATATTTGTCATTTAATGTCTATCAACTTAATAGTATGGTATGCATTGACGAATTTCATATATTTTAAGGACCATTTATTATATTTTACATAATTTAGGGATAATTTATGATCTAAATTGATTATTTATTTTAGATTATGCTAACAAGTGCTCTAAGGTTAAGGCAATTGTTAAGAAGACAAAAATAGAAATAAGTGATGAGTTTTATGAAATCCAAGCCAATTTTTAAAGTTTCAATGTAATGAATGTACAATTTTTAAGATAAAGTTTCCTCATTTAGACTTCTTAATTATCAAGTTTCATGGATGCTTGGATAAAAAGAAAAGAAATGCAACAATTACAAGTGGTAAAAATGACCAAAAAGTCGTGATGTTTTTGCGGGGAAGATTTTCGCGAAAAGTATCATTTCCATTACTTTTTATGAATTTCAACACATACAAAAGCGAAAGAGTGTGTTCATGTGCTAGTTCTTTTTTTGACAAACTCATGTGCTAGTTCTTAAAAACCAAGTTGGATCTAAATTCAACCCTTACAAAATTGACTTGTAAGATGATGATTGTCCTCACATTTTATTTTATCTAACGCAGGACTCCTAACACACCACTTTACAACGATGATTGGACATCTAGAGTGTGACTCAAGTGACCCAATAACATGTAGCCAAAGAGATCTTGAATATGCTCTAATAACATTTTAAAAGCAAAATTACTCCAAATGTCTTTTATCTTATTTATTTGTGACATTTGAGTCCTTTTTGTTTGTCCCGTTCAAATTCTTTTATCTCCTGAAATATTTGCATGTTAGTCCTTTATTCATTTTCATTAAAAAAAATGATGATGTGGCTTGCCACATATGATTATTAGGGTCGATTTTTTCTAGGTTTTGATTTGAGACACTAAGACTTGGTGTTTTGATTTGACTTTTACGAGTTTAATGAAAAAGACGACGACGAAGATTAAAGATGATGAACATATGAAGAAGTTGGATAATTGTTTTTTTTTCTAAATTTTTTAATGATAAAAATTATTTATAATTAAAACTATTACTAATAATCATGGCAAGCCACCTCAACGCTTTTTTAATAAATAAAAAATGAAGAAAGGACTAACTTGTACAAGTTTTACAAGATAAAGGATTTGAATGAGAAAAAAAAAAGATAAATGACCGAGTGTTACAAATGAATAAGATAAATGATTTGAATGGAACAAAAAAAAAATAAAGAACTCAAGTGTTACAAATAAATAAGATAAAAAGAACATTGGAGTTCAACTAAAAAAAAATATTTTAAAATCTAAGTTCAACTCAACTCTTTTAAAAGCGGTTTATAATGTGATGACCGCTCTTACTTATAAATACATCGTCGAACCTTTTTTAATTCAATTAGAAACTCCTAATACACACTCGTTACAATCAGGGCTAGACATATCGAACATGCTTGACAACATGAGGCAAAATAGATCTTAGACAACTCTAACATCATCTTAAAATTTAGATCAAATTTAACTAAATTCTTATTAAACCAACCTATAAGGTGATGACTATTCTCACTTATAAACTTTATGTTTATGTTTCTTCTCTTCTAATGAGGGATTAACACTCTATTTTAATTTTGTATAAAGATGATTTTGTTTCTAAAATCATTGAGCATATTGTTTGCACGTCTCACGTATCAAACATTCTGCATGTGGCCAGGCTGATATAGTTGCTGACGGTGAACTTGGCCAATGTATTTATGCAGGAAAGAACAATGCACATTATTATTTTTATAAATAAATTATTATATTGATTTGGATCCAAAAACATTTTTCGTTCCAAAGTCATATTATGTTGCACTACTACATTACATATCTGAGTGCGGCTGATTCCATAAAGAAATAATGAAAACTTCTGATTAACAAAAGAAATGCTTATTAAAATAAACAAAGACGAAATGCGTTTTCTTTTTCGGGAAAACGAGTAAGAAAAAAGCACATATCTAAAATAATATGCTCAACTACTTTGCTTTTCATGCATAAAAAAAAAAATAAGAGAGTCACATTTCATTTCAGACTGGTTGCATTCATATTCCGAAAATAAGATGCTTTGACCAAATTAGGGAAGAAAGCAGCGAGTTATTTTCCTTTATATTGTGGCTATCTTTGAAAGAGAGAGACCTAAGGCAGACTTTTGTAATGCCAAATGCACTTCACAAACACAAGAATATATGAGAGTGCATTTTTGATTACTTTATTTGTTAGACAACATTTATGTCTAAAAAAAACAAGCCTATCCGCTTCTGCTATCCTAAGCTTTCTGTCTATCTCGCCGTTTGCTGGCCCCTTATTACTTTAGTAAATGGATCCCTTTTTTGCTACTTATGAAAACACTTTGACTATAAAAAGGACTACTGGTAAGAGCATCCACAATGGAGACACCCATTTTTGGGTACTTAAATGGGTCCCACACGTACACATCACTCTTTTATTATTTTTTAATAGTAGTACCTAATAAGCACTCAATCCCTCCAACTCAGATCTCACACAAAGTTCTTAAATGGGACCCACTAATCAACTATCAATAACTTTATATCACTACATTTCAATTTTTTAATATTAAAAGCGTGCGAGTCCCGTTTAAAGTTGGGGGTCTTAAATAAGACCCCGGGTCTTAAGAGACCCCCAAAAAAAAATTCCCCAATGGGGGTACCTATTAGGTACGGTGTCTTAATTGGTAAGGTAAAGACACCACCATTGGGGATGGTCTAAGTACTCTAACCAAGCAGTAAAAAGAGGTTAAGAACTAAAAAGCTGTCCTATCCAATGCAATCTCATATCCGAAACAAACGAAAGGAGCCCGCTTTCCCTCTCTCCTTTCCCAGCTTCTGCCTCCTGCTTTACTTTCTGACTGCGCCGCTTTAATAGAATGCCAATGCTTTTCCCCTATTAGAGAAGGCCGGAGAAAGCCCTATGTTAAGAGAGTCTGGTATTCGTAAGTCAGCCGGCTACTAGTCAAGGTCTTCGTTTTTCAAGAGATTTGTCATTACAGCTAATATCATAAGAAAGATAAGAACTCAAATTGCATTGAATCCTTCGTGCGGGTCTTGAATGAGAGGAAAAGCGTTGATTTGGTCTCTCTATTTACAATGCCCAAACAAATAGGATCGTACCCCTTCACCGTACGGGGTGAACCTGAAACGAAAACTGTCGCTAGGTGCTCTTATTTCCACATAGGATAGGCACGTCGCTAGGTCAATTCATGCTTCGACGCACTCCCGCCTCGTGTTTTCGACAGAGTGTTGTGCCATACTTCGAGAATGACACGGTTCGGAGGAACTCTAACTCATTTGGGTGAAAACTCCAAATTAAAGTCATTCCAAAGTGTTAAGAGTGGAGGTGTTCAAAACCGAACTAATCCAACAGAAAAACCGCAAACCGAACCAGTCCAAATCGAAACCGCAAAAAACCGCATATGGTTCAGATGTATTCGGATCATTTTTTTACTCAACCGCATGGTTTGGTTCGGTTTGCGGTTTCGATTTTACCAACCAAACCAAACCAAACCAAACCAAACCAAACTGCAATATAAGAAAAACATTATTTAAATATAAATCACCTAGACCAATACTCATAGAAATTCAATGGAAACTTCAATAAAATGACATGTTTTTTCTCTTGTTAAGCTTCTTCTTTGCTTTTTCTATCAAAAATGTATTTATGTGCTACTTGAACTCTTGTATTTCTTACAAAATAGGATTACTTTTTTTTGCACGTTTTAATTTGGTCTACATAGTTCGGAACATTGTTGGATGAAATTTAAAACATTGCTGAAAATATGTTGTATTTTAGCTTTTTAATTTGATTTTAATGTTGGAAACAAAAATAAATTATTGTCTAAAAGAAACCGCACCAACCGATCCAATCCAAACCGCATTGGTTTGGTTTGGTTCGGATTTTATTTTAAAAGTCAACCGAACCAAACCAAACCGCATTTTTATTTATCTTGCGATTCGGATGACTTTTAACCTCAAAACCGAACCAAACCGCACCGCGAACACCCCTGGTTAAGAGTTAGCGCTTAACAATTCAAATTAAGATTATCATGACACAACTAACTATATTTCAATCCCACGTTTGCATGACCAGAGCCATCAATGAGTGAAAATTGCTCAACAAACACCTCAATTTTGTTTCCGATCAAATCATAACTTTCAATCGGTTGTTTTCGTAACTATTGATCATTTTTTTTAATCAAGTTAACAATTTTAAAACGTTTATTAAACAACAAATCTCAATGAGTTGTGACTTTTGAGCTAGCTCGATCCAAAACGGTTTGTAGATGAATTTGATTTGCAAAACATCACATCTCATCAAGACTCAATCATTGTCCCTTAAAAAAAAAAGACTCAATCATTGTGAACCTACCAACTTAAAACCCACATATTGATTTGGGATACCTTTGTTACAATTTGGTCAACCAATAATTAAATAGACAATACTATTATTTTCATGAATTATCTTAAGTTTTAGTTATGTACTGTATTTTTTTATTATTTATATATATTTTATTCTTCATTGCACAAACCATTTTTCAATTTGTTTATTTTATATCAAAAAAAATTAGTCACCTAATTTAACATTATTTAATTCTTTATTTGTATTTGTTTGTTCAATTTTATTTTATTTTTTGAGTTGAGACTTTGTCTAACTAAGTTGCCTACTTTATTTACTTCATAGTTTAGTTACTCTTTTATTTGTTTGGATGGAAGTCAGCTATGTCGCATACTTTATTTACTCCTTTCATGGTTTATCATGACTTCGTGTGGTTGATTTGGAAGTCGTGAAATGATGTTATTTTCTGTGATAAAGAAGTGGTTTTGGGATTGAATTAAGTTCTCTGTTCGTAGTTATTTTCTTTTATTTTCGTTTTCGAGATCCTAGTTTTCTTTTATTATTGTTTTTTTGTTATTTGTTTTTTTCTTTCTTATTTATCGTTTAACCTTTTAATGGATTGAATTACACTTGTACTCAATCTCTATCTATATAATAGACTTTCATTCAAAATAATATTAGGGTTACATGTTTCTTTATCCATGATGTCGATTCAGTGATAATCTATATTTATTTTTGTTAAGTAACTTAGTGGCCTATGATTCACCTTTTAAACTAAACAATTGGTCTACGTGGTTAACAAGCTCCACTAAAAACGAATTGTTCAGAAGAAATTTTTTTTTTATTGTTCAGAAGAATTTGAGTTTGATTCTTGAGTTGAACAATTTTTTTTTCAAGACTTTACTTACCTCTCGGTCGAACTCCATATTATCAGGACCCCTTTCCCTTGAGAATTCTAACTTCAAACTCCGATCTCTGCATATATAATGTAATGTTTATATGAACTAAGCTAAGCTAGACGTGATATTCTATTATTTTTACTACATAAACCTGAGTTCATGTGACTGAACTAGAAGCAGAGAGGGCTGATTAATAGATTTATTTTTCTCCATTTTTTTAAGGAGAATATTAACCAGTTCCCCGGGGCACTGGTTAAGCAACTAAAAGAGGTAAGATTTTATTAAAAAGTGGTGTAATAATTAGTTAGTCAAAAGTAACAGTTTATATTTGCAAGACAATTTTTCTACTTTTGGATTCTTTAACCAGTGCCCCGGGGGCACTTGTTAACAAGACATTTTTTTAAATGCACTTGTTTTCTTTTTGTTGTTAAATGTGCAACTAACAATTTTATAAATATATTCAAAAGATGTAACCAAAAGGAAATGGTGAGGCATTCTAACAAACAAAGCTATAATATATATCACGTTGTCAATCCTCGTTGCTTAAGTTTTCAAAAGGTTAACACGGACATAATAGTATATATCAAAGTTTGGGCTTGGATCTTTTCTTTCTTTTTAAACCTTTTGATGTCATGCCACTCTCAATACAGTAGGAAGATAACATTTCTCACAAGTAAAACTACTCAATGAATCAAAGCATACACGAGCACTCGTGAACTTCACAATTCTTACACTAGTGCTTTAGAATACGTTTCTATATGTCATAAATTATTTAAAAAGAACTCAAGTAATTAACATGATTTTATAGAGATAGATGAATGCGATCCACATATATCTTCGTTAATTAACTACTTTTTAATGGATTTGATAAAAACTTATATTTTCTAATGGCTCAGTAATTAAATATTATTGTTACTTCTGATTTTTTAAAATCTCTGAATTGAGTCAAAAAAAATGATGAGTACTGCAAAGTTTTTACTGAAGGTTCAGAAAAAATGCCTCAACTCAACCAAACCATTTATTCTCACACCTATCAACCAAGACCGTAATTTCAACATTAATGTCGGCTATCCCATGTCATTTGACCCGACAGTGATGAACAATCAAGCATGTTGAAATTGTATGAGTACCATTTTTTTTTTTCCTTTTTCAATGGGAACAACATGAAGGCAGAATGGACAAAGAAACACAACATTTGAAGTGAGAAAGTGAAGAAAGAAAAGAAAGAAAGGCAATTTCAACTATAATATGATTGAACTTTGTCTCTTCTCACGGCCATGTCTTTCATGCATGTGTTCTTGTCAAAACTATCGGGCCCACGCGCTGTTTTGGGTACATGGGACCAATCAAGTCCTTCACCCATGTGGAAGCAAAACTATCGGTATCGGGTAAACTTATGAAGATAATCTCAACCTATGTCAATTTGTAATTTCTAAGTTTAAAGTTTGATTTACCAAGCAACTGATAAAAATTTCTAAAAGTGGAGTCTAAAAGTGACAATTCATTCACAAAGTACTCGTATATAGACTGTTATTGCCATATCCAAGATGGAATGGGGAAAGCTACAAACATAAACTCATGCATGTGTGCTATGTAATGCTTGCTAAAGCTATTCCGGTAAGGCTTAATGATGTGTTTCGTCCTTGCAAGTAGGGGTCATTTAAAAATTGGTCCCTGTAATCGTTAATCCTGGCAAATTACCCTTGCATTGTTTAATCATTTAAAATTTCGTCCTTTGACCAACTTAATCACGGCCACGTCATCAAATTAACAAAAGGGCATGGGAATGGACAAAAATACCCTCGTCATTCATTCGTGAAATGACATTTTTATCCCTGTCTTCATCTTCTCCACTTCTTCCTCCTCACATAAACCTTCTTCATCTATTCAGTCCCATAACAACTTGAACAGCAACAAACACCACCACCAACATGAATAACAACAAAAACATAACTTTGGTGAATGTTCATCAATGCAAAACAACAACAACAACACAAACACAAAACAAAACATGTGGGGAGGCACATCCTATCTCCAATCACAGATTCCGGCGATTTCGGCGGCGGTGGATCTAGCTCAAAGGGAGTCGTTGCAGGTTGGGTGAATTCCGGCGATTACAGCGGCGGTGTTGAGCTATTCGCTGCTACGCGGATCTCACCGTCCACCATCCACAAATTATCGTCCAAAGCTTTCTGCTTTTTCAATCGGATCTGTGACACCCAAACATTATAATTTGTTGAAATTGTGAACATTGTAAGTTACTTGGATTTTTTGTTCTTTCTGGGTGTTGAAATTGTGAACAAAGTTTTGATTTTTATTGGTTGATGAACAATGGGTTCGTTTATAATTTGAAGCTTATAATGTTTTACTCATAGAAAATTCATGTTTGTTTATATTTAATCCTAGGTTATTAATTCATGGATGTTCAATGGAAAATACTTCCATGACATAGCTTGTGTGCCATTGGTGCCATTGGAAAAATCCTGGCCATTGATGTATGTGGATGTGTGTGGGGATGTGTGTGTGGTGGAGATGCAAGCTATGACACCAATGGCACACAAGTTATGGCACCAAAGTGGAGTCCATGTTGAATATGCTCATGGGAGAAGAAGAGTTGCAAATCAAACAACAGAAGGGGAAATGAACAATTGGATTGGAGGAAGAAGCATTCACATGGGACGAGGGTATTTTTGTCCATTCCCATGCCATTTTGCTAATTTGATGACGTGGCAGTGATTAAGTTGGTCAAAGGACGAAATTTTAAATGATTAAACAATGCAAGGGTAAATTGCTAGGATTAGCAATTACAGGGACTAATTTTTAAATGACGCCTAATTGCAAGGACGAAACACATCATTAAGCCTTCCGGTAATGTTATGGATGCATGCGTGTTTATAGTTAGAGAAATGATATTTTGACAACCACTTTTTGACAACTTTTGGACAACTTTCTCTCTCATACTCACATGATGTTGTTATCCTCTCTCTTCCTTTTTCTCTCTCCATTGTTTTTGACCAATAAGAAGTGAGAAAAACAAGGTTGTCAACAAAGTTGTCATCAAATGGATGTCAAAATATCATTACTCTTATAGTTAAGTAGGCCATTAATTCATACAATACTTTTTTTTGAAGTAATTCAAACAATACTTAAACGCACACTCTAGCTATTTAAATTAAATTTGAGTAGAAAAAGCCATTTCTTTTAAGTTGAAATTCTAAATTGATCTGGCATACATACTTATAAGTTTAATTTTTAGCCATATTGATGTAAAAGAAATTAACATTGGCATTCCATTACAACCAATTGTATGTGTGACTAGGAATTCATCTTTAATCTTTAAGATGAATAAGAGACGTGTCCGATGTTTGAACATCGTCCCTGCATATACTATACAATGTTTTATCAACTGAGTTAAGTTCATGGAAATTGTGTGGCTTTAAATATAATTTAAAAAATCAAACGTTTTTAATGAACAAATGGTTAATTATGATTAATTGATGGTGTAAAACATTTCATACCGTCGGTGCATTTGAATCAGATCATATGATTATTTTGATCGAAAATATGTCCCTCTTTAAATATAGTTTACGTATCTTGGAATTTTATTTAAAGCCTATTTTATAATAGTAAATAAGCAACATGGTAGCAACTAAGTCTTCCTGAATAAATTAAGGAGCAAATTTTTTTTAGGTATAAGGAATATGAGCTAAACATTTAATAAGTACGTACAAGTTCAAAATACTAGATAGAAACATTAACAAAATAATAGTAACAAGGAGAATATTAATTATATTATTTGTAGATATTAAAATATCTGGTATGATATATTCCAACATACAGTTGGTATATATCACCCGTAATAAAAAATGGGAGTTTGGATTAGAGACTTCCATTTGGAAGGTAGTTTAACTTTGTGTTGATAAGTTGAATCAATGTCTTGTTAACAAATGGAGGACTCATTCTAACTCTATAGCGGACAAAAGATTTAGGCTTTGGCCTTTGAGAATACTTTGATGTGTGTATTGGGTCTCCTTATTTAATAAATCTAGTAGTTTAGAAGAAACAATTTCTTCAATTAATCACATTATTTTAAGAAGTGTTTAAAACCCAAAAGAAACAACTAGTAAAATAAAGTAGAGGGATTGAGACAGCTTCAACAGCCTATAATATATTGAGATACTTACCCCTGAGCTTCACATCATCACAACGTGGAAATTGCATTAGTTTTTAAAACTTAAATAGTAGACTATTACTCCCTCCTTCCCTATATGTAACCACACATTTTCAAAAGGGTGTTTACATATAAGGACGGAGGGAGTATAAAGGGAAAAGAAAAAAAAAACTTAAACGTGTAGGGGAAAAAAACCAATTTAAAAACAAAAGAATAAGACTATAATACTATATACAAGCTGCTGCATCAACCAATCATTTGTCTGATTGTTTTCAAACAACAACAAAAACATCACCTTCTCTAAGAGGAGAAGATTGTCCAACGCGTGCATGCACTTGCGTGTGAGAGAAGTATTTCTCCGTCACCCAATAGATATCCTCACCTCACCTCACCTCACCTGTATTTAAAGCCTAGCTAGATGCACCCAACGCCATTTCACAGTTCTGTGACAAACTCATAAAGAAAAGAAGCAAATCCACACATAAAGGAAAGCTATACTTATTTGATTCCTAAACCCACCACCAAATTAAATGACTCATTCACTTTTCCCCATTCATCTTCTTATCCCTCTCATTATTATAATATCTACCACCGTGACGCTTCCATCTCCGGCTATAGCCGCTGGTGGACAATGGCAGCTCTTACAAAACAACATTGGCATTGTAGCCATGCATATGCAATTACTACACAACGACCGTGTCATCATTTTTGACCGTACAGATTTTGGATTCTCAAACTTATCCTTATCCAACGGTAGATGTCGTGTTAATCCACAAGAACAAGTTGTGAAAAATGATTGCACTGCTCACTCCCTTGAATATGACGTAGTTTCTAATACATTCCGACCACTCTTCATCCAAACCAACATATGGTGTTCCTCCGGTTCCGTCTCCCCCAACGGAACTCTTATCCAAACCGGTGGTTTCAACGACGGAGACCGTACCGTTAGGACCTTCAATCCATGTCCAAACTGTGATTGGCAAGAATTCAACGCCGGCCTCTCAGCCAGAAGATGGTAAGTGCATGTTTAGATTAACGGCCAGCTTTGAAAGAATCATTTCTTAGTATTTTTTTGGTACAATTTTATCAATTTTCTTTAATCAATTTTTACGCATTGTTCTTAGCTAAGCCCACGGGACTTATATTTCTTATTTTGAAATAATTACGAGTTACCTTAGTTTGATAGTAAATAATATTTCATTAGTAAGTTTTCTTATGAAGTAACTATATCTCTAATAGGTATGCGACCAATCACATGCTACCAGATGGAAGACAAATTATCATTGGAGGAAGAAGACAATTCAACTATGAATTTTATCCAAAGAAAGATGCTACAGCAAAGAACACATACAGTTTACCATTTCTTGTACAAACAAATGATGCAAGCGCTGAGAACAATCTTTACCCGTTTGTTTTTCTCAATGTAGATGGAAATCTTTTCATCTTTGCAAATAACCGTGCTATTTTGTTTGATTATAACAGCAACAAGGTTGTTAAAACATACCCTACAATACCAGGTGGAGATCCTAGAAGTTATCCTAGTTCAGGTTCTGCTGTTTTGCTTCCTCTGAGAAACTTACAAAAGCCTTTAGTTGAAGCTGAGGTAATGGTTTGTGGTGGAGCTCCAAAAGGTTCTTATGAAAAAACATTACAAGGTAGTTTTATCGGAGCTTTGAATACATGTGGTCGGATTAAAATAACCGACCAGAATCCGAGTTGGGTTATGGAAACTATGCCAGGTGGAAGAGTTATGAGTGACATGATTTTACTTCCTAACGGCGACGTTTTGTTGATTAATGGTGGAGCTGTGGGGTCCGCTGGTTGGGAATCAGGTCGTAATCCGGTTTTGAATCCGTTTCTTTATAAACCAAATAGTTTAGTTGGGTCAAGATTTCAGTTACAAAAACCTTCTAGTATTCCACGAATGTATCACTCAACTGCTGTTTTGCTAAGAGACGGTAGGGTCCTTGTTGCCGGTAGCAACCCTCATGTAAATTACAATTTTACCCGTTTGTTTCCAACGGAACTTCGGTTAGAAGCGTTTTCACCTTCATATTTAGAGATAGGATTCAATGATGTGCGTCCTATAATGGTGTTTCCTGCACCCCAATCACAAACGAAATTGAAATACGCTCAAAAATTGAAGGTTCGGTTTCAGGTGAAGGCAACATTGGTGAAAAACATGGTGTCCGTGACAATGTATGCACCGCCTTTTAACACACATTCTTTCTCAATGAATCAAAGGTTGTTGGTGCTTGATGAATTGAGTAGTAGTAAAAATGTTGTTGGAGAATCGACATCAACATACCAAGTTGAAGTGGCAATACCAAATTCACCCATTCTTGCACCTCCGGGGTATTATTTACTATTTGTGGTCCATCAAGGAGTTCCAAGTCAGGGTGTTTGGGTCCAACTACTCTAATTTTCAACTACATTATATATTATAGTTTATATCCTTGTTCTTCTTTCTCTAAAATATTTATTGGTGTAATTTAAATGTAAGTGAACATATTTCTATTGTAGATGAGCATTGAATTCAGTTGGAAAAATAAAACAATAATGCTACTTGTAGCGAAATAATACACCACGAGAGCCTCACGACGTGTATTCCATCAAATACTCACTGTTGACTTTCATCTTTTTTCAACCAACATACCATGAATTCCGCTAAACTATAGTTTTCCATTGGTTAATTTTTCTTTCGTGATCCTTTTGCTATATTTTCTTTCGCTTGATTTAGCATTGCTCAAAATAAAATTCAGGAAGTAATGTATAGGGTTTGTAATTTTACAAGAAGAGATTGATTACTACTATGGCACTTTTTTAATAAAACAAAATAATGTGGCTATTATTTGCTATTCAACAAATATACTCCATCATTCCTTTAAAAAAAACAAATATACTACATCATGTTATAATTATAAGAAGAAAAAAAATGTTTTGGTCGTTATTTTAAGCAAAACTTAACATATTTTGATATATTTAATGCCATCATTATTTTATTAATACACTCTTCTTTTAATTCAAAAACATTTCATGTAGATTGTAGATAGTTTTGAGTGGATTTTTCACTACATATCGAAAAGGACAATTTATAGTTGTGGGAGTAATTTTATTTTCTTATAACCGTGATTGGAGGTTACTTATACTTGTATTTTATTTTGGCAAATCTTATGTTATTTTATTCAATAAAAACTCTTATTATTGTTTTTCCACCGCTATTACTAACTTGTTGCCACATTATTTTAATTGTCTCTTCGTAGGCAAGTCATGATAGGCTTCAAATGAATGGGTGGAATTAATTTTTGTCATGAAGTGTCCCTTTCTTTGTGTGTAATGAGAAATTACCATGATCATACTCTTTAGTCTTTAATCATCGTCAGGTTTATAACTAATCTTGCTCAAATACTTGGACCACCTATTAAAGCTTTAAAACTTTCAATATTTCTTAGTCAAGAAAGTTATTACTAGAGGAAAAATCATAGGAATAATTTTTTAGGTGTTTTTCTTAAGGTTCTTAACTAAATTTGCCACGGTTTCCTTAAATCTATAATTTTTTCAAAGTTTGTGATATCTAAAAAATGTGTGTTTTTAATTAAGAATGATACAAAAAGCACCTAACGAAATATACCTAAGTTTTGTCCATTCCTCCTTAAAAAAAAAAAAAGTTTTGTCCATTCCTATAATCAAATGAGTCATCCATTTCGGATTAAGTTTTTTTAAGAAGTCAAAGCAGCGTTCCAGATTTTATTAAAAAAAAAAAAAACTAGCTTTTCTGATTAAGTATTCTTCATTATTTTTTTCAAAAAATCATTTTCATTATAAAAACTATTTGTTTGGACAAACAAACTGAATTTTTCCCTTTCAAACTCCTGGTTACTTGTTTGAAGTGATCAAGTCTCTTGTCATATAAATCAATTCATTGTTTGTTTCATTATAAAAAATATATCCAACAATTATGATACATTGACGTTTAAAATTATCTTATTGTTTTTTTAAAATTGCATTCTCTCTAAAAGTTTTTATATGTATTAACTTGAGACATTTTAGCTAAATATACTCTACAGACAACTTTGATTTCATCTTGTCTATTTAAAAATATATTGTCCGACACCATTATTTTTATTCAATCTTACAAAGAAGTCTCACGGGTAACGAATTTTTTTGTCAAGAATGTTTTATTATATAAGTTCAACCTTTTATTTGTGTATAAATTTTTAGTTTTTTATTTAGAAATTTGTATAAGAATAATACATGACAAGTTTATATGTCCCCGTGAGCTTAGCTCAGTTGAATGACAAGTTATATATATATATATATATATATATATATATATATATATATATATATATATATATATACACTTTCTAAAATATACACACACGTGTGCGCGCGCGTGTAAAAACTCGATTTGATCCTTCACAGTTTTTTTTTGGATCAAGTTTAGTTCCCGACAAAAAAACAAACTCAAACTAGTCCTAGCATTCTTATATTGAAGGCAAATCATTCCCTCTTTTATAAGTAATTGATGACTATTTTGTCCTCCTTATAAAAACGTCAGGGAATAATGTGATTTTTTACATGGAACTAACACTTAAAAAAAAAGGCGTTAATAACGACGACTAAATTTCGCTTGTTACGACGGTTTTAACCGCCACTGTAACAGCCCGATTTTCGTTAGATTTATTTTTAATCATTTTTATGTGTGTTTCTATGTGCTCGTATGTGATTAATTGCCTCTGTATGTATTTTGGTTGGGACTATTAGAATTCGGTGTTAGAAGAGTATTTTAGTCATTTTGGACTCAGGGGTATTTTGGCCATTTTGTGAGTAAGGGTAATTTAGTAATTTTGGTGAGGATTATTTTAATGCTTAAATGAGAGCCATTATTATTTTATTAAGTTACTAATGGGTTGTAGTAATTTATTTTATAATCGGTAAGTGATCGTTATTATTATTTTACCGTTAAGTGAGTAGAAACATTTTGAGTTGGTTAATGAGTGAGTTGAGCCCATTAAAACTTTTAAGGGTTAAGCCCATTAGTGTGAACACTATTTAAGCTCTGGTCTTTGTAGAAAAATAGGGTTCACAATCATTTTGCAAAATTTGAGAGAGGTAGAGAGATAAGGTGCTAGAAGAGAAGAAAAGGGTTTTGAAGAGGGAAAAGCTAGGAGAGCTAGAGGAGGGTAGAGATTCAAGAGATTGGAGCTAAAGTGAAGCACTAGCTTAGATTTGTGAAGAATTAAGGTAAGGGGGTTAGATTTCATTCATAATCTATTAGTTGTAATCTCTTCTCTAATTCTATGCAAAAGTGCTTATTTGAAATAAGTGATTATTGTGATTTTAATTGGTGAAATTCGTGCTTATGTTTTGATGCAATGTTTGGGTATATGAATTTGATCATAATTAAGTTGTTGTTGATGAAATTACATGCTCAAGTTATATATATATATATATGTGTGTGTGTGTGTGTGTGTGTGCGCGCGCGCGCGCGCTTGTGTTTTTGCTCAAAATTGGTGGAAAATAATATTGTTGTTGATGGATTGTTGAAGATTTTGTGATTAATTGTTGTTGTTGTTGTTGTTGTTGTTATGAGATGTTGTTGTTGATGATTCATACCTTTTGGGTGTTCATGAATACGAATTTGTAGTATGAATTGGGTTGGTGTTGGAGGTTTTTGTAAAAACGGGTTGATTTTATGAATTGTGTTGAAATGATATTTGATTTCATGTTTGATGTGTTTTTGAAAGCCCTTTTGAGTGTATGAACCTGTAAACAACCTTTGGAAACAAATTTGGGTGTTGGGAGATCAAAATTTGGGTTTTTGGGTGAAAAATGGTTTGAACCCGTGAAAAATTGTGCAGAACTGATGCACGGTCGCTTAAGCGAGCTGTAAGCGACCAGTCACTGTAAGTTGGTCGCTTAAGCGAACAATCCTTCGCTTAAGCGAGCTGCTCTATGACAGCATCCCCTGCTTCGCGTTCTTGCGTCTGTTTCACACATTTCTGTTTTGAATTGGCCTTTGGTATAAACATGAAAGTTTTGGATAATTGTGTTAGCTTTCCAGTGGCTTTGGTTTGACTTGAAAATGATTTTTAGATTTTGAGTTATGATTAAAATACTCCAAGGAGGTCTCTGTAAAATTTTATGAAAATTTCGCATAATTATTTCTAAGTCAACCCAAAACTTATGGTTTGTTTCCAAACTTGAAAACTTGAGTATTAGGAGTTAAATTAAGGTGTTTAAGATTATTTAACCTGTGATGTGATGGATCTAACTTGGTTTTGTTTTGAAAGTGAATTGGTTTTTCAAAATGTTACCATGGGACAAACTTGGTGAATTTTATGATTCTATTGTATTTAACCGGTGAAACGCACGTGTATACTCTACTGCACTCCTATGTGGTCTAGGTGTATACATAGTTGAGGCATTGGATCTTGGTTGCTTGGTTTTGGTTGAATTGCTTCAATTGTTTTTTAAAGTTGTAAAATGATAGACGAACTTTGTCAAAAATAATCTTTAAGACCAAATACTTGGAAAATCTTTTGTGGATAGTTTGATATGATTATATGAGGATATGTGAATGATTGCTAGGTGTTGAATATGATATTTATCATAATGTGTTGTATTTTCCCCTTTACTTGAATTGTGAGAAATTGTATGAAGTTGTGGTGATGTTGGTTGATAGTTGTGATGATGATTATGTTAAATATAATGTGGCGATGACTCTTATTTGAATTGTGACTTGTTGATTGTGTGGACGTAAATACTTGATAATGCAATTGTTGTTGAAGTTGATCAATATAAATGGAGGCTATCATTTATATTGTTGTTGAATATATATATATATATGAGGTGATTTTGCATTGTCGAGTCTTTGCTTGTATGTCCATGCATCATAGTCATGTTGAGTCTTGATGTTGTAAAAGAGGGTTACTCTTTTACTTCGGTGATAATGTAAGACGGGTGTGAAATCTTACATATGATGTTTTTGTTGCATCATGGGTGACGACCTTGAGGTGATTTGGTACCACATGCATATATGTGTCGTGATTAGGTGCATAGCATAAGTGACATGAGTCTTAATTGTTGCATGTGAATGATGATTGTTGATGATAAGCGTGTTTGATGAATTCATCCTTGTGACATTTGGAATTGTCATATTAGAGTTAAATGCCCATGTTAATTAATTGAAACTTGATTTATTTGATTTATGTCCAAACTGTTTATGTTGATTATGATTGATGTGAAGCTAACCCCAAGTGGTTTTGACTGCCTACCAGTTTGTATGAATGGGTAGACGGAGTGCAGGAGTTGTTTGCTTGATGAGTGCTTGGATAGCGGGAGTTATCTCCGTTATCGTTTCTGTTGAGTCTTAGAGTAGGCTCTGATCTAGGATGTCTATCTGTATGATTATTCTAGATTGATTATTCTGGATTGTTTATGTTATTGAGATTTGCCCATATGTCGGATTTTGGTGATTTTTTTTTATGACGATGTATATTGATCTTATGACATGTATATTTTGGAGATGTATGACTTTTATTCGCTGCGACTCTTGAGAAATTTTATATATGCATGTTGTCTGAATTTTGATGTGAAGACGTAGCGTCTATTTCTTGAATATTATATTATTCGCGTGTATTATCGCTTTAATGGAAATAGGGCGTTACATCCACTATTAACGACAGTTTGACACAAACCACCATAAAAACTGTCATAATACGCGTTGTATAAAACAACGATTTCAACTGTCATAATGTACACCATTCTGATTCAACAAAACAAATTGTGCATAGTGGCAATTTCAATCGTCGTGAGGTTCATTTATTAAAAAATAAATTATGCATAGTGGCAATTTTAACCGCGGTAATGTTCCTCTTATTTAACAAAAATTTGAAAATTGCACCGAAATAACAATTACTAATACTGATATAAACTATTTTTCATACATACATGGTAATATTACACAATGTAACATACATAGCCCAACGAATTATACTAGCTAGTATGTGTTGTAAGTGATGCTACCCGCCCCTAGTTTTTGTGTTCATCAAGCCCTGTAACCTCACATAGAACTAAAATATTGCATAATCAGAAAAAATTAGCCCCCACCAAATATTATAACAAAGACAGAAAAAACGTATTATAAATAATCTCTTCTCTGACTCGCCAATTAGTTATTATCGCCATCTCTCCTTCTTCGGCTTGTATTTGTCCTTCAAGCCTCTCAACTTTGGCCTCCAATTTTTATATGTCAAATAACAGTCTATGGCATAAAAAAAACACAATTTATGACATCAAAATGACAACACTTGCAGTTCGACATATCAAAAATCATATTGCAGACAAACAATAACCTAATGTCATTCTAAACTTCAAATAGTTCACTTTTTGAATAATATGGGAGTTTGAGCTTTTGAGTAAGATGGTAATTTTTTTTTTTTTGTAAGTGTAAGATGGTATTTTGAAATAACACAAGAGTCTAACTCGTAAAAAATATACATATTCATATTTGACTATGGAAAAGAAAGTAAGGTTTCAATTAACATTTGGGGTTTATGGTTTCCTACTAAAATTAAAATAAAGACCAATCTAAGCAGTTTTAGAAACCAAAAAACAATCCAATTAGAGGCCAAAATATGATTATTTTTATAAAAAAAAAGGAAAAAAAAACAGAGTTTCAAAAAAATATGGGGTTTGTGAAATTTGAAGCACTACCGAACAATTTAAGAAAGAATGAGACTTTACCCTTGAAACTTAAGATGAACATTGTTGATGTATGATCTTCGGCATAGTGGATCTGTTCCTAATAGTGTCCATTTGGCGTACAGATTTGAAGTGGATGGATATTTTGATGACTTTATTGATGTTGTATTATTCATAAAATGGTGTAATATAATGATCCACGTTATTGATTGTTTTATGTTAGTTAAACTAAACTATGTAATTTCTCTTTGATTTTTGAATTGGATTTTAGTCAAGATAGACGATTCTTGTTGTTGGTTACTTGTTAATGTCTTGAAATTGAATTATGTAACGCCTTTACTGATTTTGAATTAATTTTTTAGTCAATTTTAATTTTATTCAGAATTTTACTGAATTATGGTGCATGAAGATGAAAAATTTGTAATATTAATTATCCTATTATCAACGTAACATTTCAAAACAATATTAAATTATTATTTTTGTATCGGAGTGTTAAGTAACGTGATAAGAATAAATACTAAAAGGATGGAATATGGCATTCAAAGTACCACTTTGAAAATAGATTTCAAAATTCTTTCCTTGGTGCATCAAATTGAGGTTTATGTTGCAACAATTATAGTAATTAATAATAATTTTTATGAATAAAATATGTTTTTAGTCTCTATAAATATACCGACTTTCAATTTAGCCCCTTCAATGTAGTCTATGTGATTTTACAAAATTATAAATTACATAAGTTACTATTTTAAATCTAAAGGAATGGCATCCCTTCAAGTGAATGGTTTGATCGTCGTTACAAAATATTGATCCCACAAGGACTTTTGAACCTCGATGTTGCCTTTTTCTCCTAATTATGCAATTGAAAAAACATTGTACTCAATCTTTAAGCTTGTCAAATGTAATCTATATTTAATATATGAATTGAATTTGATTACTTATTTAATAAGTCATATCCAAAGATACTCAGTTTAATTTGATTTATTTGTCCCTAATTTTGAGTTATAGCAGTAAGAATGCTTTAAAAGGTGTAGAGGAATGATAGAAAATGAAGTTTAATACAATAAATGTTTTGGTATGCTAAAATTTTGGGTTGTCAATATGTCAAAGTTATGTCCATAATTTTGAGTTACAACAATAGGCTTCTACATCACCCAGCGTGACATAATAGATTCAAACTCTTAAACCCATACCCATCGTGTTCCCATGACGTGTCTTTGCTATTATGGATCTCCATTAATTCGACTCCAACTATCATCACACAGTGCCCAACTTCAGTTGGTAGCGTATAGAATGTTGGTGGCTAAGAAAAAAAATAGTATAGTGAGGTGTTGAGAGAATGACCTAATAATAATGACATATTTGGATATACTTGCAGAAAAAATAGTTGTTCACAACTTTATACTTTTCCATCGTATCATCGTCACAGACAAATATACCAACGAGGCATCCCTGTCTTTTCATGACGATTTTGGTTTCCTCTGCATAACAAATTGTGAATTTCTCCAATATTTCATATTTAAAGCTTAGCATAAATTTATCAGTTGAAAAATAACATACATTTGATTTTAGTGATTGATAATTGGCGCACTTATCAGAAGAACACTCTGTCGTGTTGGAATCGTCCAGCATACGGGTATGCCTTCTCTGATGTGATACCTCTCTTTTCAATGAATTTCAGTAAAAATACGTTGATGACTTGTATAATTATTCATTTACAAATATACCACGCTTGCGCTTCCAACTGCTTTTCATGTCAGTTTCATCACGACAGTGATTAGCCAACCCATCAATTATAAACTAGGCCGACAGTATGGTCAATCATAAGAAAACATTTCATCCTTGCTTATTTGACATAATATGAAGCCAAAAGAGTGTTTTTTTTGTTTTGTTTTAGAAATATATAATAATTATTTTTGAAACCAAAAGAGTGTGTTATTTATTTATAAATGTACGCTTTTTTTACTCTCAAATGTATCAAATAAAGCACGAGAATAAAAATATCTCGTTATTTCTTTTCTTCGTATTTACAGTAAACCAAACAACTAAAAAATCATTTTATTTCTCATTTTTTTCTTCCATTTTACCTTATTTTGATCTTTCTTCCCCCCTTCTCTAAAAAACCAAATGGAGTTTTAGGGTTTATTTTCCATTAATGTTCATATCCTTCTCGCAAGCTTAATTACTAATACATTTTGTTTTGTCATTTACAATACAACTTGTTTTAATATACACAAGTTAGCTCAGTTATTTTCACCATTTGATAGACAAGTCCAAAAATCTATTAGCAAACCTATTACACCGTCTATTTTCCTATGTCACCCAGAACAATTTTTGTGCCTTTTCTACAACATATATCTCACACTTAACATGTCATTGTCTCGCTCTAAAACATAAGATTAAGAAAGTGTACATAAGACTTATCCAGAGCAATCATCCCCGTTATACTTCTTAAGCTAGTGAAGCAGTCTTGCCACCACCTCTGTGCCATCCTACACCAACACCCATCAACAACACACGATTTCCGCTTGCCATTGTATCACCCCATTTTGGTTTCCTTAGCTTGGGTTTAATGGGTTGTTGCTTATATTCCCTCCCTCTAGATGTTGGTGCATTAGTTTGCACGTCGTAGACACTTGATCACAATGAAAGTTGTTGTGGTGCTGTGATATTGGCTTGGAGCTCTTAAGTTGTAAATCTCTTCATAGTTATTATGCCAACCCCAAGAAAAATCTTACTCTTTACCAATTTTTCTTAGATATATGTTTGTTTGTTAACTTGTGATTTTGCCATTGACTAAACGTGTCAATGATTCAAATCACCTATTTTATAACTTGTTTGGGCGACACCAATTAAACATGAATGTCATGACAAGGTTGACCACCCTGCATAATGCGTAAAACAAAATGTGGATAAATAAACTCATTGAATCCTCTCCTTCATCTAAAACATGTACAACATTGCCATTATCAATAGAAGACCAATTTATTTGCGGTTCTTTGTTTGCATCCGACATATCAATTTTTAATCTACCATTTTTTTATTGGTTTACTTTAAAACAAGGATTATATCCAGAGACAAATTATTTTAAACATGATTTATATTTGCTTACAAAGATAATATAATATTATTCAAAAGCCATGAAAAAAATCCTAAAAAAAACTTGAAAAGAAAATCTCATGAAAAAGTTAGTGTGAGCATAACTTAGTTGATATGATAGTACGATATGCAAGAGTTGCAGGTCCAACCTTATATTTTCCGCTTAATCAATTAATTTTAGTCACTAAACTAGTAAAGAAAACTACCAAGTGCAGCCTTAATCCAAACTAAATTTGCCACTTGATAATTATTCGTTTTCATTTTAAATTTGTTCATTTTTATTGTTGATTATTTCATCTACAGTATGTGATGAAAATTATTTATTTAAATTTAAATTGATTGAATAATGAAAAGTAGAGTTGTTGCTAGTCTCGAAAATCAAAAGATAATCCACTTCTATTAGTTGTGCCTATATATCTACCACTCTTTATTATATTTGTATTTGTATTGTATTGAAGCAGTTAGAAAGAAAAATTGAATTAGGGTTTCATCTTCTTCACCGCACCTCACTGTAGTAGTATCTGCGCAAATCCAATCTCCTTCTCTCCTCTCATCTTTCCCGCCATTTCCTTAACACCCTCTTCACTTCATTTCTCATCTTTCCAATACCAGCCGTTAGATCCGTCATTTTCACATATTTTTTTCAATTTCCAAAATAACTTTCTGACCGTTACTCTCGCCGGAGTGAACGGTGAAATGTCTACATCAGAAGTTGAGAAGAAGGTCGAGGAAGAGAATCAAGCTCCCAAAGGAGGTGAACTCTTGTTTTGTGGTGCCACGTGCTGGGATATCGTTGGTCGTCGCAAAGGTCCTGCCGAGGGTAATTTGGTCTCTCCTTCCCGCCTCCGTCCTCTCGTCGGCATCAGCATTCGATACGTTGCATCGGGCTGCGGTAATAAGAATCAGTATAGTATTGTGATTAAAAAATAAAAATTTAGTATATATTTTTTTAGTATGTTATGCTGTGATCTGTGATTGTAATGTATGTAAATGCTGTTGTGTTGATTTTTTCCGTGGTTGCGATGAATGCAGCTTCGTGTCATTGCGTGGCATTGGACGTTGAAGGGCGTTGCTATACATGGGGGCGTAATGAGGTATATGACTGTGAGGTTTTATATATATATATATATATATATATATATATATATATATATATTTTTTTTAAATTATTTATTTATGATGTGTTTTTCTGATTCATGAAATTGTTGTGCAGAAAGGGCAACTGGGTCATGGAGATACCATTCAGCGTGATAGGCCAACTGTGGTTTCTGAACTTTCAAAGTGAGTTTGGATTTTCTGTTTTCTTACACGCAAGAATTTATGCTCATCAAATATTTATGTTTTCTACGATCCTTGCATACATGTTTATGTTTGTGTTTTCAATTTTATGGTTAACTTTGCTTCTTGTGCCTTTTGTTATTATTTCTTGTCACGCTAAATTGTTGTTGAATGCTGAATTATAGATACAAAATTGTTCAAGCTGGAGCTGGGAAGAGCCATACTGTAGTTGTTACAGAGGATGGAAATTCCCTAGCATTTGGATGGAACAAACATGGACAGCTAGGTTCCGGTTCTGCAAAAACTGGTATGTTTTACAGATTATTCTGTAAAATTAGGCTATGTTTCATTTTAATGGTAACTGTTGTTTGCTTAAGTTGATCCATGCATGCATATCTTAGGCTTGGTTTAGATGGTTACATGGTTGATGGTGGAGTGAATGGTAAATAGTGCAATGCAATGGAGTGAAATTACTACACTGCCATTTATATTGTTATTGTTTCTATTATTATTCAATATAACTTAAGTGTGAATAATTGATTTACATCTTTGCTTTGTTTTGTGCAGAAATTGAATCATCCCCTATTCGCTGTCTTGTGTCGGAAGTTACATATGCTACATGTGGTGGCGACTTTTCTGTGTGGCTATCTTCAGTCGAAGGATCTTCTATACTGTATGGTTTCTGAAAATTGTATTAAGGTTTCTTGATTCTCTATCCGTGATCATGGATATCTGTTCTTGTTTAAATGCAGTAGTTGTTAAGTTTCATTTTTTTTTTTTTAAATTATGATTGCTAGGACTGCTGGGCTTCCACAGTATGGGCAGCTTGGGCATGGAACAGATAACGAGGTATGATTGAGGAAGATGTTTGACTTTGATAGTATTTGTTGTCCCAAGGTGTGAGTGTCTTAACTTGCCGATTGATCAGATGCTAATTGGGGCTGGGACCATTGAATTACCATTGAGCTCATACTAGCTTTCAGGGTTTATCATTGATATACTTAGATACCCATGTTTGAATTTGAATAATGTTATCCATTGTTGAGGCAGGCTCATTTTTTTTTTTAATCATAGTTTGTAGCACATATTTCTATCCGTTGTTGTCAATGCATCAGTTTAGTCACACATGCTATTAAAATATACAGATATAGTTTTAGATATATATTATTGGACAAGGAGGACTGAGAGTCTGAAACGAATCAAAAATTACAAAACAATCAATTAGGTTCTGTCTGATTAATGTCACACTTGTATAGTTACCATCCTTTTCTCTTGCGTTTTTGGATCATTTGAGTGAAGTTCTTGCACCATAAAAAATATATGTTCATGCCTCATGAAATATGAGCATCAGACGAATATCAAGCGATCATGGGTCATTTTTTCCTTGTAGAATGAGTTTATTTCAGTATGATAATATGCTTAAATATAAAGGTGTTAATGTTCAAAGTTGACCTGGGCATTTTATTTTTTCTTTCTAATTTCTGTTCTGTTCACTTTACTTAGATGTGCTTCATAATATGATTGACTTTTCTTCCCATGATAATACATGTTTGTATGTGTGGTGCTGCAAGAAATATTTACATAACGTTGTATGTGCTTGTGCAGTATAATTCCAAAGACAGTTCTGTGAAATTAGTTTATGAAGCACAGCCACGTCCTCGAGCAATAGCTTCCCTTGCTGGGGAAACCATTGTCAAGGTGGCATGTGGAACAAATCATACAGGTGATTTTTATTTTCAGACATTGATTATCAGACCTTGTATATTACTATTCCTTATTATTTTTGTTTTCTATATGCAGTGGCGGTGGATAAGAATGGCTTTGTCTACACGTGAGTGATCCTTTAGTGTCTTAGCTCAATATCTTACTTCATTTTTGTATAAAGTAAGTTGTAATCTTGTGTTATTCATGTGTACAGGTGGGGTTATGGTGGTTATGGAAGGTTGGTTGGTAGTTTTCAGATTGGGTTGTCCATGTTTTGTGAACCTCAAATTTGGATTCTCAAATTCGGTCCCTATTCCTTTTGAGTGTAACTTTCCAACTACCTTTTTTTTTTATAAAATAAAATTCTGTAGGCTAGGACATCGGGAGCAGAAGGATGAATTCGCTCCACGCCGTGTTGATATTTTCACGAATAGAAACGTGTTGCCTCCTGATGCAATTATTTCAGCAGGTTCTGTGAATTCTGCTTGTACTGCAGGTATGCACTTGTGCATCTCTAACACACATTCTCTGGTCCTACTTTTCAAAAAATGTTCACTAATATGACGTGCCTCTTTCATGGCTGATGGCTGTATTCTATGTTAATTGTTTCCTTTCTGATAATGCATCTGTTATAAACACATGATATTGATATCATGATCCTATTTCATGGCTGTATTCTATGTTAATTGTTTCCTTTCTGATAATGCATCTGTTATTAACAAATGATACTGATATCATGAGGGTTGGCTACCAATGTTTCAAGCCCATAACTATTGAGGAATTATGCTCTTTTTAAAAAGAAAAATTGGGAAGGGAGAAATTTTTATTAATTTAAGTGGCACTAATGACCATTTTACAACCGACCACGAGGGAATTCAAACTCAGCACCTAGAGTTTCTAAGGCTAAGCTCTTCCCATTGAGCTAGCACCTTAAGTGTAGGAATTTGATGCTCTTATCTACATCAACAATGAATGCTTTTTAAGTACAGTGACATGATATGCAACTTTTGCTCCTTTTACATATAAATTTTTACCGACCATTTTTTTATATCCTTCAAGCTACGATATAATTTGTCATTTCAACTATCCCTATTCAGCACGCTATAATTTGGTTTATTTTTCATTTCAGCTGGAGGGCAGCTGTATATGTGGGGCAAAATAAAGAACACCGGTGATGACTGGATGTACCCTAAGCCTCTAATGGATTTAAGGTTATGCTTTATTCCATGGTTTGAATAATAATTCATGCTATATATAAAATACGTCAGGATTAGTTTTCTCCTTCATTTACTTCTTCATCCTGATTAAAGTATTATATATTTATTTTGGTAAACAGCGGTTGGAATATACGATGCATGGATTCAGGGGGTATGCACCATTTTGTTGGGGCTGATTCCTCGTGCATAAGTTGGGGTCATGCTCAGAATGGAGAGCTGGGATACGGGCCTAATGGACAGAAGTATGTGTATACAACCCTTTTTAGCAACACTATGATTTTATAATTTTCTAATCCTGTTTGCACTTGCCCTTTAGGTCTTCAGCTGTTCCCAAGAAGGTGGATATACTTGAGGGTATGCATGTAATGAGGTCAGTGACATATTCAGAAATTGCTTAGTAGTGGAGGATAAATTTTTAAACTGACTATCTAATTCCAAAAGTTCAACAGAAGAAAACTTTCAAGGATAACATTGTGCAAGACAAAATAACCTCAACTTATCAAATGTAGAAATTGAATCTATTGGGTTAATGCATACTACACCATTACAATTCAACTACTGAATTAATAAAACTTACAAATGATGTAAATTATATACACTCAAATATATTAGATAACCAATTTTATTAAGTGTATATAATATTTTTTTATATAACAATGGACTGGCATGATTTTGAAAATTTAGTGGGGCCAAATGGCCCATACATGCACACAGATTTGTCACACTTAATACCTCCATTTTTGAATGTTCACATTCTATTTTCCACTTAGTATCTTCAGTTTATAACTGGAACAAAAGTTGTTATTATCATCTCTGAATTAAGTGAAATAGTTACCATTTTTTCCCCAAGACTTTCTCAGTAAGCTGCCAAAAATAAACAACTACTTATCCAAAAGAAGCTATTTCAAAGCGTATGCAATACCTCTTGTTGAAAAAGAATCTTATCTACATGACCGACATAAATGAGAATTGATCTAAATATTTTGTTATTCTCAAACAGTGTTGCTTGTGGTTTGGGTCATTCCATGGTTGTGGTTGATAGAGCAAATATTGCTGATAGACTTGATCAGGTAACTCTTAAATCTTGCCTATCATCTCAGAATCACAAGCTCACAATCATTGCACTGAATTCACAAAGGGTTAAAACATTGTCTGATATTATGTTTTAGGTTACTGCTTGTTTCATCTGATTTAGTATGTTTTAGGCTATATTTGAGCTGCTTGTTCTGAATCTTTTTTCACAATGATGGTGCTATGAGCTAGTTGTGTTGATTATAATGAAATGAGTAGATTCTTTGTACTAATTTTTTTGATCTTTCTTCCTTCTCTCGTCAGTTTGTTCATATATCTGTTCGACACTTTGCACTGTCTTTAGAGAAGCTGTGTTTTACATTAATCATTCACTAGTTTGTACATTGATTAAAGTAAGTGTAGCGGAGATGTGGATGTTGCACTGGATGAGTGGTAAGACTAGACAGGATAGGATTAGGAATGACACCATTAGAGAGAGAGTGGGGGTAGCACCTATAGTAGAAAAGTTGGTAGAAAATAGGCTTAGATGGTTTGGACATGTAGAGAGAAGACCCTTAGATGCCTTTGTTAGAAGAGTAGATCAAATGGAGGAGAGTCAGGTTAAAAGAGGTAGAGGAAGACCTAAGAAAACCATTAGAGAAACCATTAGAAAGGATTTAGAGGTCAACGAGTTGGATCCAAATATGGTTTTTGATAGAACACTATGGCGTCATTTGATCCATGTAGCCGACCCAACTTAGTGGGATAAGGCTTGGTTGTTGTTGTTGTTGTTGTTTGTACATTGATTGTCTTGTTTTGTACGAAACTGACTGTCATTGGTCTCATGTCATCTACTATGCATGTCCCACATTGTAATAGCATGTAGCGTTGATTAGCTACTCCTATTGGATAAGAAATAATAGGGATTGCTATTGGGATGCAATGCTTCTACAAGCATTGTCTATCTCTTGAATAAATTTGGGTTTCATTGCTTGCTTTATTAAAAAGTTTGAAAAAAATGTTGTGCAAACAAATAATTATTGTTGAAATGTAATAATGAAAAGTTATTAGTGGGACTCATTTAATAATTTTCTAGAGTGACTGGGTTGGAGTGAATGAGTGCTTATTAGGCATTAACATTTAAAATGTAGAGTAAGTGATGTGACTCGTGGGGTCCAGTTAAGCTATCTCTTAGTAAGAGTACCATTGGAGAAGTTCTAAATGTATCTTTTGCATTATGTTTTATGATATGAAATGTGCAACTCCTAACTTATATATATCTTTTTTTTCTTTCTGCAGCTTGATACACATGATGGCAAAGCTGTTGGTGAAGGTATGCAACTTGTCATAGTTCAAATTATGTACAGTTTATTTAAAACTTCTCCAGTTAATAATAGTTGTCTCAAATGCATCAGGTTATTTAAAACTTCTCCAGTTAATAATAGTTGTCTCAAATGCATCAGGTTTTATTGTCCAATTGTAGATGAATTTTTCCGATCTTTTTGTTGGATGTTCAGAATTTTTTTAAGAGTATGTTTCAATGGAGGTTTTTAGAGGGGATGACTTATTTTTCTTTTACAAGTTAAGGTAGCTATAAAATGTTTCTAAAAATTAATTGAGATTCAACTATCATATAATCATCTATCGTGTTATTCTCCTGATTTTTTAAAATCTCGGATGTATATTAAAATATAGATTTAACCCTCCAAGACTCCCTTTCAAAACCCTCAAAAAACACAAATTAACAGTCTGGTCTGTGTCCAAACTGGTACTGATTTCGTTGTGTTCTTGCTGCAGGTAATGAGACCGTGAATAAAACTCAAGTGCCTAAAAAGGCGGCACCAAAAAAAGGTGCAACTGCAAAGAAAGCTGACAGCTCAAAGAAGAGGAAAAAAGCAAAAGATGCATCTAACTCAGAAGAAGAGCAAGAAGAGGCTGAAGAAAGTGACAATAGCGAGGATGAAGTTAATGGTGAGGCTGAGGTTAAAACATCACGTGGTGGAAAAAGTTCTGGCAAGGGCCGGGGTAAGGCATCCAAAGTGTCGGAGTCTGAGGGTAAAGGCTCTGGCCGAGGACGTGGTCGCGCTCCTGCAAATAACAGCAGTTCTAAATCTTCTCCAGTGAAGTCAACTGGTAAGAGAGGAAGACCCAGAAAGTCATGACTTAGTTTTTAGTTGGAAATTTTCGTAGCAACTCAAAATGCGGTCCAGCTAACTATTAATTGCAATTTTTTTCTTCAAAAAAGACATTTAAATTGTAACCCTTTTTTGGAATGTAGAGGCTTAAGTTTTTTGTGAAGGGAGGTATACGGTATACCTTCTTCAGTTTTCCATCAGCCTAATAGAACCTTAATCAGCGGCTGGTGACCTGGTGAGATGTTATTGATGAAACTTGAGGCCCATTCTGTTGTTTTAATTTTTTTAATCTGTGATGTATAATATTCTTATTTTTCGTTAATCTCAACTTAATTTTCAATTATTTCTTCAATTATTTATTTCCTTACTTAAATTAATGTGATTGCTTAATTAGTTTTTTTATTTGGCTGGCGTGGAAATTGTTCCGTCTCTGGGCTGCTTCCCAAATGAGTCTATTCGGTTACAAATGTGAAAATGGGTTAAATATGTTTTTGGTCCCTATAAATATACCAACTTTTCGTTTTAGTCCCTCTAAATTTTCCTTCAACTTTTAGTCCCTATAAAATTTTCAATCACTACTTTTGGTCCCTATTTTTAATTTAATTTTTGTATTTTTTTAATGAAATTGTGCAGCAATGTGTAAAATATTCTAAAAAAAAATTCCCAAAAAAAAATTAGAATTTTTCAACAAAAACACAAATTAAATATGAATTTTTAACATTAAAAAATACAAAAATTCATATTAAATTCATGTTTTGTTAAAAAATTCTAATTTTTTTAGGAGAGATTCTTATAATATTATGAATTTTTCTGCAAAATTTTATTTAAGATATGATTCAAAAATATGAATTTTACATATGATTTTACTTTAAAGAAGGGACCAAAAGTGAAGATTGAAAACTTTTTAAGGACTAAAAGTTGAAGAAATTTTTTAGAGGGACTAAAACGAAAAGTTGACATATTTATAGGGACCAAAAACATATTTAACCCTGTGAAAATGGTGTGGTGTCTATATATATATATAGGGGAATGCTACAACACACCCACTCACTTTTGTGAAGGTGTGTTTTAGCATGATGCACCTTTATGAAATGGACAAAAAAACCACTTTTTCTTTTTAAAAGTTGTTTTAAGTAGTGGGCAGTTTTGTAATTTGATATTAATTAATTAATTTATTTCTTTAAATCAAAATTATAATGAAGAAGAAGTTTCCTATGATTTATACATATCATACTATCATTTTAGTATGAAATCGACAAAAAAAATTGATGCCATGAAGAAAAAGCTTGATATGCATTTTCGTGTTCTAAGTTTTTCATGATTTTTAGCATAGAATCTTATATCTTTCATTGTACCCGCAAGTAACAAAAAATATGCAGCACCGATTTTGTTCATATCAAAAGCTTCCGATTGTTTAAGATTTGTTTCATAATCTATATATAACAAATCACTCTCGCAAATTTAGAGAGAGCTGGTGATCAAGGGGATGCAAGAATAATGGAGAGTAGAGAACAAGAAGGAAACGGGAAGAGATTGAAGAACAGTGGCCAAGAGACTAAGGAAAAGAATTTGGTGGACCCACGAATAGGGAATTTAGAAATAAAAAATAAACATTTAATGTCAATTACAATTGTGTCCCTTAATTTTGTCTTTTTCTAAAATAAACTAAAGGATCTATTTGTCTAAATGAAAAAGGTGTAACATGCTAAAACACACCTTCACAAAAATGAGTGGGTGTGTTGTAGCATTCCCCTATATGTATATATTTGTGTGTGTGTTTATTTGACACCAAATAAAATCGAACAAACTAAACCTATCACACAACCTACTTACCATTCTCGACAATCTTGCACAATTCATATGAAAACCAAATCATTCGAGTAAACTACCAACTTAGTCTTTGATTTTGTAGAACACTTTTTCAAAAAGATGCACAACTCTATTAATTAAACTATCAAGTTAGTCCTTACATTTTAACAAGTTACTGTCAATTCAGTCTCTCACGAAGATTTGACAGAGTTAGAGACCTTTTTGAAATATTCAGAAAATTAGGAACCTATATAAACACATCCTGCAAAAACAGAGACTTATTAGATTGTTTACTCTCAATTATTTTCACCTTGTGTGCACCATCTTGAATGTAGAGAAAATCCTTTCAGCATGCAAAAGTCCTACTCAAACACCCCCAGCCAAAATACGTCAACAATAATCCCTATCGATCTGTTTGCAACCACCAAAATTGTATACCCAATAAAGCAAAATTAAACTCATGTGATACAAACGACGAACACCTTACCACCTAACGAATAATAACTTACTCTACAAAAAAAACGTTGTTGAGTACTTCTAAATATATCAAATTAAATCATGTTTTGTCTGATCACATTTTAAATCTCTAAATTTAAAAATGTCATGGGATTAGCAATTATGTCCCTCTTTCTTTTTGCAAATAATTTTTTTTTGTAAGAATAAAATCAAGAAAGAAAATATGAACCGTCTAAAGAAGAGATAAACTTGCCACTTGAGTTACAAAGAGTTCAAGTAGGAATGTAGGATAAATTATTACTTGGTCAAACTTTGCAATTCAAGTGGTATAAACCTTCTTTTTAGTTGATTTGTATTTTCTCTCTTAGCTTGATTTAATTATTACGATTTTTTGATGTGAACCCGTATCCTTATTATTATTTTTTTTTTTTACTAAAAAAAAGTGCTCTTTTTTAAATTCCCTATTATTAGATACCAAATGTTTTACCATTTTTTAAAATTCTTAAATTCTACTATTTTTTTTAAAAAACTTTTAAATTCTTTTTTGAGAAAATCTTTTTAATCAACTCAATCACTTTTTTTTTTTTTTCTCTCTCACGGAAATGACGCATATATGGTTTGAGAGAAACAAAAAACAAAAGCTTAAACCCAAGTTCGTTTGTTGAAAGCAGAAGCTGGTGGCGTGAAGATGTTGAAGTTCCTATCAAAAGTGAAAATCGAGTTCAATGCATTGGATCCACGAACCGCATCGTGTATGGAGTTTCTCGCACAATGCAACTCACGAAAAGCCAAAGAATCAAACCCTGCCTGTGAAGTTGAGGTCAAGCGTAAAAACGTGGAGCACCCCCCGCAGATCACCGTCACGTTCGTCAACGGTGTGGAAGAAGCTTTCGATGCTACATCCACACCGGTTCACCGTATTACCAAGATGATTCTGGAAAAGGGTCAGTTACTCGAAACTGAACAGATGTTCCGTGAAGCTGGAGAACAATGGCCTGTTATCATACCTGATGAAGAACTTTCTCAGCATGCACCCGGCACTAAAGTGAGTTTTTTTCTCCTTCTTTATCTTATGTTATATTGATAATTTGAAAAAAAAAAAAAATGAAATAATTGAAAGTAACAACTTGTGTGTGTATGGTTTTGGTGTCGGATACTGACACATGTCGAACACTAGACACGTCTTCAATGTGAAGTGTTGGTGCTGCATAGATTAGGAAATGTGTGGGTATTGTTTTGGTGTCTGACATGTGTCGGCCACTAGACAAGCCTGCAATGTGAAGTGTTGGTGCTTCATAGATTAGGAGTTCTTTGTGGTCTGGATTATATTCTATTTGAAAGAGGAAAATTACTGGTTGGGGATGTTTGTGAGGACTGATTTGTTTGTGGTTGAGCGGATGGATTTTTCGTGGCAGGATATGATATGATATGAGGTGGTTCAAGAGATTGGGGAAAATTTGTGTTGGTTGGTAGGGAGGGAACTAGAATGTTTCCCTTACTAGTGTTGGAAGAAAGTGCTTAGAAAGGGAAATTTTCTCTCATGAAAGTTGACATGTCTTGAGAGAAAAATCTCTCTGGTTTTCAAATCAAACAACTAGTAACCTTTTGAGCCATTTAATATTTTCTACCCCTTGGTTTGAACTTTGTTCTGTGAGAGGTGATGGTAGATGCATAACATAGTGAGCCAAAACCCATGAGGGAGGCGATGTCTGGTTTTGTATTAAATAGTATGTAATATCTGGTGTCCTTGTCAGTTCTTCATAGGTCACAAACTTTTGATACAATGAGGTATAGTACAACTATGTTTATGCAAAGTAGAATAGCACCAATTTGAGGGATGGCCTATTCTAAGGGGCCAAATTTCATGGGGAGTGAACCACTTATGGGTGTGGATACAATGAGGATTTTTGGTAAAGGAATATGAATTTGAACGTTAGGAGTTATCACTGTATAATCCAGTATTTCCTTTGGCACTACCAATCATTTTCATGGATGGTATCTCCTAAAACATACAAATTATTAGTAAAGGTGAGTTGACAAGAAAGGGATTTGGTTAGCTTTGTAACATAAAGTACCGCTTTATGTGGCAGTAGCTACTTGACCATTTGGCGAAGAGACGGCAATTGGTTTTACCATTTTATAAGAAGATAAAATTGAGGGATAAAGTGATATGATCTGTGGCGCAGAATCAAAGATCCAGCAAGGTGAGGAATTGTCTGAGAGGTAAAGGTGTGTTAAATGAACTGACCAAATTGGGAGAAGAATGAGAAGTAGTAGTTGGTGCGTTATTTGGCAGTAAAGCAAGGAGGCTCTTAAACTGTTCAATTTAAACTTGAAAGTGTTGAACTTTGCTGGATGTTAGCATCACGAAAACAATTATATGCGATGCTGTGGACAGCTTTCTTATATCCATGTTTTAGAAAACAAGTATTTGTGGTATGATTTGGTTTGGAGGCACATGACTTGTTTGATTTCTCCTTGTTTTGGTTGCTGTTAGGTGCAGTTTGGACGGCAAGAACAGATGTTAGGAGTTACGTTGGGAGGTGTACAACCATGGAATACGTTGGGGATTGATGGCAGGGCTCCTTTAACAAGATCTGGGATTGGACTATGGACACAAGCAAAATTCTCATTCAGCCGTTGCAGGAACCACAGCACACATCATTACTTGGAATTTTTGAATGGTGTTGAACACATTGCAAAATCTAGAGGCTGATGAAGGGTAAGAAGGGACAGTTTGAAAGTTTCTTAGTTCATCCCAAAGGATTCTCATCTTATAAGTGTAATTGGTTGAAACGAATATATCTGCTTGCTTAACTAACCATATCACTTGGAGCTCTATAAAATTCACTATAGAGTCGCTTTGGGACCTGAGAAACCGCTGCAGTTTCAAACAGGCACTACCTAGTGAAAAATGCTCTTTAAAGGTCTGCCAGGCCAAATAACGCTTATAGTTATTTATGGTGAGATTGAGTGGCTTATCCAAGAAATCAGAATGGCATTGCATCTTTTTCATATCTGTTAGGTAGGATCTTGCTCAACAGGTGCAACAATAGTACCATTTGTGAACTCAAACTGGTTCTTCATGGTGAGACCAAAACTATAGTTGGCCTTTTGTTTGGATGAATGTCATAGGGGATTGATGAGTCTTGAGAAAGAGAGCTTGTGAACCGGGGGGGGGGGGGGGGGGGGGGGGGGGGGGTATTTCAGTTTTTATGACTCGGGAATTAACGGAGAAAAAAGAAATTTACGTTACTAGCCAACAGAAAATAACAAACACTTACTGTCGAAATTAATCATCTAACAATTGAAGATGGAATGAGTGAACAATTTATGACCATAAGTAATTTCGAGGAGCTTGTATAACAAAGCTGAAAACAGTTTATAGACATATCCAAAGCTGTTGCAAACACATGCACAAATTCTTGTCATAAGATAGGTCTAAATAAGCTCTTCCAAATGTCGAATTAAACTTATTCCATTCGCTACTTAGTAACCATCATATCTGCATTCCTTGCTGTAGCAAAATCTTAGTATGGTTGTTGTGGCTCAACAATTGTTTGCATTTTTCTGAAACAATAAAAATGCCAAATGAATTATTTTCATTATTTCATAAATGCATCATCCATAACGCTAGCATTTCACTTTTAGAGTCTCATTTTCATTTTCTAAAATATATGTTCAATTTAACTTGCTAATAAGAAGATGTGAGTCACATCTTCTTATTAGCAAGTTAAAATGAACTTATATTTTTAGAAAATGAAAATAGAAAATGTTTTTACAAAGCAAACAAACCCTAGGATTGTCTGTTATTTTACTTTTCCGTTTTCTCGTTCAGTGATATGGTTTTGTGTTCAGATGGCTATTTTTAACTTTCTTCAATGGCATGCTTTCTGTTTATGAATAAGGCCTTTAATTAAAACAGTTTTAATTAATTTCTATTTTATGTGTCCCTTCTTCCAGCCGAGAAAAGCAGAGGAGAAGAAGCAATAGGTAAAAAAATGTTGAGCGTATTAACTGCTGGGAATTGTCCTGTTTCTTTTTGGCCGGCGACATCTGATCACTTTATGTTGTCTGTCTTGCTGTATTCTGGGACTAAATTCTTAAGTCCATACTGCATATGATTTGCATAATAATTGATATCTTTGAATTGCAGAATTTTGAAATTGTAGACTTGTCATATTTAAATTTATCTGGTCAAGTTGATGCTCATAAAGTTCTGTGAATGTTGTAGCTTTTTTAATGTCATAATTTCTTGCTCAAAGTTGTCAAATGATATCATATTATTAGTTCAAAAGCACAATTCACGAGTGACCAATTTATAATCGTAGCATAAGCACAAGTAAAACTGGAAGTCCATAACTGCTGGGTTGGAGAAAATTGCGAAATCATCCCTCATGATATAACTATTTTTCTATTTTGAAAAGGTGATCTGCAAATTTATCGTGTATTCTATTATTTTTTTGGCACCGGGAGAATCGATTTTTTTTTTTTGACGTTCGAATCAAATTAAGACCTTGAGGAAGAGCAAACTTCAAAGACTCACGTCAAGACCCAAGTCAACATCATCAGACCAACTTAAGTGGGGGATAATACTTTGGTGACATAATGTCACCGTAACATTAAATCTGGGCCACACAAAGGGTTGTGTTGTGTGACCCAGATGTGTTGTATGGGTGACATTATGTCACCAAAGTGCCACCCCTTAAGTGGGTGATGTAACTTGATCATGATGTCCATTGTAGAGTTTAATACTTGCGAGAGAGATCAAGTGATCACAACAAACAAGTGTTCAATATTTTTCTCGTATGAAATTGTCAGATTTTTGGCTCCTTTGTCGAAATGGTACAAGAGGATGAGAATTGAATAATTTATTGTCACGTCATCAAAATCTCATGTTGGTTAAAGTTTTTAAAATGGAAACCAAAATTGTGCAATTAAAAAAAATTAAAGTTGTTATGTGAGTATAGCTCAATTGGTAGGACAGTGCATTATTATATGTAGGGGTTGGGGTTCGAACCCTGGACACCCCACTTATTCACCTTATAAGGTGAATTCTAGCCACTAGGTTACCTGACAAAAAAAAAAATCAAGTTGTTATTTTGTTAAAATAGAGGGATTAAAATTGTATTCAAGTTTTAAAAAAACAAAGATCAAAGTTTTTATTTTTTATATTTAAAATTGTAGTACTATTACAATAATTTCAAAGTCTATTCAACTTTTTTTTGCCTCGGAAAAACAGTGTAGTTAATTTGAGAAAACGTTTCTTGTATTTATTAAAAGTTGTTTGAATTTAATATCCAGGCAGAGTCAGTCAGTGAGCTAGAGGCAGAGTCACTATGGAATTTCAATGTCTTGAAAATGTGGAAATAACAACAAGACAAGTGAATTCACAAAACTCACGTGATAACAATCCAAAACCGACAACAATTAATGTTTCACTTCTCGTGATCTTTGTCACTTGAAACTCAATCTTTGTGTTCTTCTTCTTCTCTTCCTCATAAGAAAAAAAATATGGGTTCTGTTTCTTTGAAAATTGGTGATGGAACAGCAAGATTCAAAAAATCAACACTTTGTTCTTCAGCTGTTAACATTCTCATGATCTTATCCGTTATCACAACCAATCTTTTTGCTCTTTATGCTTTCACTTCTTCTCCAAAAAACAGCCAAACCGAACAACTTCACCAAGTACACAAAAACTTCTCTCTCATCTCAGAACAAGTTTCACTTATACTCAGAGAAATTGATCAATCTCAAAAGAAACTAGCCCAGATAGAAAAACAGCTTCTTGGCTATGAAAGTTTTGATCTTTCAAGACCCAACATTGCAAAAGAGCTTAAACTCTTTCTTAACCCTCATAAACTTCCTTTGGGTAAAGATTCCAAAACTGGAATCACTGAAATGGTTTCATCTGTGGGTCATTCTTGTGAGAAATCTTCTGATTTGTTGTCTCAGTATATGAATTACAAAGTGTTTGGAAATTGTCAGGATGATTGGAGTTATGCTCAGAAATTGATTTTGAAAGGGTGTGAGCCTTTACCTAGAAGAAGGTGTTTTGCTAAATCTGTTTCTTCTAAGGTAAATTATCTTCATCCTTTTCCAAATTCACTTTGGAAACCTGTTAGTAACAAGACTGTTAATTGGAGTGGTTTTAGTTGTAAGAATTTTGAGTGTTTGAATGGTAAGAAATTGAATAGAGGTTGCATGCATTGCTTTGATTTGGTGAATGGTTATGAGAATCAAAGGTTTGTTAAGTCTAGAAGTAAGAATGATTTTCTTGCTGATGATGTTTTGGCATTAGGAAATGGTGGAATTAGAATAGGATTTGATATTGGAATTGGTTCTGGATCTTTTGCTGCTGTAATGGCTGAAAGGAATGTTACAATTGTTACTAGTACTCTTAATATTGATGCTCCTTTCAATGAATTTATAGCTGCAAGAGGACTTTTTCCTCTTTTCTTAAGCTTGGATCATAGGTTTCCTTTTTATGATAATGTCTTTGATTTGGTTCGTGCTACAAATACCTTGGATGATGATGTTGGTAAGAAACAAGAGAAGTTGGAGTTTTTAATGTTCGACATCGATCGAATTTTGCGGGCTGGTGGTTTGTTTTGGATTGATAACTTCTATTGTGCTAATGATGAGAAGAAAATTTCATTGACAAGGTTGATTGAAAGGTTTGGATACAGAAAATTGAAATGGGTTGTGGGAGAAAAGGTTGATAGTGGTAAGTCTCAAGTTTTCTTATCTGCTGTTCTTCAGAAGCCTGTTAGGGTGTAAACAAGTGAAAATGTACTGATAATGCTTTTGCTTCTAATAATTCTCTCATTCACACACAATTTGTGTGAATGAATGGCTGTGTTTCAAGTACTAAAAAATGTTTTGTATATCTTCTTATGGTACTAGTGATTTTGTAGTTGATAGTTGTATTAGAAAACTAAAAGTAAATTACAATTTTTTTTTAAGTCAGAGTTAAGTCTTGAGTATAATTTTGGTATTAGAATCCTCTGGGAAATATTGTGCAAGATCTTAGCCATTGAAAAATATAAAGAGGGGATAATTTTGGAAAAAGAAATGAGATGGATTTGGATCCTCTCCTCCTCAATCCTTCACCCCTAAACATTTTGTCCTATTTTAGGCTCTCACACTATTTATTTATTATAAACTAGCAAGTAGCAACATACTGAAATGTAATACGGAGGCCTTCATGACTGCATCTGTTGAGTGTTTGTATCAAAATATTGGCTGCTCTAATTAAGAGGCATGCCCAGTCATGATTTTATATATTCCATGAAATTGCTTATGTCACTCACTATATTACGGTAGTTCTTTAAGTTTGACCATTTTTCTGAAATGGTTTTTTAATTTTTTTCCTTTTCGAATTGGTCATTTCCATTACCCTTTTTGGCACCATTAGTCTTTTTAACATGAGTAATGCTAGCAACACTACGCTCTCTCTAATACTCACTCTCTTATTGGTTTAAATCATTGTTGGTATATACTTTGAAAATTGAACCCCCGCAAAATGGTGGGACATCCATTGATTTCATCCAATAAATAAGTGAGTGCTAGAGAGAGTGTTCAAAGGTGAGTGTTGCTAGCATTCCTCTTTTAACATTTCCACTAAAAAAGAACCACACGCGTTATTTTATATTGAGTTAGCTCACGTAAACATGTCAATTATCCCACTCGTTCCATCTCTCTCTCTCTCTCTCTCTCTCTCTCTCTCTCTCTCTCTCTCTCTCATCAAAGAACCTAATTTTTCACAATAATATCTTTGTTCAAGAGTAATTGTTCGAATGCACCGATCGCGGAACAACGAGTCTTTCATCTCTGATGTGAAGCGTGATAAATGGGAACATAAGCATCGTTGTAGAATAAAAGTCGAGGTTCACACAATTAAGAAATGTAACATACGGGATAATGGTAAAAGATGATCATAACTTAAAGCTGGGTAAACAAAACGTAACATAATTTGTTAAAAAAAAGGAAAGAAAGAAGGAATGTAAGTTACTACACTAGCTTTAAGTTATGTAACAAAAATAAAAGGACCGATAAGTAGTTTTGCTTTTGCCAGGTTCCTTAAATTATCACCAAAGGTGGAGATTTCTCTTACTTGGGTTCAAACCTAGAAGACGAAATGGATGACTTTGCCAAGGCCAATCAATTTGTTGCTTCTGGGTGTATTTATTTATATTTTATAGGAGAATGTGGCTCCCTTCTGAATTTTTAGTGTGTTGCGTTCTATAGGCTATATGCAAATATCTTCATACGCATGTTATATCATGAAACCAAACAATTGATTTGAAGTGGTTAGCGAGCTTAATTAAAAAACGATTTGTTTAGGAAGATCTGACTCAATTTCCGGTTATGCAATAATTCTTAATCAGATTTTATTTGGATTCATGATGAGTTTGAGAAGATCCAATGAGTTAACATAATTTTATAAAAACTATATAGTTTCAACAAAATCACAATATATGGTAACTTTGTCAAAGTACAATGTAGTTCCAAACATTAACATACTGTACATGGATAATCCGTACTGAAGAATCCATGGTCCGATTGCCGGTTGGTAGAGAGTAGAGACCCAACAAAATCAAAGGTGAATGAATCGCAGCTTTCTGCTCTGATTTTGTAAGTTGGCGTATGTAGGGGTGGCAAAAAAATCCGTGCCCGCGGGTATCCGCGGATAAAATCCGTCATGGGCATGGGGCGGGTAGCTAAATGGGTACCCGCGGGTATAACAAACGGGTATTTAATTACCCGTTACTTTATGGACACGGACACGGATTTGATGATACCCGTACCCGCGGGTATCCGTACCCGTTAATAAATTAAGTAAACTACTAAAATATCCATGTGTATATATAAAATAGCTTGGAATGCATATGAATTTTTGGATGTTTATTTTGATTTTAGTCTTTTCTATCTTTTATTTGGAGGTTTTTATGCTTTATGGATGTTGGATGTTTTTATCCTTTTATTTTACTTCAAGAATTTGTATGGATTATATAAGAATCATATGCATTATGGTATGATGAATTTGCTTGGGATTATGTAATACTCATGATTTTTGTTAGATTATGATATGAATTATGAAATTTGAATGGAATATGTTAGGTATGGATCGTTAAAAGTTGAAGTTTGTCTATTAAAAAAAAAGTTGAAGTTTGTAGGAAATTTTAAAAGTATTTTTCTTTGTACAAAAAAAAAAAAATCAAATATCCATGGGTACCCGCAAATATCCGTGGGTATCTAAATACCCGTGGATTACCCGTATAAAGATACCCGCACGGGTACGGGGACGGGCACGGGTTCCATAATTATCCAACGGGGCGGGGACGGATATCATACTACCCGTACCCATGGATACCCATTGACATCCCTAGGCGTATGGTCCTTTTCAAAACTTGGAACTTAGCATCTTTAATTGAACGAAAATAAAAATTTGATTAACTTAAAGCAACTATAAAATTTAATAAACCATCTAAGTATTCTTTTAATTAAGTCGTTAGTTAATTAAATTAATTTTATAAAATAATAGCATTAGACCATTGAATAAATCAACTATTCAAAATTAAAAGAATTATGCTCTTTACCCAAATGGTTTTGCTCACTCCCAAAGTAAAAGTCCAAAATGCCCATACGCAACTTAACTTGCACTAGTGTATTCTGAGTTTATGTTAAGTCACGCCACATGACTTAACATGCGCTAGTGTATTATGAACAGAAATACACTAGCGCAAGTTAAGTTGCGCTGCGCAACTTAACTTGCGCTAGTGTATTCTGAGCTCTTGTTAAGTCACGCTACGTGACTTAACATGCGTTGGTGTATTATGAACGTGACTTAAGTCACGCACCACTTAGCACTAGCGCAAGTTAACTCGCGCTAGTTGAGTGAGTTAACTTGCGCTAGTTATAATAGAAACGTGACTTAAGTCACGTTGCATGACTTAATTCTGATCTAAATTAACTTCTTAACTTTAATCTAAATTATTTTATTAACATTATTCTGAAATTATTTTGTTTACATTAATCTAAATTATTTTCTTAAATTTATTCTAAATTATTTTATTAACATTATTCCGAAATTATTTTGTTTACATTAATCTAAATTATTGATTCGATATTATTCTTTAAATAAATACAAATATTAATAAAAGTAAATACAACATTATAAAATAAAAGCAAATATAAAATAAATGAATAAAATTGATGCATATAACAATATCTTATTTTATTAATAATTCATACATTACAACAATTGTCATAAAATAATTTTGAACTTATTCATTAAATCTAATTATTTTCTCCTTTTTGGGGTAAAAAGTAATCAATCTTCGTGGGGTAAAATAGTGAGCAGCCTTCTTGGGGAAAATACATCATCAACCCTTGGGCTAAATTTAAATCTGGTTTTTTTTACCACAAGAAGTTCTTTTTACCCACGGTAAAAAGTTTCTGCGGTTAAAAAAGCAGATTTAAAATTATCCCAAGGGTCGATTACTTCTCCAAGTCGGCTACTCACTATTTTACCCCGACGAATTTTGATCACTTTTTACCCCAAAGAGAATATTGAAAAAAAAACAAAGAAAGAAGAGAATTAGAGGGAGAGAGTGGGAGGAGATAATGTGAGGAATATAGGAAGTATGTGAGGGTATTTATAGGTAGAAATGAAAACTTAGGTTGTATCTAACATAAATTTGGTCAAAAAAAACGTGTGAAAGTGGTAAAAAACGTGTTTCTTTAATGTTGAAAAGCTGACCAAAGTTGGAAAAACGTTTGTTCTTCACCGGCCAACTAGCGTGAGTTAACTTGCGCTAGTGCTAAGTGGAGCGTGACTTAACTCACGTTCATAATACACTAACGCATGTTAAGTCACGTAGCGTGACTTAACATGAGCTCGGAATACACTAACGTAAGTTAAGTTGTGTAGGAGCATTTTAGACTTTTACTTTGGGAGTGAGCAAAACCATTTGGGTAAAGAGCATAATTCAAATTAAAATTCATAGCTGAATAAGTTTGTGTACCAACATCTAAAGATGTGGACGAGAAGCAACTTTTACTGGGAAATGCTAACGTAGAAACAATTTTTAGAGTCCACATGTGAACTTGGAAACATGCCTATGATTTGAGGATAGTGGTGGCACTACTAATAAAGTAGAAGTGGGTGTGCATGACCCCAACCTACTGTTTGCTGAAACAGATAGAGATGCTCACAAAATAGAATTCACATATTGCTACGAGATATTGATCTAAACTTTTATATGATCATTTGTAGATCTAACTGTCCTTGGACCCGAACAAATATGACGCATTAATTGATACTTAACAGGTTAAATTACCATTTGTAGGCTTTTGTATTTTAGTATTGTTTTATGCTATTAAAATGGAGGTTGTGAGTTTGTTTGCAATTTATTTTATCTTTTTTTAGCAAATTTATATTCTATTGTATTGACGTACTCTGTCAAATTAAATGAATAAATATCATTTAATTTTAGTAATTTTTTTTTTACCAATGAGTTTATTTGACGAGTAGTTGTGAGGGCAATTGAAACAATTTAATTTAGAGGAAATTGCACTCACCTCCCCTAAGTTCTATTAAATTGACACCGACACCCCCTCTAATTTTAAAATAAACACCAACCTCCCTTAAGTTTTCATCAAATAGGTAAACATCACCCTTCTTTATTAACACCGTTAAATTGACCCTTAAATTTTTTTTTATTAATAAACAAATCTTGCACGTGTAAATTTTCATATGCTAGGGTGCTGTCATCACGTCATATGTCTCTTTGCTGTACAACCACTTACTCCATTTCCCCTCTTTACCATGTTGCTTATTTCATTCGCAGGTTTACCTTTTCAAAATCTTTAGTGAATACTGTCATAATACTCTCATCAATTCTTTAGTGTATACATCAATTCTATATTTCACATAAAAACAAGAAAGAATCAAATACCTGTAATTAGATATTCGCCAAGCCATATTATAATTGTCCATATGATAACATACACATGTAATTTGCCAGATGATATACTCAATTTGACACGCAAAATATTTCTCCAAATTCACGTGACAATCAATGAAATTTGAGCAACTAAATTCTACAAAATACTAGTATTTAAATGGGCAAATTACACTCACCTCCCTTTAGGTATGTTAATATGTCACTTACACCCCCTCTATTTTCACAAATAACACTAACCTCCCTTTTAACTTAACAGTGTTAAACTGGCGTTATTAACAAATAAAAAGAAAAGCTCAAACTTGTTCTACTCTCTGTGTGCTTTGTTTGTGAAAGAGAGTGGTGCTGCCCACAAAAACGACATCACCAAAATCATAGAATCTGGGTAAAATCTGATAGCACAATTTCTTTGGGTGCTAAGTCACCCACTTTTATCATAGCATGTATTGTCATCGAAATTTACACCCAATTTCACGACAACGCCCATTTTTTTACATAACCCATTTGCGGTAGATTCCAGTCTTTGGGGTTTGTAGATAGGGCTGCATCTATCAACTTTAGCACCGTAGTTGTCCACAACCTAGAAAACACCCTTTTCCTTTTTTTTCCTTCTACCAGAAGCATAAACTCGATTAGGCAGGGAAACAACTTTGGTACATAAGGTATGTCAATCTTAATTTTATTGACGTCATTGGCCACAACTTTGAAGGGCATTGAAATTAAAGGGAAGGAAATCCTCCAACTGAAGACTTCTCAACCATGAAAGGGGTTGGCTTGACATTCACAGAGTCCATCACTAAAGACTTGTTTTTCTTGTTTAAAATCATAGAATCAGTATTATGAGGTTTGTTGTTTATATTGTTCAGAGGGGAGAATTTTTATCCCTTTTAGTTATAAAAATTAAAAACAAACGGTGTTAAGTAGCTGTTAAGTCCCAAAGGGAGGTGCTTATCTATTTTAAAAGAACTTAGGGGAGGTTTATGTCTATTATAAAACTAGAGGGGATGTTTGTGTTATTTAAAGAGACCTCGGGGGAGGTCTGTGTAATTTGCCCTATTTAAATTAACCGGTAGCTCCAAAATTATATTAGTCTCTGAAATTATAAGAATGATGAACGATGAGCATTAATGTTGTAATAACCGTTCTTGTTCAAAAAAAAAATGTTGTAATAACCGTTGAAAGCGACAAAGACATCAATAGAGAGAACGCACGTCGACAAGAACAATGGCTAGCGGTGATTAAGGTAGATAATCATAGATGGCAACGGACAAGAGATTGAAGATGAGTGACTATAGAGAGAAAACAAGAGGTTTCTAATAGAATAGCATGATTTTTGGCTGTGTTTTGAGAGAGAGGACACAAAGATTTTTGTATCGTAACGGAGAATTAACAGAATGTAACGGAGGGGAGGTATGTGATGATTTAGAAAATAGAGGGGAGGTTTGTTGTATTTAGCTAAAACTTAAGGGAGGTTATTATAATTTTCCCTTTAATTTATGACTATATACTTAGTTTTTCTGACGAGTAGTTGTGAGGGCAATTGAAACAATTTAATTTATGACTATATATTTTAACTAACAATCATTTTTTTTTTTTTAGTATTTTACCATGCTTCTTTTGTGTATTAGATTAGGATTTTAAAGGACAATTTTTATTTAAAAAAGTCTCAAAGATTTTAAAAGATTTTGTAGGATTTTAACGACTTTCATGATTTTAAAAGACTATCAGGATTTTCAATTTGGATTTCAATGGATTTACATCATAAGATTTTAAAGGATTTTAAAGGATTTTATGGATTTATAAGATTTCAGAAGATTTTATGAATTTTAAGGACTCATTGAAAAGAAATGATTACAACACACTCTCTATCATAATATTCTCAATACAGACTCTTATTTTTTATTTTATTTTATTTTTATGAGAGATAGAGAGAGGGAGAGAGAGGAGGGAGAGAAGGGAGAAAAGAGAGTGGAGAGAGAGAGAAGGGAGAAGATCAGAGAGAGAGAGAGAGAGAGAGAGAGAGAGAGAAGGGAGAAAAGAGAGGAGAGAGAGAAGGGAGAAGAGAGAAGGGATAAGAAAGAGATAGTAAACTTTTAAAAGAAAAACAATCCCAAGAAATCTCATGTCTTCATGAAAGACTTTTTCTTGTTAAAATTTCAATAGAAAATCTCACAAAATCCATCAAAATCCAATTTATTAAACAATCCTTCAAAATTTGAATGATTTTGAATACCATGAGACTTTTTTTAAGTGATGAAAAGTCTTGATTGAATACCTCAAGACTTTTTTAAAATGACAAAGAATCTTGATTCAATACCACAAGACTTTTTTTAATTTGCAAAGAGTCTTGATTGAATACCACAAGACTTTTTCATAATTAAAAAGTCTTTTAAAATCTCTTAGAATCTAAATCTCTTAGAATCGTTAACATTTCTCAAAAAAACTTTTTTTTTGTGGTAGTCGTGTGGTAGTCGGGGTTTGAACCCTAGACCTTGCATATTTGTCCATACCAGCTGAGCTAAGCTCACGAGGACGGTAGCGAGTACTCTAAAGACATTATTTATAGATTTTCTTATAAAAAAATATTTATTAAAAGAGTTAAATATTTCAATTTTCAATATATTAAATATATAAATCTACACATGAAATCTTACTATTTAAGGTTATTAAAGATCTTTTGTAAAAATAAAGTTATTAAAGATCTAAGAGTTCTTAGAAATTGTGTATGCAATACTTTAAAAATATATTTTTTCAAACCAATTTTTTTTTAATTCACTTTTTAACTCATAAAAAAACTCGTGTCCTATAGTATTTTTTGACTCCTTGGTTCATTATGGCACAAGTTAAAATGACCCTAAAAATTTATGGCAGGATAATATCATCACGTGGTAATTAATATTGTAAAGAACATGAATACGAAACTTAATTGTACTATTACTGCATAATTTTTGTTTTTTTAAATTCATTAAATAAGTAATATATCTAGAATATAATATAGTTTAGAAAATGAATCTGAAGAAACAAAAATTGCTTATAAATGTAATCAAATGGAGTACTTATTAATAATTTATCCAAAACCCAACACTCCATTATAATCGAATCCGAAGAAAACACTTGAAAAAGTTTGAAAGAAGAAGAAAAATGAACAGCTTTGGCATCATATAAAGTAGGAAATATTAAATAAAAAAGGGTTGTGTTAACCGGTGCCCCGGGGCATTGGTTAAGGTATCTAAAAAAGGAAATATTAAATAAAAAAAATACTTTTTTGACTTTTGAAGCCTTAATTACACAATTTTCAATGCAAAAGCTTCTATATTTGCTTTCTTAACCAATGCCCCGGGGGCACCGGTTAACATTTTCCTATAAAACTAGTAAAAATACCCGTGCTAACGCACGGGTACCTGTCGGGGTGGACGATTTTTACAGTTAAAACTTGAATATATGGTATTTTTTATAAATAATTTTGATAATGATAATTTAGATATTGAATATTTATTTATTTAAAAGCAAAATATATGATATTTGTATATAAATATTGTCTTTAATTTCAAAATATTTAATTGAATTATATTTAATTAATTTTATATATGATATTCAATTAAATATAATTCTTTTTCAAACTATTTTAGATAAATTGAATTGTTTTTTATATTTATCATTCAAATCTTGGTCCCGTGTTTTTTTATTTATTTATAAGTCACAAATTTTGGTCTCATGCTTTTTGTAAATGAATCATTTAGAAATTTTGGATCCGTTTTTGTTTTTATATTTATCATTCTCAAATTTTGGTATGTATATTTTATATTTATCATTCGTAAATCTTGGTTTTGTATTTTTATATTTATAATTCACAAATCTTTACCCCGTGTTTTTTATATTTACCATTCACAAATCTTAATCCCGTGTGTTTTTTATATTTATAAGCATGTGTTTGGTTTCAATTCTAGAGGGTCAAAAATGATTCTATAAGTTGTATAATTGATTTTATGATGTTTGGAGGATTTAAAGTAGAATTGATTTTGCTTGTACAATTGATTCTACTTGAAGCTACAATTTGTAGTTTTTGGCTTCTACAATTGATTTTACCCTTAAATTATTCAAAAATTTATATCAATAACAAAATAGCCCGAGTATTATAATTATTATAAACTTTGTATCAACGACAACATGTCCCATGTATCAGTATTAGTTTAGTCAGTAACAACTTAACCCGTGCATTTAAGTTAATTATGAAATAAGATCACTGAAAACTTTTCAAGTGCATGATAATTTAGTTTAATCAATGTCAACGTTTTAGTGCATTTTATTAATGACAGTTTGTCTCATGTATGATAGTTGTATTTAATTGATGCCAACTTCTCTCATGCATTTTAGTAATTTCTGAAACTTTAGTATATACACACCTTATCCCTTTCTTACATTGTGTAGAATTTTTTATATTGTATAGATTTTTAGCAACGACAATTTTTCAATTGTATAATTAATATCGACTTATATAATTTTATAACATGTTTGCTAAATTATCATGTGCATAATAATCATTTTAAAATTGATCAATGGCAAAATGTTCTATGTATAAGTGTTATTTTTAATTATTTATGATCAATAACTATTTAAGTTAATGTCCAATTTTTCCATGCATTTTAATTATTTACGAAATTTAGTCAATGTCCACTTCCGTTCATTTTAGTTGATGATAATTTAATATAATTTTTGAAATGCATCTCCCTTTTTAATTATGACTAAGTGATCACAACCATTGATTAAGAGTACAAATAATATTTAGAGTTTAATGGTGGTGACTTGATAGTCCAAAATAATTTTGCACATACAACCAATTAAAGTATTTTTTGTTTTGTTAAGATAACCTGTTAAAACATTTAAAATTGTCATATGAATTAATGTTTTTAATGTACGTGGCGATTCAAAATGTTTTAATTGATTGTGTGTGCAAAATTATTTTGAACAGTCAACCCACCATCATTAAACTCTAATATTTAACTTACTTCTAATTGTAAATACTCATATAATCAGTTTGTTAAAAGTTAGTTTAGTTAAAATACTCTATCATTCTTGATATTGGTAAAAGTTAGTTTAGTTATTGACGACTTATCTCATGCATTTGAGTTAATTCTGAAATTTTATTAGTGAAAATTTGTCAAGTACATGACAATTTAATTTAATCAATGTCAACTTCTCTTGAGCATTTTAGTCAATGTCCACTTAACCCATGCATTTTAGTCAATGAGGGTTCAATATTATTGTAGAATTGAAGTGATGTGATATTTTAAATAGTATAAACGTTTGATCGTGAACAATTTTTTATAAATAAAAACTTGTGTCGTGTATAAAAGTTAATTTAGTCATTGATAACTTATCCCGTGCATTTAAGTTACTCTTGAAATTTTAATCCTGTGCATTTTAGTTATTTACAATATTTTAGATATTGTCATTTATCTTGTGCATTAAGTTGATTAAGTTCAATATCATTGTAGAATTGAAGTGAAGTGATATTCTAAATAATATAAAAGTTTTATCAAGAACAATTTATTATAAATGACAACTTGTTTTGTGTATTAAAGTTAGTTTAATCGGTGGCAACTTATCAAGTACATTTGAATTAATTTTTTTTATAATATGTATTTTTTTCATTAGTAATATGGAATTATTTTTATCTAATTTTTTAGCGACGCATATTTTATAAGGGTAATGATATATATTCTACATAAAAGTTTTTTCTATTTATGTTACCGTGAAACGAATGGTTTATTTCCTTGTATTTGCATCGACGACACACATTGCAATTAAATTTTTTAATAAATTAATTAGGGATCAACATTTTTCAATGTTGGATCAGTTCAAAATATATAATTATGTGTTAGATTAGTTAAAAATAAATAATTAGTTTTTGAAATACATCTCACAATTTTATTTTGACCAACTGATCTCAACCGTTGATTAAAAGTACACGTAATATTTAATTGAGTTTAATGGTAGTTAGTTGACGGTTAAAAATAACTTTACACACAATCAAAACATTTCAAATTGTTTAATAAATAAAAAACATGAATTGTTGTGACAATTTTGAATGTTTTGATCGATTATACGTGTAAAATTGTTTTGGAATGTCAACCCACTCAACCCATCACCATTAAAATATATTTAGTTGGCATGTGATCACAATGTTATTTTTGAAGAGGAAAACAACTAAGTAATGGCAAACCAGTACTTAGATGACATCATAGTAGTCAAGTGATGTCATTTAGTTACAAATGTAAAATAATAGACCAGATTTACCCCTAAATTTGGGACTTTTACATTGAAAGGGATTAGGGCATTAAGACGTTTTCTTATGATATATGCCCCCGCAGGTAGAAATTATGTCATTGTCCATTTATCATGTGCATTTTAGTTGATGAGGGTTCAATATTATTGTAAAATTGAAGTTAAGCGATATTCTAAATTGTAGAAATATTTTAGCGGGAACAATTTTTTTGATCAATGACAAATTGTACAACTCTACTATCACCATTTCATCCAAATGACCTTCTTTACTTATATTATGAAGAGTTTTTACATATAGATAGATTTTTAACTAAAATAATAAGTATTTTAAATATTATATAGATAGATTATTCTTAAAAATCATATTTTGGAAGAAAAAAATTATTAACATTTCTTGTTAAACATACACACATATTGGTTTCTACTTTTTACAAATTATATTTCGAATATATATAAAACCATTTTTTTTAAGCTTAATTATACATATATGTATATATCAACGAATTTGTTTTTTTTTGAAGTAGTATAACTTACGTGATTTTGAAGTAGTATAACTTACGTGATGCTAGTTAAGACTCCATATTATTTTTTATGTATATAAAAATCCATATTTTTCCCTTCAATTTTTAAGCTCTTATATAATGTTATAACACAATGAAATAAATTCTTAAATTCAATTTTAAATTTGACTTTACAATTTATTAGTGACAAAAATTTTTCTAATTTTAATGTATTAGTGAAAAAATTTATCTATTTTTTATTTTATATCTATCAATGACAAATCTGTTAAAAACATTCCCTGAAAAATCTCCTTCTTTATATATTTTTTATTAGTGAAATATATTGTCCTTAGTTTTTATAGATTATTAAAAAAAAATTAAGTGCACCAATCAAAAAATGTATTTCATTTTATGAAATTGAAAAGAGATTTTACTCAAATCTTTTCTTCAAGAAATATTGTATTATTCATTGATTAATAGAAAACAAAAATTGAAGATATTTTATTATCATTTTACACCATGATTTTAAATACTTTCAAAAAATATGTTAATGGGCTCAAAAGCCAAACCAGAACCCAGCAACCCACAAAAGCCCAAACCAGTAACCCACATATAAAAACCAACAGCAACACACTTCCACTTCCTCTAACCCTAGCCGCCACCCTCCCATCTCTCTCTATCTCTGCCGTTTCTTTTTCTTTACCTCACAAACCACCAAAACCTTTCTTCTCTCTTCATATGTAACAAACTCCGGCCACCATAAATCTAAATGAAACCACCGTTTTTATCCGCATATTATCCTCTAGAAACAACACTTACTTATTTTTAGATCAAGGTAAATATGAATTTTGAGTCCAACTTCTCTCCTATTTTGCGGCCAACGTGACCTCGTCTTTGAGAAAACAAACTGATAATTTTCTTTCTTTGAAGATCCACAACAAAACCCACAAAAAATTACGGTTTTTGGAGACAACTGCCTCAGTTTCGTCATCAACACATGCAACAATAACAACAATCTAAAGACTTTTCTGTGCATGCAATAAGGTTTTTTACTCAAATTTGTGCATGCAATAAGGTTTTTTACCACAAAAATTATACATTTTTACTCAAATTTTAATCTTTTTTAGTTAAGACTTTTCTGTTCAGATCTAATACAAATAACATTCTATTGGATCTTTGTGCATGCAATAAGGTTTTTTACCACAAAAATTATACATTTTTACTCAAATTTTAATCTTTTTTAGTTAAGACTTTTCTGTTCAGATCTAATACAAATAACATTCTATTGGATCTTTGTGTATGCAAGAAGGTTTTTTTTACCACAAAAATTCTACATTTTTACTCGAATTTTAATTTTTTTAAGTTAAAATGGAGACTTTTCTGTGGAAGAACTAAAAGTTTTTTCTTCATTTTTACTCTAATTTTAATTTTTTTTAGTTAAAATGGAGACTATTCTGTTTAAGAACTAAAAGGTTTTTTTATTGGTGTTTGGAATTTTTCTATCCATAATTTTTTTTTTCAACATTCATTTTCTATTATTACTTATTGATTTAATAACAATTTGAAGTCAGATTTTATATTTTATATTTGTAGTAAAAAAATAAAGATTTACAAATACCAGATTCTTTTTTTTTTTTAAGGGTAATACCAGATTCATAAAAGTGTGATGTTCTTTTCATTTGATATATAAATCTTTGTTCTCTCTTCTAATATCATGAAATAATTTTTTTTAATATCATACAATAAATTGGTCAACACAAATTTATTGCCTATAACTTTTAAAAGTTTTTTAATGGTGATATTCCATTGAAAAAACCGTAGTTACTTTTCTTACCCAGATGACCATCACAAACATACAGACATTTTGTTCTTCTTTTGATATTCCAATAAAAAATAAGGGTACTTTTGATCTTTGTACTCATCTTCCTTTTCATAGTGATATGTGTCTTTATTTCTTCTTTATTTGTTCTGTTTGCAAAAACAAAGGAAAAACCAAGGAAAAACTTTGTAAGAACATAAGTATTTCAAGTAGATTGTGCATAATGTAAAACTTTAATAGATATGTAATAATCTATTTATTATAGTTTGGATTTGAATGTTTGGTATATTGTGCAGTAGAATTTGTGATGTACATGTACCTGAAAAAAAAAAAAAAAAAGTAAACTCAGGTGAAGATTATGTCATGAAGGACATGAAAAAGGAAAAATATTGCAAAGAAAAAATAAAGATGCTATTGTTACCTTACTCATCTTCTTTTTTTATTGTGTTCTTCATCTATAAAGAAAACATATATTTCGTAAGAAAATAAAATGAAGATTAGAAAGATGAGTGAGATGAAGAATGAGAAAAAGTGAGAGAAAGAGAAAACCAGATAGATGGGTACCGTGAGATTATTGAATCTCATATAAAAGAGTTTTGAAATTTAAATTTGAGAGTTTGCCCCTCAAAAATATTGGGAATATCAATGTTGAAAACAGTGAAAATAATGATATCTATTATATATATATATGAGAAAACAAATGCCTACCAAAATTTCACAACTGTCCCTGCCATTACATTTTCAACTGCACTAAATTTTCACTTTATCAAAGGGTAACATTGTAAAAAATTTTGAAATGGGAGAATTCTAGAATTTTTACCAATTTCGGACTAAGTTACCCTTCTCCTACATTCAACTTTCACTGCCTACCAAAGGGTAGACATGATATTTTGCCTCTCAATTTTAACTTCCCATATAACTTTTTCTACTCTCAACTTTTGGCTCTCAAATTTGAAATTCAAATTCAAATTTCACTTACTTCTATACAACACTAAATACTCCATTTCACTCCATTCACTTCATTTCAAATACTTCATAATATCTTCTTATCTTCATTTCACTTCATTTCTACTCTCAACTTTTTCTCCATTTTTCTAATCTCCATTTTCTTTTCTTATTTTCGCAGGAAATCACATTTTCATTGATTAAGAAGACTGATAAAGGAAGAACATGAGTAAGGTAGGTTGAATGACAACTATTTCCTTTGCAAAATTGTCTTCTTAATTTTTTGTTGTTCTTCCTGTCATCATATTAACAAAATAAGATTATTGTTCAAGAAGATGATGAAGAAAAAACATAGATCCAAAAACATCTTCAAGAAGAAAATCTTACACTTCTCTTGATATCTTCTGCAAACCTGGTATAGTTGGATGTTTTGATTTTTTTTATAGTTTTTGTGAATTCATAAAATCATCTGCATAAGAAACAATATACATATAAGAAAAAACAATTGATTAGAAAAATTGATGCTGTTTTTTGGTACTGTTATTATACTTTCTAAAATAAAAATAATAATCATGCTAAACTTATTTTCATAACACAACAATATGATTGTTTTTGCAGGTACAGAATCAATAACAAATAAGAAACAATTGATTGGAAAAATTTATCCTATTTTTTGGTACTGTTATTATACTTTCTAAAATAATAATAATCATGCTAAACTTTTTTAAATAACACAAAAATATGATTGTTATTGCAGGAAAGTTATTGCAGGAAAGTTGAATGAAGTTTTTGGCTATTCATCAATCTACAAACAAGGAAAAGAGAGACAAGTAAGTAAACGATGAGAATTACTAAATTACTAATTGGTTTAATACATAAATCCTCATCAAAATAAGATTATTGTTCTTTAAATTAAGAAGATGATGAAGAAGAAACATAGATCAAAAAACATTGGCAAGAAGAAAGTCTTACACTTTTCCTATTAAGTGTTTTTGTTCACTTTTTCCTTTTGTATGTTTTAGTAAGCTCCATTTCTGTTCTTCCACCTCTTTTTTGAAATAATGATTTATAAGTTGCTCTCCTACTGTGGAGAGGATGATCTGCAAAATAAAAATAATATGTTTTAATTTTTTTTCCAAACCAACAAAAAATGTCCACAAAATCTGGGTATACATACTTTTTACAGAGGAAAAAAAAAATTAACAGAATAATAATTTTTTCCTTTTGAGATGAATTATTAATTGAGTGGCGATAATTTTTTCCTTTTTTTCTTTTTGCTTTGTTTTTTTAAACAGAACAAATAAAGAAGAAATAAAGAGGCAGATACTGTGAAAAGGAAGATGAGTACAAGGATCAAAAGTAGAAGAGATAAATTTGTGATGGTCTGGGCAAGAAAACTTTTAAAGAACTTTGTGATGAGTTATTGGCAATAAATTTGTGTACACCAATTTATTGTATGATATTAAAATTTTATTTCTTTGTATTAGAAGAGATAACAAAAATTTATATATAAAATGAATCTGGTATTGTAAACATCTAACAATCTTACTTTTTTAAGTGTAAAAAAATAGTAAATGAAGCATGTCAATGGAAAAATAAGAAGAAAAAAATATGAGTTGTATAAGGTTAGTCAACTAATTTTATTTAGCAGCAACAACAAATTCTTGCTTCTTTCTACAAGTGTAAGTTCTTTTTCTACATTAAAACATAAATTGATGAAAACTACTACCAACACAAACAAACAAAAAAAAAATATTCTGCAAAGAAATTGTAGAAGAAAAAATAAGATTTACAATAATACAAACAGAAAAACTTAAAAAAAATTTCAAAAACAAATAACTTAAATTTACTGATGAAATTATATTTTTCAAAAAGAGAACCATTTATATAAACCAAAATCAATATACATGATACATCTATAACAAATAAAAATTAAATTGCTCCAGATCTATTATTAGTATTTCTTTTTACAAAACTACAGATCTAATTAAAAAAACATATGACCCAAAAAATATATACATATACTGAAGGAAAAAAAATACCAGAAGCATATCTTCATACATCTCTAATTTTGTTGTTGCATGTATGACAAGGGTGGAGAAGAACAAGATCTCTTAGGTTAGAGGCCGTATCATGAAAATAATAGACCCAAAAGAGATATAATATGGTGAATGTTATATATATGAGAAAACAAATGCCTACCAAAATTTCACAACTGTCCCTGCCATTACATTTTCAACTGCACTAAATTTTCACTTTATCAAAGGGTAACATTGTAAAAAATTTTGAAATGGGAGAATTCTAGAATTTTTACCAATTTCGGACTAAGTTACCCTTCTCCTACATTCAACTTTCACTGCCTACCAAAGGGTAGACATGATATTTTGCCTCTCAATTTTAACTTCCCATATAACTTTTTCTACTCTCAACTTTTGGCTCTCAAATTTGAAATTCAAATTCAAATTTCACTTACTTCTATACAACACTAAATACTCCATTTCACTCCATTCACTTCATTTCAAATACTTCATAATGCAACAAATGGAACAAATTACAAATGGAGAGGATCTTTACCCATATCTTCTTATCTTCATTTCACTTCATTTCTACTCTCAACTTTTTCTCCATTTTTCTAATCTCCATTTTCTTTTCTTATTTTCGCAGGAAATCACATTTTCATTGATTAAGAAGACTGATAAAGGAAGAACATGAGTAAGGTAGGTTGAATGACAACTATTTCCTTTGCAAAATTGTCTTCTTAATTTTTTGTTGTTCTTCCTGTCATCATATTAACAAAATAAGATTATTGTTCAAGAAGATGATGAAGAAAAAACATAGATCCAAAAACATCTTCAAGAAGAAAATCTTACACTTCTCTTGATATCTTCTGCAAACCTGGTATAGTTGGATGTTTTGATTTTTTTTATAGTTTTTGTGAATTCATAAAATCATCTGCATAAGAAACAATATACATATAAGAAAAAACAATTGATTAGAAAAATTGATGCTGTTTTTTGGTACTGTTATTATACTTTCTAAAATAAAAATAATAATCATGCTAAACTTATTTTCATAACACAACAATATGATTGTTTTTGCAGGTACAGAATCAATAACAAATAAGAAACAATTGATTGGAAAAATTTATCCTATTTTTTGGTACTGTTATTATACTTTCTAAAATAATAATAATCATGCTAAACTTTTTTAAATAACACAAAAATATGATTGTTATTGCAGGAAAGTTATTGCAGGAAAGTTGAATGAAGTTTTTGGCTATTCATCAATCTACAAACAAGGAAAAGAGAGACAAGTAAGTAAACGATGAGAATTACTAAATTACTAATTGGTTTAATACATAAATCCTCATCAAAATAAGATTATTGTTCTTTAAATTAAGAAGATGATGAAGAAGAAACATAGATCAAAAAACATTGGCAAGAAGAAAGTCTTACACTTTTCCTATTAAGTGTTTTTGTTCACTTTTTCCTTTTGTATGTTTTAGTAAGCTCCATTTCTGTTCTTCCACCTCTTTTTTGAAATAATGATTTATAAGTTGCTCTCCTACTGTGGAGAGGATGATCTGCAAAATAAAAATAATATGTTTTAATTTTTTTTCCAAACCAACAAAAAATGTCCACAAAATCTGGGTATACATACTTTTTACAGAGGAAAAAAAAAATTAACAGAATAATAATTTTTTCCTTTTGAGATGAATTATTAATTGAGTGGCGATAATTTTTTCCTTTTTTTCTTTTTGCTTTGTTTTTTTAAACAGAACAAATAAAGAAGAAATAAAGAGGCAGATACTGTGAAAAGGAAGATGAGTACAAGGATCAAAAGTAGAAGAGATAAATTTGTGATGGTCTGGGCAAGAAAACTTTTAAAGAACTTTGTGATGAGTTATTGGCAATAAATTTGTGTACACCAATTTATTGTATGATATTAAAATTTTATTTCTTTGTATTAGAAGAGATAACAAAAATTTATATATAAAATGAATCTGGTATTGTAAACATCTAACAATCTTACTTTTTTAAGTGTAAAAAAATAGTAAATGAAGCATGTCAATGGAAAAATAAGAAGAAAAAAATATGAGTTGTATAAGGTTAGTCAACTAATTTTATTTAGCAGCAACAACAAATTCTTGCTTCTTTCTACAAGTGTAAGTTCTTTTTCTACATTAAAACATAAATTGATGAAAACTACTACCAACACAAACAAACAAAAAAAAAATATTCTGCAAAGAAATTGTAGAAGAAAAAATAAGATTTACAATAATACAAACAGAAAAACTTAAAAAAAATTTCAAAAACAAATAACTTAAATTTACTGATGAAATTATATTTTTCAAAAAGAGAACCATTTATATAAACCAAAATCAATATACATGATACATCTATAACAAATAAAAATTAAATTGCTCCAGATCTATTATTAGTATTTCTTTTTACAAAACTACAGATCTAATTAAAAAAACATATGACCCAAAAAATATATACATATACTGAAGGAAAAAAAATACCAGAAGCATATCTTCATACATCTCTAATTTTGTTGTTGCATGTATGACAAGGGTGGAGAAGAACAAGATCTCTTAGGTTAGAGGCCGTATCATGAAAATAATAGACCCAAAAGAGATATAATATGGTGAATGTTATAGATCTGGTGTTAACCTCAATGGATGAGCTCTCAATCAATCAGAAATGGAGAATTTTGGATGAAAGCTCCGATGAGATCTAATTTCGGTTGGTGGAGGCGGTCACAAAGGGGTGGAGCGGCTAGGGTTGTTTGAGAGAGAAGATGATCTCTGTGATTCTCTTTCTCTATAAGTGATGAGAGAGAAAAAAATCAAATAATGAAGATTGTGTTTGTTTTGCTGTCAAATAATTACGCTATTGCTAAAAAGATGAGCTAAAATTTTCTCCCTCCGTTTCAAAATACATGTTCAAGTTTTACAATGTATACTATTCATTTGACTTATTTTGACCATACTTTTTAACTAACGTATAAATACAAATATTAGAATGTAAGGTGTTGTTTGATTTGTCTCGACAAATATTTTCAAAATATTAAATTTCTATAATTTTTTACTTTAGACAATTCAAGATATTAACAGTCAAAATTGTGCATTGTTATATGTGAAATGGTTGACTTGGACATTTATTTTGAAACGGATGGACTATAAAAATATTACTACTATATAGAAAAAACTCCATATAAAATTTAATTTCTATATTTATCAACTCTTCATACACGGGAGTGAATTTGAACACTAATCTAATATATAGTAGTATTTTTATAACTTTTATATGGTGTTCTAACATAGACCGTCAAAGCGACACTCATTTTGAAACAAATTTTTTTGGCTAAAGCGACACTCATTTTGAAACGGAGGGAGTATATGAGTATATGTTTGTTTTATGGGAACTATATATTGATAGAATACAAATGAGTATACATTAATTATGATTTTTCACTGGATGCTTATTAATATTTTTACAGTAGAACATATTAGTAAATAAAAACTATGATTATTTTTATTTATTAGGTTTTTAATATCGTCAATACTAAAATTTTATTAATTTCTAATTGTTTATTACTACCGATCAATATATACATTATTAATTGACATAATTTACATATTTTCACTATACCAAACACAGCCGAAACACGACACGCGGCGGAGCCGCGGCCATACAGCGCGGCGAAGCCGCGCTACCCGTGCTCAGCACGGGTATATCGACTAGTTTTTAATTGATGTTTCAGTTAAGTGATGTTATCATATTAGAGATTTAAGGAAAAAGACCAGATTTACCCCCAAATTAGAGACCTTTGCATTAAAAAGTGATAAGGGCATTAATAGGTTTTCCACAACATGTGAGGAAAAAGACCAGATTTACCCCAAAATTTGAGACTTTTGCATTAAAAAGGAATAAGGGCATTATCGTGTTTTCCACAACATAGGATTTTCTTATATTAATTAAAGGAGAAGTATGAGGAATCATTGAGAAGTAAAGGTTTATGGATGTGGGTGATGGGTCCGCATATCGTATTATCTGATGACATATCGTTCCTTTAAAAATTCTTTCGTACCAACAAAGCAAAGGTTGAAAATTACCACATCAAAAAGATAATTTAATTGAAGTTCTTTTTTATTTTTGAGAGAGAGAGAGTTTAATTGAAGTTCTTTGTTGGCCATCATTGTTCGTGATATGTATGCTCATGGGGATCTTAGTTTATACCTAGGTATAGGGGATATCAGGGCAAAATTTTCACTTGGATTCAATATTTTCTATTTTATTTTTTAACGATTAAGACTTAGGTTTATTAAAACTATATGCACACGTGTAAAATTAGAGAAAACCATCGACCTCTTCAATTATTAATGATAAGGCAGTTTCATATTTGTCCTCGAGTATTCAAAAGTGTCTGGATGAGATGAAATAATTCTCTTCTAACGTAACTAAGGTCTAAGGTCATGGTTCGAATTCAACTTTGAACATGTAGCAGCGTTAAAACTCTTAGGGAAAGCTTGTCGCTCATTTAGGTCCCACAATGCTCGAAAGATTAATCTTTGCAATTGCGCGCGGAGGATACCAGATTTACACCAAAAAAATATTTGTACTCGAGTTAAATGTAATGTAAATGTAAGTAGCGGATCATCTATCTTTATCATTCGTCGTTTTAGCTTTTGTATGATAAAGTGCATAAGCAGTGTATGTAACACCATATTACAAAATCAAAATAGTTAATAGACGTGCTTGTTGACCATAACAAGCACATTGACGAGTTTCTTTTTCATTCCCCTGTTGATTATCGAGCTTCTTTCTTCACTCACACTCGGAATAGTCGTTGTTCCTCCCTTCCTTGACGAGTTTCTTTTTCATTCCCCTGTTGATTATCGAGTTTCATCTTCATTCCTTCCCTATGTGAGAGACATCCTTCGCTAGCCTCCATTCGTCGATCGTTCCTAGTCGTGTTTCTTTGTTGTTCATTCCGCCACCTTCAAGTTATGTTGTGTCGCTCCTTGTCTTTTATGTCCTCGTTGGATCAATACTCTCTCGTTTATGGCAAGACAACCCTCTCTCTCTCTCTCTCTCTCTCTCTCTCTCTCTCTCTCTCTCTTTCAATTGGTCTATGCTCTTTATTTTGTTTGTATAAACATATGAAAGTGACGATGTTAGTGTTAATTATTTCCTAGCATCAATCACATACTTCTATTTCCACTCAAGTCGGCCAAACTCATACTTTGTTACTTAAGTGATTTAATTTGATAATTTGAGTGTTGTTTTAGTTTACATTTGGCAAAGTCCTGAAAATTAGACATGGCAATAGAATCCGCTCAGGTTGAGCCAACCCCACCTCAAATTTAATAGAGAAAAACTTATTTAACTAGGTGTGGGTGTGGGTGCAAGGAAAACCCGATTTTTTAGAATGGGGCCGGGGTATGCTTATACCCCGCCCCGCACCCACCCCGTCTCGTCCCCCTTATTGGAATCTATCTTAATATATTAAATAATCTTAAACCCATTAACTTAAAAATAGGTATCAAACTCTTTTAATATACTGTTACTCTTTAAAAATATATTTATTAGAGTTATTTTACTTTTTTGAATATAAACAAAATACATTCATTGAATAATTGATGTATCTTGTCTAGAATATAGACAAAATATATCATTTATACAATGAATAAAAAAAAGTCAAATATTTTTTATAAAAAACCAAGTATTTTCCCATAAGCAACCAACCACATTTCCCGTTCAAGTTCTGAATACATTCATTAAGAGATACTAGTAGTAATATGGAACTCCATGAATAGATTACTAACGGTTATGAATTTAGAAGCCGACAAGGAGTTAATTCCAATATTCCATGGCGTGGCAATGCAATTTAAAAGCCGCCAAGTCAACACATCATGCAGCAGCTAATTTGTGAGCTGTACTGTTGAGAGCCACTGACGGTGGTGGTGGTGGTCCAAACTCGTCTCTATCACACTTTCTCTGCCCTCAAATGCAAGTAAATAATAATTACAGTAAATCAAATCTAGTCTAGTTATATAAAAATTAAAATCAATAACTTTTTAAATTTACAGAGATTAAATAAAAAAAAAACTTACGGGACTAAAAAAAATATAACTACATTGACAAAAATCAATTTAAACATTTTATTGTTGGTCATATACTACCAGAGTAGTATTTATTATTCATTTATGAATGGAATCAAAAAGTAAAAAAGGGAGAAAAAGCAGTGGCACAACTAAAAGGGGCAGCACTTGGGTGCCATTAATGGCACCATGACATTGAATCCTGGCCACACAACACATCATGGGGAGTATCTTGGCCATACAACACACATTAATGTCACCTTTGTATGGCTAGGATTTAATGGTACCGTGACATTAATGTCACTGAAGTATTTCCCCAACTAAAAGACCATGTACAATGGTTACTCTCATTCAACACCATTCAACACCAACTTTTTCAATTTCCAACACTCCACATCATCTTCTCTCTCTTAATTCAACACCCATTCAATTTTTACTCTCCAATGGTTTTCATTCAACACCCTACCCCACCACTTTTTATTTCTTATTCTTATTTAATTTTTGTTTTTATAATTACATAAAATTATAATTATCGATTATAATTAAATTAAAGTAATAAAATTAACAATTTATTTTTTAGTTTAAAATGGAAAAACAAAATTTTGTAAAATAATTTATTTTTATTTTCTTAACTTAAAATGTAATACAACAAACTAAGCACGCGACACACAAATAATAAGATTAAGAGAGTGAAAAACTTGGTTTTTGTTTATGTATCCAAATGAAATGATCCAAGTCTCTATTTGTAGAGAAAAAAAAATTACGAATTTTAGTAAAAAAATAAAAAAATTATTTGCAACGAAATAATTGAGTCCAAAGCATTAAGAAGATTAAAAATTGAAACAGCCAATCATGTTGCACCACCTGTCCCTCCTTCCCACAGAATTCGTTTTCTCTCTCCGTCCTCTGCACACTCACGCTCCTTGTCGGCGCGTGTGCTACACGCGCCAGGTTTTGGCCAATGAAGCAGCGCCGCGTGGCATCCGGTGCAGGTTTCAATTGTGTTGAATGGGTTCATCATCTCTCTCATCCATGTCTTCATTCAACACACATTAAACACACCATTGCAATGCTTTTGCCTGTTGAATGTCAGATTCAACACAACCATTGCAAATGGTCTAATGGCCTAAAGACTTTTTTTCTTCCCAATATCGAATACAGCTCAGACACTCGCTTGCTTCTGACACAAACCATTCTATGCTATGCAAATGCAACTAAGGGTCAGTTTCGTCAAACTACACTCACAAATAAAAACATTTTACTAAATTAACGAAGAATGTTTCATTTGGCAAGAAGAACAAGAATGGAAGAAGAGTGTTTCATTTGCAGAAGAACAAAAAGACGAACAAAATTCACATGAACATTGTCTTTTGCACCTCCTCCTCCTCCAATAACCTCTCTTCTATACCTCCAACATAGTAAAAATATTCTTAATACTATCTTACAACAACCTAATCAAGCTCTTCCTCATTGCTCCTTCTTCAATCTCTTGCATTTTTTTTCTTCATAATCGGTAAGTTCATTATTTTTTATTTTTTTAGTCACATTTATTTTCATTCCTTTTTTTGTCGGTGACTTGAATTGAGGTACTGTGTACAAATTTTTTTCCTTTGATTAACTTTAGTGCTCTTAATCTTGACTGCTTTAAGATAAACACGTTGATTAAGTTGGATCTAATTTCAGCGAAAAAGACGGTTAATATAATAATAATAATAATAATAATAATAATAATAATTAAGAAAGCTCACCTTTATCCTTTTATATTTTTAATAGAAAAAGGAACATATAACCTTGCTTTGTTCTCAAGTATGTTTGTATGGGGAGTGTGTGAGAGTGAGAACAGTGAAAAGAAAAGAAAAGAATATATTTAATAATGTAAATTTGGTAAAGGGTTAATTATAGCATATATTGATGCTTACATAGAGATAGAGATGATGATGAGGAAATTGCAGTGGTTAGATCTGATTACAGAGATGGGGTTGGGAGGTGTCATCACATAAATAAAATTTTGCTATCATTGGCTGGCTCACTTGTGTTGTGTGTGTCACTGTACCACCCTGCTTCAATGCATTTCACCAATTTAGTAATCTCAGACACTTCATTTCAATAGCCTAGGTTTCACTCAACCCTCTTTCATAACCGACAATTACATTTACCAAACTCACTCTACATTACAATGCATGTGACAAATAATTAATTATGGATCATTTCTGCTAAATTCTGTTATGTATTCTTGTCATTCAAATCTAATTAACATTCAATTATCAGAATTGTGCATTGCTAACCACTGAAAACCTTACCTAACTGTTCAATTGTTGTTATATATTTAATTTAATTTTATTCTACATTTTCTTTAGAGTTTCTTTGCGATGGACAAACGGTGGCCTTGGAAGAAAAAATCGTCCGACAAGGTTGTGATTGAGAAAACACCTGCTTTGTTAGACTCCTCTGATGCTGCTTCCAATCAGGTATGACATTTTCACACAAGAAAAATGTTCTTCAATTTTTTTGTGATTTGATAATTTCCCATTCCTTGCATTCAAGTTAATTCAGTATATTAATGGTTACTAATCTTTAGTCTTAGCTTTGTTGATTCAACAACAATTTGATAAACTTAATGGTTTTTTCGTTTTTGTCTCTTACATTTCTGTGCTGATCCACTTGTTCAAACAGGACAACAACAAGAAACCAAATTATGTCAAAATCTCTGTTGAATCCTATTCACATCTGTCTGGTTTGGAGGATCAAGTGAAGACGTATGAGGAAAAAGTCAAGTCATATGACGAAAAAGTTCAGACATATGAGGAAAAAGTTCAGACATATGAGGAAAAAGTTCAGACACTTGAAGACGAGATCAAGGAAATGAATGAAAAGCTTTCAGCTGCAAACTCTGAGATTAATACCAAGGAAAGCATGGTAAAACAACATGCTAAAGTAGCTGAAGAAGCTGTCTCAGGTATAATATTTAATTTTTTTACCGCATTTAAGATTTCAGGCTTGAAGACTGCTTACTCAATGTTCTTGGAATTAAAGTTCTTTTGAAATTCTGCAGGATGGGAAAAGGCTGAAGCTGAGGCTTTGGCATTGAAGGACCATCTGGAATCTGTCACTCTTTCAAAACTCACTGCTGAGGACCGCGCATCACATTTAGATGGTGCTCTTAAAGAGTGTATGCGACAGATACGGAACCTTAAGGAAGAACATGAACAGAAAATACAGGAAGTTGCTCTGTCGAAAACCAAGCAATTAGACAAGATCAAGGGGGAGCTTGAGGCTAAGATAGCTAGCTTTGAACAGGATCTCCGGAGGTCTGCTGCTGAAAACGGGGCATTGTCAAGGTCCTTGCAAGAGCGCTCTAACATGCTAATCAAATTAAGCAATGAAAAAGCTTGTGCCGAGGCTGAAGTTGAGCATCTTAAGAGCACCATAGAATCATGTGAAAGAGAAATTAATTCACTTAAATATGAACTCCACGTTGCTTCCAAAGAGCTTGAAATTCGCAATGAAGAAAAAAACATGAGTATGAGGTCTGCAGAAGCTGCTAACAAGCAGCATATGGAGGGTGTAAAAAAGATTGCTAAGTTAGAAGCTGAGTGCCAAAGACTACGTGGACTAGTTCGGAAAAAGTTACCTGGTCCGGCTGCACTAGCACAAATGAAACTAGAAGTTGAAAATCTTGGCCGAGATTATGGAGAAAGTCGATTAAGGAAATCACCTGTGAAGCCTGCTACCCCTAATTCTTCCCCACTACCTGAGTTCTCCCTGGAGAATGCACAGAATTTCCAGAAGGAGAATGAATTTCTTACAGAGCGTTTATTGTCAATGGAAGAAGAAACAAAGATGCTGAAAGAAGCTTTGGCTAAACGTAACAGTGAATTGCAGGCCTCAAGGAGTACATGTGCTAAAACACTGAGCAAACTTCAAAGTTTAGAAGCACAACTTCATACAAATAACCAGCAGAACGGATCTCCAAAATCCAACATGCATGTAACCCATGAAAGCATTTATAGTCAAAATACAAGCATCGCACCAAGCTTGGTTTCCATGTCTGAAGATGGAAATGATGATGCAGCAAGTTGTGCCGAGTCTTGGTCCACAACAATAGCCTCTGGGCTATCCCAAGTTTCTAAAAGGTGTACTGAGGAATCAAGCAAATCCGAAGCCATTCAAAAGTTGGAACTAATGGATGACTTTCTGGAGGTGGAGAAGTTGGCTCGTTTGTCAAATGATTCCAACACAGATGCCACAGTTTCATTGTCTGCGAACATTAAGGCAACTGATGTTGCGAGCAATGATGTATCACAAGTCAGTACAGGGACAGTTGGTCTGTATGAAACAAATGGCGATTCCAATCCATTGCCGAATCAAGTGTCTTCCAGTGCTTTGATTAATGCACCTGATCCCCAATCTGATGTTGGTGGCTTGTTAACAGAGCTTAGATCAAGAATATTACTGGTTTTTGAGTCCATTGCTAAGGATGCCGATATAGGGAAGATCGTTGAGGATATTAAACATGTGCTAGAAGATTCATGTGATTCACGTGACATTGCCGTTCACAACTCTGTAGGTTTCATTTCCCAGGATGCACAACCTTGTGATGCCACATGTGATAGGCAGAATAATCCTGAAGATGCTGGCTTAAACCTTGAAAAGGAAAGCATTTCATCCCTGCAACCCAAAGAATATGTGCAGATAACTTCAGATTTAGAAGCTGCAATTTCTCATATTCATGACTTTGTATTGTTACTAGGCAAAGAAGCAAATTCATTTCATGACATATCTTCTGATGGAAATGAAATGAGCCAAAAAATTGAGGAGTTTTCTGTCACCTTCAGTAAAGCTTTATGCAGCAATGCTAGTCTGCTACAGTTCGTTCTTGACCTTTCTTATGTTTTGGCTAAAGCAAGTGAACTCAGATTTAGTGTCCTTGGCTACAAGAGTACAGAAACCGAAACTAACAGTCTCGATTGCATAGATAAGATTGCTTTGCCTGAAAATAAGTTAGTTCAAGACAATTCATCTGGAGAAAGATATCAAAATGGTTGTTCCCGCGTTCTTAATCCCTGTTCTGATCCCGAGGTTCCTGATGATGGAAATTTGGTTCTGGGCTATGGAGCGAATGTGGCATCACAAAAAATGTCATCCGAGGAATTTGAAGAATTGAAACTAGAGAAAGAGAAAGTAACAGCAGATCTGTCAATATGTACTGAGAATCTTGAAGTGGCCAAGTCTCAATTGCTAGAAACCGAGCAACTTCTAGCAGAAGTTAAATCACAGTTGGCTTCTTCTGAAAGATCAAATAGCTTGGCTGAGACACAGCTAAAATGTATGGCAGAGTCATATAAGTCACTTGAAACACGTGCCCAGGAGTTCGAAACTGAGCTGAACCATTTGCAAAGTAAGATAGAAACTCTGGAAAATGAGCTTCAAGATGAAAAGAGAGCTCATGAAGCTGCTTTGGTGAAGAGCAAGGAGCTAGAAGAGCAGTTACTAAGGTTAGACACCATCTAATAGTATCATAAGGGGTGCTAGTGCTGAAATTATGCAATGTTGACTTACTTGCTGACCATTGGTTACATATTTTAAACATTTGAGCTTTTATTGATCTAAATAGGATAAATGCTGGTTGAGAACAGAGTTTCATTTATTTAATTTTATGTAAATCTTTGTTGCTTGTTCTAGTTCTGATCTTTTTTGTTTCTCGTTCTGTTAGGATTGAGAGCTCAACTGCGGAAAATGACGCCAAGTATACACAGGTAAGGCTGTAATTCCATTGTGATTTGTGAATAAAAATAACCATGCCAGATTTATCATATTATATTTCCAAATATGTATAGATGGACTGAAAATCTAAGATTGATTTCATTTTGTTAATCCAGGAGAGAGATTTGGCAGCCGCTGCCGATAAGCTAGCCGAGTGTCAAGAAACCATATTCCTTCTGGGAAAGCAGTTAAATGCTCTACATCCTCAAAGTCAACCAATTGAGTCTCCTTACAACAACACAAGTCCAAATACTACTAGTAGCCCAAATCTTCAAGAAGTAGGTCAGTTGGAGATGGACAATGCCACTTCTTCTTTTGTGCAAAGACTGAGTTCGGATTCCCCCTTGCATTTTTCCAATGGTTTATTTGTCCCATCAGATAATGATACAAATGTTCCGGCCAGATCTCCGGCACCGCTTCCAAAATCAAAACCAAAACACAGACCTACCAAGTCAGCCTCTTCTTCAACTTCTTCCGCCACTACGCCAGAGAAGCATGGACGGGGATTTAGTAGATTCTTTTCATCAAAAGGGAAACCTGCTTATTGAGATTGCAGCTTGCAGATATATTATTAATATTAATGTTTGACAAAATTGAGTTTTTGGGGAGGTTTGTGTAGTTAGGAAAGGGATGCTATGAGTGTATGGTGATTCTTGTATGTAATGGTTGTGAAGTAACCATATGTTGTTTTCTTCTTTTCCTTTTCATTGGTTTTTGCTCCCCTTTGTTCTGTAATTGAATTAGCAAACTACAAACATTGACATAGTCTAAGAACCTTTACAGAATATGTTCAATATATTGATTTTATATAGTTATCCATACCCTTCATTATTCACGAGCAAGAATGTCTAGGGTACCTTTCAATATAAGATTGTTCAGGTGGTTACCAACAGTTACAAAGGGGACAATGCCCGAAATAGAAAAACTGCAAATAAACTAATCAGGGAGAACAAACGCCCATAATATAAGAAGCAGAAATTGACGAATTTGAGGCGGAGACTGGCCATAGATCACAATTCTTTGATCACGAAGACATCCCATAGTAGGAGAACATCAGCGCAACAATTGGCTTCTCTATAGATATAACTTACACGGACATCCCATATTTGTCACACTGCGGCAACAAAGACATCATTCCCCATTTTTGCCTATGGTTCTCTTTTCTCTCGTTATTCTCAGCTACCATGTTAGTTCCATCCTCTCGCTCATCAATTCTAGCACCATTTCAGGGTGTTATCATTCACTCGGTTCAAAACCTCAGATTTTTTTGAACCATAACATTTCCCAAACAGAATTGTACATCCAATTGAATTTTGGTAGGAGCTTCTAAGCTAAATTTTATGTTGAGTTTAGAGACACTAAATAAATTCAATATGCCTTCTAGTTTGATGAGATTATAGTACAAGATCTAGCCAATAGTTTTCCCTTTTCCTAACTAAGTACTCTGCATAAGAGTGAATATAACTTATCAATAGAAAATTTGTTAATAAAGCATTATTCGAAAGAATATGCAGTTGGTAGCTATCGAAGATCCAAGACGTTCAGATTCCAAATAACTACCACGGTAGAAATGTGTAAGAGAAGTTTGAAAGAGGCAGTTATGCTTGAGAAGACATCAAAGAGGCCAAAATTCGAAGAATAGAAAAACTTACAAAAGAACTTTTTAGTTACATAAGAAGACACATGATATCCATTTGTTTTAGGAGTTAATTTCTTTCTTTCTTTCTTCTATAAATATCAGAATTATTTTCCATGTAAGGAGTTCAATTTCGTTCTGCAAAACTTGCCTACTAGATTATACATCCGCCAACATAGGATAAAACATCTTCTAAAATATTATATTCGAATGATGTATGTAATTCAACCCTTTTTATGATAATTTAATTTCTTTTTAACTTTTATCTTTACTTTTATGAACTTTTGTGTTTACATTTTTGTATCTTCTTTACCTTTTTTTAGTATTCTTTTTCATTAGACGTTACTTGCACTGCAAACAAAGACTTGAGGCTTTAAACCTATCAACTAAGAACTCCTTAAAGATCTAACATAGGTCCTAGATTGATCATCAAGTTTATTTGTTAAAAGAATATTTTTCTCCGTCAACATGCATTTATATTAATTAATAGTTATTGTTTTAATTTTTTGCATATGATATCTCTAACACTTCTTTTTTGGGGTACAAATATCTCTGAGACTTGATCTATCTCTTTAAAACAATTCCAAATTGCAAATAGGAAGCACTTGTCTTTAAGTGTGTTTTAATTTGGACACAACATGGTCATTGTCGTGGTAAAAAAAAAAGATTTATTGGTGAACAGCTCTCATGATGAAACACGCTAAATATTCTGGCCAAGATTGATACACATATTGGGGACCCCTACTAAATAGAGAATGAAGATGGATCACATACACACAGATATGTTGAGATATAGAATAGAAGAAAGTGACATTAATATGTTAAATTTGGGATGAAAATAGTTATACTATTCGATGCAAACAATGAAGGTATGACGGTGTAATCATCTACTTGTGGTCCTCTACATTTATCGTATAGTTTCCGTGCTTCAATTCGGTACCTTCTGATTTCAGACAAAGACACTGAAACCCCGCATGCATATCATCGTGTTTAAATGCTCAAATTAATGCAACTCTCTTTGCAAGTAGTAGTATTTTCTCTCCTTTTAAAAGAGAAACAATATTAATGGTTGAGATTTTAATTACTTAGGTATTTTAGACAATATAAATTTATATTATACTATATTTTCTAATGTAGGCTCCTTGTTCATCAACAATGTATTGATGTTAACTGAACAAATAAACTGCTAGTTATAGCAAAGTTCCCTTCATCATAAGTTTCTTTGCTCGTGACCAAACATTCCGGTCGGAGTGTTTTCTGATTTGTAAAGTTTTAGTGTCTGCTGGTGTAGCCAAAAACAAAAAAAAAGTTTAGTGGCTACAAATGTGATGCGTATGTTATTATTAGCCTATTAGTGATATGCTGCTGCTGATCTTCTTGATATTATTGTTTTAATTAAAATTTATAGAGGAAGTGACAAATACTACAATATGAAACTCACACATGTAATTGCAAGATCTCGGGTTTGTATCTGGGTAATGATGTTTAACCTAGTAATCGGTATTGTCAGTTGAGTTATGCTCTTGTAGACTTACAGATCTTATATTTACCCTTGACAATTAAACTACTCATCAAATTTGTTGAAACCCAATAAAAGAAAAATAAAATAAAATAATAGAAATATTGATTTTGGATTTGAGTTTTGAGAGGTTTTTGTCCTTGAGAAAATCACTTTTCTTGTAGTCTTGATACAATAATGAGTGTACGATTCACTTTATACAATGTTCATAAGATAACAAATGTAATCAACTTCTAACTAATCATAAATAACTTGCAAACTATGACTAAATAATAGGTCAAATACCTCCCCGGGTCCTTTAAGTTTCATGTTTGTTTCAGATAGATCCTTTAAGTTTCTAGGGTTTCAGATATGTCCTTTAAGTTTCGAGTTTGTTTCGGATAGGTCCTTTAAGTTTTTAAGGTTTCAGATAGGTCCTTTAAGTTGAGAAAATGTATATGAAACCCAAAAAAAAGAAAATTAGGAATAAATTTGAATATAAGATTAATTTTGGGTCTTGCTTAAGAATTCTAAAGGAAATCAGCAATTAAATTCAAATGGTTAATAAATTCTACTAAAAGGCAAATTATTTGACAAAGTACGAGTGCAACAAAACAATTATTCATCAAACTATACTTACTTTACACTAAACTTTGAATTACCAATACCCTCTTTTCATGAGAATCGGGGGTTATAACACACTAAAACTAGAATTCTAATGTAAATAATTAAATATAAGGATTTTGTGATAAATATTACATATTATTTTTCACCAACGAGCAATTAGTCCAAAAAATTTATGTTTTTTTTTACTCCTCTTAATTATAGTAAAAAAAATCGTAATCAGTTTCATACTTTTTTTTTTGTTCGTTAATTCATATATTTAACTTTCAGTACACTACATCAAATTAATAAAATATCAATGAACATTTGAATAAGGGTGACATATCTTAATAAATTGTTGTGTTATTTGAACAACTATTTAGATTACAACTTTTATAACAATCATAATAAATTTATAAAGAAAATGAGGTATTAACACAAAAATCAAAGCAATAAAGAGATAGAGAAAGTACACACATAACGTGAGTATGAGAGAGAAAATTGTTATAAAAGTTGTCCAAAAATGGTTGTATATGTATCATTTCTCCTTAATAAAAAAGGGAGAACTTTGAATATAAACCATATAAACTTTTTTGGGTTAGACTAACAAGTGCCCTTGTTAAGGAAATTAAAAGTAGTATATCTGCACTAGATTCAACAATATTTTGATTTTTAAAAAGTTAAATTCATCACTTTTCACCTATGAAGCTTGAATACTCCAAAACGGAGACGTACCCGTATCGGATACGTATTAGATACCGGTACTTCACGGATACGTACCACGATTGTAAAATTTAGTAGAGATGTGTATGGTTTAATTTTGGATATGCATCATTAAAATTGTTTTTCGATAAACCACTTAATATACTTCTTGTGGATGAAGGTAATGGAGAGAGAAGTGATTCAATTAATCAACATTAGATAAAATTTGTGTTGAGTTCATTTAAGGATGTTTCTCTCGATATCTCAACATATGAAAATATAATATGATTTATAGGAAAACTTTACATTTTTTTTTTTATTTTGATCACATGTATTATTTTTTAAAAAATTGTGACTTTTATAATAATATAATAATAAAGAGTAATATAATAATAAAGAGTACCTCCATAACCAACGAACGATGTTGGAAAATGTTGTTTTCTTTCATATCTTTCTAATAAATTTTTGCCGTTTAAAAAAAGTTGAGAAATGCTAAAAGGTGTCCTTATGACATTCGTTAAAGGGATAATAATAGAAATATTATATTAGAAAATGGTGAAAAACTATGAAGCATGGGTACGGATACTGATGCAGTATGATACGAGTACACAGATACGCGACTTTTTTTAAATTTAGGACGGAGGGAGTACTAAAACTCATGTGTGGAAAATAAGAAAAGTAGTTTGGTGCTTTGGTTCATAGATCAAGAAAACCATAAATGTTGCCAAAATAGTTATTATCTCAATAGTGAGACGATATAAAAAGATACTCCCTCTGTTTCAAAATACATGTCCAAGTCAACCACTTCACATATGCCAATGCACAATTTTGACCGTTAATATCTTTAATTATCTAAAGTAAAAAATTATAAAAATTTAATATTTTGAAAATATTTGTCGAGACAAATCAAACAACATCCTACATGTTAATATTTGTATTTATACATTAGTAAAAAAGTATGGTCAAAGTAAGTCAAGTGAATAGTGCACATTGCAAAAATTGGACATGTATTTTGAAACGGAGGGAGTAATATTTTAACTTTAAAAAAAAAACTACTCCGTCCTCCGTTTCAGATTAATCGAGTCATTTGTTCATTTCACATCTATTAAAAAAATGAATAAAAGAAGAAAAGAGAAAAATGATTTTAATTGTTTTTGTTAAGTACTCCCTCCGGTCCTATTTACAAGAAACAATTTACTTTTTAGATACATTAAATAATTTATGTATTTGGTTTAAGTTCTTGACTAGATACATACATTATTCAATGTATCTAAAAAGTCAACTTTCTCTTGTAAATAAGACCGGATGGAGTATTTGTGTATTCTCCACTATCATAAATGCAAAGTGAAATATATTAAATTTGGAGTGATGAAAATAGTATTAATTAAAGTTATATTGAAGAAAAAGTAATTAATGTTATTGAAAAGTGAAATAAATCAATTTTTTGGGACGACATTTTTTTTTTTGGCAAATAACTCACCTACCATTAGAGGGAGAAAGTAATAAATAAAATTCCAAACCAGTACACCAAGTTTGCGGTGTCAAAAGTGATATTTTAATATTTCAAACTTTATTCTTTTGTCAGTTTTAGTGTTTTTTAATAGTTTTTTCATAATGGTAAATTCATAGTCGTGATATTTTAATATTTCAAACTTTATTCTTTTGTCAGTTTTAGTGTTTTTTAATAGTTTTTTCATAATGGTAAATTCATAGTCAGACGATAAAAAAAGAGGATAGTTGAACTTAAAAAAAAAAAAACTAGTAAACAAAATTCCAAACTAATTTTAAAATTTATTTTAAAAAATCTCAAAATGAAAAAAAAAACTATTTCTTTAATAGTGAGTTTTTGAATTTTAGCACAATTAATTAACCGTTTGATTAATGAATTTTTAGATTTTAGGAGAATTAACGTGTGAATATTGTGATACAATTCATTTTTCTTTTTAGATTTCTCTATTATGCTTATTCCAAACATGGCTGAGGAGGGGAAGCACTTGGGTGACATAATGTTACCGTGACATTAAATATGAGCCACACAACACACATTGTCACATAACATCTGGGCCACACAACACATACAACACATCTGGGCCACACAACACAACATCTTTGTGTGGCCCAGATTTAATGTCACGGTGACATTATGTCCCTCAAGTATTTTCCGGCTCAGTGGTATCAATGATGCAATGCAAAATAAGTAAAAGTAAAAGATCCGGTGTACGGTCAACTTATAAAGATAAACTGTCTATTGCATGATTTAACCAAAAGATAAAAAAGGAGGTAAAAATATATCCTTTTAGATTAGTTCTCCAACATGGTACAAACCTACATCTCTGGGGAAAAAATGGTGCTTAATTTCTACTAAACTAGATTTACAATCTAAACCCACAAAGATTCATTCCTGGGGAACTTTCTTGAGGTTGGAGTCTCTCTAAAAATATGAACCTCATACAAACAAACACTAATATTTTATATATAAGAAATAAAAGGAGATAGTGAGAGAAGCAGTGAAGCAGCTTCATCTTTTGGTGTTATCTCCCTCAAAAAAAAAAAAGAAGCTTTTTTCATCTATCTTAGCATTGAAGTAAGAGACTCAAAAACATCTTGGTTGCATGGAATGGTAAGACCCATGTCATGATCAAACCCAAACTCTTCTTCTGCTTGATGAAGAAGGTTTTGAAACTCTGGTCTACTTAGAAAAGCAATAGGAACAATGTACCTGCTTCTGTTCTCACCAACATATACAACAAAGTGACCTTTTGGAACATCCAAACGAAGACCATGATGATCAACGTACCCTTGTTGTTTCTTGCCTAGACTTGAACATCTTTTAAGGATTTGTTTGATGAGTGCTGTTTGAGGAAGTTTTGTTGATTTTCTTATAGCCATTGTTGTGGATTTGGTGTGACAAGAGAAAGAGAAGAGGGGATTGTGTTGTGTTGAAGATGGAGGTGTGTGAATGAGTATTTATCATGAGAATAGCTTAGGCAGGAGATAGAAAAAACGGAGTCATGTGGGGTTGTAAGGACTAATCACAGAGCCTAGGACTCTTTTTTAGTGCCTCTAGGAGCCAACCTATTTTCGTTTTACACCCCCCTCTTGTTGCTTTTCCAAACAACATCTTGGTCCCCCATCTCTCTCTCTCTCTCTCTCTCTCTCTCTCTCTCTCTCTCTCTCTCTCTCTCTCTCTCTCTCTCTCTCTCTCTCTCTCTCTCTCTCTCTCTCTCTCTCTCTCTCTCTCTCTCTCTGTTGAATTTTTGTTAGAAAACTTTTTTTAATTATAAAGGAATGGGGTTTTCTAACTTTTCTTTAACTATAACTTGTCAATATATCATATCATATATAACAATAAATTTCAGCTCTGTACGGACGAAATATCCTACAATTATATATATGTGCATGACGAAATATCCTACAATTAAGTTTAACAAAATTACAATAACATTTGGTATGTTTAAATACAAGCTTAAATTATGGATGTTGGATTTTGGTCAAATCACCAAATTATGCTGATTTTAGAGATGGAGCATTCTGAATGCATATAATTTAATTCCATACAAAACCTACTATTACCTAGAAGGCCCAAATACCTCCCTGGGTCCTTTAAGTTTCACGTTTGTAACAGATAGGTCCTTTAAGTTTCAAAGGTTACAGATAGGTCCTTTAAGTTTCTAAGGTTTCAGATAGGTCCTTAACGGAGGTTGATAGAAAGGATCTATCTGAAACAAACTCGAAACTTAAAGACCTATCTGAAACCTTAGAAACTTAAAAGACCTATCTGTAACCTTTGAAACTTAAAGGACCTATCTGTTACAAACGTGAAACTTAAAGGACCCAAGGAGGTATTTGGCCTACCTAGAACTAGAAGTGAAATTTGAAAATCATTTGCAAATTCAAATTTATGTTTGATTAAATCATAGTTATGTAGATGAATGATGTTTGGATGTATTGATTTTGTCCCTCGGCTTCAATTTGACTAAAATTGTCATAGTGAATGCATCATGATGAATTTGATAAAATTGCGGGGATCTTGCACCACTAGCTCAAGAGTCTCAAGAATGCAAAAAATTGAGATCTCTCTTATCAATCCAAAGTGAATGCATGAATTCACTCTTATTTAAGAAATCCGAGTTCAATTCTACCTAGACCAACTAATGATTGTTTTAGAAACAAATTATATTCAAAAAATCAATAAAATATATATTCACCATTCCTTAATGCCTTGCCATTCTTCCATTCCACCTTCACATGACATTTTACTTTCCACTTATGAATTGACTCATAGCTAGACGTACGGCTCTCCCAAGACGAAGCATCCAAGCAATTTCCAAAGTTCAGTTAAACCAGATTACCAGCTATTCTTTATAGGGAAGTCCATTTTTTGCAATAAGGATGAAAGTAAACGCGGTGAATCAATGTATACCAAACCAACCGAAGCAATTTAGGTAGCTCAAGAAAGCAACCCCACCCCTAAACTTTTTTTTCTAAAAGGAATGCAAAAGCTGTAATAATAATATTTTTAAAGTCAAGTATATAACCGTACGTGTCCCATTGCCTTTTTAACAACACAGTTTTCGTCCCCTTGATCAATTTGAAAGAGCAGATTTTGCCTTGTCTCCTACTATTCAGCCATTTTTCACAGTTTCCCGCTTTCTTGTTCAAACCATTGGGACTTGTGGTATACACATGACTAGCAGCTTTCACAGTTTCACAAGTTTCAATTATCTAATCATCAAATGTTCAATTTATTTAAGGCAAATGTTAACTTGTGCACTTGAGGGCACAATACATGTTAAGGTACTAATTATAGAAATATACGCATCAAAAGTTGTGTAGTTAATTTCTAAAAAGTTAAAATATCATGTTTTTCAATGCAAATTTGCATTTTTTAGATTCCTTAACATGTATCCTTAGAGCACAAATTAACATGACCCTTTATTTAATTATCTAATCATGATCAGCTACAAGCCTACAATGCATTTTAGGATAAAATAATGTCATAGCAGTATTTCACAGAGAAACTCAATTCTATGTAATTGATAATGTTACATGTATTTATATAAATGGTTGCACTAATAAGTATTTTAAGGGCATTGGTTAAAAATTCATTAGTAGAAACTTTAACTTGGAAATACAAATTTTTACTTTTGACTTAATAATAATAACACAACTTTTTGTTACAAAATTACTTATTTTAAAACTTTAACCAATATCCCAAAACATTCGTTAACATTCTCCTTATATAAAAATGGCTTGATTGAGCATTTTAGGTGAGAAAGGAAAATAACATGAAAGGTAATGAGGGAATGGCAAAAAAAAAAAATTAAGGGTTAAATATGTTTTAAGTCCTTACATTTTGCGCCCCTTTGAAGAACATTTCATTAAATGTTTTTAAAATCCTCTCCGTTATCAAAATTAGTCTGTGCTGTTAATTCTCTAACGGAATGCTGATGTGGCACTTAGTGGTCCCAATTATTTTAAGGTTAAATATGTTTTTGGTCCCTACATTTTGCATGACTTTGAAAAATAGTCCTTGCATTTCAATAAATGTTTTTAAAATCCTTAAAATAATAAGGACTATTCTTCAAAGTCACGCAAAATGTAGGAACCAAAAACATATTTAGCCCTAAAATAATTGGGACCCACTAACTGCCACATCACATTCCGTTAGAGAATTAACAACACAGACTAATTTTGATAACGGAGATAAAATGTGAAGATTTTAAAAACATTTAATGAAATGTAGTGACTATTCTTCAAAGGGGCGCAAAATGCAAGGACTGGAAACATATTTAACCAAAAAATTAAAAAGAGGAAAAATGAGTCTAAAGGTAGGGATTTATCCTCTTGAGAAAACATGAGAAAATAAAATTGGAGAGAATCTCCTCCCATTTCTAAGGGCCTTAGCCTTAAGAAATGTACAAAGGTCGTGACTCATGGCATATTTTATTGAGAAATAATGGCTTCAAAAGAAAAGAGAAAAAAAAAAAAAAATCAAATTTTAACACATTAGTCATAACCAAGGCTCAAAGCACATGGCTAAATGCGACTTTTTCACTTAATACATTTTTTTTTGAATAAATTTTTCACTTAATACATATCTTGTATGTTTTCGCAAATATAAACTCCCAAAAAAACACATTAGATAAAGTTCAATTTGGCAAGACCATTTTCGAGTTTTTAATTGGTAGTTTATTGTTTATAAGTTCATACAATTAAAATTAACTTGTACGGTAACAATACTTTCTCACTAGCTTTTTATGTTTTTTTACAAGTCACTTTTAATAGTTTTTGAGCTGAATAGTTTATTATATTTTTTTTTTCAATTTTACTTTTACTATCTTAATTGTAAAAATTTAATATTAATTTAAATATATTTTTATGTTAATTTATATTTGTCAACTAATTCACCGTCAATTATCTAACACTATAAATTTAATCTTTTAGCTTATCCCTTATATGTTCTAAATTTGCCGAAGTTCAAAATTATCGACAAGTTCGTCCTAAACACTCATGTCCGAACACAATTGTGCTCCACACTCAGCTGGACCTCTTTTGCCCAATACTCCCAGCGGTCACAAAACATGAGATCATTTATTTTGTCACGTCTCGAGGCTCATCAATGGCTCTCGACGGCCGTTGGTTTCATCTAAAGAAACACATCATTTGTAACATCCTCGACATCTATATCTTGAATTGTATAAATAGGGTATTAGATCAAAACACAAGGCGCACACACATATGTTTTTCAATACTCATCACTCTTTACTCTAATACTGACTTGAGTGTCCGAATATTTAGAGGTATCCACACAATTGACATCTCGATGGATTGCTGCTCGACAATACCACCAATTTTTATCACCCAATATCACCTTATCAGCGAACTTTTTTGTTATCCGATATAACTTATAACTTATAAGTTCATTCCTTATCAAAAAGTTGATAGGTCATTGTAAAAGATTTGGTTGCATATACCCTCAACAAAACAATCCAACTAGTTAAGTTATCATTATTACTACCTATTTTCTGTTTCTCTTCATTAAATTTCATTATAACTGTACTCTACTTAACAAATCAAATTTGTCTTGCTAAATTGTGCATATTTGGTAACAAACTTCTCGGAACAACGACTTCATTTCGTCTAACAAATTCTTTTTTGTACAATTAGTTGACAACATATAAAAAAATCGAACGGATGAAATTAGAAATATCAAAATTAAGTACCCCCAAGTGGCCTATAAATCCCAGCATGCAGAGAAGGTACAAGGAATTATTGAGTTGAGGCGTGAGTACATACACATGCAGCTCATCTTTATTAATTGTTGGGTTGTGACAGATGAATACAATATTTCACATGCACCATTCACCCTTTCCCACTACCATTTTTCTCACAAGGTACGGTTTCGGTCCTTCTTTAACATGCTCCAAAACAGGGGAGATAAATACATGGGGACAATAATGGTACTCATCATAGTTATATTCGTGTTCTTTGCACTTCATATTTTTCTTTTATATTAGAGCATCTCCATCATAAATTCTACAAGTCGATGAGCATGTATCTTAATTTTTCGGTTTATAGGAGAAAATTGATGTAGCAGAGTGACTAACATAAAAATTGTTGAAGTATCTTAAATAAAATACGGTATCATAAAATTAATACTTGAATTTGAGACAACATCGACTAGAAATAAAAAAAAAAAAATAGAAAAAAGTTGGTTGGATAATTATTTACCATTAAAGCGAAATGTGTATGAGTTACATAAGTATGATGTAACATTGTGAGACCATCTATTAGTAATTTTTTTCTTTTTTAAGGAATCTATTAGTAATTTATAAAACCCAAAATAAATTCCTTAAAAAAATAATCATAGGAGGATCCTCTTACAAATTACAATATATATTATGTGCCAGCTACCCAAAAGATCGCAGCAATCACAGAGAACTTAAATGGCCTTATTTGTTTTATTTGGTAAAAATGGATAACATATGCTTCATAGAAACATAACTGTATCAAACTTTGTGTATGGGCTCTCGTTGTTTCTTCCTTCTTGGGTTAATGCAGTAAAGCAGGATATATATTGTCTGTCGCAGGCATCGAGTCCCCCCCGATGGACCACCTTAGATTTTGTCAAGATTAAATTTAATCAAACTTTTTTTTTTTTTTTGAGAGGAAAATTTAATCTTAGTTGTTTTTTCCCTTTTTAATTAGGGGAAATGCGCCTCAAATACAAGAAAAGATAAAAGTTTAGTATGTTTATATAATAATATTTCTACTCATATAAATTTTTCTTATCGGATCCGTCTACATTACAATCAAACGGATCTTTAACCTGTTTATATAACCCACTTGTGTTGGCCTAGTGGTATTGGCTTGGAACCTAAGAGTGTGCTCCGAGGTCTAATATTTGATTCTCTCTGACGTCAATTTAAGTGGGCTAATTTAGTTTCTAAAAAAAACTTTTAGGAGAAAACTATTCTCATTTTGAAGTATACAATGTACATGAAGCTTTTATATACAACTATTTTTAATCTTTTACTAACATAAGAGAATACAGTTGGAATGAACTAACCTGCAACGAACTAATCAGAAGTTAAACTAACTTACAAAATTAATTAATATCTGGATGACTCACATATATGCACATGCAGTACTACTCCTCACCCCTCATTTAGAATGCATATTATAAGAGATAAGGGATTGGCTGCATACAATGTGGTCCTCGTTCTATCTACAATATATTATATAGATATAGCAGCAATGGAAAGCAATATGATAGTCATATTCAGATATAAATTTTGGTCGATAAAATATTAATGGTAGAGAATCATATTGACATGGAGGATTGGTATTTCTATCTGCAGAATTAACTACTAGCTAGTTAGACATTTTTGTGGTTCATTCCCATGTTCTAAGGTCAACATTAATCCCAAATATATACAATCTCATGTAGCTAATGCAACTCTTCAAAAAAAAAAAACAATGTAGCTAATGCAACCGCGTCTTGTTATTCTCTTCCTCTCATTGCATTTACTAGCATTAATTAATGAACCTTGATTTTCAATCACTAATTTATTACATACATATTTTCATATCTCATCAATCTCATGATCAACCAGTACCCTAGTTGTACGTACATGTACATGTGTGTATGTCTATGAAAAGGCATAGCATGTGATGATCTATCATACATTTGCATACCCCAATTTATACACGAGTCAATCTCACATTGGTAGCTTAGATTACACATCACAACACGGTCCCCTATTTATTAATTTTCCCCAATTTATTAAATTTTTTTGTGTGTCTAAATTACATATGATATGATATATGGTCGTTACAGTTTTCAAATGTGGAGCCAGGTTTGTGTACATGTTCAATAGCCACTAAAAAAAGTAAGTTGACCAAAACATAGTATTCAAAATTGTTGCTAATCTAGCTAATAATTCATTTCTTTGAGTAATTCTAGATGGAATCAAAGGTTTTATACACAACTGCAACGAAAGCAATATCAATTTTATACACAAAATTGATTTATAAGTTGTTGCAAATCACATATGAAAGAGATGAAGATCATCTCTAAGAAAAAATAAACCAAAGTTTTTATATAGATGATTTTCTTTTAGATTCATAGTAATTGACTGAATAAAGATGGTAAATAAGTCCATTAGATACTCTATAGATAGAGCTAGCAGCAAAACACTAACTAAATTTTCTAACTTTTATATATCTATTATAAGGTGAAGATTGTTCATCACTTGGATTAAAATTAGTGTAACTTTAGCAATGAGTTTGCCCACCGCAGCGTAGGGTGCACTAGCATTTTAACATGGAAATACAGAAGTTACAAATGTAGGTTCAAAGAAGTGATTTGTTGTATATATAAGTCTGAGTTCAGCCTATCTCGCAATGTGCGGGAAAGACTTGCGATGCAAGTGATGGAAGGATTGAAGGGAGGAAAGCTATTGTCTAGCTCGTGAGCGTGTTTTATGTTTTCTTGGTCGCCATGTTTTCAAGGTTGGATGAATCTTGTAAATAGGAAGCTCGTGTTTAGGGTTTGAGAGAGTGGAAAAAGGCAATCCAAGAGAGATCAAATAGGGAACCTTTAGGAAATCAATGGGCTATATGTTGAGGGGTTTTGGAATAAATTCTAATGTTTGGAAACACCATTCAAATACCTTGGGTGTGATAAATGATTGAGTCTCTTGGCTACGTGAAGAGATTTAAAAAAAATGTAGAAATTAGGGTTTGCTCTTAGAGAGCTAGTCAGAGGCTAATTTTTTGTATTCCTTTTGTATCTCTGTGTAAAGTTACTCTCTTGATTAGTGAAACAGAGAGGTGCTCTCTCCCTCAGAGTAGGTCAATTTGGACCAAAGTATGCAAACAAATATCTTTGTGTTGTTCTTCTCCTTCTTCTTTTATATTACTTTATTGTTTGTGTTTGTTTAATCACTTTGGTTTGTGTGAGTTTTGATATGATTTCATAACATGATTACTAAGTTTTTCCAAAGGACAAACCATTTGATAGAATTCAAATTTGATTTATGGATGAAACAATTTTTAGTAGCTTCAAAATGGACACGCGATTAGAGGACAAAACAAATACTTGACTCAATTTCTACAAAACAGGGGATTGTAAAATGAGAAGTGCTTGCCAATTATAAATATATTTTCAGATTTTATTTTCATTCAATGCGAAAAACGGTGGCGCCTGTCTTTTTTGTATCATCAAACATTTTCCTTTTAATTTATGTCGTCTTTATAATAATCTTCAATTTCACCTAAGTACTCCACCTACTCTTCATATTCTCAACAAACAGGATTAATTGGACGATTGAGGTGCAGGTTGCATATATAGCATGATGAACCGTTAGCTTTGTTTGACTTCAACTCCAATTTCATTTTCCATTCCATATATATATATATGACTAGTATTTTCTTTGTTGAAAAATATATTAAGAATCCTCTAAGAATGGTAAGTTACATATATGATTATTAGAAAGAAAGTCTCAAAGTCTTAAATGTGAAACTGGACTGGTCCATCATGTTGGTTTATCACAGTCTTTAAAAGAGACTACCCATGTTCTGTGAACGAGATTTGTTAGTATCTGGTAACAACAGTGAAACTATCTAACAAAAATGAGGTATATATTCAAGTGACTATGTGACCCTACCAAACCAGTTACCACACCCTCCACGGAACAAAGAAAGTGACCACTGACCAGTAATTTATTTCTTCTAGCTAATTATAATTAATTAACCGTGATAGTAAAAACATACAACAACCTTATTAGCCCCTCTCTGTTAGTGTTACCTTCTCTGTTTCTAAGCACATGTAGCCACGTTACTTTTTTCAGTTTTTTGCATTCTCCATCAAAAGCTGAAAGGACATAAACAATTGCCACAGTACCAACTACTTTCTACAATTCACCAAACATCATTGAAAGCTTACGGTTATAGCTTTCCCTAATTTATAGCAAAAACAAGCTAGAAAAAAACTGACCTACAACTCTACCTGTTTTGCTTATTTTAGAAATTCAAAAACACAAGTTAGCAGCAACCAACTTAAATTATTTATTTGGGACTAATGTGTTTTTATATCTAACTAAAGATGGCACTAATATGTGATCAAATAGCTAGCAGCATTCACTATTGGTTCAACAATAAATGTTAAACATACACATACACTTTAATTAATCAAATACATCTGGAACAAACAACAGTAATGGATCGATCAAACATGTTTATACCGTTAAAAAAAATGTTGTACACCGACGATGATGTCCCATTTTCATGTATATATATGACTTAATACTTCAACAACCAATCCCTTACCCTAACGTTGATTGTTGAGCCTAATAAGTAATAATATCAATTAAGTGTTGAAAACAGTAGTCGAAGACTTATTAAGGCAAACACTAGAGTAGGTACATACATAACTTTATTATCTTGGAGGGAAATAAAATTGGACCCATCACAGCTCAACTAAGAAATCACGAGCACCAAAGGACTTTACGGATGTACCTCTAACGTGCACAACCACATGTGCTTCTGCTACTGCATGACACGATCAAAGTGAAGTATATATCATCAATATATCAACATCAAATTTCGTTATTTTGCAACACAAAAACTATTTAATCCATATTATATGCTCATAGGGTCCAATCCAGGGTGGAAATTAAATTTGTTGTACTTTGATAGTTTTTTTTTTTTTTCTAATAATAATTTCTATTTTTATGAAATAAAATACCTACAAATAGTTTGATCTTTTAATTAGTTTTAAAATAGAGAATGGTAAGTATTGAGAGGTATAATACAAAGTTGGTAGCTTCCGGTGGGACACTACGCATGTTAGGGTGTGTGACTTCCCAAAACCATACTTTTGGTCAAGTAGTAAAAGATTACATGTTTAAGTTCTTAGAATATCGAGCATGAACTCGGAAATAATCGAGCATGAACTCGGAAATACTTTCAAAATAATTTAGAATAGAATTGAGATGGAATGCATATCTGTGTTCAAATAATTTAGATAAAAATGGGGCCTAACAAATTGATAGTTATCTTCAATGTATACAGTCAAACATTAAGTGTGTTCTTAAGTCGATAAAAAGCAGTTGATACCTCAAATAGCTTATGTAATTTAGGCGATGTATGAAAATAAAATCTGTAAAAATGAAAATATTGGTTTCACCCATATAATTTTAGATTCTTCATATTTTAACTTTTTATCGGGACTATTTTCAAACATTTTACGAAGATTATTTTCAAAGTTTGTCCAAATATTTTTTTAATAGGGTGAGGGTAAAATATGAAGAATTTAAAATTATATAAATGAAACATGTATTTTTATTTTTACAAGGACTATTTTTAGGCCTTGCCTAAAAAGAAGTTTGTTCACACATCTTTTGAGATGCATAATTTTTAGGAAAATTTTAATTTATGTCCTTACGATATAAGTTAAGATAGTATAAATGTATTTTTTTTGAAAATTGTACATTTAATATCCTAAAATTTTTAGACCCATATAGAAAAAATAAGAGGCATGATAACTTTTGCCATAAGATCACAAGATAAGAAGTTAAAAATAAGAGTCATGATGGCTTATGTCCTAAAATCAGAAGTTAAGAAGTTAAAAATAAGAGTCAAGTATAATTTAGGGTGGAAAGAATTTTTGATACGTTATTACCAAACATCGGATTACTATGGTCATTTCCTCTAAAAACCGGATGTTAACACCAAAAAAATTATTTATTTTTTTCGAAGAAAGCACACGCATTAATTTGGAGAAACGTAATTTTGATTTGTTCAAAAAATTTTTTTGGAGACTAGTACTGGATTTATTCCCACCTAAATTATCAAGGAACCTGCTCTTTACCCAAACGGTTCTGCTCATTCCCAAAGTAAAAGTCCAAAATGCCCCTACGCAACTTAACTTGCGCTAGTGTATTTTGTATGCATGTTAAGTCACGCTACGTGACTCAACATGCGTTAGTGTAATATGAACGTGACTTAAGTCACGTACCACTTAGCACTAGCGCAAGTTAACTCACGCTAGTTGGGCAAAAAACCACATTGGGTAAAACTAAATGTGCAGATTTAGTTTTACCCCAGGAAGGTTGGTTTTCTTGTGGTTTATTTTTAGTTTTACCACAGGAAGATAGGTTTTCTGGTGGTTTTTATTTTTTCGCAGTTTTAGTTTTACCCCATTGTAAATGTAATAAGAATTATATTAATAAAATGATATTTTATATTTATTATTTTTGTTTCTTTATTTTTGTTCATTGTTTTATTTTATTTTATTTTTTTATATTTATTTTACGATTGCGTATTGAATTAATAAATTGTATTGAATTAATAAATTCAAATAAAGGAAATTAGAATAAAAATTGCGATAGCGTGAATTCGAATAAATATTGCGTATCGAATAAGTAAATTATAATAAGTACACAACATTAATTCAAATAAAAATGGCGTATTGAATAAATAAATTCGATAAGTACACAACATTAATTCTTAGACAATTTTATTTAGATATAATTTCATTTACGTTACATTACATTGTGGTATCATTACATTACATTACGTAAAAGACATTGTTATACCCTAATTTTGGACCTAAAAATACTAGCTCCATTCTTCTTTTCTTGCATTCCAAGTCATTTGAACTGTCTCTGATCAATTACATCTTTCTCTGCATTTTGTTTCAATATTACTTGCAAAATTCATGAAAAAGGGCATTTTAGTCATTTCCTATGTTAAAATTTCTTTCAATCTTTGAAAAATTGTTTGATTCTTTTCAAATGGTTTGAATAAGTCCTTATTTCAATTCTATGACAAAATCCATTTCAAAAATTACATTTGTAGTCATTTTGAGTCAATTTAGCCCCTAGGGGCATTTTAGTCATTTCCAGTGTTAAAGCTCTGTTTAATCTCTTAAAATTATCTCTGAGTCTTTTCATTTGGTTTAAATAAACTCTTGCTTCAATTCTCTGTTAAAAATCATTTTAAAATTGCATCTGAGTCATTTTTAGTCGTTTTAGTCCCCAGGGGCATTTTGGTCATTTCACACAAAATTTTGACAGAGAGAGGTTACTTTAAAGTACCTCATTTAAGTAATTGGTTCATTTTAGTCCGTTTTGTCAATTTTAATCGTTTCACTTTACGTTTTTTCCAATTTACCAATTTTATTTCAATTTTATTGTTATTTTCATTTTTAGTTCGTAAACTTTTAGAAATTGCACTTTGGTCCTTTTATGTCATTTTATTTCTTTTAAGGTTTTTTATTTTAATTTTTAGTCCTTCAGGTCAATTTTTTTGTTTTAAGTCCTTTTTTTGGGTCAATTGCAGTCCAGTCCTCTAATTTCCTTAAATTGCAGATTGGTCCCTTAAAGTTCCAAAATTGCAGGATGGTCCCTGAGTCCAAAAATACACCAAGGCCGAATCAGTTAGGGTCCAAGTCCACATGTCAACATTCTATTGGAGCATCAGGACACATGTCAGTTATATAAAAGGCCCCAATCATTACCATTCCATTCAGAACGCAACAACTCAGCAAAAAATCACCACAAACACACTTTCAATTTCTCTCTCCAAAATCAAAGATCAAAAATCCGGAAAAAACTCAAGAACAGTTTGAAGATTCAACGAATCTTCAAACCCTAACCGTCTCAAACTCCCCAATTCCAGATCAAAATTCTACAAATTCACACTAATTTTCAACCAATTCCATAAGATACAAGCTCAATTCACGTTCAATTTCACAGAATCCAGCAAAATTCAACGAATTCGAAACAAGTTCTCAGAGGTTCTTCGCAAGAACTTTCATCATCGAACTGATCCCTGCAATTCGAGCATGAATCCGCCACCGAAATGACGAATCACACGATCACAGAGAGTGTGGAGAAGAGAAGAAGAAAGAATCGAAGAATCGGTGAATACGAAGAGAAGTGATTCAGCAAGATCAAGTTCAACAAAGATTCGAAGAAAGTTCATCAAAATTGAACTAGCTCCGTCCAAGCCGAATCAAAACTTTCAGCAAAACCAGTTCAAATTCCAATTTGATCTAATCCAAAACCCTAGGGTTTCGGATCAAGTACCAAATCGAAGAACAACAGTGAGAGGATCCCAAATCGGCGAGAGGATTGAACGGTTAGGGTTCGAACATTTTCCAGAAAGCAAAAGACGAAGAGAAGATCAAAGCGCTCCACCGTCTTTTCCCTTTCTCCAGTTACAACGAGGTAAACTCTCAGTTCCTCTTCCTTCGTCTTTCATTTTCTTTCATAAATTCGAACATCTAGGTCACACACTTGTTTGCTATTCGTGAATCAGCATAGATCGAAGGTCTTTCTTCTAAAAAAATTGTTGTAAAGAACTCAAATAGTTTCGAAATCGTGAAAACCTCCATCGATCTATGATGATCTATGTGTTTAGATGGATATTCATGCTTAGATTCATGCTGTTAGGGTTTATAGAACAAGAACGAGAAAATGAGAGAACGAGAGTCTGAGAGGAAGAGAGAGAAAGGAGAGTTGGAAATGATGAGGAGACCGGTCCACACGTTTTTATAGGAGGGTGAACCGAACCGGTTCATCTGAACCAGTCTGGTTCACCTCCAAACCGGTCGCTCATCCCTCTTCCACCATCAGATCCACTCTGTGATGACGTGTAAGCCTGTGATGTGTTGATTCTATGCATCTGCTTTACCTTACCATGTGCCTTGCGTTCTCAACCACTAGATCTAGGGTTTTGAGGGAACTGGATCAATCCAACGCCTCTGAGGCTCTTGGATGATCCAGATCCATCAGCAACCTTGGGCCTGGACCTATTCTTGTTGTTATTTTCGTTTTTATTGTTTTTTTTTGCTATTCTCCACACTGCTTGATGCTTTTTACACCTTTGTCTCATTAAAAACCCCTTAAAAAATTCCTAGAAAATGTGCAAATTATTTCCTTGATATTTTTTGATGAATCTTGATGTATTTATATATTAAGTATTGATCAAAAACGAGGAAACAATTTGTTCTTTTGTCAATTCAATTCTTTCCCATTTCTTGAAAAAATCTTGTCAAAGCTTCTAAAATTTTTTGTGAATTCTCTTACAATCTTGCTTGATGTTTAATTTTGGTCTCTTATGATATTTTGACACATAAAGTTGGGCAAAAAGTAATAATGTGTTGCCTTATCCCTTGAATTTTAGGTTAAGAATTTGTGAAAAAATGTTTAGTTCTTGATTCCAATCTTTAGTGCATGCTTGTGAGTTGGAATGTGGGGATTGGGGATTGATTTGCCACTGTTTGAATGTGTTCCTTATTGTATGTGAATAGGTGTGGTAGATTACTTGCTTTATAAGTCATGTAAATATTTGTGTGTGAAAGAAAAGTGTAAAATAGGCCTAGAATGTTCCATAATTGCTTGGCTTGATATTTTTCTCTAATCCTCATTGTTAAAACTGAAATGAAACCTTTAAAGATTGATTGAGATGTGAGGGTTATGAGTTGTGTATTGGCTTTGCTTTTATGGTCAAGTTTTAGGCATGTTTTGCCTTTGTTTTTGGTGTATCTTGAAATCTTGTGAGGTTTACTTGCTTGAATTTTCTTACCATATTACATATTATGCTACTAACCCTTTCATTACATACTACATTCATCCATAAGCATCTCTCACTTCATCTCCTCCTTCACTTTATTTCTTACACTTTAATTTTTACCAAGGCTTAGAATGTAAAGACTTAGGAATCTTGTAATATTACTCTCATGTTTTTACTTTCTTGCAAGACCATAGAATGTATCTAGGCCAATGATGTAATATGGACAATGGACTCTAATAATGTACACCGACACAAGCACCGACACATGCACGCACATCACATAGATATTTTTAGATGTATGGCTAGGATATGCATGTTTAGATGTATGTTTAGGCTTGTATGTTTAGATGAATGTTTAGGATTTACACTTAGAAAAATCTCTTTTCCAAAAATATGAATAACGTCACTCAAATTCTTTTTTTCATAATAAACCTTGGGATCCAAAATCCCATTGTATTCTCTTTTATTTTCTTAATCAAATTTCAATGAAAATTAATCATACTTGACCCTTTTTTCCAAAATAACTAATTCCACCTCACCTTTTCTAAATCTCATGCCCTTGAGGCCTCTTTCTATTCTTCAAAACTCCAATTTTCAAACTTAAAATCAATCAACGAAAACAAAAACAATTTTGGAAGAGAACTACGGTGGATTTGATCCCTTAAACGGGTACGTAGGCAAGGAATCAAAATTCCTTCAATTCAAATAAAATAAAAATTCAAACATCTTCTTCTCCCTCCAATTCTTCACTTAGAAAGTTTTTTAGGTGTAAATAAACATTTTCAAATAGCATTTAAAAATAAAGCGCGCGCGTAGAAAGTAAAGACGGTTCCTATAGGATACTATAGTCGTTATGGGTGCCTAACACCTTCCCGTAGCGAAAACAACTCCCGGACCTCGATTCTCAAGGGTTTTGCTTACTTTTTCCCTTCCCAAGAAAAAATAAGATATCAAAGGTTAAAAAGGTTCAAACGTAATCAATGTTTGACACCCGAAAACCAAGATAAAAACAGACATGTACGTCAACTATCATTACATTACATTCGGAAATGTACCTTCCAACTACAACAATTATCTTACCACTGAATGGGGTCAATTCAAACTAGCTAAAAAGAAGGACTCCGACATTCATCCAGAAGTGCTTCTGTTCCATTCCAAATGTTAATTTCTTGTTGGTCTTGGTTTTAAATGATAGTATCTAAGTGCCAAAGGAATGAGGTCCAGACCTTGACACTTCGATACCATCATTTAAACGAAGCCAACAAGAAATTAACATTTAGAATGGAACAAAAACACTCCCGGGCGAATGCCGGTGTCCTGCCATTTAACTAGTTTGAATTACCCCATCCAGTGGAAGACAATTGTTGTAGTTGGAAGGTGCATTCCAACTACAACAAATGTCTTACCTCTGAAATGGGGCAAATTCAAACTTGCCAAACAACAGGACTCAAGCATTTCGCCTCGCGTTCATGCTTTCCTTTGGGAAGAATAATTTTTTGTCAGGCTTGCTTTAGATGATAGTATTCAAGTGCCAACGAAATGAGGTCCATTCCTTGACACCTAATACCATCATCTAAATCAGTCTAACAAGAATTTAATCTTTTCAAAGGAAAAACATGAACGCGAGGCGAAATGCTTGAGTCCTGGCCGTTTGGCAAGTTTGAATCACCCCATTTCAGAGGTAAGACCATTGTTGTAGTTGGAATGCACCTTACCCTAACTAATGACGATCTTCTGGCGGAATCAAGCTGTTGATGATATCTTCATTTGATATCAGCAACGTCACCCGCATATCGATCCACTGGAACTTGGTGTGCTCCCAAAACATACTCGTCACGTTTTCGTCGTTCTTTAACTCCACCCAAGTGAATGATACGTTCCCCTCGTCTTGCTTTGGACGTTTATACAGAATATTTTGCACCCTCTTTGTGTCTGTGGGGTTGACTCCTTGGTAGAATTCATTCAGTTGATCCTTGAGACCTCTTAACTACATCAAGGCACCGAACCTTCAACCTCTGAGTTTCTCCGCCGTTGAATTTTGCATGAACGTCGATCCACCCGGCCATTGCTTCAAATCTACACAATTACAAATCAAACACAATCAATGAAAAACTCATTCAAACATTTCATCAAACACTTGGAGTGCAAATTATACATAAACCCTAAAAATGATAACTACAACATAAACATGCAAAGATCAAAATAATTAAGCAATATTACTCATTTGCATGTAACATTGTATCATATATTGCAAAAACAAAATAACCAAAAATTAAACAAACCCTAAATCTAAAAAAATCTAATCTAAGTGTAAATAATCTAACATAATCATGCAAACATCTAAACATCATAAGAATTAAACACTATAAGTCATTTGCATGTAGCATTCTATAATTTCTTGCAAAAAAATTTAAAATTTTAACAAAACACTAAACCTAAAAAATTCTAGATTAAGTGAAATTTTTTATCATAACAACATAGTTTAAGTGAAAGCTTACTTGTTCTTGTTGTTGTAGTGTTGTTTGATTTGAAGTTGAAGGAATTTTGAAGTTGGGAAATTTGAGAGAAAATTGAGAAGTGTGTGTGTTGTTTGATGAAAATGAGGCAGAATGTGGTTCTGCCTGGGTTAATAGCATCACGTAGCGCAACTTAAGTCACGTAGCGTGACTTAAGTTGCGTAAACATTGCAACTAGCGTAAGTTAACTTACGTAACGCATGTTAACATGCGTAGGGGTATATTTGTATTTTATTTTGGGAGTGAGTAAAACTGTTTGGGTAAAGAGCATGATTCAATTATCAAACCTAATTCAAAGTAACTTAAGAAAAGAGGGCGATCATAAGTAGTTACTGAAATTGTAAATAGCACGTGATTAGGTGATTTCATAACCTAGTGTAAACAAAATCAGTGAATGACTAGAATTTGCCAAGTATGGCTCCACAATTTAAAATGGCTTTTGTCTAAAATGACCTACACCTACATTTTTTTTTTATCAAACAAGAAAACAATCTACATTTTCAAACACATAATTATGAAGGGGACTCATAAATTTAAACACATAATTTTTTTTGACAAAAAATTTAAACACATAATTATAGATATATATTCTTTTGACAAGATATAGATTGTATCAATGACCGTACCGTGCAATTATAAAGGCGTTGGATCGAAGTTGAATATGAGAATTAAGTTTTTTTTTTAGAAGAATTAATAATTAAGGTTAAGGACACATCACATCTGAAATAACATATTTTATATTTTCCCTTGTTAAAAAAATTACATACTTTCCCCTCAAAAGTTACATTTTGATTTTATATTTCACATACAAATTTATGAAATAAAATTTAACTACAGTTTCCAAAAGCTAAGACTAATATAAGATCCAACCATCTTTACAATTTAACTGATTAGTTTAACTACTAACTAATAAGTATATCTAATCCCCTAAAAAAAATCTAATTAAAAAAATGCAATGAAATGGGTATAGGCCAAGAGATCATAAACTAAAGACAAGAGGAAATTGTTTTTCTCCCTTTCAAAACAGCTCATTCCCTTAATGCCCAACATGATTTAACTCATGCTCGACTTTTTTCAACGTGAGTTAACTCACGTTGGCTATTTTTCTGTGTGAATTAACTTACGAAGACACTTTTAAAATCAGTGAATGAGTCATAACAAAAGGGAGAAGAGCCATTTCCAAGACAAAATAATAAGAATTCTGCTCTTTACCCAAACGGTTTTACTCGTTCCCAAAGTAAATGTCCATATTGCCCCTGCGTAAGTTAAGTTACGTTAGTACAAAAAATTGCGTGACTTAAGTCACGCAGCGTGAGTTAAGTCACGCTAGTATTAAACTGAGTGTGAGTTAACTCACGCTAGTTTTACACATTCCACAACATTTCATTTCACATAAAGAGATAGCCTTTGCCATTTTTTGTCTATACCTTTACCCACAAAGAAGGTTGAGATGGTCATGTCAAATTATTGAAAATTTGATTCAAATTAACTGTGTATGTGTGTGTGTGGGAATTAAAAGTGGCACTAGTTAATGCACTGCAATGGAAATACACCTCTGTATAGTAAACGTAATTTAATTAGGATGAATGAAAGAATCATCTTTGTAATAGAATCTGTACAAAATCCATCCTCAAGTGACTTGATTTGGGTACAGATGTTAAAGTAGATATATAATAAATATCAGATATTCCGTAGTGCTCAACAAACAAACCAATACATCTCAATTTCATGATACTGTTTCAGTGAAACAACATAGCTATGCAGTTACAACATGAAGCACCGCTGAGACAAAATGGATATTGAATTAAAAACGATGCTAAAAGTTTTATAAGCACCTTAGTTTGCATTTGTACATGCATCCATCAAATCAGAACATAAGATTAAATAAAGAACACTTGGAGGTATCAGAAGAAAAAACTAAAATGTAAAAACAGATAAGCAACCAAACTCATAAGTACATGTTCAAAAGTCTAGTCTGGGGAAAGCATTAGAGTGGAGAGGTAGCCTATTAAAAAGAAGCTCAGTTTCAAATTTGAAGTTAATACCCATGCTGAACAGCTCCTGAGACAATAACTTAGCTCCATATGGAACACTCGCCACCACAATGTCATCGGCTGATTCACAGAATCGGCAATAGGGACCTCGTATTTTTCGACCACCAGATACCGGTCGCAAGATCACATTTGCACATTTACAACAAATGTGTATCTGAGACGAATCACTCAGGGTGAAGAGGCGCTCATACAAGTTGGCTGATGCACCATGAGCTATCAGGCAATCACGCTCCATCTCACCAAACTTGATACCTCCAAATCGCTTCCTGTCAGCAACAGGCTGTCTGGTCAGCGGGTGAACTGGGCCAGTGTTCCTGAACTTTACTTGGTCCTCTGACATGTGGTGCAGTCGCTGGTAGAATGTAGGGCCCATAAATATGAGCGAGCGGACCATCTCACCTGTCACCAGTCCTCCCATTGTATACTCGTTCTTTTCCCCATCTTGAAAATCCAGCTCTGTCATGTACGGAACATAAACCGGACTCAGTACAACGACAGAACATGGCAACTTAAAAGTGAAACTTTGGAAAGAAATTCCTAAAATTAAAGTGAGTCTGGAGCAAATGCAAAAAAAGGATCTACAACTAGGAAGACAATATTGGTAAATAAGAAACATCATTCATACAGTAATCAAGATCAAAAAATTGAAATACAAGTTCCTCCTCTAAAATAACATAAAATACAAGTAACCTAAACTGTATTTAAGGTAAGCTAAGTCATGATGAAACATTACCTGTGAAGCTGGTCTGTGATGGCTTCGACAGAGGAAGTGGAGAAAGGAGTAGCATTTCTCAGTGAACCAACACAAGCAATACCCTTTCCTAAACCAGCTTCTAGGAGTTGACCAGGAGTTTGTCGTGAGGGAAATGCATGCATGCGGATTTATGACAATATCCGGAACAATACCTTGTTTTGTGAAAGGAAAATTTTCCTGAGACTCCAGAAATCCTAAAACACCCTTCTGTCCGTGCATACTGGAGAACTTATCTCCAAGAACTGGACTTCTAACCTGCAAAAATTATTAAAAGCTTTTCTTATTGATCAAATACAACATAGCGGTAAAACAAATTGCATTTCAGTTGTGAAAAGATAAATAAAATTACCTGTCTTAACGAAACAACAGCAAAGTTCTTCCCCTCATCATTCGAGGACAGCACAACCTTTTGAACATGTCCCCTTTCAGTGTGTTTTAGCCTTGATGCTCTGTCTTTCCAAAATTAACAATGTCTTCAGGTTTCTTTCTCTTTTCTGAAGATTCCTTATTTTCAATTTCAGCTTTGTAACTCCTTATGTGCTCAGATCTGAACATACCACGCTGCAAAGAAGCGCAGTTCATCACCAAGGAATCTTCTTGATTATATCCAAGATGCACATTGACAGCCACAATTGCATTCTGCCCATTATAGAATTCAGATTTCGGAACAACTTTACTTTGACCTAGTAATCCAGGTTATCCAAGACAATCAGATGTTGTTGTCTGAAATAGTGGTCTCTGAGGATAAAATAATTGGTGGGACAAAGCATCGACTCTTAAATTTGGGTTTGTTGTAGAAAAGCCAATAGCCTGTGAAGAATGCTTCTGGGATTGGTACAAAACTCTCCTAGATAAGAACAACATATCAAGCTCACAGTGTGTGTACTTCACAGAAGATTTTCCCTCTTTTCCAAATAAATACTGAACACCCCAAGCAGTCTTGAAGTCCTCTTCTTCTTCAGCAATCACACCACTATGCAATAGGGACCGAAAAGATTTATGCTCTGACTTAGATCCTTTAATCTTGAGCAGATTACTAACCACTAAGAGTGGACGGAGAATCCTTCCTGCGTCAGATAATATGCGCATTTCTCGTTGATTTTGATCTCTTTTGATTTCCACCTAAATAGACATGGTTAACACTAGGGGTCAAAAGAAACAAAACCAACTAAGTGAAAAATTAATTGCAATTAATACAGTACATTTTATACCACAATATTTATTTAGTATTTCGAGCAATTGTTTCCCTTTCAGTTGTTCTCTATTTCTACAGAAGGTGTCTATCACAATCTTATCAAAACAATGAAGTTTCAAAACTAAAATGTTGGCTAGCTATTGACAAATGTGTAAATTGAAAGACAACTGAGAACATAGTGTGTGTGTGTGTGTGTGTGTGTGAGTGTGTGTGTGTGTGTGTGTGTGAACCAATTTTTGATGGAGGAGCGGGACACAGGAAGCAAAGTTCAAACAAACTATAATTATGCAAACCATTTAATTATATGTTAGACATAAACTAAGCTGCAAATTTATTATCGAATAAAGACTAAGTTTCCAGATGCTTAATACACGACTGTTATTTGTTAATTAGTGTATCATCTGCTCTGCAAGTTGGAATGATTTAGTTTAAGGTATTGAACCTCAAATTAATAGCATACAACGACAACCTTTTTCTACTATAGGGATTCTCTCCATGGCTGAAATGAAAGGCAAGTGCTATAAAATGTATAAAATAAGAATGAGAGAATAAAAGTGAACCTGATGAGGCAATTCATTTTTCCGTCTTCTATTTCGTAGCTCTGCCACAAACGGTGCGGAATCTGAACAAACTCCAACCCAGTCTCCATTTAGGAAGACTCTGTCTTTTTTTCCAAGAACAGTGGTAGTATCATCAACAAGTTCTTCCATCCCACAATCAAACAACATAGGAAGTATAGATTCAGTTATATTGGTACTCACTACTCCTGCGACAGCCAAATTCTTTACTAGTCCACAGTTTTCACCAACTGGGGTAGAGAGAAACAAACCTTACCCCAGTGAGAAGGATGCCTGCAACCACAAACTTCCATTAAAATGAATGAAAGCATTTAAATTTTTATAATAAACAAAGCAATAGTTCAAACATACAAAACAGCATATTTGAACTTTAAACTTAAAGAGAAATCAAGTATTCATTGTACCACAAACATCAATCCCTTCACTGGAGAACAAGTATACAGCTAAAGCACTAAGACAATGCCAGAAACCAAATCAATCCCTGTAAAGGTTGGGACTTATAACGTTATACTGATGCCAGTCATGACTAATGAAGAGATAACAGATTTCAACATGATTTCTTACCCAACCATTTTAATCAGAACTTACTAATTTATCAGATACATGCCCTCAATGAGGGCACTTTACAGAAGCTGATACTGAAAATGAAATGGAAGAGACCAAGATAGTCACACCAAAAAAACTCGGCATCTAGTCTACACAGGTGGCACTGTAAAGTATTGAATTGATAAACCATGAGTTTTAAAGACCATACAGACGGTAGACTGGTTTAACTTTGGTTTTCTTGATGATAGCAATATTCCAAGGGGACTTCACTTTACATGTTTAAGTTGTTTAGGATTATGAGTTATATTGAGTCCAAAAAAAAAGGATCATTGGTTATAAGATTTGGTATGATGCTGATATTTAACGTTCATTCAGTCAGCTAGGATAAAAAAAATCTATTGAGACACTTCACCCACCACAAAAACTGTAGAAAGACTAAACTAGGCAGTTAAAAGTAACTTACGAGTATCTAGCATCCCCAACCTTTCCCGTGTACTGAACTTGTTGCCTTGTTCTTCTTAATTCAGCCATGGTTTGCAATGGATTAGTTTGGCCAAGAGTTGCAACCACGCCAGAAATCCTTTCCATCCTTTTAAAAGGATGTGTCCATGCTCCAGTAGAGAACACTCTTTGGAGACCATTTGTAATAATGGAAGCATCAAGATAATGCTCAATTTGACAAACATCTCAATCTCCATAGAGGTCTCTTTGCAGAGCCTTCCCCATTCGCTTCCGAGCATGTGCAAAGTGCACTTTGATCTCGTGCTCGCGCAGCTCACCAGTCAACTCAAGCCTCTTATTTTGAAAGTCATCCCTGTTATCCGTTTTTTGGCGTCCAGTATAAGCCAGTAAGAGAACCTTCACCATGTATGCCAGGTACCGTGCCTTTCTTTTTAATCCCTTAATGTTCGGAAAGACATACAAGTTAAGGCACTCGTCAATAGATTCTGAGGGCTGATATTGAACACCCTTGACACGTTCCTCTAAGAAAAGAACAGCATTCTTTCCCCTACGAAATGTATCACATTTGTCGGCTTCACGAATGGATGCAAAGAGAATGTTATGAATTCTTCCATCTCCCTCTCCATAATCGATGAGATCAACAATCTCTTTATCTGAAGTGGCATAAAATAGTATCCATACCGGAATCTCAACAGACAAAAAAAACCGTGAGCAACTTCTCTTCATTTTTAATTCCTTCAATGCTGGAATTCTCCACCAATTTAACAACCATCCTATTTCTCTTCATCTGTCACTTGTATGCAACTGTCCAATACGGAATATTTGAAACCCAAAGCCTCTTCAGAAATATTTGCTCTTGTGCAATAAAAATCTGCAACAAAAGCAATTTACAAACAGGAGCAAAGAAAGACATTGTGAAGATATAATAATAATATAGACATACAAAAACAAAGCACAATAATATAAATACAACATTAATGCACTGAATTAAAATGTAGACTGGAGACGCATGTTTTTAATCCCTATAAAAATAGGATTTTGTAAGTTTAATCCGTGGATAAATTTTACTCAAATTTAGTCTGTATTTTGAAAACCTCATACAAAAAATGAGTACTTTTAGTTCCTAATGCAAAATAGGGACTAAAGTTTAACAAAATTTATGCAGGGAACGGCTGTGAATTGTATAGGACTAAAAATATATGCAACCATAAGATGTATAAAATATGTAGCAAACAAGACAGAAATTCATGTAAGTAAATAAAGAAATCATAATTATAGCTAACCTTCTCAGCACCCTTGATCAGAAAGTAGCCTCCATGGTCAAATTCACAATCACTTTTTTCAACATCACTCATCCAGCAGAGACCTGACTTGACCATAACAGGCAGTTGATGAAAGTTTTAATGTTTAGCCAGATCACTAGATACAAATTATAGCATATCATCAGTGACAAAAGAAGGAACAAGAAATTGTGTACCTTTGAATTAGGTTGATGAAGGATAAACGTAGACAACGCCGACAACTATGAGAGGGATAACTACCCTCATTCCGTCTAGCTCTAGGTTTTCACCATGACATTCAGAACAATTAACCGTCTAATGGGATGACGTTTAAATAGCTAAACGGCTGAGGGCAGGGACCTCTCATTGGGCTTATCTAAATGGTCCAACCCATCACGGTCCATTTAGTTACAAAAGCCCAATCACTCAAATTCATCATATAATTAGTGCTTAACACAATAGACCATAATTTATATTATGACACCGACTTATAATAATTGATTATTGTCAATCCATAATTGATTAATTAAATAATTAATCCAACAATCTCCCACTTGGATGACAATACTCAATTACTGAAAGAATAAAAAATTCACTTGTCATAAAGAATTTAAAATTTAAAATTACATGTATGGGCAAAACACTAATCATTCAAAAGAGAAGTAAGCTTTAATGCTGCAGAAATTGAATCCGATAGGGAAAACAAATCATACAGATCAAAGACTCACTTTTCTAACAAATGATGAATCTATAGTGACACGTTTGAATTAAAAAGAATATGTCACTAAATAGCCCAAGCATTTTAAAAAATGCTGTAACAAACTCCCACTAACCCAAAATAACATAGACTTAATCAAATCATTATGAGTTACAATACTCATATATATAAGTCTGTGGTTAGTGGTTCTGCCAATGAGTTTTCAATATTACAGAAGTCATATATCCACATAGGTACACGAATAGTAATTACTTATAGGGATAGCCTATTAAGAGAGTGTAATTACATATAGTCAAAATCAATAAATGTTCTACGACATTCAATTAATCCAAGTTTATAAAAAAAAACGTGACTATGAAAATCCATAAAAGCAAAATAGGAAATTCAATAATCCCCAAATTGGATTAACATAGACACTTAGTTTAAAGAAAAAAAATGTGGATTAATGTGGCCACTAGAATGTCAATAACAAAAGAACATTTATGATTATCTCAAATTATAAGTACCACAAAAACACAATATCATACTCGATAGGAGTATTGATATTATACATTGTACTTACTATTTATGACCTCATAAAATGTGGAATGTTGGTAAAACAGAAGCACAATGTATATTTGCATGCCAAGAAATTATTGTGCATATTCCAACAAAATTGACTTAAGCATCCAATTATGATGCTCATTGAGATCGATAGAATTTTAACATATATCTCAATATAATAGAATGAGACTAAAGTTTAAAGTCTCTTAAGCTATGCCATATTTTATAGTGTGCACAAGAGTATATGGCAACAACAACAATAATATTGTGTACACATTTCTCTTGATCTCACATATATATATATAAACAAGAGTGAGATTTCTCATTTGAGCTCATAAATATATAATATTGTGTACACACTCCCACTGATCCCACATATATATAAACAAGAGTAAGTGGAATTCTCATTAGTGATCACTGATACAAAATATTATAATAATGTAATATTCAACAGTGGGATACTCAATTACTAGTGCAAGATCATCAACATAAGTGGTTATATAATTTTAGCCAATAGAGTTTCATGAACTCAACCACATATTTTGCACATGAGCATAGCAGAATTATTAACACAAGTGGTAACTCAAGGATAATATAAAACCCCTTAAATACATATTTTATCAATGGCAGATATCATCAAGAATTGGGTTTCATAGTTAACCACATATTCTGCATTTACAATTAAGGAGAATGTAAATTTTCATTTAAGAATTTTATAACACAAGATCTCCTTTTCACAATTAAAATTCCACAGAATTTTATAAACATAGTAACCGTTATATGACAGAGTATGATGATTATATAAAAATTTATCATCATATGAGTGAGATGAGTCTCTAAAAATAGGATATAAGACTCTGTTCACAATTTTAATAACTCACTCAAAACTCAAACGCTACAATTATACTTACACAAATTTGAGAAACAATTAGGTTACAAGCAGCGGAAATACACAAGACTTATATTTTATTATTATTGAGGATATAAGAGAAAATAGTCATAAGCTTCCATAAATATTAAAGAATAGCAATAACATAATTAATATCCTCAATATAAGTCTCTATTTCATATCTAAAATATGAAAACAAATAAATATATTTGTTTATGAGATATAGTTAGTTGACATGTAGAATTTTTCTCACTTATGTTAAGTAATGTCATACCGATAGGGTATGTCCATCACGTTACAGAATACATAGCAATGATTCTCCCACTTGATAGAGAATAGACAATGATAGTTGAATTAAAAAGGTTTGAAAGATATTTTAAATAAAATATTCAACTATTTCTCTATCACAAAATGATATGTTAAGTAACGTCACACCGATAGGGTATGTCCGTCACTCACATAACAAAGGGATAGTAGCAATCCGATAAATTATATATATATATATATATATATATATATGAAGGTGAGAAAAACACAAGAAGGGGGGTTGAATTGTGTTTTAGAAAAATTCTTCGTTTCTCCTAAAAACTGAACACACTGATCAGAAGCTAAGTGAGACAGCTTCTGAAGTGATAATCAGAATCTAAATGCAGCGGAATAAAACAGAGAGAGAGAGAAGAAGAACGACACAAAGCAATTATACTGGTTCCTTCCACAATCCGGAAGTAGTCCAGTCCCCCTTGCACTTCCAAGGAGATTTCACTATGAGTAATATCTGATTACAAATGCTCAAGCACACAAGCAAGAGACTTCCAATGCTCAAGCACACAAGCAAGAGACTTCCTTTGCTCAAGAACACAATCAAGAGACTTCCTGCTCAAGCACAACTGCAAGAGACTTCTTAACTAAACAAAATTACACAGAAAATTGTTTAAGGTTGAACACTTGATATACAATCAGAGGTGCTCACAATACAAATCAGATACAGACTCAATGGACTTAAGAATTTCTAAGATATGACTTGAGACACAGAAATTCTAAGTGAATGCAGAACAATTTCAGCAGAGGTTTGGTACTTGTGAAAATCTTGTGAGTCTTTCGTTCAGCGTTCTTGCATTGCCAAATCTCTAGGTCTTCACTCCTTTATATAGAGGTGTGAAAGAGACGTTGTGAAATTGCCAGCGCACCAAAGAGTCGTTGTTGAAGCTTGATCTTTCACCAATGATATATTGCCTGATTTGGTTGTTGTCCTATGAAGAACAAATTTGAAATCCATTCCTTATCCAAAGGAACATCTATGCAGGCGAAACCGTATTCTGGAGCTGTTTTCTTGTCCTGTAGCGTGGACACAAAACAGAGTAGTGGAGAACGTGGTTGTACAATTCGTACAAAGTACAATGTCAACGCTTTCGCCCAAATTGCAAACACACGCCTTCAAACACCTTTGAAATGACCGTTGCAAACTCCACTAATCCTTTGTTTGTGTTTTCGAATCCAATAGACAGCTTTTGCATTGATAATTCTTCAATTCTTGATTCTTTGCAAATCCAGTTGATATTCAGCTTCTGGTGAAATGGCTTCTGATGAGGCAGCTTCTGATGATGCAGCTTCTGATGATATGACTTCTGCAGCTTCTGATGACGCAGCTTCTGATGATGTGGCTTCTGGACCTCTTGTCTTCAGAAGCACTATTCTTCAGGAGCAGCTTACTTCAGGAGCGCTATTTCTTCAGGAGCAGCTTGACTTCAGGAGCGCTTTTTCTCTTCAGTAGCAAGTTGCCTTCAGGAGCGTCCAAGCTTCAAATTTTTGTTGTTTCCATAGCTCTTTATTTGCTCATTCAGAACCAATGATGATGTAACTTTATAATTATGGTCCTGTACACTTGAACAAATATTAGCTAGTCCAATTTACAATTTTTAATACCTTGTTATCATCAAAACCCTTTAAGGTTCATTGTTAAACACATTTTGTTCCAACAATCTCCCCCTTTTTGATGATGACAAACAAAAGTATTTAAAATTGATCAATTGTTGTTAATCTAATTAACAAGTTGACTTTGGGGTTCTGAGGTTTGTAAGCTCAGAATCTGAGGTTTGTAAGCTCAAACTCCCCCTGAGTCTGATAGTCTTTAAGGTGAGGTTTGTAAGCTCCCCCTAAGTTCTATCCAGGTTAATTAAATTCATTTTTCGCGCAATAAAATTATCAGAGCTTAAAAACAAAATTGAATCATTGAAAGAATTAACTTATAGATAAGAAGAATGGTTCAATTAATTTTACTTGAATTTTGATACTCCTTCGTTCGTTCATAGCTTATACCAATAAGGTAAGAAAAAATGATAGAAGTTTTTCAAAAATTTCAAATGCCATTAATGGGGATCAGAGCCTTTAAATACTTGTCACATATACTCCCCCTTTTGTCATTATCAAAAAAAATTAAAATAAGCATAAAAGACAAAAAGATTTGAGAAAAACTCAAACAAAAGAGAGTATAAAAGAAAGTGAACTAAATAAGTCAGAGCAAAATATATGAACATGTATATCAATTGTCAGAAGCAGCTAAACAGTCAGAATCAGTAAGCATTCAGAAGCAAAGAGAATTAAAACAGAATGGTTTCAGAAGCAAGGACTAGGAATTTAAAACAAACAACAAACAAAAAGAAAAACACAAGGGTGTGCAACTAAGGGTTGGTTTGATGTTGTTTCTTCATCTCCTCCATTTCTTCAATCTTCTTCTGCAACAGTTCTTCAAGCTGTTGTTGCCTCTGGAGAAGAGCCTGTTCCCTTTCCTTAGCTTCTTGCTGCTGCTGTGCCATCTGTTTCTTCAGAAGCTTACACAACCTGGCTTCTCTGGTCAAGTAGTCCGTTTCTGAGAAGAAAGGCTGGTTTGCCAGGAGCAGTGTAGAACTTCTTACTCTGAGACTCTGATTCAGATGCTCCATTAACTTCCTGACAGAAGCTTCCTTGCTTCTGATGCACTTAGCCCTTATGCTTTCAATTAGCTCAGTTGCCCGGTTCTGAAGAGATGCCCAGGAGTCATCATATGCACTTGTGAGATCAATTGTCCTTCGTTGATCCACAAGATTATGCAACTGACTTAGGATTGAGAGAAGCTCAGAATTAATATATCTAGATTCCAGGATGTTTGAGGGTGGTTGTTCAAGGATTTCAAGATCAGAATCACTGATTTCCAAATCTTGAACAGGGTTAGGAACTGGAATGGTAAAGTGTGTTTGTGTGTTTGAAGATGAAGGCTGGTCAGAGGCAATGTGAGTGGTAGAAGTTGAGGCTTGAACATTGACTAGAGAGATGTCAACATCCATGGGAGTTGGTTCTGGGGAGTGTTCAGGTAAAGGTTGAAATTCAGTTTCAGTTGGTGGTTGTTGTGGTGAAGATGATGTTTGAGTGTTGAGTTGGGGGTCAATGGTAGCTGTTGGTGATTGTGGAGGTGTTGTGGGTTTATGTGGTTCAGGTGTTTGTTGATGGGGGTTTTCTGAAACAACATTTTCAGAAGCAGCTGCTTCTGGAGTTGCTTCAGAGGCCTTTTCTGAGGTAGACTCAACATTTTCTGGAGGAATCATGTTGAGAGGTTGAATGTTAAGAGGTTGAGGGTGAAGGCGAAAAATAGTATCAATGACTCTTTCTCTCTGCTCAGCCAGTTTAGCCAACTTCTCATTAATTATGTGACCAACTGGTTCATAAGTAGTTGACTGAGAGGGCTTATCGTTGGTTTTGGTTGATGTTGATTGGCTTTTTACTGGTTTTCGAAACAGTTGAGCTAAGGGTATATCATCATCAGAATCATCAGAGTCTGATAATGATTTGGATGCGGAATCTGATGATATATTAATTACCTTCTCTGGTTCAGGATCAGAATCCTCTTGAGCAACCTCACTGGTCATCTGCAACATTTTCTTGGCTTCTGAGACTACAGACTCTTGTAGCTCAGCAGCAATTTCCAAGACTTTTTCAGCTGCTGCCTTCTTCTCTTGTAACTCCTTTAACTCCAAATCAGAAGCATCTTGAGCTGTAGAGGTGATATGAGGAAAATCCTTGGTCCTCCTCAAGGCTGGCTTCCTCTTCCTCTTTGGTATAGCAGGTTGATCAAGAGAAATGCCAACATCCATGATCAACCTGGAATCCATGTCTTCAATGGCTTCTTCAATAGAAGGTACTGATGAACTACCAATTTTGAGCTTGTCAGTAGCAACTTTTGCCTTTTTAGCAGGTTGTTCAACCTCTAGATATTGCTCTGCAGTTATCTTCCTTTTTGACTTTCTGCCTCTGGCTCGTGGCAGAGCACCACCATACATTTCCTCTGGAATATCTTCCAATCTGATTCTCTCATTGGTTGCCTCAAAATGTTCCTTGATATAGTACATCTGCACTTCAATGGGATCCTTCTTGCAGATGGGTGGAAAGTCCTTCATAAGATCAGACTTAACAAATGATTCACTTAAATCAGTTTGAAGTTTGGTGACTTCACTGATTAGCTTCATATTCAAGAGAGTATGAGCATTAATGAATTTTCCAGTTTTTGTGTCAAGTAGCTGATCTGTGAAACCTTGAGATTGACTGAGACTGTCCAAGATACCTCCTTGATAGAATATCTCTGAGAGGAGTCTTCCATAAGGAACCAAGGGTTTATCCAGTAGCTGACTCTGTTTCAAACACTCTACCAAGTACTTGAACATGTATTTGGGCACATTCACCTTTTCCTTCTTGATGAAGTGCTGGAGAAGGACCTTCTGAGCTAGATTTGGTTTCACACAGTCACCACTTGGAAACAGGTTCTCATTCTGAATCTTCAGAAGCATCTTAGTTTCCATGCTCAATTCAGCATATTTCTTCTCCTTCTCAGAATTGTATATCACCAAGTTGGCTTGCTTTTTCCAAATGCGTTTTTCAGCAGCATCTGAAAGATCAATTCCAGAGTAGTATCCAGAGGCTGCAGCCTTGAGAACATACTCTATGTGCCATTGTGCAAGTCTTACTGGAATACCACAGATGCTGGACCTGATTTCATCTTCAACAAATGGCGCAAGACCCATTTCTTCTCTTGTTTTCCCTTCTAATTCAGGATACATTAGCACCATCTGACTTTCCTCAGCTAAGGATGCCGCTTTGTTGTAGAATTTTGCTCTTACCCAGAAGTGTCTAACCAGAGCTTCATATGTTGGTCCATTCAACATTTTGAAATAATCCATGAGTCCTTGCTCTTCATAGTAGCTTCTGATTGAACACCTATGAAAATTCAGAGAATCAAAGTCCACTGGATTCTCTATCTGAACCTGCAAATCCCATTCTTCCAATTTCATGCTTCTTCCTCTGTAGTCATATTCAGGGACCATTCGTGAAGTAGATACTGAATCTTCTCGTTGCGAGCTTGATGATGCCATTTGATGATTTACGAAGATTTGAAGAAGATGAAGATTTTAGGGTTCTAAGGTTGAGAGAATGCGCTTACTTCGCAAGAGGTTTGAGAGCAAATGTGTTTGTTGTGAGTGAGTAGTGTGTGAATTGACAAAGTGTTAAAAGTAAAACGATTGCAATTCAAAAGAGACAAACAAACATAACATTAATGACAAAATTGGGGGCGCGTGAAAAGTACTTTCAAAGCTTTTAAATCATCATTGCCCTTTTAGTTATACACCAACACATACAGGCCACGTAAGAAGTTCACAGAGTAACTACCAAGTTAGTGGGCCAGAAGTTACTTTTTAAAAGGTAACTTCCAACGTTTCCACTAATTCAACTATTCAGAAGCAACAAATCCAGCTTCTGGACTTCAGATGCTGACGTCATCATCAGAAGCGAGTTTTCCTCAGAACCTCAATAAAGAGCTTCTGATGGACTACCGCTTCTGAACTAACTTCAGAACCTAAAATCCTATTCAGGAGCAAGCAAGCATTTAATCAGATACAAAGTGCATGTTCAAATTTTTCTTTATAAAATCAAATCTTTCAACAGTTAAAGGCTTAGTAAATATATCAGCCCATTGATTTTCAGTATCAATGAATTGTATATCTAAAATTCCTTTTTTGAACATAATCTCTGATAAAATGGTGTTTGATTTCAATGTGCTTCGCTCTTGAATGCAAAATTGGATTTTTAGACAAACAAATAGCAGCAGTATTATCACAATAAATGGGAATACTGTTAGCAGTTATTTGATAATCTTCCAACTGATGTTTCATCCAAAGTAGTTGTGTACAACAACTTGCAGCTGAAATGTATTCTGCTTCTGCTGTAGACATAGCAATAGTTGTTTGTCTTTTGCTAGCCCAGGATATAAGATTATCACCCAGAAATTGACAATTGCCACTGGTTGACTTTCTTTCAATCCTATCACCAGCATAATCAGCATCACAGAATCCAATTAGCTTATAATCTAAGGATTTCCTATAAAGGAGTCCAAGATTGGTCGTTCCTTTCAAATACCTGAAGATTCTCTTGACAGCAGTCATATGAGATTCTCTAGGATCTGATTGGAATCTTGCACACAAGCATACACTGAATAAAATATCTGGCCTAGATGCAGTGAGGTATAACAAAGAACCAATCATACCTCTATACAGCTTCTGATCTACTTTAGCTCCTTCATCTTCTTTGCTTAAGGTGCACGTAGGGTGCATTGGAGTGTTCATCACTTTACAATCTTCAAGTTTGAACTTCTTCAGAAGCTCCTTTGTGTACTTTGATTGATGAACATAGACTCCATCTTTGCATTGATTGATTTGAATGCCCAGGAAGAACTTCAGCTCTCCCATCATGCTCATTTCAAATTCATCCTGCATTAACTCAGAAAATTCCTTGCAAAGAGATGCATTAGTAGAACCAAATATTATATCATCAACATATATTTGCACAACAAGAATATCTTTCTCAAGGGTCCTTCTGAAGAGTGTAGTATCAACCTGTCCTCTTTTAAAATCATTTTTGATTAAGAAATTACTTAGTCTATCATACCAAGCTCTGGGAGCTTGTTTCAAGCCATATAGTGATTTCTTCAGTTTAAAAACATGGTCAGGATATTTAATATCCTCAAATCCAGGAGGTTGCTTGACATACACTTCTTCTTCTATGACACCATTTAGAAATGCACTCTTGACATCCATTTGATATAATATTATGCCATGATTAACTGCATAGGAAAGAAGTAACCTGATTGCTTCCAATCTTGCAACTGGAGCAAACGTTTCAGTGTAATCAATGCCTTCTTGTTGACTATACCCTTGTGCAACAAGTCTGGCTTTGTTTCTTGTTACTTCACCTTGCTCATTCAGCTTGTTTCTGAATACCCATTTTGTTCCAATAATGTTCTTGTGCTGAGGTTTGGGTACCAGATCCCACACATCATTTCTTTGAAATTGATTCAACTCTTCTTGCATAGCTAGGATCCATCCATCATCTGAAAGTGCTTCATCAACTGTTGTAGGTTCAATCATTGAGATTAGTCCAATCATTGACTCTTCTTGTCTGAAATGTGATCTTGTTCTTCTTGGACTATCTTTGTTTCCAATGATTAGCTCTTCAGGATGTGAAGACTTGTGTTTGAATGTGTTTCTGGGAGGATCTGCTTGATGTGAGCCATCTTGTGCTTCATCAGAAGCAGCTTCATCTTGTGCTTCTGATGTGGGTTCAGCTTCTGAACTATCTTCAGATTCAGCTATCTGATCAGGTTCTAGAGTAGCTTCAGGAACCTGTATCTCTGCAGAACTTTCACCTTGCTTTGAAGTTTTATCTTCAAGCTCCTTGTCATCAAATTTAACGTGCATAGATTCTTCAACACAAAGTGTTTCTGAATTATACACTCTGTATGCCTTTGACCTTTCAGAGTAACCTAAAAAGATTCCTCTTTGGGCCTTGGCATCAAATTTCTTTAGGTAGAGCTTGTTGTTCAGAATGTAACATGTACATCCAAATTGATGAAAGTAAGAGATATTGGGTTTTCTTCCTTTAAAGAGTTCATATGCTGTCTTCTCCAAAATAGGTCTAATATAGATCCTGTTTTGAACATAGCATGCTGTATTCACTGCTTCTGCCCAAAAATGTTTTGGTAAATTGTTTTCATGAATCATGGTTCTGGCCATTTCTTGTAAGGTTCTATTCTTTCTCTCTACAACCCCATTTTGTTGTGGTGTTCTAGGAGAAGAGAACTCATGAAAAATTCCATGTTTTTCACAAAAAGCTTCAAATGGCTCATTTTCAAATTCTCCACCATGATCACTTCTGACTTTCAAAATTTTTGATTCTTTTTCAGATTGAATTTGAGTGCAGAAGCTACTGAATACATCACACGCAACATCTTTACTCTTTATGAATTTCACCCAAGTCCATCTGCTGTAATCATCAACAATGACTAATCCATATCTACTTCCATATAGGGATGCAGTACTCACTGGTCCAAATAAATCAATATGGAGTAATTCTAAAGGTCTTGAGGTTGAAACAATGTCTTTGGTTTTAAAAGATGATTTCACAATTTTCCCTCTCTGACATGCACCACAGAGTGCATCTGAATGATAGTCAATGTCTGGTAGCCCTTTCACAAGTTGTAACTTACTAAGCTTAGAGATTAACCTCCAGTTAGCATGTCCCAACCTTCTGTGCCACATCCATTTCTTATCATTCACTGATAGTAGGCACATCACCTTCTGATCAGCCAGTTCAGAAAAATTGATTTTATAGACATTGTCCACTCTCTTTCCTTTGAACACAATGGATTTGTCTTCCTTGTTGATTACTGTACAGTTGGGTTTTTCAAAAAGCACATCATAACCATTATCACAAAATTGACTAATGCTCAAAAGGTTATGTTCAAGACCATCTACCAACCATACATTATTAATTGAGGTAGAGGAGTTACCAATAGTTCCTGTACCTATGATCTTGCCTGACTGGTTGCCTCCAAATTTCACATTTCCTCCCTCTTTCATTGTTAGGCTGAGGAACATGGACTTGTCTCCTGTCATGTGTCTTGAGCAACCGCTGTCTAGGTACCATGATCTTTGCTTTGGCACTGCTCTTAGACATACCTGCATCATTGACATTTTTAGATTTAGGTACCCATTGTTCTATGGGTCCTGGAAGGTTAGTACTTAAGGCTTTACTCTTCACTTCTTGTACCTTGTGCTGTGAGTTGGGTTGCTTCTGATTAACCATTACCTTAGGTTTTGGTACTTCAGAAGCAGTAACTATCTTCTTCTGAAACTTAGACTTCAGAACCCCAGATTTTGGTTTCACCAGACTCTGAGGAATAGGTTCTGATCTTTTCAGGATCCTGACCTTTGAAGTCTTGGAATCAGATTTGATCATAGCCTTTGACTTAGAGTTCTTTGGCGTTGAAGTAATCTTAGCCTTAGGACTAGAAGCTTCAGGTTCTGATTGAACAACAGTTTCCAACTCAGCCCCTTCTGGTACAAAGAATGTTTTCAGACCTTCCTTGATGCATTCACAACAAGATTTTAGATTGGTTTTCTCAAGTTTCACTTCTGGAAAACCAATTCCTCTGCCATTGTTCTTGTAAATGCTATAAATCATAGAAGCTACTCTGCTTCTGTCAATGCCAGATATAATAAAATCTTCAAGAGCAATTTCATGGTTACTTAAAGGTTTTTCATTACACTTTTCTTGTAGCTTCTGACATAAGAACCTGAGCTGATCTTCATATGTTTTACACATGAAGTCAAAGCCCCTAAGTCCTTGTTCAGAAGCTTTCAGATCCAATAGAGTTGATTTTTGCTGTTGTACCAAATCAGCATATTTTTCTTTTAAATCCTTCAACTCATTGGTTCTTACTTCAAAATGTGTAAGAAGTTCTTTAAGTGACTCAACAAGTTCATCTCTGGGAATTTTGGAATATACCTCGTTTTCATCTTCTGAGTCTGAATCTGATCCAGCTTCTGAAGTTGCTGTTGCTACCAACCCAACAGCTACCTTTGCATCTTCATCAGCTTCCTCTTTATCAGATCCAGATTCACTACCCAAATCATCCCAGGTTGCCATTAAACTCTGTTTAATCTGCTTCTTGAGTTTGCTTGGTTTGAATGTAGACCTCTTTGACTTGTCCTTTGACTTTTCTCTTTGAAGATCAGGGCATTCAGCAATGAAGTGTCCAGGCTTCTTACAGTTGAAGCATCCCTTCTGATCTTCTTTCTTTGAGCTTCTGGAGTTACCCCTTCTGGAGAGAAACTTTCTGTTCTTCTTGGCCAAATATTGAAGTCTGTTTGAGAGCATGGCCATTTCAGCAGCATCTGGTTCAGAATCTGAACTTGACTGTTCTTCCTCTTCAGATTCAACTACTTTGAGAGCTTTTGATGACTTGCCTTTGGATGGAAGAGCTATTGATTTACTCTTCTTAGTAGACTCATGTTCATTAAGACTTAACTCATGAACTTTGAGAGAACTAACAAGATCTTCGACACTTAAAGTGTTTAAATCTTTAGCTTCCTCAATGGCAGTCACCTTTGGTCTCCATCTGGCAGGTAAGCTTCTGAGTATCTTGCTTACATGATCAGAAGCAACATAGCTCTTCTTTAGAATCTGTAGCCCAGAAACTAAGGTTTGAAACCTTGAGTACATTTCCTCAATAGTTTCATCATCCTTCATCTTGAATAACTCATACTGATGTACAAGCAGGAAAGCCTTTGCTTCTTTGACCTTCTTGCTCCCTTCATAATTTGAACAGAGAGAAGCAAACATAGCTTTAGCAGTGGATTTGTCACTCATCTTCATGTATTCTGCTTTGGGTATGGCAGTGACAAGAGCTCCTCTGATAATATGATGCTTCTTGTAAAGTTTCCTCAGTTCTGGAGTATGTTTCTTTCTATCCACGGCAGCTCCTTCTTCATCAAGGACTAAATCACCAACACCATCTTCCAGAATATCCCATAATTCTTCATCTAGGCTCATGATGTAACTGTAAAAGTTGGTCTTCCACCAAGAGAACTCTTCAGCATCTCCATTGAACTTTGGAACTTTTCCAATACTGGTTTTCTTACTATCACTATAATCATGTGAAACATTTTTATAGCTAGTGTCACTAGAACCAGAACCATTAGGAGGAGGAGTAGTCATGTTTTTCTCAGATCTTTGACTGTTGCACGGTTAAGTGTTACACAACAGACCAAGGCTCTAGATACCAATTGAAGGTGAGAAAAACACAAGAAGGGGGGTTGAATTGTGTTTTAGAAAAATTCTTCGTTTCTCCTAAAAACTGAACACACTGATCAGAAGCTAAGTGAGACAGCTTCTGAAGTGATAATCAGAATCTAAATGCAGCGGAATAAAACAGAGAGAGAGAGAAGAAGAACGACACAAAGCAATTATACTGGTTCCTTCCACAATCCGGAAGTAGTCCAGTCCCCCTTGCACTTCCAAGGAGATTTCACTATGAGTAATATCTGATTACAAATGCTCAAGCACACAAGCAAGAGACTTCCAATGCTCAAGCACACAAGCAAGAGACTTCCTTTGCTCAAGAACACAATCAAGAGACTTCCTGCTCAAGCACAACTGCAAGAGACTTCTTAACTAAACAAAATTACACAGAAAATTGTTTAAGGTTGAACACTTGATATACAATCAGAGGTGCTCACAATACAAATCAGATACAGACTCAATGGACTTAAGAATTTCTAAGATATGACTTGAGACACAGAAATTCTAAGTGAATGCAGAACAATTTCAGCAGAGGTTTGGTACTTGTGAAAATCTTGTGAGTCTTTCGTTCAGCGTTCTTGCATTGCCAAATCTCTAGGTCTTCACTCCTTTATATAGAGGTGTGAAAGAGACGTTGTGAAATTGCCAGCGCACCAAAGAGTCGTTGTTGAAGCTTGATCTTTCACCAATGATATATTGCCTGATTTGGTTGTTGTCCTATGAAGAACAAATTTGAAATCCATTCCTTATCCAAAGGAACATCTATGCAGGCGAAACCGTATTCTGGAGCTGTTTTCTTGTCCTGTAGCGTGGACACAAAACAGAGTAGTGGAGAACGTGGTTGTACAATTCGTACAAAGTACAATGTCAACGCTTTCGTCCAAATTGCAAACACACGCCTTCAAACACCTTTGAAATGACCGTTGCAAACTCCACTAATCCTTTGTTTGTGTTTTCGAATCCAATAGACAGCTTTTGCATTGATAATTCTTCAATTCTTGATTCTTTGCAAATCCAGTTGATATTCAGCTTCTGGTGAAATGGCTTCTGATGAGGCAGCTTCTGATGATGCAGCTTCTGATGATATGACTTCTGCAGCTTCTGATGACGCAGCTTCTGATGATGTGGCTTCTGGACCTCTTGTCTTCAGAAGCACTATTCTTCAGGAGCAGCTTACTTCAGGAGCGCTATTTCTTCAGGAGCAGCTTGACTTCAGGAGCGCTTTTTCTCTTCAGTAGCAAGTTGCCTTCAGGAGCGTCCAAGCTTCAAATTTTTGTTGTTTCCATAGCTCTTTATTTGCTCATTCAGAACCAATGATGATGTAACTTTATAATTATGGTCCTGTACACTTGAACAAATATTAGCTAGTCCAATTTACAATTTTTAATACCTTGTTATCATCAAAACCCTTTAAGGTTCATTGTTAAACACATTTTGTTCCAACAATATATATATATATATATATATATATATATATATATATATATATATATATATAACACATTTAGGTAGAAATTTAATTCAAAATGTAATAATATTGGATTGCAAAATTTATACAATTTTCTACATGTCTTTTAACAAAGTAACTTACTTATATTAATCTCATTCAAGGATCTTAACGATAATAAGTAAGAACTATATCATCACAATGTACCATTCTTATGTCTTACAAAATTTAAACATTGATTGAGTATTCTAATTATAATTGACATAAGTATAAACATTTTACGTACATTGAATAATAACAATTATATTAATAACAACACACCGATAGGGTATGACTGTTACCAATATAATGTTAATCTATTTAACAAAATTTGCATAATTGTACCCACGATAGGTGAGATTACAATTATACAAATAAATAATGTTTATGCTTAAGAGAATATGATACAATAATATCATGCATAAACAATTATACTTAAATTTACTCATCTTCGGTCATATTCAAAAGATAGAAAAATGCGCTTAACAATATTTTAAATCAGCACATCATAAATATGACTTTAGAATTTCTTTTATATGAAGTAGTATAATAATAAAAATTGTTATTTGGAATAGAAGTGTGTCAAATAGTTTTCTAATTTATCCAAAAAAGAACTCTTAGAATAAAATTTTTCAATACTCCCACTATAAATTAGAAAAAAACACAAATACAAAACGGAGCATTATAGTAAGAAAATAGTATATAACAACAGAGTTCTGTTTAGAATATTCTGAAAAAGGATTTCACTTCTATATAGGATATCATAATTGCACAACAAAAGAGAAGAACTAAATTTCTTCATATGTGCAATAATAAGCAATAAGTCACAAGAGGATAAAATAATTAAATAACAACTTACCTCGCAGAGTGTGACGTTCATCCTTATACTTAGAGCCACTGAATTTTGATGACTTAACGAGAATATCTTATAATATAGTCATCTCAAAATAATCATGAATAGAAAATAAGTCATTATAACTAAACATATATAAGACTCTAATTATAAATCAATATGATTTATATAAGAACTCAGATATAAGGACGATACATATTTTAAAAATTGCCTCAATTCTCAATAAGTTGTTTTGATAATAGTTAACAGATAAACAACAAAGAGGCGTACAAACTTTAATTCATAATTAGAATTTTAGCATAAAAAATGCAACAATGCATTATTCACTATATATAAAATATATATTTTAATATTATTATGATCCAAATATTTAATTACAGCAAGACACATAATTATGTTTGTCACAAAATTTAGAGTAATAAACTACGAGTCTAGATTAGAGAGTATAATAGAAAGCATAATGTATATTAAAAGAAATATGCCAATTTTAAATTCAATTAATATAAATGACATATATATACAACTCACTATACTCATTTTGAAAACAAAATATTATGAGGACCCATCAAAACAATTTGTGACAAGAATCAAAGACAAGTGTCTTAGTTTAAATATGTCGCCAAAAAATGATCAATTAGTAAATTTTGGATCTTTATGCTAAAACAATATGAATTAAAGAATATATTATATTCAATATATTTGGCATTAGAATTAATAAATTGAACCTTCTAGAAATTCACAATAGTAACATTTCAATTGATTAAATAGTTAGTGTTACTAATGTAAGAGTGAATTTTCAAAATAGTTTAGGCTCAAATATTGAGAATATATGATTTGAAGAGAAATTATTCTCAACGATCCTTTTAAAATTTGACAAAATTTTTGAAACCCATAAATCAAGATCAAGAATAGTATAATAGTATAATAGTCAAGTTATACTTGACAAGACAAATAATTTTGAGGGTATCAAAAAATCGCAAAATATATATATTAATGTAGAATATTTGATGCAAGAATATAAGTCTGAGTCTAAGAATTTTCACAATCATAACACTTTAAAACTAATTCACATAAGTGTTATTACCATAAAAGAATACTTTCTCATAGGATATTATAGACTCAAATCTAATGAATATAAGATTTAAAAGAGTATACGATTCTCATATTAATTTACATCAAATATTTAGAGATTTCATAAAGCAATTTAAATCCCAAATTTTAAGGGTAAAGAATAAATCAAATCTTGCAAATATTTTGGGTATAAAAGAAATTATATTTTTATTCCAAAATAATATAATATTTACAAGTTAATTAGGGGATAAATAATTCCTCATTGACACATCGACCAAGAGAACGAGAATTTTTTCAAAGTGTCGTAAAAGAGTAAGGAATCTTAGAGTAAATTTAGAAATATAGTTTGTCCCCAAATAATAATATATAAAATATCTTTAAGTATCAAAAAAAAAAATTGAAAAATTATGCCAATATGACCAGAATATAATACATAATAATATTTTTGGATAAAATAAAATTTTGGAATTTTTATAGCCGTACGTGGCCTGTTTTATTTATTTATGATAAAATGCCCCAAGTTTAAGCAAAAAATATTGGCCATAGTCATCAGAAAGTAAACGGGTTTAACCCGGTTGTTTGGTTACATGACCCGACGGGTTTCATTCAATATACGGCGGCGGCGGATAACCATTTTGCCTGGGTTGGGATCGTTATGCTTTCGAATGAAAGAAGCCCTTGATTAATTTCAGGAATCACCGATCAAAATAGAATTGACAGAGATCGAAGGGAATGGGGTTTTATGGCATAACAGAATTGTAGAACACCGGTTTTCATACTGATTGAATTAATTTGTTGTGGCAATCGATACAATAATCATGATAAATAAGCAAGCAAGCCTCACAAAAGGTCTAGAAATAGTGGCCATAGAAGTTTTAATCACCAAAGGGATCGCAAAAATAATAAAATAAGGCATATGCTTTTGCAATTCCCTTAACTTATTTATCTATTCAATAAAACAAAGTATGATTGCCATGTTACAGTACGATGGATAATTCAGTGCATCGATATTCAAATATGGTTCAATCTAACAATAGCCATAAATTGTATCTATTTGGCTCTGATACCAATTGATGAAAGTTTTAATGTTTAGCCAGATCACTAGATACAAATTATAGCATATCATCAGTGACAAAAGAAGGAACAAGAAATTGTGTACCTTTGAATTAGGTTGATGAAGGATAAACGTAGACAACGCCGACAACTATGAGAGGGATAACTACCCTCATTCCGTCTAGCTCTAGGTTTTCACCATGACATTCAGAACAATTAACCGTCTAATGGGATGACGTTTAAATAGCTAAACGGCTGAGGGCAGGGACCTCTCATTGGGCTTATCTAAATGGTCCAACCCATCACGGTCCATTTAGTTACAAAAGCCCAATCACTCAAATTCATCATATAATTAGTGCTTAACACAATAGACCATAATTTATATTATGACACCGACTTATAATAATTGATTATTGTCAATCCATAATTGATTAATTAAATAATTAATCCAACAGCAGTCTCCCAATAGTTATTTCTCTCTTCTCATTCATGATTATCTCTCTATCAATATACTCCTCTTTTCCTGTCTTGAATTTATCACTCCGAACTTTCTTCGGAATATGTACCTGAAATTAACACACACACACACACAGTTGTGTTATCCGAACATCAAAGACACCATACGTGTTTATCTATATCTCTCTCTCTTACTTTTTTACTTCTGCAACTTGGCCACATTTCAAAAATACACAATAAAACAATGCATTTCTCATCAAATATCAAATCAAATATATTATATATTATATATTATAGAGGACATATCTAGTGAGAATGAGTTAATTATATGAGAATGGTGAGAACACTTGACAACCTTTAGATCAAAAATAAATGGTTTAGATTAAAAAGCTCACATGTGTCTTAATCTACTCTATCAATTCTCATCAACAGATCAATTCTTTTGTTCATCTTCTCCAAACAACAATGCTTTATGATGCCGACCCTCATTCATTTGACATCTCTCTTCACCACCATTAACATAAACAGAAGATCCAAATAATTGAAACTGATCGTTCGTTCATTTTTCAATACAAAAATGACATAAAATTTTAATTGATTCAGTGAAAATACAGATCTGGTGACTGTTAGGTGAAATTAGAAATGGAACGTTTTTATTTTTCAACCCATATTGGTTTCCGACCACTAAACGACCACGGACGTGTGAAGGTAACCGGCGACGGTGGGTTTCTGACCACGAACCGGTGGTGGAAGGTCACGATGGCGGGCTTCAGGGCAGTGATGGTTGGGTCGCCTGTTAAGAGTCGTTGGATTCAGTTGCGGTGGTTCGCGGCGGAGATTGTTCTGTTTCTGTTACCGGGGAGATTTTTTTTCTTGCTCGGAACACAACCTTCTCCTTTTCCCATCATTCCTTCATCCCAAAAACCCAACTATCACTTCTCATATTCTACACAAGAAAAAGAAAAAAAACTCACATTCCCAGAAAATGCAGAGAAGAAACAGCGGCTTTTGAGGGAAGAAGATGAGCAGTTAACACAGAGAAATGATCTATTTTCTTTTTCATCATGAAGGTTCCATAATTAAAATTGAAAGAAAAGATCAATTTAACTTTGATTTACGAAGGACAGGTCCAAATTAATTTTTGAAGCTTAAGGTTCATTGCAATTTTTCATGATGAAGGAAAATTGTTACTTTTTTGCCACAGAAATGATGAACAAGGGTGAGAATTGTGTGCACTTTGGTTTTAGTGTGATGTTTTAATCTCAACCATTCATTTTTTATTTAATGGTTGAGATTTATTCTCATCATTCTCACATAAGATACTCATTCTCATGTGATACATCCTCATATATTATATATTATATATATATCTAAGAAAACAAATGCCTACCAAAATTTCATAACTGTCCCTGTTTCAAATTTTTAACTACACTTTTTTTCAAGGGTAAGATGGTAACAAATTTTCAAATGGGAGACTCCTATGCTTTTTACCATTACTGGACTTATAATACCCTTCTCCTAAACTCAATTATAACTATAACACAAAGGTTACACTTGATATTTTGCAACTAAACTCAACTTTCCCACTTTTATCAAAATTTCAAATTTCAAATTTCAAACTAGTAAAAAAACCCGTGCTAACGCACGGGTACAGTTATAATTTTAGAATTTAAAATTTAATCCATGTGTTAATTACCAACATTACATAGATGAGGGTATAATATAATTATAGAATTAAAGTGATGTGATGTTCTAAATACTATAGACGTTTTTGCAAGAACATTTTTTATTTTATAAATAACAACTTGTATCATGTATCGAAGTTAATTTAATCAGTGACAACTTATCCCGTGCATTTGAGTCAATCCCCACTTCTCTCGTGTATTTACATTATTTAGAAATATTTTAGATAATGCCCACTTATGCAGTTCATTTTAGTTGATGAAGATACTATATAATTGTAAAATTGAAATTAGGTGATATTATAAATAGGATAAACTTTTTATCATGAATAATTTTGATAAATGACAACTTGTCCCGTGTATCAAGGTTAGTTTAGTAAGTGACATCTTATCTCGTTTATTTGAACAAATTCTCCCGTATATAATATTTGTTTTAAATTTTAATTAGCATAAATTGTACAATGTAAAATAATTATTGTTGTATTTTTTACTAACGACGACTCTTCCCATGCATATTAACTATTTTAAAATACAATTTTTATAATTATTTTTCATTTTTATCAAATAAAATTTGTTTGATGTATAATATTATTTAAAATTTAATCCATGTGTTAATTACCAACATTACATTAATTATTTATTAAATGTATTGTTTTTAAGAATTAATGTAAAAATTCTTTGATACATGCCTAACCCATATTAATGTTCTGTTATTTTATTTGTAATCATAATAAATTTTGTTTAAGTATTTTGATCAGTAAAATACCTGTGCTGACGCACGGGTACCGGTAGTGGTGGCTGGTTTAGACAGTACAAATTTTAATATATGGGATTTATGTATAATTTATTTTGATAATGATAGTTTTGATATTAATGATTTTAACAGTTACAAAAATAAAATATGATAATGATATATAAAAATTGTACTGTATTTGAGAATATTGTATATAATTTTTTTAAAAAAAAACTTTTAATATAATTGTTGTTGTCAAAAATAGGGGTGAGAATATAATTATAACTTAATTATAGATGAGGGTATAATATAATTATAGAATTAAAGTGATGTGATGTTCTAAATACTATAGACGTTTTCGCAAGAACATTTTTTATTTTATAAATAACAACTTGTATCATGTATCGAAGTTAATTTAATCAGTGACAACTTATCCCGTGCATTTGAGTCAATCCCCACTTCTCTCGTGTATTTACATTATTTAGAAATTTTTTAGATAATGCCCACTTATCCAGTTCATTTTAGTTGATGAAGATACTATATAATTGTAAAATTGAAATTAGGTGATATTATAAATAGGATAAACTTTTTATCATGAATAATTTTGATAAATGACAACTTGTCCCGTGTATCAATGTTAGTTTAGTCAGTGACAACTTATCTTGTTTATTTGAACAAATTCTCCCGTATAAAATATTTGTTTTAAATTTTAATTAGCATAAATTGTACAATGTAAAATAATTATTGTTGTATTTTTTACTAACGATGACTCTTCCCATGCATATTAACTATTTTAAAATACAATTTTTATAATTATTTTTCAATTTTTATCAAATAAAATTTGTTTGATGTAGAATATTATTTTAAACTTTGTATCAACGACAATTTCTTTCGTGTTTACTAAAAAAACTGGATTTCTGGCAACTAATAATCTTTCGGTTTATGATAATAAATTAAAAGTATATTTTCAAATTTTTATTGGGAATAAGTTGTACTTCATGTGTAATAGTTATTTCAAATTTTTTATTTATTATGGTGAATTTCTCCCATGTATAACAATTAATAATTATTTTATAATTTATATCAATGCCAACTTGTCTTTGTTTAATAATTATTCTTAAATTATTATCATAAATAATTTGTCCTGTGCATAAGAAATATTTTGAACTTTGTATCAGCGACAACTTGTCCTGTGTATATTAAATTAATAACTATTTTAAATTTTGCACCAACAGCTACTTGACCCCTGTTTAATAATTATTTTTAACTTTTTATCATAAACAACTTCTTTTGTATGTAATACTTATATTTAGCTTTGTATCGGTTACAATTTGTCTCATCTTAAAAAAAAACTTTGATATATTGTACTTTATTATACTACCTCCGTCCCGTTTTATCCGAGCCAGTTTGGTTTTTCACACAGATTAAGAAAAATGTATAAATAAAGGGGAAAGTGGAATATATTGTATTGGGAATGATGAAAGTAGTATTAGTTAGAGTTATATTGTATTGGGAATGATGAAAGTTGTATTGAAAATTGAAATGACTCAGTTATTTTGGGACATTTTTTTTTAAAAAATGGGTCAGATATTCCGGGACGGAGGGAGTAATTAATTTTGATAATGATAGTTTTGATAGTGATGATTTATACACTTAAAACTATAATATATGCTATCTTTCTAAATTAACATAAATATGGGTATGAACCTCGAGAAATGTGCTTCTGTATTGGGCTTGTATTTTGTCCATCAAAGACACATGATTTTCAGTTTAAATAATTTGTAAGATTTTACTTATAGCGTTGCGATAAGAAATTAATTTGTTTAAATATGGAAGTTAATTATGTTGTAACAAAATCGTGAATTGATGTGCAATAATCTAATTTTTTATATTATTAATTTAGTTAATTGCAGATAGTAAAAAAAAAATGGTGAAACTCAAAAATGAAAATAATGGTCATACCTTTTAATTATATGAATGGTATAGAGAGTATACATGATGTCCTAATGGTAATTTTTTTTTTTGACAAAACGTCCTATTGATAATGTTTATTGGTTTATATCAATTATCCTTGGATAGTGTATTTCATAAAGGAATCTAAACTTTACAGGCTTTGGTCATGGTAGTGGACAAATATCTTGAGATTCTACATTATTTTGGTTGGTAGTAGTTGAATTTACCCAAAAAATAGCAGTAAGTCTACATTTTAATCAGCATAATAGCAGTAAGTCTACATTTTAATCAGCATATATTCATCATGCAAAATATTAAACATTTAGGGAGGAAACAATTAATGTATGCGGTCTATTTTGGGTCTGTTTGTTATAGTTTTGTTTAAAAATAGATTTTTGTATTGTAATATGTTTTTGTTAAAAAAATTTAACAAAGAAATTTTGAAGGAAATATCCAAATGAAAAATTCGTTTGAATAACTTAACTAAAAATGTCATTCTAAGTATTTCATCATTTAGTTATAATTTTTTTTATACTAAAATTTTGAAAGATGTGATTTTGAGAAAATATGTGATTTTTACTATGTAAAATTTCGAACAATGAATATTTAAGTTAGTGAACGTCAAAATCTCTTTTTTAATTCATATCAAATGAGTTTGAAATAACTTTTACTATTTTTGAGTAAATTTTAAAAAAAATCCATTTTTAGAAATACAAAGAAAAATACATTTTTTTTTAAAAATCTAAAACAAACGGTTTGTTTAGTATAAACATAATTGGTTTATAATATATACACGGTTTGTTTAGGATTAAAAATTGTTTAGGATAAAACATAATTGGTTTATATACACCAATTTTTTTTGAGAGGAAACGGAAACCTAATTAACATTTGGTTTATATATATATTCCTTAAAAAAACATTGATTAATATATACTTATATATATATTTTTTTGGTTACAGTATATACTTATATATTAAAACACAAACACTTATATATGTCATTAATTAAAAAAAAATCCTTGCTGCAGATGACTCCTCACCCACAAATTTTATATTAATTTTATCTTTTCTTTTCTTTTATTCCTTAACCCACACCACACACACAAACATATTTAATTTTACCTTTCTCTCTCTTCCTCCTCCCTCATCAGAAAGTTCTCTCTTCCTCAAGCAAACCCTAGCCACCTCTCTCCTCCTTCTATGGGTTGTGGCAGCGCCCCACCACCATCAGGCCTCCAATCTCCATTACAACACTACCATTCTCACCATATCATCTTTTATTTTCTTCTCATGTGTTCCATTTTTAAAAACAATAACATCGACACTGTAGCTGCGCTGCCAATAGCACAATTTTCGACCAATTCGATCTCATGCATGGAGTTTAGGAGCAGGTCTGAAACCTTCAGCATGTAAGCTCTCTTTAACAGCATCAAAAATAAAAAATAATTGAAGTTTTGATTTTGGATCTAAACTTTCTTGGATATTGTAGATTCATGTGTCTTTCTAGTGTTTCTTTGGGAACTTAACCCTTGTCTAGTCCAGATCTGAAGATTACTGATTCACTGAGATAATTTGAGTTTCCTATGTTGCTTATATTGTTTTAATAGTTAGTTACCCTTCCTTACAGGTACTATGGTTGATCCTGAGATTTATATCAACACAAATGCTATTGTACTTTCTCCTCCTTCCTGTTCTTTTTTTTAAAACATAGAAGCAAATTGAGAGACAAAATGACAGGGTAGATATAAATTTGAGTTTCCGTTAATGCTATTGTACTTTCTCCTCCTTCCTTTTTTTTCTTTCTTTTCTTACCTACCATGTGTTTTTTGTCTGAAGTTTAGTTGAAATCAAATACAAAGTTCCTTCCACACATTATACCAAAAATATTATTATCACCACTCAATTTTGTTGGTCAGAAATGACAACTCACATTAGTCATGACTAAATTATCACCAGTCAATATTTTGGGGTCATAAATCACACCTCTTTTTATTTATTTAATATATGAAAAATGATAAAGAGAAAATTTTGTCATGACACATCAGAGTTCTCAACTACTCATGTGATGTACCATGTCATAACAACAAAAATCTGAAACAATGTGATAAAGAAACTATTTACTTCTACTTTTCCTATTAATAATCTACTTTTTGAATTTCATGTGTAAATAGTAGTGAATATTTTGTTTCTATGGTTTAAATGAAAATTAGATTTTAACTCATTTTTAAAAATATTTATAAAAAAAAACTCATTTTTTTAAAAAACATTAAGAAAAAATTAATAATTCATCTTAAATTTTGATATTTATTATTCTGTTTAATATTTTTTCCCTCTCAAAAAAGTATGTATACCCAGATTTTGAAAACATTTTTTGTTGGTTTGGTAAAAAAATTAAAACGTGTGTTATTTTTGTTTTGCAGAACATCACAGTAGGAGAGCAACTTTTAAATCATCTGAAAAAAAGAGGTGGAAGAACAGAAATGGAGCTTACTAAAACATACAAAAGGAAAAAGTGAACAAAAACACTTAATAGGAAAAGTGTAAGATTTTCTTATTGAAAATGTTTTTTGATCTATGTTTCTTCTTCATCATCTTCTTAATTTAAAGAACAATAATCTTATTTTGATGAGGATTTATGTATTAAACCAATTAGTAATTTAGTAATTCTCATCGTTTACTTACTTGTGTCTCTTTTCTTTGTTTGTAGATTGATGAAGAGACAAAAACTTCATTCAACTTTCCTGCAATAACATTTCTAGACCAAAAAATTGTAGTTGAATATAAATACAAATAATGAAAAGGTATATGTTAGATAAAGAAAAAAGGAAATTTTAGACACTTTAAACATCAAATGAACTTGTAGATCTGAACTTGTAGACACTTTGAATATCATGTTTTTGCAGCACTTCAACTACTTGTTTTGATGAGTAAAGAACTTTCACGTTTTCTGCAAAATAAAATTAAAGAGGAGAAGATGAAGATTAGAAAGTTTGAAAACCTACAAAATAAAATTGAAGAGTAGAAGATGGAGATTATAAAGTTTGAAAAGAAGGAAAAATATAGAACTTTCTCATTATTTCTCTTCTCTCACTTGTTTTTGGAGACAGAAAAGTGAGAATGAAAAAATTGTTGAAAGTGATTTTGAATATATGATTTCAAAAGGTTGGTGTTTTAAAATTTAGGGGGGAGTTTCGAAATTTGAATTGTGATAGTGCAGGCACATTTGCATAGTGACATTGAAAAATGGGACCAGTTTAAAAGCAATGAAACTATAGCATGGGTAAGCTTTTTAGACACAGTTTACCCTTCTTAAATTGATGGCGTGGCAGAATTATAGCATGGGCAGAAGAAGGGATTAGGGCAGAAGTGGGTTTTCCACATTATCTTCTAGCACATGTAAGGAAAAAGACCATATTTACCCCTATATTTGAGACCTTTGTCAATAAAAGGGATAAGGGCATAAATAGATTTTCCACAACATAGTTTTTTCTTATATTAAAGGAGATTTCAAATTTCATTCATTCACTTGAAATTTCAAATTTCATTCATTCACTTTATATTCCCTCTCTTACATTCTTTCTACAAAAACATACTTCATTTCTCTCATCTCTCCTTCTCATTTTAGCTAAAACTCTTTCTCAATGTTATATCTATCTATTTCTTCTTCTTCTTCTTCACATTTTATTGTTTTGTATTCTTATAATTTACCTTCTATTTCTTCAAATTTCAAACTTCACTGATTGTTTTTATATCCATCATTTACCTTCTATTTCTAAAAATGTGTATCTTCATTTCTCTCTTCTATCCTTCTCATCTTCTATATTACTACTACTTTCTCTAATTTTCAATTCATTTCTGTCATCTCTCATCTTCTACAACTAATCTTCTCATTTGATTGTTGTTATTGCTGCAGGTATGAGAGAAAAGAAATTACTCGTCTTCATCAGGTGAAGAAAGATGTACAAACCGAAAATGAGATGATTTTAACTGTTAATTTTGTTTCCTTAAACTGTTGCCTGAAATTGCAAAAACTGAAGAGTGTGTGGGAGAGAAGGTACAAACTGACTCTGTCTTTCATGTGCTCTGTCTCTTTTCTCAACCTTAAAAAAATGTTTGAATTTCTTTTCAATTAGACCAACCACTGTCTCTCTGCTCTATAAATGTTGTTGCAGGATAATGTAATGGAGTTTTTGTCCCTTCATTGATCTACAAACAAAGAAAAGAGACACAAATGAGTGATAGTTTGCAGCAAAGTCATTGTTATGAAGAAATAAATATGAGGTGATGATTCTTCATTTATATATGAAAATTATATATCTATTATAACAAACAAATATCTTACAAACCTGCTTTTTTAAATCTACAGATTAATATATTTAGAGAAGAAAAAAAAAACTTGACAAGACTTTTAAACAAACTTTTTCGAGATAAAAAATACAAATAGAATAATAAATAACAAATTTTAAAATGAATTACTTATTTTTTCATAAATGTATTTTGAGAAGAAAAAAATAGTTAAAATCTGATTTTTAAGTCACTTTCAAATATTTATATGATAAAAAATATTTGGAGATGTATAGTTTAAATAAGAAATTCAAATAGCTTATTTCAGATCTATAACAAAGTTTAACACTATACTCAATATTGTTACACAAGAATTTTTGTACAAAACTTTGAATTTGCATTTTGACTTAATATCTGAAAATATTTTCAAGAATAACAAATTACCCTTATCTCATTTATCTTATTTGAAAGATTGAAAGGAAGATTGAAAGATGAAGAATACAAACAATTGCAGAAAGGAAGAGAGAAAGAGATGAAGATGTACATAGAAGAAACTTTTGAGTAATTTACGGTGAAGAACATAGAACCAAAACACGTTTTACAGCAATGAAGTTTGAGTAATTTAAAGAAGGCATCTTTTTGGAACATAGAACATGATGTTTTGAGTAATTTAATTAATGTATGTGACTTTTGGAGAATGGTGTTTTTGTTTTGTTGCTTGCCACTAAGTTGTATTGATTGCCTCAATTATCACGTGAAGGTTGCTTTTCTTCTTCTTGGTTTTTGCCTTGCCCACCATCATGCCTTTTGTTTAATTTATCTTAAAAACACTATATATTAATGCTAAATATATTTTTTGTAACAAAAAACAATTACTAACTATATTTTTCATTTATATTAATACTCAATATTTAATATTAATACTAAAATTCAATTAGATATTTTGTAAAAATAAAAGTAAACTTATTATTTGTAAAAAAAACCAATCAATTATCTTTAACCTTTCATTTCTTTTTTGAATATTATTAATATTAAATATATATTTTTCATACTTTCTTACTCCTTATATAAAAAAATTCCGTGAAACTATCACAATACACGATTATTTTTTTTACCGATTTATAATCTATAAACATTAAGTGTCTTCGTAACTATTAATACTAATGTTTTAAGATATATCTATACAAACTGTTCAAATTTGAATACATAAAATAAGAGTGCAGCCAGGCAAATCAATAAAAAATCATAACTTTGCAAAATAATATTCTACTATGTTTATCAATTTTTCAGATCGATTTAATATTAAACCGTTTATAAAAAGGTAAACATTGATATTTCTAATCTCAAACAAAATTGTACAAATTATAACATAGATACTTCTGAAAACAAAGTTTTTTTTTTCTTTGTTATGTTTGTATCAACAATAATAAATTCAAAAAATCATTAAGAAAATGGAAGTGTGAGTGATCTTCATACAAAATATTTTTCATTAGAAAATTCAAAAATAAACACAAACATATCCTACACTAAACAATAAAATAAAAGCTTACATGATCAATCTTGCAGATCTGGTACTAATCTTTATGCGAGTCAAATCTACATGACAGGGAAGAAGTTTTATTTTTTTCTGGTGGAGAAATATGAGAAGATTATAATGACCCTTTTTTCAAAGTGACTCCTTAAAAAAATTTGTTTTAACAGAAATATAGAGGAAGATTAAAGGATAAAAAATATTATTTTTATTTGCATAAAAGGTGATCGGAAATGGACATAGGTGGCCGGTTTGTGGCTGGAGGCTTGAGTTTTGGGAGAGATTGAAGAAGAAGGAAAGTGATAGAATGAAAAGTAATAATGGAATGGAATGGGTGAGAGATTCCCGAAACATAAATGGGGAATAAGACAAAATTTAATGTCACTTGTGTGAGTTGAAAAGTCAAAGATGGAAAGAAATCATAAAAAATTGATAGATTATCTATTTGAGAACAAATTGATTTGTTTGTGGGACAAAATTAGTTTTTTTTTTGAGAGATTGTGGGACAAAATTAGCGTTCTTGCTGCTCTGTTTTTTGTTAAAAAAAATTTAGGTGGGTTTTGTATAAAAGAACAACAATATCATAATCTATTATGATTAATTAAACTTCAATTTGTTTTGTTGTTTTTAAAAAATATATCACTAAAAAATTCGTTGGAATCAAATTGTAAGATGAGATCCATTTTAAGGACTACAACGAATGATCAATTTTAATTAGTATTTTTTTTATATCTCTAATTAAACACCGCGATTGTCTAAATTTTATTAATATATTAATAAAATATATGTCGATGTATCAACTATTATTTGATCACTTCACTAAATCGCGGCAAAACACTTCACGACCCTAATGATCTGACACCATCAACAATTCTATTCATGGCAGATTTAAACAAATTCAGCAGATGGGAATTTCGGAGTGCTTCCCAATTCAGTCAAAGTTCCCCAGTATTCACAAAATCAAGATATTATGTCTAAAACCACCTTCATCACTCTTGCTCAGATTAATAAAATCAAAAAATAAAAGTTATATATCAAAACTATATATATATATATATATATATATATATATATATATATATATATATATACTAATTAATATATTCATAAAATAGTCTATGAAATGTATTTTACGATAACAATATTATATAATACATTAATTATAATAATAATAATAATAATAATAATAATAATAATAATAATAATAATAATCGATAAAAAATACATATGGGACACAATTTATGGGACACAATTTGATCATTGGTCTGATGTATACAAAAATACATATGTAACTTAACAATTGTCAACCCATATTAGTAAATACAACAAGTAATCAGTTTTAATTATTACCTTTTTTAATATATTTAATTAAACATCATGATTGCCTAAGTTTTATTAATATATTAAAAAAAATATGTCAGTGTATTGACTATATATTAATATATATGACTATATGTTTGTTTTATGGGAATATATAGATAGAATACAAATGATTACTTGAACTATTTATTAACAAAAATATATCTCACTATATTTTTTTTATGGAAATATGTTAGTATATTTTTATTTATGAAATGTATTTTACGATAACAATAAAATATAATACATTAATTATGATTTTTCACGGGATGTTTATTAATATTTTTCACACTAAAACAGATTAGTAAATAAAAACTATGATTATTTTTATTTATTAGGTTTTTAATATCGTCAATACTAAAATTTAATATATATTTTTTCATATTCAAATTTAATTATTTTATAATTTTTTATTATTACTAATCAATATATACATTATTAATTGACATACTTTACATATTTTCACTATGGACAACAAAAATACTATACGAAGCACAGCCGAGACACGACACGCGGCGGAGCCGCGGCCATACAGCGCGGCGAAGCCGCGCTACCCGTGCTTAGCACGGGTATCTCGACTAGTTAACACAAAAACAACAAACAGATATCACAAATTTCAAAGCATTAAAAATAGTAACTCTTAACAAAATCACAACAACACCTTAATTTATTATGAATACTAACCCACATAGAAATATGAAAACTTTAAGAAATATGAGAGTACCAAGCTAAGTGTGAAGGGTTTTGCTACAATTTGCCCCTTCACACTTAGCTTGGTACTCTCACTCTGCAGTGGAGTACAGTGTGAGTGTGCCAACACCATGAGTTTTTAAATTTAGGGTTAATATGTTTTTACCCCCTGTAATATAGGCGAGTTCCGGTTTTCCCCCCTGTAAAAAAGATTCTTTCGATTCCAACCCTGTAATATAAAGATTCCGTCGAAAACCCCCCGAGCACATTTGAGACCCCCCAGCTGATGACGTGGCGTGACGTGGCGCGCTGAGTCACCCTTGTCTGCTGACGTGGCTTGCTGACTGTATAATTAATTTTATTTTTTATTTTTTTTATAGGGTACACGTGGCATTTGTAATTTTTTTTATGTCTTTACCCCCTTGTAATTTAGGCGAGTTCCAGTTTTACCTCCTGTAAAAATTTTAAAAATAAAAAATAAAATCTGGAAAATTTAAAAAAATAATTATTTTTTAAAAAAATTCTGGAAAATTGATATAAATTGAAAATAATGAAAAAATTCCAAAAAAATTTAAAAAATTAATAAAATGAAAAAATAGATTTTTTTTGAAATTTTAAAAATTATAAAAAAGTTCGGATTTTTTTTGAAATTTAGAAGATATTTAAAAATACTGGAATTTAATTTTCAAAATAAAAAAGTTTAGATTTTTTTGCGAAGCTCAAAAGACATTGGAAGAGCAACTTGAGGTACTCACTTTTTAAATTTTAATGTCTCTTAAATAAGACACTTTTTAATTTTTTTTAAGTAAAAAGAAAAATACATTAAAAAAAAAAGAGAGAGATACAGAGACTGGGGGACATAAAACCTAACCCAAGTAAAACCCAAAACGGGCATACATCATTATAAATCAGACCAAGCGAAACAGTCCTAAAATATCCTAACAAAAATTCACTAATCATGAGCATAACATAGCGAACCCGCGTACGGGAACGAAACCAAATTACAAAAAAAAAATATGAACAGTGAACATTTGTCAAAAACAATTAGGATTTAATTTTAGCGAATGGATTGACTGCCAACACAATAACAAACCCAAGTGCCAACAACTCCCTGCTCAAGCAGCAAGCATAAAGCTCTTTCGAGCTCGATGAACCTGAGTGTAAGCGGACACTTTTTAAAATTTTACACGCACTAATAATTTTTTTTACAAAAATATTCCTATGTAATTCAAGCTTCTCAGATTTTTTTTCTAAATTTTTAATTAAACTAAAATCAATTTTTTTCTTCAGATTATAAGATTTTTTAAATTTAATTTTCATATTGTAATTGGATTTTAAAAAAATATATATCCAGATTTTTAAAATTTAAAATATTTTCCAGTTTTTTTATTTCGCAAAAAAATCTAAACTTTTTTATTTTGAAAATTAAATTTCAGTATTTTTAAATATCTTCTAAATTTCAAAAAAAATCCGAACTTTTTTACAATTTTTTAAATTTCAAAAAAAAAATCTAGATGTCTTTTCTGCTTTTTTATTTTATTTTTCGAAAAAAATAATCTGATTTTTTGTTATTTTTAAAATTTAAAATAAAATCAATCTTTTATTTTTTGAAAAAAAAATCTGATTTTTTGTTATTTTTAAAAGATTTTCAGTTTTTAATTTTTATTATTAAAATGATTTAATGATGAGGTATGTATATACACACATGTCATGCGAAATTTTTTTCCAGATTTTTAATTTTTTGTATTTTTTCATTATTTTCAATTTTTATTAATTTTCCAGCATTTTTTTAAAAAAATAATTAATTTTTAAAATTTTCCATTTTATTTTTAAAATTTTTACAGGGGGTAAAACTGGAACTCGCCTAAATTACAGGGGGTAAAGACATAAAAAAATTACAAATGCTACGTGTACCCTATAAAAAAATAAAAAATAAAATTAATTATACAGTCAGCAAGCCACGTCAGCAGACAGGGGTGACTCAGCGCGCCACGTCACGCCACGTCATCAGCTGGGGGGTCTCAAATGTGCTCAGGGGGGTTTTCGACGGAATCTTTATATTACAGGGTTGGAATCGAAAGAATCTTTTTTACAGGGGGAAAACCGGAACTCGCCTATATTACAGGGGGGTAAAAACGTATTAACCCTTAAATTTATCAAATTTTTAAACAATTTAAGTACACTATTTTAACATTTAAATTTAAATATTCCATCCGTTTCAAAATGAGTGTCACTTTAGCCAAAAAAAATTGTTTCAAAATGAATGTCGCTTTCATTTTCCAATGCAATAATAACTTTTTCTTTTCAATTGTACCCTCCAATTAATACTCTGCACACTACTTCCAAAGTATTACTTTTAAAACTAACCAATAGTTAATAAGGATAATTTGGTAAAATAAACATTCCCTTTCTTTTTATCATTGCATTTCTTAATATGTGTGTAAACACCTAAAACGACACTCATTTTGAAACGGAGGGAGTAAAACAAAAGTATACTACTCATTCCGTCTCTAAATAATAGTCGTTTAAGGTTGATGCACGATTATTAAGTAAATGATTAATTGTGTTGATTTTAATGGTAAAATTAGTATCATTTACTAAAACACCCTTATTAATTGTAGTTAGTGGAGTGGTTGAGTTGGATGAAGTTCAATAAATAAGGGTATTATAATGGATGTTGTTTTGGCTTCAAATTTGTGGTTTTGAGAAACAGAGAAATCGTGACACGATTTCATCAACGTGTCACGATTTTGGCTATGCCGAAAGCATGTTTTGCTGGTGTATAATCGTGGCACGATTTTGGGAAAACGTGACACGATTTTCGGCTTGCTGGGCACGTTTTCAGGATAAGGTTGGTCGTACCTTGGGTCGTACGTATCAAACGTGTCACGATTTGGACAAACGTGACACGATTTGGACAGCTGAAGACTGCTATATAAGTGTTTCTTTGCAGATTTTGAAGGAGAGCTTGAAGAGAGAGAAACTTGGATTACAAAGGAGGTAACTTTAGGGTTGAGTGTCTTTGTAGTGAGGATCTCTTGGGTTGGGAAACATTGTAAACACCTTGGGTAGTGAGATTTCACCATTGGAAGGATCAAAGGCTTCCTTTTGTGTTTTCTCTTAGGATTCATTGTGAGTGTGGGTGACATGAAAATGGGTAGAAATTAGGTCTTGTTCTTTTGTGAGCTTTTAAGCTAATTTCTTGTAACCCATTTGTATCACTTTCATCTTAGTGGATTGGAGGGCTGCTCTCTCCCCCAGAGTAGGTCATATTGGACCGAACTGGGTTACCATCTTGGTGTGTTTGTTCCTTTCTTTCATTGCTTATCTTTATTGCTTTGATTATGCTTGTGGTGTTGCTCTACACTTAGATTTAGATCTGTTTTTGTTGTTGTTGCTTGGAGACACTTTATCTATTGATTACCACTTTCTTTGCTCCACACATCTTTGTTATTCATTGGTGTGATTTTGTCCGAATTCACAACAATTGGCACCCACCGTGGGGCATAGGCGTGAATTGGTAAAGTTGGTATCATGGGTTCAAAGTGGGACATCGAGAAGTTCACCGGAAGTAATGATTTCGGGTTGTGGAAGGTTAAGATGCAAGCGGTTTTGACACAACAAAAGTGTGTAGAAGCATTGAAGGGTGAAGCGGCGATGCCGGCACATTTGACACAAGCGGAGAAGCGTGAGATGATAGACAAGGCAAAGAGTGCCATTGTTTTATGTCTCGGAGATAAGGTTTTAAGGGATGTCGCGAGGGAGGCTACCGCGGCGTCAATGTGGGCTAAGTTAGAGTCATTGTACATGACGAAATCGTTGGCTCATAGGCAACTCTTGAAACAACAACTCTATTCATTTAGGATGGTGGAGTCTAAAACAATCTCGGAGCAATTGGCGGAATTTAACAAAATTCTTGATGATTTGGCCAACATTGAAGTTAATATGGAAGATGAGGATAAGGCTTTGTTGTTACTTTGTTCATTACCAAAGTCTTTTGAGCATTTCAAGGATACCATCCTTTATGGTAAGGAGGGCACCACTACTTTGGAGGAGGTCCAATCGGCTTTGAGAACCAAGGAATTGACCAAGTTCAAGGACTTGAAGGTTGATGATGGTGGTGAAGGCTTGAATGTTACAAGAGGGAGAAGTGAGCAAAGAGGAAAAGGCAAGGGGAAGTCGAGGTCCAAGTCTAAGTCCAAGGGCTTTGACAAATCAAAGTATAAATGCTTTCTTTGTCATAAGCAAGGTCACTACAAGAAGGATTGCCCGGATAAAGGGGGCAATGGTAGTTCTTCCGTTCAAGTTGCGGTGGCGTCCGATGAAGATGGTTATGAGAGTGCGGGTGCACTAGTGGTCACAAGTTGGGAACCGGAGAAGAGTTGGGTTTTGGACTCGGGATGCTCTTATCACATGTGTCCTAGGAAGGAATATTTTGAGACTTTGGCTCTAAAAGAAGGAGGAGTTGTTCGACTCGGAAATAACAAAGCGTGCAAAGTCCAAGGCATGGGCACCGTTCGTCTAAAGATGTTTGATGGCCGTGAATTCCTTTTAAAGGATGTGAGGTTTGTTCCCGAACTTAAGCGAAATTTAATTTCCCTTAGCATGTTTGATAGTCTAGGTTATAGCACTAGAATTGAGCATGGGGTTTGTAAAATTTCGCATGGTGCATTGATTACGGTTAAAGGGTCTAAAATGAATGGTTTATACATTTTAGATGGTTCCATAGTAATTGGTAATGCATCGGTAGCTAGTGTTGTACCTCATAATAATTCTGAATTGTGGCATTTGAGATTGGGGCATGTTAGTGAAAGAGGTTTAGTTGAACTAGCTAAACAAGGTTTGCTAGGAAAAGATAAATTGGACAAGCTAGAATTTTGTGAGCATTGCATACTAGGCAAGCAACATAGAGTGAAGTTTGGTAGTGGTATGCATCATTCTAGTAGACCTTTTTGAGTATGTGCATTCGGACCTTTGGGGTCCTTCCAAGACTCTTACTCATGGAGGGGGTTCCTATTTTCTTTCCATCATTGATGATTATTCTAGGAGAGTGTGGGTCTTTGTTTTGAAAAACAAAAGTGACACATTTGAGAAGTTTAAGGAATGGCACACTCTCATAGAAAATCAAATGGGAACTAAACTAAAAGGTTTGAGAACTGACAATGGCCTGGAGTTTGTTTCAGAGCAATTTAATGAGTTTTGCAGGTTAAAAGGAATCAAGAGGCATAGAACCGTACCGAGAACACCGCAACAAAATGGTCTTGCTGAACGGATGAATAGGACCCTTTTGGAGCGGGTGAGGTGCATGCTTCTAGGAGCTGGGTTACCTAAGAGTTTCTGGGGTGAAGCAGTGACAACTGCTGCTTATTTGATCAATAGATGTCCATCAACGGGAATAGACTTCAAGACACCTATGGAGGTATGGAGTGGGAAACCGGCAGATTACTCCTCTTTGAAGGTTTTCGGAGCTTTGGCATATGCGCATATCAAGCAAGACAAGCTTGAGCCTAGAGCTTTGAAATGTGTCTTCATTGGTTATCCGGAAGGTGTGAAGGGTTACAAGTTGTGGAAATTGGACTCTTGTGGAGGATCAAAAGTCTTGATTAGTAGGGATGTTACCTTTGATGAGACCCGTATGGGGATGAAGTGTAAAGACCTAGAGACTTTAGAACCGGAAACAATGGTGGAGGAAACTCAGTTTGAGGTGGAGCTTCCAAATGAAGAGAAAGATGATGTGGAAGATGAAGCTTCAACATCGGATACAAGTGGAACTCAACCGGTAGTGGATCCCGATTATCTTTTGGCTAGAGATAGAGAGAGGAGGACCATTACGGCACCTAGAAGATATGGTTATGCGGACTTGGTGTGTTTTGCTCTAAATGCGGCTGAAGATGTGCAAGACTCGGAGCCTAGAAACTTCAAGGAGGCATTTGAGAGCAAAGAAAGCAAGTATTGGTTGAAGGCGGTGAATGAAGAGATGGATTCATTGGAAAAGAACCAAACTTGGAAACTTGTGAAGCTACCTAAACACCAAAGGGTAGTTGGATGCAAGTGGATCTTCAAGAAAAAGGAAGGTATTCCGGGAGTTGAAGGTCCTAGGTACAAAGCAAGACTTGTGGCCAAGGGTTTTACTCAAGTGGAGGGGATCGACTACAATGAGATCTTCTCACCGGTGGTGAAACATTGTTCCATAAGGATACTTATGGCTATTGTGAATCAATTCAATCTTGAGTTGGAACAAATGGATGTAAAGACCGCTTTCTTACATGGTGACCTTGAAGAGACAATCTACATGGAGCAACCGGAAGGTTTTGTGGAGGATAAGTCTAAGGTATGTCTTTTGAAGAAATCTTTGTATGGGTTGAAGCAAAGCCCAAGGCAATGGTATCGTCGGTTTGATGAATTTCTTTTGAAGACCGGCTTTGTGAGAAGCGGGTATGATTCTTGTGTGTACATGTTGAAGAGGGGTGAGAAAGTCATTCTCTACCTTCTTCTATATGTGGATGATATCTTGATGGCAAGCTCTAGCATGGATGAGATTGTGAAGCTCAAAGAAAAGTTAAATGGTGAATTTGAGATGAAAGATCTTGGTCCGGCAAAGAGAGTTCTTGGAATTGATATCTTGAGGAATCGTGACAAAGGTGAACTTTTCTTATCTCAACTTAGTTATTTGAAGAAGGTGGTGGAGCGTTTTAGAATGACAAACTCTAAAACCGTGAGCACTCCCTTGGGTCACCACACAAAGTTGTCCATAAAACAATGTCCTCAATCCGAGGATGAGAAGCAAGCGATGGAAAGTACTCCCTATGCAAGTGGGGTTGGAAGCATCATGTATGGAATGGTTTGTAGTAGGCCGGACTTAGCTTATGCGGTTAGCATTGTGAGTCGGTTTATGGCAAATCCGGGTATTGTGCATTGGCAAGCTTTGAAGTGGGTGTTGAGGTATTTAAACGGGTCTTTAAGGTGCGGTTTGAAATACACAAGAGCAGCTCAAGATGAAGATGCTTTGGAGGGGTATGTTGATGCGGACTATGCGGGCAATGTGGACACAAGAAAATCTCTATCGGGTTTTGTGTTTACTCTTTTTGGCACGGCTATTAGTTGGAAGGCAAATCAACAATCCGTGGTGGCATTATCTACCACTCAAGCGGAGTACATTGCCCTTGTTGAAGGGGTGAAAGAGGCCATATGGTTGAAAGGGATGATTGGTGAGTTAGGAATTACTCAAGAATGTGTGAAGATACATTGTGATAGCCAAAGCGCCATTCACTTGGCGAATCATCAAGTGTATCATGAGAGGACAAAGCACATTGACATTCGCTTGCACTTTGTTAGAGACATGATTGAATCAAAAGAGATTGTGGTGGAAAAAGTGGCATCGGAAGAGAATCCGGCGGATGTGTTTACCAAGTCATTGCCTAGATCAAGGTTCAAGCATTGCTTGGACTTGATCAAGTTTGTTGAAGAGTAATTCCCTTTTGGAGAGAGCAGCATGGTGGTTGATGGTTAAACTGACATCATCACCAAATTAGAAGTCAAGGTGGAGAATGTTGTTTTGGCTTCAAATTTGTGGTTTTGAGAAACAGAGAAATCGTGACACGATTTCATCAACGTGTCACGATTTTGGCTATGCCGAAAGCATGTTTTGCTGGTGTATAATCGTGGCACGATTTTGGGAAAACGTGACACGATTTTCGGCTTGCTGGGCACGTTTTCAGGATAAGGTTGGTCGTACCTTGGGTCGTACGTATCAAACGTGTCACGATTTGGACAAACGTGACACGATTTGGACAGCTGAAGACTGCTATATAAGTGTTTCTTTGCAGATTTTGAAGGAGAGCTTGAAGAGAGAGAAACTTGGATTACAAAGGAGGTAACTTTAGGGTTGAGTGTCTTTGTAGTGAGGATCTCTTGGGTTGGGAAACATTGTAAACACCTTGGGTAGTGAGATTTCACCATTGGAAGGATCAAAGGCTTCCTTTTGTGTTTTCTCTTAGGATTCATTGTGAGTGTGGGTGACATGAAAATGGGTAGAAATTAGGTCTTGTTCTTTTGTGAGCTTTTAAGCTAATTTCTTGTAACCCATTTGTATCACTTTCATCTTAGTGGATTGGAGGGCTGCTCTCTCCCCCAGAGTAGGTCATATTGGACCGAACTGGGTTACCATCTTGGTGTGTTTGTTCCTTTCTTTCATTGCTTATCTTTATTGCTTTGATTATGCTTGTGGTGTTGCTCTACACTTAGATTTAGATCTGTTTTTGTTGTTGTTGCTTGGAGACACTTTATCTATTGATTACCACTTCCTTTGCTCCACACATCTTTGTTATTCATTGGTGTGATTTTGTCCGAATTCACAACAATGGAAAAAAATAATAATAAATGTTGCATTGGTATTCTAAAGTAACAATTATTTTGAATGTTTAATAAATAAAAAGAAAAATGGGTAAAGAAACAATTATTGTGAGACGGAGGGAGTATTTTTGAATGTTTAAACGTACTACTATGAGTTTAATTTCTATTCGTCAATGTAAAAATAATTGTACACATGCATCTTGATCGGTCCTGATGTCCAACTAAGAACATCGATATTATATCAGAGTGATTTACAGTAGAAACTCTTTAAATTAATATTCAGTAAATTAATAAACTCTCTAAAATAATAAATTTGTCCGGTCCCGACTTGGGCCAATGTAAAAAATTGAAAAACTCCATAAAATAATAAGATAATAATTTTTCGGGAGATCCCTTTATAATTTTCGGTCCCAAGAAAATCATAAATTAATAATTCATAGAAACTGAAAAAAATATATTACACTCTATTGAACATATTTGTTCCTCTTGTTTACATTTACTGTACTTCAAAAGTCATTATTGATTTCCAATGTATTTGAACACAGTAGTTACTAATTTACGTTGAGTCTCAAGGTTCGCTGCAACGTAATTTTAAGAGGCATAGACTAATTTGCCTCTTTAAATTAATAACTATTAATTTATCGATAAATTAATAACTCTCTAAATTAATAAATTTTTCCGGTCCTAACATTATTAATTTATAGAGTTTTTACTGTAATTGCAAAATATGATAGAGTGTAAGATCCATATTACAAAGTTTTACACAAGTGGTTCCTTAAAAAAAAAAAAATTACACAAGTGGTATTTAGTGCTTGTTTGGGATGGAGTCTGGAAGCAAAAAATCATGTTTGGGGGATTTCCAAAGGAAAAATTGCCGTGATTTTTAAAAGCTCCAATTTGGAGCTTTTGAGTTAACGTGGGTTCAAAATGTGGTTTTACAGAAACGTGGGTGGAACAACGCTGATGCAAACAGGCTCTTATTAATTGAATTCTTGTTATAGAATAGAATAATATTAAAGTCATATTTTCTAGAAGGACGTTAGATCTCAAATTATAACTTAAATCTTGCATGTCTATTGATGTTAGTCTATTTAAAAATGATCAGATTATTTATCTAAAAGTGTTAGTATAAAATATACCTACATAATAAATAAATATCAAGTTTGAGCCTTCAATTTCTTAGACAGGTGAAGTATATTTATTACTACAACCCTTACAATGCACTTTTTTTTTTTTGTGCTGCATACCCTTAATCTGCCATATTACAACTCTCCCAAAAAAAAATATAACTAGCTTGAAAAATCCAATTCTAATATGATCATTAGTTCACTGAGTTTAAGGAAAAGAAAACTACAAAGAAGATGAAGATGATACTCAAGATCATATAAAATTCAAAAGTTGGACTTAAAATGATATGAAATATGAGAAACTAGAATGACTGCTTTTAAGCAATAGAGAGCTAACATGCTTTTGAGAGTGAGTATGGGTGATGGACAAGATGAAAAGTGGATCCAGAAGGCTAAATGATACGGAGAGAATTAGGACAAGCCTAACACATGTTGACGACTAAATTGAATTATAAAACGAGGTATTTACCGTAAACAAAAGAATATTCATTTGCAAATAAAATGTATACCAAAATATGCATCAAATTAAAAGGTTTGTCATACAATCATGTGGAGTGGAATGGTTTAGGGTGTCATTTTACCAATGTTAAATTACACTTTTGAACATTCAAGTATTGAGATTGTGCAGTTTTAAACCCCACCCCAATAGTTTTTGAGCAATGTCGTCGTCGATCTTTTAAGTGTCCCACTTTTGAATTTGATAGCGCCCACACACCCCCCACACACAATTCCCCCGAAAAATTACAGTAGAATTACATCATTTATGACGTAGCACATAAGCCTCTTTTTTTTTTTTATAGAAAATGACAGAACCAGTTTGTGCATGTGAGAACGGATAAAATTCCTCATTATGATTTCAAACTATTTGGTGTAATCTACACTAGTTATCAACATTAGGTATCACATCAAAAAATGATGTTGTCTCGTTGTGAATTTCGTGAAAATTGGGAGGGGATTTCCAAATCACAGAGGGGTAAGATATAATGGGTCGAACTTTCTTAGAAAATTGAGGGTCAAAATCGCCCAATCACAATATTTTGAGGTTAAAAGTACAATTAAGTCATTACTCAATTGCAAGTGGTGAAAATCATATTAACAGCAAGTATTTTTTGACATTATTTTCTGCGGTACCTTTTTGTGTAGCCTGAAGGGATTTCATTGTAAGTCGAGCTAGCCGATGAGGATTTAAGAGTATCAGTCTATTTGCAAAAACGCACTTTACATGTTATCGATGTCAACATCCAAAGTTTCCATGTTTGTCAATACTTAAGAGTCGGGTGCCCTTCAATTTGATGATGACTTTGATCGAACATCATTTAGGGAACTTGTGCTCTGCTATGTGATACTTAAGAGGAAAGAAAAACCCTTAAGCTTTCATTAATATTTTGTAATATTTAGTTTTTTTTTTAAATTAGCTGTTGTTTACCCTTAAAAATAATTATCATGTTAGCCGACATCAACAAATAAGCTATTATGTTTTAGGCCAGGAATCTCTCAGTCGACTGAAGGCTAGTGCAACTGAGCGATGAAAAGCTTCTTCTTTCTCAATTATATTGACTAAGTACGTGGGTATGAAGGATCTCAGACCGAGTCAAAGCTCGATAGTATTGAATGATAAAGCATAAAACCCACGCACAATGTTTGTAGCGCCACTAACCAGAAAAAACGACAAGAGAGGACATTGATACCATGTAAAACCACACTCCATGTTTATCTCTATTTTTTCTGCTAAAATAAAAAATACCTCAATTTATTTTTATTATACATAGAACACAGTTCTGTAAGCTTAATTTAGTTGGTAGAGACATTGTATTATATATGTAGGGGCATGAATTCAAACCTCAAACTTTCCATTTATTCGCCTTAAAGATGATTTTTTTAGTCACTAGACTATTTGAAGAAAAGAACACATTGAACTTAAAAAAAAATGTCACGACAAAATTATAATGACACTCTTTGAGATGAAATTATATACATATACACTCAAATTTTGAATATACTTCCTCCGATCTCATTATAAAATAGAGATCATTTTTTAGATTCAGTCAAAAAATAACGTATTTATTTTCTAATATAGACTAGATACATCATTTATCTTAAAAGTTTAATATCTATAAAATATAATAATGGAAATTAAATAATGACAGTTATCTGTTATAAGTCTATTCGCTATAAGCTAGTTTATAAGCTATCCACAATATTTTTACCAAATCGAGCCCAAGTAATTTTCAAATTGTAACATGTATTTTTGATTTTGTAGGAAAATTATTTTAAAAGAGGTATAAATAATATTTGGCAGGCTCCCAAGAAACTTGTAAAAATTGGAAAGATGAAAATGAAATGCAACAAGATGACGAAGAAGAAGAATGTGGATGGAATATTGCTAAAACATTCTTTCTTCCAATTCAGCGGGAAAATGACAGACACAAATACACAATAGTTTGTTGAAGTGGCTACGTTTATAGCAATGGAAGGAAGGTTTGACAAAACCATACGCGTCATTTTTACTTGTCCTTAACGCTTTCCAACTGCCACTT